>NC_140078.1:28107552-29588916 GCF_964194135.1 Talpa europaea
AAAGCAAGACATGAATAAGGGGAAACTAAGGTATTGACTGGTTTATATGATTAAGACTTTTTTTTCAAAGATTTATTTATTTATGCATACAAGAGCTGGGGTACAGGCCAGAGGTGTGGGGGATGAGAGGATTCACCAGAGACAAAGTGGGGAACAGAACAGCCAGACAGACCGAAGTACACTGCTGAGGGGAGCAGCGGGGCGAGTCAGGAGAGGTCTGCTGCACCATGCGGAGTGCTCTCTGGCAGGCCGGGGATCGAACTCGTGCTGCAGTGTTTGCAGATTGCTTCATAGTTTGCGTCTTAATCCTTGCACCACCAGGGAGGCCCTGATTAAGACATTTTTAACAATGAACACAGTCATTCTTTTCCTGCATCCTTAGTTTTCACACAGATGGTGGAGGGAAGGGACAGAGCCAGTAGTATCCATCTTGAATAGTAACTGGTAGAGATAGCATCCAAGCCCTCTTTCCCCCAATCTTGTGCTCCTTCCCCAGAACTACCCTCTCTTCATCCAGGAAGTAGACTTGAACTGGACCTTCTGGACTGGGCATAAGGAGGTGATCTTAAAGTATTCACTAACTTGTAAGAGCTTTTGAGGTCTGGGAATGAAAAGCACGATTGTATATGAGCTCTAAGAATTAACAGTAAGTGTTGTGCCTTCCTCCATTGGTGGAGTTGTTAGAAGACTAGCAGTCATTTGTTGGACTATCCTGGTAATTCAGGGAATTTTCATAAGCAGTGATTTTTGTAAAGGAGAAGTTAAAATGACTTCTTAGACGTTGATGGTCCATCTCTAATAATGCATGTTAGCAGAAGGAAGACAAAGCTACAATTCAGCCGCTAGATCTTGGTGATGTCATAAACACTTATGACAGCAGAACTTTAAGATTGAATTACCTTCTTTGTACCCACTGAAGGAGCAGGCCTTGCTGTGTATTACACATTGTGTAAGCTAAACACTGTTTGCCGGTTTTCACATGGTGCATGGGAAGAAGGGAACTTGATCTGTGAACCCAGAAGATCATGAATCTGATATGGGGAGAGACAATTTAACCCCACAAATTGCTCTGGTCTCTGATATATAATTCTGAAATTAAATAAATTAATCCATGCTGACATTTCCCTAACCCAATCTTAGGATAATACAGTTTGATTAATCTAATGAGGAGTCCCAAAGTGAGCACTTCATTTTGTAACTGATAACACTATATCCAAGATCATAAAATCAACTGATGATTCAAACTCATTAAGAATTATTGGTGGAAATGCTTAAGTAGGCAACAGGATTGAATCACATCTGTCTATTTTCTCTTAGCAATGAAACATTTTGTAGGAATCACCAACTGACTATTCCAGGAGTAGAAAACATTGACAGTTTATAAAGAGTTTGAGTTTTAAGGCAAAAATACCAGATTTCACATCAGAGAACTGCTGATGACAAAGAATTGATTGTTTTTTTTCTTCACTTTGGATATACTAGGTCAAGAAAACAGATTATTGGAAAATAGCCCTAAAATAAGTTTTTAAAATTTTTGGTTTTGGTCACCTTTTTGATATTCTCACTTTTAGTTAATGTGGGAGTAATTCTTACTTTAAAGGTAAGAATTTTTCTCCTTACGTGCTATTTCCAGACAATTAAGGTGAATAAGAAGTTATGAGTCATGTTTTGCTTTCATGCACATAGACTTGCTGAGAGAACATCTCAATCATCGAAAAAGATCAAAATCTATTTGAGTTTATAGTTTTATAAATTTTAATGAAAAAATTTAAAAAATACCTCATAAAACCCTGTGGCATTTCTGTGGTTATTTACAGTAGAACTGGATGTGAAATTAAATCTAAGCTGGGGACAACCCAAAAATTCACCAAGGGAACACCCAAATTACTGAAAAATAATGGTCTTAGGTGTTGACTACTGTCAGATGTACTTAAAATTGAAAAATATAAATGCTTCATTAATTTAAATCATATAAGTATAAGAAAATCATATAATAAATGAAAGACAGATCCTGCCACTTATGACTGACATGTGTGTTTCTTAACTTGATGCTGTCAAAAATAATTTAACCTTTTTTTTTTAATTGAGTATGCTTTCTCTTTACAATTTTACCAGGTTAATTCTTCTGTAATATAAATCTCATTTTAACTACTCAGATGTGTACAGGGGTCTTGTTCCCCTAGTAACATCCAGAAAAATATCAAGTAAAAAAAAAAAAATCTCTTCAACAATTTTTCCATCACTTCTGAATAAAGAAGTGATATTCTAATATATTCACTATAGAAATGCTTCAATAGAGAAAATAGGTCCCAAATATGAAAACAATGAAAGAAAGTCTTTTTATTATAAATTCTTGCTGTGTTCACTTTCACCTTTTCTGGGATCCTGTGGCTTCCTGGTTTGTGACATCTCCTCTCATGTTTACTTCTCCAAATTTCTTTTCCCAAGGGTAGATTAGAGGCTTGGGGGGATTGAACTGGCTAGCCTAAGCTTGGCTGAACTGTGGTGCCAACCCAAATAGATAAAACCTGTGAATTTTTCCCCAGCCCACAAGGCCTTATCTAGTGTGAATGGAATGCAGAAGTTATTAATGATGTACTTTGAAGCCCAGGGCCCTAAAGGCACTGATTCAGATCCCGCCTAGACCGACTACTAGGTAAGTCCTGGAAAAGTGTTGCAGACTGAGGGTTGTGCAGTCAATTATGTGAAATGAGTTGGTGGTTGGAGTCAAAAACTCTGTTGACCAGAGTCCAACTCACAAAAACCACCAATACCGTTTATACCCTTGCTGGCAGTATCTTCAAGAGAATGACTTAATGCCAAACAACTGAGTGGTCATCTCTTACTCTGATATTTCTTGTGGGGCTCACATCAGAAAACTTGCTTTTTGACTGACTGGGAGGTCTCTGTTCAGAAGAAATGAAACTGCTTTCTTCTTAAATGCAGTTAATTAAGCTGAAGATGCTTTACAAAGCAGCTCCTAGGCCTATAGATTTTTAGCAGACATTAGACAGAGCTCAGTTTTATACAACTATTGTCAATTATCAGGTATTAAAAGGGTGGTGTACAGTAAAAAAAAGAAACCTGCATCTTTCTCCATAAGCACAAATCTAATATATTTTTTAAGATGTATTTATTCATGCATACAAGAACTGGGGTACAGGCCAAATATGCGGGAGGGTGAGAGGATTCACCAGAGCCAGAGTGTGGAACAAAACAGGCAGACTGGCTGAAATACACTGCTGAGGAGAGCAGCAGGTGAGACAGGAGAGGTCTGTCGCGCCATGTGGGATTCTCGCTGGCCAGCTGGGATTGAACCAGCACTGCAGAGACTGTGGACAGCTTCACAGTGCTGCTCCCAACCGCCTGCACCACTAGGGAGGCCTAGCAGAAATCTAATATTGAAGCAACAATGAGAAAGACTTAACCTTTTTTTTTTTTTAGCTAAGTCTTATTTTTTGCATTTTATACATTTTTTACATCATTTTTCATTTTTGCACAATGTACGCATTTTCATCTCAGTTATAGTCCCCATACAATTCCCAACCCCCTTGTTTTGATCCGCCTCCCTCCTCCCCCCAGTAGTGTGTCTCTGGTTTATAGTTGCTTGTTGATTTTGATTTTTACTTTATTATAATTAGGTTTTTTCCTGGTCCCTTATTTAGGTTTTGTAAATTCCTGCTATGAGTGAGACCATCCAGTATTTTTCTTTTTCTTTCTGGCTTATTTCACTGGAAAGGTCATTTTACATTTTAGTGTTAGAAGGATGCTTGAAATGAAAAAAAAGAAATCAAATGTTTAATACAACAAATCTACAAGGTGTTATTTTCTCATTTTACAGAGGAAGAATGAAAAGTACATTTGACTAACATCATGTAAGAAACAGAATTAGGTCTAGAATTCAGTTTTTAAAATGTTCCTATTAAGTGAATCTTCCCTCACAACTACCCTCTTTTTCTCTCTTTCCCCAAATAAATACAATATTCATAGGCTGAAAAAAAGATCCAAAACTTCAAACTATTGAACAATATAGATCACAATTCACTTGGCCAACACACTTGGGCATCAGTTCAAAGACCTTTGCCAGATGTGTGAGGCAGAATGCCACCTGATATTGTCTCTTTGCACTTCCAGCCAGTCTTAAGATCAGAACACATACTATCCCCGAAGAAGTCCACTCTGTTTCAGGCCAAAAGTAAACAGTGGTCTGTACAATAGGAAAACTGCCTTTCCATCCAGGGTCCTGTCTCTTTGAACGTAGATGGACCCACCTGAGGCCTTAGGTGAATTCACTGGGTGTGTGAAGCCCATCAGTGATAGAATTGGCAGTGCCTCCTGTAGGCGGGAGGGGAGTGACTTACATTGCATTTACAACATGCTATCCCCCCAGGAGGAGGTGGTTGCTGTTCAACCTAATATCTTTGTATCTTCAAAACCCCTTCATTTCTTTTTCTTTTTGTGTAAAAGAACTGGGGTGCAGGACAGAGGTGTTGGGGGTGAGAAGTTTCACCAGAGACAGAGTGTGGAGCAGAATAGGTGGATCTATTAAAATATACTGCTGAGGGGAACAGCTGGTGAGACAAGAGAGGTCTGCTGTGCCATATTTGGGTTAGCTCCCTGGCCAGGGATCGAACTCAAGTGATAGTGGTGAGACTTAACCAGGAAGGCTCCAACCACTTTGTTTCTTTTTTTCAGATAATAGCAACACACAATCACAAGGTACAGTTACCTTAAGTGTGTTTGCCTTTCGGCTTAACCTCTTCTATTTTAAATTCGCTCTATCCCTCTATAGCTATTTGACTCCCCCTACCTTATACCCAAGACAGGAGCAATCTGTATGCTTCCATTTTTATTGTAAATACTTCCTTTTCTCATAGGAAATATAAGACATTGATGAAGACAATCAATGGATCTTAATGAATTAATACATACTTCTTTCATATTTTGCTTCCCTCCCCCCCAGGAATTTTTGCCTTAATCCAATGGCATCATTCAAACAGTGATATTAATAAAATAAGGAATCATTTAAGGGGTAATCAGTAGGATGTATATCAGAGCACCAGCGGGAGATGGAAAACACACTCGAACAAGAAATCATTTGAAGAGGGTTTATATACGAAGGTGTGGTGGGGTGGGGGAAGATAGCCACAAGGTAGAGAACCTGAGGTTGGCAGTCTGTCCCAATGTCATAACTACCCTTACTCTTGAAAGGATGAGGAGGCTTCCCTGATAGGTGCAACCACTTTTAGCCTAAGAGGAGAGATGATCTTGCAGGGAGATCACCAGGAGACACAATATCTACCCTTTCCTCCATTTTCTCCCAGTCCCAGCCCCATTTATTCCTGGGTGAATTCATCTAGAAGCTGCTAGGAACCACACATAGTCCAGAGTGGAACAGGGCAGAGTATGGATCTGGAGGGGCAAAGAGAAGATACCTAGTGTTTGACATTTGCCAGCAAGCAAGAATTTTGAAAGAACCCTTCAAATGATGTGGTGTTATGCATGAGTTATCCTGTCTATTTCTATTATTCTGGTGGCTGACCCCAATGCTACAAAGTGTAGTTATGAATGTAAAACTTTATATCATCTTTGGAGGTCAGTCAACTCTTTTTTTTATTGGTTTGCCATGTGATTCAGATGCATGTTACCTCTTCAGATGTATGTTACCAAATAGCACCCACCACCAAGGCACCCATTGTCCTGAACACAGTCCACTGGAACCTCTCAACTCCAAGTGCACAAAATGCTGCTAAACAATTAGTGACCCACCTGGGTCTCCTTTTGTTCATCTGTTCTTTTAGCCTCTCTCCATTCCCTGCTGTTCTTTTGAAGAATTGGCCCAATAAAAAGTGACCCCAGATTAGGTTTGCTAACCAGTAACTAAAAATTCCTTTGAATACCTCAGTGGAAAAAGCTGAAAAAGAAAGAAAGTTTGTACATAGTCAAACATTAGCCAATTAACTTCATTTGTCCTTCTAGCAAGCATTTGCTAATCATCTACCCTGCGAAAGAAACTGCAAGGAGTTACGTTACAGAAAAAGAATTGGTGGCCAGCATCCCTGACCTCAAAGAACTTCTAGTCTGATGTGGAGGCATGTGTGGAGCAGCTGGTAGAGATATAATTCAAAGAAGTAAAACAGTTGTCATTCAGTTTTAACTGCACAGATGAAAATGCTAGAGAGTAGGCAGATGGTGTTCCGGAGACATATCTCTCCACCTACGCTGACTGAGTCAGAGAAGCTCTCCTTCTGGAAGGAATGTCTAAGATAAGTTACTAAGAACAAATATTCAATAGTTAATTAGCTGAGGAAGCATAAGAATACTTAAAGAAGACAAAACACCATATATGACAGGAAAGTGGGGTTAAGCACAGCACTGTGAAGCTATCCGCAGATTCTGCAGCACAAGTTCGATCCCTGGCCAGCCAGGGAGCTACCCACATGGCACAGCAGACCTCTCCCGACTTGCCTGCTGCTCCCCTCAGCAGTATATTTCAGTTAATCCAACTGTTCTGCTCCCCACTTTGTCTCTGGTGAATCCTCTCACCCCAAGTCCCGCCCCTCTACACCTCTGGCCTATACCCCAGTTCTTGTATGCATAAATAAATAAATCTTTAAAAAAAGAATAGATTGTGAATTAAAGACTGATTAGAATGGAGACTTTGAAGAATTAGATGGAAATATGGGACTGTTGCTAGATCAGACTGGAGAGGTAGGTAAAAGGCAATTTATTGAGCCTCCCATTCCATGTCAAAGAGCTTGGGTTTCATGATGATGATGACAGAGGTGTCTAAAGGCTCTGTGAGGAAGTGATGCACTCAGATAGACATAAGAGTCTACTCAGCAGCTGTGGAGAGATTTATTGAATTTCAGCAATTCTGGCAGCAGCAATGAGGAGGTACTGAACTGAGACACTGTAGCAAGAAGGGGAGAGATGGAAGGAGAGAGTCTTTATGAACCTGTAGTCAATTGGGAATCATTGCTGAGTCAACATTCAAGATGTGGACAATTCTGGTCTGTTTTTATCCCATGCAACTGGTAGCTGGTGATTCCATTCACTGAAGTGTAGGAAACAGAAAGTGGGATCAGAGTGTCCAGGAGACTGTGGTTCAGACAGTTAGGTTTGAGGTGCCATTAGGACATCCAGCTGAAGATACCCAGGTTGTTAGACAGCTGGATCTGGGGATGTAATTAAGGGTATAGATTGCACAGTGGACTGACAATTGACACTGAAGTAAATAATGCATCTTTTGGTCATGGCAGGATCCAGAGCAAGTGTAATGTTTCATATTGTATTTCTCTATCACCAAAAATAGAAAGTTGCATTTGTAAGAAATGTAGATGAGGGATCTGGTGTATGGTTGGAAAAAAATGCTGATCACATCTTCTTGACAAATGAGGCCTAGAACTGAAATAAAAATTCTAGAGTATCAATTTATCTTAATATTTTAGAAATTAAGGCAGTGTTCTAATGAGAAATACACAAATGATGAATAATTGGATTTCTTTTAAATGGGTAAGAAAATAAAATTAGCTTTCATTGACCAGATATTGAATATGGGTCAGTATGAATGAACAATTGTTACCTGGGGGAGCAGAACATAGAAAATAAATTTTGGATATGTATTCAGAGGTGTAAGTCATGTAAAAGTAACACTTAAGTACTAGGTAAAGTTCAGAGAACTGGACAAGCATCCAAGTATAAAGCGAACTGTTTTAGAGAAAACAGGAGACCATAATTTATCAAAAGGTAATGTTTGAGGTTGAGTTTGCGTATCATATTATATCAGCTAATTATCCACTGCTCATTCTAGTTACCTACTTAGAAGCCTGCCTGTGAAATGCACTAGTTTAGAAACTTCATTTCAAGCAGACCAAGTTTAACAGGCAAAAGCTGCGTCCTTTATCATTTACTTTCATCATGCATTTTAAATCTAGGTGCCTTGCATTTATGAACTGTTTAACTTATATTAATACTGATTTTGAATTAATGAGTAATCAACTTGGCATCATTAACTGACAGTCACCATTAAGGATTATTGGATGGAAATTAGCTAATACAAATTCTTACTGAAGAAAATCGTTGATTTTATTTTTCAGAGATCCTTAATATAACTCCAATAGACAAGGCAGACTTTAAGAGTCATTATAATCAATCACATAAAATGTCTATTAATACTCTGAAAGGCTTTAAAGTCCACATTATTAACCTAAGAGGCTGTCCTGGGCGCCACTGAAATATTTTATACTGTCTCATCAAAAACTTTATACAGTAAAATATGTGATTTACTTTCAGCTAAAAGCCAAATGTTTGTAGACATGCCAACTGGAAAACATTATTCTTTACTAACACCACTGTGTGTGGGGTCGTGTGGGAGGGTTACCTTAAAATGAAGTTTTTATACTAACTGAACAAATCATGATCGAATTTTCCAAGTTCTTGAATATCTTTCTGTAGGTAACCCTGTGACTAGGATTGTTCCTATGTTCAAACTAGTTTCAAGAATTGTTACATATAAGAGAAGGAAAAATTGACTTCATCTTCTAAGTAATGTTAAGTAGTTGGCTTAATGAGGGTTTAAGCACATTATTTGGTAGTATATGAACATAATACCTGAAAAATAATTTGTTGTACATCTGTATCCACAATAACGTTTTTCAAAGAAATATCCAAATCTTTTGATTGTATAGAAACTACTTCCTATCAAATGTAGTCAGACTACAGTTTTAAAATTCACATTACACAGAAATTTCCACATGATGACATTTCCATTTTCCACTTATTTTAGCAATTATTCATTGAAAATGAAGTATGTGTTTAGCATTATTTACCATAGCTCTAAGCCTAGTGAGCATGTATAACTGCTATGGTGATAATGAGCTTAGAGCCAAGAGAATAGAACAAGCTGTAAAGAAATAAAACAAGAAGCTAATACCTCAGTATAGGAAAAGAATAATGGCATGAAAGAGCATCTAGTTACATGATAAAATAAACATAGTCATGTTTTTCTTTTGAACCTTACCTAACTTCTAGTGGTTAAAAATCTTACATACACTAGTGTTTAGAATCTCCATTCAAAAGATCTCTAAAACGTACCTTTCTATAAGGGTATTGCGTATACATGTCAAAACAATTTTCTCTCCTAAAGCACTATCAATAGTGCTGTCTGATAATGACAGTAAATATCCTTGATTTCTGAAGATGATTGGTGTTGATTTATATATTTCTATCCAGTTTTCCAAATGCATTTGTGTGTCTATTCATGATTTTCTAGGGATTGGCTCTACTTTTCCTATCTTTTATTTTTTTAATCTTGCTCTTTCTTTTAACCTCACTCTATTATTCCCTTTCCCTCTCTCCCTTCCCTCTTACCCACCCCCCTCTCAGTGATTATTACCATCATTTTTGGGGGATCCAGATCTGTTCCAAACTTTATGCTTAAGAACAAAACAGATAATGCCCTGCTGAAAATGAATAGGAGAAAATATGCATGTCTTGATCATGTACATAATAAATAATGCCAATTCCTTATTACTGTGGTTTCTGATGCAGGACTTATAGGTAATAATTACAGGTTGAGGAGTGATGGGAAGAGGCCAATGCAGGCACAGGCTGCTGGGATTCCCTTTGTGTGGTCCCTTTAGCCCCTCAGCTGCCTCTCTGCGATCTGGGTATCTCAGCAGATGCCTGTCTGGTTCAACTAGAGTAACTGATCCAGGTCCCATCAGGCACATATTTGGGTGTATATAGAAGGGGTATGAAGAACTACCTAGTTGGGTAACCCCCTCAAGGCAAATTCTTGAAGATAAACAACAGTCTTGAACAATAAGAAGTAACATTCCTATAGCATGGTATAATTGGCAAAACACTTATTTTGGTGATCCTTATCACAGTCTTTCAAGAAGATTATTATTACCTTCTCCATTTTATAGAGAGTGAGAATGAATCTCTGGGAATATGAAGCAATCTTAGCAAGAAGACTCAACTGCATAAGCTTCAGCATCTCATCCATCATCTCTATTGTCCATGAATTTGTAAGGAAAGAAAAACTTGCTTTTAGGCAAAGAAAAATGCTTTGATGAGAATTAAGATAAAAAATAGTCAACAATGTTTAATTCAGAAACAAAGCAAAGCAACCTTAGCATTTCTGTGGCGTATCACTTGACCGAGCTGAAAGTAAAGAAACCCTACAAAAGTTTTCTTACTGACAGTTCAGTCCCAGAGGCATCATCACTTCCCCCCAAATCTCCCAGAGGAAAGCATCTACAATTTGTTCACCTGTAGAATAGAGAGCACTTAAGGGGCATCTAACAAGTGACTTTTCGTTCCACACATATTTTACATGCATCATCATTTGGAGTAACATTAGCTTGATGCTGGCACCCACAGTAATATTTTTAACATCTTCCTCTTGTTTAATTTCCTTTCTGTGTTGATCGCAGGACATCAAAATTATCCAAGAGGAAAATGAAAAAGTTAAGCCGTCTACACCCAGATATTGCTAAATACACAGATGTCTGTATTGATTTACACCTGTGTTGAGAAGGTCTAGACATAGAAGATGCTTGTAGCTTTGTGTTACCACTTGTGGTCTAATTTCAAATTATAGATTAGAATAGAGTTACTTCTCAAATATACTTGAAGGTTAACTTTATCATGGAGGTAAAGCAATGTTAGTTTCCTCATCAGCACGCTTCTGTTCAGTGAAGTAGATAATTTTACTTAAATGAATATATGTTTTCCCATCAATTGCTCACTTTGGATGTAGATGAAATATTCTAATGAGGAATGAAAGTTTTGTTCTCCATTTAAATATCTTAACACCTAGACACAAAACATCATTGTTCTCTTTCATATAGCAACTGCAAGTTTATTTTGTTTGAAAAATGGGGAAATAAACTCCTGTTTCAACCTTCTCTTTGTTATTCTAGCTGTGTGTCATTGACACTGGCATGACTTGTCATGGGAAGGTGTAATGAGGCAAGACTGGAATTGTAACAATTATTAACCTGCAAGTATGCTATGGCAAAGCAAATGCATGTCAGAATGACACTTCTAAGTAGCTCAGGAAATAATACTTTCATTTCAACTATTCATTTTATTCATTTGATTGGATAAATATGGGAGAGATTAATAACTTTTAAATATAAAGAGGGACAGATGCCAGTGATTGGGCATTTCACATGGGCTGATAGAGTGGACTCCCCCACCCCCTGTCTCTTTGGTGATAATTTATTTAGCTGGGAAAGCTTGGGTTCGGTGCAGCATCTGGTTTTTACTGATATCCTGCTGGTCTTATCCAATTTTCCAGCTGGGAGCATGAGGCACAGGGAGGTCGAATGACTTGCCTAAAGGTCACCTGGTAGCTCAACTGGGATTATAACTCAGAATCTTTCTGATTTTCCCATCCTTTGCTCACTGGACCACAAAACTCCCTTGATCCTGTCTTCTCAAGCTTGCTTGAGCAGGAAGCAATATTTGGGTTTGGAAAAAAATATCAAATTAAATACTGGTCATCTTCTTAAAAAGATGTCTTCAATTTTCTTTGGTGCGATTCTAAGGGGGCATCTTGCTTTCATTGTAACACCTGAGAATATCTCTACTCATGGAAGGGTTGTCTTTTTCCAAGTAATCACATCGGAAGGTTCAAACCAATGCTCAATTCCACTTTTGGTCAACACATTTTGAGAATATCAATTTCTTGATGCTTACGGCAGAAGAAAACTGCTATAATCTATCATCACATAGTGGTCCCTGTAATTAAACTCAGGCACATAGTAACCAGCTATCAAATTCAAAGAAACCAGCTAACTCCTTTCATCTTAGAATATCTAAGCTTAGCATTCCCTCAGAGTAGAAATCCTCCCCAATATTTGCCTGTGGTTGGCACCTTTGCATCACTCAGGTGTTGGAAGAAATGGCACTTTCTCAGAAAGAGAAATTTTCTGAACTCTAATTGTAATGGCTTTCTTTAGCTGATGTCCCCGTATTTTTCCATCACATTTCCATTTCTATCTGTTTTGTTCACCAACATTTATAATATCTGAGATACAGATGTCTAATGAACATCCATTGAAAGAATGGTCACTCTTGATGAAAGAAGGGCTCTCTTCTCCTTAATTTTTATTATCATTCAAGGAGGTTCAAAAGGGATATCCACGGGGTAGTGAGGGCGAGTGGAGATGACCCTTTGTCAGCCAGCCAGATCAGGTGAATTAACCTTGAAGGTCAATGGGATGACGGATGACAGCTGGTCCTGTCAGATTACCCTCTCAACCATTGTTCTACCCTTGTATTTGTCCTCAGGCTTGATTTGCTATGGGCACAGGAATATCAGTCTTGTTGTACCTACCATCATACTTCATTTTTTTAAAAAGATTTATTTATTTATTTATACAAGCACTGGGTACAGTCAGAAGCGTGGGAGGATGAGAGAATTCACCAGAGCCATAGTGGGGAACAGAACAGGCAGACTGATGAAACACACTGCTGAGGGGAGCCGTGTGGGCACGGCGGGAGAGGTCTGTTGTGCCATATGGGATCCTCTCCGTGTGGCCGGGGATCAAACTGGCACTGCAGAGGCTGCGGGCAGCTTCACAGCCCAGCGCTCAACCACTGCGGCACCAGGGGATGCCCCACACTTCATTTTTGACCTAATTTTGCCCACTTTCATCACCCACCCAGGTCACACGTATGATACTTAAAGATGTTTGGTCACCTCCAAAATACAAATCCATATTAAAGACTGACCAATATGCAGAATATTGAAAAGACTAGTTGAGGCCTGCAAAGGAATTCCCCAAGTTTTTGAACTGATAGATACAATGTGTTTTAATCTCCCAGAGTAATGAGTGTAAATAAGTAAGACTTGGAAAACAATTTTAAGATTGTTAATATTTTAAAGGATTCAGCTAGACTATCTTTCAGATTTTCTTGACATATACTAATTAATGACTTTTGGGAAGACATGAAACTGAATGGCACACAAATTTTTGTTGCTGGTGGCTCTGCATGCTAACCTCTGAATGCTAACCTGCTTAGCATTCTCTTTCCTGTGAATTATCTTTAAATGTCTTTTCTGTGGAATCTGGCCATTTTGCCGACCTTCACATGAAACTCTTGAACACCACTGCATGCTGTTGTGTGTGGCTAAGCAGGGAGAACAGGGTGTCAGTGCTCTCAGGCACCAAGCAGTTCTTTCACTTGACAAGTGCTCTGGGATATTTTGAGGTCAATGTGTAGGGTTGCAGGGAAACACAAGTCACCTAATGTTACATTCTTGTATTGATTCGCTATTAACCCTCTGGTCATCTTGGTTAAGAGATGTGTTGCTCAGAGATAGGAACAAGCAGCTGTTAACATCACACCAATTCTGGAACTCCTGTGACAATTTATAATGACCCAAATGAGACAAAGTTGAGCCTCACATTCATGCTATTAATAAAAGGAAGTGTTAACAAAGTACTAGAACTGAAATGTACATTGACATGGACTTTTTCCTTGATCTGCATTTTTCAGGATGGATATGTTAAAAGTTCTCAGATAACTTCATATGGTTCCCCAGACAAACTGTGCCCTTTTGTTCTGGAAAGTGTACCAAAGATCTCATTGGCTTCTCGAGTGGTTCAGTAATTATCTTGACTTCCAGTGGTCATTTTTATTTTTTTTTAAATCACTGGGAAAGAATAGGATGGTGCTGACACTTTCAGCGAAAGGCTCCCATTGGTAGGATTGATATTGAGAAAACAGGATGTGCCATTAAATAATTTTTCTGTTGTTGTTTTGAGCCAACAGAAATGTGATCTTTTTCTTCTTTTTCACAACTGATATTAAAGCACCTCCCAATGTTCTAAGCCCCAAGAGGATCATAAAATTTGGGTCATTAAACTGGTGATGGAAACCTATCAGGGGATTGTTTCAAAACAGATGCAAATGCCTGCATATTCAGAAATAAACCCCAGACACAATTCAAACAACATACTGACAAGTGTAATAGAGCCATAAAAGCTTTTTTTGGAGACTCCTTTACCAGAATAATCACTTAGATTTCATACTTTGTAATTTCTTTCTAAGGGAACATGTGTGATCCTTCAGGTTTTTCATAAAATTACCTTTGGAGAAGGGATTGATAACTTAGATAGTTGGCCATTATCTTCTCTTTTCCATTCAGATCAATGATTCTTTGGACCATTTTCTTATTATTGATCATATTAACATTAGGAGAGATCTCAAGATGGGGAAAAGAATTAGTGAACAGGGTTACTGAAAGGCAGCAAAGCTGAACCTTTAAATCCATTCATTGGATCAACTCTTGATTGATGATATTTTGAAACACATTGTATGACATCATGGGAAAATTTTCTTTTTAATTGCTTTTAGCAGTGAACAATCTGATTCCTTGGGACATATTTTACGCTATCTTTTGCTCTAAAAAAAGTAAACTTTTTTTCCAGGAAGGAATGTTTTAGACTTATTGAGTTTATAAGGCAAAATCAGGGTGTCTGACTAAAAAAAAAAGGAATTCCTGTTGGCCTGATTCCTCATTCAGTTACTCATTCTTTCAGCAATACCTATGGGTTGCCTATGTGCAATAGTATAATATAGGATGTTATAGAATTTAGATACCAATGGCTGATCAGAAATTATTCGGGGATCTCATTCTTCCTCGAAAGCAGAACAAGTAACATTTATGGTATAATTCTATCTAGGATTTTTGTTGGGAATGGGTCCCACTTCCAAGTTCCAAACTTGATTATCTCATGAAATGGAATGGCTCAAAAACAGCAATGATTTCTTCCAGGGGCAGAAGTGACATGTTTTTTAAATTCCAGAGTAACTATAATAAACTTGATACACCTTGTCACAGATTCCTGGTCGGGGAAAATGATTTGCCACACCAACTTTTATCCATTTCCAAAGGCAAAAAGAAGAAATTCTGGACAGAGGTCCTCTGCTTTTTTGATATCTTGTAATGTCAAGAAAGAGAGAGAAAGATAGGAAAGGATGGTGGGTAGGAGAGAAGCTCAAACATTAATGGGGAATAGAATTTCTCTTGCATTGGCCACAATACATATGTTTGTTAAAAAGCAAGAGGCGGGGAAGACATGCATGCCTGATGTTGAAGAAAAGCCTGTTTGTGCCGCACACACTGGAGAAATTGTTCGGGGACAGTTCATCCATGTGAAAATATGACCCATGTCATTTTGCCAGGGTCGTTAAGACACTGAGCTGCTGAGTAAGGCCTGATTGGGTAAATTCAAGCTCCTGGGGGTGTACATACTTCCTAGTGCCCAGTTTTTCTAAAATGCAAAAAAAAAATAAAAAAATAAAGAAAAGTCAGTGGAAACGAGGTTATAGAGTGCCACTTGCGTGGGCGAGACGGGGTCGTCATAGGGTGGGAACCAGCCAGCTCTCAGACGTGGCCCATTCTTTGAGATTCTTCCCCATTTTCTTTGTGGATAAAATGGGAAACAACAAATAAATGCCCAGTCCTAGTAGTCAGGAAAAAACAGTGGTATTTAGAGAAGGGAAAGAGGGAAAGGTTACAAATCATTTGTGAGATGAATTTCTCATTCTCTTTTGTCATAATCCTGTTTCACCAACTCAAATGTCTGGACATAAAAGTCACATAATTTGTTGTGAAAAGAAATGGTTTTATATAAAAGTTTAGAGAATATAAAAACTATATTTGAATAAAAAGATACTCTAAAGTAGGCAGGATATATGGAATGATGTTGGGAAAACTGTATAAAGTTTGAGGGTATCCTATATGAAATGAAATAAATAATTGAAAACAAAAATAAAAAAATTATTATATAGATTTTTGGGTTTTTTTTCTTTTCTTCTTTTTTAAAGATTTATTTTATTTATCTACAAGGACTGGGGTGTAGGCTAGAGGTGAGAGGGTGGGTCTGTGAGAGGATTCACCAGAGACAGAGTAGGGAACAGAACAGGCAGGCTGACTGAAATACACTGCTGAGGGGAGCACCAGGTGAGACAGGAGAGGTCTGTGTCATGTAGGTCAGCTCCCTGGCCAGGAATAGAATTCATGCCACAGTGGCTGGCAATAGCTTGATAGTGCTGAGACTTTAACCCCTGCCCCACCAGGGAAGCCCTATTTCAATTTTTTTATTGTATTATTTTATACTGAGGTAACGTCTGTTTACAACAGGTATGTGATTTTTTTTTAAATAATAAATTTTATTTTTATATTCCCCATACAATTGCAGCCCCCCCCATTCTGACCCCAATCCCACCCCTCCCGCCCCCACCCCCCTAAAAGTGTCTCTGGTTCATAGTTTTTTGTTGATTTTGATTTTCACTTTCTTGTAGTTATTCATTTTCCTGGTCCCTTATTTAAGTTCTCTAGATTCCTGCTATGAGTGAGACCATCCGGTATTTTTCTTTTTCTTTCTGGCTTATTTCGCTGAGCATGATCCCTTCCAGCGCCATCCATGTTGCTGCAAATTGCATGTGTTTATCTTTTTTGAATGCTGAGTAATATTCCATGGTATATATGTACCACATCTTCTTGATCCAGTCATCTATTTTTGGGCATTTGGGTTGTTTCCAAAGCTTAGCTATTGTAAACAGTGCTGCTATAAACATAGGGATGCAGGTGTTCTTTGGAATTGATGTTTCTGTGTCCTTTGGGTAAATACCTAGGAGTGGAATTGCTGGATCATATGGAAGCTCTATGTTTAGTAGGTCCAGAAATCTCCACACAGCTCTCCACAGTGGTTGGACCAGTTTGCACTCCCACCAACAGTGCAGAAGAGTTCCTTTTTCTCCACACCCTCGCCAACATTTGTTGTTGCTAGTTTTTTTAATATGTGCCATTCTCACTGGTGTAAGATGGTATCTCATGGTAGTTTTGATTTGCATTTCCCTGATGACAAGTGACGTTGAACATTTTTTCATATGCCTGTTGGCCATTTGCATTTCCTCTTCAGAGAAGTTTCTTTTTAGCTCTTCTGCCCATTTTTTGACTGGATTATTTTCTTTGTTGTTGTTGAGTCTCATCAGCTCTTTGCAGATTTTTGTGATCAGTCCTTTATCATTAGTGTTGGGTGCAAAAATGTTCTCCCAGTTGGTGGGGTTTCTCTTTGTTTTTGTTATTGTCTCTTTTGCTGTGCAGAAGCTTTTTAATTTGATGTAGTCCCAGCTGTTTATCTTTGCCTTCACTATCACTGCTTTGGGTGATGTGTCTGTAAAGATGTCTTTGATGTGCAAATCACGTAGTGTTTCGCCTATATTTCCTTCTATATATTTTATGGTTTCAGGTCTTATGTCTAGTTCTTTAATCCATTTTGAGTTGATTTTTGTGTATGGTGTGAGGTAGTGGTCAAGCTTCATTCTTTTGCATGTAGCGACCCAGTTTTCCCAGCACCATTTATTGAACAAACTTTCTTTGCTCCAATGCATAGTCTTTGAAAGACATCCAAGGAATCCAAATAGGAAAAGAAGAAGTCAAGCTATCATTATTTGCAGATAATATGATAATATACATAGAGAACCCCAAAAACTCCACAGAAAAACTAATTCAACTCATCAATCAGTTCAGTAAAGTGGCAGGATACAAAATCAACACGCAAAAGTCAGTAGCCTTCCTATACACAAACAATAAATCTGAAGAAGAAGAAATCAAAAAAACCATCCCTTTTGTTATTGAAAGAAAAAAAATCAAATATTTGGGAATAAATCTAACAAAAGAGGTAAAGGACCTATACAAAGAAAACTATAAAACACTGTTAAAAGAAATAGAAGAAGACACAAAGAAATGGAAAGACATCCCCTGCTCATGGATTGGAAGAATAAACATTATTAAAATGGCCATCCTTCCAAAAGCAATATACAGATTCAATGCTATTCCAATCAAAATTTCAATGTCATTCTTCAAAGAAATAGAACAATTATTGATGAAATTCATATGGAATCACAAAAAACCCCGAATAGCCAAAGCTCTCCTGAAAAAAAAAGAAGGGAATGGAGGCATCACACTCCCAGACTTCAAACTCTACTACAAAGCCATAATCATCAAAACTGCATGGTATTGGAACAAGAACAGACATACAGACCAATGGAATCGAATAGAAAATCCAGAAATAAACCCACAGATTTATGGTCAACTAATCTTTGACAAAGGTATGTGATTTAAAGGTATAGATTCAGGGGCCTCCCTGGTGGCGCAAGGGGTTAAGCACAGCACTATGAAGCAACTGCAGCCTCTGCAGCCTCTGCAGCACGTGTTTGATGCCTGGCCAGACAGGAAGCAACCTACATGGCGACGCAGACCTCTCCTGTCTCACCCGCTGCTCCCCTCAGCAGTGTATTTCAGTCAGTCTGCCTGTTCTGTTCCCCAATCTGTCTCTGGTGAATCCTCTCACCCTCCCCTGCATCTGGCCTGTACCCCGGTTCTTGTATGCATAAATAAATAAATCTTTTTAAAAAATTAAAAAAGATACAGATTCACACCTCTGCATATATATATATTGCCTCAGCATTCCCACCACCAAAACATCCATAAATCTCCATAATCCATTGGGTCCCCATTTCTCCCATCTTTGCTCACCATCCACAAGCTTCCCCTCTGGTAGTCCCAATTCTGCAGTTAAATTTCTAGGCTGTCTTGGTTTTAGTTAGGTTAAAATAACCAATTCAATATCAATACTAATTTTTCTTAAACTTGAAATCATAGTTCTGATTATGTGGCCTTTTTTTAGTGTCCCTAACTCTCTCTTATTCCTGATAGTGGTAAAATGATTGGGTCATTCATTCACAAAATGATAAAATCCTATTACCCTTCAACAAACCAGAGTTTAATCTGGGCCTCAGTTTCTTTATGTATATGTTGATGAATTATAGCTAATTGATTTCCAAATCTTGTTCTTGGAATGGTATGATTGTTTTTCAGCTTTGACATTTCAGTAAAGGAATTTTGTAATATGGATACAGGTCTTGAAACTATTTGTATTTCCAAAAAGCAAAGATATAGTAGTTCCATTATGGTCTTTCTGCAATACCACCTGATTATGTGAAAGAAAAATATTCCTGAATTTCTCCTTAGCTGCTAATTATATTCTAGGATATTTGTTTTGTATTTTAATTTAATTGGCACTTTTTTTTTTTTAACCAGTGAAAGTATGGGGCAGAGTGGAGCTTGCGTTGAACCTAAGTGGAACATTTAGTTTTAGTGTGACAGGTTTTAAACTTTCCTATATTATGAAGGTTTATTTTAAAATGCCCCTTTTAGGGCCTCCCCGGTGGCGCAGCGGTTGAGCACTGGGTTGCGAGGCTGCCCCCGGCCTCTGCGGCGCCAGTTCGATCCCCGGCTGCTCCCCAGCCACCGGAGGAGGGTCCTGCATGGCGCGCAGACCTCTCCTGCCGCCCGCTGCTCCCCTCAGCAGTGTACTTCGGTCCTTCTGCCTGCTCTGCTCCCCGCTCTGGCTCTATTCTCTCACCCTCCTGCGCTTCTGACTGTACCCAGTGCATGTATAAACAAAACAAACAAACAAACCAGCAAACAAATAAATAAAGCATGCCTCTATTAAAAAAAAAAAAAAGAAAAAAAAAGATAAAATGCCCTTTGAAAGAAATGCTTTCCTGGCTTTTGGTTTAAGGGTCTGCATGCATGCTGCCAGCTACTTCAGTTAAATACTTTGATTAAATACCTGGAGAACCATTTGTTATAAAAGAGATTTTTTTGTGTGTGCTTTATGAACAAAGATGCCGTTATTTCAAATCATATTGGCAGGTAAATATAGAACTGAAAGTTCTGAGCTATGGAGTGGAAATATGAGACCCATGCAAATATTTTACCACCATTAAGAAGTTTCTTTTGAGACACTACTATCAGTCCACTGATAAAATGTCATAAAATAACTGCCATCGGCACCTTTTACAGGAACCACCCTTGGATTAGTCAGAACGCTGGATCCTAATGAGGAAACACGTGTTTCAAAAATGAATTAAAGTAAAAGATGACCTTTAGGTTACTCTGGGCTGTTGATGGGGTCAGGGGAAGGAAGGTTCAAAACCTAGTCAGAAAGAGGTCAGTCTGATGCTGAATGCGAAAGTTCACAAGTCTGCATTATAAATAATATATGTAGGAAATGAGTGTTTACTCCTCTCTAATGTTAGCAAACTGGAAGGATAAGATGGTTTCCTTTTGACGCGAAAAAAGATCTAAATGTGAGATGCTATTTTAAACAATGAACAGCTGTTTCATCTTGAACTAAAAAGAACAAAGAAAACACCCTCAGGTCCACATAGGATATGTTGTGGTTTCCCTTGTGTGTGAGTGAGTGAGTGAGTGAGTGAGTGTGTGTTCCCTCTTTTACTTAGGATAATTGAACTGTCACTTTATCTTGGGATGTTTTCTTTACCAACTAGGGACATAAAATGTCAAAATATGGGAGAATTTCCTGTTCATCATTTTGAACATAAACATCTTTTCATTGCTTTAATATGAAGTGTTTTCTTTGTTAATCCAGTAGAGACTAATGTCTGGAATGCTAAATTGTATGTGTAAGGAGAAAATCATGATGGTGCATGGGTAATATATTTTAGGCAAGACTAAAGTAATAGAATGGCATTATATCATTGTCTAAGAGTTTTTCCTTGCTCTGGAGAACAGCTGGAAATATAAAGGTTAGCCAAAGTCACTGATTTAAGAGACTTCAATATGCAATTAATGCCTGGGAATCCTAGAATCACATTCACAGAAAGGCTTTGGCATTTATGTTTGGATGACTCAGAAGATAAATTTCTGATTTGCAGAACAAACTTCTTGGAAATTTAACTCAAAATCTTAGGTTGATACACAAAGATATATCTTTAAAAAATGTGTAATCATACAAATATCATTTCTCTTGGTTTGAATTTTGGACTGGAAGTTCCTGAGGTTGAATGCATAGCAAAACATTTTGCATATTCAATGATTAGCCAGGTTATTTATGTCTTTATTTTCTATACATATTTATACTTGTCCTCCAAACCTAATTCTTGGAAAAATGAAGTGGTATTACAATAAATTATATTCTTCTAGATAAGAAACACAGTTTATTTTACTTTGAAAATGATTTCATTAAGCAAGCAAACATGCTTAAAAGTTTAATTATTTACTTAACCTGTTTCTAAGAAGCTGATATATACAGTCGTGACTTTTTTTTAAAGAACTAATTCCTTTCATTCTTTTTGGTTATATAGTTGCATGATATTATGTCTGATATTTATTACCATTTCTACCTCTCTTTAACTGAGCAGACATATTTTTAGTTAACTTTTACTGGGGTTAATTCCTTTATATCCCATTCAAATAAATAATGAATTTCTTTAAATTAAGAACTGGAAATTCTAGATCTGTTCTTTCTGTTTCTTCAGATACAGATCTCAAAGATACTAATATCATCTTAAACTTAATAAAAAGGAAGAAAAAAACTGAAAGATCTCCTTTCTTAATCCAGACTGGTTATATAGCACATGGATACATCCTTCTGTCAACCTCCAGGACATGGGTTTAACTCCAATTGGTTTAATGGCTAAACATGTTTCCTTAGAAAAATTCTGAATTTCTGGGTGGAGGAAGGAATGTCAAGGATTCTCAGGGCAGGCTTGAGACCCTCTCCCCTCCCCAAGGTGGTCTTGGAAGCTAATCACACCCTGCTGATAGGATTTGGCAGTTAAAATAGATGGAGGTCAGCCTGTCATTTTGTCTATTTAAATAAGTCACTTGTGATTAAGATTAAGCAGCACTTTTTTGTTTCTTTCTCCCCCACTTTTGGGTCCTTTTTGGTCTCATCTGCTTCTCTTCTTGAGTTTTTCATTTCTCTCTCTCGTCTTCTCTCCCCTCTTATGTGGAAAATGTTCATTTCCTTCATCTTTCTTTCTTGGAGATGTGGACTGGGGGACAATTTATTATTTTATTCCATTCAAATGACAAAAAATGATATTCTGGCTAAAGCTCATGTGTTTTGTGAAATCTGAAAAAACATCAAAACAGGAGTCTTTGCTAATGGGAGTCACTAGGTCAGTTTTATGTAATCAAGTTCCCGGTAATTTCTCCATTTGCTTGGGTATTGGTACTAATCTTAGTTTTCTGCATTTTGAAAAATCTAGTTGCTCACTCTAATTTTATGCAAATGTCCGTGAGTGCTTCATTTGCTTTTAAGAGTTTTCTTGACTATAAAATAGCATGTCCTCAAAAGATCATGCACTTTTTTTGTAAAAGTACATTGGTTGTTATGCAAAACAGAATCAGTGATAGAGGGAATTTGCATCAGCCAACTTGTTTGCCAAATGTCATCCCAAAATACTATATTTGCTAAGCTTTCTTTCTATCCAGTGCTCGCTCTTCTACTGATAGTTAGACTCTTTCCCCTGCCCAGGTCATTCCTGAGAAAGGGCTTGCAAAGGGGAAGCACTTTGTTGTGTAAAACCTGACCCCACGTGTAACCAACAAACTCATGGGCTCTTTTTCATATTCTCTGTCTTTTCCTATGATTGTTTCTGAAGAATCTAGCCTTCTACAGGATTATTCTATTGCTGTCCAGCTCAGCTGCATCACATTGCTTGCTTTCTGTCTGGGGCAAGAACCTAGGTACTCAAACCAGGTATTGCCAGAAAGCTCTAGAAGGCTACATCACATGGCACAACATTTATCCTGTAGTGGGCAAGGGACAGTGCATTCCTGAATGCAATTCTGAAGTGACAAGAGAGTTGAACCTTAGTTGATCAGAGTGGTGAACAGTACACTGTGTATTGAAATTTTTCAGTCTTCTCCTATTCTTAGTATCATTTCCCCCAAATAAACTATTTACATGCAGCCTCTTGTCTAAGACTTTGCTTTCTAGAGGAAACCAGCCTAAAACAAAACAAACAAAATAAAACAAAACAAAAACTTAGGAGAGCTTCCTTCTAATGTGACTTGCTGCCTTTTATAACGGTCATTTAAATATAGTTCTATCTCTCCTAAAAAAATGTTTGCTTTGAAAAATTAGGGACAAATATGGCCCACCCTTTTATTTATGGCAGGATTTCCTCTGGGACCTGTGGGTAAAACATTGGAGGACAAAATGCTACCCCAAGAAAAGGAAGCTACAGTCTAGTGTCTATTCTCTTTGGATATTTCACTGTAGACTCATGGAAAATTGACTTAAAAAATTGGCAAATGATGTTTCTTAAATTCATATAGTATTTGCTTGGGTAAGGATGGTTATGCCTGCATTAGTTACAGGACACTATTAGATAATCTTTTACAGAAAAAAATCTTGGTGCCATGGACCCAAAAGGAAGGCAAAAGTTAAGGCACATCAGGAAAAGTTTTTTCCAGAACATCTTTCTTTCTTTTTTTAAAAAAAGATTTATTTATTTATGCATGGAAGAACTGGGATACAGGCCAGAGGCGTGGGTGGTGTGAGAGTATTCATCAGAAACAGAGTGGGGAACAGAACAGGCAGATGGACTGAAATACGCTGCTGAGGGGAAAGCGGGCAAGTCAGGAGAGGTCTGCTGTGCCATGTGGGTAGCTCCCTGGCCGGGGATCAAACTCATGCTGCAGTGACTGTGGATAGCTTCATAGATTGCATCTTAACCCCTTGTGCCACCAGGGAGGCCCTCCAGAACAGCTTTCTAGTGAGATTTAATAGAGGTGAAATGACTGGGTTGACAGAGAAAAAGAAAAAAGGCATTGCACGGACAGAGAATGGATGAAGAAAGAGCTGAGGGTTCGACAGCATGAGCAGCTTAAGTAAGGATTCAGAAAGCAGTTGTCTTACTGTGGACCTGAAGAAAATGCAAATCAAAACACAATTGGCTATTTCATCTCACATCTGTGAGACTGGCCCATATTAAAAAAACAAAAAAACAAAAACAGAAACAACAAGTGTTGGCAAGGTGTGGAAAAAAGGAAACCTCTCACACTGTTGGTGGGAATGTAGACTGCTCCAGGCCCTATGCAAAGTAGTGTGGAGTTTTCTCAAAAGACTAAAGCTATATCTTCCTTATGATCCAGCAATTCCACTCTTAAGAGATCTACCCAAATAACACAAAAACACTAATTTGAATGGAAGCCTGCATGCTTAAGCAGCACTATTTACAATAGCCACAATTTGGAAACTAAGTGTCCAAAACAGATGGTGAGTAGATCAAGAAAATGTGGTATACATACACAATGGAATACTACTCAGCCATCAAAAAGATAAAACCATGCCATTTGTGGCAACATGGATGGAACTGGAAGAAATTATTCTATGTGAAGTGAGCCAGAAGGAGAAAGATAAATACTGGATGGTTTCATTTATATGTGGAATACAGAGAAGCCAAACAAAGGGCCAGACAAAGACAGAATTTGAAACCAACATTTGAAAGCTGACTATAGATCCAGGAGGGGAAAAAAAGAGGGGGGAGGTGGAATAGGGGTGGTGAGAGCACAAAGAACTACATTGGAGGACTATAGGTACCTTGGTGGTGGGAGAGCTATGGTGACTACACCTCAGGCTAGAAATCCTATACTGTAAAAAAAAATAACAAAGATGTAAAACAAAGGTATTTCATTAAAAAATAAAAATATAAAGAAAAAATGAATATCTTGTGAATGATTGATAAGAGTCCATCACAAATGGATTTGGAGGATTAAATAAATTTGAGAAATTTGCATGCTACTCACAGGATTCAGAGGCCCATAGCACACACTGGCATATTAAAGAAGCTTCAGACATACTATTATCTGCATAAAATGAAACAACATAAAATACTAAGTCTTAAACTTCTGTGATCATGAAATCTTTAGACAATGTTCAATCATCTTGAGTCATACTGATACTTCAGGGAGTGGATTTTAGAAAATTCTGGAAGGTAGCAGTGCTGAGAAAAGAAGTGAATGTGATTAAGGTTGGAATGAGATTGTGTTAGTGAACATTACATCCATGATCGATGGATTTGGCATGACAAACAATTGGAGGCTACTGTGTCTCAGCAAGAGAAAGGAAGGTGGTTTCTTAGAAGGTAATTTGGCACACCCAAATCACACTGCTGACTTCATATTGATGTTATTATAGTTCTTTTAGCTTTAGCTTGTCTATTGTTGGAAAGGCAGTATAATGGAGGATTTCAGATGCTTGTGTTCAGTCAGATGCTTCTGTTCAAATTCTGACTTCCCCTCTTCCTGTATGAGCTTGGTCCTTTCCTCCAAGCTCCTGGTTCATCACTTAAAGTAAATATAAATATGATGATAAGATAACAGTGCCTCACTCCCAGGGTTGTTGGGAGATTAGATAAGATAACTAAAGCAATTAGTGCCAAATAGAGCATGTGACCAATAAAATTGTAAAGGCTTATGTTTCAGAAATGGTATTTTGTCATGAAAAAGGCACAGATTTAGGGACAGTCCCAAGTTCAAAACACACCACTGTCCTTTATTGGTTTTACCAAATCTTATGCATTCATTTTATTACTGTAAAAAAGGAAATACTGATATATCTTACAGGGTTATTGTGTACAGTAGAAATCTTGGTAAAATATCAAGAAGCTGCTCAATATATAGTTACTGGTATAATTATTATTGTGATTCCACAGCATTCTTCCATTGCTTTGAGGAACAGTATATTACTCTGGAAACTTTCCCAGTCTTTTTCTGAAATTATCTGAAATTCCCCAATGACTCCTGTGAGGCTGAAGGAAACACTAGTGCTAAATGTTAGATTATGGAACTTTATTATACAATTATTAAATAAGTAGATGGATGAGTAAATATTCCCCTAACTACAGATTTCAAACAGACACTGACAGAAAATAAAAGTGACAGCGAAGCTGATTAGCACAAGAAAGTATGCTGTGTGCAGTCAAGATTAAAAACGGGGTCCTCCCTGGTGGCACAAGGGGTTAAGCACAGCATTGTGAAGCTATCTTTAGCCTCTGTAACACGAGTGAGCCCCGGCCAGCCAGGGAGCTACTCGCATGGTGCAGCAGACCTCTCCTGTCTCGTCTGCTGCTCCCTCAGCAGTGTATTTCAGTCAGTCTGCCTGTTCTGCTCCCCACTCTCTCTGGTTAATCATCTCACCCTCCACACCTCTACCATATACCCCAGTTCTTGTATGCATAAATAAATAAATCTCTAAAAAAAGAAACAATATATATATATATATATATATATATATATATATATAAGATTGAAAATGGGCCTATTGTATCCTAGAGAAGCTAAAATCTAAGAGTTAAGTCATGTTTATGAATTTTACTCTCACTGGTTAGATTTAGACTTAAATACATTATTCTCATGTTTATTATTTTTTAATGGACATAAAGGATAAGAAAACAGTACTAAACTTTCCTATATGATATTTGTATCATCTCCTAGGGATTTTGTCAAGGGGCAGATTTAAATTCTCATTTTAGTAAGATATTGTAACTAGATATTTTAATCTAAAACATTTCTCATTGGAAACCTTAAATTTACAAAATGAGAACTGGTTTTCCCATATCAATGTCAAACAACAAAGATAGAATTCCCAAATCCTCTTTTTAATTTTCTCCTGTTTTTGGATTAATGCCTTATCAAGTTTTAACTCAGATCAGTCGTAAAAGATTGTTTTGCCAGATGGCACATAACTTGTGATCCTATTGTGTGTTATATGCTCTTTTATATGAAAACTTATATGGAAAATGTTTTAGGAAGAAACAGTTAAGTTTTATATTGTAGCCAGCACCATCCGAAATGAAATGTGCCACACAAGGCACTTAAGATCATGTGACCACTCAGTACCTTTCTTTTTTTTTTTTAAAGATTTATTTATGCATACAAGAACGGGGGTACAGGCCAGAGGTGCAGGAGGTGAGAGGATTCACCAGAGACAGAGTAGGGAGCAGAACAGGCAGACTGAGGAGAGTAGTGGGCAAGACAGGAGAGTTCTGCTGTGCCATGTGGCTTAGCTCCCTGGCCTGCCAGGGATAGAACTCATGCTGCAGAGGCTGTGGATAGCTTCATAGTGCTGTGCTTAACCCCTTGTGCCACCAGGGAGGCCCTCAGTACCTTTCTTAAAGGGGCATCCTCCCATGGAACTGGAGGATTTATATTTTATAAAAAGGACACAGTCCTTAAAGTGTAAAGACATTAATTTGAAGGGATACAAGTATTCCTATACTTACAGCAGCACTATTTACAATAGCCAATTTATGAAAGCAAACGAAGTACCCAATAATTGATGAGTAGATCAAAAAGATGTAGTATATATACACAATGGAATGCTACTCAGCTGTTAAAAAAGATAAATCTTGCTACTTGTGACAACAAGGGTGGAACTGGAGGAGGTTTTGCTAAGTGAAATAAGTCAGAAGGAAAAAGACAAATACTGGATGATTTCACTCATATGTGGAATATGGAGAAACAAAGTAAAAGAACAGAAACACTTAATTGAAACAAACCCGGGAAATCTAACTTTAGAATTGAAGCTATCAGAAGGGGAGAGGGGAGTATGAGGGGGAGAAGCCCAATGGATATGATATAGGATTATGAGTGCTTTGTGTTGGACATGGTGTAACAAATACCTTAAGATGTGAACCTAGGGCCTCCCCGGTGGCACAGCGGTTGAGCACTGGGTTGTGAAGCTGTCTGTGGCCTCTGCAGTGCCATTTCGATCCCCAGCTGCTCCCCGGCCACCGGAGGAGGGTCCCACATGGTGTGCAGACCTCTCCTGCTGCCCGCTGCTCCCCTCAGCAGTGTACTTTGGTCCTTCTGCCTGCTCTGCTCCCCGCTCTGGCTCTAGTGAATCCTCTCACCCTCCTGCGCTTCTGACTGTACCCAGCGCATGTATAAAACAAATAAATAAATAAATAAAACATGCCTCTATTAAAAAAAAAAAAAAAAAGATGTGAATCTATACTCCCAAACTGTATACATTACTATAAACCATTGTTATCTCAATAAAATAATGCAATTAAAAATGTTAATTCTAAAACATAATTTACAAGGTCATATTAAAATTAGAAAATCCTTTTAAAAGTATGCATAAACTCAAGGTTATTTTGTTCAATTGAAGCACATTTCTCTAAAATGCCAAGGATGAATAGCTGCTTATAGAAAAAAAACATATTCCTGTTTCAACATTTGGCCATAAATAAATCCTTCCATCAAAAATACCCTTTGCAATGTACTATTTTTTAAAAAAATTTTATAGGCCTATGAAACTAAAAGTAATTCCTCCTATTTGTGATTTCTTTTGGGGTTTATGATGCATCTTTATACACTTCATCCTTATTGAAGTCTGGTGAATTATCTTCACATTTTAGATATTTATGGTATTTAGATGAAAACATCAACAGCAGTGACAAAAAGAGTCAACACAAGTGTTTTATAAACCACAATGGTGCTTAATATTCCTCACTTGCATAGTTGTTCCAGATGCATTCTCTGAAGCCCGCATCTTCGTCCTTAGCAAATAGAGTAACTGGCAGTGTAGGTAAGCAGGTGGAATCAGCCTTGACAAGACAGTTTTAAAGCTGAAAAAGATAGAGGGTGATTAAGGACAGAGCTGATTCTTCTTGTTTTCCTGTTTGGGCATAGACTAATTTCCAAAAACTAACTGAAAAAACATATTGATAGCATTATTCTTAGAACAAAATTTTGATGTTTTTACTGTGTATAATACACATAGGAGAAGAAATCCTATATTTTAACCTTAGTTGTTTGCAAAATATCCTAAATATTTTAGTCTATAGTGTTATTTAAATTCTCTCTCTCCTGTCCCCTCTCCCATCTCTCCTCTTCTCTCTTCTCTCCCAGGGAAGAAATAAAACCAAGCTGACAAGAAGAACAGATTAAACCTCACCAATTTGGGATGCTATTATACCTGGGAATTTTCAAAGGCAAGGACCAAGGTCTCTAAAGACTGAAATTGGAGCATCTTATTGATCTTAAATACAACTCTTACTTGCACACTTGTATTCTAAAATAAGAAAAATCTGTCTAGGGCAAGGAACAGGAATCCTAAATCGGCAGTTTTACATGTGCAAAAACTTGATTTTCAACCCAAATTTCACGAAGCATTTTAACAGTGACTTTAACTGTTTTCCATCTTAATGGTAGCCACATGGCTAAAATCCCTTTGAAATTGTGTATCTTGTTTGCTAGTTATCTAAAATATTACGTAACTTAGAACTCTTTGACAAATAAATTGAATCCTATTGTCCTGACTAATTTGTTAGGAGAAAAACAGTAGTGGAAGAAAATGGTATTTGAAAGAGAGAGACTAGTATTCAGTGACAGAATTAGCCTCTAATCTAGCAGAAAAACAACATCGTTAAAAATCTGACAAGGCACTTTAGGTCTCATAATAATCAGCAACCAAAAGAAAGAAGAGCTCTAAAAATAGGGACGGATAATTAACGATCTAAAAATAGATTTGGCTAGCCATATGGAAGTCATTACTGTCTAGAGGTTAAAGGGGCTGAGGAGGATAAAATACAAATCAAATATTATTGCATATTAAACACATTACCTATAAACGTTGTCTGTAAATGCTTTACAGAGTTCTGTTCTATCTAAGACAATTTTGTACCAGAAAAATGTGAAAGTCCAAATTTATCATTTCCTAATTGATCAGAGTTGTTTTGGGGAAGGTGTTTTAGGCTCCAGTCCACAAAAGGATTCTTGGTTTAAGACATGCTTGTCGTGCTTGGTATGATGAGGGAGTGGGGTCTGTCTTTCCCAATGGGAAAAAGTGATTTTTAGATTCCTTCTTATATTTTGATTAAGCAATAATACCTCCAAAATAAATAGTATTGTTCTAAGGACAAATAATTATGCAAACGAGAGAGACAGACTCAGTAGAGATATACCTAGATAGTATATCTGTATATAATTTTTTGTCTTTACTGTTAATATGGGAAGATACAGGAAAATTTATTGCAGGGAAATTATTATCAGAGTTTCTAGCCTTTTATACCTCTGACTCCTATTCTCCTTGTTAAAACAAAGTATATCTGTGAAGGAATGACTAGAAGTTGACTAAGATAGAAAGCAGCATACTGCAGTGGAAAGAACAAAGGTGTGTTTTCTGAGCTGAGACCTGAATTAGAAATCAGGCTCTGCCTTCTATCTTGTGTATGACCTTGACCAAGAAATTTATCTGTCTGAGTCTCATATCCCTTATCTTCAAAATGAGAATGATAGTTTCTTGGTGGTATATTGGATACTATAAATATTTTATGCAGAAACTTAAGCCAAATCTTTAGGAACATAGGGTCTTGGTACATAACTATTGCTTACTTGACGCTAGTAGATACTGACATCGTTGTCCAACAATTTTTTAAAAGGATTTATTTATTTACGCATCCAAGAGCTGGGGTACAGGCCAGAGGCATGGGGGGTGAAAGGACTCACCAGAGACAGAGCAGGGAGCAGAACAGACAGACTGACTGAAATACACTGCTGAGGGGAGCAGCGGGCAAGTCAGGAGAGGTCTGCTGCACCATATGGGTAACTCCCTGGCTGTCTGGGGATCAAACTCCTGCTGCAGAGGCTACGGATAGCTTCATAGTGCTGTGCTTAACCCCATGCGCCACCAGGGAGGCTCCTGTTGTCCACCAATTTAATTTAGTCCCAATTACAACTCTTAGTATGTTCACAAGACAGAGATAATAACAAAGTTCACCAGAACAACTTGAAACTTCATAGATAAGGAAAAATAAGTGCTTTCTAATTTGCAGCCTTGTCATTAAAATTTAAAGAATATTTCTTGATTTCTTTTAGGATTTAGATAATTTTTGTGTTTTTAAATACAGTGATTCAATCAAGGTCTACTTGTTTTCATTATTTTAATTTATGTCCTCACAATTCTCATCTGTTTATTGATTTTATTTTTCACCCTCATCTGAGTATGATTGGTTTTGACTGGCAAATAAAATAAATGATCAAGTCTAAAAATTATAAAAATTGAAACAAAAATCAACTCTTCATGAAAGATCTTATGCATACCTTGTAAATTATTTTTTTGCTAGGTGTCTTATCTTTTCTGTTACTTTTTTGTAGGATATTTTTATTAGATTCCTAAATAGTTGCTATTTCTGAATATGATAGTATTAATTTACATAAATGATATATCTTACTCAGTTATATATCTTACTCAGTTACCTTTCCAGTTGAATTTTTGAGGGTTATCTGTTTTTTAGTCAAATTGTCTAAAAATTTGGATGATTTATCCCCCTCCTTTGGTTTTTAATTTTTATGCTATCAGTTTCCTCTTGTTTATTGACTATTGTACTATTGACTAGTACCTCCAGTGGAATGGTAAACAACAGTGATGATAGTGGACATCATTGTGTTTTTCCCAATACTTCCAGAAATGTCTTTAGTGATTCCCCACTAATTGTGGTATTAACTTCTGGACTGAGATAAGTTAGGAAAGTGTCTGTGTATTGCTCTATCAATGTGTATGTTTATCAGAAGGGATTTGGAATTTTGGTAAATGCAAAATAATACTCATATGGTAATTTACACTAAATATAAATTTATTAAAATTTATGATGTATTTTAAAAGTTGGTGATGTCTTTACATACCATATATGATATATAAAACATATTCACTTACAGTATTTGACTTTTGAAAGCTTGTTTGTTTGAAAGATTCGTACCAAGCCATTTTGGGTGACATCTTTAGTTATTTACAAACTCTTCTTTTTCACTGTATTTAAGAATAGAACACTAAATAGATTATTTGCATAGAAAAGTAGATGTAGAATAATAAAATTATTGCCCTTTCATTATTTTTCTCCTTTTGTCTTATGTTTTTAGACTAGTAATGCATTTATGAAATTTAGAAAGAAAAAATATTAAAGATGTGTAATAAAGCTTTCATCCTCTGTTTTGCATCCTCTGTTCTGACTTTTCACCCCAGCCATTGCACTTAGCTTATGTATGTCTTTCGAGAGTCATCGTACATGTTCAGATTAAAGTGAATAAAGATTCTTCTTCTTCCCTGTCATCATTTATAGAATAGATAGAATAATACATCCATTTTTCTGCACTTTGCCTTCTCACTAACAATCTGTCTTAAAGATCACTCATCTCAATAGAAAGAATATTATCTTGCTCATATACTTCCCTTATATAGTGTATTATATTTTTATCATTCCGTTACTAGTGGATATTTAGAATGCTTTCAATTTTTTTTCTCAATTACAAATAATGTTGAAATAATAGTTTCCCCCCAAAATTCCTATCAATAAGGTAGCTAAACAAATATTCTGTTGTTTTGCAAGAGGGATTATAAATTGATAAAATTCCTATGGAAAGACATTTGGCAATAGCTATCAAGGTTACAAATGCCTATTTTTCATAACCCAGCAAATCCACTTCTAGAAAGAGATTCTCTATTCTGCTTAGGTTTCAGTAATTCTTGATTTAAAATAGGAAAGCAAATGCTGATTTAGAAACTCACTATTTCCAGGGCAGGATGTTCTGAAGACTTTAAAGAATCAAGTAGGTGCTTAATAGGGGATTGATGCAGTGATTTACCAATCTTCAGAGACCCCTTTAAGCATCTTTTAAAGTTTTTTTAAAAATTTTCCATTTTTTAAATATATTTTTTATGTCATTGTTCATTTTTAAATAATGTTTGCTTTCTCTCCCCCCCACACACCCTTCAGGTGTAGTGCATGGGTGCATTGGTGAAGGAAATTCTACGGGGACTACATCTTTTTAAGTTTTTTATTCACACACTGTCATCAGAAACAGCTTTCTGTCCTAAACCAAATTATTTTATTTTACTTTTTTTTAAGATTTATTTATTTTTATACAAGAACCAGAGTACAGACCAGATGTGCGGGAGTGAGAGGATTCACCAGAAACAGAGCGGGGAACAGAACAGGCAGACTAACTGAAATATGCTGCTGAGGGGAGCAGCGGGAGAGACAGGAGAGGTCTGCTGCACCATGTGGGTATCTCCACAACCGGCAGGGATCGAACCCGGACTGCAGAGGCTGCAGACAGCTTCACAGCACTGTGCTCAACTACCTGCGCCATCAGGGAGGCCCCCAAATAATTTTAGATGACAAATCTTGCAATTCCAAGTGCTTTCTCTTAAGTTCATACTCAAATTATTTCCACTAAACTTTTCCCTTCCACCACCTCACTCCTTGATCTCATTTTTATTTCTTTTTCCTTTGGTAGAAAAGGTCATTCCATTAGCAGAGAATTATCTGGATTTTTTTGTATTTCTTTGTATTTCTTTCCTCTGCTCCCTTGCCAAATGATTCCTGCTGTTTTCAAAGTTGTAAGTTATTTTTCTCTCTTTGAATTTCCTTTCATTCATTTCTCTTCTGTAATTTTTATACTGTGACTTGTATTAATGTATAATTTATTTTATATTATATAGCAATAGTCAAATAAAACAAGTGGGTTTATCATGAAAAGAAACTGCTCCCACTACCACAATTAACCCCTATTTTTGTTTTAACCCCACACACAATCTGATTTAACATTTCTGTTCACATGCTTCTGGTGATTATTTGCATAATTTTAAATGAAAGAGTTATACCACTATCTCCTATATTATTAAGGTTAGTCTCTATTACTTTTTATATAAAAATATAAAGGTACAGCTTCTACATCTACTCTAGTCTCCCCACCCTGGTCATTTGCATTTTGATAGCTATTTAATATTTATTTAATTCCATTGACTACATGTATCTTAATTTATATACTTAAACTTTTTTTTTACATTTTAATCATAACAAATATTCCTTTGAGTCCCTCTTTGTAAAATATTTTTCCACTTACTCTTTCATCTTTTTTTACCACTTCTGTCTCCTATTTTCAGAGAGAAACATGTCAAGTTTAACAGCATTTGTAATCTGTTCTGTACTTATTGTCAAGTGTTCTCTGCTTTTTATGTAATTTGAGTCTCACATGCAGCAATACATGATTATAAAGAAGTTCTTGCTCATTGAAGAGCCAGTGGTAAGTTATAATTGTAGCTATGTTTCTACTTGTGCAACAAGGCCTTAGACTCATTTGGAATTGCTATTTGGAGAATTTTCTTGTGCCAAGAGATGATACAGTCGTCCTTTTTTTTAATGCTAAATTGGGTGTTATCACCTATACTACCTTGTGAAAATATTCAGCATCCTTTCATATTTAGATCAATACTTTCTTGTGTTTTTTTTTCCTGTAGTTATTGCTTGTCTTTCTTGTCTCAGTGAGAAAAGTGTACTTCCTATCACCATCTTCTATGAAGACTGAAATAAAAACTTAGATTCTCCATGGAACATACCCACTGTGACATTACTGACTCTATTCATCTTGTTACAAGGACAATTGTCTCCTTACTTAGTATTTATGGTAACAATAATGATTAACACTAGATACTTTTACCTGTATATGCCACTCTCTAGCTTTTCAGAATTATATTTTATATTGTATAGTAAATGCTCTGGAGTAACTTTTTTATTAACCTTATACTACTTATTCTTTCTTCCACTCTAATGCTTACACCAGTTAAAGTTTCCTTTGAGTGGGTAATTTACATTAGTTAATAAAGTGGATTCTAAATGTGATCTATAACTTAGATTATTCTGTAGTTATCTTGATTATATATACAGGGAAATGGACCACTAAGAGTATATTAGTGTAAACCACTGTTTCAGGATTCCAGGTGTATTTCCCAGGTAAATCATAGACACTCCAACCCCCTACTTCCTAGGAACACTTGTCCATGTGCCTTAACATCCTTAGACTTCTTTTCTTGTCTTTTATGTATCTCTGATATTTATTCCTTTCCATTCTCAATACCACCTTGTCTAAGTCTTTATATCCTTTTTAGGGTTAGTTCTTAGTTGACCTCCTGCCTCCAGCAATCTCTCCCAAACACTCTGCTACAACATTTCCCAGGTTCTGATATCTTCAGCAACTATGATGCAGCAATTAAACTTCAAACTCCTATTTTCCTCCTATAAGTGATATCACCCAATATTTTTCTTTTTCCTTTGAGGCTTAAAGCAGGAAAGGGGGGGAGGAAAGTGATCAAAGCAGGGGTGGGAAGAGCACAAAGGACCATGATGATGGTTCATAGATGACGTGGTGGGAGATTTATGGGGACTACACCTGAGAAGAGAAAGCAAATACTGTAAAAATATGAAGAATGTAAATTTTTTAAAAAAAATCAATAAAAGGGAGGGCCTCCCTGATGGCACAGGCAGTTGAGCACTGCACTGTGAAGCTGTCCACAGCCTCTGCAGCGCAGGTTCAATCCCAGCCAGGCAGCGAGGGTCCCACATGGCGCAGCAGACCTCTCCTGTCTTGCCCGCTGCTCCCCTCAGCAGTGTATTCCGTCAGTCTGCCTGTTCTGTTCCCCGCTCTGTCTCTGGTGAATCCTCTACCCTCCCGTGCATCTGGCCTGTACCCCGGTTCTTGTATAAATAAATAAAAATCTTTAAAATAAAATAATAAAAGGAAAAAAAAACCTTCAAACTTCTAACTCTAAATTCCTCCATGATCTTACTACATGTTCTTAAATCAATACCTCTAGTGAATAATAAGCCTAAATATATCTCTTAAGAATAGTTTTAAGTTCTTTAACTATATATTATTTCTATCCCTTACCAAGGTTGCTTATGCTTCTTTGTCTTCTTGGAATGTCCCTTTTGTCTTTGCCTGATGAAGTTCTCCTTACTTTTCAAAGTCTTGTCCAGATTTAATACCTCCGTTTAATTTCTGAGGGCTTAAAATCATGTCTCCTTTTACATGCCGCCTCCTTACTCCTTCTTACTTCCTTAAGATCAGCTCTTGACTTTATACCGAGTCCTTTGCATTGCACTCATCTCTATGTGTTATGTCTTGAATTGGAGGCACCTTCTTTGAGAAAAGGGATGTTCTGTGCATATTTATGGGTTCTGCAAGGAACCCGTAACTGTAGGAACTCCAGAAATATGTTGAATACAAAATTGAATCTGCAAAATGAAATTAATCATTTTTATCCTTGCTGAAGTCACAGGGACATAGATCTGCCTTATTTGATGGAAGTATTATACACATACATGGAGCTATTCCAAGATGCAGTTTTTTTTTTTTCCATGAGCAGATGAGTGACTATGAACATAATGTTTAAATACATTTGAAAAAAAATAAATGAAACTGCAATCTAAGTGAACTTACCCATTTTTAGTGGAACATGATATGGGATTTTTTTGCCTGGGGAAATTGAGACAAATGAAAGGGCTGACTGAAAAAAAAGTCAAAAGTATTTTATGGCTATGTATAAATTCAAACATGAAAGCATTTAGTCATTCCTATTACAGGTTGAAAAGTCTTCCTGGCCTGGCATTAGAAGAAGAAATTGTATGTCTTAATTATTTTGTGAGCCTTATTAAAATTGCAAGCTTGCTCCTCTTGCTGTGTTTACTGAGAACCACTTCTCATGGTTCAATAAATAATAATGGCATATTCAAAGAGAGAGGGGTACTTAGAAAATATTCCATATGAGAGGATACCTATATATGGGAATAGGATTGTCCCTTACCTGACGATGGTTTGGCTATCTGAACAATTCAGAGGTTTTTTTAAAAATTCAAATGTTAGCTAGCAATGCAAGTATGTACATGTAGTAATGAAAATAAGATCAGGATTATCTTTTTTTTTTAAATAATAAATTTTATTTTTATATTCCCCATACAATTGCAACCCCCCCATTCTGACCCCAATCCCTCCCCTCCCGCCCCCCACCCCCAAAAAGTGTCTCTGGTTCATAGTTTTTTGTTGATTTTGATTTTCACTTTCTTGTAGTTATTCATTTTCCTGGTCCCTTATTTAAGTTTTCTAGATTCCTGCTATGAGTGAGACCATCCGGTATTTTTCTTTTTCTTTGTGGCTTATTTCGCTGAGCATGAAGATCAGGATTATCTTTAACAATTTTATAAACCGTCAAGTTGTATTGGAATGTAAAGGAAACACTAAGGTGTTAGCAGTTTGCTGGCAGAGGGAAAATAAGAATGGATAGAGTTTCCTTCTAGTCTTAATTTCAGATTAGAACAGATTTAAGATTAGAATCTCAGTTGAAGATCAACCTTTCCAGTTGCTTTATTTTGTATGCAAGGGAATAAAGGTTGAGGAAATTAAGGCACTCCCTGTAATATTTTATCACCCTGTATACAATTTATACTTGTAAAAAGTTGGCTTTATGTATCACATACCCTCTGGTCTTAAATAACAGGAAGATTCTCTCGGTGGATATTTCATTGAATGCTTTTCTCTTCCCAATATTTGTAAAACAAATAAGTAAATAAACAGTTCTACCTTTTTTTAAAGATTTATTTATTTATGCCTACAAGAACTGGGGTGTAGGCCAGATGTGTGTGTGTTGAGAAGCTTCACCAGAGAGAGTGGGGAGCAGAACAGGCAGATCTACTGAAATACACTGCTGAGGGAAAGGGGAGCAGAGGGCAAGACAGGAGAGGTCTGCTGTGCCATGTGGATTGCTGCCTGGATGTCAGGGGATAGAACTCATGCTGTAGAGGCTGGCAGTAGCTTGATAGTGCTGTCATTAACCCCTGCGCCACCAAGGAGGCCCTGTTCTATATTTTCTTATAGTTCAAGAATGGAAGGGATGGAATAACAGCATTAAACACTTCAATGTTTAGTAGCTTTTTTAGAAGCTAGTACAAAGACAGAAGGAACTTTATACCTAGAAACCACATGCCCTCCACGCCAGAGGGTCTATGGATGGATGAAGGGCCTCTGTGAATTGAGAGAAGAAGAAATTGCATCTTTGTTCTCATTAAGTTCTATCCAAAATAAAGCATTATTCTCAGTAAAGAATGTGTGCACCAAACCATAATCCTAGGAAATATTTTCATAATGCATAAGAATGACAACAATATCTTAAAATTTCATGTTTTTCCATATTTTGAAACACAGTGCTTGTAAACTCATTTAAATTTAATAATCACATATTAATTCATTAATAAAAATCTGCATTTTACCATATTGCAAATCTATTCTTTTAATTGCATCCATAGAATTGGTTTCCTTTGTATTCCTACAAAGCATTTGAAAGCACTTTGGTAAGAGTCCATAGGTTTCATCAGCTTGCCAAGAAACTCATGGCACAAAAAGGATTGTGAACCTCTAAACCAAACAATACCTTCAAATAATTAGGATTTTTCTTTAGAAGTTAATTTTTATTTCTTTTCAATTGTGTAGCTTTGAAAGTAAATTGAAAAATGTTTGTTCTAAATTCAGTCTGCTATTCTCACTCACATTGGTTTTCTATGGCATTTTCCACCAGAAAGATATTCAACTTCAATTTCGTATGGGAATTTTAGTGCTATTTCTAAAATAATTAGAATTTTGTATTCTCCAGTGCAAAGGTCATTATTCTTTAAGAATAAATTTAATATCATATTAAAATGTATTTCAAAATAGGATTCCAAGTCTCCTAATTAATAATGGAGTTATTCTTACACTTCATCAATTATTAAGACAAGATTCATTGAAACAAAGAGGTCAAATAACACTAACCTTAACTCTGGAAGAAATCATGCAAAGAGATACAATTTCTCCCCATTTTATCCCTAAACAGATTAAGTAATTTTTAGTTGTTTGTAAATTATGCAAAGTTACATAAAGCACTTTAAAACTGTAAGTTGCGTTTGGAGATAGATGTTTTCTTTAAATAAAACAATAAATGAGACTGAGTAATTTTTACTGAAAGGAATTAGGACTTAATCTTAGCAAATAATATCTAGGTTGCTAGGAACTTAGCATAGAACATAATGTAGGAATTAAGAATGATCTCTCAAATAGTAATTCTGCATAAGCAGGATTTTTAATATGCATAGTTTTATCTCCACCTTAATGGAGATAAAATGTCTGGGACTGGTAAATAGGGACCAGATGGCACAAGCCAAACTGAAATGTGCAAATCAAGGAACACTTAACACACTATTCACTTTTTACTCCTGTTGTAAATGCAGGTCGTGGGGTCTTATAAAATTTATCCTGAGGCAATCCTCTGGAAAGGCAAGGTGTAACTGTCAAGGATTGGTTCTCTAAGTTTACAAATAACCAACAAGTGCTTTTATTTTCTTCTGTAGTCACTACTGATCATCCCAATATGTGGTAACTGTGACACAGTAGTGGCAAAGTGATCACACATCATTACATAGTGCCCACATGATTATTTATACCTTCCCAACCACAGTGTAAGTTACAAGCAATTATTTTTCCGTCTCCTCCATGTAATTACACTATAATCTACAGGGACATGTAATTGCATAGATGGCTTCTGCACTGAATTACGCAGCTCTCAGGGTCTAAGTGAGACCCTGGGAGCCTTTTACCAGCTAGCAGCTGGGCGGTCTCTTTGTGTAAACCTGGTGTCCTGAATATAAGGGCTATGCTGGAGGGAGATTTGCAACCCAGATGTGATGTGGGGCCACCAAGTAAACTGCCTAAGGGTTGGGGAGCTTGACTGTTTGATATACAACCTCATCAAATGACCCCTTAATTTCCCATCCTCAGATTATGAAATGTCTGTGGGAAAAAAGGAAGTACCTGTGAAAACAAAATTTTTATTGGTGGAAAATTTCTTTAGGATTCAGTGCACTTTTATTTGCATTATCAGACTTCATATACTCACATAAGAATAAAAATCTATGCATATATGCATATGATAAATGCAGATAATGACGGATACAAACAGTTAATATTTGCACAGCTTTATAGTATAATGGGAACTCAAAGAAAATGATGCATTGTTTTAACATGACAAAATTTGACATAAGTATTACATGTAGCATCCAAATGGAAAAATGGAAGTTATTATTTCCTTCCTTCCTTCCTCCCTCCTTTCATTTACTTTTTTAACTTGGCACAAAACAAAACAGAACATTAAGTAACCAATCTTATGATATGGTAACTTACTACCAGTGTGTTCATCTGGAATGAGACATTTTTTAATTGTTTAGCTATTTATTTAACAGGGTGACTTCTAAATATTTCTAAAACAGGGTTTGTCAGGGAAATCGTCTTCTAAAGCTTGGAGAATCACTCTGGCAAGAAAACAAAAGTTAAATGGGTGGGAATCATTTATTCCTGATCTCATTTACTGATTCCCTTCTAGGAAAGTTGAGGATTTCATTGGTTTCACCAGTAAACTTGATCTGTGCAGGTTTATGTGCAATGTGTGAGAAATAACAGCTAAAGCAATGATAGCAAGTTGAATCCTGTGAAGAAAATGTCCAAATTCTGGCTTGATGAACATTTAAGTTGAAATCCCAAGTAAGTGTTAGTTGTGTTGTTCATTGCTAGACCTAAAAGGATTGAATTTCTGAAGCTATTTTTCTTGAAGTGTTTTAAGGATTTTAAAAATAGCCTTGCCCCCCCAAAAAAGACTATTTTGAAATTTTGTCTCACCAATGAACTCTCCGCCACCTTTATTGAGATTAATTGACATATAACATGTAAATCTATGGTATATGATGTGATGATTTGATACATACATATATTGCTAAATGATTACTACAATAAACTTCCTTAACAAGTAACACATAAATAAAATTTTTGTTCTTGTGGTGGTGGTGACAACATGAAGATTTACTTTCTTTTTTAAAAAAAAGATTTATTTATGTACACATACAAGAACTGGGGTGTAAGCCAGAGGTGCAGGGGAGTGAGAGGATTCACCAGAGAGAGTGGGGAGCAGAACTGGCAGATTTACTGAAAAAAACTGCTGAGGGGAGAGGCAGGAGATATCTGCTGCACCTTGTGGGTTGCTCCCTGGAAGGCTGGGGATTGAACTTGTGCTGCAGTGGCTGGTGATAGCTTGATAGCGCTGTCTTTAACCCCTGTGCCACCAGGGAGGCCCAAGATTTACTTTCTTAGTAACTTCCATGTCTACAATACTGTATGGTAACTAGTTACCGTGCTATACACTAGATCCTCAGAAGTTTTTCAACTTCAGATTGCAAGTTTGTATCCTTTGCACAGATTGGAAGGATGTCCCTTCCCCCCAGTACAACTTGGCATCCATCACTTTACTCTGTTTCTATGAGTTCTATGGCTTTTTAATACTCCACATACAAGTAAGATCATATAGTATTTGTCTTTCCCTCTTTTTTTTTTTTTTTATTTATTTGTTTGTTTGTTTTGCGTGGGAGGGTGAGAGGATTCACCAGAGCCAGAGCGGGGAGCAGAGCAGGCAGAAGGACCGAAGGGCACTGCTGAGGGGAGCAGCGGGCGGCAGGAGAGGTCTGCGCGCCATGTGGGACCCTCCTCCGGTGGCCGGGGAGCAGCCGGGGATCGAACCAGCGCCGCAGAGGCTGTGGGCAGCTTCTCAACCCAGCGCTCAACCGCTGAGCCACCGGGGAGGCCCCTGTCTTTCCCTCTTATTTATTTCACCTAGTATAATGTCTTCAACTTCATCCAGCTTGTAAAAAATGGCAGATGCCTGCTATACGGTTAATAATATACCTTTGTGTGTGTGAATCACATTCTCTTTACCCATGGAATAGGTTTTAATTCAGCAAATGGGGTACTTTTTTCTATTTTCTTTACATATGTTAATCTTTCTATTTTATTTATCCATCTCCTAGTATTTATTTAGTATTTTGGAACATACATAGATAGATAGGTACAGACATAGATGGATGATAGAAAGACAGACAGATAGAGTGAAATCCTTTCATTAATTTTCTTTATTGAACACCTAAGGGACAACTTTTTAAAGCAGTCTACCTTTAAAAATATTTCTGAAATTGGGCCTCCCTGGTGGCGCAGCGGTTGAGCACTGGGTTGTGAAGCTGCCCGCAGCCTCTGCAGCGCCGGTTCTATCCCCGGCTGCTCCCCGGCCACCGGAGGAGGGTCCCACATGGCGCGCAGACCTCTCCTGCCGCCCGCTGCTCCCCTCAGCAGTGTACTTCGGTCCTTCTGCCTGCTCTGCTCCCCGCTCTGGCTCTGGTGAATTCTCTCACCCTCCTGTGCTTCTGACTGTACCCAGTGCTTGTATAAACAAACAAACAAACAAACAAATAAATAAATCTAAAAAAAAAAGCTTAAAAAATATTTCTGAAATCACTGAAGGTTTCATGCGTATGCTAGTATTTAGATACTGAAGTTGTTAGCTATCATAAATAGTTCTACCTGCAGCTAGGATTAACACGGAAGCCTTTAATATTATATAATGGTTTCCTTAAAACCAGAGTCACTTCTGAATAAGTCATGTGTCTTTCATGATTGAAAACTGGATTTTTTTAACTTTAAGCTATTGTTCCACACAGTGGCACACACTTGTAGAATACAGTGCTTCTCTTTTTCCCCATGTTACATTTTTTTTTTTTTACCTCCACACCAAATACCAAGTTTTCCTTAGGTTGTATTAGATTTTTGACTTTGAAATACTGAGATTTCAGATGTTTTGTTTGATGTCACCACCAATTTCAGGGACCTTCAATGAAATAAGTGAGATTCAGATGAGTCTGTTTGTAGTTTTGTGCAGTATGTGAGGGTCAGTGTTCAAGGGCAATCTCCTGCTGTGGGGAATGCAAGGATGCTCTAATTAGAAGAGGCAGAGTGCTCGCTATCTGTGTGAAAACCACTAAGACCCAAGCTAAATGGATATTGTTATCCCCCCAAAATTGTATTATTCCATACTACATCACCATTGTAACTTGTAGAATTTATTGAACTGTCAAAAGAAAAAAATGTATTAATTATTTTTCCTGTTAACCCTTGCCAATATCATAGCTTCATAGCTCTTAATGTATAACAATTTATTTGCTTGCCCATCACAAGTTCATTCATAATTTTATTAAACTCTTTCAACTGCAGGAACTTCAATTCAATATACATGATATCCTTTTCCTAAATTTGTGGTTATTTGTCCCTCTGTTATCCAGAATTGGACATCATATTACTTTCCAAACTAAAATTATATCAAAGCAAAAATAAAGGTACCCCATGTAGTTAACAAAAGGTAAACATGTCTTGGTAAAGCTTTCTAGTAGGAAAAAATAGGTGCTTATGAGAGAAATACCTTTATCTGGAGCTCTGCTGTCCATTAATAGAGCCACTGGCCACACATGGCTACTGCACATTTGAAATGTCGTGAGTCTGAATTGAGTTTTGCTTTAAGTGTTCAAATGCACATCTATATATGTATTTTGAAGATTTTGCAAACTATCTCAGTAATTTTTGAAACATTACTTGTTGAACAATAATATTTTGAACCTATTAGCTAAATAAACTATAATATTCAAAATAATTTCACCTGTTTACTGGTACTTTTTTTAACTGTGACCACTGGGAACTTAAGTTGCATAGACAGCTTATGTTATATTTCTATTGGACAGCACTGGTTTAGAGATTAAGTAAATGGGCTTTATTGGAAGTTCTTGATTCTCTTGCCAACACAGTTTGGCTCTGGATGAGACATATAATCATAAAAGCCCTCAGTTTCTTCATCTGTGAAATGGGGATAATAACACTTCCCACTTAGTGACGTCATAGGGAAATAGCTACAAGAATTAATGACCCAGAGCTTGTAAAATATTGAGTTCTTTGGATCTTCCAGAGTGAAACTGACTTTATTTTTTAATTTCCCTGGGGACCGGACTATGTGAATAAACAAATAGAGTGCATGGGAAAACACCCACACACTCACATAACTTTGGCCCATTATTCCCTCTGGTAGATTTATAGTAGCAACAAACAACAGGGGAATAAAAACAGAATCATGTGCTTAAAAAATGCCAAGTGTACCACTGTCAAGCTTGGCAAAGTTTTGTGTAGCCTAAGTATCTGTAACTCTAAAAATGTTCATACTGAGCTGAAAATTGTTGAAACTGTAAGGACATGAAACATAATGCTTCATTATATTTACACATACACGTGCATATACTAGTTCATTTTATATATATATACACACAAATATAAATTATATATATGCATGTTTATTTATATAATTTGAAATGTTAAAAATAAAAATGCTTTAATACATAATTAATGGTCCCATTTTTAATTTTGTTTCCTTTGCACTTTATATGAAATAGTAACATGGTGGTTCTCTCCTTCATAATAAATCTTACACACACAGCTATTCTGTTAAATATGCATTTTTGCTCCAATCTCAAGGTTGGATTAAACCTTTCTATTCCCACCATGATTTCTGAGCAAGTGAATAAACTAGGATGAGGAAGTGATACAGGATGAATAAATGAAAAACTCACCCTAATTCATGCTTCCTAACATTTTAACATTTAAATAGTTCATGATTTCATTCTCTGGAGGTCTCTTTCTCCCAATAGAATTCCAAGTGTTTTGTCCCTCTCCCCCAAGCTCAGCAATGATAATGTGGGTATGAGGCATAATTGTTTTTAAGCACCACGGAGATTTATGTTGCCAAGATGGACCCAGGTTCTTCCTGAAACACAGGAAGCATGGAGTATTTTCATCCGCTAAAGAAGCAGCCTCCTGACCCGGTGGAGCCAGTGCAGTCATGCTGAGTGGTCTACGTTTTCCTGTTCCTTTCCTTTGTACAACAGGGAAGTCTTGTTTGATGTCTAAATATGAGGATGCTGTAACTCTGGCATGCCAAAGCCTGAATTTATATCCATAATTGTCACATCCTTTATTGAGAGTTACACACTTGCACCATTGTGATAGGCTTTTTTTGGATTAAATCAATGTCAGCAATTATATTTATGCATCCATTTCAAGTGTATAATTGAAATATCCTTCAAAGGACAACAGTATCAGTTAAAGGCTGGAGGAAGAAGATATTGTGTGTGTGTGTTTGCATGTGTAATTTTGTGATAGGAGACTAGAATAAAAACTTGAAATCAAATAGTTAGGTGGTGATAATAATAAAGCTTAGTCGAAGTTTCTAAGAAAACTCAAGACTTACCATATGTCCATTGTCTTTCAGTAGGTCATTATTCCCATTTTACAAATGAAAACTCTAAACTTGGAGAAGTTAAGTGACTTGGTTAAGTCCCACAAGTTACTGGAGGTGAGCATGGGAGGAGAATACTGAATTAACTTAATGAGAAAGTATTAGTCATTTAAGATCAAGGAAAGTAGTAATTTTGAATGGAAAATGTAGCTATTAATTGAATCTTTTCTTCTGAATGATTATGTCTTAGGAAATTAAAAACTGAACAACTGTTTCTAAGCTGAAAACCTTAGGGTTAATTTAAGCAGTTTCCCACAGGCACCTTGGAGGTGGCAGTCTGGAGGCCTGAAATATTAACTGGGCAACTGGCGCTCAAACAGGGCTATATGGAACAGTGCCCCAGAGAGGACAGGTCACTGTCTGTGAGTTCTTCACCCATGCACAAAATTGCTAGACCACTCAGGCTCAGGGAGCAACAATAACGGGGTTGATTTAACAAACAGGGAAAATGAAGAGCTGCTGAGATCACAAGGGACTGGCTATCTCACCCTACATAGTGTGCAGTGTCCAGAAGTCCCAAACAAAGGGTTGTTCATCCAAGATGGCGCCATCTGGCCAACTAGGGTCTGGAGTGTGGGCCAGCCAGAGGTCCTTACAGGTGGGGCCACTCAGATGATGCTGCAGCAGTCCACAGCAAAAGTCCGAAGGTTGGGACAACAGCACCAGCCACTGAACCAAACAACAATGCAGGTAGCAGCACCAAGGCGGTGCTGGACAATCAGTAAACAGCTCTTTGAGACCCCAGGTCCAGGGCCTTCCATGCTTTTTCCAGGCAATGGCAGTGACAAGACCAAAGCCAGCCTTCCAGCACCACAAAACTCTTCGGCTTCACTCTCTCTTTGGAGGTCAGCTGCTGAAATCTTCTTTCTTCTTTTTGGAGGCCAGTAAAGAGTACAACGGGCCTGGGAGTCTGGGCGGATCCTCAGATCACTCTTACCAGAGTAAGATGCCAGCCTTGCCTGTAGTCTACACTGTGAGGCCCTGATTACATTGTCGATCAGCACCGCTCTGCCTGGTGGAACCACATGAAGTGCTGAGCTTGGTGAGGGCAGTGGTAATGGGAGGAGTTAACTGGCCAGTGTTGGTGTCAGGGAAACCAGAGTGCCCAGGAAGCACAGTGACATCAAGGGCACGAGAAAGCACATGAGATTGAGGCAGAAAGCCACAGTGAACAGACATGATGAGCACAGGTGACATCCCACTTGTTGGATGGCCCCCTTAGCAGGGAGTTAGAAGACAGTTCTGAGAATATGTCTCTTAAGCAACAATTGTGTGTGTCTGTGAGACTGAAATGGTCAAGATATAGATGAAGTTGGGAAGTAGCAAAGACAACAAAAATACCTTAATTTACCAGGGGTAGGAGTGAGGTTAGGGTATTTAGGGTTCCAGAAATAATTCATCAGAAAAAGGTGTTTTCATTTGTTTTCCCCTAAGAGCAGAACCTATGATAGGAATTTTGTTGTAAGGTGATTTATTTGGAAGTAGGTCCCAAGAAGCATTAGTGAGGGCAGGAGAGACAGAGATGAGCTAAGACCACTGGAAGGGTGTCTCATCAAGGGCTTCCCTGTGGGCAGTGAGTCTGGGTTCATCAGGACTTCCTGAGAAGCAAACAATGCCTTCCAAAATTGTGCACTTGAAAGACAGGAAACTGGAGCACTTCTCCACTGGCTCTGTCCCCTCTAGAGACTGTGCAAGCTCCTGGGAGCCAGCACAGGGAATTCCCTGGGGTAGAGAATTAAAATATGAAAAGTGGCATACCCAAGGTGGAACCATGTGGGATGAGGTAAATGTAAATTTTTTAAAAGATGTATTCATTTATGCACACAAGAACTGGGGTACAGGCCAAAGGTGTGGGAGGGAGGTGTGAGAGGATTCACCAGAGACAGAGCAGGGAACAGAACAAGCGGATCTACTGAAACACACTGCTAAGGGGAGTAGCAGGTGACACAGGAGAGGTCTGCCGCGCCATGTGGGCAACCTCCTTGGCCTGGGATTGAACTCATGCTGCAGTGGCTGCTGATAGCTTCATAGTGCTGTGCCTTAACCCCTTGCGCCACCAGGGATGCCTTGGTAATGTAAATTTGCCTGAAGTCTCTGATACAAATTCAACTGCATTGGTGGTGAGCCAAGGGCTGAAGTCATGTCCAGAGGTACTTGCTATAGAAGGTGATAGATACTACAATAAGACTCTTTAGGTGAATAAAAGAAAAAGAAGTAGACAAAGGGAAGATCATTTACAAAGTTTCAATGTTATAAAAGGACAAGTCTGATTTTTAAAATGTAAGGACATTTGTAATGTTGGAGCACAGGATGTGAGGAGTTAAGTCAAAATGAAGTTTGATACAGTAAGCAGAAGATACATCATGAAAAGCCAAAAGTATTTCTATGGAGTTAAGGTTTAATTCTTCCCAAGATAAATCTACTAGAGCCCTGATCTAGGTCAAGAACATACAAAGAGGAGTTTTCATTATTTATTTTTGATTTTAAAAGTGAAAAAAATGAACTTGACAACTATTTAATATCTAGTTAGACTACAGCACCTAGTCTGGGTAGCACAGAATTAGGTGCCACACATGATCTGGAAGGAAACTTGTGGAAAAGGTGAGAGGCCCACAGAGCAATGTGGTGGACAGTGGAATCCTCTTGTGTTTGCTCTTACAGCCTGTTGCAATGTATGTTAGTTAAGGACACCTGGGTAGATAGAATCATAGATTTAATTACTGGAACTTCATTGAATTTTTCCCAAAATGGACAAGTGCATTTCAAAAGTTCATGAAAAGAGTCATCTTTTGAAGATAATACCAGTCAACCAATGATAAGAAACCAATGAAGCCGGCAGCATTGTCTGACTCTTGAATGATTGCTTGTCAGTTATGTCATGAGACAAAAAACAATGAGCTAATCAACGATGACAAAGAGTAGATCAAAAAATAAAGCAGAAGTAAAGATTATCAAAAAAGAAGGCTATTTGAATAGGGAGTTAAAAGTGAGCATTAGTGGGCCTTCCCTGGCGGCGTAGGCCATTGAGTGCAGCGCTGTGAAGCTATCTGCAGTCTCTGCAGTGTGGGTTTGATCCCGGCCCGCCAGCGAGAATCCCACTTGGCGCAGCAGACCTCTTCTGTCTCGCCCGCTGCTCCCCTCAGCAGTGTGTTTCGTCAGTCTGCCTGTCTTGTTCCCTGCTCTGTCTCTGGTGAATCTTCTCATCCTCCAGCGCATCTGGCCTGTACCCCTGTTCTTGTATGGAAATAAATAAATCTTTGGAAAAAAAAAAAAGTGACTATTAGTAAGCCCATTGCTCAGACTATACCTTCCCCAAAACAGAACTGTTTCTTGAGATATTAGCTATTGCTAGTACAAAGTCATTTTAAATAGCAAGCTATTTGGAAATAATATATTTCCTTTTCCTTTTCCTCTATTTTTTGACTTTGTTTTCCCTTCTTAGTGTGATAGTATAGTATATATTTTATAAACAATTACGTAAACATGCACACACGTGTACATTTTGTACACATACAAAAATATGCATGTGTTGTTGATATGTGCTAAGGTTTTTTTATCAGCCTATGAGACAATGACTGGGGAAGGTAGTTTTCTTGGAAGTAATTTCAGACACACTTGAGAGTGTGAGAAAGTGAACCATGAAAGAAAGATGCCAGTACAGAGGTCTCCCCAGTGGCACAAGGATTAAAGACAGCACTATCAAGCTATCGCCAGCCACTGCAGCATGAGTTCAATGTCCCAACCAGCCAGGGAGCTGACCCACATGGCGCAACATACCTCTCCCGTCTCGCCCGCTGCTCCCTTCAGCAGTGTATTTTAGTACATCTGCCTGTTCCGCTCCCTACACTGTCTCTGGTGAATCCTCTCCCCCCTCCCCCCACCCCACCCCACCCCACCCCGCACCTCTGGCCTATACCGCAGTTCTTGTATGCATAAATAAATAAATCTTAAAAAAAGAAAGATGCCAGTACAGTTTGTGGGCCTGGTGGACATCTAGTGATGAATCTTGTTGACAACCATCTAAACAACCATGTAAATTGCACCCCAGAATTGCTTGCACAGAACTAGGATTTTTGGGGTATTTCCCACTGACTCATGGTCCTCATTTGTTGAGATTATGAAGGCATTTTAAACACTGGCTTTTCAAAACTGAACCAAGGGTGGAGGGACTAAATACCAGATGGTCTCACTCATAGCAGGAATCTAGAAAACTTAAATAAGAGACCAGGAAAAAGAATAACTATAAGAAAGTAAAAATCAAAATCAACAAACAACTATGAACCAGAGACACTCTATGGGGGGTGGGAGGAGGGGAAAGGAGGGATTGGGGTCAAAATAAGGGGGTTGCAATTGTATGGGGAATGTAAAAATAAAATTTAAATTTAAAAAAATTAAAAAAAAAAGAAATGAGCAGAGGACACTGGTGGAAATTGGGTCATCGTGCTGGGCACCATCGCCCATGTCACGGGTGCCAATAGTGTTGGCCATGTGTCTGGGAGGCAGGATATGAACAGCATAAGTTATAATCTTCATCAAAAATTTTGAAGCAGTGTTATTGGTGACTGGCATATGGCGAAAGATAAGACAGATTGTAGTGTTCAGAACTGGAATTTAGTAAATTATTTTAGCAGTGTGATGGATGGCAGTTTGGAGGAATAAGAGATAGACAGATTGTTAAGAAGTTGTAATAATCCAAATGAATGGTAATAATAAATCAGAGGGGCAAAATCTGATAGCATGTACGGATAGGAATATGAAGGTCTTGGTGGCTGATCTGATGTTGGCAGGTGAAAGAGAAAACCGTAGGACGATCCTGTGATTTTAACTAGGATTTCTTGGTAATGACAAGAACAGAAGGGTGATGAGTAAGGCTGTATAACAGGCTCAGTCTTTTAGACAATTTCGTGTGACATGTTAGAGGGCTATCTAGGAATAGACGTTACCTGATTGAGGGATTTGGAAGCCTAGAGACAGTTCTTTTACATCTAAAGTGAGTGATTTGGGTTTTTAATGCCTTTAAAGATCCTTTCAGGTCTAGTAATCTAAAATTAGCACTGCCTGCCATTATAGATTCAGTCAGTCTAGAAGGTGGCCTAGACTAAACACCCATCAAAATTATTACTGTCACATCTTAAATGAAAATATTTTCTGCACATATTTCAACACACTTATCTGATGTTTCAACCTGTAGATTTATGTATCAGATTCACCTGTCCTGTTTGTTAAAGACGCCGATTCTTAGGTCTTCTCTATAGCAATGCTAAATCCAGCTCACAGGGGTGGACTAAGGTCTATGCATTTTAAATAAGCACATAAATTTGTGAAGCAATAGTTTGAGAACTGCTAATACCTCAGAAAAAAGACAAGGCATTATAGAACATTTAAAAGCCAAGAAGATGGAGTAGAAGCAGGAAAAACAAATAAACAAACAAATGCTTTCGGAAATATAAGTTTATTTTTTTAATATTTTAATTTATTTTTCTGTAGAAGAACTGGGGTGTAGGCCAGACATGCAGAGGGTGAGGGGATTTACCAGAGACAGAGTGGAGAGTAGAACAGGTGGATTTATTGGAATACACTGCTAAGGGGAGCAGCAGGAGAAAAAGGAGAGGTCTGCTATGCCAGGAAGTAAAAGTTTAAAAGCTCTTCCAGTAAAGTTACTAGGTACCCATACTAGATTTAAGAATGACATTTTTATACAGGTTTAATTCTTAATTTAATGTGCATGCAAATCTTCTGGTGAATTTACTGAGTTGCAGATTCCGACACAGAAAGTCTGTGGTGGGATCTGAGAATCTGCATTTCTCACAGACTCCCAGATATTGTTAGTGCTGCTGGTCTTGGAGTCACGCTGTGAGTAGCAGGGATTTGGAGGATGTAATCACAGAACGTTATTAAGTTCTGGAAGTCTACTCATTAAAAATTTACTGGAGGAAATAACACTGACTGGAATTTGCACTCAAAACATTAAACACATAACAATAGGGGACATTTTTCAGTTTTCCATGGAAGAGTTGAAAAGAATGTTAAGAGACAAGGCTAGAGAGTGACTCAGCGATCATGGTCAGAGAAAATGATTCTGGAGTATAGGCAAGGCTATATATATGTAGCCTAAGCTAGGCAAGGAAGTTGTGTGTGTGTTTGTGTGTGTGCGCATGCGTGCAAGTGTGTGTGTGTGTGTGTGTGTGTGTGTGTGTGTGTTAGGAAGGTGATTCTTGACACATTAGCACAGTTATGGTAAAGACATTGGACACATCCTGTATGCTGTCTCCTCTGGTAATCCCTGTTCCTTGTCTAGCTGTCACAGATCAATAAAATGTGTTCTGATGGAGCAAGGAGCAAACACATTTCCATTGACTCCTAGCTGACAGGAAAAGACAGATATTTCAAAAGTCTGTGGAGTCAGAGTGAGCAATTAATTAGGAACTTATTTCCTAATAGACCCAATGGAAATTTGCTTCAATTTCTTGCTTAAGAAAGCAGGATCCCATGGAAATAGATGGTTTTCTCTAAAACTTTCTTAGGAGATAATAGACAGAGGACTGAAACTAAGAGAATTCAGTTCTTTTTCTTGATTTCTTGATGCCTTGTGAGATGCTAACTGGATAAATACCCTGAGATGACTTAGTAGGGAGGGCAGGAGACTATGTTATTAAGAACAGTTAGAGCCATTGAGGAAGACAATAGATAAATCGAACTGATGAAAAAAACAAGACAAAAAGGGAGGGAAATAAAGTCAACATTAAATAAGGAATTGAAGACCCTAGATTAAGGTGATAGGATCACCTGTGTATGTATATGTTCAAACTCATAACATTGTATACATCAAATAAGTATAGTTTTGTTTTGTTTTTGTATATCAATTGCACTTCAGTAAAGGTGCAAGCAAAATAAGGAACCATAGAGAAAATTGGGGTTATGGTATTCAAGTGACTCACAAATCCACAAAAAATGGCAAAAGACCAAAGAAACGGCCTTCAGTTAGCTACCTGCTGGATGGAATACAGCTAAGAAAGGTGAGAAGTCAATTTTGATTAAGAAGTTGATTACCATTGTCAACGTAGAAATGAATATTTTAGGAAAGGGACAGCCGAATTCACCATTAGTATCCAAGTAACAGCAATAAATAAATACTCCATACAGTGGATGAGAAATCAATGTGGGGCTTGCCATCAAAAATACATGCCTCTGAAGAAGCATGATCCTGTCCTTTGAATCACATACAATGTTGTAACCCAGTGCTACCTCAATTAAAAAAAAAAAAAAGAAATTGGAGAGGTCTCCCTTTTAAGAAAAGTCAAATTTGACCATTGTGTCATCTCTCTGGGTGTCAGACCCCTTGCTGGTTATATAAAGGGCTCCTTCCAAATCCTTGCTCGGAATCAAGGAATATGCTTTTGTGAAAATGTAAACAATTGAAGTTTCCAGAGCAAATTGCTACTTTCCAAACATGCATATCGGTGCTGAAATCTTTCCAAAAGTCTGTAAATAATGGGTGCCAAAAACCAAAATCTATGATTTGGACCTGGTACAGCTCTTGACAAGAGCTTTTAAATCAATATTTCAACCTAATATGTGTAGAAAGTTATTGAAAAAAAAATCACTGTAAACATAAAAATATTCTAAAAATAGTGATAATTCCTAATGATTACCTTCTAACCAAAATTTGAAAACACTTTTTTTGTCCAACTTTCAAGTAATCATTCATTTCTTTATCTGCAGTATATTTAAAATTCTGTCTTAATCTGTTTTTGGAACTTGGTACTGTCTTTTCAGTATGACAGTTATCATTAACTTTTCTTATCAATGTGTCATGTATTTTAATCTTATACTTCCAGACAGTTTGTTTTTAATTTAGACAGAACAATGGTGGGATAATGATATATTTCTGCAATACCATGAAGAATGTTTAAGAAATCCTAAGTGTTGGAATGTTTGAAAACTGCTGCTTGAATCTTTGTAAAAGTAACTTGAATTGCCCTTTTGGAAAACATTCGCTCAGATTAATGCATTTTTTCCAAAATGTACAGCATAACTGAATTATAAATACTGCTTCATTTTACCTTCCTAATTTTTATATTTGTCTGTTACAACTCAGCTTTGATATGAAATTCATAGTGTGCACACTCTAGCAAGTCAAGAGGAAAGGTTTTCTGTTTTATTATTCTGATCTCACATGAATTTATTATATTTTGCCATGTGGGCATTGCTGTGCCAGGCACATTGCAAAATAAATTAATCATTCATGGCCTGATCAGATCTTACAGTCAGTTGATAGAGATGTGTTCTGTAGCATGGAAACAGGATAGATCTGAAAATATTTCTGCTCTAACCCTTGGATCTAAGCAGTGTTTACCATTGCTACTTGGTGGTTTTGACCCTTTGGCTCATTCATTAAACATTAGCAGTCTTCTCAAATCAACACTGTGATAGACCCTTGCATATGAAGCAGTCTTGTGATGAGCTCATATTTTAATGAGATTGATATATATATAAAAAATAACTAGACCTGAATACCTTAGGTGCTATAATAAGTTATTTATAAATTTCTGGAAAAGGCTCAAGAGACCTAACTACTTGTGGTGGAATCCTTCGTAAAGGAGGCATCATTTGAGCTGAATCTTGAAGGATTAAAAAGGGGAGAATATAACCTATACAAAGGAACAGAAGGGCCTCCCTGGTGGTGCAGGGGTTAAAGACAGCGCTATCAAGCTATTGCCAGTCACTGCAGCAAGGTTTGATCCCTGGCCAGTCAGGGAGCAACCCACATGGCACAGTAGACCTCTCCTGCCAAGCCCGCTGCTCCCCTCAGCAGCATATTTCAGTAGATCTGCCTGTTCTGTTCCCCACTCTATCTCTGGCTAATCTTCTCACCTCCCACACCTCTGGCTTATACCTCAGTTCTTGTATGCATAAATAAATAAATCTTAAAAAAAAAAAGGAACAGAAGTACTTAACAGAATTGTGATACCATTGTTAAGGTTTTGAGGCAAGCCAGTGTGCAGCATAAAGCTTGGGGAAGGAAAGAAATAACTACTATATAAACCATATAATGAATAGGGATTAGGTTACAGAAGATATTATATACCAGACATGGAAGCGAGAACTCTGAATTGCAACAACAGAATTAAAATCAGTGTCATCGAAATTCAGAGGAGAGAGGCTTTCAAAAAAGTGGGAGTTTAAAAGCATAACAAATGAGGCTGAGGGAGTAAGGACAATGAGTAATGACTCTGGACCACTGCATTTATCAGTTATTGCAGGTGTTACCACAGTAACAGGATATTTCATAGGACAGTGACATTCAAAGTGCAATCCACAGATAAGTAGCATCAAATCTTCTAAACTCATGTTCAAAATACAGAATCTTGAATCTGGCCCAGAATTAATGAACCAGAAATTCGGGGAAGGAGACCCTCAATCTGTATTTTAGCAGCTCTTCAGAGGTTCCTGATACAAGTGGAAGGTTAGTGGTCACTGCTGGAGTGTGAGAAAAGGACTTAAGAGAAAAGGACTTCTGTGGCTTGGGGATTGAAAGAAGTAGGGAAAAAAATAGATTGTACTTTTGAGAAGTTTGTCAGGAAAGAATTGGTAGTTTTAAGGAGTAAGTGTGGCAAAGGAAACATTAAATCTATCTTATTGCTTATTGGTAGGTTTTAATTTTCCCAATGGTGTTTTTTTTTCCCCCATTTACCAAAGTGTTAACTTTTTATTTATTTATTTATTTCAAGTTTTTTTGGCTTGCCACTAGTTTATAGAAATATATAATTTGGGGAGTACAGCTTTACACCTTCATGTGTGCACATGCTCCACTTACCTTCCTCCAAAGCTCCAGAGCTACACCCCACGCCTTCCCTCCCTCCTCCCACCCTTTTGCTGCCGCCATTGGTGACCATTTTATTTTTCAGAGTCTAAACTAAAAAATCATTCTTTACTGTTTTTGCCAGTTTGTTTTCTTTGCTTATTTATAATCCACGAATATGTGACACTTTCTGGTAGCTGTCTCTTGCTTTCTGACTCATTTCACGTAGCATAATCAACTGCAAATCCATCCATTTTGTCCCCAAGAGCACTGCTTCATCTTTTTAAATAGCCATTTATGTATTCCCTTGACTAATTAAATAGTTCGATTTTTTTTTTAGTTTTTGTGATTATTTTCCACTGCAAACCTACTCCTGTATATTTACACATTTTCTATTGCCTGGATATTTCACTTTCTTCTGTGTTTACATTACATTTTAGAAATATACCAGAGATTATTTCCAGGGGAAATGGAGAAGAGTGGTTCTAAGTGATGTGGTCTCCCCACACCCAAAGCCAGTTTCCTCAAGGATTTTTATTGACTTTTCTATCCCTTGCTCAATGTTATGAGCTACTTCCTTTATTAGATTTTAAGGTCAGATGCACATGGCAAGTCCTTTAATGCAGCAGACAATTGCCTATGCCATTTCTGTTACATCCTCACGTTGTTTTCAGATCAATCATTTCAAGAAGGGAGGTCTCCCTTATTAAAATCTTATAGATAGAGAGAGAGAGAGGAGAGAGAGAGAGAGAGAGAGAGAGAGAGAGAGAGAGAGAGATTGAGATTATAAACATAAAAAATTTGAATCCAATTTCAGGCTGAGAACTGAGATCAATTCCAGGTCCTGGATATTCAGATGAAAACCCAATGCCTGTCCTACCTCAAGGAGCCTGGGGCTCTGTGTTCTGTAACAGCTCTCTAGTTACTTCAGTTGCACATCAACATTTGAGAACTTCCATTCAGATTCTTCAGACTTATATTTATTTTCTTTTCTTATGCATAAGTAAACAGAGTTGGAAGAGTGAGGCCAATATATAAGTCTCTTTAGACCCAGAAACATTCACAGAGACAACCATATTTGCAAAAAACGGTTGTTCTTGGATTAAGTTAAATGAAGAGGGCGTTAATTCTTACCTCCCTAAGCAGCAGCTACACTACAAATCTAATGGTTTATTCAACTTGAAATAATTAATCATCATGATCAGACCAACATTTCTGAGAACATTTAAGTCTCATGATTAGGTATTAGAAGATGGATCCAATTTGGACATGGTTCTGTATTTTAGAAATCCATGAATTTTAAAATTGACTTAAAGATAATAATTGAGTTAAATCTATCTTGTCATTCCAATGAATAACTCAATGTTTATCCATTGGTGGAAATGTTCATTAACCTGTTTTAACCTTGGTTAAGTAATTGATATTTTTTTTCTTTCTTCTGCTTTTACATTTTTTAAGAATTTTCAGGGAATATAGGAAAGAGTGATATGATATTTACTGTACAGTGCATACATGATATGTTTGATTTAATATCTTCTATTTAGTTTACTTCAAAAATTATATTACATGGGGGGGAGGTTATATGCTATGGAAAGATACTGCATTTTCAGATAGGTTAACACTTTCATATGTTTCTCATATGTAAGTCATTTAGCAAACTTAAACATATTTGACCAAATATATAATTTTTTTTCTTGAGTACTTTTAAACCAAATATATTTTAAAAGAAAATTAATCCATCTGTTTCTGATTTCTTTACACTAACCTAGTAAAAATGCCACTTAAAGAACTATTTAATGACCATGAAATTCTTTGAGAATATTTTTTATGAGAAAGTAAAAAAACCTTTGAACGAAAGATTGACAGTAAATAAAGCATAAATATTAAAGTCTGTAGTTTGGATCTTGGCAACCAAGGTATTGTTAACATCTAAACACCAGGCAGGGACAAGGGGGAGGAGTTGGGAAAACCCCTTTATCCAGCTTCCTGAGAACGCCTAAGCAATTGTTTCATCTTTGTATAAGGTATCGACAGTAGATATTTTAAACAGAGCTCTGCCCAGTCATAACATTAAGTTTCTTTCCTTATCTTTAGTTTTAAAAGAAAACATTTTTCCTTTTCTCCACCTTTTTTTGGATGAATTCCACCAAGGATCTTCAGGGAAGTCACCCCTCTCCCCCCATACCTCTGGGGCCTCCTATCCCATAGCTTAATATACCCCCAGGACTAGACATAGCAGTTGGGTCAGGTATCAGAGTGTACCCAAGAAGGAAAACTCAAAAACTGTAAGTTCACATTATTACCAAGGAAAAAGATGAAAAAAGCCAAGAAAAGTCTTGTATTTCTGAAGTATTATAGTCTTTTTTTTTTTTTTTAAGATTTATTCATGCATCCAAGAACTGGGGTACAGGCCAAATGTGCAGGAGGGTGAGAGGATACACCAGAGACAGAGTGGGGAACAGAATAGGCAGACTGACTGAAATATACTGCCGAGGGGAGCAGCGGGCAAGACAGGAGAGGTCTGCTGTACCATGTGGGTTTCTCCCTGGCTGGCCGGGGATCAAACTCATACTGCAGAGGTTGCGGATAGCTTCACAGTGCTGTGCTTAGCCCCTTGCTCCACCAGGGAGGCCCAGTATTATAGTCTTTCCAAAGAGTTTGCCCGTGAATTTTCTCACTTGAGTGGCACTAATAATGACTGGTGATACGCGGTTTAAATGGTAGAATTGAGGCTACCAGAAGGGAAAAGAGAGTACCTACTGGATTATGGTAGAGGACTCTGGGTGCTATGGTGGTGGCTGTGGTGTGATAATGTACATCACAAGAGGTGTTAACTTATGCCCCTGAATCATACAGAGTGTTATATATGGTACCTCGATTAAAAAATAACAAAGCATTCCTATTTTTTAGAGATAAATTAAAATGACTGCCATGAATAATAAATAAACGGTAGACTGATTCACTGGGAATTGAAAGAATGTTCTAGTTCCTGGCCCATCATCACATAGTGTTACATTTGTCAAATAGTATAACCAGTTATAAAGTTTATGATAATCATACTACTCTATCAAATTAAAAATCCAATGTACCTTTATTAACAGAGCATTTTTATTTACTTACTTTTTTAAAAGATTTATTTATTTATACAAGCACTGGGTACAGTCAGAAGTGCGGGAGGGTGAGAGAATTCACTAGAGCCAGAATGGAGAACAGAACAGGCAGAAGGACTGAAGTACACTGCTGAGGGGAGCAGCAGGAAGCAGGAGAGGTCCGGTGCCTTGTGGGACCCTCACCCTGCGGCCGGATGGAACCGGTGCTGCAGAGGCTGCAGGCAGCTTCGCAACCCAGTGCTCAACCGCCGCACCACCGGGGAGGCCCAACAGAGCACTTTTATATACCCATTTCTTCTTTGTAGATGTGTTAGAAATATATGCCTTATGCTCAGCGAAATAAGTCAGAAAGAAAAAGAAAAATACCGGATGGTCTCACTCATAGCAGGAGTTTAGAAAACCTAAATAAGGGACCAGGAAAAAGGCTAATTAATACAAAGTAAAAATCAAAATCAACAAGCAACTATAAACCAGAAACACACTATGGGGGGCGGGGGGGTGGCGGGAAGAGGAAGGATTAGGGTCAAAATAAGGGGGGCTGCAATTGTATGGGGAATATAAACAAGATGAAAATGCATACATTGTGCAAAAATAAAAAATGATGTAAGAATTATATAAAATAAAATATTAAAAAAAAGAAATATATGCCTTTACTAAGGTGATTTTGTATTGCAGAACATTGAAATAATGCATCAGGGACTTAGAACATGTACCCTATATAAAATTATCTTATTTCTGAATCACATAATCAAATATAATCCATGTTAGCAAGTACGTTGTGGATTACTGTTACTTTTTAAATGAACAATTTTCTATGATTTGCATTCAAAGTATGTATAATATCTCAGACACTTTTATTTCCCATAGTATACTAATTAAGATCCTGATATGTTCTATAATGGGGTTTTGGCAAATGTGAGCTAGAAATCCTTTCTTGGAGCCCCAGGAAAATTGTCAGCTCTCCCAGGCTCACTAAGTATCTGTGACATATGAATAGTTCAATATGCAGTATGGTTATTTCCCTGTACTAAAGGTCACCCTGTACATAAAACTATCTAGCTGGAAAAGGCCATTGAAAATACACATAACTCTCTTATAATGCTAGGAAAGCACTAAACAGCAAAAGGATATGGCCCACATAATAGAGTAAATGCCATGAGGTCAGTATTTAAAACGTTCACTATTCCTGATGTATTACACTAACAGGAAGTGCTTGATGGACTGATACATTTCACTTCATGTTGTTTTTTTGTAAGTATAAGTTATTCTTTTGAAGTAAAAGTTCCCGATGATGTGAACACAGTCAAAGGGGAGAAAATGTCATGAGTAGTGTTAAGAACCTCACTTTATAGAAATTGTCATATTTACATGAAGTCAGGGCCAATCACCTGACTATCCACTTCTCCCCATAGAAGCACATTTATCCTTCTATAGCTAGTCAAATCCAAACTTGAAATATTTAAACAACCTTGGTGCCACAAACCTTTTTCATCATAAGTAAACACAGGTGTTAGAGAGCTATCTCTCAGTAAAGATAAGCTTATCTGTGTAATGGGAATAAACTAGATGATAAGATTGTGTTTTCAAATCAAAGCATCCAGTTTGGGTTATTTGTAAGTTACACATCTGATGATCTTTTTTTTTTTGTGTGTGAGCATTTCTTACACATTTTTTTAAAAATAGGACAGAAGTCTTCATGACTGTGGAAGACTTGCCCTCTTCTGTCAAAGGCTTCAAATTCAGTTCAATGATAATTAAGACTGTTCACTTCAAATTAAGTCACAGGATTTGGATATTACAGTACTACAATAGTAAAAAAGTGATGCTTATTTTTTCCATTTCACTTTAAAATTGTATTGCCATTGAAAGTTGTTAGTTTAGGTGCATTTATGCAAATTTTTAAGAATGCTGCCATTGCTTAAAACAATCTTGATTTCCTTTAATAAGACCATTATTTTGTCTCAGGCATGATCACTTTATCAGCCTACATTGTATTGTGAATCATCTCCTACAAGGAAGATTTGACCTTTGAAAAGTAGTCAGGTGATTGGGTGAAATGTCTGGTCCCTAGTGTAGGCTATCAAATGAGGTAATTTTTTTTCTTTAAAAATGAGATAAATGTTTCTGTTTTCCAAGTCTCACACACTGAGAGACTTGACAATTCAGATTTATTAGGATCACAATCAAATTTAAGCTCCCAAGCATTAACTAGTATTCTGAGTGAACAGGAAAGAAATGAATTAATAAATATTGATTGAGTACCTAATATGTGACAGACAACATTCTGAATGTTGAGTGTAAATTCTGAACAAAAATCCTTGCATTCCAGCTGTTCTCATTCTAGAAAGATAGAAGGTGAAAAATGATAAATAAATTAATAGGTTGGGTTGATTAGAAGGGAGATAAAGGAAAGAGAATAGGTCATGTTGGAGAATTGCAACTTTAGATATTGTGGTCAAGGGAGGTCACTCTGAAAAAGTGCCAGTTGAGTGAGAGTATGAAGGAAGTGAGCAGGGCCATGAAGTCTTTTGTGTGTGTGTGGGGGGGGGGGGGGAAGGGGGTGGAAGAGGTGAGCATTCAATTTCATGCAGAAGCATCTGGACCCTCACAGGAACAGTTAAAGAGTCCCTGCTGGCTCCCTGGGCACAATGAACAAAGGTGAGCACAGATAAGAAGGAAGCATATCATACAAGACCTTGTGGAGAGGAAAAAAAGACTTTCACTTCAAGGAAAATTAGGAAAACATTTGGAAGATTTTTAACAGCTATCTGTCTTGATTTTATTTATGTTTAAAAGGATCACTGTGATTGCTATGTTGAAAATAGGCTAAGGGCAGGCAAGGGCAAGCAAGCACAGAAGAAATGAGACTAGTTATAAGGTTTTTACAATAACTCTGGTAGATATGATGGTGGATTAGTAAGAGGTATTAGAGGTATCAGTCAAAGTCCCAACAGGAAACAGGTAGAACACTTAGTTTCACTAATTCAAAGAGAGAGTTTTGTTTGTTTTATAAAAAAATTAATTATAATGTGTGGGTGGTATAGAAATGAATCAAATGGATGGTTTGGTAACCCAGGGTCAGTGCCTCTTATTTTGATCAGGCCATAAAGAATAAGAGAAGAAAAGTTCCAGAACATGTCAGAAGAAGAAAGTTGTACAGAAAAGGTCCTCTTGAGGAGAATAGTAGACTTGGCTATCCTAGGCTGACCTTATAGAGTGAGCCAGAGCAAAAACACCATGTTTCATAAGCCAACATGGTGATATAAAAGACATATAAAAGCCAACATGTGACATAAAAGACATATAGCATAAATAATCACCTCAGCATTCCTCAAGGCCTTGATGCTGTATACTTCTGCCATTTGCTAAGGACTATGAAAATTTTGCTTAAACGCTTTTACCTTTATTGGCCAGTAAATTCAGGGGAATTTGGAATTGCAAGATTCTTAGACTCATCCATATGTATTCAAATATCCTATACCATAGTTCACAGTTCCAAGCCTTCCCCAATATTCTCCTTACCTTATTATAAGAAATATAAGAAACTTGGTTGAATTGAACATTTAAAAGGCATTTCAACTGTGCAGCCATTAAAACTCTCAGTCATATCTACTTCGTGAAAAAAAAAGGAAACCTTTTAAGTCTGTCATAAAGGTCTTCTGATTTCCCATGTTTTCTTAATTTTATACATTTATTTTTAAAGCTTCAACTTCTCTGTGTTGATTCTCTGTGATCATAATGAGAAAATGGTGATTTCGCAGTCTTTTTATAATCATTGATATTGACACAGTGATAAACTACTACAGCCACTTGATGCTTCAGTAACTTACCCCACACCTGCACTGCACCCCATGCTAGGTGGAGTAAGAATGGCGTCATGACTTGCTCCCACATCTCTTGTCTTATTTCCTCCCACATCTCTTGTGTTATTTCCTCCTTTGGTAAATGTGCAACCCAATCCCAGAGCTTCACTCCAAGGTCTGTTTCTTGAATTAGTTTTGGTAGCAATTAATGTCATTCAGATTCTCCATCAGGAAACAAGCGCCATGGTCAAATTAGGATAATTTAAGGGAGGCTTGTTTGATAGGGGGCTAGTGAGGAAAGGAAGGATGCCGTACCTCCTATAGCAGTCTGTACATATACATGTAGCGTTGGCTGCACGTACACACTATATGACAAATGATCTGTTTTCTTTAAACTAAAATACTTGCTTTAAACTGAGATTCCTGTCCCCATGATGCCTGAAGGAATATTGGACATTGACGCCATCAGATGTACCAAGGTCAAGATAACCTGGAAGCTGATAACAAGTTCTGGGGGCTGAATGTGATCAATACCAGGAACATCAACTGTGATGGGATGTTTTGACTGGCTGTTTGTTTATGACTGATTGTCTTTGGTAAACTCAATATGAAAAGGTCAGTTCGAGATGAGATGGTGGGAGAGTTTCTTCAGGCTGATATCCTTACTGTTCTCTCAGATCACTTGTCAGCAATCTGAAAATTAAAGCACTTGTAGATTGTATAGCTGTCTTTGCTTGTTGGCCTTTTGGTATTGACAGGCAGCACCAGAACCGAAGCTATTCTGGCATCATGTTTACTACATGACTATCTTACCCTGAAATCCCTTCCCTAGAGACTATATAGTTGTCTAAATTTCCCATCATTATTCTTAATTAGAATCGAGGCGTCATCCCCTGGAGGATATTTCAGACGATATCCGTTATTTGCAAGGGAGAATACAAAATCTGTTGGTCCCAGTCATTGTTCTTTCTTGTTTTATGTCATATTCACACAAAAGAAAGTGGAGCCTTGAGTAAATGGAATACATGTCCAGGGAGTTTTGGTCGACGGTAGTAACTGAGAATGATTGTCTTTGCAGTCCTTCATGTCTTGGGTCAGTTCCCATAACCCTGAGGGCATGGTAACTGAGTTGTGTCTATCAAACAAGGATAACTGTATATCTAAAGGATTATTGAGGATAAATTAAAGAGTTGACCCCATTGATATTATAATGTTTCTAAGAACTGAATCTGGAATCCAACATCTGATCTAAATTTGTTAGTTTTCTGAAAGATAAGTTTGTCTTACCCATCAGAATAGTTAATAATAAAAGACAACTTTTGTTATTTGCTGTATTTGGACAGTATATTCAATCTGGCACATATATATTGGTTTCTTTAAGCCCAACAAAATCCATTTGAGGTTATTGTTTTATAGTTTAGGAAGCTGAACCTTAGATGGTTTAAATAACTTACTTAAAGTCATAAAATTAGAGGAAAGTCTAGGTGAGATTTTGGAGAAGATCTTCATGACTCCTTATTAAAAAAGAATCTATAGAAATAACTTTATATTGCATAAGTGAATGGTGCTAAGAGCAGCTCTTTACGGTTCTCATCACAAGTAATAGTAATTTTTGAAACTATGTAATGTGATGAATGTTAGCTAGAATTATAGTGGTGATCATGTATACAATATATGATCACAAAGTATACAGATATCCAATAATTATGTTGTATATACCTGAAACTAATATATTGTTATATGTAAATTTTATCTCAATAACAAAAAAAAATGAAATTTGAGTGGTAGACCATCATAGTTCCCCATATTAGGGTGTGAATTATCTCTCAAATTCAAAGTCAAGTAGAATACTAATGTGTTTTGCACAGATAGGGAACACTGAATTTATTAAGAACAAGCTACAATCCTATAATAATTTCTTTTAGTCTGAAAATCGAAACCAAATTTCTGACACAAAATTGAAATGACTTTACAGCTTTCACAAGTGTATTTTTCAGTTGTGTGATTCCTAAGAAACCCTCAGGTATATTTTTATGGTTGAGATCATTTGAGAAATTTTGCGTAGTAAATCCCTGAAACCTCATACTCTCTAAGATATTCATGTGAAACCAGGGCCATCCTAAGCAATAGGAGATATCTGGCTACATTCTGATAACTATTTTCCACTGTAACTAATTCCTATTTACTTGCCAACAACTTCAGATGTCCGCTGAAAACTGCTGGAGGGGAAAAGAATAATTGGGGGTGGAGATGCAGTTTGAAGAATATTTAATAAGATTGATTTTTTATATAACTGGGAAATAAGCACTGCTTTGGGGATATGTCATCATTGCAGAAGGTGCTTTGCACAGATAGTCACCACTGCATTTATTATGAACAAGCTAAAATCCTATCATAATTTCTTTTAGTCTGAAAATTAAAACCAAAATATTTCTGACACAAAATTGCACATGCCTTTACATCTTTCTCAAGTGTATTTTTCAGTTGTGTGATTCCTAAGAAACCCTCAGGTATATTTTTTATAAGTACAAGCTTTGTAAGTAGCTCTGCTTTCTATACCCATTCAATTCAAAGATTTCTGGGTAAAATCTATGGAAGGAAATTCATGCAGGAAAGAGGGTGGAGTTGGAAAAAAAAGTTCATACTTAAATCAGAGTCTATGGATAAGAAGGAATTTAAATATTAATGCACAACTTTGAGAATTAAATTCTCTGTCCAGCAACTTTAAGAGCTGACAGCTGGCTGGGGGCTGATAAGGAATTCTGGGTGGGGGGTGCATCTAGGGAGGAACCAGTTCCCAGGGAAGACTCTCATCCCTGGCTGGCATTAGAAAGACTTACAAAGCATGATTCAGAATCTAATTTTGTCAGTTGGCGATTGGCTCCCACAAGACTCTGGCCTCACAATGTGTTCTATTAAGTAATGGGAATTGGGCTGAGCTCTTTTTCTCTGCTTCATGACTCCCACCCCGTTTTCCTTCAAAGTGCTTCCCATGTCTCCATCATAAACTTAGGTGTACTTGCTTACAAATACATTCCAACAGACATTTTAAAATGTTTTCACAATGCATAGGATGCCAGCACCTCATTGACTTTTTTTAATTTATTTTTTTTAATTCTTGGGCTGCATGGAGAATAACAGCATTGCCTTGTCAGGATGGGCAAAATCCAGATGGGGAAGGGGGCAGTTTAAATTAAACTTCATTTCGTAACCTTTATTTGGTGGCTTGTGAAAGAGAGGCTTTTATCATAGGCAAAGAGTAAACCTCTATGCAGGAATACTAAATAAACATACTGCGTGAGAAATCATTTGGTTTATGTTAACTTCACAGAAAGGGAACTGAATGAAAACTGACTCTCCACTGGCTTTCTTGGAGCTGAATGCCAGATACCTGCTGAAACATCTGTTTATCTTTACAATGTGATTTATATCATCAATGGTGAAACTCATTTATAGGTGGTAATTTGCACATCTATAAAGTGGCATGATATGCTTTAGAGGGCAATCAATATCAGTTTTATTATCCTCTTACATAACTTGACAAGAGTTAGTTTCTCAAATATGCAAAGGACCATTTTCCCTCCATTTTAAGATTTGAGAGCTTTGTTTTCCTCTCTGTATTTTAGAACAAATAAAAATATAATCAATGCATGAGGACCGTATGTTTAATGGACAGAAAATTTTAAGTACCAAAGGTATTTCTAAGAATGTTCATTTCCACAAAATCAAATCATAAATGCCATCCTTCCTCATTAAAACACTTCATAAGTGAAAATTAAAAAATCATCTCATAAAAAGTTGAACAATCTTCTTTATGCTTCATTATGCTCACTTATCTTCAGGTTATGCCTGTCCTATAGAGAGCCCCTCTCTTGTTGAAGAAAAGGTCTGCATAGACAATCAAAAGACCTAGACTCTATTTTTGTTCTGGCAAGAGCTAACCATAGCAATTTGAATAAGTCACTTTCTGGATCAGTTTTTCTAATTTGTAAGAATGAGGGAATTGGCTAGTTCAAAAGGCAAGCAGTTTTGACTGGCAGGGAGCTGCCAGAATTTTTTCCTATGGTAAAAAGAGCTTTTAAAAATCTGCAGCACGAAGTTTACCACACTCCTCACCACTCCTTATTACCCTGTTTGTGTGTATATATGTGCACCTGTGAGTCAGTTAACTTTCTCCATGTTACAATCCCAAAACATAATGGTTTAAAAGCACAACTATTTACTTAACTCAACATTCTGCGGTCAGTAATTTGATGGACTTAGTTGAGCTGTTCTGTTGGTTTTGCCTAGACTCACTTAGTCATCTGTGGTCAACTGCCATTTAGCAAGATGGCTCCATTTCTGGGGTTGGTTGCCTGTCACCTGGGGCAATATATATTTCTGAGCCAACTCCAGCAGGCTGACTTGAACTTTTTCCCATGGCCACCTCCAGATTTTAATGACAAAAGAACAGAAGCTGCAAGGCCTCTGATGCCCAATTGACACTTTGATTGTGTTCTGTTATCCCAAAGCAGGTAGCCTCCATCGCTTGAAGGGTGGAGATGCTAAGTATATGAGCTCTTTTTACAATCTACTACAGCCTTCCTGCAAACATTTAATCTCAGCAACTGTGGTCTGCCTGGCCTTGAATTCATTCCCAGACGAAAAACAAAGCAGATAACAACCAAAACAAACAAAACGACACTCCTCCTTCTATAATCAGAGCATACTCATAGGGCTGCACAAGTTATTCAAAGCAAAAAATCACTTTAGAGTTATACTGTCAAGTACATCTCACATTGAACCACAGTCTCCAGATGGTTGGGGATTTCTGCCCTTGGTGACTAGACATTTTTGCCACAAACTGCTGGCAGTTTCTGAATTTGGGTTATGCCCTCATCTTAACATGGAGCCACATCTCAATGATGGGCAGTCTCAGGGATGGGAATTCTGCTTGAGACAATGAAAATCTCCAATGGTGTCCCTATATGTCCCTGCAGACAAAACACAAACTGAATCACTTTATAGGCTTGGAGCTCAGTTCCCAGAAAACCAGGTTTGATTTTTTTCCCAGAATGCTCTTAGCTTGAAATGATGATTTGGGGAAATTTCCTTCATATTGAATTGCTGAATAACCATATTTTATTGTATTGTGGTCTGAAGGAAAAAGTCTAATTCAGTCTAATTCTAAAATACAAATACAGTAAATCCCATTTTATTAAACACAGACTTAGCATGCTATGGGCATATCTATACATCTATGCTATGCTATGTATCTAAAGTTATTAAGATATATACCCAATGTCACATACATACATTAACTAAGCATGTACTAAGTTTAAAATACTGACCTAGATATGGTAATGACTGGAAATACATATAAGAAAATGTCCCTTTTCCCAAAGTGGAAAAGTTAGTCTGTGATAGGAGCTGCTTGATCTGTGAGTCCTTATGAAAGAATTTCTCTTCCTATCACTCAGGAAACCTATAATAGATGTTCTTTAGTCACAAACACTTTAACTGAATATAAAACATTAAGAAATGCCTTATTATATCACTCAATTCTGAATCTAAAATAGATGAGCTACACAGAACTTAGCTTAATTTTCCTTTTGTGAGGTAACATAGCAAGATAGGTGGGAGAGGTTAGCTCAGTTGTAATGTTTAAGTAAATATGAAGTTCAAGTTCAAGAAGTTTGTGTGGAGAGAAGCTTTGAGCCTACATCTCTGTGAATACTTGGGTTAGAAAGAAAAGAAGGCAATTTAGCCCCTCCAGTGACCTAGCACCTGGGGAGACAGTGGAAATAACGGATGCTCTGTGGGTGACAATTTCAGGAAAAAAATAAACAATTTGATAGAAAAAAGCAGACAAAGCACATGAAAAACAATAAACAAAGAATATAACGATATATGGTAGCCAAGAACTGCCTGAAAGGATGTCCACACCTATTAGTAGTGCAACACAATTTAGAGTACAAGCAGATATTACTTTATTTTTTTATTTTATTTTTTAAGTTAATTTATTTTTTCACATCGTTGTTCATTTTTGGACAGTATTTTATTTGTCCCCTCATGTGTAGTCCCCGTAGATCTTCTACCACCATAAGCCCTGTGTCTATCACCATAGTCCCTTTAGTCCCTTGTGCTCTTCCTTTCCCTGTTTTGACCCCCATTTCTGCCTCCCACCCCCCAACCCCCACTGGATGCCTCAGATCTATGGTCATCTTGCAAGTTTTGTCTTTTTCCTGATCCTTTTTTCGGTTTCTCTATATTCCACATATAAATGAAACCATCTAATTTTTATCTTTTTCCTTGTGACATATTTTACTTACTTTTATCTTTTATAAATTTTATCTTTCAACAATTAACAATAACACTCTCACTGAATAGAAGTCATTTTGCAGACAATCTCCAGAGGTGAGACTCAGGAAGTATTTTCAGCAAACTTTTAGGTGATGAAGATACATTTACACCTCTGAGAATCACTGCCCTTGTGGAGAACTATAAATTGTTGCAGGTTTTTTGTAAGACAATTTGGCAAAACCTAATGAAATTAAAAATAGACTTTCCCAACACTCCTGATACTGAAGATAAAAACGTATTTTCCCATAAAAAGAAACATTTGAAATAAAGATAATGGACAAATATATTTATTGCAACTTTTCCTAGAGGTGAAAACCTGAAAAAAGATGAAAGATATTGAATATATATGTTGACTACTAGAAATAAACTAGGAGACTTCTAAGCACATTTTTCCATGAAGGAAAGCAAATTGTATAAAAATCTATCAATATCATCCAATTTTTGGTAAACAATAATAAAAACTACCACATCTGTGATATATAAATAAAAGAGGAAAAGAGGCAAAGAGAATAGAAAAAGCAACAACATAACATACAACCAAATAAAATTATCAGGGGAAAAACATGTAGGACAAATTGGTGACTTGCCCAAAGGCATGCAGTTATTAAGTGAATGGAAAGCCTGAGTGGAAAGACAAATTCTGATTCCAAACCCATCACTATTTCCATGACTCCACATTATGTCTCCCTTAAATGTTAAGTCCTGGAAGATGGTGTTCAATTCTGATCCAATTTTGTACTTGTCCATAGCATCTTGTCCATATAGTTACTCATGAAACTTTTGTTTAAAGAATGGAGAAAGGAATATACAAGCATATTTCAAAAGGGCAGGCTCAATATTGCATTCACTTCATTCACTTGTTAGAAAATCTTCCAAATGTTCCATTCTGTTGCTGCAATCAAACTCAACCAACTTTGATTGATATTAAAAATGCTCAACAGTTAACTCCACATTACCAGCCTGTGCTTATGCGCTCTCCTTTCTCGCTTTCTCTAATTAATTCAGCTCTTTTTCAGTCTTTTTTCCAGCATCCTCTCCATGCCTTTCACTACCCCTTCCTTATTCCTTTATTCTCCTGCTCATCTTTTCTATCTTTGTCATAAAATTTTCTCTTAATGAGTCTTAGTTATATTTCTATACATTTAAGTTGACATTTTACCACATTATCCAGTCCTCTGTGGCCAGAAACTACATGTCAGCTGCTTGGTCCATCCCATAGACCTTTCTCAATACTTTGCATATAGTAAAAATTTAATAAATGCCTATCCATGATTCAAGATTTTGTTCTGTGTAAACAGGAATATTTACCACTTGTCAATGTCAGCCTTCACATGACGTGTTTTGATAGTGTCTGAAGCCCAGATATCCTCAATGGAATTAATAACCATCCTTCCACAATCCCATGTTTCTTTCTGTGTTTTCTCCATCAGTCATTGATTCTACCATTCATTCAACTGTCCAAAGAAAAGCCCTCCCATATTTGATCCTTTATTATTTTTACCACCTGCCTTTAATAGGTTAAGTTGAATTTATTTTCTTCCACCATACACAGCCATTTAACACATTCCTTTCTTCCCAACCAAAGCCCTTATTCATTCCTATGCTCTCAGGAAAGAAAAACACTAGTTCCCATTCCTTAGTCATATTGCCATTTTTCCATTATTTTAAATTCTTCTATTTTTTATGTAGATATTCTTTAATAATCTGGATTAACTGTATGATATATATAATTTATTAGTTCGTTGTCTGTATACATTATTACTTATTTATAGTTATACTTAAAAGATTAATATTTAGCCCTGTTCAAAAGAGAAATCCATGATCCAGGACCAAGTAAAAGTTTTATTTACAGGGAAGCAGTTGACTCTCAGAGGGATTGAACATGTGAGTTGCCTAATATAAGGCCCCAACACTCACTTATTTAACTGCCTTCTTAACTAAAATCTTGGGGCCATCTGTAGAATCCATTGTAATGCTAATTTTTTGATAATTTTTTTAAAAAACGATTTATTTATTTATTTATACAAGTACTGGGTACAGTCAGAAGTGTGGGAGGGTGAGAGAATTCACCAGAGCCAGAGTGGTGAACAGAACAGGCAGACTGACAAACTACCCTGCTGAGGGGAGCAGTGGGCGCCACAAGAGAGGTCTGCGCGCCATGTGGGACCCTCGCCCGGGCGTCTGGGGATAGAACTGGTGCTGCAGAGGCTGTGGGCATCTTCGCAACCCAGTGCTCATCTGCTGCGCCACGGGGGAGGCCCTTTTTTGCTAATCTTTAGTTGTAATGCTAATATATTTGTTAAGGTTGTGTTTAAACATCAGTCTAAGATAAATTTCTTGTATTTGCTTTTATTATGTGCAGTATTCTTTCATTAAAAACTTGGAAAACACTATATCTATTCATCTATATCTAGTCCATGCAGTCACTCATGGACTTTTGGAAAATATCAGTGCTATTTACAGGTTGGAGATGCATGGGAATAAAATAATGTAGAAATAATGTCTGTGGGACACCATTCTTTATAACTGCTCAGGAAAGCATTGTAGCAAGAAATTTATTAGGCAAAAATTAAACATAAATATCAGAGCAAATCAGTACATCTCCAAGAGAAAACTTTTGAAGGTTAGTTATCGTTCATCATTCAGATACAACTTCATGCCTCAAAGGAAATGTGTCAAACATAAGCTGTGTTTGTCCTAGACATGTTCATTTAGTCAGCAGAGGTGAACCAAAGTTTATGAGGTGTCCAAAAGATTTTCTTCATGTATAGTGGCTAAGAATGCACAACAAAGATAGAGGTAAGGTAAATAAAGCAAAAGCAGATGAGGTCTAATCCTAGGTGATCTGTACTTAGGGAGTACAAAACAAGCTTTAGTTCTTAAATGCAAGGCCAGGTGATGCTTCATATCACTGTGTGTCCAGACTTTTAGCACTGCTGTTGTCATTTGCAACTTTTCTATTATGTCTAAGCCATGGGTGTGCAGGACTCTTGGTGACTCAGAATGATCTCATTCGTGTGGGCCAAGCGGGGTACTGGTGAAGACAAAGACAAACCCAGTAGAGGAAGGGCCAAAGAAAGTTGGCTTTTGAGTCAACATTAATCTCTCTAGGATCTAAATTTGGGAAAGCCCAGAGTGTCTTCATGACCTAAGCCAAGCAAACAGAATTGTGATCAAAGTGTCTCTATGAAATGGGCTACTATGAAAATTTTAAAACAAATGCAATGGAATAAAACAGTACATAATCATTAACTCATTTTCAAAAGTCATTCTTTGGGTGAAGTGATTTCTGGGTTTCTTCACTAGATATAGTTTTGAGGTGTAATGTTTTCATCTTGCATGTCTTTGTGTATTACTTTGTTTTGAGAATGTTAAACAGAATAGAGTCATATTACTCAGAGGGAGGATGGTAATTGTCTGTTTTCTAATAAAGCTTTATTTTAATTTTAAAGACTTATTTATTTATACATACAAGAACTGTGGTATAGGCCAGATGTGTGTGTGGGATAAGAGGATTCACCAGAGAGAGTGGGGAGCAGAACAGGCAGATCCACTGAAATACACTACTGAGGGGAGCAGTGGGAGAGACAGGAGAGGTCTGCTGCACCATGTGGGTTGCTCCCTGGCCAAACTGGGATGGACTCATGCTGCAGTGGCTGGAGAAATCTTGATAGTGCTGTGTATTTAACCCCTGTGCCACCAGGGAGGCCCCAAAGCTTTATTTTAAATGTGTGCTCTACCCACAATTTTTTTTTTTGGTAATGATATGTTAAAATCTCTTAAGATGCTTATGATCAGAATATAAAGATTATAAGAGCTTTATAGATCTGAAACAATCCGCAGCCTCTGCATCATGAGTTCAATCCCCAGCCTGCCAGAGAGAAACCCACATGGCAAAGCATACCTCTCCTGTCTCTCCCGCTGCTCCCCTCAGGCTACCTGCCTGCTCTGTTTCTCACTTTGTCTCTGGTGAATCCTCTCACCACCACCACCACCCCCCACCCCGCATCTTTGGCCTGTACCCCAGCTCTTGTATGCATAAATAAATAAATAAATAAATCTTTAAAAAAAAGATTCACATCCCTGAAGTTTTCGTTAAATAGACAAGGACTAAGAAGGTTCCTCGCAGAAGAATGGGTTGTAAATAATGGACTTGCTTTTCTGATGTCTAAAGCTTCCATGGAAAGGTCATTCCTTTAAGAATTGGCACATTTAAACCACTCAAATATCATTGCTTTTCTTTAAAAAAAAATCACATTTCATGAAAAGTACTTTCATGTCTGTATAAGATAATTGCCTACAGAAAAGAGCTCGGGACTAGGTGTTTTTGTCAAGTTAGTATTTTAATTTTGTTTTTCTTTTTAAAATACATGTTTTTATAAGATGGCATTCCTTCATTTACCCAGAATAAAATAACTCAGTTAATTTTGAACATTATTTACCATGTGTTTAAATATAAGAATGAAAGAGCTTTACTGGAAAGTAGGAGACAATTCATCTTTCTTGCACCTGGAGTTTTAGATTAATCACAGAAAAAAAATAACATTAGTTTGACTCATATTTGAGAATTTCTTTAATTTAAAATGAGAAAGGACTTACTGCTATACCACTTCTGTCTAGATGGCATATCAAGTGTGATAATTTGTTTTCCCCTAATTTCTTCTTGAAATTAATTTTAAACATTTAGTCTAATGTCCAGCAGGCTGTAATATTGAGTGCTGAGTTATAAAGCAAGGCCCCAGCATGGGGGCTCAAACATGGCCATGAACTTGCTGTGTGGTTTTAGGGCTAATCACATAATCTCTTTAGGCGTCAGTATCTGCACCTAAAGGGATCTATAGGAGATTGACTATAATGGTGTCCAAAGCCTGAAGGCAAAAGTCTTTAGTCACATTTGGTATGCATTTTACCTTGGCCACCAGAAGTCTGTGCCTCCGTCAAAACAGTACTATGGAAGGAAAGACTATATTATGTTCCCCTTCCCAAGAGTCAAACTGTTTTCAAATTCACTTGTAGCTGGGAATAAAAAGCTCACCCCACAGGGGCAAATGTTTTCTATTTGGAAAACAGATCTGCAGAGGCCATTCTAATCAGGCTTGTGCACCTTCCTTTGAACTTAATGACTCAGTAAACAAAACAATACCTTCAAACTATTCCAAACACCAGCATGAGCTGCCATCCTTGATAAGTTAGTAAGTGGATCTCTCTTTCCTTTTTGCTTTTATTGGAAATGACATTTAGTATTTCTGCATCAAATTAAATCTGGCCCACATGGAGCTCTTTTACACAGAAAATGCGAGAACATGGGTTGTTGGCAGATGTAAGGTAAATATAGAACCTCTGATGGTGTTTGGGTGCTATGCAGCATATTCAGTGCCCCCGACGCCAGGGCTTACATTACTCACAAGTGGTAAGTTTGTGATAAAATTGTGCAATTCCTCTAAAAGTTGTGGCTTTGAAATTTATACTAATCACCCTGCTGCCAATTTTATTCATGTCTATGTATCTATTTAATTGTGTGATTTTGTCCACTATTTTATGGACTATTTTACTTTTTTGCATTCTTCTTTTCAGTTACTATGGAAAGGATTGACTCATTAGTCTGGGTGGAGCAAGAAATGATGACAGTTAGACTTGACTCTGAAATGTGTTCTGGGGTCTGGAAAAGTGGAATTTGAAAGAATTGTGAGTTCAATTGAGTATATTCAGCACTTCAAGTGAAACTCTACTAACCTGAATCTCATGAATTGGCAGAACACAAACTTGAAGACAAGTTGGTCCTTTATAAGGGCAAAAGACTTACTACCCCTGCCAGTGAAAATATGACCAGTTGGATTTAGTTCAAGATTTAGTAAACAATATTATGACATTGCAAGTTGAAGTCTAACTCTATGACGTCTGTTTCTTTTGTTTGCCCTACTACTATCCCTTATACCAATTTGATCCTTTTTTATTTTTTTTTTATTTTTTTATTTTTTTTTTAAGAGGCATGTGTTTATTTATTTATTTATTTATTCGTTTGTTTTTGTTTATACATGCACTGGGTACAGTCAGAAGCGTGGGAGGGTGAGAGAATTCACCAGAGCCAGAGCGGGGAGCAGAGCAGGCAGAAGGACCGAAGTACACTGCTGAGGGGAGCAGCGGGCGGCAGGAGAGGTCTGCGCACCATGTGGGACCCTCATCCGGTGGCCGGGGAGCAGCCGGGGATCGAACCGGCGCCTCAGAGGCTGCGGGCAGCTTCGCAACCCAGCGCTCAACAGCTGCGCCACCGGGGAGGCCCTGATCCTTTTTTAAAAAAAAAGATTGATTTATTTATGCATACAAGAGCTGGGGTACAGGGCAGAGGAGTGGGGGGGGGGTTGAGAGGATTTGCCAGAGACAGAGTGGGGAGTAGAACAGGCAGACTGACTGAAATACACTACTGAAGGGAGCAGCAGTCGAGTCAGGAGAGGTCTGCTGTGCCATGTGGGTAACTCCCTGGGTGGGGATTGAACTCATGCTGCAGCAGCTGCGGATAGCTTTATAGGTTGTGTCTTAACCCATTGAGCCACCAGGGAGGCCCCCAATTTGACCCTTTAGCCCTCTCTTCTCCCTCACTGCTCACAGAAACCTCACTTCATTTAAATATATCCAATGGTTTTTATAATTACTGTGCTTTGCTTATTTGGATTTACAGTCTTGAGTCCATGTCAGCTATCTTCAAGACTTCTTGGCTTAGATTTCCTGTTCTCTGATATGTGACATTCATTTAACAGGGATTAATGAGGGCCTACTATGTGCCAGACACTGTGCTAGATGATGGGATATAAATATAGCTTAATGTTGATTTGTTCTATAGGAGTTAAAGATTTTAAATGTTACTTATCTTTTGGTTTGTGGATAATAATTTATCATTTGGTTTGTGGATAATAATCTCTGAGGTTCTTTATGAGGTTCTTCTAAAGACTTCACTGTTATATTCATAGACAGTTTGGCCGACACAGGTCCTACCCACACTTCAAGAACTAGACATTAAGTTCAAAATTGAGACGTTCTAATTATCTTTTTGTTACGAGATCTAGTTTAAATCCACTGATTAGACTATACCCTCGATATCATTTCAACTATTTGAAATTTGGCAAGGTTTTCTATTTAGCCCAACATTTGTAATGTTGGAAATGTTCCAGAGACATATGAGAAAGGTATGATTTCTGCAATTTGGGGTGCAATTATTCTAATGAGGTCAGTCTTGCTGATCATAAAAAGTCAGCTCCTTATTTTCTATTTTTTTCTACTTTTTAACTAAGATTTTTTTCAAATTACAAACACCATCATTTGAATCAAATACTACTTCTAAATCTGTTGAAATGTAACTATTTTTTCCTGTATTAATGTGGTAAGTTATGGACAATAATTTTGTAAGTGTTAAATAAACTTTCACATTTTTAATCATAATGAATTATTTCTCTTTTTAAAATATACCTCTGAATTTGTTTGTGCTAGTGTTTTTTGTCTCTTGAATCTATGGCTTAATGTCTTTTGTTACTTTGGGAATTTGCTATTATTTTTTCTAATACTGTTTTTTCACTTTGTCTTTCTCCTTTCCAAATGGGATCCCAAATATTTACATGTTAGAAGCTTTCAACACCTTCCATATTAATTTTAAATTATTTTCTGTACTTTTCACTAATTTTCTTTTTTCATGTTTTACTGTGTGTAGTTCTTCCTGATCTATGTTCCATTTCATCAATTCTCTCATCAACTTTTTATAATGTTCTTAAAATCAGTCATTATCTTGTAATATCTGTTACTGTTTATGTTCCATAATTTTCATTTTATTGTAACAATAAATTTTTGTTCAAATTCCAAAAATTTTATTTTTGCCCTTTAAAGAAATTCTTTAATGTATTAGTCATAGTTGTCTGCTATCTTCATATTCAAAATTCCCTGTGGGTCTATTTCTATTATCCACATTTCATATTTTTGGCCATTTGTTTTGGCCATCTAATGTATGGTACCCATACTCATTTTTTGTTGACTACAAGATATTGTGTTTGTCCACATACTAGAGGTATTTTGAAACTTCGGACCATTGTTATATTTCCACAGAGAGGATTTCTCTTTACATCTGGTGTGCAGCTAAATTAGAATTACTAACAATCTTGTATCACTTTAACACAATTGGGGAATGGAATGATTTATATCTGGATTCAGACTCTATGAGGTCTGTGTTTCTTTTGCTTACCCCACTACCATCCCTTATATCTATTTGACCCTTTATCCCTCCCTTCTCCCTCACTCTCAGAAACCTCACTTCATTTAAGTATATCTACTGGTTTTTATAATTGCTGTGCTTTGCTTATGTGTTCACTATGTAAACACACAGTATTTGTTTTGCTTTGCTTTTTGACTTGCTTTACTGTACATAACTCCTTCAAACGCTTTCCATTTTGCTGTAAATGTTAACAATTCATCTTTCTTTATGGCTGAATAATAATCCATTGTGTGGGTATACAACATCTGCTTAATCCAGTCTTCTATCAGTGATCACTTGGGTTAATTCCATGTCTTAGCTATTGTAAACAATGCTGCAATCAGCATGGTAGATCATATACTTTTTTTTAGTTGATAATTACACATTCTTTGGATAAAAACCCAAGAGTGAGATTGCTAGGTAATCGATGATTCTACTTTTTTTTTAAAGTACTTTTATTTATTTTTATTTAAAGATTTATTTATTTATACAAGAGCCGGGGTACAGGCCAGATGCGCAGGAGAGTGAGAGGATTCACCAGAGACAGACTGGGGAACAGAACAGGCAGACTGACTGAAATACACTGCTGAGGGGAGCAGCAGGTGAGACTGGAGAGGTCTGCCGAGCCATGTGGGATTCTTACAGGCTGGCCAGGATCGAACACGCACTGCAGAGGCTGCGGACAGCTTCACAGTGCAGCGCTCAACCGCCTGCGCCATCAGGGAGGCCCCTCTACCTTTTGTTTTTTAAGGTAAATTCAAATCACTTTCTAAAATTATTACACTAGTTCACATTCCCAACAACAGAGCTATAGGGTTCCACTTTCCCCACATCCTCTCCAGTACCTGTTGCTGGAGGTCTGAACTTCCTTCTGTAAGTGTGGTCTCTGAGTTTCCAATCAAATGACTAGGATGTTTATTAAGAATCTTTTTTTCAAAAGATAAAACTAGCAGTCAAACTGTAAATTGGAGATATTCATCAGGGTAGGGGGAGGGAAAGGGATCGAAATGCGAGGAAAGAGCATGAGTCTAGGGTGATGGCTCATGGGTGTCTTAGTGGTGGGAATTTTATAGAGAGAACACCTGGTAGGAGAAATCAAACATTCAATAAAAATGAGCAATGATGTAAAAATATATAAATAAATAAATTTTTAAAAAAAGGATTTTTTTCTCCTTGGGGTGCAATGTACTCTAATTATTTTCTTCCTGGCAGTATAAATCTAGCAAAATATCTGATAAACTTCAAATCTTTTTTTTTTCTTCTGCTTTTAAAATCTTAATGGGAAAAGTGTAAACGAAATGCCAAAATCTTAACTCCAGACTTTCTTCTTTTTTTTTTTAAGATTGTGTATCCTTCAGTCCTCACTGCCTCAAGAGTTCTCCAATTGCTTAAAATAGATTTTAATCTATTTTCTCCAGCTCTTTTTGTAAAAGTACTAAAGGAATGGGACAATGTATTTATTACACTTATTTTTCTGCAGCTATACCCAAAACTAAAATCTCCATTCAAAGTATCTGCTTTCTTTTATTGACCATTTTCTCTAACTTAGGAAATGTATTTAATTCCTCAAGCCTGAAATATGGGAATCATTCTGGGTTTGTCACTTCTGCATATATTTCAAATGCAATTCACAAGTGTATCATGCCAATAATCCTTTCATAATTTTTTTTAAATTCTCTGACTTCATTTTTACCATCATGCTAGCTACCTTTCTCTCTTTTTAATTCATTGGAATAATCTTCATACTGGTATCCTTACTGCCTTTCTTATTCATTCTTCACAAGGAAGTAAGAGTTATCTTCTAGTAAATGACATCCTTCTCTTTAGTGTAAATACCTCTAGGGAATATTAAATTTAGAACAAACCCACTTCTTAGCACAACTGCCAAGGTCTTCCATAATCTGGTTTCTAAATATTGTCCCACCTCATCTTATATCCAAAGGGAGAAATCTTCCTTGTAAGCTAAAAATCAGCTACAATAGGTTTTCACATTTTCTTAAATTCAATTTCTTTATACATACTTTCTTTATAATTTGTAAATACACAAAGTTACCCCCTCCCTTTTTTTCCCACCCAGGGTCTTTGCACAGGTATTATCATTGTCACTCTTTGTGAGCTGAGTTCTATTTATCCATTAAATAGTCACTTAATATCACATTATTGAGGTTGCCTATATTATGTGATAGAGATATCATGTCATTGTATGGGGGTAAATAAAAGTGAGGAAATGAGTGGCCAGGGAATGATTTGGAGGAACATGAACTGAACATAAACATAGGATTTATGTCAAACTTTGGAAGGGCTAATAGTGAGCAATAATGGAAAACACACTGAGAAAGGTAAAATATATCCATATTATGAAGAAAGTTGGGAGGCAGGCAGAAGAGTTAAAATTTGACATATAGTGAAAGCAAAAGAGGAGAAAGGGAACACCTGGATTAAAGATCAGGCTGACAGTAGGTGAAAGGTGGCCTAGTTTTAGCAGGAATCAGTAAGTTCAGCTTACAGGGTACTCTTGTAACCTAGGTGTGAGGTGATGAGGGACTGTATTAGGGTGATAGCAGTCAGGTTAGTGAGGGTATGGATTTCAGAAGACAATTTGACAGGACTTGAAGCCTCATGGAATATAAGAAATAAGGACAAAGTAGTCAAATATGCCCCCCCCCCAAGATTTTATACCTGAAAGACTAGAGGGGAAGTGGTTTGAAATAGATAATGAATTCATTGTATTTACATATTGATTTGGAGGTAACAATAAGTTAGTTGAGAGCATTGTCCTGGAAAAAATAGTACTCTTTTTTCTTTAATGATGAGGATAAACTCAGAGATGTAATGATAGACCCCAATGTACTAGAAGCTAAGAGATACCTCTCACAGTGCTCCCCTCTTCCCCCCAAAGAGTAAGCAGTCAGACAGACTGAAACCACAATGTCTGGTCTTAGAATGTAGGTTGTAAAGCACAGCAGTCTCACGGTGCTCATCTGTTTCTTGACTTCCTTTTCTGTGAGAAGATAGCAAAGCTTTGCTGACCATGACAGAGATAAGGGAAGGTCATATTTTGGAATCCTCTTGCTATGGTTTTCTAACATATTGGGCCTATAAAACTCTAAGTGTGTCTTTGCCCCAAGTACTTTTCTTATTTTTTAAGCCCATATGTATTTTGGAGTCAATTTAATCCATATGTTTCTGATTAATTTATGCTTAGCTCATCAAAATGTTGTTTTAAGAAGAAAAGCTTATAAAAAAACAGATTCATGCTTCACCAGCCACTGATGAAATCAACTCCAGAGACTGTAGTTTAGTCAGAAAATCAGACAGGCTAAGGGTCCAAAGGGTCTCAGAACTGGAAATTAACTGTTTGACCCCAGTGAAACTGAGTATGTTTTACACTTGGGGGGAAATTAGCTTTTTGGTTTTTTACATGTGTTTGTTTTTGGTTTCTGGATTTATTTATTTGTTCTTTGGATTAACTGTGATTTCTTTATTTAGTTGTTCAGCCAATCTTCAGGTTGCTATTCATAAAGCTAAGTTGGGAGAAGACTGAAAGAAGACATAAAATGATTAGTCTGGGGCCTCCCTGGTGGCACAGGGGTTTAAGTCTTAGCACTATCAAGCTATCGCCAGCCACTGCAGCATGAGTTTGATCCCCAGCCACGGAGATGACCCACATGAGGCAGCAGACCTCTCCTCTCCCACTGCCTCCCTTTACAGTGTATTTCAGTGGATCTGCCTGTTCTGCTCCCCACTCTATCTCTGGTGAATCCTCCCATCCACCCACCCTCAACCCTCTGGCCTACACCCCAGTTCTTATATGCATAAATAAATAAATCTTAAAAAAAAAACATTAATCTATTTTCATGGTGGATATATGTGATTAAGCTTTTGTTGGTTAAAAGGTAGGACTATAGGCCAGGAGGAGTTTAATAGGAATTCTACACATTTCATCTCCTTGGATCATGAAGGTAGACTTATGTATTCCTCTCTGTCAGTATTCAAGATTTAGAAACAAAATTAATTTAAAAACAATTCATTGTTTGAGATTACCTGTACCTCAAAAATTATTGAGTATATTCCAGATTTAGAATAGAGATAAATTTTTCTAATGCCACATTATTGCATGGAAATTGTAAATAAACATCAACAAAATATAATTACATCTATTTCTCTTGAACATCACTAAAAATTAACTATTTTCTTCTGTCTTATTTGCAGATATAGCTTCATCTGTAAATGTTCTCTCAGTATTGGATTTAATACCATCTTATCATTTCACTCCTCACATACACTTTGGTTTATATGAAAACCAAAATGTTTGATAGTCATTCATGAAGGAAAGACAATCAAATACTTTCAGATTTTTGTCTGTGACTCAGGTTCAAGACTGTTATATGTAACTAATTCAGTTCAAATGCCAATGTAAAAAAAAAAAGGATGGAAACACATCAAAAAAGATTCAAATTCATCTCTCAATTTCTTGTCCCCCTTCTTTTTCTTCTTCCTCCCCCTCTTTCTCTGCCTCCTCCTCCCCTCTGTCACATAATCTCAATTCTGGCTTATAATACCGCCACTTACTTTGTGACCCAGATTGAGTACATAGATGTCAGCCAACAGTACTTCATGTTCACTGCCAATGTCTAATCAAACACAAACCTTCCAGTTCTACCTAGTAAATGACTTTCACATTTTTTTTCTGCATCACCACTGACACCATTAGAAGCCAGAGTCTCCCAGTTAGTGTAAGTATTTTTCTAGTCTTGCTACTCTCCAGTAGAATCTTCTCAGTGCCACCACTGCCACCATTCCAAAATAAAAATGTGATCATTTTGCTCAGGTGCTTAAAACATTCAATATCCCTATTTTCTGGCTGATGATAACTAAGCCATCATGCATTGTTTCTAAGATACAGCATGCTCTTCCCCCACTCATTGCTTTTCTTTTACATTCATCCTCTCACACAGAATTCACATTGGTTTTCAAGTTCAAGTTCTTCAGAATCACCCTTTTCTTTTTTAGGCCCATGGTCTTATACCCATAACGTACCTTTCACTTGGAATAGTCAACTTCTACACTCTGCCTAAATCACTCTTAATTATTCTTTAGGCCTGGAATTTACCTTAACTTCTAAAAGTCCTCTTACTACTCTACGTCTGTATTTTGTAGAAGATCCTGTTCTTTTTTTGTCATAATATTCAGAATATTTAATATCATTTAAAATGATTGTTTAATCTCTAGGCTTAAAGGAATAGAAACTCTTCGAAGGCAAGTTTCTTGTCATGCTACTTATCATTGATATCTCTAACTTCCAGAACAGTCAATACTTGGTCACTAATAGGTTTTCAATAAATATTTGTTGAACAGATGAGTGAAACTTTTTTCAGATCTCTATACTTAATGCATTATTTCTTCTGTTATGAATGTCTTTCTTTGTTCTTTTAGATCAGTGAATTCCTACCTTTGCTTTGACAATTCAGTAACAGCCCACAGAACTAGTTTCTACAACTCATACTCTGACAAATGCTGATGTAGTCCAACTGTCTCTAACCCAACAGGAAACAGAAATCTAAAGAAATAAAGTGACTTGTTGAAGGTCAGGGAGCTGGATATAGTGGAGAACCACAATTCAAGTGTATTTCTTAATATGCCAGAATTTTCTGGTCAATGACAGCTTGCTTTCATTTGTAAAATAAAAGGCATGGCGTGCCTTTAATTATATCAAATCACTTATTCACCTACTATTTGCCAGCAAGGACACATTTTATTAGTCCATTTCTTATTCAGCTAGTAAAAAAAGAAAAGTCAGATAATAAGGGATGAGTTTTTGATAAAGAGAGATGGGAATATTAAAAAAAAAATGAAGTAGGCTGAACTGTCTGAATAAATTTTTCCAGAGTAATAAAGATGATCAGCGCCACACATCATCAGCATTTTGAGTTTTTTCTTGGGTATTTGGTGTTTATTTTAACAAACACTTTTTAAAAACTAAGTTGCTCCTCCCTAAAGATGTAAAATTTCACCATTTATTAAGTCTTCTTGGCTAAGTTGAAGATTGTAGCATTAACATTCTCACATGCAAAATATTTCCTAATCACAGCAAACGTTTCACATCTGCTCTCAGTAACTGGCCAAAAACCAAGAAATAGAGGCATTCTTAGGGGATCTCTGTTGATCTTCAGCCAGTCTCCTTGACATTGGAGAACTACAGTGAAAGGGACTCCTTCCCCACCCTTTTTCTTCTCCCCAAGTATTTCTTCTTTTGGTTATTTGATGACACCCTCTGCATGGAAAGCACACCCCTCTATGCTAATATTCAGGAACTGGGCCAGAGTTCCAGTTGTGTTTTCAGTTCTTTCTATTCTTTCCACACCCATTGGAAAGGCAAGAACAGATTTGTGTGACTTCCAATTGCTTTTTGGCTACCCTACTCTCATTTTTACCACATGGAAATTCTTTATCCATTATAATCAAGCTTAACTCCAACACTTAATAAACACTCAAATGGTGATTTACAAAGATCCAAACTAATAGCTTTTTCATTTTCTTCTTCTGTTTTTATTTATGGTATTATTTTCTGTAGTAGTCTCAACTTCATAGTCTTATTCTGTTGTGTTTTGGCTAACTGATCAGAGCAAATCAGAAGATATCTTGTCTACCTCTGGAGTGAAGAGAAATAAAGAATGAAGCTGTCCCAAAGATTATTCACATTGGATATGATTTCGTGTGCTTTCATTGTGATCCAACTTCCGCTATTTATTGGAAGCTGAAGTTCAGCTAAAGATGAATGTCTTAATTTGCAGACCATTTTCATTGCCATCACTTCATTTCCATGCATATCTTTAAGTGGCAAAATGAAAATATTGCTGGTAAAATCATAGATAGGGGTGAAGCACTTACACAGAAGGGAAGATGAAAACAGAACATATTTGGTGGCAAGTGACAAACTCAAACCACAATGAAGCCCAAAAGATGATAGATTGGCTTAGATTTGGAAAGATCAAAGACAGTTTGACTTTGTGCACAGCTGGATCTAAGGATTGACACAATACCATCAGTATTAGGTCTCCACTATCATCCCTGTTTTCTTTTATGTTCACTGTTCTCAAACAGACTCTCCCTCCATGGTGGCAAAATGGCTTCCAACACCTCCATGTATACTTTTAGCATAACCTTACTAGAAAAAAAAGAATGTTTCCTAGAGATTTTTGCCACAAATGTGGTGAGGTTAACTTTGATGGCACTGACTTTATCCACAAGTTTTCCTGAACAAATAGTAGCTGTGTATGGAAAGTGCTAAGATAAGATTGAGATGGGGCTTCCCTGGTGGCATGGGGGTTAAAGTCTCAGTGCTATCAAGCTATCACCAGTCATTGCCACCTGAGTTCGATCCCCAGCCAGAGAGCTAACCCAAATGGCACAGCAGACCTCTTCTATCTCAACCACTGCTCCCTTCAGCAGTGTATTTCAGTAGATTCCCCTGTTCTGCTCCCCCCTCTGCCTGTGGCGAATCCTCTCAAATTCCTCCTTCCCACCTCTGACCTATACCCCAGTTTGTGTATGCATAAATAAATAAAATTTTTTTTTTAAAAGTTGAGATGGTTTTCACACAAGATTATCAGAATCTTGTTACTATTAGGAAGGGGAAATATACTTGGCAGAATAGAATAACATATCACCACTAAGTGATGAAAACTAACTCTATGTCATATGCCCCAATAAAAAGGTGAACAAATTCTACAGGAAAAGGAGTGAAATAAAAATATCCTAAGGGGAAGATTTAAAGTCCTTTTATATGACTATTGTAACTGGAAACAAACATGATATCTTACCAATGGTACAATGGCAGGCTTAGAGATCCTTGTTACTAGAAGCTAATCATTGCTTGAGAATGAGATGACTGTGCCCACGGATTGGATTTTTGGAAGAGGAGTCTTGTCTATAGACAGTGATACAGTCAGGCTTCGTCTATGAGGACTAAGCAGAATAATGACTTCCCTATTTCAAAAGAAAACCACCTTTATTTCCTCTATTTTTAGTTGGTTAGAAAGCACACCTGGGGATTTCCAAAGGATTATAGTAAAAACCAAGGGGCAATTATGTTTCCTGAGACTATCTGCAAATAAGACCCATTCCCTACCTCTGCCTTAGACATCAGCTCAGTTCATCCTCTTTCCCTTCCTTAGGGAAGGAAGGTTGGGATAAACGGCAGGTTTCAGTAGAAATACCTTGGGCAGGAGAGAGAGGCTAAGCCTTCTACATCCTCTACTTTCTTGTGTAAGTGGGTAAAATGGGTTGAAAGCAAGATAGAGATGGGTCCAGGGAAGGCCATATCCAGCCTAAGAATGGGAAGGTGTTCAGAGATCATGCTGGTTGGGTTTAAAAGGCTGCCCACTTCTGTGCTCAAGTGATGAACTGTTTCTGTGTCTCTGAATGTTGGGAGTTTGGGTGACAGTAGGAGATATAGTCTTTTCTCTGCTCCTTGATTTCTTTAGTCTCCCTACTCCTGGAGTTTTGGGTATTTTTTTTTTCCCATCTTGTACTTAAGAACAACCTCACTCCTCAGCAGCTGGAAGACATTTCTTTCCTTAAAAAATAACTGTTAGACAGGAGAAAATTTGTTAAAGACTGTAACAGAAGAATAGACTCCAAATGCTCTTGAGGCTTAAAGGAACCAAGGGAAGCCCAAGTCCCTGTGTGTTGAAATGGAAGCTGTCAATATCATAGGAAACTTTCTCCATGGGAAGAAATCCCCCAGATTGGTGTCACCATGCCCCCAGAGGCCACACAGAAATGCTGATGTTTCTTCATTCACTGTGTCCTCACGTGGAACGAGGAATCGTTGGGCCACTGCCAACGTGCCTTCCCCTGTCCAATACTCCTTCCTTAGGCTGGGCCCAGACTTGTCCCTAACTACTTTCTTTGTTCCATTTCTTCTCTCTCTTTCCTCAGGCCTGTGAGTTTGGAACAAGCTCTCCCTTGCAGTTTACCAATCCAATAGGCATCTTTGCTGACCTGTCCTTAACACTCTATGTTTGAGGGTGTTGTTCTCCACCACTCTCCTCAGGTCAGGGGTTTGGAGTGAGAAGGAGGCTCAGAGTAAGCTTCTGAATAGGGAGCAGGAAAAGAAATACTTCTGAAGTTTTGGAGACACGTCCACACTATTTCATTCTGTTTTTTAAGTTAATTATTTTTTTAAATGAGTTACAAGATTCATTTTGTACTTAACAAATGCTGACAATATACATAATAATAATAATTTCTGTAAGTTTTCCAATTAATTTCACATCCTTATCTCCTTTAATCCTCAAATGATTATTTTTCTTTTATAGATAGTGAAACAAATTCAGAATACTTACATGTCTTGCCAAAGACACACAGCTGCTCTTTGCACATAAAACAAACTCTTCTTTTTATGACTAAGCAGGAGAATGGCCAATGAAAGGGTCACTTTATCCAAACAGTGATCGTGAGCTTGAGTTGAATCTAAAAATTTTTCAAAAAAAAAAAAAAAGATTGTTACTTTTATCTTTTAAAATTGCATCAGAGTTTGAGGCTCCATATTCTTGGCCTACCACCTACCATTTCACATTCTCTACTTTGATTCTGAGTTTGTTTTTTTTTTTTAAGAATTTTTTAATTTATTTATGCATACAAGATCTGGGGTACAGGACAGAGGAGGGGGGTGAGAGGATCCACCAGAGACAGAGTAGGGTGCAGAATAGGCAGATTGACTGAAAAACACTGCTGAGGGGAGCAGTGGGCGAGACAGGAGAGGTCTGCTGAGCCATGTGGGCTAACACCCTGGCTGGGGATCAAGCTCGCGCTGCAGAGCCTCCAGATGGCTTCATAGTGCTGCGACTTAACCACTTGCACCACCAGGAAGGCCCCTGATTCTGAGTTTAAATGACAACTTTTATATGATCCCAGGACAGTATCTTCCTCCTACAACATCTATCCTACTTTCTGTGACTCCCGTTTTTACTGAATATCTTCTAGTTCACAAGTCAACTGCAAAATTGTCCTTACTTATTTTAGGTGAACAAATTCCTTATTTTAGGTTAACAATGATTACAAGTTAAGTTATTAAAAAGCTAAAATTGCTTGTATAATGTATATTATATATATATGTTTTCTACAAGGGCATTAATACTGCTTTTCATGTTATTTTTTATTTTCTTATTCAATTCTAGGACTGGCAACTAAAGAATTTATTCCTATTTTCATTCTATATTGGTCCCCATGGCAGGAAATGGTATTTAATAACACTGGGAGATTTTTGAACTTCCAATTTGAAATCTGTTTTCTTATGCAGTGAACAAGTAATTTTTCCTAGACTTTAAGTAAACATTTTATTTCATTACTGAGCTAACTTGTTCTACTTTGAAATATAGGCAGAAATGTGAGTCATGACTTGTACAAGAAATAGGTTACCTATTTTTTTTTTTAATTCATAGTCTGGTGAGAACAAATCACTGAAATTTTGCAAAAGTCACTGTGTTCCTCAAGTATAAATCACACTTATATGCTTTCTGATTTTTTAGATTTAAAGGTAAATGGAGTTTCATGTTTTGTTCAATATTTGGAGACAAACAAATGATCATCAAGTAAGATTGAGGACTTGATTCAACAGGTGAATACATGGAAATAAACCTCATGCCCCTGGCAATGTTTATGTGTCTACATGAACTCCATGGGGCAGTCCCACCAGAACTAATAATTAAATCTTTGCTTGTGATTGCACAGCTTTTTCTAAACACTGCCAAGAATAAGAACTGAGAGAACTACTGATAGATCAAAATGGTGATTTGAGGGGAACTGGAGGTACATGTGTCTTAAAAATAGAGACAAATTATACAATGTGATCTGACTGAGTATGAAAGAGCGATGTCTATACCTCAGAGTGGAATGGCAATTAGAGGTAATGGTTTGTTCTCTGTGTTTACCTTTGCTGGTCAAAATGTAAGAGTAATTTATCAAATAGAACAAATGAAATCATAAGTTAAATATCAAGTGGTTAAAAACAAATCATGGTGCGGAGGTTATTCCTGACAAAATACACAGTAAAAACGCCATGATTTTATTCATTTAAAACTTGTCTAGGGCCTCCCTGGTGGTGCAGGCGGTTGAGTGCAGTGCTGTGAAGCTGTACACAGCCTCTGCAGTGTGGGTTCGATCCTGGCTGGCCATGGAGATACCCACATGGCACAGCAGATCTCTCCTGTCTTACCTGCTGCTCTCCTCAGCAGTGTGTTTCAGTCAGTCTGCCTGTTCTGTTCCCTACTCTGTCTCTGGTGAATCCTCTCACCCTCCGGCACATCTGGCCTGTACCCCAGTTCTTGTATAAATAAATAAATCTTTTAAAAAAACCAAAAACTTGTCTGAACAAAGAAGGATGAGGAATCCTGGAGAGAACATTAGGTGGACAAATTTCTGATGAGTAAGGAACTGTATGGTACTATGTTTTCCATAATCAACTGTTTGGAAAACAAGGTAAAATAAAGGTTCATTAATTCAGATGCTTGGAATGCGGGCTTACTTTTGGGAGGACAATGTTATGGGAACAGAGATATCCACTGAACCTTGTACAGAAGTAGAACAAAGCCAAGAATGACTTTAGCAATATGGGAGTTGCCCCCACTCCCCTAAACAAGATTCTCTCTCCAGCTGGAAGAGTGTACACTCTTCTGGGTACACATGCAAAGGAGATAAAGTGAAACCTTTATCTCAAGGAGATATTTGTGCCCTCATGTTCATTGCAGTGTTATTCACAAGTCAACATATGGAAACAGCCTAAATATCTTTGAATGGATGAGTGGATAAAGATCTCTGTCCGTTTCTCCATATAGATTACATTATGTTTTATATAACATAAATAAGTAAGCCTTTTTATCTGTGACATGATGAATGAAACTGGAGGGCATTATCCTGAGTGAAATAAGTCAGTTAGGGAAAGAAAAACACTGCATCATATCAGTTATATGTGGAATCTGAAAAAGCAGAACTTATAGAAGCAGAGAGTAAAGTGGTGGTTACTAGAATTTGAATGGGGAATTAAGGAGATTTTGGTCAAAGGTACAAATTTTCACCTATATGGTAAATAAATAGCTGAGGATTAATGTATAAAATAGTGACTACAGTTGATTAGTCTGTGCTACATATTTGAACCAACAGAGTAGAATGTAAGCATTCTCACCAAAGGAAAGAAGGTAAATGTACAAGGTAATAGAGGTGTTTGTTAATTCAATGCGGGAAGCTCTTTCACGATGTAGTTGTACATCAAATCAATGCAATGTGTAGTTTAAGTATCTTATAATTATATATGCCAATTGTACCTTAATAAATCTGGAGGAAAAAGGAATCTCTTTATTCATAAATTAGTTAAATTTCGGAGGGAATGAAGACAGGTATTTATGTGTCAGAAAAAAACATTTTATTCAAAAGGATAAAGGAAAAGAAAGAAAGAAAAAAAAAGAGAAACTGGTAATTATTTTGTCTATTCATGCTTACATTTTAATCTTCAGGAGACTTATTTGGATTTTTATTCTGAATTTTTTTCCTTCTCATTTAGAACTGCAACTCTATCTACAGTAACAGACACTGGGAACATAAAGATCAGAAAAATATCCCTGTAGGGTCTTTGAAAATCATGCTATTTTGTTTATATATGGATATAATTGAATGAATAAATGGTAAACTTCAAAGGAAAAGACACAGTGCATTCATTCCAGCATTCTGATCATGCTTAATTTTCCCAGAGGAAACATGGAAGCTCTCATTATAGAAATGCTCCATTCCAGCTCTAGCCCTCCTATCATCAGAGTTAAATTTCCTTCCTGAGCATCAGCGTGTCATGAAAACCAAGCTAAGGGGCGTCCCTGGTGGCACAATGGGCTAAGACAGCACAATGAAGCTATCCAAAGCCACTTCAGTGGGAGTTTGAGCCCCAGCCAGGGAGATACCCACATGGTGCAGCAGACCTCTCCTGTCTTGCCCCCTGCTCCCCTCAGCAGTGTATTTCAGTCAATCCCCCTGTTCTGTTCCCCACTCTGTCTCTGGTGAATCCTCTCACCCCCCACATATCTGACCTGTGCACCAGTTCTTGTAGGCATAAATAAAAATAAATCTTTAAAAAGAAAACCTAGCTGGGGTTGACATTAGCAGTTCTCACAGTGGCAGTTCTCAAGTGGTACAGAGGGGAATTTTCCTATATTCTCTCCCATCACAGATGCAAGTGAGATACAAACTATAGGCTTGAAAAACATGCTAAGCAACAACATATGTTGGCGAGGATGTGGAGAAAAAGGAACTCTCCTGCACTGTTGGTGGGAGTGCAAACTGGTCCAACCACTATGGAGAGCTGTGTGGAGATTTCTGGACCTACTAAACATAGAGCTTCCATATGATCCAGCAATTCCACTCCTAGGTATTTACCCAAAGGACACAGAAACATCAATTCCAAAGAACACCTGCACCCCTATGTTTATAGCAGCACTGTTTACAATAGCTAAGCTTTGGAAACAACCCAAATGCCCAAAAAATAGATGACTGGATCAAGAAGATGTGGTACATATACACCATGGAATATTACTCAGCATTCAAAAAAAGATAAACACATGCAATTTGCAGCAACATGGATGGCGCTGGAAGGGATCATGCTCAGCGAAATAAGCCAGAAAGAAAAAGAAAAATACCGGATGGTCTCACTCATAGCAGGAATCTAGAAAACTTAAATAAGGGACCAAGAAAATGAATAACTATAAGAAATTGAAAATCAAAATCAACAAACAACTATGAACCAGAGACACTCTATGGGGGGAGAGGGGAGGGGAGGGAAGGGATTGGGGTCAAAATAAGGGTGTTGCAGTTGTATGGGGAATATAAAAATAAAATTTATTTAATAAAAAAAAGAAAAACATGCTAAGGACATTTTGGCTATTATAATTTAGTTCAAAGGTAAAGGTAGACACATCTTTCAAAGAATGGACAGCATATTTCTTCAGAATTGTGGAGGAGACCAAAGTGCTTCCAAATATCATTTTGGAGAGATATAAAACACCTTCAGTGCATTTATCTTTATCTGAAATGTGGTTCTCACTAATGCTCCTAAATATGATGGGAGGGGACACAAACTCATATTCCACTTTGCACACTGATTTCCTTGTTATTTTCCTGTAATATTGGCCTGTTCTACAGACATCCAATCCTATACTGGGCAAATGCTGTGATTTGATGAGATGACCATTCCCTGGTCTTCCATTGAAATTGCATGCAATGTCTACAGACTTCCAAGTTAATCAGCTTTAAGCAGTGGTGGGTAATGGTAAAGAATGTGACAAGGTAGTCACATTTTGACTAGTCCAAATCCTGCTTATACCCACTTCTGCTGCTATGCCATCATGGATATAAATTTTAGTTTTTCTCTGTCTTACTTTTCTATCTGTAAGTTAAAGAAAACATCAGTACTTTCCTAGTAAAGTGCCCGTGAGGCTGACAGGTGCAGCGCTGCTATGCTCATGAAGTCCTGTAGCCGAGGAAGCCCAGGGCTATGCTTGGAGCACATTTAGAATGTTCCTGGAACATCGTAAGGAAAACACTCAACACTTTGTCTGAAATATGTCTTCTGTTGTCTCAGTGCTTCCATTGTCTCAGTGCTGCCTATAGCCAGTTCCACACTGGCTTTCCTAGATAAAGCCAAGTGTGTCTGCTGACTGTGTGTTTATCTGTCATCCAGTTGAGCTAGATTGCTTGTAAGTAACTGGTAAAAGTTTATTTAGTGTCATATGTTTTATCCTTTCAATGGACAAAGGATTAAACCATTTTAAATGTCCAATTCTTTCCAACACTTACTTAAAATTGGATCCAGAATGATGAAGCAAAAGACACTGCAATTAATCCTTTATTAAGAAGGCATGGGAAGTAACTGTCCTAACAATAGAATACTTACCCATTTTTAGAACATATGAGTGGCACATCTTTTAAGTATAATCTACCTAAACTAGTGATTATAAACAATGGGAGTTTCTAAGCAAGCAAAATGACAGTTATCATCATTGCAACAATGACTCTGCATATTCTCAATGTTTTTAAAAAATATTTGCAATACTTTTTTTTTCCGTTAATGTATCAACTGGGGAATTTTTGCCCATGAGTCATATCACTGAAAAAAGAAACTCATGTTATTTAATATATAATTATATGAAGGAATGTGAAATAATTTTTGTTCAAAAAAAATAAATGGCATTTGCCAATACTCTACATTTAAAGGTCATTGAAATTCTTTGCAAGTATTTGTACCCTCATACCCCCTATTATCATCTATCAGGTATATTTTCTAGTTGATATTCTAAAATTACAAAACACTAAAATATCTTTGGAGTGAACTCAGAATTGTTTAGTCCTAACACCATTTGATCATTAAATTTCAAACCAGATACATTTTTAGTTGACTGATTGACATACTTGCTTTTCTTCTTTAAAGATAAAGTTTTTTTTTTCAAGTTCCTTTAAGTCCTCTTCTTCCCATATTTACTAAAAGAAGTGATAAAGTCAAAGGTCACTATTTGGGGCAGATGCCTCAGGATATCTGATTCCTAAGAAGACCAAGTTACAGCTTTGGGAGCCCAAATTCCTTGGGAGCAACCTCATTCATTTCCAATTTCTTCAGCCTCATGAGCTCAAAAAATTTCCTTCTTCTGAAAGCATTTCTCTTTTGCTTGTAGTCATCTTGAGTAATCTTTGTTAGAGGGCCACTTTCCAACCTTCCTTTTCTTCCCCTCTTACTTGCTTTGGAAAGAAAAATGTTAAGTTGTTTACATTTTTATGCTTTATATTTTGGAGCAGTTTTAGGTTTAGAGCAAGACTGAGTGGGAAGTTCTGTGATTGTCCATTTACCCTCACAGATGCCAGCCTCTCCCTCTCTCAACATCCCATACCAGAGGAGTACATTTGTTATAATTGACGAGCCTACTTGAAGACATCATCAACAAAAGTCCAAAGATTACATTAGGGTTCAATCTTATACAAGCTATGGTTTTTTTAAATGTGTGATAGCGAGCACTAACCATTATAGTATCATTCAAAAGAGTTCCCCTGCCTTGATTAAAATTATAAAATCCCACTTCTACCCACTCTTCCTTCTCTTATGGTTTGGGTTCTGTATTCTATATCACATAGTATTTTCTTTTTTCATATTATTTGAAACTCTGGTAGAAGTCTCGAGAATTTGGAGAAATGGGCAGAATATATTTTGCAAAGGCAAATAAACACCACTTCTTCAAGGTGAAAAACTATTCTATCATCCAGAGGGTAGTGAGAACCCAAGAAGCCACTGTTTATACTTCTGTTAAAGAAGAAACCTAGGTTCAGAAATTGGTCTGACCTGACTTTGAGGCTGTTTCTCCATTTCCTAGATGCCTAATGTTGGAAATATTAATTTACCCTTTTTTTAAAAAAGATTTATTTATTTATACAAGAGCTGGGTACAGGTTAGAGGTGTAGGAGAATGAGAGAATTCACCAGAGACAGAGTGGGGAACAGAATAAGTAGATGGACCAAAGACACTGCTGTGGGGAGCAGAAGGTGAGATAGGAGAGGTCTGCTGCGCCATGTGGGTATCTCCTTGGCTGTCTGAGAATCAAACCTGTGCTGCAGAGGCTGCGGACAGCTTCACAGCACGGAGCTCAACCCACTGTGCCACCGGGGAGGCCCTAATTTACCCTTTTGAGGTCAGTTTTTCCCTCTGTTATTTTATTGCGTAGGATAACTGGGGGGTAAGCTAGAGGTGCAGGGGGTGGTGAGAGGATTCACCAGAGACAGAGTAAGGAGCAGAACAGGTGGATTTACTGAAATATACTGCCGAGGGGAGCAGTGGGCAAGACAGGAGATGTCTGCTTTAGCAACCTGACCTGGGATGGAACTCATGCTGTGGAGGTGGGAGTGCTCAGACTTAAACCATAGGCCACCAGGGAGGTCCCCAGTTTTTCCCTCTGTTAAATGGGGATTAGAGTGCCATGTTCAACAGCTATTATGAGATTCCATTGAGGCGACATAAAATACTCAGAGTTATTGCTAAGTCTGACACATAGTAGGCATTCTCTATTTTCAATGCCTTCAGGGTGGGCCCATTTTTGAAGTCATAAGAAATCTCAAAATGAATTCTGTGATCATTTCCTTGCTTAGACACAAAATGAAAAACAGAAAAGCCTCCTTCTCACCCTATGGGTGGGGTATTACTCCTCTATATTCAGATTCTTTTTAATAAGTAAAGGGCGTCTTGAATGTGGTGGGAGAGGCAAACCCACATGGCAGAACACAAGATACACTTTATTACATGGCGTGTTTCTGTACCACAGATGTGCACACAGATGTGGTCATCAACAGAGATAACTAGTTTACAAGCCCTCCCTGGAAACTCCTCACAGTTCTTAGTAGAAAAGTGATTCTCAGCCAAACTCCACACTGAAGCTTAGCCCATGATTAAAGCATTTCCAACTGTTCCACACTGAAAAATGTTAGAAAGGAGAAATGTCCAACAGCACGTTTCCAGCCAAGGAGCAAGACCAGGGGCCACCTCTGAGGCTAAAAGTCTATTAAGATATGTATCTATTGTGGCTTTTACTTTCTATGTGTTTGACTATCTGTCTGTCTTTCCTTCTGTCCCTTCTTGCTCCCTTCTTTCTTTTTTTCTTCCTTTTTTTTCTCTTTAATTTCTTTCCTTTCATCTTCTCTCTCCTTTCTCCTCTTTGTCCCTAATGAAAAAAAAAGTCTATGTCAAGGGCCTCCCAGGTGGCGCAGCGGTTGAGCGCTGGGTTGCGAAGCTGCCCTCAGCCTCTGCTGCGCTGGTTCGATCCCCGGCTGCTCCCCGGCCACCGGAGGAGGGTCCCACATGGCGCGCAGACCTCTCCTACCGCCCGCTGCTCCCCTCAGCAGTGTACCTCAGTCCCCTTGCCTGCTCTGCTCCCCGCTCTGGCTCTGATGAATTCTCTCACCCTCCTGCACTTCTGACTGTACCCAGTGCTTGTATAAATAAATAAATAAATCTTTTAAAAAATAAAGTCTACGTCAAGGAAACATTACCTTGACTGTTCATTATTGACATGTTAATGGGGCACATTCACTCAAATTCTAGATGTAACTGCTTTATTAATTTCATTGATGGCATGTGACAATGAAGGTGTTACTATAAAGTCTAAGGCAGCAATTTAGCATAATAAATATTAATTATATTTAGGAACCAGGAAAATATAGTTTGGGTTCAAACCTGGTTTGTAGTCTTATTAATTATATGGTCTTTCCCAAATAGGGTAGTCCAGAGGATTCAATGTAATTCATGTATGAAAACAATGTCTTTATAATACATGTAGAAATGCGGTTTGTCTTGGGTCGTTTGCTCTAGAATTGGAGCTGGAACAAGAGTAAATTATTGGAATAGGTCTTTCAGGTTAAAGGGGGAGTAAAGAAAGCATAAGGAAAAAGAATTAAGCCACAATGTGGCTTCTTCTGGACTCTTCCGGCTTTAGCCTGGTCCATGAAGAACCCTGGAGTGTGAAAGACCCTATGGGGTTGTTCCTAGATTAGGTGATTGGCTGACCTTTTGCATTTTTCCTTGAAGCCAGTCATTGGCAGCTGGTTTACTTTCAGGTAAGGGTAGGCTATGACATCCTAAGCAAAAGGCTGCCATCTTGCCAAGGGGCATTCTCTGGAAAGAGGGGAGTTGTGAGTAATTAGCAAACAATACTTGAAGGAATTGGGGAGTATGTGTACCAGTCTGGTAACAGTCATTGTTTGGGATGCCAATAGCATCCACTTAATAAATGGTTGCTAAAGTTTGTATAATTTTAGGCTGACATATGTCCAGTTCAAGGAGGGTCAATGAACTCCTGTGAGAGATGGTATTTTCTGAATGAGAAAAAAGAGATTGATTTTTTTTTTTTGAATGTCTATGTAATTCTCTATACATAGGCTCCATCAACCCAGACTGAATTCTTGGTCAGTTGCCTTTGTGATGATTCACTTTTTGCTTATAAAAACCATTCATTACAACATACTAAAGGCTTTCTTAGCGGGAAGTGAGTCCATTCAGTATGAATGACTTGAAGGGTGAATAGAAGGTATCATATACACATTTGTGTATTTTTCTTTAATCCAAAAACTTGCCTAAAAAATTAAGGTAGAAAAAAATCAAAATCAACACGCAGCTATAAACCGGAGACACTCTATGGGGGCGGGGAGAGGAGGGATTAGGGTCAAAATAAGGGGGGTGGGAATTGTATGGGGAATATAACCAAAATGAAAATGCATACATTGTGCAAAAGTGAAAAATGATGTAAGAAGTATGTAAAACAAAATAATAAATAAATAAATAAATAAATAAATAAGGTAGTATAAAATAAGCAAGGTTGCCTATTAAAGAGCAATTAATTAGAATTGAACCCATTTTACTTTCTCCAAACACTGGGTCTACAAAAAGCTTTATGATTTTAAATGTTTTGCTTAAAATTTCGTACCTACTTAACATTTCCATCTCCACCTCAAGGATCATGGATGAGCAGGGTAGAGATTCAGAGGAGACTTTGTACTGGTTTAGATTTAATCTGTGAGGCTCAGTCATGTCAAAGTATACAGGGAGAAGGAGTAGAATAATGACAACTCATTAAAACCTTAATTCACAAAAATTAAATCACACATTGTTTATTTTTTAAATAATACAATGTTTATATATCTAAGGGGGATGAAAGAGATCAATTAGCCTTGTAGAAAATGAGGTGATTCCCAGTGAGAATGGCACATATTAAAAAAACTAGCAACAACAAATGTTGGCGAGGGTGTGGAGAAAAAGGAACTCTCCTGCACTGTTGGTGGGAGTGCAAACTGGTCCAACCACTGTGGAAAGCTGTGTGGAGATTTCTGGACCTACTAAACATAGAGCTTCCATATGATCCAGCAATTCCACTCCTAGGTATTTACCCAAAGGACACAGAAACATCAATTCCAAAGAACACCTGCACCCCTATGTTTATAGCAGCACTGTTTACAATAGCTAAGCTTTGGAAACAACCCAAATGCCCAAAAATAGATGACTGGATCAAGAAGATGTGGTACATATATACCATGGAATATTACTCAGCATTCAAAAAAGATAAACACATGCAATTTGCTGCAACATGGATGGCGCTGGAAGGGATTGTGCTCAGCGAAATAAGCCAAAAAGAAAAAGAAAAATACCGGATGGTCTCACTCATAGCAGGAATCTAGAAAACTTAAATAAGGGACCAGGAAAATGAATAACTATAAGAAAGTGAAAATCAAAATCAACAAAAAACTATGAACCAGAGACACTTTTAGGGGGGCGGGGGCGGGAGGGGAGGGATTGGGGTCAGAATGGGGGGCTGCAATTGTATGGGGAATATAACAATAAAATTAAAAAAAAAAAAGAAATGGATAAATAACAGAAAAAAATAAATAAATAAATAAATAAATAAATAAATAAATAAAAAGAAAATGAGGTGATTCTATGATTAATTAAAACCTGTGTATCATCTCAATAACTTCAGATATGCCTCTTTTCTTTATAAAATAATGCATTTTCTTTTGTCTTCTGGAAGTTAAAATGATAGTTGATCTTTGTAATTACTAAAATAGTTTTCAAAATAATGGTCTGATTTGGCTTGCTGCATAATGCAAATCATAGTATAAATATATTGTCCTATGATTTAGAATTCTACCTTGGCAAGAGGGTGAATGACTTTTGGAAAAAAGGAAACAGCAATGTTTCCCTTTTATTTATTTATTTATTTATTTATTTATTTGTTTATTTATTTATTTATTTATTTTACTTTTTTGGTTCCAGAACAGAGGCAATCTTGCACTATCTCTGACTTGTTCTCCTTACTAAGTGAAATGAGTAAATGACAAAGTAATGTTCAAAAATTAAATGATGACAAAGCCAAGAGCATGAAATGACTAAAACTTTGTTGCTTGTGGCTTGAGGGGGTGGGAGGAACCACCCTTTGAGGTGTCTGAGTTGGTCACCTATCAGACTTGCCAAGGACTGGGAGGGAAAAAAAAATAAGTTGGACAACTTCCCTCTAGGGACAGGACCCCAGAATTCCTTTGTAGTAATAATATGGGTAATGAACAGGATATGTAGTTGAAAGGAAAAGCAAGAATATGAATAGAATAGAGGTAGAGAGGAGGGTGATGACCCTTTGGCTTTCTTGCTTACTCTTACTACTTAAATGAATCCAAGATTGACTTTTCCATTGGCTATCTTTATAAGATATCCATGTACTAACAAAAATCAGTTATGTTTGGATAATATCTACATAATTCTTCTTTGATATGAAATATATTCATAGAAACAAAATTTAAGTCACAAGCCATCTCAATGACTCATTTTGCCCTAAAAATTTCTATTTTATTGTTATCCTAAGATTAAGAGAAATGCAAGTTGCTATGTCAATCTAGTTTTAGTTCTTTCCTTCATCATTCTAAACTGTGATGCTAAGAATGTAGTCATTGTGCAGACCAGAAAACTGAACCCAGTGCAGTGAAGTTCATTCTAATGGCACTCAGTAGAGCAGAGCTTTGGCTTTGGGCAAAGCTAATTGAGAAACTGCACTCATAAGCATTTCTTCCAGCTTTATAGTGGGTCCTTAGTTTTCACCAAGACTTCATCATGCTCCCTCCAATCTCTTCTTCATACTATAGCCAGTGAGGTCTATCTACAAGGTAAATCTAATGTTTTTATTTCCCTTGATTAAAACTCTGGGATATTGTCATAAGTTAAGTTGTATGCTCTGTGACCCCTGCCCCAAAAAAATCATCTACTGAAGTCCTATCCTTTGATCTATAAGAATGTGGTCTTACTTGGAAATAAGATCATTGCAGATGTAATTAGCTAAGATGAGGTCATTAGGGTGGGTCCTAATCCAATATGACTGGTATCCTTATAAAAAGAAGAAATTTGGACACAGAGATGTGTGTGGTGAGTACACCATATGAACAGAAAGATGAGCATCTACAAGCCAAGGAGGGAAGTCTGGAACAGATCCTACCCTCACAGTCCTTAGAGGGAACTGGCCTTGTTGACACTTTGATTTTAGACTCCTAGGCTTCAGAACTGTGAGACAACGAATTTCTGTTAAGTCACCCAGTTTGTGGTATTGTTATAACAGACCAAGCAAACCAATACAGATAGTTTCCTATTATTCTTGGATGATGTCCTATAACTATAAACAGGAGTAGACTATAAGGTCAAAAACCAAATATAAATCAAGTTAAGCATAGTTAGATTTTTGGAATTTTCAATAGGTGTAGTAAAAATTCATTAATTACCATAATGTTATAGATCAGACACTGTTATAGATGATGGGTATTTGACACAATACCTGCTTTCAGAGAGCTTACACTAAGGTAGGTACAATTTCAGTAATCTGTTAATTATAAGAATCATTAATTATTTATGATTATTATTCATAATTATAAGTAATTATAATAAGTGTTATAACTTTCAGTGAAATATTAGAATACTAAAGGAAACAACACTTCATACACTAATCAGGGAAACAAAGATTAACTTGAAGCAGTCATGTTTGAACTTCTATCTGAAGGATGAGTCAAGGATGGGTTAATGGATAAAGAAGTGGCTTCATGGTCAAGGAGACAGCATCTATGAAGATTCCAAGGCTAGAGGCGTTGTTGTACTTTCTAAAACCCCAAAAGAGGTAAGCATAGATGAAACAGAAATAGCTAGGTAGAAAGTAGTGATGGATCAGGCATGAGAGGCAGATAAGAGCAAAACCCAAGTGCAACAGCACAATAGAGTTGCTTTGTTAAAAGACTCCTCAGCCTCAGTTGCAGTGTGAAGAACAGATACGAGGAAACTATGTGGAAGGCTATGGTGAGAGTTAAGCATGCAAATGGACAGGAGTTATAGATTTAAGAAATAATCCACTCCTGGTATCCAGTAGGTGAGTTTCAAATTAAGTGGACATTATGGAGGCAATAGATAGGGAAGGGGCAAGACTGCTGATTTTCCTGTTCACCCCATTGCATGGAAGGTGGTATTATTCATAGAGATAGGAAATATTAGATGAGAACTGTTTTGTTTTTTTTTTCCTTCTAGTGATAGTGAGGTCAGAAGATGCCACTGAATGCCTAATCATTGCATTTGAAGCAATTGAAAGATTGCAAGCCTCATTGGTTAGAAGATCTGAATCACAGAGCTATAAATGTGTTAAGTTTTGGAATGTAGATGAAAACTGAAGCTGTGGGAGCAAATGTGGACCTAGCAAAAAAGACTAGATTATGAAGAGAAAAGGAGTTAGCACAACTGAGGGGTCAAACCTTTGAAGTTTGGATATAGGGGATGGACCAGCAAGAATGATAAGGAGAATGACAAAGGAGAATACCCAGAAAGGGTATGTTGGTGGTGGTGGATGGTTTTTAAACTACTGACTAGTAAGTCAAATAGTATAATTCCTGAAAAAACGTCTAAATACTTGTCACATTGGTGATTAGCAAGAACTCTACAGGGACTTAATGGGAGAATTGAACAGGAGGTATATCAGATGTTGTTGGGGGAGTGCCCTTCCATATAGCTTGAGTTCTCACTTCTACACCCCAAAGGTTGATTTGCTTGAGGTAATTGTTTATCTAGTTAGATAACCTTATCCTAAGCACAGAGCAAGTCAAAATGATAAAGTTAATGCCCTAGAAACAACCCTAAAATTATGACATGGATAAATAAATAAATATCTTTGTCCATTGCCCTTTAGATGAGATAACTCTCAAGAATGTTCTTCACTGTCTTTCAGAGTTTCCCAGGGGTTTGAGTTCTAGCTGCCCAAAGTAATAACTAGTTGATCATATTTTCTTCATGAACTTTCTGTTCTTCCATCAAATTCCTCTACTCCCCTACTGGTGTTTCTAGGGTCATTCCCTTAAAGACCTGCCCAACCCATATAAGAGATGAGGAAATGTAGAAATACTTGTAAGCTTAATGAGGAGAGCCTAAGAGTGGGTAGCAGGAGACAAAATAGAGTCAAAGATGGTTCTGATCATGAAAAATTGTCCTGAGTTTGTTTAAATGATAGTAGAAAGGATATGGGAGAGAGTGTTTATAGGAATCCATGAATTTTTTCCCCCTGATGTTGTTGGTTAAAATAGTAAAGAAAGTGAAAACTAAAGGAAAGAGAAACATAAGAGGGTTTGCATTATGAAACTGAGATGACCTCTTTGTAGGTGTGACTGAGACCACAATTTTCTTCCCCAGAAGAGTAAAACAAGTACTGATGTTCTCGGACTTTTGTGAGTTTAGGAATTCCCAGAATCTCTACAATTCACCAAACCACTCCATGACACATTTTTCCTTCCAGATGTGAACACTAAAGGGTCAGTTGTCAGCTGAATACTCTTGCATTATTTTCGCAGCAATTATTTTAAGGAATGCACTTGAATAAAATGCACTTTTGGCATCATTTTTAAGAATGGATGATGATTTATGCTTTTCTTGCAGGGACAAGATGGCTCTGGGCATGAGTCATAACTGTATGCTGGGAAGATTCCGATGGGAACCTTGCTCTTGCTGGTTGATCCATACCTTACATGGACTTGAGGCCATGTGTGGCTTTTATTAACATGTGCATTTTGCTTGTTAAGGCTCGAACTTCATCTTTTCCTTCCCAACTCATGTCCTGTTTTCATTTCACACGCACCTGATTCGGAATTTGTGCTTGGGACTGAGTAGCTTGGGAATAGTAATTTAGAAAATCTCTGATTATTTGTCAGCTAAGATGGGATGATGTGTTCTCAGCTGCAGTTGGGAAATGGTCTATTTTTCTGCAGGGGACCAGATTCAAATGACAAAGTTCTAATTCTTTCAGCTTCTCTGTCTACATGGGCAGGTTTGGTGCAAATAAAAATTGTTCATGGGTCAAGAAAGCTATGAACCATAGCGGACCTTTATTTTTCTCAATTACAGAAAGAATTACTTTACATGCAACCTTCACAAGTAATTTTCCTAGTGAAAAATTTCCGTGCCAGAGCAGATGTTGTTTGGAAACAACACCGAAGTCTTTTAGGGGCCAAGGTGAATGAACTATATGACTGATTCTTGAAGTTTTCCAGGTTAAGCTCATTTCTGTCATTGTTTTGGCACGGGTTCTCAAAATGTGTTCTATAGCCTTGCTTCTCATAATTTAACAGGCATAAATCTCCAGGGCATTTTGTTAAATGTCAGAGTGTTTCACTAGTTCTTGGGTAGAGACTTGCAGTTCTGCTTTTCTGGTAAGTTCTAGGGGAATGTAAATATGAATCCCATGGATTCCCAAAAAACACTTGGAGTAGCAGAGGGATGTAGAAAGTTGGTGTTGTAAGATGCCATCTTACTCAAATATTCTCTAGCCCAAGTTAAAAAAAATAATTTTACCTTCCTCTTAAAATTTTAGTATATTAATGAATTCTGAGAAGACTGCTCTGAGGAAGTCTACATAAAATTAATGGTCATAGAACCATATTTCAGAAGGTTATTTCTTAATTTGGAGAATTTGATTTTTGTGAAAAGATAAGATGCTTTGAAGTATGATCTCCATTCAGATAATGGTTCATGCACTTAAGCAGATTCAAGAGGAAGTTTTGAAACTGTTTGATCCTCTTTGTGGTGATCCATGTAACTCTTCTCAGGTGAGTGTTATTGGTTCTTTAAACAACTGAGACTATAAGCAGAACTCAATAGCACAAATGAACATTAAACTCTACAACTAGAAACACATAGTATTTCCCTTCAACCAGCTCTAAAGATTGTGATGGGGAGAGCTGCCACCACGCTTTTGTTAAGGGGCCGGCTGAGCAAAGTGATATACAGGAAAGCCAGACTAGCAGGATTAAATCCCTTCAACTAAAATTGTTTGCAAACTCAGTGTGTCTATGTATCCATCGTCTGATAAGTTCCCATGAAGATTCCTGGGCTTCTGCCTGAGAAATGAGCATCCTTTGGGTAATGGGTATATTCTAACATTCTTTATTTTATTAAGTATTCCCAGGGTTTTTGGATGCAGGTGCTCTGATGACCACAGTATGAGATTAAGTTCTGTTTCCTTAGTGTCAGAGCAGAAGCAACCTGGCCAAAAGCAAGCTTCCTTGTTTTAGCTCTCTGACGACGCCCCTTTGTGAATCATGGTTTAATATTCTGTCTTGGAATTTTATGCAGGATATATCTGACTGCATGGGAAATGTTTGTATTTTCTCAGTAACTGCTATGAAAGATACTGTCATCATATCAGAACATCAGAAATTTCTGCAAAAGAACACCACTGGGAGAGGAGTACCCCTTGATTCTGCAGTTTGGGGTGTAGGTGCACCAGGACGGAACATTTATACATGTACTTCACTGTAAACATAAATAAAAATCCTCTCCTGTCTGATAAAGCATGTCTTTGCATTAATATGAACATGTAAACTTGCATGAATTTTGCCCCAAGTTATTAAATGAACACACAAGTATCTGTGGGTTTAGCTATTCCCTTGGTGTATCCATGTAATTCAGAGACTATTTACTTTCCAGCTGGAGAACTGTAGCTTTGTTTCCTATTCTTTTTGTTTTCTGCATACTTTTTTAAATCGAATACATTTGACATATAAAATTGTACAAATTTAAGGTGCACAAGTTACTTTAAAAAATATTTATTTATACAAGTACTGGGTACAGTCAGAAGCACAGGAGGGTGAGAGAATTCACTACAGTCAGAGCGGAAAGCAGAGCAGGCAGACTGACGAAGTACACTGCTGAGGGGAGCAGCAGGCATGTCAGGAGAGGTCTGCGCGCCATGTGGGACCCTCACCAGGTGGCCGGGAATCGAACCAGCACTGCAGAGGCTGCAGGCAGCCTTCCAATCCAGTGTTCAACCGCTGCACCACCGTGAGGCCCTACTTTGATACATTTATATGTTGTAAAGAATATAATTGCACTTGTAGTGATATTTATCACATTATATACAGCATATTATTGTCTATATTCATTATATTGTTCATTTGATTGCTGTGACTTATTCATTACTTCTTGCAAATACATATACTTAAACAACATAAATATTATCCTCTCACTCCCTACCTTCCGGTAACAACATTCTATTCTCTCTTTTCTAGGAGATTTATGTTTTTAAATTTCACATATAAGTGGTACCATACAATACCTGTCTTTGATTTATCTTACTTAACATAATGTCCTCCAATTCCATTCATGTTGTGACAAATGGCATTTATTATATATTGAATATGATAAAGAATAAGCAAATGGGTCAAGATGGTCGAAAGCTAAAATTTTTCAGTTGTAAGCTCAATAAGTCCTGGAGATATAATGTACTATATATGGCCAATAGTTAATAATATTCTATTGTATATTTGAAAGTTCCTAAGAGAACAAGTAATAAAAGTTCTCATCATAAGAAAAAAAATTATAACTGTGTGGGGATGAACACTAATCAAACTTTTGATGGAAATCATTTATATATGTGTGTATATATACACATATATGTACATATATATACAACAATTATACTGTATAAACAAAATTAATAAAGTATTATGTCCTAATTGTATCTCAATAAAAAGACGGATAAATCCTCTTTATAATTTTTTCCCAGAAATATATGTTGTCTTACATTAGTATTTTGTATTGAGGTATTATATGATGATAATTACATGTTCCCTTTTTTACAATTTCAACTCGACTGGAACATTGTAAATGCTTAATTACATTGACCTTTATAAGTCTAGGTTTTCAATATATTTTCTAAAATTCTCCAAATTTTCTACATGTATTAGATTTCAACTTTTTATGTTAATTCTGTTAAATATGTGATTTTAAAAATAAAGCACCTTATGTTTTTAAAAATACTGGCAAGTAAATTAATGAATTTTTATTACTGTTTTAAATGTTCTCTATCATTGATATCTTCTCGCCATTGTTTCTTCAATTAAAAATTCTCCTCAATTTACGGGCCTCCCTGATGGCGCAGGGGGTTAAGATGCAACCAATGAAGCTATCCGCAGCCACTGCAGCAATAGTTCGATCCCCGGCCAGGGAGCTACCCACATGGTGCAGCAGACCTTTCCTGTGTCACCTGCTGCTCCCCTCAGCAGTGTATTTTGGTCAGTCTGCCTGTTCTGTTCCCCGCTTTGTCTCTGGTAAATCCTCTCACCCCCCACACCTCTGGCCTGCACTCCAGCTCTTGTATACATAAATAAATCTTTTAAAAAATTCCCCTTATTTTCAAAGGGCTGATTCAGACTTTTCCTAAGGATTCAGCAACAAAACTTGTAATGGCTGTGTCACTCAGGTAGCCACAAGGTGAGCATACTTTTGTGGGAAAGTTATTGACATAGATCTGGAGGTCAACAGAGAACAATGATAATTCTGTTTGAAGGTTACTTCAGAAGACTTCTGGGGTAATTCTGTCTCTGTTATGGAATTGTAGAAGTCATATTCAGTATTACTTTAACTTGATTTAGTGACTTTTCTGTAATGTATTTTTGCCTATCTTCTGTCATTCAACTTGCCTTTATTTTATAGGCTAAGGACTGTGGCCCAGAAGATATTTAAGGACCTATGCGATGTCAATCAAACAAACAAAATAAACATTGCTACTCCAGCTACCAAATCCACCACTGCTCCTCATAGACCTCAGTTCCTAGTTACTGCTCAGTCGATGCCATGTAGGTGTGAATAGTTCCATTTATCAGAGCCTCTTGGCTCTGCCATCTGTTTAAATGAAAAAGTACTTGGCTGAATAATAACTAAGTAAAAGGTATGTATAAGAAAACAAAGAAAAACATGTTAGTTTTAACAAATCAACATGCTCGAGTTTGACAAAGTGTTGATGTACTGCTTCTCTTTGGCTCTTAGATCTTTGGGTTGGTTTTGAAATGAGATACAGGGATGACTTTAGCACAAAAGAATTTTTTTTTAATTCTAACTCATTGGTTAAATAGAGCATCTTATTTTAATAGGAATGAAGTTCACATGAATATTGTTGCACATAGATAACTTTTTCAATATGTCACATTTTCCCCATGCCTAAGTCCTGGACTGGAAATTATATGACATCCGCAGAATATCATGGCAACCAGTTAACACTGGAACACTGAGCAAAACAAGCAACCAAAACAATCAATTTTCCTGTTGTTTACTCTGTTATATCAAACATCTATTCTGATTTTTAATTCCTTCATTGCCACCTTCTTTTGTGGAATAGGTAGCAAGTTGGGAATAATTTGGATGCTAGACTAGCCTTTTGTGGGTGTGACTTAGGTTCAAGTTGAAGTTGTTAAAGTTAATCTTCTCTCTCTCTCCTACACTCACACTCATTTACACACATAGAGGATCAAATACATACTGATTTTTTTTTAAATCTCTTATTTTTATTTTATATATTTTTTTACATCATTGTTCATTTTTAAACAATATTTGCTTCCCCCAACCCCTCAGGGCTAGTCCCGATAGAGTTTCCCCCACCAGTGCACCTGTGCACCATCACCTTAGTCCCTAGTGCTCCTCCTTCCCTTCCTCTGATCCCTCCTCCTCCTCCTCCCCCACAGTATGTCTCTGATTTATAATTGTCCATTTTTGCTTTGTTGTGTTTTGTACTGTTATTACTTTCCTACACTGATGGTTCCTCTATATTCATGTTTTCTATGGGACATGGTGACTACTTGATAATTCATGATGAAAAATGATGGGCAAGATTGCTTTTAACCTCAGTACTTCTCACCTTAACCACCTAATGGGATCCACATTGTTTATTGGCTATGATATAACAAGTTAGAGGAAATTTTTATGCAAATGAAAAAAAATCTGGGGCATAGTCATTGTGGGATGTTGTCAGTGGACCACATGCTGCCGGAGACCAGGGGGCTGTCTTCGACTTACTCTTTATTTTCCACTCTGTCGAACACAGTGCCAAGCCCATAGAAGTTGTCCAATAAAGACTCTGGTTGGTGGAGTTGAAAGAACTAAATCTATTTCTCTCATTGACCATTGAGGGTTGAAAAAGGAGAAGAGTCGTGTGTGGGATATTGTGGACTGAAGAGAAGTCAGAGAATGAATATTTTGCCTCTTAACTCCTTTCATCGCTCTTTTTTTCTTCTAGCACATATTATTAATTATGATAGTAATTACTTACATTGAACTATTATGTCATTTTAACCACTCTTTATTTAACTCTATTTTACATTTATTTTGCATATAATTTTAGCACATATTACACATAATATACACCACATATGTAAGACACTTACATGTTCATAAGTTAGGCATATTTAATATTTACCTCAGAAACAAGCATTCTGTAATATGACACGTTTTACTATGTGTAATGTCTCAGTTCAGTGACAATGAAACACATAACAGAGTTGATTCTCATTCAGAGGCAACTTCCTTTCTCTCTCTAGCGGAAGTGAAAACTTTGACCTAGTGAAAATGATGAAACAAACCCCTTCTCACATCCATTTGCCAACAAGAAGTCTCATAGTCTGAACACAGGAACTGAACACAGGAAGTTCAGTATTTGTTTTGCATTATGAGGATATTGGAGTCATAACGATTTTTTTAATTCTAATTATTAGAGATTCAAACAATGTTTACATACAAGATACCAGTCTGCATGACACTATAAACTGGCAGAGATCCAGCCTGTATGCATACAGACCCTATTGTGTGAAGCAGACAGCGACCAGTGGGCTTTGACTTTTACAAATTAAATTAACAAACATTTAATGGGAACCAGCTTTAACAGATAGTCAGACCAGATTTAGGAAAAAGTTTGTTGTTGTTGGTTTTTTAATTCCTCCCCACTGACAGCTGCTCAGTCAGTTATTAACTCTATCTCCTCTACTGATTCATATCAACACAAATCTTTTACAATTCTTTTATTTTTTAATGTGTTTTTATTTTTCTATTTACCTATTTTTTGCAATTTTGGATTCTCTCAAGTCCCATTTGCTTCTTTCCTTCAAGCATTGGGCTCTAGTATGGGGGTCATCAGCACTGTGGCTGGGATTCCTAGAAAGAGGGTGCTCAGAATTGAATCCATTGGGTGTCATCTCGTCAGTAGAAATGCTGAAAGGCATTGAGAAGAAATAATTGAGGCCACCAAATTCATACCTACTCATCACACCACTCAGTGGGACAACTTCACCCACATTTGTTTGTGGGATTCAAAAGAGTTTCTATTCTGTTTTCATTTTTTGATCCCATTAAAGTTACATCAGAAATTCCAAAATCTGATGAACTCATTGTATATTTCTGAGTTTCAATTTCAGTGCACTCAAAACCTTTCATGGAATTGTTGCATAGGCACATAAAATTCTAATCTACTTTCTTATTTGTATAATTTTCTGGAAAAGCTTGCTTTGGAAGATATTAACAAATAGGACAAAATTTTCATTATAAAAATGAAATCATTATTCTGAATTACTGCTGTAATTCTCTAAAGATCTTTAGGAATAAACTTATTATTATACATATCATATTATTGTTATGATTTGTATGTATCTTAGTAGATGCACAGTAGTAGAATTAATGTTGTCAGATAAAATAAAGGTTGCTCAGTTAAAACTGAAATTTTAACTGAAATTAAAACTGAAATTTCAGTTTTAACTGAGTTTTAATTCATCTTTAATTCATTTTTAGTATGTTTTCCCAAAAATGCACAAGGCATACTTACACTAGAACATTAATCATGTTTATGAAATTCCAATTTAACCTGGCATCTTGTATTTTTATTTGCTAAATCTGACAACTCTAAGTAATATAAATTGCAAGTAATATAGGTTGATTGTGTTTACAGCCATCAAAGTTTCTGTGTCTCTTTTTCTAATAGTTGCCAGGCCTACACAGCATTCTTTAATACCATATCTTAACATGGAATATAGTTTCTTAGGTTTGGTTCAAAACTATTCACATATACTTAACGATACAGAATTCACAGGCACTATTTTAGAGAATGGGGTTATATTTGATAAATCTGAAACTGCTTCTAGAATTCCATTATCTATCATTTCATTGTTCTTTGGTAAAGTAAAGGCAGTAGATAACAAAAAGAGAGGAGCAAATCATAATCTAGAGACCTATGACTGTGGAAAATTAACTGTATTAATGTCCCCAGTTCTTTTTTCCTCCTTGTAACCACACCTTATGACATACAACATGATGGAGAATATTTCTATGCCTCTTGAATGTGACTGTGGCCATGTGACTAATTTTGGCCAATGAGAGGTTAGCAGAGGAGAGACACATGCAGAGGCTTGAAAACCAACAATACCTTGCATATTTCTTCTTCCACTGGCACACCTCTGCCCTTGCTGGGAGAACATGCCTGGGCTAGCCTGTTGGAGGATGGAAGAGTGAGGTGGAGAAGAGCTTTTAGCCTATATGCATTCCTATCTCTCACACAAGAAATAATCAGATTGAAAGATTTTACCTTTCTCCAAGAATCATTACTCATCATTTGTATGTAAATATAGGCAAGAATTCAAGAAAACATATTTATACATGCATATAGGAATTTTAAGCAAAGTCTAATCTGGCCCTGGAGTTCAGAACATACCAAGGACTTAAGTTTACTTTTCATAGTATATCACCCCTTCCAAAATGAAAGAAAATAAAGATAGGGAGGAGTATAGGATAAATAGCAAACAAAATGAAGGGTGAGACCTGAAGGCTGGCTGGTCCAACTGTTAAGAGGTTTATAGGTAACTTAAGTTAAGCTTGTGAAGGTAAAGTTCAGGTGCTCATTTGTGTGAGCATGACTTTGGCTGGGGTGGACATAGATACTGCCTAGAATGTACTTCATCCAACTGCAGACACAGGTTGCTCTAACCGTCTGACTTCTTTATGCCCATCTATGAACACAGTAGGAAGAAATGAGTGCTTTTGTGCTTGTTTCAGAAGTGGAAGAATGTTCACTTGCTGTCTGAGCTCCAAAGGGGATTGAGCTGATCTTGCCTTTCAATGAAAAGACCTGACTTGTGTTCCATTTTTGCAGGGTCATCCACATCAGACAGGCTTGAATACCTAATAACCCCTCTTCTTTGCCAGAAGGTTCCTGAGTTTCAAAGGGCTGTGAGAGAGGGAAGGGAAAATGAAAGATTTTAGTGTGTCATATTTCAAGGTCTTTACCATGTGCTCATGTACTCCTGTACCAGTAAGTTAACAGATCCCTTACCTGTGTTTTACCTGGATTTAAATAAAATGCAGGAAGAGTTTTATGGACCAAAATCCTCACCAGACTTTGAGAAAGGCACAACTGTGTAGACTCAGAAATCTGTACAAATACAACTACTGTTGCTGCGACTGCTGCTGCTACTACTACTAATTTCACATTGCTAAGCAACCCTAGTCTAAAACTCAATAGAACTAAGAATAATGAAAGCAGATGAAAGCAGTGTGCATATTCTTCAAAGTTTCTAACTTTGGAAGGAATTCCTAGATATAATAGGTATGTGGAAGGGGGTGGGAAATCTTGTTGACAGCACAACAATTCATTCACTTCCTAGCATGACTAGTCATGTACTTGACTGCAGTGCAAACAATGAGGTTATTGTTCAGATGAGAAAACAAGCAATCTGTTGGAAGGCGAAAAGGTGAAAATGTTCTATAAGCTGATTTTGTTTGGGTAAAATGATGTCTGCACATCGTTTTCCAGGTAGACTTAAAAGATGTGTTTAATAAACACATTTTAAAATACGTCACTTGGGAAAACAAGGATTCCTTTCTTGTTCTTACTTCTTTGCTATAGAAATCTTTTTTTTCTTTTTGTTTTTAGTTCTATCCAATGGCCCAGCATTCCCATTAGGTTAAAGTAATAGAATCCCAGATAACATTGTCTGTTTCTCTTGCACATCTAAGCATAATTAGGAAATCCTACAAAGGTGACAACACATTAATGAATTAATATGACCCAGGACTGTGAGGAATAAATTTGCTGGTAAGTTCAGTTTATGCTCCAATTAGAATATTTTGCCAGATTTGGTGTGGGGTCCCCCCACTTTCTTATTTTGCATCACTTTCTTGAGAGATGATTTTTGCATTGGGATGGTAAGAAGAGAAAGAACCTCACACTTTGGAGAAATAACAGACATTTGGACAATCCAGGGCCATATCTGGTATTGCATTTCTAAGTTCAATAGAATTAGAGAACTCTGTGGTGGTTAATGGTGTTTGGACATTTACAAGCTGGGTTTGGGTTTATTTCCAAGTAGATGCTATTCATATGATGTTTGGAATCTATTTTAACCATTTCTTTTCTTAACTAAAAGACATCGTAACTTGGCCTGATGTGTTTCTATAAATTTCCTAGTGTGTATAAGTTACTGCTTTTTTGATTAATTTTTACTTTAAAAATAAGCAAATATGGTCCAATTTGTATTTTCTCTCTAAGCACAAAATGGCAGGAGTCCAGTCATCCTCAATTTTCATAGGCGCCCAAAGGAATATGTTTGCACACACACACACACACACACAGACACACATATTATGAATATGCTGTCCCTAAACTTCTCTGAATTTCCATCCCTCTATCCCTCTGAAATAGCTAAATACCTAAGAAAGATGTAGGCAAGTTCTCAAGTAGTAGGTATTGAGACTCCAGCTTCTTCTATTCTGTCTACAGAAACTTCTGTGGGCGCCATGGTCAGACTGGAAGCTTCTTCCTACATTTGTTTATAGGTTCCTCCCATGTATTTGGAACTCTCCGGTTTCCACTTGAATGTCTGCGGCTGAGAGCAGCCATGTGAGCAAAAAATAGTCTAGGGACAGAACCTCAGACAGACTGCAATGAGCAGGGAAGTGCAGCCTAAAATATCTGCACTGTCATCGGTCAATGCTAGAAGGAGGTCAGTGGATGTTTCTGGATTTGAGGCACAGGCAGGATATGGAATCTTGGAACGTTGTTATTCTATCGATAGCCATGTGATTTGGGGGTTTTTGCTAATAGTTCATGCTGCTGGCTTTGAGTGCCAGAGTAAATAATAGTGGCCAGGGAAAAAAGCCCTCTGGAGCTCATTTAAAGAAAACTGAAAGGAGATTTTTCCTGCCAACCTGGGCTCCGTTTTTCAACCCACAACCGAGAGAGATGGAGACAGAGACAGATAAGCTGTAATCGGCGGACAGTTTCATAAAAGAAGCGTTGCCATTTTCGATTTGACTGATGGTACGACAATTGTTGTATCATTCTGGAATTTACTATATGCACCTCATGAATTATGTCATTCTGTTTCCTCCTACAATGTCTTGAAGTAATTATTACCACTGACCCCAATTTACAGATGGAGAAATTATGCACAATAAATGATTTTTTCATGGATATACTGCTAGAATCTAGGAGAAGGAAGATGAATCTGAACTCAGGAAAGCTAGATTCAAGCACTACACTACACCTCATAGTTACCCAATATTTCTATGATCCTAGCCTTTACTTCCTAATTTCCTTTTGCATTTTACCTCTTACATTTAGGCTACCTTTGAAATCACCTGGGATTTGGATTAGACGGTGGTAAGAGATCATTCCTGAATCTGACAGATGAGAATAAAATTTGTGGAATTGGAGAATTTCAACTGCACCCCTAGCAGTGCCAGTAATTAACACAGATTATCAGGATTTGACTTTATCATGATTTATAGAGCTATCTTACTATTTCTAATATTGCCCTTTACTGTCTTACAATTCATAAAAATAATTCTTGAAATCTAGAGATATACTCTGCTCTAAGGAAATGAAATATCTTTTCTAACACTTTTTTTTAATATAGCAAGTAAAAAATCTGTCTATTAAAGTATAAAAATGCCTTGTAGAATAGAATAAGGAATAAATGTGTGCTTGGAGGAAGGGAGTGTATCCTAGCACAATGATAATGATTATAGGATGTGACATCAACAGCCAGGTCCCAACATTTTCCTTGACACTAATTTTTGCCTGAAACAAGTTAAAAACCTTTATATGCCTCAGTTTGCTCATCTTTGAAATAGGAATAACATGCCACTTCACCGGGCCATTGTGAGGCTCATAAGGGGTATTTTAAGCATTGAAAAACCATGTTTTATATCAAAACGTTCTCAATAAACATTAGATATTATTCATTCTTAAAGGCTCCCATAAAAACCTATGTGGTGCTAAAATGTTTAGGCAGTACACATAGATGCTTGTTGATAAGTGACAGAGATTGTGTAAATTCTCGGCATTTTACAACACTTGTAAATGAGGCCACCTTCCTACTCCCCAACAGATCATATGTTAGATCTTATGTTATCATTGGAAACATAAGTATCATCTTCCCCCTAGCTCTTTCTCGTGTCACATTTAATATTTGTCACTTGAACTCAAGTCATCCTTCTACTATGACGTTGCAGTTGCCTCCTTTATATTCTTCAAGTTAGATGTATTTGGTACACTGTGTATTGCAGTCCTCAAAAATCTCTATATTGTAAAATGTATCAAAAAACCCTACTTGGACCCTCCCATCACTCACAGACTCCCTGGCACCTGTTTCTCGAAGGTTCGCCTTCTCCATGAGTTGTCTTTTGGAGTGTCACCAGATACCGTAACTCTAGTAATAACTTGGTGTCACCTGATCACTTCACATCTGACATTTCTAAGCAAGGTGTTAACTTCCACTTACAACTGGGTACCTTGAATCTTTAAATTATCCTCTTCCATACTTTATTCCCAACTAGTATATTCACTATAGATTTCCTTTGCCCTCACTCAAAGCTTTGGACCAACCCCACTCTTTGAGACCCAGCTTTGCCAGGCTATGTTTACCACTTCCAGTTAGTCTAGACTATGTTTCACATTGGGGATCTTATAGAAACAAAAGATTCTAGTTTAAAAGCTCTGGGATGGGACCTGTGATTATATTTCCAACAAACTCCTAGGTAATGCTGCAGCTATGATGAGCAGGAAGGCTGTATATTTCCCATAGTACCTCTTAACTCCATCCTCCACCTTTTACCTTGCTTCTCCAATCATCCCTCAAAACAAGCCTGCTTGTTTTTCTTTAATGACTCCCCACAGTTTATTGGGAAAAATCCAAACATGTTTGCAAAACATTGAAAGCTTATTCACTATTAAATACCATCTTAGCGCTCTTCTTCCCTAAATGTCCTCCATTTCTGGTCAGGCTTAATCACCCCTTTGCCTGCAGTTTCTAAGGCTACACCTCTGATAAGCCCTTTAATTGCCTTCACATTCATGGATAGTAGTGTCACTCATCCCTCTGCTCTTTCCGTTTCTTTGCACCTTGCAGACAAGTCAAGCCTAGAGCAGAGGGCATCACCAGCACTCTCTACTACATACCTGCTCACTGAATTGTGCCCTGAATAGCCAGCCCAACCACAAGACTCTGATGGATGGTTTTGTTGTAAATCGCTTAAAATTCCGGGAGGGGGGCTGTGCTGGAGGAAGGCTGGGACAGTTCATGGTTTTTTGGTTTTTTTTTTCAAGATTTATTTATTTACGCGTACAAGAGCTGAGGTCCAGGCCAGAGATGCAAGAGGTGAGAGAATTCACCAGAGACAGAGTGGGGAGCAGAACAGGCAGATCTACTGATATACATTGCTGAGGGGTCACCTCCTTGGCAGAGAGGTCTGCTGTGCCATGTGGGTCACCTCCCTGGTAGGGGATCGAGCTCTTGCTGCAGTGGCTGCAGATAGCTTCATGGTGCTGCATCTTAACCCCTGTGCCACCAGGGAGGCCCCCAGGAGATTTCAGTTTTAAGTAATGGAACTATGCCTCCCGGATTCAGAACTGAGAGGAAAAGGAGCTAAGCCTCAACACTAAGAACTTTAAATATCAATGGAAGATTGCTATCAGCTTGCTTTCTTTGCAGACAGTTACTGCTTGAAACAATGTTGTTTCTATGACACCCCGGATCTGAGAGAAATATACCATTAATGTCTGGGTGTTACTATTTGAGAGTTGATAGCATCTTATGAGTCTATCTTCATGACTCTGTGGTGATGCACACACATATTTTGAATTCCTCTCATTTTTTGTTTTTCACTCAGTCCTTAGAACTCACTGTACAATGATTTACATTTTAAGTATAGATTGGGATTAATTTTCACCTTTAACATAAGATTACATCACATTTAATTTTACTTATAAAATGTAAGGTTAAAAAGTTCATTAAAAAGCACTTATTTGTATAAGTGACCAAGCTTCAAAGCCGGGTTGTTATTTTAATATGAATCACATACTTAATAGATTAGATTCATTCTCTATGGTAAATTCATGATGCCAGCAACCATTTACCTACTTTAAGAAAACAAGATTCAAATACAGTTTCCATTCCCCACATTCTTTGGCTACCTACGTCGAAAACTGAAAGATTCCTACAATTCAGGACTTGCTTAGGGTTTGTTGTGGCAGAGAAGATGCAGCAGTGGCTCCAAGATCTTGTTTTAATATCTGATTCAACCACTAAATAGTGTATGACTTTAGACAGTCCAATTTCTCGCCCTGGACTTCAGTTTCCTCAATTACAAGAGGATAGAAGTATGTATTAAGAAGCTACCCATGGGATATATTTGCAAAGAGATAGACATGTCTCTCTCTCTCAAGGAATCTATAAGACACAAGTGTGCGTCCAAGGTTGACGAGTGATCACATTTTGAATGGGAACTTGTGAGCTAAGGAGATGGGGAATTTCCTATATTCATGAGCCCTGACTCATGTCAGATTTAATTTTCTGACATTGTATAAATTGAATATCTTCTTCATTCTATGCTTTAGGGGTTCTAACTATACATAAATGGGACTCTTTGTTTCACCTTTTCTGCTTATCCATAGAGACTTACCTCGGGAGTGATGTCACGCGACCAGGTCTGTCTGGACAGGAGCTCCCCCTGCATAGACATAGGCTTTGTCCTCCAATTTTATCTAAGCACTCGATTAAAATGTCTGTTTACTCATATGCACTGCTTAAAACAGGATTATTTAAAAAATCTAGTTACATTTAAAACTATTTTACAATGGACACCATACTTATAAATTAATTACTTGATAAATTAATTAATGAGGATCAATTATTTGTTGCTTGATAATGTTGGCACTTTATATCTCTTGGGTCCTAGTTAACAGTGTACAAATTAATATATAAAATATAAAAATTAAAAAAAGACAACAGTGTACAAATTACTATATAATGATATGTCAATAACATTCATTTAGTTATGTATGGTAAATGTTACAGCAGAAGTGTCTCTTCTTTGTAACAAAAATTTAAATATGATGAGGTTCCATTTGATTTATCCACGCAGCCTTCCTTGATTTTCCCAAAGCTCCTGTGACTTTGGACTCAGAGCCTTGGTTGATTCTCATTCTTTTTGCCCCTTCTCATATTCTGCTCAGAATTTTCTTCCCTTTTAATTGATGCATGATCTTTACCAGTGCTGTTGTGACCCCCCAAAAGAGTGTAGTTTACTGGCTCTTCAAGAAATTTGTAGCACCCAACCATAAAAAAAACTAATGGGTCTACTGATTGGAGATAGACAATCAAATAGGTGGTATGTAATCTGTGTACCTTTGGGAAAGAGCAGACACCCACAATTGCTGTAGTTGAGACAACCATTAGTCAGCAACTGTTTTATTTGTTAAATATTCACATAATAATCAGAGAAGGTGATAGACCTATGCCATAGAGAAGCAATAGATCAGTCTTTTCCAACCACAACTAAGTCAAAATCATCCATGGACTTTTCAAAAGCATTTAGATGCCCAGATCTGGCTGCTAGAGAATCTGACTTGGGAGGTCAAGGTTGGAACTAGTATCATAAAGCTCTGTGGATAACACTGAAAAAGCCAGGATTGGGAATATCTATAGTAAACCCCAGAGAATTAGGAGATATTTGTACTGAAGATTTTGTGACTCCTTCAAGAGATGAACAAATGTTAATGTTTTTGAAAAGTGACCCTTACAACCTCAATTAGTTGCTGAGAATATTATTTTAAGTCTTTTTGTGTGAGCTAAATAAAGGGTTTTAGTGAATATAGACACCATGAGTTAATTAAAATCAACCTTTAAAAGCAGACCTGCTCCAGCTGACTTCTGATTGTTGACAGATAGGAGTAGAGAGAGTTAAACCAGTTCACATTCAATGTGTTGCACCAGTAGGGGGTAAATGAGCTGATCTTTAAAAATTCTGAAACACACATTTTAAATGTATTCATGAACTTTTTAAAAGGTCTGGAAAACAATGAGGCTGTGTGGTCTAGAAAAAAGGACCTTGGACCTTGGAACTCCTCCCAGGGCTGTTAGAACCACACATGTGACCTTGGGTCTATTGAGGTCAGTTTTCTTATCTGTAAGATGCATTGGCTATATTGGTTATTCTCCAAGTCCCCTCCCAATTTAAGATTCCATAATTAATAAAATGTTTAGAATTTCTTTGTAGTTCCAAAATACCTAACAGGTTAATGTGCTATTCTCCCGTAAACCTTATGAGTCAAGATGGTATGTATTGGTTCACTAGTGCTTCCCAATGGAAACTAAAACAGGAGTTTTGTTAACATCCCACATTTAATTTAAGCACTATGGAAGAAAAACAATTTGAATGATCCTAAAAAATAATGTAGCATTCAAGTCAGTTGAGAAAATTTCTTACTTTTAATTTTTTTTTGAAGACTAATGTGCAGAGATTGTACCTATACAGTTTGATGATATTTTCCAGAGTGAACACACTCTCATGTAACTAGTAGCACTCAAATTAATAGACAATACATTACTGGTGTTCAAGTACACCCCTCCACATACACAACCACCAAGCTCTTTGCCAGTCATTATCTCCCGTTCCCTCAAGGGTAAACCACTATCCTGACATGTAAAACCATAGCTCAGTTTTTGCCTGTTTTTAATCTTATTAGGGTCTGTCTTCTTTCAATTGGCATGATGTTTTGCAATTCATTCAAACAGTAGTAAATATGAGGAGATTGTTCATTCCAGACTTTGTAATCTATTGTATGCAAATATCACAGTTTAATGTTGACCAGCATTTGAGGAGTTTCCAGTTTGGGGCTGTTAAATAACAAATATCTAACCAATTTAATTATAAAGATCTAATTGACTTTATTAAATGATTCATGAATCAAGTTGGGAAGTACCACATCTAACAAGTAGAAAGGCGCTGCAAGAAATTGTGCAAGTTAGAAGATTTTTATGCTCAGAAAGAAGATGGGGAAAAGTGATTAGCAAAAGAAGGCTCACTTCAGGTACAGCCAACTTTCATTAATAAACTCATGCCATTCTCAGCAACGTGGATGGAGCTAGAAAGAATTATGCTCAGTGAAATAAGCCAGAGGAAAAAGAAAAATATCGGATGGTTTCACTTATAACAGGAATATGGGGGAAGCAAATAAGACATCTGTGTAAATAATAATAATAACAGTACAAAACACAACAAAGCAAAAACTGACAATTATAAACCAGAGACATAATGCAGGGGAGGAGGAGGGAGAGGGGTGAGAGGGAGGGAGTTAGGAGCACAGGGAACTGTGGTGATGGTTCATGGGTGTCTTGGGGAAGGAATTCTATGGGGACTCAATCTGAGAGGGTGGGGGGAAGCAAATATTGTCTAAAAATATGTAAAAAAATGATAAATGTTAAAATAAAAAAAATAGAAAGGAGGTTGGGTCTTACCATACGTCACGGATGCTGACCAGGAAACCTTATGTTGACCGTCTTAAAATTCTACTTTTGGGAGAAACTAAAACTGCAGTTAGGTTCGGTGTTAAGTCTTGGTGGGCCCAGTATGAAAGACTCCATTTTGGTTCTGTTTTGTGTTCTTTTAACAGTATTTGGTATCTAGTAGTCTCACAAATATTACTGCTATGAACACCCTGACTTACAACATTGGTACCATATCCACATTTCTATTGGCTGTACTCCTGAGAGCAGAATTGTTGGTTAAGGTTGTATAGCACACTGGATTTTGAGTGCTTCCTGTATAACAGGTCTATTACTTGGTATTGGGTCTCCAAATATATGGTCTTCAAGGGGACAAGCCATTCCTTTCTGGATTAGAAATGAATTAAGAAAGCAGGCATTTCTATATCTGAGCTGCAAATGCACTTCTGCAAAATCCAGAGTAAAAATCTAACACCTCAAATTATGTCTTTTTTAACTAAAGGTTTATTTCATGGGAGGGATTCTGAAGGCTGGGTGGAAACTGTTTTTGATATTTATTTATAAACTTATTTTCTCTATGAGCTTCTCCCTGGAAGACCTAATTTCCTGCTTTCTTAATGGAAAAGGCGACATTTAAATCTGCATAACTTTTGTCTAGCGTGTCTTTTTAGATAAATCCCCTAACTAAACTTCCCCTCCTTCTCCCAACCTCCCTTGCCTTAGCTAAGCTATTTAAGATGGTGTCTAAAACCATGTGGTGAGTTATTCAGTCATGCTGGGTTTCTCCCAATTATACAGGAGGTATACATGTTGTTATTAAACTTCTCTTTGGGGCTTATTTCTCTTAGCAATCTGTCTGATGCCTGAGTGATTATTTGCCAACCTAGAAGACCCTGCAGGGGTACGAATGATTTCCTTTGTGCACTGCCACTGCGTAAGCCTATGTAGGCTAACATCAAAGCACATTTTTGTTCATTGAATAAAACAATATAGTGGCAAAGAAAGAGGTCCCCATTATGCCACATAGCAGCAAGAGGCGTTATAATGTCACAATGGTTTGAAGAATGCCCTTTTGAAAGAAAAAAACAAAAACAGGAAAGAAAGAAAAACATCGTGTTCTGCTAATAGTCTCTGTGTATTCATTGAAAGTCATCTGGGGAGTATTAGGCACGGTGGGACTTTGCTTTGTTATGCTTTGCTTTTAGTTTAACCAAGGGTTCAGGCAATGCACTTAGGATCTGGAACAAGGGCCTCCCACACATCAAACCCTTGAATTGATACTGAGATTTGGTATATAAAAACTTTTATGGTTTTTTCTTCCCCAGCCTTCCTGCAGGATCCATTTTTAGGCTTCTCAGAAAGTCACCTGCTCATTATTTCCACTGTGTTTGGGTGGGGCAGTTTGGCCCAAAGTGCAGTTCCGATGTCTTTGTGCTACTATTATTGGAGATTTGTTTTTGCCAGAGGTCACGTCCACTTAAACAGCTAGTGGCTTGCTGGCCCGTAAGTGGATGGACCACTTGGGGCAGTACATTCTGCTTAGATTTGTAACAGACTGAGAAAGTTAGCGATGACCAAGAGAGTGGCTTCAGGAAGGTGGAGAGTTCTTCACGTATCCATCCTCTGCAGCGGGTCAGCAGTCATAGAAGGACCAAGTGAGTCCTATCCCTTCCCCTTTGGCTCACTTCTGCAGTAAACATGGGCTCTTGGGTCAGGGTCTCTGGAAGCACAACCGGAGACAGGGATTTGGGTGTGGGAGATTTATTGAGGATGTGCTTTCATAAGAGTGGGTGAGAGAAACTGAGAAAGAATGACGATATTAAGTAAGTGTATCATTTTACTTGACCTTACTAGAGTGCGGGAATATGTTTTGTGCCAGTCAGAGGTTTGGGGGCCCAGCATTTTGGACTCCCTGTCATTTATGTCAGTCATCAATCACAGGTTAACATTAAGAGGAACAGTAAGCCAAAGGGCTGACTTTCAGTCCAGGGTACTCCTTTAGAGAAGAGAACAGCCGAGAACCACTAGTTGCAACAGGTACTACTAATGTTTTGTTTTGTACTTTCTGGGAGTGGGGGATGGGAAAGACTATATTAAAGTATTATTCACTTAGGAACATCTCCCACAAAGATAGAATCCTACTTTTAACCTCTAGCTTTCATACCACATACCCATAGTTTTCATACTATGACACTTAATGGTAATTTTCCCAAAAATTTGCCACATTCCTGTAGAGTAAGTTGGCTCCAAGAGCAGGCGTATTTCTGGGCTTTTTTCCTCTACATCAATGTAAAATACAACTATTTTACGGGCCTCCCCTGGTGGCGCAGCGGGTGAGCGCTGGGTTGCGAGGCTGCCCGCAGCCTCTGCAGCGCCAGTTCGATCCCCGGCCACCGGCGAGGGTCCCACAAAAAAAAAAAAAAAATATAACTATTTTACAATGGGAAATCTCAGAGTTCAAGAGTATATGGCCTTGTCTCCTTAAGTATTTTATTTCCCACCATTTGATGCATTTAATAAATGTTTTTCAAGTGCATGCTATATGCCAGGCAGTTCTAGATGCTTGGACTTCATCTTTGAATAAGCAATTCTCAGACCTCAGCAGGTTAAAGTAGCTAGGGAAATGAAATCAATCAATCAATCAAATAAATGAATAAACTAACATAGTACATTAGTGCTCCATAAAAGAAAATTAGGACAGGGCAAGAGGAGAAAGGGCTATATGGGGAAGGAGGCCAGGATAGTGCTCATTTTAAATAATCATTCCAGGTAACTTTGCGAGGTAAGATCTGAACAAAGCAGTGAAGGAAGAGAGTTTTGTCTATCTTCCTCCCATCTTTTGGAAGCTACATTATTTCCTTCTCTGCCTATTCCATCCATTTTCTTTGATAAGCCTATTTCCTGAAATTGACCACCAAACCGCCCTGCTCCTTAGGGCTCAGCATCTATTGTTACCCATTTCCTTTCACATGTAATAATTCTGCTCTAATGATTTTCTTCTGGCTTCTTTTAACACACACAAATATCACTTTGCCCATCAAGAAGCCAAGCCAAGTCTCAACACTCCATATTTCCTCAGTTTCCAGAGTCACTATTATCACTACCTTGATATGGTTCATGGATTGCTTTGGCTACTGGCCCTGTTTTCTTGCCTTTGCATTTCTTGGACTATCTCCTCTTAGAGTAGAATTTTATCCTCACTCAGTTTCTATTCCACTCTGCTTTCTTCCCATAAGAAGCATCCACAGTGATTAAAAAAAAAATGTATATTTTTCTTTAGTTTACTTCATGAGCATTGACCAACACGGGACTGAATGTCCAATCCCGCTTAAGACTTATTTGCAGTCTATACTTCTACTCTAAAGAAGCACTTCTAAAATATGACCACAGCTTGTTCTCGTGTTTTCTTGATTGTTTGATTTTTTTTTTTTTTTTTTAGTCTCTAATGAGTACAGGCAATGTAAGGATAGTATTTGTCTAGAATACCTTGAAGAATACCCTAAATGAAATATTTTTTTCTTGCCTAACCATGTTTTCTCAGCCTATGATGAGATTCCTGGTTTCTGTAGCATCTCTGCCCAAGATTTTGCTTTATCCATTCTTGCTGTATTTCCCTTGTTCTGCCTTTGACAGAGATGTTGTAGTTCATAGACAATAAGGAATTCATTATTAAATGACAAAAACTAAGGAAATTTTTCTCATTCTACCTAGATATGAAATTATTTTGCTTATAAGGACAAGGGACTAAAGTAGAAATCCAATTTACCTCCTGTTTTCCAGATATATTTGGGAACAGAAACAACTTTTGTTGCATTTATAATTCACCAGGGCTTTTCTGGTGTGGCTTAAGTTAAATATAGGTTTAATGTATTTCTTGTAAGACCCAGAAGAAAGTTTTGCTATAGCTATTTTTTTTGGTAAAGAGCGCATATAAATAAGATCTGAAAAAAATCACGTCCTTTCTGAAATACAGGAATGGTTCAGCCTATATGACATGTTCCTGTCAACAAATTAATACTCTACAAATTAATACTCAGTGTTGATTTGGTCAAGTTAAAAAATTTGTTTTTTTCTTTCAATCTGATTTCAAATCAGGTAGCCTAGAACTGAGATGAGACCATTTTTTCATTTTTGACATATTTAAGGGCAATGCATTTAATTTACACAGAGAATTCACTAAAGTATACATAACTCTTACATATTTTCTTGATATGTTTTTAGTCCTTTAATTGTCTATCAAATTTTATGATCTGGTCTGGTGAGTGTCAGAACTTGCCAGTATGAAAGAAGCGAGTTTGACCACCAAGGTGACCCAAACCACAAGAAGAATGTGCCTTTCAGCAAACTCCTCCAGCAAGACATGTGCTGTGGCAAGTTCTGGCTGCAACTTGGACACTGTGAAATTCTGGATACACCATCTTAACTACCTGGAGTTGATGTTCCCTTAGGGGTTTCTAGCACAATTTGGAAAGATTAGCAAAAGAAAGAATAAAACTTTTGCTGTTGTAATTTGACTTTAAAATCAGAAAACACTGGGAGGAAATTTTTTCTCCTTTTCTTTTTTACAGATGAGCCCACCTGATATATTTCATAAACTCTTTTCTTCTGACCTACCCTACCCCACACAGCAAAATGCAAAGGGAACCAGAAAGGCCTGAATCCCATTTTAAATTACCTGGTATTGACTTTTTTGTTATATCAAAATTGGTGAACTTTTTTTTTTTTTTTTTGTCTCTGGGAGCTGGAAGCCTGTATGCATTAATGTTGTACAGTTACATTTTTATCTATATGGACTTGAGAAGGAACTGGGACAATGAGAAAGATTTATTTCCTTGGCTTAAATCAGAGAAGTTCCTAGAAATATTAATATGGAATTGTTCCATATCTATGCCTTCAAGGTTAATGACGCTAGCATTATAGGAAGTTCTTTTTCTGAGGCTTCGTTGTAGAAAGTATGTGCCCAACCAAAGTCAAAGGAATGTGAATTTCTAAGATTATTATAATGATTATTATTCCATCAGAAACATCCTGACTGGTATGGATACATCTGCTCCCTGTTTACTGAGCATTTTTATATTAGTTGACAGGATTAAAAAAATTAAATGTTCTAATAAAATAAATTAATAAACCCTCCCTATGTGTTTTTTTCACCGGTTAATTGGCCATTAAAACATGGAAAATTCTGAACTTCCTCCGGTTCATGTTCTTTTTCACCCGTGACCTGGGAACAACACAAATTGATCTGGTCCCTAAAACAGTGATTATTCAAAACCAAAACTAGAAAGGTTATTGCACAAACATTCACTATCAAAATAAAATGTCTGTATTACACAAATTACAAAGCTTTGTTAAGAAAGGCCTCATGAGATTGAGAAATCTAAAGTCCTGGGTTTGAATCCCAGATCCATTGCATCTCTTATTATTGCTTCCAATTACTCCTGCAAGTCCTTTATTATTTTAGGACTTCCATATCCTCAATTGTACAAAGAAGAGACTAGAATCTACTTGTATCTCATAACTGAGAATCAGATCAAAAAACATGAATGGAAGCATTTTGTGAGAGTCCATGAATTCAATTATTTAAACCACAACAGCCCTTGTTGCTGTCATTGTCATTATGTTATTGCTGAAAAAGAGAGTAGTGAAATCTCTTTTGGGGGGGTCTGGAGGTTGGGGAGAGCTTCACAGTCACCTAAGAAAGACATGGAAATAGAGTGGTCAGGAGAAACAAATATATCTGCATAAAACATCTCTTTTCACATCTTTCCCTTGGATTTTTCCTTTCCTAATTTTCCATTTTTGTGAAAACTTCCTTGAATGTTGCCCTTATTGAGCAAATGAATAATGGATGTATCCTACATGCTACTGACGTGCTTTTACTCTGTTAATGTAATTCATGTTTTGCCAGTCTTTATCGAACCTGCAAACATCTTACCTATATAAGATATGTCACTTGATGACAACGCCCAGTAGATGAAATTTTAAAAAAATCAAGTATTGATGAAATTCTTGGGCAACCAAAACACACAACTGGTGGAATGTAAAATCGCCATGACTGTTCTGAAAATAGTTTGGAGAATGCCTGTCACAGATACCATATGCATTTCTTGGGAACTAGTAATTCTACCACTAGAAATAGACCCTGAGAAATGCATATGTGTCTACAGCACACAAGAATAGAGTTCCATTCACAATAAGCAGAAAACTGATACTATCCTCATGTCCCCCAGTCATTTCATGGTAAATAAACAGTGGTGTAGTCACACAGTGGAAAACTATATAGCCATAGGACTCAATGTACTACAACTATACACAACACCGGTGAATTACGCAAAAAATATGTTGAGCAAAAACACCCAAGCATAAGCATACATAACATATGATCCCATTCACATAAAGTTCAAAAGCAGGTAAACCATCTATGATGTCAGGGGTCAGGACGGTGGTTTGCTGGGGGGCATGGGCTATGGTAATCACCAGGAGCTATTACAAGCACGGTTTTCAACAAGCTGGTGTACACTGGATCTTGATGTGGGTGTCAGTTACAAGAGTGAGTTCAGTGTCTGTGAGCTGGCCAGGTTGTACAAGATGTACACTTATCACAAATAACTTGACTTTGACCCCTGGTCTCCATACTCTGAGAATGACTCTGACTAGTTAACTATTGATAGTTTAGTGGCATGATTTGAACATAAAGGTAATTTATTTCCCTTGTTTTCAGCATTACACTGGGAATTGAGTGACTTACTGACAAAAGAACTTCTCTATAGCCTTAATCTATTTGTCTTCAGGACCATATGGAGTTAGAAGCCCCTAGACATATGATTCTATACCCAAACTTTAGGGGTATGACTTTACTTAGGACAAGTATCTGAAATAACTGTGAGCTTATTCAAGATCAGTTTTCTGGTCATGCAGAGTTTCTCATCCTTCTGTGACACGAGAGTGCTCTGAGTGAAGAAGCCAGAATGGACTTCATTGCTCAGTACTCACGCAGGGACAGGAACTGATCCTCCAGGAACATGCCCAATAGAAACCCCCTCACACAGATCCTTAACACTGCCACTTCTTAGTAAAAATGGCTGGAGGCTTTACGTTACCTCCTGATCCAAAGCAGAGTGAGACACCAGAGCCTCATCCTTAACCAGAGATGGGAAACAAAAGGCAGGGATAACACAGTATTTGCAATGACATCAGTTTTGGAACTAAAATACCTAAGTGGCTGTGTTTGATTTTTTCTGCAGGGGAACATCTACCCCACAAGGTAACATTCCTGCCTTAAACTAGGGGCAGAGCTCCAGCAAACAACACCTGGAGATTGACTGCGTGTTTGATCTTAAAATCTGTATTTCTGAGTTCATTGATGATCAGCCTGCCTGTGCATCTCTCAAGGAACCAGAATCACCTGGAACATGTTTCTGGCCCTTGGTAATTTTGCTCAAGTCACTTTGGGAGCTTAAACTGCCTAATAATTTGATCCTAGTGTATAAAACATGAGCAAAAAAAAAAAAAAAGCTTGGAAGTTTGTTCTCATAAGCCATTTTACAAGTAGCTATTTTTATCCAAAGATAGGTGAGGCAGTCAATTTGAGATGTTTCACAGGCTGATGGTTAAAATCAGAATTTTTTTTTTACTACTTGACTTTCATTTTTTAAATTTTATGTATTTTTGCATCATTTTTCATTTTTGCACAATGTACACATTTTCATCTTGGTTATAGTCCCCATACAATTCCCACCCCCACCCTGGTTTTGGTCCTACTCCCTCCTCCCCCCACTGTAGAAAAGGGCTGTCCCCACAACCAGAGGTGAGCTGAAGGAAAATCAGATTCTTACCTGAGAAGAACTGAAGAACATTAGTTGGGGGGGAAGCAAGATGAAGCAGGTTGCTCCTTCTTTCTCTGTCTCTGTCACTATGCCCCCTCAGATGATGTCTGTTCTTTTACCTCCCTGACTTTCATTTCCCTTTTTCGTCCCCCTCTATTTCCCTCATCATTTTCCACTTCTACAGCCAAAGGGATACATATTTGAAAGAGTGTAACTTAAAGCAGAAGGTGTACATATAATTTTCTTTTATCATGTCTTTTAATCAACATCTCTCTCAACTCTTTCTTTCCCCACTTAGCTTATTATCTCTTTCTGTTAATTTGGACAGTTTTAATGTGGCTTTATCTTTTTAAGAGGCATAAAGATTTCAATACCCAGTGGTCATCTGGGGGATTTCACAACTGAAATTTTTGGCCTTTGAGTCTCAACAATGAAACAATACAGAAAGTACCCCCAAATCAGCATAGTAAGTCCAAATTGCAAAATTATACCCATATTCAAATTACAATATTAGTAGTCCAATTCTTTTGTCTGCTAGAAAAGAAGTTTTTGACAATAGTTTGCAATGTCAGCAAAGAGTCTCTTACGTGTAACAGATGCCAAAACATAAGAAAACTGAGAAATTGACACTCAATTTAGAATATCTTTTGATATTAATGGTCCTTTTGCCAAGCTGGTAGCTGTAAGCTAAGTTTCTTTGGAAAACAGTCCCAGGCAGAACTGTAGCCAGGAAATCCTTCTACAATTTATAAATGTTGCCAGAGGGCAAAAAGTGGAAGTGGGGATAAATTGAATTTAAAGACACAATTAGACAATCGTACCTTGTGTGTGTGTCTGTATGTCAAACTTAAATATAGCTTGCTCAGATCCATGGAGCACACGAGAGGAAGTATTTTGAATTTCAGAACTGACCAGAGGCAGAATGAAATCTAAATCTAGCATGCTACTTTCCTCAATGTCTCCATCTGATGAGTTTGCAAATCTCCAGTGGAAAAATTCCTCTGTGATTCCATTCATATAGCTTTAGGGCTTGGTGACCATAAGCACTGTAATTGATGAACAAGGGAGTGGTTTTAATTCTTTGCAAAGCCATAGTTTGCGCAGCTGTGGACACTCAAAACATTTTGGGGGAAAGGTATTGAGCATATTTAAAATAACACCAGATTCTTACTTTCATTGCTGACCGAATTTTGTCATTTCCTTAAGTTCTAATAGGAAGTGTGTGAGATTTCTCCAGATGGGCTAAAAAATATCTGTGTTCCTTCCATAGGACACTCTTTATGTATTTGGTGATTATGTGCTTTGTGGTGGCAATGAGAAAGATTTTCAACCAATAAAAATAATTTCCCTTTTTTATCGTTATAAGTATTTTTTTTTTGTAGATTTTTCTTAACTGAACAATTTAGGAGGCATATAAAAGCATTTAGAAAACAAACTTCTAAACCCTGTGAGCAGCATATCATTTTTAGAAATGCTGCTTATTTTCACACTGTTTCTGGTGACACTCAGCTCCCTGAGATTACACTGTGAAACCTTTACATAGGGCTAGGACATGCAAGCAAGAGGTGTTTTCAAAATTTCCACTGAAGGCAATCTCTACCTTGGAAGAAAGGAAAAAATTTACATTTTACCAGTTATAAAAGGACTCAAGTTTAATCCAAGTGCACTGGTACTCTAGATCCAATTCATTACTGTAATAACTTACCCTCGCTCTTGGATGGATAATTAAGGTAGCGTTTCAGTTCCTTGTCTTTTAATCTGGTTTGGATTTTTTTTTTTTTAAAGATTTATTTATTTATTTATTTATACAAGCACTGGGTACAGTCAGAAGCTCGGGAGAGTGAGAGAATTCACCAGAGACAGAGCGGGGAGCAGAACAGTCAGACTGACGAAGAAATACACTGCTGAGGGGCGCAGTGGATGCGGCAGGAGAGGTCTGTCTCACCATGTGGGTCCCTCGCCAGGAGCCAGGGATTGAACCGGTGCTGCAGAGGCTGCGGGCAGCTTCACAGCCTAGCGCTCAACTGCTGCGCCACCAGGGGAGGCCCAGGTTTGGATTTTTTTAAAAGATTTATTTATTTATGCATACAAGAGCTGGGGGTGTAAGCCAGAGGTGCGGGGGGTGGTTGGGTGAGAGGATTCACGAGACAGTGGGGAGCAGGACAGGCGGATTGACTGAAATACACTGCTGAGGGGAGCAAGGCGCGAGACAGGAGAGGTCTGCTGCGCCATGTGGGTCACCTCCCTCGCTGGAGATGGAACTCATGCTGCAGTAGCTGTAGGTAGCTTCATAGTGCTGCGTCTTAAACCCTTGTGCCACCAGGGACACCCCTTGGTTTGGATTTTTCATGGAAGAAACATATTCAGTGTAAGACTTGATTCCTGCCTGCAAATCCTTTCTTCCATCATTCTTTGTATAGGGAGGAACTGGTGACTTTAAAATTTCAGTTTTCCGAATCTCTCTAGCTGATGCTATCAGTGCTCCTCCCGCATCCTTGGCCCTTACCAGTTCAGTACACATTTGCCTGAATCTCAACTGTCAGAGCCTGGGCCTTTGCCTGAGGACTTGCTCTGTCACCTAAGCCTGATTTGCCTGTGTAGGAGGCAGGCTGGACATGCCTGGGAATGAATGTTCCTTGGTTGCAGGCTTCTATCCATGACGGATGGGAGTTAGCCCTAAATACTCCCTTGAAGATGCTAACCCTAAAGCACATGTGTCTCGCAGAGCTCCCGATGAAGGTTGAGCCCCAGTATCCACAATGATGACTTTTTGACATGCATCCTTATTGGCTGTCTTCCATTTTCAGTTTCTTTGGTCCCCACTCCTCTACGAGTATTTGCTAACTCCCTCCCAAACAATTGACTTTTAAGTCTTTGTTTCAAGGTCTGCTTCTGGGTCTGCATCTGAGGAAATTCCAGGAAAATCTTAATAAAAATACTTTCAGAAGGAGGAAGAGAAATACCGGATGGTTTCACTCACACGTGGAATATAGAGAAATAGAACAAAGGGTTAGAGAAAACCAAACTGAGAACAAACACTAGAAGTCTGACCATAAAATTGAGGGTAACTGAGGGGGAGCAAGAAGGTGGAGAGTGAAGTGTGGAGGGGCACAATGGACTATAGTGGGGGCCTACGGTGACTGAGTGTTGGGGTATACATCTGAAGAGGTGCAAACCTGTACCTCGCAGTCACATACAATGTTGGGAAATGATATTATTTCAATAAAAAATAAAATAAAAATTATTAGAGACCTTTAAAAGCAGGAAAAAAAGATAAACACATACCTCTATGCCGACTAGTCCCCTCAAAACAAATAAGCCATCTCTCATGCTCATTTTTCAGGGACTACATCTCCTCTCTGGGGCACATTTTCTAGGTATTTCTTTGGAGCATATCACTACCTTGGAAAATCTGCCAGGTCGTTTTACATAGAGCATTCTAGTCTTCTCACTTCCATTCACTTCAAGAGCTCTTGCTTCTGACCGAAGCTCTGGCTAGCAGACAGCTGAGACCTGGATCACATAATCATTAAGGTCTACATGGTACAACAAAGCTCACAAACGAAGCTCATATTTGAAAATAAAATTTTGCAGGGACAATTTCATCTTTTTTAGAGAATTGGCCTGAACAGAAAAAAAAAAAAAAAAAAGAATACTCATCTTCCATTTTCTTCTTTTTTTCTAAGCACCTTTAAAGGCAAGTTTAATGTCATTTACAGAGGCCCAAGGCATTGTTCTCCTATATCAAAATCACTTGTGAAGCTTTCTTGAAATGTGCTTTTTCTGAATTCCATCTAAACCTACAGAATTAGAACCTCTGAAATTGAGGAATTCACTTTTACAATCCCCACCAACCAAATAATTCCAGAGCACTCTCCTCTCCAGTGCCTCTGGCTTGGTGAGGTTAGGGATTGTTGGGGTTTTTTTTTTGTTGTTTTTTTTTCACTTTTCCTTTCTTCTAATCTCATGGTTAAGTTGAATCAGATTGCCTCATTCTTTTGACAATCTAAAGGAAACATATTTGCATGTACACCCTGTGGAACAGTATTTACTTAAGCCTAGGTTTAACAAAAATAATAAGCTTAATAAGATGTCCAAATTCCTATAATAAAAATGAAACAATAAATGCATAGAAATATGAGGAAGAAATTACACCCATTAAATGCCTCTAGCCCGATGAGTGATAGGACGGCTGCCTATTCAAGCTGGAAATTTTACACATGATCGAAGCTTTATTTAGTCTAATGGAATGTGCTTCCTGAATTTGGCTGTGACTAAGCCAGAGCACAATAGGGAGTATTATGTGATTGGCCTGAGCTCATTCTCATCTCTAAGTCATTGTGATTCAGTCTCCACCACCTTTCTCTCAGGTAGCCCATCACCTTGCCATTCCCCTCTGCCTTAGTAATTCACTTGGAATGTTACAAAAAACAAATTTGATAGAGTCTTTATGCATCATGGGTTCCTCTTGTCAGTCTCTCTAAAAATGTCTGAAATCATCAGGGGGGACTTAGCCATATTTTACAGTTAAGAAACACAAGTTCAGTGATTGATGATAACAAAATTCACAGCAAATGTCACTAGTGACCAAGATTAATGAGCCTGTCTCACAGGTTGGTGATCACTGGTGGGCCAGTGCCATGCTTATTGTACCAGCAAAGAAGAGGTGACCCCAACATGTTTTTCGGGAGGGAAGACTTTAATATTTTCAGTTAATAAGGCCAATTTGAAGACACTGTTCCTTAAAAGTTTCAGCACTTTTATGTATATCCTTACATTTGTTTGTCTTTATTTTGCCATACATGAAGTGAGATAAGGGATACACCAAAATCTAATTGGAACTTGTGGCATGTAAACACTCTAAATGTATACCTTCTCTGTCCTCATGTGATACTTAGCCACATAAAAAGCATAAAACCACAAGTGATGGTATTGGGAAAGCAACATCAAGATGCTTCTATATCCTGGCAATAGTTTTTCCAATGCAATAAATTACCTAGGAGACCTTGATATCAGGGGAAATACACTCCATTCCCAGATGGACTCTCAAGGGTGATGAATCTCCAATGTATGCATTAAGGTTATTGTGAAGTGGTCCATCTACCATCGTTTTTCAGATTTCCTAGGAAATCATCAACTCTCCATGTTTTGTAAGATTTTCAAGCACTCTTGCTTTTATTTTTATTTATTTTTTTTAATTTTCTAGAGGCATGTCTTATTTATTTATCTATTTGTTTGTTTGTTTGTTTGTTTGGTTTATACATGCACTGGGTACAGTCAGAAGCCGGGAGGGTGAGAGAATTCACCAGAGCCAGAGCAGGGAGCAGAGCAGGCAGAAGGACCGAAGTACACTGCTGAGGGGAGCAGCGGGCGGCAGGAGAGGTCTGCGCGCCATGTGGGACCCTCCTCCGGTGGCCGGGGAGCAGCCGGGGATCGAACCGGCGCCGCAGAGGCTGCGGGCAGCTTCGCAACCCAGCGCTCAACCGCTGCGCCACCTGGGAGGCCCAGCACTCTTGCCTTTATAAGAATGTTCTTTACATACCCTATTTCTGGGTTTAACAAAGAGATGTTTGGCCCTTAATATTAATGGAGGAAAATCCTATTTCTCTGAAACTACCTTCTTTATGAGAAGTATGGGCTTATTCTGGACCGAGGTTTCAACTATGAATTCTGGACAGTATGCAATTATTGGATAACAAGCTAGAATTCATATTGTTCTATAAAAGACATGTAGTTTATAAAAATTTAAATCAGATTTCAAGTGCCTCCTCCTCTTGAGTTAGAATGAAGGCAGAACATATTCAGGCAATATCCCTCATAAAAACATTAGATGCTTGTTCTGGATCCCAGCAACATAATCACCGCTCAGTGTTGCTAATAACATTTCTCACATTTTTGACCTTGTGGGACTTACACGGATGGTCCAAGCTGATGTCCATCTATTTTCCATCTGTGATCCTGGACATCTTCCACTTCATTGTAACATTGCTAAATCCTGGGTGGGAGAAGGTAGACTCCACCTCCCCTTAGCCTGAGAGTGCTGTCATAAATAACACAGACATCTTGATGACTTAGTTTGGTATAATTCCTTTAGAAAGCCACTCCAGGCCTCCCTGGTGGCACAACAGGTTAAGCACAGCACTGTGAAGCTATCTGCAACCTCTGCAGCACGAGTTCGATTCCCAGCTGGCCAGAGAGCTACCCACATGGTGCAGCAGACCTCTCCTGACTCGCCCGCTGCTCCCCTTAGCAGTGTGTTTCAGTCTGCCTGTTCTGTTCCCCACTCTGTTTCTGGTGAATCCTCTCACCCCCTGCACCTCTGGCCTATATCCCAGTTCTTGTATGCATAAATAAATAAATCTTCAAAAAAAAAAAAAAACCAGAAAGCCACTCATATTTGACTCTTGTTTCCACTTCTCATATTAAGTCTTTGGAAATGCGAGTTAGTTATCTTTCGGAGATACTTCTAAAGATATGAGTAAGAGTACATAATTGGGCACAGCAAGTAATTTATACATCTGGAGCCCAAAATCTCCAGACAAAACTCAGTGTCTCCTAAATATAGAATGGAAGCTGAGAAAATGTTTACCTGAGAAAACCTACTCAATAGGTAACCTATGTGGGCCTCCCCCAGTGGTGCAGGCGGTTGGTTGAGCGCAGCGCTGTGAAGCTTTTCGCAGCCTCTGCAGTGCTGGTTTGATCCCCGCTGGCTGGCAAGGGTCCCACGTGGCGCGGCAGACCTCTCCTGTCTTGCCCGCTGCTCCCCTCAACAGTGTTTCCTCAGTCTGCCTATTCTGCTCCCCGCTCTGTCTCGGGTGAATCCTGTCACCCTCCATGCATCTAGCCTGTATCCCAGTTATTGTATAAATAAATAGATAAATCTTTAAAAAAAAAATAGGTAACCGGGCCTCCCCGGTGGCGCAGCGGTTGAGCGCTGGGTTGCGAAGCTGCCCGCAGCCTCTGCTGCGCCGGTTCGATCCCCGGCTGCTCCCCGGCCACCAGAGGAGGGTCCCACATGTCGTGCAGACCTCTCCTGCCGCCCGCTGCTCCCCTCAGCAGTGTACTTCGTCACTCTGCCTGCTCTGCTCTCCGCTCTGGCTCTGGTGAATTCTCTCACCCTCCCGTGCTTCTGACTGTACCCAGTGCTTGTATAAATAAATAAATAAATCTTTAAAAAAATTAAAAAAATAAAATAAATAGGTAACCTGTTTGCTGAAAGCCCATTGACTGCCGTTTGTACATGAACATTAATCATTCAAGAATTACCCAGGACTCTTAACACTAGGAAACTATCTGATGTTATCTGTGAACCATTACTTAGTCAAAGCAATTTAATTGCACATTTTTACAAAGTATAAAGATACCCCATTTCCTATAAATTGAATACTCGGGGAGTGGCTGGATAAAGATGGGTATTTGGATAGGTGGATGAAAGCGTCTGGAATAACTGGTTTCTCCTCCACGTTTCTCATTCTCCAACAGGAATACAGCAGAGATTGCAAGGTGTCTTTGAAGCCGTAGGCTTAGAACTGGCTCAACACCATTTGTACATGCACTTTACTGGCTATGGCAGTTCACAAGGTAAGCCCAATTTCAGGGGATGGGGAAAGATACTATACTACTTCAGGGAATGAGCTGAGACATCACATTACAAAGCTTTATACCTTAAAAATTATTAATAAATTTTTGTAGTAGTTTTAGATTTACAGAAAAATTGTGAAAGTAATATAGTTAGGTCTACAAATCCCATACCAACCTTCCCTTGTTATTGATATCTTGCATCATTGTGGTATACTAATAAACCAATATAGACAGGATATAATTCACTAAAATCCATCCTTTCCTCAGTTTCTTAGTTTTTGCCTAATGTCCTTTTCTGTTCTAGGATCTCACCTAGGAACTTAGTCATTATGTCTTCACAAGGCTTCTCTTGATTGTGATAGTCTTTCCTCATTTTTGATGACCTTTACAGTTTTAAAGAACACTGTCTGCGTGTCTTGGAGAATGTTTTTCAACTGAGATTTCTCTGATGAATTTTCTTTTTTTTTTTAAAGTTTTATTTATTTATGCATACAAGAACTGGGGTATAAGCCAGAGGTGCGGGGGGTGAGCGGATTCACTAGGACGGAGTGGGGAACAGAACAGGCAGACTGACTGAAATACACTGCTGAGGGGAGCAGCGGTGAGACAGGAGAGGTCTGCTGCACCATGTGGGTAGCTCCCTGGCCGGTGGGGGATCGAACTCGTGGTACAGTCGCTGTGGATAGCTTCACAGTGCTGTGCTTAATCCCTTGCACCACGAGGGAGGCCTCTGATGAATTTTCTTATGATCAGACAGGCGTTATGTGGGTTGAAGAGAAAGATCACCGAGGTAAACTGCCATTCTTATCACATCATATGAAGGACATATGCCATTAATATGACAGCACCATTAATATTGGCCTTGACCAACTGTCTGAGGTGGTCTTTGTCAATGTCTCCAACATAAAGACATGTTCTTCCCCCCTTTCTAAAATGCAAACAGCTGTGCACAATTGACTAAAAAATATATTCCACTTCTTTGAGGATGGAGTAAGTAAGAAAAATTATTTACAATTTATCTACTTAGGAGATTTTTCTTTCATTCATTCATTCCATCACTCAATCATTCAGTCATTTATATCAGTATATACTTATGATTACACTTTTATACTTTGAGTTATAATTTAATACTGTTAATTAATATTAGTTATTTTTGTTCCAGTTTTGGTTATTTGGAGCTCATTAACCCTTGCTTCTGTGTTTCCTTGGCATATCTTTATCATTGTAGGCTGTGTTGTTCTTTCACTTTTTCCTTAATATGTGGCACTACAAGATACTCCAGGCTTATCTTGTATATTTTCCTATCTTATTTCTTGTTTCCTCTGATTTGGCAAATGTATCATTTCATATGTCTGCCATTATTCTATTATACAGAAGAGTTTTACTACCCTAAAACAAATGAATAAATTCATACTTCAACTATTCAATGTTTCTTCCACTCAGACCTCTGGCAAACACTGACCCATTTCCTAAGCATAGTTTTGCTATATCCAGCAGTCTTTTTAGTGGAATCATGCATTTGTAGCCTTTTGACTTCTTTCCTTAGCAATGTTTGTAGAGATTCGCCCGTAGTTTTCATGGGCTCGATAGCTCACACTTTTCTATCTCTGAATATCAGTCTATTTTATGGAGGAGGTAGCACAGCTTGTTTTTTTATTCACCTACTGAAAACCATCTTGTTTTTTCTTTTGGTTGACTATGAATAAAGATGTTATAAAACTTCACACGCAAGTGTTTATATAAGCATAAGGTTTAATATCACTTGGATAAATACCTAGGAGCATGATCATGGGTAACACTGTTCAGCTTCCTAAGAAACTACCAAGCTCTCCTCCCAAGTGGTTATACCAGTTTGCATTGACATCAACAATGAATAAGAATTCCTGTTGCTCTACAATCTTGCTAGTAATTGATATTGTCAGTTTTTTCTATTTTACTCATTTAACTAAGTGTGTAATGATATCTCATTCATTGTCATTTTTATTTGCTTTTTCCCACCTGTCATTTTTATAACCAATCTAGACCACATTCTATGTAGTAATTGTAAATAAAAAGTATTTTGTTGAATTCACAATTTAAACAAATATTTTTTCTGCAAGATAGTTTTCAATCAACTTGCAGAAAATGTGCTATTTGTTGTTTGAATTTCAGAGATATAAGGCCATAGGGTTATTTTTTATGTTGCTTATTTTCACATCATTAGTACTGACACATATTAGATGGTAAACAAATACTCTTTCTACAAGTGACTGGATTAGCTTAAATTCATCCCTACTCATCTCAGAAACAAGTCTCCTTTGAGAGTAGAAGTAAGCTTTCTTTTGTATGTTATTCCAGATTCTTAACTAAAAGATAGCCTTAGCTTCTTGTTCTCACTGGGGACTATCAGATTCCTTTTTGTTAATTGTAACTGGGTAATATTTTGGGAAAAATTAAAAAAAAATCAATATACCGATTATGCACGGGATGGCATAGAAATGCTTGAAAACACTTCTCTGTTTCTCAGACTTTATTTTCTATTTCCTACCTTCATATTTTATAGTCTTTGGTGGTAACACTTAGAAAAATTGAAAAGTGAAAGAGAAAAAAATATTTACTTAGTCCCTACCCCCTTTTAGCACTTATTAGTTGATATAATAGCAATATCTTGCATTATTAATACATAGGTCTATCTCTGGAAGTTTACATGAGAAATTAGTGACTTTAGGGAAGGGAAGTAGGTAGATGGAAATAGGAGAGAGAGATCTTTAGTTTTCAGGAATAACCTTTGATACCCTTTCTATAGTTTGTTGTGTATGAATTTAAATGCAAAGAAATTACATGCAAAGTAATTTCTGAGATGGTAACTAGCCCATGTTCTCAGACAATGACTCCATGTATATTTTCATGTCTTGCTATTAGCAAAGTCTGAAAATAGGAACTTCTACATAAAGTTCATTTTATCATTTCCTGCCATTACAGTTTGTGTCTACATGCACAACTGCCTAGAATGTTTTTATTGAAGTTAATCACTAATTTGTCCAGTAAACTATTATTAAACTTAATTAAGAAATCAGTCATTTTTCAATTACCTATTTCAATAATTGCCCAATTTTAACTAAGGCTTTGAACCAGCTTTCCTAGTTTAATGGCATAGTTCACACAAGTAGAGTTACTTTTTTAAAAAAGAAAAAGAAAAAAATAGCAATATCAACAATAATAAAAACAAAACTTTGCTAAGACTAACTTTCTAGGATTAATTTTTCTTTTTGCAATCTGTTAATTTTTCATTATGAAATTGTTAGTTTCCACCATTATGAAATTCTATAGAAACTGGAGCAAGAGTTCATGCAGGTCCCATGGTCTTTATGAAAATTCCAGGGCAACTCACTCTCTGAATGTTAATTTCTCGATTTAAAAATGTGAGTGAAAATACCTGTTTCAGTTCTTTCTGAGTGGGATTGGGTTGGACTTAAATATGATCAATAAGAGAGGTACAACTTAAAGAACTAAAGCATGCTATTTGCCTTTTATGGTGACAAAACAAGTACTAGAGGGGAAAAAGGGAATTTTTGGTGGTTTACTGATACTGAGTGCATGAATAGTATATTCAATCTGACGACTATTAATATAGACAACTCTGGGTATCCCACATATAATAAACGCTGGGCAAATGTTGAATCAATATTTTGTGGTTTGACTAAAGGAGTAAGTCCTTTAGCCTAAGGTTCAATGTAATCGTGCTCACCACACTTCTAAGAGCTGACTGCTGTCAGACTGGGAATGATTATCAGTGATTCCCAGATCCACCCCCTGACACTAACTACATCTTCTTGACCAGTCCTACTAAAACTGTGTCACTGGACATTGTATTTCCAAGCTGTGCTATTTAATTTGCTCCTTTAAAAAAAAATCAGCATTTTTAATTTTGCTAAATAGCTCTATCCATTTGGTTCCACAAAACTGTATTTTGCTGTTAAATATTGTCTTATTTCAGGTGAAGGAATCATTTCATATAATTCTAGATGACATTCTATTTATTATTTTTTCTTTAAATTTTTGAAAAAAAAATTCAGATTGACATGGCCTGCTGTTTATCATACCCAACACAGAGCCTCCTTTTTTGTAGGGGAATTATAAATCCCTACTTATTGCCATGTGAATGACAGTGATGTCCCTTAGAAGACTGGCTTCCTTGCTCAGTGATAATGCTCTCCCTTACGGTTGTCGTCAGTGGAATGGAACGAAGCAACAGACCATGTCCAAAGTGTGAAGCGTCATGTGTGATTCTCTGTTTTATTTTGGCCAAAAGAAAGTTACATCTCAAAATCAGGCTGCTGCTTCTCCTTGGATTCTGGGATATAGCATGCATGCAGAGCCCAGGTATAGTCAGTGTGGAAATGACATAGCAAAAATATAAGGCACACAAGGAATACAGCTGTGCTGCTGGGTGTCAGCCACTCTTGGTCATTGCAGCACAGTGTGAAATATTAGCTGACATATTCAGCAAGGATTTTGTCTATGGAAAAAAATCATCTCAGGAATTTATCATAGCCAGTATCTTCCTCAATCCAGATTTAGCAAGTCTCTCTCTCTCTCTTTCTCTTTCTCTCTCTCATAAGACATTTCCATTTTGCAAAACTCACCCCTTTTGAAATAATACAAAATAATATTTGTGGCACAAAAACTTTACTTATTTTTATATATAATCAGTCTGTGTCACATACTGTGTTGTTTTTGGAAAAGCAGAAAAAATAGGATGGAGAGATGTGTGACTCAGAGAGGATGTAGTTACTCAACCAAAGCACTTTCCCCAGAGTTCCACTTGAGGGATATATTGATCTTTCACAACTTCTCTCAAACGTAGCGTCCTGGTGGAATAAAACTTGCATGTTTCCATGTAACCTCGCAGATCTCCAGGGCATGTCTTAGAAAACTAGAGACAAAAAATTTATCAGGATGGGATTTCCTTTATTAACATTTGCAGTTCTGTTACTTGTAATAACAAATGTGTCTCTTAGGTGTTTTTTGTTTTGATTGATAAATTGATAAACTTTTAAAATAAACTAAATTAAATAAATAAATGAAGATAAAATGAAAACTATGCCATGATGTATTTCTCTGAGAGTAATTTATATTTCATGCACTTAAAATTACAACATGTGATTGGTTTACATTTTTAAATTGATAGATTCATGAGGTCATTTATTTATTTATTAAAAAGATTTATCTTTATTTATTTTATTTATTTATACAAGCACTGGGTACAGTCAGAAGCGCAGGAGGGCGAGAGAATTCACCAGAGCCAGAGCGGGGAGCAGAGCAGGCAGAAGGACCGAAGTACACTGCTGAGGGGAGCAGCGGGCAGCAGGAGAGGTCTGCGCGCCATGCGGGACCCTCCTCCAGTGGCCGGGAAGCAGCCGGGTATTGAACCGGCGCTGCAGAGGCTGCAGGCAGCTTCGCAACCCAGCACTCAACCGCTGCGCCACCGGGGAGGCCCTCATGAGGTCATTTATTTAATACTTATGTACCGCTGTGTGCTATAGTGGGCCTTCAGATACAATGAATCCAATAGACAAGTACCTACTAACCCCTCATACCATTTATACTATACACGAAAGACAGAATAACTGGTTTAAAAAGAAAAGCATTCAGGATATAGTCTTTACGGGAAGTTATCAAGGTGAAGAAAGTGGTAGTGTCTACTTTGGAGAAAGTGCCCAGTTGGGGAAATAACAATTAAATTGAGCTTGAAGCATGAGAATAAGTCAGCTTTACAAGGGACTGTAGATCGAACATCCAGATCAGAGAGGAATGAGAAAAGGCATGGAACCAGGATAAGGTGAAATATTGACAGGAGCAGAATGGAGATAGTTTGGGCTAAAGTATAATGAAGACGAATGACAGCTACCACAGGTGGGGAAGAAATGAGGCCAAAATACAACTTTTCTCAGGTAGAGCTTTAAAGAATTTAATTAGGACCCTGGATAATTTTTCAGGCTAGCGGAAAGTCACCAATGATTTTAAGGCTAATGCTTTAGCAATTTCAGATGCTGCATGACACAATGTACCTGAAGAAGGTAGGAATGGGAATTTCCGAGTTACCTATTCACATTGTCAATATGGATCACACAATTTCTATATGTTCCAGAAGCAATGAGAATTACTCATTTTGCAAAACTATAGCAGATAGGTAGAAAAGGTGAGTTTTGATTAGGAAGTTATTTTAAGAATTCAGTTAACAGACAAGAGTAGCTTGGGCCAGATGGAGAGAATTAAGCAGATGAGGTATATCTGGAAATATGATCCATAGAACTTAGTGATGAGTTGATTGCCAAGTATAATAAAAACTATAGTAACTATGTGGAAGACTCAGATGGGGAAGACCTCAGCAATAAAAAACACTGAGGAGAAGAAAATCACAACTTCCATTTTGGACACTGAAGGTATTTGAGGGACAAACAAGTAGATATCAATCATCAATTGTGGGGTGAGACATAAATTTGAGGAACTGATCATTTATACCAACTTTAGTATATTATTACATAGGGACCAAATCTAACCACTGTCTGTTTTTATATGACTCCACAAGCTATGAATGCTTTTTCATGTTTAGATTGTTGAAAAAAAATCAAAATGAGTAGACTATTTTACTGCATGAAAATTATAGGAACCTCAAATTTTAGAGTCCGTAAATAAAGCTATTGGAACACAGCCATGTTAATTTATTTATGAATTATCTATGACTATGTTCAAGCTACAACAACAGAGTTGAGTAATTGTGACAGAGACCACATGGCCTGCTAAGCCAAAAACATATATTATCTATTTACAGAGAATGTTTTCTTACCACTAATTTAGATGATATTAAACCTATGGGATCCGATGGTAGAAATCCTAGAAAGTTTTGCTTTGCCTTTGACTCCAGCTGCCCAGATGTCCTGAAGGAATGTGGGATCCTGGAGAGAGGACCATCCATTCACTTGCCTGCTGTGAATTCCACTTGTGGACTCTCTAAGGAAGAAATAACATCAGGAGAAAATGATGAATTAGAAAAACCAGACAGGGTTCCTGCATTGCAAGCTCCAAATTAACTGTACAGTGAACAGATTTGCGAAGTTTAAAAAAAAAAAAACAACATGGGAAAAGGGCCTTCTGTTTATTTTTTCTCCTTATTAATTTACCACAACCACCATTGAGTGTCCCAGTTTCTGTCTGGGAAGGGAGACTGGCAGAACCAATGATCGAAAAACAGCTGGAAAACCCCAAGAAATTATGGAACCCTCATAAAAGAATCAAACCGCTTGGAAAACTGGAGTCCATTCTGGTCATATTATTGTGTTTTTTCACAATGTGTTAACAAGTGTAATGAAGAATATCGGTAGTTGTGGATTGGGATAAAATGTTTTCCGGGGAAAATCCAGGCTCCTATGGGATTGTTGGGTCTTTTAGGAAAACCAGTGCTTTTGCATGAAAATAATGTCTGTGGTTTATCTTCACTAAAGACCTAATTCTTCAGTAGAATTTCAAACACCTGATTGCAATATAGTATAAAGCACATTGTTTTTAAAGTGTATTCACACTTACACTTGATCTTCACTGTCAGTATCGATCATGTAGTTTCTGTATATCTCAGAAACAACAACAATAACACTTTTTGGAAAGCTTTAATAGAGCAAAGAGGCTTCACTTATTTACTTTAGGACTGCAACTTGAGAAGAATGGTGAAGTAACTACTGAATCTCAAAAAAATCAAAACAAAGCCAATGTCTTTATTTCAGCGTATCCACCAGGCATTTGAGCATAGGTGGTATTTTATTAGTGTTTTGAAATATTGACAGTGACGCAAGAAAGGCTAGAAGATGCCACATCCATTCATATATATTTTTTTTTTTTCTGAAATTCTTACTGCTTCTACTTGTGGCGAACCAACCTCATTCTACCAGTCATGCCTGCTTACAACAAATCGTCAACTTTTCCATTTCCTGGTCACTTATGTTAAGTGTATCCATCTATTTACTTACTTCCAATATTGCCAAAAACTACAGTGAGGAGAAGGAGTATTCAGGCCATTATATGTTAAGCCATTATTATAAAAAAAATTGATATTTATGTCATTTCTGTATAAATAGTTCCAGGTGTAGAACTAAGTTACATATATGAAAGTTTCTGAGAGGTCCTTCCAGAAAGTTTTATCAAAAATAAGTTCATACAATTATTTTGTCATAATATATAATGCAAAACTATTGGGGAAGAAGAAGTTTGAGAAGATCTTGATAAAGTGAAGAACACGTGTTTTGAGGGAGTTGAAGACCCCCTCAAAAGTCCTGCTAAGGCATTTTCTATTGTTTTCCTTAGACCCATGACAATTGACCTAGCGTTATGCATTCTCAGCTTCTTTAACCCAGACTGTGTGCATGACAGTGGATGGCTTATCCTTGTAATGGTTTTCAGGGTCTAAGGATGGATATAAGCACGATTCAAACTCTAGCAAATTTTCATTGCTAAGTAGCATTGTGCACCCAAGGACAAAAATGAGTAGTTAACTACCATCAAAGAATAAAGCAAACGTCCAGGACACATCTCACTCCACTGTTGCTTGGAAAAGAGGCTCTTTGTCCCTTTAAGAGCCCTCAGACACATTTCCAATCACATCCTAAAAGCCTTCCTGGTTGTGTAGTTTAGGCGCATCCGGTAGCACAGCCGTGTTCCGATCTTCCTGGCAGATGTCATAATTTACTGTCACCCTCATGCAGGAATGTGGTGCAAGGGGCCCCCACACCAGCTCTGTGATCCATTGCCTGACAAGTCCCGGGTGTCAGCCTTCAGCAGGCCCAGCGGAGGTGGAACGCCATTTACCTGATAGCGCCTGTGATAAAGTGGGCAATTAGATGCACTTGGAAAATCCTGGCTGGAAACTGGCTGGCATTTAAGAAACATTACAGCCAAGTCAGGCTTCATAAAAGTTAATGGGGAAAAATTAAATCTTTCAAGATCTACCTTGGTCTCTAAGGAAGTCAGGAACACAGCACTCTATAGCTTTATCTCCTTTTGTGTCTCCCCCACCTTTTCACTCTATTTCCCCTCAGACAGGGTAATATATTCTCAGTGGAGATGGGAGTAAATGGGAGAGAATGGAGAGTTAAGGTTTCAAAGGTTTGATCTCAGAAGCATGTTATTTATTTAGTTCTCAACTCTCTCACTCACACACAATCATAGTGCTAGGATTTAATTCAGTGCATGAGCTTATATTTTGTCTCTCACTCTCTGGAGTTTCTAGAGTTTGGTGCCAACTTGGGTGTGATTTATTTGATATATATTCAATGCCTTCCCCTTCATTTCCTTCTCATAGGATAGTTTCAGTTTGTCAATGATTAATGAGTCTGGAAGGTGAGCGGCAGTTATCTTAAGGGCTCTCAAAAGTTTGTTTCAAGAGACTAGGCAAAATCTCCTGCTGCATTAACTGCAGTTAGATTTCCTGTTGATAACACCCCAGGGAAAATAACCACTTGCCCCCCAAGCTGCCATGAGCAAAGCTGTTTCTCAACCAACGATGTCCATGTTCTCTTTTTTTTTTTTTTTTTTTTTTTTTATAGAGGCATGCTTTATTTATTTGTTTGATGGTTTGTTTGTTTGTTTTGTTTATACATGCACTGGGTACAGTCAGAAGCACGGGAGGGTGAGAGAATTCACCAGAGCCAGAGCGGGGAGCAGAGCAGGCAGAAGGACCGAAGTACACTGCTGAGGGGAGCAGAGGGCGGCAGGAGAGGTCTGCACGCCATGTGGGACCCTCCTCTGGTGGCCGGGGAGCAGCCGGGGATCGAACCGGCGCCGCAGAGGCCGCGCGCAGTTTCGCAACCCAGCGCTCAACCGCTGCGCCACCGGGGAGGCCCTCCATGTTCTCTTCATTGCCCTGTGCATTTGCCATTTCCCTTCAGGCTGATAAGCATTCCACCTATGAGATGCAGGACGCGCATCACAAGGCTGGTCTAACACTGGGCCTCATTTAGACCTGGAGGTTTTCTGAATTTGAAAAGCCACAATTGATCTGGAAAATGTGCTTACAGACAGTGGAACAGGAAATCAATTCCCTCCCCAAGGCTAGTTCCTCCTCTGTTGGGTGGAAGAGGTGGGAGGAAGGGACAGGGTGTTCTCTGTGTGATTGGAATTCCCCTCTAAAGTCACAGGGGATGAGCAAGCTTTGCTTTCATTTTTTTGTACTTTATTTTGCACCTCGAACAATACACTTTCTGAGAGGAGCCAGAGGTGCCCACAAGAGGTGTTTCTCCTCCTGCAATAATGATGAGCTCTATCCGGCTCTGGTGAATTCTCTCACCTCCCACGCTTCTGACTGTACCCAGTGTTTGTATAAATAAAAATAAAAATTAAAAAAATTGAAAAAAATCATGATATGCTCTACACTAGGCTGAGGGCCCCTAAGGGAATCTGGGGATGGAAGGTGGGGCCTAAGTGGGTTTGGCCTGTTTGTGAGGAGGCCAGAGGGATATCCCAGGGGCCACAGGGTGAGCCATAGTGCTAGCTACTTCCCTGGGGGAAAAAAATTATTGGGTCTGCTTCCCCAAGTATTTAGAGGATGTCTGGGATTCGGGGCCAATGCAATCTAGTCTCTTTAATAAATAAATAGACTTGTTTTAGTTGTCAGAGTTTAAGGGACAGGGGATAAAGAGGAAAACCAATGCTTTTAGACCCCATCAGAATTTTGGAGACTAAGGAAGTGGTGATGGAACATTCTTCGCTCATTTGTACATTAATCGCTTGTGTCACTCTGGGATGGCCCCAATATAGACCCTCATTACATTTTCCTTATGATACCTTTTCATTAAGCATGAAGCCCATTCCAATCATCATATCATCATTTTAGGACGGTACACTTGATTATGCAGCCAGCGAGTGACCGGTAAAGTGTGTGTGTATTTTCACATACATATATGAACTGTCTATACTTAGTATAGCTGCCTATATTTGTGTGGAACCAGAGTCTCCGAAATCCAGATCCATGGAAAACATTCCTACCTTCCAGGACAGGCAATGCTGAGCCCAGGATTGTCCTGCTCAGTGCTCAAGCCTTCCAGAGTTACTGTAGGAGACTGCAATGATGACCCCAATTCTTTATCCCTCCTAATCTACGCTGTTTGAAACCCCTCCCGCCAAGAGATGGGGGTCTATTTTGCTGCCCTTAAATTTATTCCTGAATTGCCTGGGTCACTGGTGAAGGTTATCCTGTGCCTATTCTGGGTGAGTCTTGCGATGTCTTGTGTGTTTTCTCTTGCTCACTCAGTGCTCCTCTGTCACGGCCATAACACTCTGCCAAGATAAGCCTGCTAGAGACAAGAGTGACAGAACTCGGCCCTCCCAGTACCCCTGTTGTCTTAGCTGAGGTTAGATCAGTCAATAGCAACTGACCTCCAGAGATGCCTATAGGCCAAACTGAATCTAGCTTCAAAAAATCTTATTGTTTTGAATCAGTTTGTGAGAGATTTGTTATACAGCATAATTACAGCAACAAATAGCCTTCTGCTTATTGTTCTATTTCTAGATCTCTGTACTTTGGTCACCCATTCAGATCTTTTCTAGTAAGCTGAGTTAATGGTTTCTTTTATCTTACATGATTTTTTACTCCCTCTTTTGATTTTACCTTCCTTTTCTCTCTTCTCTCTTACATATGCACTTCTTATCAGAAATTTTTTGCTTTCCTATGGTGTTTAATATCATCAATACCAGAGAACTCTAGCAGTAAGGAAATATTCTCAGTTCTCCACAAGTATCTTATCCATTTTTAATTCATTCTGAGATTTGGGGAATGAAGGAAAAACCAAAAATAAACACTTGTGGCATATTAGGTAGTACTTAGTGCTATGGAGAAAACTTAAGCAGCATAAGTCAATGACTGAGTGTTGATAGGAAGACAGCTGAGTGGGAAATAGTCATTACTATTTCATCAAGGACAATTAGGCTAGCATCCTGAGAAGGAAATTTCTGAGAAATTTCTGGGTACATTTAATTGTTAAGACTATGTTGAAGTGGGATGATACAAAAGCATTATTTTTCTGATTGCCTATTTCAAAGTCTAATCTGGAGACTTACAAAGAATTAACATGGTTTACCCAGTAAAGTGCTGTTCATGCAGTCATTGTGGGAAGGAGAAAGTATTTCAGGGCTTGTAGCCCTTGACCTGCCTCATTCTGATAGTATTAGGCCTATAGTAAGCACCTGCTGGGCCTAGAATCTAGAGAGCTAGATTCTCACATCTGCATTGCTCTAAGGAAATCATGTGGCCTTAGCAAAGTCATTTATTTCCTCCAGTTTTTTTTTTTCTTTTTTCTCATTTGTCGAGTGGAGAGTTGAATTAGATGCTTTCTAAGGAAATTACCAGGTTTGACTTTTTTTAAAAATTTTTTTTTAAGATTTATTTATTTATACAAGCACTGGGTACAGTCAGAAGAGCGGGAGGGTGAGAGAATTCACCAGAGCCAGAGTGGAGAGCAGAACAGGCAGACCGACGAAATACACTGCTGAGGGGAGCAGAGGGTGGCAGGAGAGGTCTGCGCGCCATGTGGGACCCTCGCCAGCAGCCGGGGATCGAACCACGTTGCAGAGGCTGCGGGCAGCTTCGCAACCCAGCGCTCAACCTCTGTGCCACCGGGAAGGCCCAGGTTTGACATTTTTTAGTTTTGAAATTCTGTGGCTGTATTAGGCCTTGCAGAAAACAGAAAAAAAGTAAAAAGAAATATATTAATGAAAATAATATTGCCCTAGGCAGTCACTTAAAATCTTGAAATTTTCACAAATCTTCAAAAGAAGGAATAGTGCAAGGTGATAGAAAATCATGCATGCTATGGAGCTCAGCAATATCTTCCCCACCAAATCCACTCACCCTTCTGCCCAAATATAGAAGTAGCTAGTCTTCTTTTGCATAAGCTTTCCTAAATCCATGATGCCAAAGGGCATTAATCCTTTAAACATCTTTCATGTCTCAGTTTCAAATACGGTGCAAGACTTGGGCATCAAAGTTGCTACACTGCTTTCAGTGTGGGTTCTGGAGTGTTCCTGGGTGATAGGGGTAATGGCCGATGGTAATTTTGGATGGGAGTGTTCACAGTGCATTTCCATTTTCTGCCCATCTTGGGCCCTAGTATTTGTGGTAAAAAAAAAAAAAATCATAGAAAACCTTGACTTGTGCATGTGCAACAAAATGGTACTCTAATGTTTCTAGGGATCAAGGAAGCTGCTATCTCTTAACCTTCCTGGAATGGCAGAGCTCTTGCCATGGACTATGACCGAGCAGGAGACAAGACCCTTGCGAGCTTAATAAAAGTTTGAATGATGTGTGAGTAAAGGAGAGGGCTGATCTGGGAGAAGGAATGAGGTCAGAGATGGGAAAATGCTAAGCCAGAAAGAGGTTGGCTTCTACAGGAAGCGCTGGTAGCCAAAGCCCGCCTGCTTGGGTCTGGCACAGCACACTCCCTTCAATTCTTGACGTCAGTGCTGCCAAGGTTAGAACATGCTGAAGGGCTGGAATTGCACCTAAAATGTCACGTGTAAGACAGGGTGGGGGAGGAAGTGTGACTGCAGCAGTCAGGGAGGGGCAGCAGGTCTTCCTGCACCGCTATTTTCACAGCATGATATGGGCAAGGGATTGAGGAAATATAGTTTTGCAAAGAAAAATCATTTAAAGTAAAGAGATAAAACGTCAATGTCATGTAAACACATGAACACAGAGCAGAATATTGAGTGTAAGAAATAAATTATTCTGTTTTCATCCAGTTGCCAAAGAGGGCTAGTTCTGTCCACATTTTGGCTGCTTCCTGTCTTTTCATTGTTTCTTTAGTCTCCTTAAAATATTTGTAAGCTGCTAAACATTTGGCAATTTTGTATATTTCAACAGTTATAAATGAGAGTTCTGGAGCCAGACATCCTCAAATGAAACCTCGGGTTCTAGTCTACCAACTCTTAACTTTGGCTTGTTTCCTAATTCTCCTTGTTCCCTCATTTTTTCATCTGTAAAATAAAAGTTCTTGCAACTTACAGCTCAAAAATTGTTAGCGGATTATATATAAGATCATGCATGTGAAGTTCATAGAAAATCAGCATCTTCATTATTTATTATAAATTTTTCAACTCAAACAAGATGCAGCAGTTCCTAGAGATGTAATAATGTGCAAGAAAAATGGAGGGAGATAGAGAAAGATTTGAAAAGCTGCACATGCAGTCATTCTATATTTACAAAACAGTTAAGGAGAAAGCCCTGTATATGTTAAAAATGTAAGTAAGATCAATATGCAAGATGTAACAGACAATAACTACAACCAAATAGAGATATTGATCAAATCAAGGAATGAAGGACGGATCCTTTTTCAGAATGCGTAAGAAAACATAATTTATGTTTAAAGGAAGTTGAATCCAGAGAGCAGATCTAAAACACATAATGGAATGAAGAACAGAGAATATCATGACTGTGTGGCTAAATCTAACAAACAAGAAAAAAAAAAACAATTGGACATGATTCTAAAGCATTAAAATAAAATTAAATTAAAATACACAATGACATTAACAGATTGATTTGGAATGGAATAAAAGGGAGTTAAAACACTTATTTTCTAGGAGGTGATAAAAGCATTGATTAATTTAATTTAATTTAATTTTTTGGCATAGAAGAACTGGGGTGTAGGCCAGAGGTGTGGAGGGTGAGAGGATTGACCAGAGGCAGAGTGGGGAACAGATCAGGCAGATCTACTGAAATACACTGGTGAGGGGAGCAGCAGGCGAGACAGGAGCAGTCTGCTATGCCATGTTGGTTAGCTCCCTGGTCAAGGATCAAACTCAGGCTGTGGCATTGATAACACTGAGGCTTAACCCCAAGGCTACCAGGGAGGCCCCGATTAATTTTATACTATTTTCTAATCCACAAGAACAAACTCTTAAAGGTTAGGGGAGCAGTGCTCTTGGAAGCTATAGAAAGGAGTTCAAACATGGGTCCAGCAAACAGTTCCCACAATGACTCCATCTTATCATTGAGAGATGCTACGCTTTAAACCTTGAAACCGTTCTAATGAGATTCTGAGAAGATCAACATAATGCTAGCTAATCTTTAAAGTTATTAAATTCAAGTCAGTCTCTTGCTGAGAAAAGTTTTTATAGAAAGTTGATTGTAGGGCCTCCCTGGTGGCGCAGGCGGTTGAGCCGCACTGTGAAGCTGTCCACACCTCTGTAGCACCAGTTTGATCCCGGCCGACAGACGAGGGTCCCACATGGCGTGGCAGACCTCTCCTGTCTCTCCCCGCTGCTCCCCCTCAGCAGTTTATTTCATCAGTCTGCCTGTTCTGTTCCCCACTCTGTCTCTGGTGAATCCTCTCACCCTCCCAGTATCTGGCCAGTACCCTGGTTCTTGTATAAATAAATAAATCTTTAAAAAAAAGTTGAATATAGCCTCCAATTCCCCATTACTCAAAGTACAAGTCAACTTTTCAGCTCACAACAATGATCACATTTTAAACTCTATTTCTTCAAATAAATATATTTTATATTGTAACAATTTTTAATGCTTTATAAGCTCCTGCTCCATATTTCTCTGTCAACTGATATTTAAAAGTAAATTCTAAATAAACATTTTGTAGAAAATACAGCCTTCAATTCAGATATATGAAAAGTTTCTCACATGTTGCAATTACTCAATGATTATGAGCTAATGTTACTAAATAACATTAGAAAAAGCTCAGACATTTATTTGAATTTTCTGTCTAATGATAGGCTATAGAAGAAAGAAGATGACATTTGAGTCCCTGAATCTGCAATGAAAGAATTAGATACAGAGCATTGAAATTACAGATAATTTGTTGTCTTATAAAACTGGAATGTTTTTCAATTGCAGTGTTTGTGTTTTTGTTTTTTTTCAATGCCCTTGCATCCACTTGCTATGGTTAACTTCAAGGATATGAGTTTTAAATACTCATATACACAAATATTAGCCAAAGAAAGGAATCATGGTTGTATGTAGAGTTGTCTGCTGCACTTTAAAAAAGTCATTTGCTCCACTCCAGAGTGAAAAAATCAGAATTTGGGGAGTGGGGCTCAATATATTTTTATACTTTGAATTTTTCAATGACTCACTGGTAACCAGGATTGAGAACTATAGAGATAGACAAGTGTGAAAACCTGAAATTCTTAGACAGAAAACTGTCCTCAGCCTCCTGGATTGGGACTTTGGTAACCTTTAGGAAGCTGGAAGTTATTTGGGGGTGACTTGACCTCGTGCATTAGTTCTCCCAATTGTATGAAAGGAAAATACAGAATCAACAGAGAGAAAATGACAAGAACAGGACAAGCTATCAGTACATAAGTTCCCAGTACATGAAGTCAGGGTTCAGAGAGAAGCAAAACTCACCTGTTGTAATGCTCAAGACAGAGCTTCCAGTACCAGCGGGCAGAATTATTGCCACTCAGATTCCACCACAGGGGACTCAGGAACACAAGTCTCTTCTGTCTGTGATCTGCTCAGTTCCATGTCCCACTGGGTTTGGGACTGATATTGCTGATATTATTTATTAATTTTATAGTGACCATTATTATTTTTAATTTTTTTTAATTACAGTGCCTTAATCTATCCCTTCTTCTGGCATAAACAGACCCCCGAGGGCACATAACACATTTTTTTTTTTTAAGATTTATTTATTTATTTATACAAGTGCTGGGTACAGTCAGAAGAACGGGAGGGTGAGAGAATTCACCAGAGCCAGAGTGGGGAGCAGAGCAGGCAGAAGGACTGAAGTACACTGCCGAGGGGAGCAGTGGACGGCAGGAGAGGTCTGTCGCGCCATGTAGGACCCTCGCCAGGGGCCGGGGATCGAACCTGCGCAGCAGAGGCTGAGGGCAGCTTCACAGCCCAGCGCTCAACCACTGCGCCACTAGGGGAGGCCCAGCACATTTTTTTTTTTTTAATTGCAGAGGCTTAATCTATCCTTTTTTCATTATTACCAAATTTATAGTCTGACTGAAAATTGAGAAAATCTTAGATACAGGGATCCTTTGGACTTGTGCAGGAACAGAGCATGTGGGTCAGACCAGGCTTGAGACTTAACTGTAGAGGCTTAGGAGGGTCTCTGGAAGGAAAATGAGACCAGAAATGAAACAACAGATCCTAACAGAGTCAAGATACTTCTATTTCTTAAAAGCTTGTGTTCTACTGTGAAAAACAGGCTAAGAACAGGGTCATACCCTGAGATTATTGTTCTGCAAATAAAAAGTAGTTGGCTCTGAAAATCACTTGTCACGCCCTCTGTTGGTGGTAGACGGAGCTGATAAATCTCTGCCCTACCACAGAGTTTTTTTCCCCCTGCCCTACCACAGAGTTTTGCTTCTATCTTTCAACATCTTTAAGTTGGAAGGTGAGAAGTTGTGGAGTTTCATTGTCAAGTTCTGTGGGAGACAGAATTTAGAAGTTTGAGGCTGAGACGCATGAGGGAAGGATTAAGAAAGGAGATGGGGCTCAATGAGCTTCAATAGGTAAAGGGAGGGCTTTCCAAGGGCTAATAAAATTGAAATTCTTCAGGAGGGGAAAAGAGCAAGGTGTGTTCCTGGCACAGTGACTTTTCTGGAACGTTTCCTGATTTAGCCCTGGAAGCCCTTATTTGGTTAATCCAGGGTTAATTTGTAAAGGCAAAAATCTAATTACAAATGGTTGAAATGTAACCTTATGCTTCTTTCTGCTTTTCCCTCCTGACACAAAATTGAAGCTTAAGGCTCTCTCAGAATTTTCAGTCAAAGCTAGAACTTTATGCCAATGTAGCTTAACCATAGAAGCCCATTTCTCATCTTATAAATCTCATGCCAGAAAAGAACTCCCACTGGCTTGCAGAGCAGTTCTGGCACAAACAGACCCCCGAGGGCACATAGCAGGATGAGCAGAGGGTAACTGTGCACATTTCCCAATGCCTGACAGGGTGGGGAAGAGACACTAGAGCTATTCCCCTCAGGCAGAAGAATCCCACACACTAAGTATAATTTCCAGGCATGTCGGGTAATGGGGCAAAATTAAATTGGACTCTCCTTCTATCTTAAATCTAATTAATCTTCCTTTGCCATGCACTCACTTCACTAAAATATGGCATTAAAATTCCAGCACTTTAGTTTGCATTTTCTAGCTGCTTTCTATAAGCAGCAGTAATCTGATCTACTAGTTCATGAAATCCTTATATGGAATGACTTTGAAAAGTGAAAGTATTGGTGCTCAGCAAATCATTAACATGACATCGATTTGGAAATGTTAGATCCCAAACTAAAAAAGTAGTATCCCAGGGATTGAGTTCTCCTCCTCCTCCTTCTCATCCTTTGGTTGGACTAAGAAATCATCCATTGTGGTAGTTGTTAGTAGAATTACACACTCCATAAACACACTTAAATATTCCTTGGAAAAGATTTGTAGAAATAGCCTTGCTTAAACAATGTTTGATTGTCAGTAATTATATTTAATTCTGAATTTGTTTTGGCTTCTGTGCATCTCACGTTAACATGTCAGGTCTGCAGCTGTATTGGGGGAAGACATGTTTGCTTCAAAATCAAAATCAGCCACTTCATTGATCCCAAAGAACCTCCCAGCTCCCAAATAAAAGTGCATAGGACTCAGGTACTTGAACAAGTTAGCTTGAATATCTCTTTAAAACCAAGTCCCAGTTAGAATTTTCTCCTCTCTGTTGAGTGAGGAAATCTATGACAGAATTTTTCTTGTATTTACTTGCTTTGTACATGTGAGAACTACAAAACGAGAAACCGTATTCTGGCAACCGCTGTCCTCAGAGAGAGAAACTGTAAAATAAGCAAGCATGTTGAAACATTTAGAAATATGCCACAAATATTTTTGTAATATGGATTGTTTGTATATGCATAACATATATATGCAAATATTATAATGAGAGCCTAAGAGCCAAGATTCTTAGATATTATAAAACAGATTTATCACCAACTCTAGTTTTGTAATATTGACTACAGAGGCTGGCCTAGAGATAATGGATCACTTTAGCTTTAGATTTCATATATACCAATATATAAAATTAACTTAATAAGGTGGATTACATGAGCAGGTCATGTACCTGTTTTTCTTTTTCCTCTTGAAGGCGTTGTGTATGAGATTGTATACAAGGATGAGTTCTAATGGATTTGTCCAACATGATTGCAACAAGATGACCACTGATATCCAAGTACATTTTGAGAGAACAGGAAATTATTTTCTGCTTCTTTCTATTTCTGAGAGTATTTGTTTTTGGATTTGATTATTCAATATCTATATGGTTTTTGAGTAAAGTAATAAAGAATGAGTGAATAAAAAAATCATATCAAAAACATAAAATCTAAACAAGAATCAGGCAGTTAGTGAATATTTTAGCCTCTGCAGTTTGTGCAATCTCTATTGCAACTAATCAGTGCTGCCATTTTAGAGTAAAAACAGCTATAGACAATGTGGAAACCAAATGAGTGTGGCCATGTTCTAATAAAACTTTATCAAAAAACAGCCTGTGGGATGAATTTAGTCATTGAATCATAGTTTGCCAATCACTGATCTAAAGTATCGAGGGCAGTCATTTATTCACAAATAACTGATTAACGTACAGGTATTTGAATAATTCATAAGATTTCATTGGAGGGTCAGCTTAGATGAAACGCTACTCGTCTAAACATTCTACTGGTAAACCATCAATACATAGAGAGTGTACCGGACCAGCCAGACTTCTGCACTTTCCTCTGCGTCACCAAACTTGTTTTTGCCATTGTATATTTTTAAGTGTCGTTCCTATTTCCAGGCTAAATGAGGGAAAAGGGTTAGAGGACATGAGAAGACGCTAAATGCAACTAAAGGCAGACCAAATACCAAATAGTCTGTCCATTAGTCACTCTGAATTTTTAGCAGGGTGAATGCTGCATTCATTAATGCCCAGAGTCAGCCCAGGCAAGGACCAGACAGTCTGCTGGCAGAAAGCTGAAGGCAAAAGAAGGCCTGTGTTGATTGTCGTCTGTAGTTACAAGCCTGAGAAATAGTAGCTATGAATCAGCCTGTCTGAGGCTCAGCTGTCTTTATATGCAACAGTAGGAAGATAATATTTTAAAAAGCTTTTAGGAATAAAATGAGTCTTAACCACTAGAGAGAAGAATCACAGTCTGCAGCTACCTTGCCTGAGGCCTAATGATGATTCATTGTAAAATTAGACCAATTAACCACCCTCCCCCAATTCTGTAGTCTTGAGAGAGTTAGATAAGATCATTGGTTCCCTTTGACTCATGGAATCCTAAAATAAAAGGGATCTCAGAGATCTTCTGGTCATGGGGTTATGGAATATTATAAGTGTAAGACATCTCACTGGAGATCTAGTCAACTCTTTTATTTACAGATGAGTATACTGAGCTGTAATGAGATAAATGAAGTCCAGTGATTCATAGCTAGTGGGTGGTGAAGGTAGGACTTGAACCAGCACTCTTGATTCTGGGTTGATAGATTGATTGGTTCATTCATTAAAAATAATTATCAATAATCATTCAATCAATGCATTTATACATTATTTACCAAAGTGATTTTATCAGAGAACTGTTTTTGGTTTTTCACAAGGATGAGAGACCATCAACACCCCCCAAAATCCATTTCAGAAAATGTTGTGATTATTACTCCATTCCTTTAAGCCCTTTCAATTCCACCCACATAGCCACTTTACAGGTAAGGACAGTAAGATATGAATAGTCTAAGTTGATGGCCCCTAGAATTACCTGAGGATATTTAAATATTTACAAGGCATAGGCCATATCCAGACTAACAAATTGTAATTTCTGGGGCAAAGTACTGGCAAGATATTTTTTGAAGTTTCCCAGGTGATTTAAATGTGCACACAAATTTTGGGAACCGCCACGTCAGGTAATCTCTTCTTATGTTATTCCTCATGTAGGAAAAGTCATCAGCTATTGTGGGAAAAAATGATTTGGGGACATCAGAAGAAATGGGATAACATTTCTAAAAAAGATGCCCACCTCACTCAGACACACACATCCACATAACAGAGAGGAATTCTGAAGAACAAATGAACCAATATAGGTAAAATTTTTTTTATCTTAGAAGACAATCAAATTTTAATTGTGAATGTTTTATCTACTAACTTGAAAGAATTATTCAGGTTGAGATAATTATTCAGGAATTACAGAATCAGTAAATTCTCAAAAGCACTTTTAAAGTAGATCTTTTAAAGTAGCACTTTTAAGTAGATCTATGTTCAATATTCTTTTAAGTAGATCTATATTCAATTAATGCTTCTCCTGTTATTTCTATTATTGTCAGCCCATGATGGCATTTCAAATGGAGTCTATCTGTTATAAGGTCCTAACTCAAGTAGTCTAACTAATCTCTCTCCATTAGAACCTTGAACTTTAAGGCAAAATAAAATCTTCCAACTTATCATTTTTGTTCTCATATTCAAAAATCTTACTGTCCTTAGATACTGTTTCGTGGGAAGAAGAGACAAGAAATACTTGCTCTGAAAGCCAAAAGACTGGGTTAATAAGGGAAGAACTACTGCCATTGCAAAGGGAAAATCCCAAAGCATTGAAGATATCTTCTGTTATCCTAGTGACAGATCTAGTAAAATAAACAGACCACGATGTTCCATTGCAGTGGTAGAAATACCAGTTGAAAATCCTGGGAAAGTGAACATGGGAAGAGCTCTCACAAAGAGAGTTCCTCAAATTAGAAGAGAGTAGGCTGCCCATCGGGAGAAGGGGAGAGGCCTGAAAACATCTCTACTCCTACCCAACAAGGCCGCAATTTATTTTTCTGAGATCTAACCCAGAATTCACATTGATAGAATGTGCCAAAAGACAGGTCTTTCATATCTTCGGTTTTTCGTGTGGTCAACCTAATGCCTCAGGACATTACTATGACCACTAGATAATTTTGTTCTATGGCCCAATTGAAGTTGATCATAGAAATTGTGTTCTTAGATGCCCCCACTTCAAAAACACACTCCTAGGTGGGCCTCCCCTGGTGGCGCAGGTGGTTGAGCACCGCGCTGTGAAGCTGTACACAGCCTCTGCAGTGCCCGTTCGATCCCGGCTGGCTGGCAAGGGTCCCACATGGCATGGCAGACCTCTCCGGTCTCGCCTGCTGCTCCCCTCAGCAGTGTATTTTGTCAGTCTGCCTGTTCTATTCCCCGCTCTGTCTCTGGTGAATCCTCTCACCCTCCCGCGAATCTGGGCTGTACCACGGTTCTTGTATAAATAAATAAATAAATCTTTAAAAAAAATAAAATAAAACACTCCTAGGTCCATATAACAAATAATGAACAGCCATAATATATTCCAGTGGGTGAGTATGGGAATGAACAAGAAGGAAAGCAAGAGAATGAGATGTTCTACAGTAAGAAGACAGAGATAAACAAAGGAATTTTCCAATGATATCTCTACCCATGCAAAAGAGTATCACAGTCTGTTTATTTTGATAGCTCGGTCTCTAGGACAATATAAGATATCTTCAATGGTTGAGGATTTTCTTTTTATCATGGCACTTATTCCCTTATTGACCCAGTCCTTTGATTTTCAGAGCAAGCTTTTCTTGGTTCTTCTTTCCTAAACTCCAAGAGTAGAAATTGAAGGACAACTAAGTGCCAAACAATGATACGGGTGAAGAGAAACTGAGACTTATTTAACTTCTGAAACATTTCAATGATTTCTGTTTCTTGTTAAAGATATTCACACACTTTGTTTTAGAATATAATGTCAAGATTTTCAAGAGAGTGCCCTCTTTCAAGCATTTTTCTTTGGTGGATGTGGGGATATGGCAGTATGTCTTTATAACATACTATCTGAAAAAACTCAAATACTATCTGAAAAATCAAATTCATGGCTAAGGACTGGTGAAACTTGTTTTCTGTTGTCTCTACGTGTCTCTATGTTTATGTGTGAGTGTGTGTGTGAGAGACAGAAACATCATCTGTTATTAGACATTTCAATGAGAGAAATCCATACTTAGCATCAACAAAGCAGGGAGGATGACCTCACTTCTTGTTGCAGAAGACACATCCCATACTATGTTTTCTGATACATCTGGATCTTAGTCATGACCTATTTATATTGATACATCTGGATCTTAATCATGACCTATTTATTACTTAATTTTTTTCCAGTTGAGTACAGGTAAAGCAGAGACCCATTTCTGGTATGAATAATAATAATAACCACTACAGCCTCTGTTGCTGCCCTTGGCTCATATCCAACTCGTTTTCCTTCTTTGATAGTCTCCTTTTTCTCCTTTGCTTCAAGCTCCTTTTATAAAGTATTGCTAAGAGCTAGCAATACTAAGAATTTTGTCTAACTCATGTTACTGTTTGCTTTGACTTTTGGGGGCAATCAATCCCTTTGAAGTTTCAAAAGAGAAATAGTAAAACCAATGGGTGAGTCTTTAAGGAGGACAGGATGGTATATCACACAAGTGTCTCTGTCTGACATGCCTCGATCCCAGATCCCTGTGCACATACAATTTGCAATATCCATCCCTGTTTGATATGGGAAAGAGCCATTAAGTATAATTTGGCTTTTTTTGCAGGAAACTATGCATTTAAGTGATATGAATGTGTTCATTCACTTATGCAATAATTAATGATTGAAGGCCTGGCTGCCAGGCACAGCATGTAAGGAGCTGCTTTGCCTAGAAGCCAGCAGAACACCTTCAGTCTAGGAGTCTGGGAAACAGTTCCAATGTTCCTGGAATCAGAATGAATTGGGTTCCATTCCTCAGCTCTGCCATTTAATTAATGGCATGGAACATTAATAATGTGGAATCAGAAGCAATGGACTTAACTATAATGTCTCAGTTTTCTCACAGAGGGAGTTAAAAACGGTGCCCACTACAGAGGGACAGAGTGAACCTTAAATGGCAAACCATATATAGAGATTCTAGAGCAAATTAGGGGTGTGACAGAAGTTAGATCCTTTTCTGCTAGCATGGTAAGTCTTTTCACACCCTGATTGATAGGTGCCACTTCCATATTTCTCCATCTAACATAATTTGGCCTATAATAGTTATGCGGAACAATTCAAGTATCATAGAAGCAAGACCCGGTGTCCTCACCTGCCAACAGATATTTTATAGCCTTAAAAGGAACTCTGTGTTACATAAAAAGGAGAAAGGGATGCTGTTTCATACCAAGGGGAATTTACTACTCTCTGCTCCCTGTAATTTAAAGGGTTAATTTGCTTTCATGTTGCTCCCACTGAGAATCACTGTTATTATGGGATGCAGGTTCCCACAAAAATAAAGAGAGATGCTTATTTTAAAGCACAAACTGGCAAGACCATAGTTAATTTCCATGAGAGTCAGAGAGCAAAAAACTCTGGGCATGTCTTTGAAAATTCACTTGGGATACTTTATGTCCAAGAGACGGCGCTTAAAAGACAGGAATCCCATACCTTGAATTCACTTTCCCATGAAAAGCTGCAGAAGTTACTACAGAAAACACCAAGCAATTTACCTTTTCTCTAACCACCCCCACCTCCAGCCCCTGCCCATTCTTCAGTCTCCTCTCTCCTTCCCAAGTTCACTATTTGGAAAATTCTGCGCTGGAAGAGCACTTGCTTCAACTCTTTGCTACTAGAAATCTGGCCCCTGAGTGGCAGTTATGTTCTTACCTAGAGCTTGTTCAAAATGTAGAGTTATAGGCATCACCAAGACTTACGAATTAGAGTTTGCATCTTCATTAGATTTTCAGGGATTCTTATGCATCCTGGAAACTGGAGAGCAGGCCTTTTCCTGTTCCCCATGTGGAAAGGTGATATAAATGCATTTCTTGGCCTTGGAAATGTTGATGCAAGTCCTGTTTATTGTGGGCCTTTCATTTATATTTTCCTGTTGTAAACAATATTTAGCATGAAGGAACAGCATCATACCAAGCCCTCTATGTGGCAAATTTAGACTCTGAAAGTTTTTAGAACCATGTGCCTTGCTTATCACAAGTCTTAGATTATATTTAAATCCACTGGAAACCTGCATGTACAGGCAGTACCATTTTGGGCTTCAAAATATCATATTATAATGGGACTACATCACTCTTGTGAGTAACACAGGTCAGTTTTGAAAAACAGACTGTTTTGTTTCGTATGGTAGTGATTTTCTATAGCCCTCTGGGTAAAGTAGAGACTGTTTGGTTGACCTAAACTATATCAAGTAAACCAAATGAAAAAAGTCCACATACAATTTAAATATAGCCAGGTATTAGGGATACCTTAGAAAACTCTTATGTATTTTGTTTGTTTCTTTCTTTGTTTTCTGTTGTTTTAAAAACTAAGACAAAGATGTAAATAGAGAAAATATTGCTGAGCACGCAAAATAGACAGTTAATGATTAAATATGATGGTATCATGATGTCATAAATTTCTGACACATCTGTAAAGATCATTTATTAAGAAATTGATGTTGAGAGCCTCCCTGGTGGTGCAAGGGGTTAAGCACAGCACTGTGAAGCTATCCACAGGCTCTGCAGCACCAGCTTGATCCCTGGCTGGCCAGGGAGCTACCCACATGGCACAGCAGACCTCTCCTGTCTTGCCAGCTGCTCCCCTCAGTACTGTGTTTCAGTCAGTCTGCCTGTTCTGTTCTCCACTGTCTCTGGTGAATCCTCTCACCCCCTGCACCTCTGGCCTATACCCCAGTTCTTGTATGCAAGGACAAATAAATCTTTTTTTTAAAAAAAAAAAAGAAATTGGTGTTGAGTCCTCTGGCCATATGCACATTGTTGCAAGGTCTCTTGAGGAATATGAAGTGAAGACATTTCACCTTCCAGTGACTAGAACGGATGAATGTGTTTACTGTCCACTATTACCCCTCACCCAAAGGAAAAAAAAAATCACCTGAGAAACAAAGAGGGAAGAACACAGAAGCAGGAGAGCTGAATTCTGACCAGGATCACTGGGGAAAGTCTCATCACCAAAGGTGTTGCAAAGGGAGGTACTAAATGGGAGACTCTGTCTACTGCCCACGCCATCCTTAACCTTCCTGAGCCTGCGCATTACAGATCCTATCCGAGTCCTCACCCAGAAAGGGTGAAGGTGAGAACCTTCCGGTTGGACTGGGACAAACCCTTCCACTCAAGGGAAATAGGAGAAGTGAGTTGGCGGCTTGGGCTGCGACTCCCTGACAGGACGTCCCTTCACACTGAGGCATAATGTGCCTGGTATGCTTTGAAGACCTCACATGGCGGTGGGCTTGACATGTCTTTCAGTGGACACTGATTTTTATCACCAATTCATAACAAACTATTTTGCCGACAGAAGGAAAATGAGGGAGGGGGCAGGGAGAGGAGTAGGGTAGCTGATAACAGCCTACATTTAGAAAGAGTTTAGAAAAATCGATATAAGTGTGCTTCAGGGACCTCATCTGCCTGTCAGCTAACTGCTTTGGGATTTTCACGCGTACCCACTCGGGTACTGAAATCACACGTTGTGCTTTGGAGTTCCTCAATATTAGAGAAAACCCACACAGATGCGAAGCAAACTTATAGTCTCAACACTAACATCAATGTGTGATAAATGACTGCGTGTTCGGTCATTATTTTCTGTATGTATGTTACATTCCACAATAATTGTTTTCAAAATTTTGTACCAGAAAGATCCCTTAAAATGCACATATGAAAAGACATGCTTACAAATAAGCTGAAGGGCTATACATAACAAATATTCCTAGATGCTCTTTCCTGCATAAGTCAAATTACACAAGGAAGAGATGAACATCAATTTCACACCCACACCCCACCACACCTTCTGCCCTCTGACTGTCATTGAGATCACAGTAGATGTTTAGCAGCCACTGGGAAGGTAGACAGAGCTCATTGAAAATGTTCTGTGTCTTGGGATGTTTCCTATCCTGGGCTTGGCTAATCACACAGATTTCATCTCCTTCCTTGGATATAGAAGTAATAAACATTTCCAACTTGAATTTAAACCAATATGGTATATGCCTCGGGATCTTTGCACTTTCTGTGGCTTTCACCTGAGACTTGGTTCTCACTGAAATTTGCTTCAGGACCTGACTCAAATTATTCTTTCTCAGTGCTAAAGTCTAAAATTGGCTCCATATAGTTCTTAATATTTCCTAGCCCTCTCTGTTTGGATGTTTTTTGTACTTATAACTTGTACTTTAGCCTTTCTGTCTTTCTTTTTCTGTGTCTGTCTCTGTCTCTCTGACACACGCATCCATATTAGAATGTTAGATACACAACAGCAGGGATTTTTGCCAGTTTTGTTCACTGTACCTACAGTGGTGTGTGATAGGTGCTCACTATCAATGATCATTTGCTGAATTAATTGAGTAACTAAGCGGAGAGAGGTGGCTGCAAATATCGTATTAAAAATATCAGTCTGGCACAATGAATTAATTACCAATGGCATTGTAGTCAAAGAATCTATGTTATCTTATTCCATAGCACAGTTTGATGTTTACATTTTAAGTACTGCAGGTGGAATGCATTGTATATGTTATGGGTTGTAGAGTCCAACCTGGGACTCTTGTTTATACCATGGACTTAATTAGAACTTTTGTTCTGAATTCCAAATAACAGCAGCATGTAAACCTGTCCTTGAAACACAACCCTCCTAATGTGTTAAGACTGTACCTTGAGTCACCCTCAGGTTACGCCCGTGTATCCCCCGGGCACTCCCCTGGTTTCTACTACTGTTATCATTTTACCAGCTAAAGGACACATTTTTAAGCTGATATCCTGCTGTTGTTATGAAGGGAATTGATTCTAATTGCCAGTTTCCTGCATTTTTCTTAAACATTTAGCCTTTGCAAGAAAAAAAAAAATCACTATGAAAATTCCACACGTTACTAGGATTACTTCATAAGCAGAACATTCTTGACTTTGGAATTCCCCCCAGAGTCTGCACTGAGCTTATTCATACAGACAACCTGAATTCATTTTGAAATGGGAGGAAAGCAGTGCAAAATGTTATCTTTGAGCTATGACATTTGGTTTGTGGCAGACATACAATATGGACACACATCAAATGTCAAAGACTGATAATAGGCAGGAAGCTCCACTGTGGACACAGCCAGCCTGACCTTCACTGATGGCAAAACTGAGGATGAAATGCAACTGTTCTAACCTCAGGTCTCCTGGGACGTGAGCAAAGCTGGGCCTACAGGTAAGGACGCAGGATCACTGTGCTTGAGGGTCTCGGGACATCTCACAAATAACTGACTGAAATCTGGCCAACAGGGAGGGCCCAGCTTATTTATCCATTGTTGGAAGATGAACAACGCAGAAAAATAGGCCCTGGTTCCAAGTCTTCCCTGGCTCCATTATCAGGGAAACAGGACAATATAATACAGAAATAAAATAGAGAAACTTCCTCTTTGCCATCATTTTGAATCTGTCCTGGCAGAGATTTGCACTGACATCAGCTCCCTGTGGGTTCAATATGAAATTTATCTTCATGGAAATGTGACCCCTGGCTGCCAGTAGATGCAAAAATATAGCCAACAATGGGGCAAATAAAGATAAAGAAGTTTGAGCAGGACAAATATTGCATTTCCTACAACTGCTTATAATTCCCCTGTCCCGGGAATGAATAGAAACAAATGGATGCCATGAGCCAAGGGGAACCTCTACTGTGTTATCTGTGCACTGCTTGAGGTGACAAAGCAGATGAACTTCTTGCACAGAATGGAACAGGATGATTAATTGATATTGCAATGAATAAATGATGTGTGCTACAGACATGGAAGATGGGTAGCCAGGGATTGTCATGAAATGTTCTGTTCAATTCAATAGATACATGCACTGAAGACCTTATTCTATTTTCATGTTAGGGCTGATTTAGCTTTAAAGGTTCAGGAATTGATTGCTTGCACATTGTGTGTGTGTGTGTGTGTGTGTGTGTGAATGATTTAAAAATTTTCAAGTGTCAGATTTACTTTGCTGAGCTATTCATTTAAACACAAGTCAGTTTTTTAATTAAGTCACACGTTTGAAACTGAACATGTATGTATATTTTACTTTGACTATCTAGGTTATGGTTTAATAACGTTGGTCTTATTTTGTCCTGGTGTATGCTTTGGCTTTTCCTATTAATGCCATGCATTTATACAGCTGTTTTCAAAGCAGCTGTGAAATATTTAAAAAATGTATTCCCAAGGGGAAGAAACTTAATATAAGCAATGTAGAGAAAGAAAAAAAAAAGACAAACATTTTTCTATGGGTTCTGTCAGTGTATTTCAGATATACCAGGAAATCAGCTAAGCTGGGTGGCAAGAAGAAATAAGAAAGTCTTTACTTCAATAAATCACTCTCGTAATTGTTCCAGAGCAATTTGATTTGAGGAATAGACTTTGGGGAAATCCTCCTTCCCAAAATATCCACCTTATCTGGCTTTTCCTGATAGCTTAAATTCCACTGTCTGAGAGGACTGCTATAAAGCTAAGGGTGCAAACATCTCAGCGAAAGGAGGAGCCACTGAAATATTTACACTTCAGGGTGAGGTGTTTAATCAAATGTGATAACTAACTGGGATGTGTTTTTCTTGTGAAGCCACTGATTTCCAAGAGGAAAGGGTGTTAAGATAGTGTTGGGAAGGCTTGACAGTGAAGGTAGGAAGGTGTTAAAGATGAAAGTCAACAACCTCCTAATACATGGAGTGAGTAGATATGTCTTAGTCCAGGGTATATGCAGTGAGGCATCTGCCTGAGATTGTCAGTGTAGAAGTTGGGCATAAAATCATTATGGGGAGGTCCCAGGTGGCGCAGGGGTTAAAGACAGGGCTATCAAGCTACTGCCAGCCACTACAGCACGAGCTCGGTCCCAGGCCGGCCAGGGAGCAACCCACATGGCGCAGCAGACCTTTCCTGTCTCGCCCACTGCTCCCCTCAGTAGTGTGTTTCAATAGATCTGCCTGTTCTGCTCCCCACTCTGTCTCTGGTGAATCCTCTCACACCCCACACCTCTGGTCTACACCCCAGTTCTTGTATGCATAAATAAATATATCTTTTAAAATAAATAAAATTATCACAGGATTTGGAGTTTATTCCAATTACCTAAACTTCCTCTTCACCCCAGAATTCCAGAAATCAAACCCTGTTTAATTATTAGAAAGATGTTCTGATGGAATCATTCTGTTCATTTGAATAAGGAAAGGAAGAACAAGTATGGGATCACTGTTCAAGCTTACCCATTTGTCTCACTAAATTAATTTGATCCTCAATGGAATATGGTCTCTTGGGAGTAAAACATTCCCTGTGCTGTGTTTCTAAGATAAAATAAAGGGATACTACAGTAGTAACTTTTTGGGGTTGCCTTTGCCTCTTCCACAAATTTTCCCCTCTTTTCAATTTACCTGTCTCCTTCCACCACATGCTACCATATGGCCAAGAAGAAGGTTGAGTTTTCCTTGGATGCAGGGGAACCGTGGTCATATCTTAGAGAAGAGAGTTGTGTCGTGAATAGATCAGGTTATGAGAGTTCAGGAGCTATGGGCATAGGGTATGTGAAATGGTCTTCTTTATTTTTTTTTTAAGATTTATTTATGCATACAAGAACAGGGGTACAGGCCAGAGGTATGGGGGTTAGAGGATTCACCAGAGACAGAGTGGGGAACAGAACAGGCAGACTGAAATACACTGCTGAAGGGAGCAGTGGGTGAGTCAGGAGAGGTCTGCTGCACTATGTGGGTATCCTCTGGCCAGGGATCAAACTAATGCTGCAGTGAGTGCAGATTGCTTCATAGTGCTGCATCTTACCCCCTTGTGCCACCAGGGAGGTCCCGAAATGGTCTTCTTTAGTCTCTAGGTATTGTTCTGTAAGGACAGATATTCATATACGTCAAAATTACAGTCAATCAAATGTTAACTTCACAGTTCTACTGTTTGTGAATCACATATAATCATCACACACATCACACATTTATCTCTTTTTTCACTTCTTTGGCCTTGAAACAAAATCTCAGCTCACTTCACACCTACTTCTGCCTTCAGAGCATTTACCACAGTTTGAAATTACATTTATTTGTGTGTGTGGCATATTGGACATGATCACGAAATTATTGTTGAATTTTATTTGCTTAGTGTTATTGAAGAATAATTATTTTGTTTTGTTTAAAAAATTTAAAACACTGCTCATTTACAAATATAAAATGAACATTAATCACATATTTCAATTCAATTTTGAGAGGACCAAGACTAGTTCCAAGGAGAGATAGAGATTCAGAGATTATTATAGACGATTGACAAAGATGGACTAAGATGTCTAGATTAGATACAAAACTTTTCAATGTCACATGGGTAATAAATAGTCGCCTTAAGGTTCCATAGTGTAGTGACTATTGCATCTGCTTTCTACCCAGAAGATCATGGGTTTGATTCCCTGTGGAACCATAAAATTGCTTACATTTTCATTCAAATAGTCATCTTACTGGTTATATTTTCTACCATTCAGAAGACTCTGGGATGTCTATTGGATGATAATCAACATTGTCTTGCCAGTAGAGGGAAAATTTCATAAAAGCAAATATCATGTCTTTTACTTTACTCAAATTAATTCTTTTACAAAGAATGTTATGTCATGTCCATAAAAGGAGAGCCAGTATTTACTTTCCATTGAGCCATGTTAACACCCCACAGTTTGCCCAACAGGACAGTGATGTGTTCAACATAAAGATGTATGCAAAACAACAAGTTTTCTTTAATGTCAGGAAAGCACATAGTTTGCAAGTTACAGTTTTGCCAATGAGGCACAGAAAGTCTCCATCATAGAGGGACACACTTTCCTGGTCACTGAAAATGTGCTTTCTGGGATGCTAGCTGAAGCTCAGGTCCTTTTTTCTGGGTGAACCTTGTTCTTAGTAAGCTTAGATTTCAGGTGCTTGAGGTCTATTCAAACAACCAATACAAGCCATTACAACGAATAATGTCGAGTGTCAAAGGCTCTCAATCTGAAGTCAGCTCTCTTCTTGTTAAAAAGGGACATTAACCAGTGTTAGAGAGGTGTTGAGTACATCCTAGCACTGCTCTGAGACTTTCCCTCTGACATTAGGAGGGTGATTGACCAAGAATGAAAACTAGTAACTATGTTGCTAAGTGACTCTAATTCTTTAAATTGCACGTCTATTATACATATTGGGGAACACAAGCCTAGAGTTGATGGTTAACAGTCTCTCATGCTTTAACATTATTGTTCTTATTATTATATAATAGCATTCTAGAGATGCAAGAGACATTAGCAAGCTTCTAACCCAAGGTTTCGAAGAAACAGTTCAGGCATGTGATATGGGAACAAAAATTAGAATTCATGACTCCCAAGTATAATCCAGTGCTCCTGACAATTGAATGATGATTTCTCTTAACAAACTTAAAGATAGCTTTGTTTCAGGCCTCCTCGGTGGCACAGCAGGTTGAGCACCGCCCTGTGAGGCTGTCCGCAGCCTCTGCAGCGAGGGTTCGATTCCCGACCTGCCAGGGAGATTCCCACATGGCATGGCAGACCTCTCCTGCCTTGCCTGCTGCTCCCCTCAGTAGTGTCTTCGGTCCATCTGCCTGTTCTGCTCCCCACTCTGTCTCTGGTGAATCCTCTCAACCTCCCTAGCCTCTGGCATACACCCCAGCTCTCATATAAATAAAAAAATAAAAATAAAAATTTAAAAAGATAGCTTTGTTTCCTTTCCATTGAGTTTTGTTTCTAGGTTGACTGGATTAGTCAGAAGGATATTATGTATGGTAATAGGACCAGTACGATGACTTCTGAGAATGCTCAGAGGAATCCTGGTAGGCAGCATCAAAATAACCTCAGTAAGAGAAGGTATAGCCTCTGGTGCTGGAGCTGCTAGGGTTTATTTTCCCATCTCCACCCCTTACTATCTGTGTAATATTGGGTAAATTATTTAACGCCTTTGGACCTCAGTTTCTTCATCTGTAAAATGGGAATATTCTTCAGGCTTCTTTCATTGAGTTATTGCGAAGATTGAGTAAATACAAAGCACATAGAGAAATGCTTGGCACATTGTAAGCATGGTATGAAGGCGAGACGCTACTGTGATTGACCTGCCTGCTTCTCAGATGACTCCATTTTACTTTTCATTCTCACATTCTAGCATTTCTGTTGGTTTTAGAAAATAGCATTTATATAGTATACATGATTATAGTCTTCCTTACATGTTGACAGAGTAGCCTCACAGAGAAAATCCCCTAGCTTGCTTCCAGAACTAAGATCAAGTTGATTGTATATCTTTAAGAGAAAGAAAAATGAATATTTAAGAAAAGAACCTCAATCAGCGTTTGTTCATATGGGACAAAGTGATGTCAAATGAGCAAGAGGGTTGGAGCACAGCAAACAGGGAGAAATTGACTGAATGCAGGACAAGATAGTGAAAGAGAAATAAAGATGGAAAATAAGATTTTAATTGGATCAGAAGTAAAGGGAATTTAAAAGTTGTCCTTGAATGAAGGAAAGTTCTGGACTCCTTTTCATATGACTGCAAAACACCCTCAGTAAGAAACCCCACAATTCCCCAACCAGGTATATGTTTTAAATGGTCTTAATCCAGGCAGAAGGATTAGATTATGTAAATGGTTATGATGGAATCTTCTGATTTTTTTCCTGTTGATTTTTAAAAAGTCAGTTCAGATGGATCTTCTTAGGCAAACAGAAGACTTTCTCCATTTCAGAATTTTCTCTTGAAAAACATTTATGGTATGATTGCTATGTGCCAAATCCAGCTGGAGGAGGTTCCCTCAAGGAGTTGATAATTGAATGGGTAAAAAAACAGAACACATGAATAAGTAATGGGAATGTAAATTACTCGGCAGAATTGAACACAGGGTGTTGTGGTCCATTTATCACCAGACTGTGGCACTGGAGAAAGGCAGATGGCCAGATCATAGAAAGGAAAAAAAATCTCACACTGTGTGCTGGTGAGTTGCCACTTTGGCTGGCTCTGGACATACCATTTTAAGAGGGACACCTGGAGAATAAGGTAATTGTAGTAGTAAAACAAGCTGGTGCTGGCGATCTTTCCCAGAAAAATGATAAGGAAGGACTATTGATATATCAGGCAGAAAATAGTGAGTGCATCATGGGACACAACATATGAAAAGTGTGGATTCTTTTTCTAGTGTTTGCCAGCAAAACTGGATGGAAATAATGAGGAAGCAGTTTGGAGAATGTAATAAGTCATGTATGTTACTTAGAGTAGAATAGGCTATATTTTGAGGTAGAGAACATTTGACCACTGAAAGCATTCAAGTAATTTTTGTATAACCACATGTAATGGTTGTTAACCAAGAGATTCCTACATGGTGAACACTTGAGAATTATTTACTACTCTAATGCTCTGTGAATACTAAAGTCTAAGACAGAGTTAAAATAGAATTATATTTCATCAAAAATATTTAAGAGTACATCTCTTTTGAAAAAGCATACAGATGTCATTTTGTCCATAATAAACCGGATGGATTTAGACCAAATCCAGCCTAACTACTTACCACAAGATGTCACTTCTTACAAGTACATCTTCAACCCTGCTAAATTTTAATTATAACCTTCTTGAAATTCTCTCTCATAGAATTATTTTTTTCCTTTATAACATTAGCACAACTTATAACCATACCTCTGCCACTTAAATTTCAAAAAAGCATGAAGCACTGAATTATTCACCACTGCATACCTACGACTCAGTGTTGGTGACAATAGTAGCATGTCAGAGACAATCATACAGTTGCTGAAATGAATTAAGCAATGTAAGTTTCTATACTTTGGTTCCAAGTTTTCCTACAAAGTGGAATTAAAAATGTTTGCCCTCAGAGTTTTGTTTGTTAAGGATTAAGTGTGTGCTGAAATATGTGTATGTACTTAGTAATAACATGATAAATGTTTAAACTTGTATTGTGTATGCATATTATAAAATTTAAATGTATCTATCTAAATGTTAGCTTCTACATGGTTGAGCACATAGAAGGTGTGCCATAGCATGAAAATTATAATTGGCTAATTGTTATTGTGACTCCCCTACCAACCACAACCATCAATATTAAGGATCTAGAATGTGTTAAAGAACTTTAGCTGATGGGAATTCAAGATGTGAACTCTGGTTCTGACACTCACGGTTCTATAAATCCAGTTGGGGATCCAAAATGTGCAGGTAAAGGTAACATTATCAGACACAGAGATTTCTTTAAGCATTTAATAGTGTATTGGGTATGGGGAATGCAAAGGTGGATTCTATTTGGAATCTGTCATCACATAAAACAGAGTCTGGTACAAAGGATGCACTGGCAAAATACTTATAAGATTGTGAGAAAAGAATAAGAAAGAGAGCAAGGAAAGAGTAAACTAAGTCCACAATATTTAAGTCTGTCTGGGAAAACCAAGGCAAGAAAAGAAATTCAGATCAAGGACTTACAGGAGATAGGACTAAAGTTCTGAACATGATAATATAGATGAATGTACCCATTTCTACTATAATGAAACCTCCAGACTAGTTGGTAAGTCATGGTAACCCCATGCCTCATCCCAGAATTTAGCACCTTTCCCACCTAGTCTCTCCTGGGAAGTCATATCCCAATAAACCAGCTATTAAGGGGTTAATTCCTGAAGCTGCAGGAGTCCTTGAGAACCTTGTTTGTGTAGCAAGCCTAATTGGTCTTTGCCAGAGCATTATCTCTTCTTAAATATTTTAATTGTGAACCACTCCCCAGAGAATTTGGGAGCTGGGGCTCGGGAGGAGGAAGAGAAAGTATGAGGAAGAAAGGAGCAACATAAAAGTAAAAGACCAGGGGGTTTGAAATTACTGGAATTCAAGGTGAGCTGGAAGGAAGGAATGGATGAGTGGACCTAGGTGATGAAGGACAAATATTATACAAACAGGGCCCTGTCAATAGACTAAAGGAATTGAAATCTATCACTCTCTGGTTTTGTGGCAAAGGACAAATCATTTGTGCACATTAAGTCTCAAATTATCGCCTATAGAATGGGTATAATGAAAACGTCTTACCTCACGAGTAGTTGTGAATATTGCATTATCCATGACAAATGCTAAGCACAGAATCTGGCAAAAAGAATGCTACTATTATCATTGAGTGGCACTATTCGTAATGCTTTGCATGCACCATATTATCCATCTCTCAACATTTCCGTGATTGAAAAAGATGGCAACTCTCAGGTCATGAAACATAAGATGGAGTCTACCATTAGGACAGATGGGCACTTCACTCTGAGTTTACGCTAATGCTATTTGGCCCGCTGTCACTCTGAAAGTCAGAGGTGGATAAGCTAGATTGACTCAGCTTTGCTGCTGTAACAACACAGGCGGTTTCAATGTCCCAGCCTGATACTTTCAAAGCCATCTGGTATATAATAAAATTCCATCACTCTGAATTCCATAAGAGCACTCTAAACAAGAGAGGCACCACAGCCAGCAAGGCATGAATAGAGCTCAAAATACATACTGAAACAGTGAACAGAAAGGAGAATTAGCCTTTAAAAAAGTATCTATGAAAATATAATGTAACCATAAAAGTCATCTCTTTTTTTATGATATCTTGTTTATTGTTCAAAAAATATGGGAAAAAAACAATCCGTAAGTACAGAAAACAGATTGGTGTTTGCTGGAACTGTGGGGAGGGGAGAGTGGGTAAAAGGGGTCAAAAAGTACCAACTTCCAGTTATAAAATGAGTAAATTCTAAGCCATTTTCCTGTGTTACAGTTTGGCCTTAATTTTGTTACCTTTAATATAAAGGTGTCAAATGCTAATTTCAAAATTAAAAGTAAGCGCAACAGTGGGCAGAGAAAAGAGTATCATGTCCAGGTTAGTATGCACAAGGAAAACTTTCTAGAGAAAGAGAAAAGAGCAGAGAGGGACTTTGGGTCACTACATTTCCTGGAAACCTTGTTTTGCTTTTTAACGTCACCTTTTCAGCTAGCTGTATCGTTTAATTCTTCAAGAAGTTTTTCTTTAAAACCCAGTGATTAATTCATTTGATTTCCTAGATTGTCATCTCTCTGAATCAATCAGATTAAATATTGCTCTCAGAAGATGGTGGTGATATCCAAAGAGAATCAGTCTTCCAAGTGGACCTGCATTCAGAGATAACGAAGTTCAAGGCTTTTGTGGGTATTAGGATCAGGTTAATCTAAAATATAATCAAATTCCAAACCTCAAAAATAAACTTTTTACTTCTGGGAGATAGATTTTATTTAACCTTCAAAAAACTTACTTGACTTTCTTCCTTGTTTATTTTTTATTTTTTATACTGGTTAGGAGTAATGATCTGCCTTTTATTCTATTTTGGAAGGTGTTCTTGGCTCCCACTAACAGTGGTGGAAGAAGTCAGTCATCACTCAGCAGTGGAAAGTGCATGATCAGCCTTTGAACCCCCAGGCGCGGTTACTAGGAGGTCTCTCTATTCAAGTATATACTTCACGTCTCATCGAGTCTATGCTTGCTTATGGTCCCGCCTCTCTTTCTACACTGCCCTGGAAATCTAAGGTATTTTTCTTCCCTGTCCCCTACCATATATTATGACCTTTCTACTTGGGGCAGAATTCCCAGACCACTCACCAAATAAAGAACCCATTTTTTTTTGATACCCATCATCTTTACCATGATGACATTACCCAGAATCCTCATACTGCCCCCCAATAAAACCTTTCATTCAGCAATTCCTTGGAAAAGATTTAGCCAGGTAAATCATAAGATGTACCAGTGACTCAGTTTGACCAAGATTTGTATATTAAAAGAAATGATAATCAAGAGCATGTGAAATTTAGACATTTAAGAGAGGAGAGGGTATTGTGAAAGAGATATTGTATGTGGAAAATGATATTGATCAGAAAGGAAATTTTGAATGCATACTTGTATTGGATCAAAGAAAAGATGTCATGTTTAGTTAGTAAGGATTTAAAAAAAAAGATGAAGTTAGTATATTCAGAAGAAATTCTGACTGTGGAGAGAAACAATTCTGTGCTCACTACAGAAGAGAAAGTAGCAGCAAAAGCTACTTTGCATTTATCTAGCTACATCATACAGGAATCAGAAACATAGTATGAATCTGAGCAGAGGGGACTGTCCACATCAAGAATGAACTCTGTATTTTCACTGATGAAAGTGGTCTGAAAGTGAGAAAATCAGGTGAAAGGAAGGAAGCAGAATCCCGAGGGGCTGTTACATACCAAGAGGTGACCATGGGATTTAGCCTTTAGCTTTCAACAGACAATTTTCTCCACATTTTGCTTCTTTTCTGCTCTTGTGTCCTTCATCTAGTCAAGTGACCCCTTTTGATGGGGAACAGGCTCTCATTAGCATTTCCTTTGCAACTCTGTACATGTAGATGTTGGTTTCTAACAGACTAGTATCTGAGCAACTTGTGGCTTTGCCATGGCATAGCCATATGCTCACCAAAGTTGCCTAATCTAGTTGGACTTCATCTATAAATCAGGGGTTGGGCTAAGGTAATAAAGAGAGCTGAGAATTTCTTTAATATAGGATCTGCGTGGTGTTTCAGACATAAGATTCTGCTGTTTAGAAAGTAGAGTGGGGAACAGAAAGGCAGACTGACCAAAATACACTGCTGAGGGGAGCAGTGGGTGAGATAGGAGAGATCTGCTGCGTCATGTGGGCATCTCCCTGGCCAGGGATCGAACTCATGCTGCAGTAGCAGCGAATAACTTCATAGGTTGCATCTCAAAGCCCCTGCACCACCAGGGAGGCCCTGGTAACCATTTTATATAATACTTAAGATTGCCAGGCAACTTTCTATCTTTAAAACAGTTGAAACCCCAAGATCTGGCACAATGGTTACAAACCTTTAAGTAGTTCAAGTAGTATTACTGCTTTGACTGAAATTGTCTTTGGCCTTAAGAATTTCTGGTTTATTGGAGATCGGTTTCCTTTAATTATCAGGCTGAACCAGGTCCCCTGATATGTTACTGCTATGACAGTATTAAGAGCAGCACAAGGGATGGTTTGAGAGCCAATAGCAACATCCAGTGAGTGAGGGAAACTGAGACCAACTATGAAGGATTTGTCTTGATTTCATAAGCTTCCAGGGGAAGGAAGAGGTTCTGTTGCCAAGCATCCAGGCTCAGCCACCCCCTCTCATAAGCCCAATACAATAGTTAAGAGCTGGGTTAGGAAACCACTGTTTCTGAGGCAGCAGGCTTATCCCTTAGACCAAACTTCTTGAGTCTTGGGGCATCGGGTAGAGTGTTTATAAGGGTATTTTTGAGGGGAAGCTGAGTTTTGGCTGGTCAGTGTGACAATTCAGGTCCCCACTGTTATCTTTAGCTGTTTTTGTTTGTTTTTTTCCCCCAATCTCTAGGTTACTGAGCTGGAGCAGTTTGGAGGCAGAATGACTGGTGATCTGGAAAGTAACTCTCAGTGATCTCTGTGATTCATATGTCAACAAAAAGCTCGGAGCAGAATGTTGGAGGTTTGCTTAAGGCCTTTTAGGGGAGTTAATACATTAATGATCTAAGGGACACAACTGAGCATTCTAAAGGCTACATTCTAAGTGGCTAACTGCAGCAACGGACTTTTCCCCATTTATATTTTGTTTTTGCACTTCAATTTCACTTCATACTAGCAAGCAGTAAAACTAACTGGTAACGTCTTTATTTTTTATTTATTTTTTTAAAGCTTTATTTATTTATGCCTACAAGAACTGGGGTATAGGCCAGAGGTGCAGGGGGTGAGAAGACTCACCAGAGACAGAGTGGTAAACAGAACAGGCAGATCAACTGAAATACACTGCTGAGGGGAGCAGCGGGTGAGACAGGAGAGGTCTGCTGCACCACGTGGGCATCTACCTGGCCGGGGATCGAACTCATGCTGCAGTAGCAGCGAATAACTTCATAGGTTGCGTCTCAAAGCCCCTGTACCACCAGGAAGGCCCTGGTAAACTGTTTATATAGTACTTAAGGTTGCCAGGCAACTTTCTAGGTACCAGATATACAGGATATTATTCAATTCTCTTAGAAACCCTACAAAATAGGTGTTACTATGTTCCTATTTTATAGATGATGAAAGTGAGACACAGACTAGTTAGGTAGTTTGCCCAAGATTATCCTACTATGAAGAGATGAGGCTAGACTTTGAAGCCAGCAATTCACATCTTTGTGAGTCAGTGAGTATGACACAACAGTGGTATCGTTTAGTTTTAAATTGCTATTATTTCAAGGTTAGAAAAATTTCTCCTGGAAATCAGTTCCCTGCAGATCAGGCTATTGAGTTGTCAGAGTAAATTCCCAAAAGACACTAGAGAGAATCTGGATTTCCAGTTAATTAGGAATTGTCACTATATGGGAAATGAATGAAAAGGATTCTGGTAAATTCCATTTAATTTCTCTTGATCTTGTAAGTAACTTGACATGGAAAGAGCTCACAGAAAAGTCTTCTTTCACAAATCAATGACACACTGTATTCATTAATGCTTTTAGCCTTCGCAAGCCCCATTCCTCACAAAGATGAAAACTGAGTCCAGAAGACTGCAGTAAGTGATTTATTCAAACTCCAAGTAAATAATATCAGGGAAGGATTAAAACGTGTTTCCTGACTTCAGACTAAGGATTTTTATATGAGACCACATCGTTCCTATATTTCTTTCTCTGTCTAGCTCACCTCACTTGCATGCCTGGAAGTTAACAGGTGATTGGCCAGGAGCTGACTGACTCTCAGTTGATGCACCCTGCATCTCTGCCACGTGGATTCCCATTTTCGAGCAAGGAAGCATGAGTAGGCTGATCCTAGGATTTTAAGTATAGCAGAAGAACAATCCCTAATGTGCAAGATGTTTTAATCCTCTTTCTGCATCATATTTACTAATGTCCCTGAACTAAATCAAGTCACATTCCCATTTTAAGGAGAAATGAAATAAACTCTATTGATGAATGTGTAGGAATTAAAAGGAATCTGCCACACAGTCTAAATTTTAATGTCTTTATATGAATAATGGAGATGCCAATGTTCATTCCTGTGAGGAGTAAATGCCATGAGAGGTGCCAATTGTCTAATATGGTGATTCAACTTAGAATTCACTCATTCACTCAGTAGACATCCTTGTCTTTTAAGTTCAAATGTAAGTACTATAGTTGTTAATAAAATGCAAGGAACATTCTTTATTACTTGAGTTCCAGTAGGGACCTACTTTAAACAGTCCAGGGGCAAAAAAAAAAAAAAAAAACGTCTACAACTACAGACATTAAATTGTGTCACGGGAAGTTAAAAAAAAAAATCCTTTGCTTTGTGACGATGAAAATTACGTTAGAATGTCCTTTGGATTTATTGGTTTCATTTGGATAATATTTCTGGTTGAACTCATAAAGCTCACATTTTCATTGAAGTTAATTTATCGGAGTTATGGACAGTCATATCTGACTGCTTTATAAATGGTATAGAAGATATCAATCATTTGGTCTTGTGGTACAATCAAAGATGGCTGCTACTTTTCTCTATATTCAGACTCTTAATATGATTTTCCAGTTCATCCTACCAAGACAGAACTAGCTTATTTCCCTACCCCTTGAATCTGAGTGACCTTATGACTTGCTTTGGTTTATATGATGCAACAGAAGCAACATTGTTTGAGTCAGAGCTCAGATCCCAAAAAGACTTGCATATTATTGTTCTTGGAATGCTGTGATTTCCATGTGAACAAGCCCAAATGCACCTGCTGGAGGATAGGAAGACATATGGAAAAGAAGCAAAGCTTATCAACTAATTGTCAGCCAGCCCCTGGCCTGCCAGTCACAAGACATGTGAGACCATTTTAGATCAGTCAAGCTTCAGTTCAAAACAGACACACAAGGAAGAACAACCAAGATCAGCCTAAACATCTAGAAGAATTGCCAAAGCAACTAAGTTTTGGGCTGTTTTGTTACATAGCAGACTCTAGCTGACATAGAACTGATGGCTGCAACCCTCTGTATTCTCTTTGGCAGGCTTCATGAGTAACCTGACACCACGTGAGAATCAGATGATCCCATCTGGCTTGGTAGATATAGAATTAGAAACTTTGCTAGAAAATTCTGCCATCTTTCTGTCACCGACACAAGAATTTTGACCTAATATCCTCATTTTCATGTGCATATACACATGTGCTCAGTAAGCAGATACTTACCATTGGTGAACATATCACAAAACGTTTCTCTGTAGCATAAAGGAAATGAAATAAATTTCAGTCAGATAATTCTGACTCTTAGATTATTAGCTATGTGTTCTGATAAAAAAATATTCAACCTATTTGAGACTCAGTTTGTTTGAACTGCAAAATAAAATGGGAATTTTTTTTTGTTTTCTCCAAATTGAACTTCAACTTGGGTTACTATATTAAAAGCCAGTATTTGCATGGCCATCATCAAGTAAGTTTCAGCTACCTTGATGAGGAAATATGGAGCAGTCCAGAGACTACATGGAAAGGGAGAAGGCCCAGTACATCTCAGCCTTTCAGATATCTCCACTGAGGTACCATGCAATTGGACTGAGGTTACCCTAAACCCTTCATACAAGTCCAGCCACCTGATAAATACCAAGAGTGACCCCAGGCGACATCACAAGGAACAGAAAAATTATCCAGAGTTACCCTGCTTGAATTCCTGATGACAGAGTCATCAGATATAATAAGACAGCTATTGTTTTGAGTCAGTCAGCTCTGGGGTAGTTAAGAACAATTTGCACACGGCAGGCACTCAAGACTCAGGGTGACTGGCACCGAGGGGTTTCCTGGGGGGCAAGACTTCCAGTGTTCGAAACAGGAAAGTCACTCTTAATACACACTGGAAGTCATTGTTATTTTATACTAAAGCAGAAATGAACAATGAGGTGTTGACTTCATTTCTAGCAAAACTACCCTAAAGCCATCAAGGAATTGCATACCTTCCTAGGTGGTGGGAAACATATTTTGATGGAAACGCTGCTTGATACTGTATTTTACAGAAGACAAGCTGGTGAAAATCAGTTCTAGTTGATTTTTCTTCTCTACAAGGCATAGGTTTTTATTTAAGAAATGCTTTCTTTAAAACCCTCATACATAAAAAAGAAAATAGCACTATGATCCCCAATGATGTTTCAAACTTAAGCTCCAACAAAGGCATTTTTACTGGACCTTTGTAATAACTTTAATTATCAGAGCAACTTATAGATAAAGCTCATATCTTGCTAAAATTCGTATCTTGTGACTGTTATTTGAGCAAAACTTTAAAATTGTATATAAATTCTGTGGTCTAGGCCTGAGCTTGAATGTGCAACAGCTGTCTTTCAATGTCAAAAAAAAAAAAAAATCCCTCTTGGAATTACTATTTTCCTATTCAGTTCTATTATTTCAAATTACATGTTTCTGACATGTGTAATTACAAACATCCTACATTTTTTTTCTCTATTACTTTGTGAAAGTATTTCGCACTGCCTCAGAAAGCCCTGCCACCTTGCTGTTAGGTCCGGTGCTCAAGAGTACAGTGCACCCCCATGTCTCCACAGCGATTGTGTGCTTGCTCTTAGCTTGACCTCAGCCCTTTTCTCCACCTGTGGATACTTTTCGAAAAGCCACAAAAAAAGGGTGCAGGAGTTTTGACTGAGGAGCCCCTACTGTGGATGAATTGCGTGGTGGGAGTTATGGGGGTCAAGCTGGCATCTCTGGCTTCTCGAGTCCAGCTCTGCATGTAGGTATCACCCAGCATTCCCAGGAAACAGGTGGCCCAGCTTGCCTGACCCAGGGGGAGTCTGGCGAAACTGAAACGGCAGTTGCTAAAGAATTGCTTGCTTTCCCACCTGAATTCCCCACCCTCAGCTGGTAGGGTTTAGGTGGGTATGTATTTCATTTTGTCAAAAAGAGATCAGTTCCTGTGCTGAAAGGCAAGCCTGGGGCAGCATTTGACAGAGTTGTGGACACTGGGAGGGACAATTACTGTGTAAGTGGTTCTCACGCTGGGTCTGGCATTGGGTGCCAGCTCACACATTAACTCCTTTGACAGTATTTTTGCCAGTTTACTCAGCATTCTCAAGGGATGGCTTTGTCGATTGTTTCTCTGGCTGCTATTTTGACAGTCGATAGCCCCTTGATGCCAGCTTAGACTGTCTAATAAGAAAGAAGCCAACGTGAAATTTTAAACCCAATAACTGCTGGTTGTGGGCTGGGGTGACTCCAGCTCTCTTCTCTCCCCTTTACCCCTCTTCTGAATGGTAATGAGTTTTTATCAAATGGCAGGACTTTCCTGATACTCCCAGGATCTGGGAGGGGGATCATACCCTAGCATGGGTGGCTCAAAAGCAGGGAAATATCCAAACTTTCAACAGAAACTGACAAAGGTTAATGTTAGCAGATATAATTTTATGGTAATAAGATGAATCCAGAAAACTCCATTTGGGATATTCTCTCTGTCAGTTTCCAATGAGCAGCATGATAAACTGGCCAGGAATCAAGCTCTGACTTAAACAACATAGTATGGGTTTATGAACAGAACTTGCATCCTATGGCCACATCAGTGAGACACACAGACGTCACAGCTCCCTCCATGTTATTTGTAAATTGTTGCAAAAGAAAGGAACAGAAATAGGAAGCACCTTCTTCTATAAAGCCCTTAGTGAGACATGCATCTAAGCATTTCCACAAAAGCACATCCTGTCATCCCTCTAGTGCCCACAATCAAGCTCTTTCTTGAGAACAGATGTACAGTTTGAAACTAGTTACCTTGATACTGTCACAGTTTTCTAGATTGCTTATATTGCAAGATCACAGTCCAACTTATAATGTTAACCCATTATATGTATTTCCATTTTAACTGCCACACTAAATACCATTTTTATATTTTACCAATTGAAAGAAAACTTGGAAGAAACAATATTTAAATTTTTTAGTTGACACTTTTACTTAAAAAAAGGAAAAAGTTTTTACCAAAAAATGTTTTAGCCATTTCAAAATCAAGTGTGGTGATTTTCCATGCCTTATTTAATAACATAATAGCTTAAAGGATTAACATGGTTCTATGGAACTGTTTAGTTTAGGACATTAATGCAAATTAAGGTGGGTATTTTTATATGTGATCATCAAATATTTTAGGGCCTTTAACAGTCTTCTGTTTCAATTAATAACAATAGTTATTTACACGTAATCCCAATGCCCTATTTGTGACTCTGATAAATGCAAAAACAACAGCAAAGTGGGAGTGTGGAGGTGACTCATTACAGAAATTAAAATGGCCTTCTTACTTGGTATTCTTAATGGCCCCTACCGTACCCTCTTTTTGAGATGGGTAGGAGAATAACCCATAGCCTGGAGATTGTTATCGTCATCTGATATTAAAGGGGAAGAACATTTTAAAAATGCATTTGCTAGTCATTGCCACTTGCTTTGCAGAACCTAATACATGCCTCCCTGATAACATCAAAGGAATTAAGGCCCTCTTTATGTAACAAATGCTTTTCACAGTTCAATAACCATTCCTGTTGCTGCTATAATATTTCACCATGTTTTCCTATGCTCAGAGTAGGCCTTAGAATTGGAACAATTTCATTTCTATTGAAAATACCGTCTTCTTTCCTTGCTACATTTGACTACCCCTCTCCAAATATTTGCAGGTCATAATCATTATATTACTTAGCAAAGTGGAAAAATAATTTCTCTGTTTGGAGTCTAGTTTCTGAGACACGGATAATAAAAATGCCCTTTCTGTCTCAAGTTGAACCAAGAGGCAATGAGTGAATGGCTTGACACATGAACCAGAAACAAACAGCAAAAGACAGGAATCAAGAGCCCTAATGTGCTTGCAATAGAAACCATTGTGCAAGGCACTTCCTGGGAATTATTTTGGGATTATGGTGTCAAAATTGCTTAATCTGTAGGAAATAGCAAAGGCCTCTAAATCACATCAGCAAATATGCAGTAAGTACTTACTCTGTGCCCAGGACTGAGTTTAAGCAGTTAGGAGAGCAAAAAGAATATATCAGTCAACTGCTGTATATGCAAAATTGGGAGTGGATTCCGATCACAGGAGGTAAAAAAAAAAAAAAAAAATGAGGTACTTGTCTCTGTGCACATGATATATTCTTTACATCTCAATAATATTAAAGAAGGGTCTTCGGCTTTTCCCTAAATCTCCCTTAAACAAAACAAAACAAAGATTTACTCCAGATTAATTGTTTCAGTTTTTCAGGAATAAACTCCCTCATGGTTTTGAAACCTTAGAAGGAGGAATGGTTAAAAATCAACATCTGTCAGAGAGCAAAAAAAATGAGAGGAGGCAGGACTTGAAAAGACTCTCAGATCCTTAAAAGGACTGCTATGAAGACATAAGGGGAACAAAAAAAGAATGAGAAAAGAAACTAAGTGGGATGTATTTTGTGTGATTTAATTTAGCAACACCAGAGATGAAACAAACAAACAAACAAACAAAAAATGAGGGAGACCCATAAGCCTCTAACTTCAAGGAACAATTTCACATTTTGTTTTACGTTTTTTCCCTTACAAAATGAAAAAAACAAACTTTTTCACAAAAGCACCTAGATAGCTCTCAAGTTTCTCAACTCCTCCCCCCACCCAGCCCCTCTTTTAAGGAAAGATTCAGCCGTGCTTGTTGTTTTGAAAGGTTTCTAATCACAGGAGAACCACATTCAACTTTGCTCATTTCCTGTGCCAATTAACAGACAGGAGTGGTTGTCTCCCCACTGTTACCACAAGGAATTCCAGGGACTGACCCCTTCAGACTTGACTCCCAGTGCCTGGGAAAGTGGCATCAGTTTTGGAACGAGGCAGGAAGTTGGAAATCCTGAGAGTTACAGCCCCAGATCCTGAGAACCAGGAGGGCAGGCGGCTTGTAGGCATAGACGGTGGAAGCCCCAGGAGTGAAGAAAGCTTTATTTTTATTTCTAAGTTTTATTCTGGAACGAAAGTCTGGGTCCTGGGAATAAAACAACAGCAAAAATACCTTGTTTTATGGGGCACTGAGGAGATTCCTGGGCCTGGTGAGCACTATATAAATCTGCCAAAGGGCCCGAGTATTCCAATCCCCGGAGTTTAAATGAAGGGAAAGAGAGGTCCTGAGGTTGGCCCAGCAGGACCGGAGCTGAGATAAATTGGGAGGCCTAGGATTCTCCTAGAGGCCAGCCCCCATACTTTCAGCTATTCTGACTTCCTTAGAACTCAGAGAAAAGTTGGACCAAGTGAGAAAAAGAGCCAGAGAAATAGGGAAAGCCTTATTTAGAAGACCTGATAATCGATAACATCAGAAAGGCTGAAACTAAGTCACCCAAAGTCACTTTCCTTGCTCAGATGATGATTCCAGTCCTTCCCCCTTGACTAAATCCCTAAAGCCTCTCTTCTTGTAGGAACTTGATAGCTGTCTATGGATGTGATCATCCTGTGTAACCAACTACCATGAAATTCAGTCACTTAAAACAGCCATCATTTATTATGTTTCCAACTGCTCCTGTCTATGGTGGCCTTGATTCGGGTCAGATTTGCCTGATGGCACTGGGCTCCGCGAAAGGAGCAAGGTCAGTTGGGTGCTGAATGGCCCCCAGAGAACTCAGTTCTGCTCCACAGGGTCACTCATCCCCAGCCAGCCAGGCTTGCTGTCATGGTGATGGCACAGCTGCTGGGGCGTACAAAAGGCAGGATCTCTTAAAGCTGCCCATTCCAATACAGGGAAATTGAACAAAGGGTTAGGAAAAAGACAAAACTTGCAGGCAAACCATAGCTGTGAGACATCCAGTTAGGGGATGGGCGAGGGAAGGGTCAAGATGCAATGGAAGAGCATAAGAGACTATGGTGACAGTTCACAGGTGATATTAAGGATGGGAGATTTATAGGGATGACACATGAGGGGAGAAATCATATTGTTCAAAAATGAACAATGATGTAAGAAAATAAAAACATTTAATACTAGTATAAAAAGATTCCAGTACCCATATCGGCCTTAGAAACTCAACTCTGTTCAATGTTGAAGGAGCACATGGAAATGAATCAGGAGAAAATAGAGCCCAGAGACCTTTCATCTAATTTCCACAGATATTTGATCTCCCAAAGGCAGGTGCCAGAACCAAATAATGGCCATGTCTGAGGTGATTTTTGTTTTTTGTTTTGCGTAGAACTGGGGTGTAGGCCAGAGGTGTGGGGTATGAGAGGATTCACCAGAGACAGAGTGGGGAGCAGAACAGGTGGACTGACTGAAGTACACGGTTGAGGGGAGTAGCGGGCGAGACAGAAGAGGTCTGCTGTTCCATACATGGATTAGCTTCCTGGCCGGGGATCGAACTCAGGCCATAGCAGTGATGCTGAGACATAATCCCTAGGCCCCCAGGGAGACCCCCTCCCCAATGAGTGATTTTTAACAGCTCAGCAAGATAAGGATAAAAGGATTGGGATAATTTTAAGGAAAATTAGAAAGAAATATATTGTTGAGGGACTCCCTGGTTGCACAGGGGTTAAAGACAGTGCTATAAAGCTATTGCCAGCTACTGCAGCATGGGTTCAATTCCTGACGGGCCAGGGGGCAACCCACATGGTGTAGCAGACCTCTCCTGCCTCACCTGCTATTCCCCTCAGCAGCGTATTTCAGTGGATCTGCCTGTTTCCCACTCTGTCCAGTGAATCCTCTCACCCCCCACACCTCTGGTCTGCAACCCAGTTCTTTTATGCATAAATAAATAAATCTTTAAAAAAAGAAATATAGAGTCAAATTCCACATATCAGATTTTCTTCCTTATCTGTGGTTTCCTAAGTCCAAGAACCAATACAGAATATTTCATAAGCCCAAGAGCCACCCTGTAGGAAATAAAGATGATTTCAGACCAACTGTGTTTCTGTGCACATAATGTCTCAGGTTTGTAGTTGTCACTTTTCTATCTTTAGCCAAAAAAAAAAAAAAAAAAAAAAGAATCACCAAGAAAATGATTAGTATGATGTCAAGTTCTGAAAATGGTACAGGAATAAACATTCATTCCTGTTCTCTAGATATTTGTGTTTAATATGAAGGCAATGTACTGTTGTTAGTAAGCATTAATTAGAAATAAGTTCAAAGCAAATCATTAATTAGAAATAAGCTCACAGCGGTCAATCTTACACAAGAATTTTGGACTCAACAAATTTTCAGAGGCTGATTGAAAGGCTGCTTGCAGAAAATGGTCCCAATTTTCCAAACTACCCTGTAGCCATACCATTTGCAATGTGACTTTGTAGCTGCTTCCATCAAAAGAAAGTGTCTATTCCAATATTTGTTGAATCTGAGCTGAATTTGTGATTCATTTTAAGAAACAGATGAGGTGGAAGAGAGGCTGTGCCTGGTCTGAACCTTGTTGTTCTCCGGGCCTGAATCCCCTGCTGTCCCTCTCCCCCCAGGACACCAAGCTCAAAGACAGGAAGAACTGTGATCTTCCTGTAGATTCTGTTTTCAGCCTGCCAAAAAACTCTGAGGCATGCTACTACTCAGCATAGCTACCTGCTTAAAATGTGGGAAGAAAAGTATCAAAATTTCTATCCTGAATTACCCAACCATGGCTTACATTTTCAAAGAAGTTTCAGGTATTCTTCAAAGTGTGCAAGCAGTTGTCAATCTTGTTCACATCTCCCCAACTTCCTCTGTTCCATAATCCTGTTCAGAAAGAAGCAGATGAGTTCCAATCAGTACTGGCAGCTACCAAAGGGAAGGTCACAGGCGGTAATAATATAGGCAGACTCATAACAAGATGTTCGAAATATGCCCCAGAGCTCTTAGATGAGGTAGCAGATACTACAATGTACTCTTAAACCCAACTCTTTGTGTAACTTCAAGTCAAGCCAGCTGTTCATCAGCCTTAGGAAACAACTGCAGGAATAACTAATTAAAGGAAGATGTTTCAAGGCTGAACAAGCGAAATGGTGTTTTCATGCAGGAATAGTTGGCTTCCATTGGAAAATCTTTCTTCCTCTCTGTGTGCCATAATCATTCTGAGCAACTTCAAACCACATGGAGTTTCTGTAGCTACTCAAGGGGTTGAAAGGTATGGTTCTGACTCTGTTAGGTAATTCTTGAGGCTGCCCTGGTAGGAGTCCATGTACAATGGCACCATGACGTCCACTCCTCCACAAACATCTACTGAGGTCTCCTGTGCTCCCCGGACGCATATGATGAACCATGCAACCCTTGGAGAACAGAGGATTCTGGTTGGTGCCTTCAAGAGCCTGCAATTTAGGGAGAACACAGGAGAAGCCTTTATCTAAAACTTTCTTTTGCCAAAATAGTTTGAAACTTAGTATTTTTTTTAATCTCAAATTTTGACAAAGTCCCATCTTTTCTCTTCACTTAGGGTAGTTTGTTACACCTCCTGAGACCCACACAATCTTCCACTTTCTCCCATTATTGACTAATCAATTTTATGCCTATTATCATCCTATCACATTGCTACAATGTGAGGATGAAGGAAACAAGGAAGGTTTTGTCTTACTTTTAAAGTCCCAAACTGTGGCCACTGGATGTTTCCACCATGATGATGTCATTCCTTTTGCTGTTCTTAATATTGGAGGGAAAGTTGCTGGGTGACCAGAATAAGAAAAGGGGTTAAAGGAGGAGTCATAAGAATCAGTGTAAACAGAGGCACTGATTTCATTTCCTGCTACACAGGAAATGAAACTAAGCCAAGTGAGCAGGCAAAACACAATAAGGGATGGTGAGGACTAGGGTGAAGTAGAGGGCACATGTTCCATTTACAGAGTTCAGTTGTTAAGTTCCAGTCAATTACTGCCATGAGGGATTGTGGTCCAATTATTGTCAGAACTTCAAAATTTTTCTAGTGTATGGGTAAGTTCAGAGCTGATGTGAAATCGCTCAATTTTACAATCATGAGTAGTCGTGATTTTTTTTTCTTTTAAATAATGTGTGTGTGGCCTCCCTGGTGGCACAGGGGTTAAAGACACAGCACTATCAAGGTATTACCAACGACTGTGACATGAGTTCTATCCCTGTCCAGGGAGCAACCCACATGGTGCAGCAGACCTCTCCTGTCTTGCCTGCTGCTCTCATCAACAGTGTATTTCAGTAGATCTGCCTGTTCTGTTCCCTACTCTGTCTCTGGTGAATCCTCTCACCCCCCCTCCCATACCTCTGGCCTGCACCCCAGTTCTTGTATGCATAAATAAATCTTTAAAAAAATAAATATACTATGTCATTTGTGTGGGTTGTCGGGTTCTAGAACGAGGGATTTAGAGTTGCAGTGAGAGAATATCAATGCATCTTCTTATGCCATGGGGATGTAAGTTTACTCAAATGTCACAAGTAAGATTGCTTTTCCAAAATTTAAAATCCAAAGAAGACCCTTTGTAGCTTTCTCACCAGGCCATGCAAATATGCAGAGGAAGAGCACAGATGTCAACATACCAACAATCTTCTCCTGCCTCTGCCCTCCAAGTTGTGGCCCTCATTGAGGTTTTGGGTTTGATGAGACAGTACATGCACCTTGCTCTGCCTCGTTGGACCACCTGTGTACTCTGGTGGGTTCATTGCCACCTCAGTGTGCCTCGGGGTATGGCAGGTTCCTGGATCTGCCTTCAGTAAGGGACTCAGAAAAGAACCAGTCTCTCCTGAGGTGAGCAGGGGAAGTTGGCTGTATCCCAAGGAGCCAGACTTCAAGCTGGCTTCTAATCCAGTTTCCCAAAGCAACAGATCTATTCAGAGACTCCTTCTGGTTCAATTTAATGAAACCACAGAAAATTTGCAAACTAAACTCACCAAGACGAGACAATAATAGAAAGCAGATTTTTCTACTTTGGATGACTGATGAGTGTCTTTAGGGAGGCACTGGAGTAAACCCATTCTCTGTGTCCTCAAGGTTTGGGGGGATATGGAGCTGGCAGGGTTCTACTTTGTGGGGCACACACCATGCTTGCTCCAGGCCTTTTGTACTTTATTTAAAAAAAATATATTTTGCTCCCTTAATTACAAACCTCCTCCTCTTCCTTCAAGTTTCTCAAATCTCTATATAACCTCTTCACAGAGAGATCCCTTTACTAAGGTATCTGTGACAGCACCCACCATTACTCTTTTTCTCCCATCTGGTTCTAGTTTTCTTTATAGAACTACTCACTACCTTCTATTGAGATGACATTTTCATTTATTATTGGTTTTCTCCAGTAGGATAAACTTAATGAAGGAGGGGATTTGTCCATTGATTAACTACTATTGTCTAATATCTAGAGCACTATATAAATTATGTAGATGCTCAAAACACGCGCTCATTGAGTGAATAAAATAACTTATGTCTTCATACACTAAGACAACATGTACTTTGAGCTTAATAGACCCTGGCTGAGTCTTTCCAAGCATCTTTTTGGAATCACATTAGACGTCAGTGATGAACATATACACTTCTCCAAATCTTGTATTCCACTGAAAATCTTTTATAGATACTTTTTTATCTCGAATTTCATCATTTTGATTCAATTACTTTTGACAAAATGATGTTTCCCATATATGAAAGTAAGTCTTAAATTTTTTCCCTCTAAATTGCTAAGGGCTATCAAAAGAACTTCCTTAAGTTAATTTGATGGACTGAATAATATTTACTTTCATAGATAAGTAGATCTAAAAGAAGCAGGAGAAATTTGAAAGCTTTGGTTATTATTTGGAAAATAATAGTTTTGGGTATTGTAGCAGCTGCCTATCAGTATAATTCACCAATTTCTGATAATGACATTTCCAACCTTTTTGTTTATTTTTTATTTATCCATTCACTAGATTGCTGTCAACACAAATTCCATTTTTTTTCTCTTTCATAATTGAAATATTTTGAAAAGTATATTAACAACCAAGAAGAAATACTTGTCCCTATGTACTTGATGAAGCTGGCATTCCAATTTTAATGTTACTTCAAGATAATTAGGCTATGTGAAAAGAAAATTAAGTATATTAACCCTTTCAGTTTATTTTCCTCCCCCCAAAAATATCATATTTAAAAATGGATACTGCATTCTAACACATTGTGGGGAGGAGGCAGTAGGAACACAGGAGTTATAGGGTATTTGGAATTGAACAAACATTTGCAGTTTGGCTCATGGCCATTCTGTCAAAGGCTATTGATCTTTGGATCTATGGTGCCAATCTCCATCATTACCTCCGATGCTAAGGAAATAAACTGAGTACATTTACTTTAAAAGATACTTCCTGTGTTTGTGTGAGAGGAGGTACTGGGAAATATGCAGAGATAATTTTCAATTCATTCCAGTATGTGTTTGACCCCACTATTCCACTGAACTAGATCTTGTTATTGTGACCAAAGACCTCCTCACTAAATCAAAATAATGCTCTGAATATTCATGTTTCTTTTCTTCTCAGCAACACTTGACACTAGTAACCCCACCTTCCTTTCTGGCACTCTATTTTCTATAGCTTCCATGATACAATATTCTAGTTTTCTTCCTACCTTCATAGAATTCTTTCTCTACCTCTGCTGTAAGCATCTCATGTTCTGCCCATTCACGAAACATTGGTTGTTCCTAGGCACAGCTGTAGCTTTCTTCTCTTATTCTGTTTTATTTTTAGAGGGTTTCAACATGCCTTCCTTCAATTACCCACTATATAAACTGGAGTCTAATCTGCAGTCCACATCCTTAAATATTTAGACAACCACCCACTTGTTAAGTTCTATTAAATGTCTCAAAGACATCCTAAGTCCAACTGGCCCAAAACTAAACTCACAATTTCATAATATGATCTTCCTCTGGGCTTTACATCCCAGATCAAGGGTCCAACACTCATCCCATTATGCAAATCACCCTTGAGTCCTCTCTCTTAATCTTCTCTCCAAACCAACTCCAATTTTATTTGCTAATAAATATCAATTTGTTCATTTCTCTTTAAAACTTGAACCATCACACCAATCTAAGCTATAATTTTATTTTGTCTGGGAAACTGAAAACCCCTACAAATGGGCCTACCCACACCCATTCTAAATCTCCTTTCTCCCAGTGTATACTCTCAGGTTGATATATCACTTCTAGCTTCATATTCTGAGGTAGTCTCCCATAGGTTTCTGAGCAAAGAGCACACATCACCAGCCCATCTGTTGAGAGAGGTTTTGATCTAGTGTTGATTTTTATTTTTATTTATTTAATTTATTAAACATTCTTTTTTTTTTTTTTTTGCAATATAGGATTTCTCCCTCAGGTGTGGCCAGCATAGTTTTCCTACCATGAAAGTACCCATAATCCTCCACCATATTTCATAGTGGTCTCCTTCCCTACCCCAAGTTTTCTACTCTCCTCCTCCCACTCTTTAACCCCTCCCCTTCCCTATTAAATGTCTCAGATCTACAGTCTTACAGTTTATCTTTGTCTGATCCTTTGTTTGGCTTCTCTAGATTCCACATATAACTGACACCATCAGATATTTATCTTTCTCCTTCTAGCCCACTTCCCTTAGAATAATCCCTTCTAGTTCCATCCATGTTGGCATGAGTTTATTTTTTGATGACTGCATAGTATTCCATTGTGTATGTACAACACATCATCTTGATCACTCATAGTGTTGCAGTAAATATAGAAGTGCAGGTTTCCTTTCAAATTAGTGTTTTTGTGCTCTTTTTACTTAGGAGTAGAATTTCTGGGAAATACAGTAGATTCATTTGTAGTCTTTTATGGAATAGTCACACTTCCTTCCATAGGGGTTAGATCAGTCTCTCTCCCCACCAACAGGATAATAAGGATCCTTTCCTCCAGGCACTTGCCAACACTTGTTTCTGTGTTTTTGTTTATTTGTTTGTTTTTTCTGTGAGCCATTCTCACAGGTGTTAGGTGGCATCTCATTGTAGTTTTGTTTTGCATTTCCCTGATAAGTAATGATGAATATTTTCTCAAATGTATATTGGCGATCTTCATGTCTTCTTTGGAGAAATGCCTATTTAGTTTTTCTGTCTATTTTTTTTATTAGTTAATTTATTTTCTTTTTGCTGAGCTGTATGAACTCTTTGTAGATTTTTCAATATCAATATCTTATCAGATGTATGTATGTGAGATACTTTCTCACCATCAGTAGAGCGTCTTTGCTTTGGCCACTGTCTTTTTCACTGTACAGAAGCTTTTTGGTTTGCTAGAGTGCTAGTCATTTATTTTCTCCTTTGTGTTCTTTGCTGCTGGAGATGAGTCCACAAAGAGCTTTCTTAAGTTGATGTCATGGACAACTAACATATGACAAAAGAGTAAAGTGTATACACTAGAGCAATGACAACAATAAGTGGTACTGGGAAGACTGTACTGCCACATACAAAAAGAAAGAAACTATACCATTATCTCATAACATATATGAAAATCAACTCAAAATGGATATAAATTTTGCTGTAAACCTAATACCATAAAATACACAGAGGAAAACTTAGGCAAAACACACCAGTGTTGGTTTTTAGATGCTTTGCCCAGTAATAAAGTGACTGAACTTTATTAGAAAAACCATTTCCTATATCTGAAAACTGTAAGAGAACGTGCTTTTCACAAAAGTAAATTTGGAACATAGTTTTTACAAAATCTTTGTACCTAATGCTTAAATACCCTGTGAACTCTTCTACAAATGGCCACTGTGATCTTGTGTTTTAAATAATCTCTGCTATTTATATAAAACCATTCTTGAATCCTCAAATTATTGTCATTTAGGGCCTCCCCGGTGGCGCAGGGGTTGAGCACTGGGTTGCGAAGCTGCCTGCAGCCTCTGCAGTGCTGGTTCGATCCCCGGCTGCTCCCCGGCCACCGGAGGAGGGTCCCACATGGCTCGCAGAGCTCTTCTGCCGCCCGCTGCTCCCCTCAGCAGTGTACTTCGGTCCTTCTGCCTGCTCTGCTCCCTGCTCTGGCTCTGGTGAATTCTCTCACCCTCCTGAACTTCTGACTGTACCCAGTGCTTGCATAAATAAATAAATAAATAAATAAACAAATAAATAAATAAATCTTTTATATATATATATATATATATATATATTGTCATTTAGTTCAACTATGAGAAATCCAGAGTATTTTTCACAATGAGTAGTGATATATGAAATCTGGTAAGCCATGTGTTCTGATTTCTGGTTCAAAGTAAAAAGTCACTGTATGCACACTCCAGTTTCATTTTATTTGTTTATTTTTTTAAATTTTTACTGAATTAATACTGATATAATAATTTCATGTTTCAGATAAATAAACAGTCCTTGTTTGTTTGATCATAACAAATAAACCATTGCAATGTATTAACAGCAGATCAGTACAGAGTTGTTTTAAAATGTTAAGAGGCTGTGCCTGGTGGCACAAGGGTTAAAGACAGCACTATCAAGCTATTGCTGCCACTGTAGCACTAGTTGGACCCAGGGAGTTGACCCACATGGCACAGCACTGTCTCATCCACAGCTCCCCTCAGCAGTGTATTTCAGTCAATCCACCTGTTCTGCTTCTGACTCTCTCTGGTGAATCCTCTCATCCTCCACACCTCTGGTCTAAAACCCCAGTTCTTGTATGCATAAATAAATCTTTACCAAAAAATGTAGTTATGCAGTGAAGGCTTATGCTAGCCTTATGCTAGGGCTAAATTCAGAAGACTATCTCTACTTTAGGCTCACATATCTTGAAGGTTTTCATGGAAGTTCTGTCTGATGTTGCATGGATTCTGTGGGACTCATTCAAGTTTTTGCTCTGGTCTCTGTGCATGTCCTTTCACTTAGCATTTTTGCATCTGGTCTGCTTAGAATTTTCTGATGAGAGGGAGGGCGTGATTGAAATTAAAATTACACTGAACATTTGGAACCATGTAATCTTGAGATCATAAACTGGTAGCTAGTGGCCCAAATTTTATCTATTTATTTCAAGATTTTTTAAACTTTTACCATGTTTACAAAGAATTTTTTAAGTTCCCTATAACTTAAAACTAGATTTTAGATAAGATTCCACATCGTTGGCCTCCGTTAAAAAAATATGTCCTTATGGCAAAAATTACTTAGGTTCGAGGGCCTCCCTGGTGGCGCAGCGGTTGAGCGCTGGGCTATGAAGCTGCCCACAGCCTCTGCAGCACTGGTTCGATCCCCAGGCACTGGGCGAGGGTCTCACATGGTGCGCAGAACTCTCCTGCTGCCCGCTGCTCCCCTCAGCAGTGTGCTTCGGTCCTTCTGCCTGCTCTGCTCCCCTCTCTGGCTCTGGTGAATTCTCTCACCCTCCTGAGCTTCTGACTGTACCCAGTGCTTGTATAAATAAATAAATAAACTTTAAAAAAATAATTACTTAGTTTCGAGTTCCACAATTTAGTAGGCATTTTACCAGTATCCCACAGTAACCGCCACACCATTTTCATTCCATTGACTCACTGTATTACCAAACTGACTTTGGTTGGCTGGTGAATTACCTGCCATTGCCTAAACCATTACTAATAATTTCAACCCAGACTCAAAACTCTCAAAACCCTCCGTATTTATAGCAAAGATACCATAAAATGAGCCAGGTGAGTAACTCAGGGCCTCAGGAAAACATATTTTTCCTGATCTTGATCTGATGCTACCATTCTAGTAAGCACACTATCTTTTCTTGTTATCAGATTTCAGTTCAAGCCCAAAATCCAAGAAATGACTGATCTAGATCTACACAACACCATAAACTCCACTTCTTTTATTCTGTGGATATTTCCTTGTGTTTTGCCTCTTCTAGGACTCGTTTTGCCTTGAAATCCCAGAGTATGATTGGATTTCCACTGCTTGAATGATCCTGAAAACAATTTGTCCCACGTATGACAAAAGTTCTCAACCTGGCTCACACTAGCATCACTTGAGGAACTGTTAAACAGTCTGATATCTAAGCTAAAATGCAAGCCAGGGCCTCCCTGGTGGCACAAGGGGTTAAGCACAGCACTGTGAAGCTGTCCACAGCCTCTGCAGCATGAGTTCCATCTCCTGCCAGCCAGGGAGCTACCCACATGGCACAGCAGACCTCCCCTGTCTCACCTGCCACTCCGCTCAGCAGTGTATTTCAGTAGATCTGCCTGTTCTGCTCCCCACTCGGTCTCTGGGGAACCCTCTCACCCACCACCCCACACCTCTGGTCTGTACCCCAGTTCTTGTATGCATAAAAATAAATAAATCTTTTTATAAAGTGCAAGCCAATTAATTAAATCTGGGGGAAGAAACCAGTATTCCATATTTTTAAAGTCTTTTACATGATTTCGATGTATAGCCAAGGTGAAAATCCACTCCGGGTAATTCTGTAAATGGATTATCCTCTTACTTCTATGAATGTATCAAGATCATACATTCTGTCTCTTCTTTTAGGACCATCCCAATGCTTGAGGTTGCCTTGTTTATTATCACTTCTTCACATGGTTCCTCTATTCTCTGCTCCCACTGGCCACTGAACTATCTTGAAGAGTGTTTAAAAATACTGGTCCCTAACCAGTTAGGGTTAACAGATTAATTAAATCAAAATCCATGTTAAGCTAAGTTTGCAAACACCAGCATGATGTTTACTCAGTCTAACCATAAGAACATTTCTAAAAGATGTATCAGGTAAAGGGCCTCCCTGGTGGTGCAAGGGCTTAAGACACAACCTATGAAGCTATCCACAGCCACTGAAGCAAGAGTTCAATTCCCAGCCAGGGAGCTACCCACATGGTGCAGCAGACCTCTCCTGTCTCACCGCTGCTCCCCTCAGCAGTGTATTTCAGTAGATCTGCCTGTTCTGCTCTCCCCTCTCTCTGGTGAATCCTCTCACCCTCCCACACCTCTGGCCTGTACCCCAGTTCTTGTATACATCAATATATAAATCTTTTTTAAAAAGATGTATCAGGTATAGTAATTGCTAAAATAATCAGTATATCAAGTGGCCACAAATCTCATTGACCTATTATAAAAAGGTCTGGACTCATCAGGGAAGCTTTATGATGTAGTCACTTGACTTATTCACATACTGAAGTTGACTGGAAATTAACTGATCTAAGGTGAACTTGATTGACACAAATCAGCTGTTTCTTGTCTCTTCTCTTCTACTAGGGACTAACAAGCAAGCCTGGACATGTTCTTTTCATGATGTTGTCTGAGGCATAAACAAGGAGAAACATGCGTGCACAATTCAAGCTCTTGCAGTGTCATTTCCATTAACATTCTCCTGGTCACAACAAATCACATGACAAAACCAGCATGGAACAAGAAACGATATAGTCCGATGGAAAGGAGGTGGAGGGCGTATTTCTGAACAATAAACTAATCAGAGAAGATGTAATGATATTCCTAACTTTTTCCCTTGAATGTTAAATAGCTCAAAAATTCAAGGTATAAATAGTGTGTTTAGAATTCTTAGTTTACTTCACAATAGTTTTTGTCTGTTTAGCATGAAGTGACTGCTGAGAATTTCTTTTGACCTACTGCTACATCATGTGTCTGCACAAATCTAGATTCCTGGATGTCTGTGCTAAACATGTGTCAGCAACAACAACAAAAATGCTCTCTTGTCCACCCATTACTGAATTTTAGAAAACAAAGAAAAGGGATGATATTTAAGACAATAACCACCTGTTGGAAAGTGGAAATCACGGGCCTGTCCAGTGGTACAGTGTATTTTTTTCTCATTGCAAATTTTGAAAATCTTTTAGCTTTATGTATAATAAAGATGATAGTTTTGTAGAGAACAGAATTACACAATATCTGCTAGGACTGCAATATTTAGCAGTCCTATGCAGTGCAATCTTTAATTAATCTTCAATTTCTATCTTTTTTTGGACTAACTTCTCCCATTCTTTGGTAGATTATGGGGAGTGACTGCATAGATGTCACAGAAAAGCTATTCAAAGATATTTGGACTCATCTTTGGAGTTAAGCGAAAGATGATTTTGATGATGAAAATGTGGTAACAAGGCCTAAGGTCATGCACATACATTCTTTTCTAGTTGTAGCCAAAATCAAGTCTGGGGATTTTTGATGAGTGCTTTTCAGTGGTTGTTGTTAGGGGGGAAAAAAAGGGATCTTCCTGCTGCATGTTTAGAAAGCCAGACATTATCACTCCTTGATTATTCATGTGCTAGCACAGCTTGTTTCATTTATTAAAGGAAAGGCAAGGTTGAAATTGGATCTATGTAATGCATGTCAGTGGCTTTAAGTGTTTGTGAATAATAAATAGCCTTTGGTGTTCAGTGTTGGCTTTTTAAGCTACGACTTGACATCATTTTGATTTCCCTTTTGATGAGCCAACAACATGATGAGGATATTAGCTGAAACAGTTAAATACTTGTAAGGACAGGAGGGGCAAATTTTCACTTTGGAGCGGGGGTGGGGTGGGGGGCGGGCTTTGTTCATTCACGGAAAATGGACGTGTGTCTCACGGTGGCCACAGTTCATGTAAACATAAACTCGGAACCAGAGATCATACCCATCATTTCCTCAGTGCTAGCAGCACCAAACCAAACTATAGTTTTATTTGGCTAACCCCAAAGTAGGATGTGGGTGCCAGCCTTGAAAACCACATGATCGGGTTTCAGGCAGACAACATGAGGACTGTGCTTTTGTCATATGTAGGAAAGTCATAAAGCCTCGCTCCTCATAGCACTGTCATTATGTTTAACAAACAGATGCAGCCATAACAACGGTCAACTTCACAGAGAGGTCTGGAGGGTCCTGTGCCTTTTAAGCAGAGACTATAAGATCTCTCTATAACATGACTGCAGAAAGAAGGGACCCTTTCAAAGGAATGGAAAGACAATGGGAATCCAGGGCGTAAGTTAATGGGGGAAGAAATGATGAGACACTCTCCATCCTTCTATGAATTCTGGAGTCAACTGACTTGAACTCCATATCTAGAAGCATCCCTTGGAATTCCTTGAAAATTAACTTTTCCCAGAATGAAGAAAAGAACAACCTCTTGTTTCCACACGTCACCATTTTGTTTTTCATTTATAAGGAAAGTTCTTTATGGTCTGCGATTATTCCAGTGTCTCAGGTTCTGCAAATGTGAGGTTGGGGCGTGATGCTTCAGGGATTTTCATGGTGTGGAGTTTTATTTATTTACCATGGAGTTGTTTCTCCGCCAACCTCTGGAGCTGGGGAGGGATGGGCAGATGATAGAGTTGGGTGCCCTGAGTTAATGACTAGCCCTATATTCACAAGCTCATTTACTTTTGTCCTCACCTGATACCTCAATGCTGCCAATGAGCGAGAATTAATTTCTATTGAGGACCACTCAGTTCCTTAAAAGAAAAACTGCTCACTTAGCTGGAAACGCTTTGACAGAAGGCAGAGCAGCCGGTCACACTCAAACACTGTGTCTTCTGGATCTGGGGGCAGAAGGGGAGTGGTGGATTCTGAGGGAGGAGGGGACCAGTAGTCATTTCAATGAGCTATTATGGGGTGGTCTGAATCACAGCAGAGTCTATCAACAGGCCTTTGCGCTCCCCACACAGCCTGCTGTCCCCTTTTCTGCTACTCCCCACGGAATGTGTATGTGACCCCCCAGCACCCTTCTCAACAACAACTCCCCATAAGAAGGTAATCATCTTATGGTGAATTGGACAAGAAGAAAAGACACTCTAGGAAAATGTTATGATAATAGAAAACTCTTCAGTGTTGTAACCATCTGGTGTGGGGCGGTAACAAAGAGGGCGATAATTGAGTGCTCAGTAACTTCTTTTGGCCTGGGATAATGGGCACTCACCCTGATTTGTATTCTTCACAAGAGTAATTCACCATCATTTCACACCACATCTGTACCACATTTCCTCCGTCAATACAGCCTTACACATAAGTTACCACACTTAATTAAGTCCACATCATTCTCCTCTAAAGAACTGAAAGGTTTGTGTGGAGGCCCGAGTAGCAAAGAGGCACAAATGAGATTTGAGTGACTCTTGTTTTGTGGGAGGGATTGAGATGGTTGGGGAGGGGGGCTCATGCCACCAAGGTTCAGCTCTGGGGTGGGGCCGGGTAGTGCTTGACAGCTTTAGGTTGGGCAACAGCTGTGGATAAGCTTAGGCAGGCGGCCTTGCAGTCCAGCGCTCAGAGAGGGGATGGCGACCCCATTGTCACATAATCTTGCCTTTGAAAATGTGCTACAATTGATTCGATCTGATTTCTAAGGTGCTGTCACCAGAGCATCATTAAAAGCCCTTTAAGAAACTGGAGAATAGACTAGATCACCAAAGGCAGCTTTGTTCCCGCTCCTCCGCCTGGCTTTGACATGCTCTCCCTTCCAGCTGACAGAAGGGGTGCAGCCTGTAAGCTCAGAACAATTAACACAGATCATTTTATTTTTCTTTAATCAACAAGACAAAGTTCCTGGGGGAATCAAAGCATCACTTTTTGCGAAGACAGGAGTTTTCAATTCTTTATGTCACCACCTTGACAAGAGCCACTTTAAGAAGAGGTTTCTCGTATATGTTGTATTGTACTGTGTGTGTGTGTGTATGTGTGTGACTGTGCGTGTGTGAATTCTCCCTCAAGCCACTCTTACAAACTTAAAAGTTCCCTTCTAGAAGTTGTGCGAGCAGCGAGCAGAAAGGAAAGCTGAACCTAACGTGAAGGCCATTAATCAACAAGCTAAGTACCAATGGATGAAAGCAGCGATTCCTCCAGTCTCCCAGCTATCTTAGTCATAAGTAAATTAGCAACTCTTTTTCCTCCCTTTAAATGATAAGGAGGGAGCCAGAGTGAGGACCTTAAAGATATTTCTCACAACAAGTGTCAAAATACCCTGAAAGCTGCTGGGGGTTCACCTCCCACACACAGTATGCCCTTCATTTATTTATCTAAATGCTGACAAATTGCAGTATTTTAACAGCCTATCTGTGGGCTTGGCTTCATTTGCATGGCGTGCCTGCTATCTTTGAGCAGATAATGAGACTCAATATAAAGCCTTCATTGAGGGCTCTGCATAGCCTGACAGTGATGAATACAGAGCCAGAGAATTAGGTGGTTCGGGGAAGAATATGCTATTGTGCACAGCCCCTATCCTTTTATCTTCCCTGCTGCTCATTTTCAGGTCTTTCAAGGAAACTGCCTCCCTACCCTTTCCAAAGCCAGTGTCTTTTACCTCCCTTTCACTTTGAATGGGCACCATCTTCCAAATCGTCAGCTCAGCCTTGTGCTATTTTAGTCATCATAATTATCTTCCCGTCTTATCCTATGAAATGCTAGAGGTTGCCTTTCACTGTGCGAGCCACCGAGAAAAGCAGTGAGGCATTGTCCAGAGCAGTCGGCCCTTCTGCTCACTGGCTTCTCAGATATTCTCTATTGTAGAAGCAGCCACCTTCTGTCAGAACCATTCAGCCAGTGTTCCCAGGCGGAGCTGTCATTGGGCACTCCAGCGAGGTGAGGGTGATATTTAGGAAAGTTAGAGGAATTCATTATTTTTCAGAAACTCAGTATTTTGAAGGTGTGTTCAAATATTTATAATTGTACTGGATGGTGCTTATATTTTAATATTGAACATTTTTAAATTGAAAGCGGACTTAGCTTGGTTAGGAGAATACAGGATTTTTTCCCAAGAAGAATGAATGCTTTCTCATTGGAGAAGACATTCCTCAATGTGATATATCAGAAAGAAGCTCTGGTGATGAGCCAGTCCACATAGAGCAAAATATGTTTGTAAAAGATCTATCTGGATGACGGCTTCATTTTCAAAACAAAGGAAGATGTCAAAAAAGGGCAAGTGATTTGTCCAGTCATATAAGTCTGTGAACCAACCTCGTCTCACACAGAGGTCTGGGAAAGAACACAAACAATATGAATGAGCACAGAGAAAAACACAATTGCTGGTGCATTCTTTGGTACCTTAGTTTCTCTAAGCAAGGGTCCCCAACCCATTATATTTTGAGATACCCTTCATCATACAGTGATCACTTCTTTTGTAAGGATCCCTTAAAAGGATCATTTGTAATACCCAGTTCTCTGACACCCTTCATCATGGTTCCAGAGGCAGGATTCATTCTCTCTAATTCTCTGCTAATGCAACTGGCAATGCTCCTTTCATCTGCTTTCTACCTGGCCAGGTGGCTATTTAAATACATCCTGAAATCCTGTCTTCTTGGACTTTCCTCTTTCCCTCTATGCACTTGCCAGTGGGATGGGTGAAGCCTTGGATCAACTGGAAATCAGCAACATGGACAGGAAAACTCTCAGGCTGCCGGGCGAAAAGTCTGCTAGGTAGTAACTGAGATTCCATTCAACTTTCTTATTTCATGATTCTGTGAAATTCTGAAAGCCTTTATAAATGCTTAGACACTCAAAACAAATCTGCTCCCCTGTCCTCTTTGTCTTAAATGATGCATTTTTAATTTAGTTCTACTAATCATAGAACATATGGAAATTAGAGATGTGTATTTCACTCTGCCCCATTTCTTGTTCATCATCTGATCATCTTTATGTATCATTGTGTATATCTCTTTGCTCTTTCAAATACATTAACATTATATTCTTACTATAAACTTTAGGACACATTTCTTTCTATTGACATCTAGTTTGTTTTGTTTTGTTTTAAAACAAATACTCTGTATACACACAATGGCCCTGAGAAGTATTGTTTATATAACTGGTAATAAATAGCTAGCAAGATCTATGAAAGAAGGTAAAAAATAATAATTTCATGTGTAATGACAGGTTTGTGTGCAAAAGAAATTGAGAATTGTTATTACAGAAAAGTATTCAGTTATATATATTCAGTTAAGTTGGAAACTCAAATGCATTCCTTTTTTGTATTTTCTTGCTGCAAGAACCTCTAAGTATAGGATAGGGTCAAGCAGAATGCAAAGCACAGGCTTTCAAATCTTGATTCCATTACTATCTCTATGAGTTTAGGAAATTTGCAAAACCCCTCTAAGTCATCCTTGCTTCATCTGCATAAGATAGGTAACAATGCCTTTCTTTTAAGATTGCTGTAATGACTCAGGGTAATATATTTTAACCTTTTAGCTTAATGTTTAGCAAACAAGAGTTTCTGCAGGGGTGGAAGCTTAATTAAAAAATACTTGTGAAATCTTCTGGAATTCATCTCTGTGATGGATTTTTAAGCTTCCAGTAGGGTGTCAAAGTAGTCTAAATTTTCCTGGTGGTTAAGGAGAGGAACAACTGCTCAGTTTCCATTGCGAAGATATATTTGCCACCCCCCTATATAAAACCCAGGGATCCACTCCCAACACTGCTTCAGGGGCCATTGTGAGAATGGTGGCAAAAGCCATCTGTCCTGCTGTGATGGAGAAGTGATTGATAGAATGGTATGCACGTGTTCCTTGCTAGTTTGTGCCTGTGTCAGAATACACAGTCACTATAGGCATTTGATAGGACATATGTAGTGGCATTTAAGTGTTAATTTTTGCTTTGGAAAGAAAGGAAGATTTGTACTGGAGACATTATTAAACAAAGATTGAGGCTGGAGCATATGGAAAATAGATTATCAGCCTTACAGTTCAGTGTAATGCCAGTGTCTCTGTGGAACTCAAAAGAGTATATATATTTGCTGGATCCATTTAAAAATAAATAAAAGAAAAGAAGATCCAAATCATTTGAAAGTGTAGCATAACAAAATACATTCTAGTGGTTAAAAATCTGGGGCATTAATTCACTTTATTTTCTTATCAAATAAATAATAAATCATCAATCTATTTGAAATTTGATTTTTTTTAGTTGTGCACTTAAATAACCTTTTCCAATGTATCGTGTTATAAAGTGAAGCAAAGATCAACAAAATATTTGTTATAGCTTGAGTGGCAAAAGCTTACAAGAAGGAAATCTGAGATATAACTCCGTTACACTGTAATCACATTTATGACACACATCCACCTCTTCAGATGATAAACAATACAATTAGCCTAGAGCAAAAGAAAAAAAAAAAGATGCTTTTCCTGCTAAATCAAAACCATATAGGTTTTCCCCTACTATCTGTTTTCACCTTCTTCCTCAGTAATAAATCTCTAACTTAGCTAGGCAAAGGGTAAAATCTACAGTTCCAGCCTCCATATGGTTAAGTGACCATGTAACTAAGTTTTCTGTGCATAAAATGAAAGGTGTGTGTCCATTTCTGGAGTGTCTCTTATTTTCTTGCATGCTGGCTGGCATGTGATAGGAAAAATAGGCGCTCCTACAGTCTGCACAACAATCTTTGACATTGCAAAAGGCATCCACGTACAACAACAAAACAAAACAATCTTGAGTCACTGATACATTAGAGCATCACACTATACTTGCAGGACTTACTTATGTCCAAAATTTATGTGTCAAAGAAAATACACACTCTTTTTTTTTAAGTCACTGTTATTTTGCTTGATTGGATTGTTACAGATTGTACCTAATTTTAATTTATAAATCTACAGTCAGCATTCCCTGTTCTAATTTATTTTTTAAAAATTTGTTTCTTCAGTTAATTTTGGTTTACAACACTAAAACCTGCAATGTGTAGCTTTGGTTTAGTGACTGGCTATACTGTGATAGAATGCAAAAATTTAAAAAAAAAAACATGGCAAGGAATGCTTTTCAGGAGCAAAATTATTGGTAAAAAGCATCATTTGAGGAGTTTACTTAGTATCAGACAATGTGGCTTCTAAGTCAGAAGCTCTCAGGAAAGATGGCGCAAAACAGAACCTTCATGTTGCTGTTACTTTTTCATAGCTAGATTTGACAAGGAGTCAAAGATTTGAAAGGTAATTTCAGAGATAACAGTGATACATATGAAAAACTGAAAGAGAATAGAAACAGTGAAGAAATGTATGAGGAAGCTGGCTTTGAGACCTTAAAGCCATTAGGATTGGAATTTAAAAGAGCTTTTATTGTTGATTACACCAATAAGATCTTTCAGAGCAAAGACTATATTAAAGTGTGATCTCAGTAAAGCCAACAGTCTTTGTAAATAAAATGTAGATGCCTGTGCTTAATGAAGAAATTAGAATTATAGTTTATATTTAAAAGAATTCTAAATATTCTTACTGATACAGGTAGAGAGTTGAATAATGAAGGAGAACATATCTGAAAGGAAAATGAAAAATATATAGAATAATAGAGAGAGGAAAAGAGTGTTATTAACTGAGCAGAATGGAGAATTCAGGCTTATAATCCTACTCACATTCCTTCTACACCTTTGTAATTTAGAGTTTTCAGTGAGGAATAAATACATACTGTCAACAGCAAAGACTTCATTTATATTACAGATAGTGGAGTTCAGAGCTTCAGCACAGAATGATTGATACATTTAGTTAGTAAGGGGATAAATTTGGCCAGAGCTTAAAGTGTTAACTCCTTCCAGGGTATCAAGCTGCTGGCCCAGGACTAGTAGTAACCATGGAAAAAGTAAGTGATATGGAATAAATTTCATAAAGTATGACAGTATATGAGCACCAGAAGGTAATCATTCCACATCCTCCATTGAATGCCCTGCTCACCTCTTGATTTATCCATTGCATTGACGGTGACAATCCTTTTACCTTTCTATACCCATACCCTTCCCCATGCAGAAGGAATCTTTTGAAGTTCCTTTCACTTAAATAGATGAGGTTATTGGAGATTAACCTGCCTGCATCTGATTCAATATGTGTGAACATAAGCATTGCCAGCCCTTGACTAAAAACTGTCCTTATGATTTGCTCTAGCCAATAGAAAGAGGCAAAAGTGATCATATACTAATTCCAAGCCCAAGGTCAAGAGATCTTGTGTATCTGCTTATGCTTTTGTTTCTCTGCTCTCACCATGAGAATGTGCCCTGGTTAAAGTTCTGAGAGATAAGAACTATCTAAAAGAGCCAACACACTCTAGCCAAAGTCTGCAAGGTTAGGCAACAGCCAGCTGAACTCCACATATTGGAGCCATCCTAGGGAAGAACATTAGTTAACCTGCATGCAGTTGACTCAAGATGTGAGAATATAAACTTATTGTTGTGTGCTATTGAGGTTTTGTGGTTCTTTATTACTTCATTATTATGACATTAGATAACTGATAAATTCTCTCATTCCATACCAGTCACATTATAGTTGCATGAGATTATTATTCTACTACAATGATAACTTTGACCATGAAATGATTTTAGGTCCAATATACATGAACAACAATTTTCACAAGAATTTTCCTTCAGTCCTTGTAAACATTGTGTTAGGCACTATTCACTTTCAGCCTCTTCTTTAGTCACACAAGATCCTTAATTAAATCCAGTCTGTAGAATCAATCAAAAAGCTTTCCTTTTTAGCAGCTACAATCTTCATAGATTGATTAAACTTACTGAGCCTTAGAGTCCTCTTCCAAAAATGGGAATAAGCTGTTGTGAGAACGAAATGAGCTAAGGTGTGAAGCTTTTAGCATAGTGCCTATGTTTTCACTCATTGAGAAGACTCACTCACAAAAGATCTTTTTCTCATTATCACCACATTTGGAGATGAGGTGTGGCATGTAAATCATCAAACTGGGTAAAAAGGATGAGAAGAGGGGGTTTACGATCACCTTTTAAATTTCAGTCATTGTTTGTTGCCTCTTTTTCTGGGAAGAAAAGTTTTAATGAGTGCCAGCAAGTTTATGGATAAACACAGAGGGACCAAGAGTCCTTAGTTTATTTATGGTTAGTGTTTACATATTCCCATGAGGCCAGCACTGCAGGCTACTTAATTAAGTCAACAAAGCTAGGGACAGGTAATTCTAGCAGTGTGTTAAAGTCAGCCTGTATCTGCTGGTGAGAATCAATGGCAAAAGAGTGGAGGAATTTTGTTAGCCTTTTTTAAAGAATTTTACAGTTTCCCTTAAAAATTAAGCTTATACTTTGGAAACAACCCAAATGCCCAAAAGTAGATGACTGGATCAAGAAGATGTGGTACATATACACAATGGAATATTACTCAGCAATCAAAAAAGATAAGCACATGCAATTTGCAGCAACATGGATGGAGCTGGAAGGGATCATGCTCAGCGAAATAAGCCAGAAAGAAAAAGAAAAATACCAGATGGTCTCACTCATAGCAGGAATCTAGAAAACTTAAATAAGGGACCAGGAAAAACAATAACTACAAGAAAACTATGAACCAGAGACACTCTATGGGGGATGGGGGGTGGGGAAAGGAAGGCTTGGGGCCAAAAAAAGGGAGTTGTAATTGTATGGGGAATATAAAAAATAAAATTTAAATTAAAAAAATTAAGCTTATAAATTTACAATGAAACAAATTACATTAAAAACAAAAGTACAAAACAGTCATCACTTCTTAAATATTTTGCTACATTTTATTGTTATCTGTGCTCTTGAGGCTATTCATGTTGATTGGATGGTAGAGATGCTGTATGATGGTGCTCTGCTGAACATCTTTACCCAACTCAGAATTCAGTGATGCCACACTGACACATCAAATTTGACCATCGTGGAAATATATATATACTATGAAAATCAGCAAATTCTACATATTAGAGGTTTTCATTACTCAATTGTCTGCTGATCAATGTATGAAATTGATCAATGTGTTGAAAATATGCGCACAATTGGGTGAGTCCATTAGGTACATTTAGAAAACTGCAGTTTTTATGCTTGTTTAGAATGATTTTATACTCTGCTCTTTTTTTTTTTTAAAGATTTATTTATTTAAACAAGAGCTGGGGTATAGGCCAAAGGCACGGGAGAGTGAGAGGGTTCACCAGAGACAGAGTGGGGAGCAGAACAGGCAGACTGACAGGCATGTGGGTATCTCCTTGGCCGGCCGGGAATCGAACCCGTGCTGCAGAGGTTGTGGACAGCTTCACAGTGCTGCACTCAACCCGTTGTGCCACTGGGGAGGCCCTCCTCTGCTCATTTTTGCCATGTTATAATACTAGGAAGTTGCCTAGAGCTGGTGGTATTCCTGCAAGAATAATCATTCTTCTTCAAGAATATACTGATGAGTTAAAATAACGTTAGAAAGAACCATCAGAATTAACTAATGTGGTCATTGTCACTCTTAGTTACTTACTTCATGGTCTGGCAAAGGAAAGAGTAAGAAAAATATAGTAAGGATGATGCAACCTTGGAAACCCTGTGTAAATATTTTCTGAGGATTCTTCTGTTAATCTGACTTCTTGATTGCCTGTGCTATATGGAAGGAATATTGATTTGGGAAGCAGGAAATAGGATCTAAAGTCCTGCTCAGGTGCTTCCTGAGGCTTTGTTCCAGTCACTTTCACTTTCCCTGATCCAGAAAATGAGGATTGTCTTAGATGATATATGTAATTTTTTAAAATTTTATTTTATATATTTTACATCATTTTTCATTTTTGCACAATGTATGCATTTTCATCTTAGTTATAGTCCCCATACAATTCCCACTCCTCTTGTTTTGATCCTACTCCCTTCTCCCCTCCACCATAGAGTGTATCTGGTTGATAGTTGCTTGCTGATTTTGATTTTTACTTTATTATAATTAGTGTTTTTGCTGGTCCCTTATTTAGGTTTTCTATATGTGATTCTTATTTAGCTCTTATACTTCACAAAATTCAGTTCATAAAAAAAGTACAAGAAGAAACATCTCTGAAAGACTCTCCATTTCTCTTCTGTTCCCCTTTACAAATCTTCATGGACAAAGATAATTTCAGAGAAATGTGACTAGTCTGAGAGGTGGTGTTTAAAAGGAGAGAACGTAATGCAATGAGGAAGATTTTCCATTAAGGAGACTCTGACCCAAGCCTCAGAGCTTCTGATTTTGTTACAGGTCATGCAAAGAGAAATTTTTACCCTTTGTGTCCCTATACAATTTTAAGAGTGTGCTGGCTGTGCTGCACAGGTGGCCAGATAAAGATTGCTCTGTCCACTTTTAGAGATTGTTGGTCTCCAGAAATACACCCCAGGAAGAAGTTTGGGGTGGGTAGGAATGGCAGAGGAAAGAGAGATGGGACCTCCAGTCTTTTAGGTAAATAGCTCCTAGAGACCCCAGTCAGTCCTAACCCACCTCCTCTCCTGACCCCTGTGTCCAGCAGCACCCCAACATCAACCTTAATGTGGCTGAGCTGAGGCTGGGCTCCCACAGCAACTGAGGAGAGCAAGGGACACTCACTCATCACCCTGAGTCAGACAAGCAGGAGGGTATGACCAGGAGACCACAGAACTCTCACCACACACACCCTGGGGTCTGACTCAAGGCCACAGAAGCTGCACAGTCAGACTTTTGTGGCCAAGATCTCTTCACCTCCTCGGTTCCCAAACCATCCATTCTGTGAACGATCTTGAGGGTGGGACTCCCCAAGACCCTAGAAGGATATCAGGAGAAAGAAGCAGTGCAGGGCAGAGTCCATTATTCTTTAAGAACAAGCTGGCACTGTGCCCTCAGATGAAACTGTTTCCCACTTTACAGATCATTTCTGATATCCATGGGTTTAAACCTCTTGTAATTTTGTCTCCAACTGGATTTGAAGTCCTGAGGCCTCCTTGATTCATGCTCTTTCCAACGCCAGGTTCAAAGGGGCACCTGGTGTGTGTTGGTGAGTTGACGATCGTTTTGCTATGAGGCCCTGTTTTTCTAACTTGTAAACTCTCCAGAGACAGCATCACTGCCGGCATCGTGAGGACATCGGTCAGTGCTGCCCCTCAAGTCCCCACTACAGAGGAGATCTCCTCTTCCATGTGCTCATTTGAATAAACAAAATGCCTTAGTGGCCAAGAATAAACTTTTCTCTCTCTTTACTTTAGTTCTGTTATGTATATGATATTTTTCAACATTTCTACACAATGTTGTACCAAACCTATCTAACTCTGGAAAGCATCAGTTAGCTAACCTATTAGCTTTGACAGATGGAAAAAAATCGAGGATTTCTCCTAATCTAAGGCTGTTTTTCTTCCTTAATTATTTGGAATTTGCTTTATTTGGGTTATCAACGCCGACTGGAAATTTAATTGTTACCAACGAACCTTAGCAATGTTAGCAGTCGTTTACCATAAGTTTTTATGAATTAATGTTTTCACGCCTAGGTATATACTGAAGATAAATCAAAACATATATACATATGTTTGTATATATGTTTGTACATAAATATTCATAACTGCATTATGGTTAGTCCAAAATTACAAAAATACCCAATGTCCATTAACATATGGATAGATAACTAAATGGAGTATATATCCAAACAATGGAATAATATTCAGTCCTTATAAAGAATGAAGTTCTAACACATGTCAGAATGAACCTTGAAAACATCATTGAGATGAATCAGACTCAAAAGCCACATATCTGTTTATATTAAGTGTCCAAAATAGACAAATCCGTGGAGACAAAAGATAGATTAGTGGTTGCATAGAGATGGGGAGAAGGGGTTGAGGAGAAATGAGGAACAACAGTTACAGTTTATGAGTATGAGATTTTTTTTGAGAGGGGTAATGGAAAGGTTTTAAAATTGATCATCATGATGATTGCACAACTTTAAAAATTAACTGAAAGTCTTTGAATTTTAACTGGATGAATTGTCTGTGAACTATATCTCAGCAAAGCTATTATAATAAAAAAGTCAACCTATTGACTCTAATATCTATTTCATAAATTGCATTTCCCTTTCAATTTATTATCAAAAAGTTTTTACCACTGTATAATTATTATATTATTAATATAATACAACAAAATCATTATCAACAACATTGATAACATGCTTTTTTAAAATGAAATAGCTTCTCATATGGCACAATCAGGAAGTAGTATTAAGTTAAAAGGGTAGGCAACAGAAACTATTTATCGCCTTTTTAAAATTTACCAGCAAATGTGAAAACCAAAGTTCTTCTTAATGTCTTCAGAGATCTACCTACACAATCTACTTTCTGCATCATCTCCTACAACTCCTCACCCTCACTCAGTGGTTTCTGGTTTGGTCTCATTTGGCATGCTGCTCCCACCCCAGACCATTGCTCAGGCTGTTTTCTCTGCTGAGAACTTTCTTCCCACATATGTGACCATGACTTCAGACTTGTTCACTTTTACCCAGCATCAACTTCTCAGCTGACCCCAATGTATCCTTCAAACACACTCAATAGTTTACTTTTTTATCATGTTTCTATTTCTCCCCTTTCAGAATATAAGGCCAATAAGGATAGAGTTATCCTTATCCTGTTGTATTCCATGATACTTCCCTGCATGTACCAGAGTCTGGGATATATTAGATGTTCAGTTAGTGGCTGTTGGCTGGAAGATACAGATAACATCTGTATTTACAGATGTTAGTAGTCTGGGCTAAGGTACACAGTGTTTTCTTTGTTAATTATCAGTCTATCTCCAGTTGAGAGATTCTTTTAAATAGGTACTAAATAACCAAAAAGAAAAATAAATTGGAAAACATATTTCTGGAGAGGAAGGAGTCAGTCCTCTAAAAGGAAATGAATTCATAAGAGAATGATACAATATAAAAAAATCTAGACTATATGCAAACTACTAATCTGGCAAATATATTTGACAGATTGCTTTGAGGTCTCCTTTAGTTAGCACCATGCTAATCCAATCAATCAAACACAAATATTAACTGGGCATCTTCTGTGTATTAGGCATTTGATAAGAGAATTGTAACAGTAGAGTTTCTATTGTAGTAGGAAGAGCTATAAGAAAACAGCTAATCAAGTATGTCTGATGCCAACCAGACCGATAGTTATGAAAAGAAGCCAGTAGATTAAGGGATAAATAAAAAAATTAAAGGTGTGCCACAAAGATCAGCAAAGGCCTGTCCAAGGTGGTGTGACATTTACACAAAAGCTTGAGTGATTTAAGGGAGACTCATGTATGTCTGCAAAAAGAGTGACCCAGACAGAGGGAAGAAGTAATATAAAATTCTACAACAGGAACACATGGGCATGTTGGAAGAAAAGCAAATAATAAAGAGGAGGATGGTAAGAAATAAAATTGTCATGGTTTCCAGAAGCCAAGTCACTGTAGAGCCTTACAGATCGTGGATACCACTTAGGGCCAAGGGTGTGTCTGCCAGGTTGAAGTGATGGGGTCACTTGTACATTGAATGACATGATCAGATCTACATTTCAGAAGGACTGATTTGACTTTAGTAATGAGAATATAATCAATGGTCTATGAAAACCAGAAGGAAATCTGGGATTATACTCTTTCCAGATAGAACAAAAGCCTCAAGGGAAAAAAAAAGAGCTAAGTTGAGTCAACCCTCCTTGGAAAGATCATATTTCATAGAATTTTGTTTTCATCATGGGGGTCGCTCTGTGTGATGAGAAGGTTGGCGTGTATCTAGAGGAGCAAACACCACAGTGCATGGAGGATGAATCTCATTAAGTGAAGCACAGCCAACTATGTTCTAGTGAGTTCCATCTCTTCAAAGGCTGTGTCCAAAAATATCATGGGATGCATTGCTGTTCAGGATGGAATGTCAGGATGTTCTTGTTCTCCAAAGTTACATAAAACAGAATTTTAATTGAGTTTGCTCTTCTCTTAGATATGGTTCCTCAGTAACTCAATGGCAAACAGGTTTTCAGGGGAAGTAAAAGAAATACAGATGTGGGAGAGAGAAAGTTAGAGAGGGAAAGGAAGGCAACCCATAAAGTTTGTTTCATTGAACCAGCAACTTCTGTGAGCAGCAGGACTTTAAGACTATTGGGATTGTGGGCAAATAGTGAGAAGTAGTATTTGGCTTTGATTTATCCTATCCTAGTGGTCAGGGAACTGGGATATATGTACCCCAATTATCCTCCATCATTCCCAGGGGGTGTGAATTCCCCTTCACTTTTAGCCTGCCAAGTGAGTGCCTAAGAAGTTGGCTCTAGAGTACAGAGAAAACTCTTAGGCAAAGAGGAAGTTAGACATGGATAGGGTACCCACACTATTTGCTGCTGCTACCCTTTATGTCTATTGGCCACTCATGTATGGCCATTTCCAAAGTGCCATTTCCTAAGTTTTGCAAGCAACCTCTTATTACTTCTGGCCTCCCCGAGTCCAGTCTCTGTGACAGGGGCCATGCAGTAGTACATGCTCCTGTGTCTAACGGAATTCACAGTTTCTGTAGGGCAGACAGTATTAATAGCATTAAGAACTCTTGGCAAGCTCATCACAGATCGGTGATAACTACAAAACTCCCCCGAAGAGATTCTTTGAGGGAACTTGATAATAGAAAGAAAAAAAAAACAATTTGTAGCTCAAAGTTAGGTGATCTGTTTGTGACAATTTCTGTGGGGATAAAGCTATGATGCCAATGGCATCTTTCACTGATACCAATAGTCAATGTTTGTCCTATTGCATCGCCATCAAAGAGTAAGTCCAGGGCACATGTGTTCCGAATGATTCAACAAAACATACACTTTCACCAGCAGGTGATGTAAACATTATTGGTTTAAAGTATTTTCCTTCAGAGCTGAAATTTTGATTCATTGCCAGCATTAATCTGGGAGAGAAAATTAGACTTTGAAGTGAAGTGTGAGTGTGTGTGTGTATGTGCGTGTGCACTTGACTGGAAGTGGTAACCTAGTTTTAACTCCAGTGGTACAAGCAAGGCTGTTTTCAGGCAGAAATGACTTCATCAGGAACTCAGGAAATCCTCATTCGAACTTCCAAATATACAAATAGATTGCTTTTATTCTGCTGTGAATCAAAATGATGCCATGTCCTGTAATGAAGGATGTTGTTGACCAGGTTGAATGGGAGCCAACCAAGTTTTGCCTTTGTTTCTATGACAGTCATTTCAAAGATCAGCATCTTAAGACTGGTAGTTTCCTTATTTGGAAGACAGGAGTTCTGTTCCAGATTTATTTTGGGGTGACAGGATTTTCATTTTATCTTTACCTCAGGATAAGAGACATGTTAATTATGTGAGGTCAAGTGCGCAAATACTTATTACTGTGCAGCCAAAATTAAAAGAAAGTAGGTGACCAAAATGAAAATGCATACATTGTGCAAAAATGAAAAATGGTGTTAGAATTATATAAAATATTAATAAAAAAAGAAAGTAGGTGAAATAATTTTTTACCATAGTGACTTGAGCTAAACTGTCATTGAGCCAAAGAACTTAAAAAAAAAAGGTTGTCAAATGCAAATACATGTAGGTCAATAAACAACGTTGAATTATTATTTCTTTCTTGTGGAAATGGTATGCAAACATTAGTCCTAAATATTAACTTCTCAAACTGGCCAGGTAACTTGCTCCTGGGGATGGCAGGATGAAACAGTCTGTTGAATGTACACATGGAATGGAGGGGCACTTAGCACATTTAAGCAGTGATACACTTTCAAATCTCTCAGAGACACAAAGGCTAAAGACCCCTAAACCTAGAATCATGAGGAATGTCTGTAGTCACCTCTTTGGGACTTCAAAAGGAGGTAAACTGCCTGACTTTTACAGCTGCAGGAAAAAAGCTGAGATAATGCCTGAACTTGCAATGTCGTTGGTCCCGCCTTCAAGTCCACCCCCTTCCAAATCTATCTTTGTTTTAGGCCATGACTCACGACCCGCCCCCACCCCTCAGTCATCTGTGACTCAGAGCAAAGGCCAGATAAACTGAATGCTGAATGGCAACGGTGGGAGAGTTACAGTGTTTTTTCCTATTTTTGCCTAGTGAGAAAAGTTAGGTCAAATGGTCAGGTGGTGGAAATCTATGAGTGCTTAATGTGGGGGAATTCCTACATAGGATGGGGGATTCAGCTGGGTGTTCCCTTTTAAGGTAACTCATTGACCCTATGGTTCAAGCTTCTACCATTGGGAATAATCTATCTTTGATTGATTGCAAAAATCACCCCATTTTTTTAACCACTCCTTATAGCCTTACTCTTTGCATGTGACTTTACAGTGCTTCCCATTAAAGAGTAGAACGTCTTGTCCCACTTCTTGGATATGGATTTGGACATGTGAAATGCTTTGGCCAAGAGACTGCTGGGACAATGGTTGTGCCAGTTCAGGCTCTAGGTATTAAGACCGTACAATTTCCTCTGCTTTTCTGTGATAACAAACCCAGCCTAAACTGATATCCATTTACAGGTTCCTCTGCTATCTGAAAGCACAACATTCCCATTTATAATTTCGTGTAACAATGTTTTGGGTCTGAAAGCTCTATTACAATTAATTCACAAGGAAAATTTTTTGAGGATCCCCAGACCCAAAAGTAATATACCAAGCCCAATCAAATAGGAGAGTTCTACTTTCAAATAGGAAGGGGAAACCTATACGTGCTACTCATAGTTATGCTCCTTGAACACAGATCTAAGTATATCAATATCTTGCTCAAAATCTTTGTTTCTGAAATGCATTGCTCTCTACCCTCCTCCAATTTCATTATCTTAACCAGACAGTCAAAGCTACCCCAAACTTGATTCTTTTCTATCTTTAGTTCCAATTACCGTTGTCACCATGACTCACACTTATTAGACACTCTAGGATACTTTCACTTCCCCAAAGTTCTCCTACCTCTGTGTTTCTCATCCTCTTAGCTCTTTCTAAATAGGGGTGGCTTTCCCCCAGAGAATTACTTGTCAAAAATCCTATCACCTCCTAAAATGATTCCAATTCAGTTCTCCAATCAGACTGAATCTTTCCCAGGTATTCTGATGTGACATTGCACCTCTATTATAGCACTTTTTATAGACTTTCTATTTTGTGACTATGTTGATTGTGTGAGGTGGCCACAATGGTGATTTTCATATTGTAAAACATGGTAACACTGGTCACCATTTTCCATATTACGCTCTTCTGCAGGGGCACACGGTCTGCCTGGCAACTATGTGAGGACATGTAACTGAATTTAGGCCAGTAGGTTATGTGCATAAATAACATATTATCCATTCTGTATGTGTGAATTTGCCAATCAGCTTCCTATTAATTCCCAGGTCCATCTAATGCTCTTTTCTTCTGTTAGAAATTACAGGATGTATTTTCCCAAACTCCCTTGCCTTCTAGATTCTGGGTGGGTAGAAACCTGATGAAAATGGGAGTTTGAGAGGGAAAGAGAATCTGAAATCTCTCTCTCGCTAGCTGAAACAACCCAAATGCCCTCATCTTCAGGGATTCAATTCTGATCTTTCTTCAGAAAGGGAACCCCCATAGGCATCTTTATCTGTCATTTCCCTTTCACATTTCTGTCTCATTTCCCCAGTTGCCTCCTGGGTGGTTCTTGTTGGCAGCCCTGATACTGGTCAGGGCTGGTGAGTGTCAGACAGAAAGTGAGAAGTCTAGTCTCCAACCCACAATGATGCATTTCATAACTTTAGGGTGTTTAGGGACGTAGATATTCCTCTAAGAGAGGGTTTTGGGGACAGATGGTTTCTAATACTCCTTCTAACTCTGTTACTTTGATTTTACATCAAAACTTAATTTATCTTCTCCACTCTCCACTTTTCAACGACTTTTACTCCCAACTTCCCCAGATCTGTCAGTAAGGCTTCTCACTCTAGAAGTCAGATACAAATGAATTACTTACCCTCTTTCCTTCTCTTCTGTAATGAGGTAGTTAAGGAGTTAAGAACTTGGCCATTATGTCAAATTATTTGGTTTTAAATCTCAATGTCAGCACTTATTTATTACTTGCCATGGATAGGCCTCTTTCTCTAGAATTCACTGTTTCACTAAATTAAAGAAGATGAAGTTAGGAAAATAGTGGAGAGTCTGGCATATAGGAGGTACTAAATAAATGTTTACCATTAACTATTCATCCAACAAGCATTTGTTAGGCATTGCTGTCACTTTCCTTTCGAAATTTATTTTTACTTATTCTGTCTCTTGAAGGTTCAGATTTTTTTTTTTTTTTTGAGGGAGGCCTGATTTCTTTTAAGTCACAAAGTGCCCAGCAGAGTTAATGGTTACATACAATACATGGAGAATTTATACTCCTGTAATGAAGTATAGGTAATGCAGGTAGGGTCACCGTATGTTCAATTTTCAAAGGACAGTTCAAATTCCTCTCTGTCATTCTAGCTGAATTATAAGCAATAATCTTTTGCTCTGTCAGTGACCCAAGTTTAGATAATAAATATTATGTAGGTGATCTGTTGGATCTTGGGCTCTATCACCAGCAAGCTGCTCTTAGAATGAGCCCTAATTTCTAAACAACATTTGGCAGAGTATTTATCTATTTATTTATTTATTTAATACATTTTTTTTATCATTTTTCATTTTTGCACAATGTATGCATTTTCATCTTGGTTATAGTACCCATACAATTCCCACCCTCCTTGTTTTGATCCTATTCCCTCCTACCCACCCTGTAGTGTGTCTCTGGTTTATAGTTGCTTGTTGATTTTGCTTTTTACTTTATTATAATTAGGTTTTTTCCTGGTCCCTTATTTAGTTTTTCTAAATTCCTGCTATGAGTGAGACCATCCGGTATTTTTCTTTTTCTTTCTGGCTTATTTCACTGAGCATGATCCCTTCCAGCTCCATCCATGTTGCTGCAAATTGCATGAGTTTATCTTTTTTTTCTGATTGCTGAGTAATATTCCATTGTGTATACATACCATATCTTCTTGATCCAGTCATCTACTTTTGGGAATTTGGGTTGTTTCCATAGCTTAGCTATTGCAAATAGTGCTGCTATAAACATAGGGGTGCAGGCACCCTTTTGAATTAATGTTTCTGTGTCCTTTGGGTAAATACCTAGGAGTGAAATTGCTGGATCATATGGAAGCTCCATCTTTAGCAGGTTGAGGAATCTCCACACAGCTTTCCACAGTTGTTGGACCAGTTTTCACTCCACCAGCAGTGCAGGAGAGTTCCTTTTTCTCCACATACTCTCAAACATTTGTTGTTGCTAGTTTTTTTAAAATGTGCCATTCTCACTGATGTAAGATGGTATCGCATTGTAGTTTTGATTTGCATTTCCCTGATTACAAGTGATGTTGAACATTTTTTCATATGCCTGTTGGCCATTTGCATTTCCTCTTTGGAGAAGTTTCTTTTTAGTTCTTCTGCCCATTTTTTGACTGGATTATTTTCTTTGTTTTTGTTGAGTCTTATCAGCTCTTTGTAGTTTTTTGTGATCAGTCCTTTATCATTAGTGTTGTGTGCAAAAATTTTCTCCCAATCGGTGAGGTTTCTTTTTGTTTTGGTTACTGTCTCTTTTGCTGTACAGAAGTTCTTTAATTTGATATAGTCCCAGCTGTTTATCTTTGCCTTCACTATCACTGCTTTGGGTGATGTGTCTTTAAAGATGTTACTGAGGTGTATGTCATATAGTGTTTTGCCTATATTTCCTTCTATATATTTTATGGTTTCAGGTCTTATGTCTAGTTCTTTAATCCATTTTGAGTTGGTTTTTGTGCATGTCAGGTAGTAGTGAAGCTTCTTTCTTTTGCATGTAGCAACACAGTTTTCCCAGCACCATTTATTAAACAAAGTTTCTTTGCTCCTTTGTCAAAGATTAGCTGACTGTAAATCTGTGGGTTTATTTGTGGATTTTCTATTTGGTTCCATTGATCCATGTGTCTGTTCTTAGTCCAATACCATGCATTTTTGATTATTATGGCTTTGTAGTATAGTTTGAAGTCTGGGCGTGTGATACCTCCATTTCCTCTTTTTTTTTTTTCAGGAGAGCTTTGGCTATTTGGAGTTTTTGGTGGCTCCATATGAATTTCATCAATATTTGTTCTATTTCTTTGAAGAGTGTCACTGACATTTTTATTGGAATAGCATTGAATCTGTAAATTGCTTATGGTAGGATGGCCATTTTGATAATGTTAATTCTTCCAATCCATGAGCAGGGAATGTCTTTCCATTTCTTTGTGTCTTCTTCTATTTCTTTTAACATTTTTTTATAGTTTTCTTTGCATAGGTACTTTACATCTTTTGTTAGGTTTATTCCCAAGTATTTGATTTTTTTTTTGTTTCAATTATAAAAGGGACGGTTTTCTTGATTTCTTCTTCTTCAGATTTATTGTTTGTGTATAGGAAGACTGCTAATTTTTGTGTGTTGATTTTGTATCCTGCTACTTCACTAAACTGATTAGTTTGATTAGTTTTCCTGTGGAGTTTTTGGAGTTCGCTATGTATATTATCACATCATCTGCAAATAGTGATAATTTAACTTCTTCCTTCCATATTTGTATTCCTTGTATATCTTTTTCTTGCCTTATTGCTCTGGCTAGGACTTCCAGTATAATATTGAAAAGCAGTGGTAAGAGTGGCCATCCTTGTCTTGTTCCAGATCTTATTGGAAATGCTTTTAACTTTTCACCATTGAGAATGATATTGGCTATGGGCTTGTCATATATGGCCTTTATGGTGTTGCAGTATGTTCCTTGTATCCCAAGATTTTCAAGGTAGGCAAAGAGTATTTAAAAACAAATGTTGGGCCTCCCAGGTGGCGCAGCGGTTGAGTGCTGGGTTGTGAAGCTGCCCGCAGCCTCTGAAGCACTGGTTTGATCCCCGGCTGCTCCCTGGCCACCGGAGGAGGGTCCCACATGGCGCGCAGACCTCTCCTACCGCCCGCTGCTCCCTTCAGCAGTGTACTTCGGTCCTTCTGCCTGCTCTGTTCTCCACTCTGGCTCTGGTGAATTCTCTCACCCTCCCGCACTTCTGACTGTACCCAGTGCTTGTATAAATAAATAAATAAATAAATCTTAAAAAAAAATAAATAAAAACAAATGTTATTCCTCATCGCTGATTTTTCAAATTCAGTGGCATTTCTGTAATACCATTCACTTTATGTTTGATGTTGAACCCTTCTTCCCTTCTCTCCTTTATGCTTCAATAATAACGGTTGGTCTAAAAATAATATTGTAATTGAAACAGATTAATCTACTTTAAAATTATGCATGTAATAGTCATTTTCCAACCTAAATATCAGATACATTTACTGTATTTTTCACAAAATATGGTACCTTTAAATCATTTGTGTAAAAGTTAATTATAAATCACAAGGAATAAAAGAATACTTTAAATCAGAAAAAAAGGCTCTTTATAGTTCTTGTCTTCAAAGAATCAATGGAAAGTCCTCCTCAGTGGAGAATGCAATATTTACATTGCTGTCGCTGATGTTTATATGCTTTAATATCCTATCTGAACAGCATGTCATTAATAATTCACTCCCTGTCAGATATGGAACAAAACTGCTAACTCACTGCAGTCCACAGCTGGGGCAGCCCTTGAAATTGCCAAGGGGAATTCCAGGGATGATGGGGTCACATTGAAAAGTGACAACAGCCCATTTCCTAGGATTCACATGCTCAGAGTTTTCAGTTAAATAGCATGTTGAGGTGTCCTAAGCTCCACATGACTTAAGGGATTCAAATAATTTTAATTCTATAAGGGAATTCAATTTAACAACAAACATTTCCCCCAAGTATTACACAATAAACTGTGGCAAACAAATCTGAATGAATTGTGATTTTTGTGTCTGTTCACATGAGACAGCATACTCCCCCAACAGAAGAACAACATCACCAACAAAAAACATGGCTTCCTCCATAGGGAAGATCTATAGGGATTATTGTGCTTTGCAAACATACTTTCTATGAATAGGCATGTACATCAAAAAAGGAAATGATTATAGAGATGGGAGCACTTGGTGTCAACCTCCCATTATTGTCAAATCTTTTCACTATGTTGAGATGAAAACCTTTATATACACCTACCTGTTCTTTCACTTCCATATGTTTAATTAAAATGTAGACTTTGAGACATTTCGCCACAGAATTCTGTGGTAGGGATCTGAGGCTACTCTCAGATACAGTATCACTTTTTTGTATCATTCAAACACTCCCAATTGCAGCGGTTGGTTAAAATATGCATCAGGGGCCTCCATGGTGGCACGGTGGTTGAGCACAGTGCTGTGAAGCTGTCCGCAGCCTCTGCAGCACAGGTTCAATCCCAGCCGGCCAAGAAGATACCCACATGGCACGGCAGACCTCTCCTGTCTCTTCTGCTACTCCCCTCAGCGGTGTATTTCAGTCAGTCTGCCTGTTCTGCTCCCCACTCTGTCTCTGGTGAGTCCTCTCTCCCTCCCACACATCTGGCCTGTACCCCGGTTCTTGTATGCATAAATAAATAAATCTTTAAAAAAAATCTGCATCAGGATGAAATCTATCCTGGTAGGTTCAACCTCAGAAATATTCAGATACTTTTTCTATGTAATAGGTGGGGGAAATGATGTGGAGGACTGATTTGTTCAAGTCATCAAGAGATGACTTGATTTGTTCATGCTTCCTTGGATCAGTGCCCTTAGGAGCAGTACCATCCTCTATCCATGCTGGGCTTGCCCATTTGATTTGTCCTGACCAATGGTGTATGTGTGTGTGTGTGTGCTCACACAGCAAGAGGAAAGTTTTAGACAAGGAAAAAAATGAATGAATCTGAGTATTTGGATTCTTGTTCATTTATACTACTAGCTTAATTCATTCAAGCATCCATGTATCTGGATCCATCAATCCATCAACTATTCATTAAGTACCAACTATTGACATATACAAGTCAAGTCTCTATTATAGCCATAACGTTAATAATGTTCCCACAATGATTTTGCTTGAAGTCTTTCTGATTATTTGCTTATTCATTTTAACTCTAATATTATATGATATGATGAGATTTCATTGGGGCTTGAAATCCTCAGATGTATAGTATAGTAAGTGGAGTTTTATTGTACTTCATCATGGATATCTGGTTCTACTTTTTATAGTGGATCTGGACTTTTGTGCAGATCATGGAATAGTGTTACATAGTTCAACTTAAGAGACTTTTAGTACAATATGTATCTATACATAATTCATTCACATATATAACTATATATGCATTTATAGATGTGTATATGCATATATTTATATACATACATATATGTAAAGTGCTGGTTGGGACCCAGCAAACCCTAAGTCAAATGTTAAATAGGAGGAGAATCTAGCACACAGGACAAATGAAGAAGTTCTATGGAATAGAAACAGAGTGAAGAAACAGTCATATAACTGTTGTTGCAGCTTAGCTGACACTTCTAACAAATGAGCTCTGCGGTAGACCAGACGCGTGTTTGGTGCTTGAGTGAATTCTAGTTCCCTTCCCAGAGCCACTCTTTACTCTTCTCTAGCTGCTGTGAGCCGAGGAGGCTGACTCTGCCTAAGGGTTTTGTCTTAATTTGGGTTCCCCCAGAAACAGACCCTGCGATTAGGATTAGAGTGTAAATAATTGATTTGGATGGGGATCCCAGGATAAAAGGAAGTGAGACACAGAAGGGAGTAGATCCAATAATCGGCGTTATCAAGCACATTTTCATTGTAGGCAACTGGCGCTGGAACTGGAGGGAACTCTGGAAACAGTTCAGGGTGAGACAGCTCCTATCAGTCATTAGTTTGGGGGTGCTTTTGGCTATATCAGTAACTTTTCTGAGCCAGCATGTTCGTCAGTAGAAAAAAATTCCTCAGGATGAATGTGTCAAGAGTAAACAGTCTTCATGTGTACTTGAACACCACAAGGGTATGGGGTCAGCTTAGTTTGGGTGATGGCGCAGAATCACGAGTGTGGAGGAGTATGAAGCTCAGGATTAATTCTCTTGAGGATAGGTCCTCTCCTCACTGCCCCACTCCGCTGACAAAGCCCAAAGCTGTGTCTGAGTACCCTTCTTCTATTCCCGATCTGGTTCCAGACCTGGTTCTGACTTTTTGGCCCTGGCACAGTGACAGCTCAGGATGTCACAGGTCCTGCTCACTGTGCTCCTTGGATTCCTTAACAACATCTACAACTTTGTTAAAAGTCCTCTTATCAAATACTCTGCTACTAACCTACTAAATGTACCTGTTATTACCTGATTTAAGATATACCTCTACATCTGGAGCAGTCATAAGCCAGAAAGAAAAAAGAAAAATACCAGATGGTCTCACTTGTAGCAGGAATTTAAAAACCTAAATAAAGGGCCAGGAAAAAGACTAATTATAATAAAGTAAAAATGAAAATCAACAAGAAACTATAAACCAGAGACACACTACAGGGTGGAGAGGAGGGAGTAGGATCAAAACAAAGGGGGCTGGGAATTGTATGGGGACTATAACCAAGATGAAAATGCATACATTGGGCAAAAATGAAAAATGATGTAAAAAATTTATAAAATTAAAATACTACTACTACTACTACTAAATAAATAAATAAATAACAAAAAATTTGGTAATGATTTTTCTTCTATTGTAGGTATAAAAACCCAAGAGCAAAGTTTCCCATGACTATGCAGCTGAAATGCAATAATTCAAAACACAATTTTGCTGACACGCAGCATAGACTAGAACATACTCTCTAAAACTATATAATTCTGTCTTGTTAATAAGAAGTGCTGGTATTAATACGGTCTTCCTGGCTAGGCCTCATGTGCCATTGTCCTGCCCTCAGCCAGGTCCAGGGAGCGCTGGGGCCCATTTGATGCAGGGGAATGCTGAGCAACATGTGGCCAGGCGGGTCCAGTGGGCCAGGTGACGCCTTGCCAGATGGTCTCTCGCCCCGGAGGCCACTATTGAAAACCTGAAAAAGACAAAACGCCTGTGGAATCCTCCAAGAGGGACCAGATGCTGCTTAGGGAAAACCTGTCTACCCTGTGGCATCAGGCGACAATTGAACAAAGCAAGGAACCAGGGGCTGCCCTGTCTCATTTCAGAAGTAAATAAATGTTTGCCACCCCCTTCCCTTTCTGCCATGCGTGTTTATTCGCAGGTTAAAATGACCCCATCAAAATATTAATATTGAAAACAGACTCCAAGAAATAAACTCCTCCTATGTGCTTTAAAGATTTCCATGGAGGAAAAACTGGAGGGGAAAAATGAAGAAGAAAACTTTGCCTGCTCATTGCAGGCCTGGATGCTTATTTTTTCCACTGCTAGTATTTCTGTTGGCAGAGTGCACACTATTGGAGCATCCCCCCAGGCCTTAAGTAGGGGCCATAGGTCATGTGGGATGGAGCCTTATCAAATGGGGCTGGACTATGGTTTTGTCTAATGTGACCCCAGGGTGCCCGCTGGGATCTGTGAACAGACACGGGTCTGCGGGAGTGCCTTCCACCTCCCTTTGTTCCAACCGGCTCCAGCCTGCAGCAGCTGATCTGCTTATTATGCTCCTGAAAAGAATTTCTAGGTGGCCACAGTGACCATAAGAAACCGAGAAACCACGAGGGCTGAAAGCCACGATGAACAACACATCGACTGTTGAGCGATAATCCCGCCCATAATTAGAGGATCCCTTTCAGTCCTGCGGTGCCCATAGAAATATGAACTAAGGCAGAGAGGAGCCTGGGGAGCTGTAGCCCACCATTTACCAAATGTGCTGTCATCAGCCTAATTCTCTCATTTCTTCCTGGGACTTGACATTTAAAAAAAAAAGTCAGAAAGCTGTCTGAAGATAAAATTCGGGGCAAACACCGACCACATTTAGGATTTAATTAAAATTGCCTTAGTTATCTCAGCACCTCCCCCTAATTATTCTTAAAATCTTGTGTATTTTAATGGAAATTTAATCTATGTGGGTCTGATTTGTTTAACTTAAACTCATCAAGTGCTATTTTATAAGAATGATTCCATATCCAACAAGATTTACATAACTTTCTCTTAGGCTATATTTCTTTGAAATAAAAACTGATGTGTGGGTCCTGGATGAACAGGTCTGCCTCTTCTGAGACTGGACAAGGCTTTAGCTGTGGTGGCTGCGCTTCGTAACCTTCTTTTTCTATACTCTTCACCCTCACCTCAAACATCTCAAGGTCTGCACTGCAATCGAAGTGATGTGTGCCCTGTCCCTGAATTTAACCCATGTGTGTGGCCAAGAACATACTCCCACGTTATGTACTGGCACCTTCTATTTTAATGTGTCACACACTGGCTGTTGGCTGAGAGCAAACTAATGAATCTCTAGTCACAAAGGTGCTAATCTTGTTTGGTTAAAATATTACATAAATTTTAAAAAGAGGGCTCATAGATGACTTTTGAAAGTGATATGAACTGGCATTGTTCTAGTCTAAATACAGGTTTTGCAATTAGATTACTAGAGAGGAAGATGTTGGCGTGAATCTGTATAATACTTCTTTTTTTTTAAATGTATTATCTTGTTTGATTCTCCTAACAACCTTGTAAGATGGATATAGGTGGATAAGTGGATTTTCTTAGTTTCCCTCTTATAGATGAAAACTGAAGTCCAGATTTTACATAGCCTCTTGAAAGATTCAGAATCATAAACCAAGTCTTTAATATCTTCTTTGTGCTTATTGCATAAGGCCAGATCACAGGCAGGGCAACATTTGAGGACCTTGTTTATCCAAGTTCCAGAAAGATTTATCTGTTAGCATCTGGTTCAGGAGCTAAGGTGAGGACAGGAAGAAATTTAAATGCTAACTGCCTTGGGTAAAGTTCCTGCCTTCCTTAGGATCTTTGTGAATAAAAAAAATGAAGGTGAAATTCCACTAATGATCCAGTAGGATCTTCCAGATAGGATTTTTGCAAATCCCCTTGAGGGCTGGGATTAAGAAGGAAGATGTAATTTACTATCTCCTTAGAAGGTTGTAGTATCCACTTGAATTAATCTCTCAAGCATATATTGCAGCTAAAGCAAACCTGGCAAAAATAAATCACAGACAAAGGGTCTAACCGAGCATGCTTGGTGCCAGTGGATGCCAATATAAGTCTGGAATTTGGAAATACATTGGGTAGATGGATGCAAATTTCAATGAAAGTTTCTTAGCTTGAAGCAGATGTATAATGCTACTAGCTAGCGGCTAGGCTATATTTGAAGCCAGTTTTGAGTACCTATTCAATGTTTCATTCTGATGGAGAACAAATTGGTATGTTAACAGGATATAAGCCTGATTATATTAGATTAGAAGTAGCCTACGTGCAGCCAATTTACACACTGCCCATATTTCCAAACCCAAAAGGAACTTTGAATATGATACATTTACCACATATGATGCCCCCAAAGATAATGTTGAATGGCAAAAGATTTGCACATATTAAAATTGGATTTCACACAATCTGTAAAATGACAGCGTATTAAAGGGATTAGTCTAATTAAATGAGATTGTGAGAATGCCTCAAAGAAATCCAAAGTGTAGCTATATTCCAAGCAGAATCACAGGGAAGGCTTCCAGAATTTATTTTGCTTCTTTCCCAGCTATCAGGCTTCCCATAAACCTCAGTCTCAGAAGCACACTTGTGTATGCAGTGACATCTAGTGACAAAGAAAATAAAACCAGCTTCACGGACAATCTTCATCTGAGGTCGCCACAACAATAATCCATTCTTTTTTTTCTGCACAGGGGTCTCTATTACAAAACAGATACACCAGTTTCTACACCAGCTATCCTCATAGAGGGGAATAAAAAGAAGGCCCAAACAGGCCAGTCTCACTGGCCTGGCATCAGATTCCCACAGGCACTGAATTACACACCTTTTTTTTTTTTTTCTATCAGCTCAGTGGAAACTGTGTACACACTGCGGATGCACAGCATGGGATATTCTGAAGGATTACTGGCATTTTATAAGGAAAGACAACATTATGATTAATGAGACATGTCCTATATTCACAGTCAAAAGCTTAGGAAAAAGAATATACATATTCTTTTTTAAAAAAAAAGATTTGTTTATTTATGCATACAAGAACTGGAGTACAGGCCAGAGGTGAGGGGGTGAGTGGATTCACCAGAGACAGAATGGGGAACAGAACAGGTGGAATGACTGAAATACACTGATGAGGGGAGCAGCGGGTGAGACAGGAGAGGTCTGCTGCACAATGTAGGTTGCTCCCTGGCTGGCCAGGAATTGAACTCGTGCTGCAGTGGCTGTGGACAGCTTCACACTGCTGTGCTTAATCCCTTGCCCCATCAGGGAGGCCCCCCCCAACATATTCTTTACAATACAAGTTACACAGAGAGAACAAAGATGTAATCAAACCTCAAGTTAACCTTCAAATGGGATCTGAAATCCCATTTTAAATTAATTGGGGTATGCTATCGTATTTTCCCCTTTATTTTGTCTGATTTTTAGGAATTTTAAGTGGTTAATAATTATATATTAATAGGCAATTTTACAATGGAATTATTAATATATAATCACAACTTTATATAATAAGGACTTGAGGTCACACCTTGGGAGAAAGCAGAAAATGAAATCCAGAGATGTCAGTCCGCTGGTTTCTTTCAGCCACATGGTGGCTGGTGAGTTCTTTCCAACTGGGGTCTTGGTCTCTAAGCCCACTCATCCTACCATTTTGGAGGCAACAACAGTGCATCCCACCATTCCAATCATCCAGAGGCCTTGCTGTCCCAGAACCTGCAGTAGGAGATGGGAGCCTGAATTTCCATGGACATACAGGTGATTTCTCTGGAATGAAGTCTCAATCCATCCTTGCCTTATAAACTCCAATAAAAGGGAAAATACCATGGAGACATGGAGAAGGTTCACACTTTGCAAAGACAATTTCCGGTCTTTGCCTGGGACAGGTCCATAATGTGCAGTACCAGAAACAAGATTGGTCATATTTTTGCAAAAAGATTTTATAAAGTTATATAATTGTGAGAATGTTCTCAAGATGCAAAGTAGATGAAGGAAGCAACTGGCTTCTTTTTTCCTTTTTTCTTTTTATTTCCTTCCTTTTTTTTTTTTTTTTCATTGTTATTATTGCCATTTTTACCTTTGGGGCTCTCTTTTCTTGCCTTTGTGGAAAAAAATCAGTTCTATAAGCAAATAAACTCTGTTGGCTTCAGATGCTCATTTAAACTCTTAGAATTCAATTCAAGTGTTCACTTCTATAGTTCAGATTTAAATTTTTAAAGATTTTTAAAATTATTTGTATTGGTTTCAACAGTCTTTCCTTTAAAGTTCTGAATATGCACTAACTTTGCCAGGTGATTTTTTCAAATATAACTTTACTATCTGAAGAACTTTGAAGTTGATTTTCTCCTAGATGTTGATTTGATCTTGGGTCTGCTGAGCCTCAGGGATTTGGGACTTGCTTCAGAGACTTCAGGGAACAGGGTGGAGTGAGAGGAGATGTCAGTCCGCTGGTTTCTGACAAAGAAACTGCTGGTTACTACTTTTGGCAAAGTAGATTATTGATTGGCAAGGGTCAGGAGAAAAAGAAATAGGAGTAACTAGTCATTGGCAACTAGGTTTCCTTTTGGACTGATTAGGATTGCCAATGAATCCCCTCAAGGAGAGCCTTTGGGTTTTATTTATGATTTCTCTGGGAGAAAAGTTTCTTTCATTTCAAGCAAATTTATAAAATATTAATTTAGAGATTTCCTTGGAAATTTCTCCTTCTGCCCTCCACTACTTTTACCCTTCACTAACTCATTGGCATTGTTTTGTCCTAGGACCAATCAAGACTTCACAGATCCAACCAACATGAAATTCCAGAACCTGTGCATACAGATTGGAACAACTGAACCCAGTAATATCCTGGACTTGATCGAAATGCTTGTTACCAGTAAACTTCCCCTTTCATTTTCAAGACAAGTGCTTAGTGGACAGCAGGGCATCATACGACTGCTTCTGACATTTATCCTTGTAACAGGGAAGTGCTTTTAAAAGATAATTAGGTCATGCCATTTTTTTCCTCAAAAAATGTTATTCAGGGCCTCCCCTGGTGGTGAAGGCATTGAGCGCTGCACTGAGAAGCTGTCCACAGCCTCTGCAGTGCCGGTTTGATCCGGGCCTGCCGGCAAGGGTCCCACATGGCACAGCAGACCTCTCCTGACTTGCCCGCTGCTCCCCTCAGTAGTGTATTTCATCAGTCTGCCTGTTCTGTTCCCCGCTCTGTCTGGTGAATCCTCTCACCCTCCCGCTCATCTGGCCTGTACCCTGTAAATGAATAAATAAATCTTTAAAAAAAAATGTTATTCAGAAAAATGAAGCTGACTGGTAGTTTCCTATTTAGCTATCCAGGTAGTCTCAACCACAGCACAGAACTCCTGATACTCCTTATCCTGTTCTTGTTTATTTTCATACCACTTTATCATTTCTTAGTATGCAATCTATCTACCTATCTATCTATCTACCTTCCTACCTACCTACCTACCTACCGACTTACTCGTGAAAGCAGAATTAGGATGACCTGAAAAACTGGGGAGACTTAAGATGACGTCCCCTGGACCATGTCTCAAGCCTTAGTTCCTCCTTTCTTCTCCATGTGGTGTCTTCTGAGTTAGAATATTCGAGAAAATAGCTGCTTTCATCTCTGACATCTCAAACAACATGGCTGAACTGGGGGCTGGATGGGCATCTCTTTCTTTATGCTACTTCTTCATGTGGCTAGTTTAGTTTCCTGACAGTCTCATGGTAATCATCCTTCTTACCTGTTTTTCAATTTTTGGCAAAGTAGATTATTGATTGGCAAGGGCCAGGAGAAAAAGAAATAGGAGTAACTAGTCATTGGCAACTAGGTTTCCTTTTGGATTGATGGACATATTTTGGAAATAGAGGTGGTAGCTGTACTAAATACCACAAAATTGTTTAACACTAATTGGTTAATTTTGTGTTATATGAATTTTACCACAATAAAAAAAAATCAGTCACAAGTTAACCAGATTGAAGAAAAGAAGACTACATAGGGTATGAGTTCTGAGATATAAGATTCTGCTCATTTTCATCTTTGAATACTAGAATCCAAAGCTGTTTTTAAGTATAAATAAGCCCATCAAGGACAGGGACCAGGCCTGTTTATGGATTAGACACATTCAGCATAGTTTTTTTTTTCTTAAGATTTACTTATTTATGCATATAAGAACTGGGGTACAGGACAGAGGGGTAGGAGGTGAGAGGATTCACCAGAGAGATTAGGGAATAGAACAGGAGATTTGACTGAAATACACTCTGCGGGGAGCAGTGGGTGAGTCAGGAGAGGTCTGCTGCACCATATGGGTCACCAACCTGGCCGGCCAGGGATCAAACTCATGCTGCAGTGGCTGCAGATAGCTTCATAGTGCTGCGTCTTAACCCCTTGTGCTACCAGGGAGGCCCCTTAGCATAGCTATTTTAACTCATCATGTCAGAATCATTTCCCCCATCAACCTCACTTACAATGTCACAAATTATGGCATACAGGATACCATATTATTTCCCACAAAATAAATAAAGTATTTTGTAGACATTAGAGTTTCCAAAGAACTAAGTCAATTTTAATCAATGACTGCAGCCAAACATCTCAGAAGGACTTTCCAAATTGTTGTTAAAACTCAGAACTTATTTTCTCTAGGGCATTTTTAGTAGCAGTGGTTAAGATTCAGTGTAATTTGTTGTAAAGTACACTGAGTTTATAGTCTGAATACCTACTGACCCCCACACATACAAATGTACAGAAATTTCTATGTGTCAGACTCTGTTTTAAGGTTTTCATCTATTATTTAATCTTCAGAGCAATACTTTCAGGAAATTACTATTACTATACCCATTTTATAGATGAGGAAAGTAAGGCACGGGGAAGTTAAGTAACTTACTTATGTGCATAATTAAATAGTAGTAGAGTTTGAATTCAAAATCAGTCAGGGTGATTCCATAGTCCATGTTCTTAACCATTTAGCTATTTTGCTTCTTATAATGTGTACCTTCAATTCCCTAAATGTCTATTTCTTTATCAGCAAAATGGAATAATAATGCCATCTTCCAAGTGTTGTTACAAGTCCAAATAAGAATATATATCAGATAATGCAAACTTCAAAAAAATATATATAACACTTGTTTTAATACATCACTCTGTTTCTTCCAATTTTTCATTCAAACATATTAAATAAATACTTTCTTTTCTTTTTGCTTTTTTTAATTGGGATAACATTGGTTTGCATAGTATACATGATTCAAGAGAAGTGACTCTTTGCAACACTGGACTGTTTACCAGCTCTTAGTACCTCCATGTGTGATGAAAGTTTCCATTTTGTTTCAGCCACTGTTCTGTAAGGATTTTTTCAACGTAATAGAACAAGATTGAATTCTTGCTTTCAAAAAAACTGTTTTCTACTCAAAATACAAATAATTATACAACTAATAATATTACAGAGTGGTAACTTTATATAGTTGGAAGATGGGAAAAGGTTTGGGGACTTGAATTCCAGTCCATTAGAAGAACTGTGGCTTGGTTGGAATAGGGATACTTCTGTGGAGCTAGGGAAAGATGGGGTATAAGGCCACTGGAACATTGATGGAGGGTGAGAGAGCCTTGCACACATAAGTAGGTGTGAACTTGTATTACCAAAATTATGTAAACAATTGACAAAAAAGAAATAAGTAAAATTAATGTAAATACTATACCACAGGATCAGGTTTAGAAGTTTAAATATCCTCCCCAAACCATACAAGCTGGGGTACCAGTCAGTGTTAAGACTGTCCACCATTGCAATGAATCCTGAACTTGGTAGAGAATCTTACTAAACCAATTATAAACATGAAGCCCTTGGACAGAAAGGGATGTCACCTTGAATTGGCATATTTGGTATCTGGCTGACTTTTTCCAACACATGAATATTGTTCTGTAATACCTTTTTATATTTGGAATATGACAGAATTTTTCATACAAAAAATTGAGAAAGCTGTAGTATTTCTTTTTTTTTTTTAATATTTATTTATTTATTTATTTACACAAGCACTGGGTACAGTCAGAAGCGCAGGAGGGTGAGAGAATTCACCAGAGCAAGAGCGGGGAGCAGAGCAGGCAGAAGGACCAAAGGACCGAAGTACACTGCTGAGGGGAGCAGCGGGCGGCAGGAGAGGTCTGCGCGCCATGTGGGACCCTCCTCCAGTGGCCGGGGAGCAGCCGGGGATCGAACTGGCGCCGCAGAGGCCACGGGCAGCTTTGCAACCCAGCGCTCAACCGCTGCGCCACCGAGGATGCCCAACAGCTGTAATATTTCTTAAGAGACTTTGACTCAATGAATGTTATAAACCTCAAATTACCTATATATTTTTAATATTCAATTTATTTTGAGAAAATTCAATGAGTAAAATAATTGATCACCTCTGTAATGTAATTGAACTTATAAATAAGGATAACAGTTTATGGGGAAATATTGAAAACCTTAATATGGCTTCTAATTTCGCTCTCTTTAAAAACTCCAATAAAAGGATAGAAAATTATAGTAATATAAAAAACACATCCATAATAATGGAGAGAACAGGAGAAAAAAACAGGAGAATGTAATTTTGAGACATAATTTACTTAGAAGATCCAAGAAATCTGAATTTTTTTAAAATGGGGGAAAGGAGGGAGGAATAGGAACCATTTTGATAGAGTCCTTGAGGTCACAATAGGGCTCGGGGACTCCCAAGTTTCAATATCGCTAAGCATGAGAAGAAAGGAATATTCTGGAAATGGAAGGATGACTTGAAAACTTTTGAGAATATTTACTAGATCCCACCCTAATTCTTCCAATCCAACAAAAGTTTGGTAGGAATAAAAGGTTTCAGGACTGGGGTATTTCAGGCACAGTTGATGAAAAGAACAGGAAACTGGAACTGCAGAGAAATAATCTGATTATATTCAATAGTCCTTTGAAAATTACAAGTTCGACCAACAATTAAACCTGTAAGATTCAACCAAAGCTACATTTTCCTAAAAACTATTTATAGTTATCCCATTTTAAATACTATTTGCCAACCTCTAGTCACATTTGCCATAAAAAAAGTGAACTGATACCAAGACTGACATATCACATTTATCCGATTTCCAAGGATAACAGAGGTGAAAACCTAATCAGGGTCTGAATTTTCTCAAAAAAAGCAAAAAACTTATTTTGTAGTGTTTATGTATGTATCTATGTATATATCAATGTATATATGGATGTATCTCTCTATGTATCTAATCTATCACCTATATATTTGGCTAATGCAGGATAATTCAAATTGAGAAAAATTACTTTAGAATGCAATACGTCCTTATTGGAGAAAATGCCTTGACTTTTTAGTTACTTATAAAATTTTATCCAAAGAAAAACATAAAATGAGATTATAGAGATGATAAACAATTTTTTATCTATTTTTAAACCTGAGTTACTGGTTTTAGAATATGTGTCCATAATGTTTTGTCTGAGTAAGATGTCTGTAATAGACCTTAATATGCTAGAAAACTAATACAGTATATACATTGATTAATACTTATAACTTTGGGGGATCAAATTTGTCCAATCCATAATATTTTTACTTAGATTTTAGATTATATGCAATGTACAGAGAAATGGTAATTGGTAATTTATTGACAAATTGGATATTGTATATAAACACATGCATAATGATGATGATAGCCTTAAAATGGTGTCCCAGATTACAATATAATATCAAAAATTTGATAAAAAATTGTGGACTAGGCCTACAATGTAATGTATATTTAAGAACTCAAATGAAATATTAGATATCCACAAAAGTGTAAAAGTATTGTAGCATTTAAGAAATACAAAATGTGCGATAGAGATTTTAGAAGTATTAAGCAATAAATAGGTATAAATCAAACTACTGATACATGCCACAACATGATGAATTTAAAAAATTATGGTGCGTGAAAGAAGCCACATTTAAGAGTACATGGCAAATGATCTCACATGAAGTTCTAAAATAGGCAAGTGGTTATTTGCCTATAACTTACAGTGATAGAAAAAAAATCAGTGATTACTGTGGGAAGGACACTGACTGAAAAAAGGTATGAGGAAAACTTAAGGGGTAGTCAATGTGTCTCATATCTTTATTGAAGTGATTTTGACATGTGTTTTCAAATTTAAAATCTATACATTTTGTATGTTGATTATTCTCAATGAACTTTATTTCAAATAAACAAAACATTATAATGTCGATGATAATAAAAATAACCTCATACTCCCAGATTTCCTTTGTTGCAGGTAAATGAGTCATGAATTCCCAAAATGTTATAAGCAATGATAACATCTTTGTAATGGAAACAGAGTCCAGGAAAACCTGTTTTGAAGGCCAGACCCCTGTAAGCTCTGTTACGTTTGGTTATATAAAAGTACAGCTATATCATGTTTCATGGATCCTTCTATATGATCATATATCTACGTATGTACATCACATCGATTTGTACTTATTCATTCTATTTCTGTGCAGCAATAGCTCTTGGAGCATCTACTGAATCTTCCTATCCTGAAACAAAATCGCATTTACTCCGCTGTGCATGAAGCTGTTCTGGGAACACAGTTCTATGAAATTGTAATTGATTACTGTCTACTTGTTGTCTTGACCTGTCACACAATAAGTATCAATTTTGTTTTGATTTCTTATTCTCCACATTCTACCTCTTATTCAGCAGCTCCTGATACATCTCTTGCTTGTGCCTGATTTTCTTGTAATCTCTTCAACTCACCAGCCCCTAACTCATATAAACATTTCCATGGTGTGACAGAATGTCACATTCCTTCAACTGTCACTTAATTTGTGTGTGATAAGTTTGTTCCCAAGTCCAACACAAATAGTCAAATGAGGGGGTTCTATTGAGGCAAAAGATCACATGTTCTCTCTGAAGTGTGGGAACAGAGAGGAGACAAACAGCTGGCTGGGAACAGCTTGCGCAACAATCCTTCTGGAAGGTAATGTCAGGGGCCTTTCTGAAGCTCCCAGCAAACATGACCAGCCCTCATTTGTCTTCAAAATATTTGCCACATTTATTTTTAAAGTATTTAAAAATATACAAAATTGGACAGGATAGTATAATAAAGTTTTCTATATCCATTGTCTAGATTAAAAAAAATTATTAAGACTTTGGTACATCTACTTTATTTATAATGAAAAACATTTTAAATCAATTTTCATTCATCTTATATTCCTCTCCTAATAGTTCACCATGTTTCTGTAAAAAATATGCACTTTTAAAACAGTATCACCACTGTGTAATTACCAAATCTAACAAAATTGCCAGTGATATCGTGGTATTATCTAATAGCCAGAGCATGAACACTTTTTCATCATATTCTCAAAAATGTTATTTTGCACCCTGTGTGATTAAATGAGGATACAAGTAAGGTCAGGACATTGCATTAGAATGTTATTCTTCGTTATTCTATGGCAGTACTTTATATCCTGCTGTTTTGTTTTGAATATTTCATGCTATTTGTTTGCAGACAATGGGTATTGTGTTGTAGATTTACCACATTCTGGAACTGCCTGCTTCCTTCTGTGTTCTCTCTCTCTCTTTTGTATTATCTTCTGCATTTCCTGAGTATTTGCTCTGCAGTTTTGATTAGATTTAGATCTTTAATTTTTTCCTCCAAAAATATCCTATGCTGGTGCTCTGTGCTTCACCAATATGAAGCACATTAAAAGACACTCCACATTGAGTGATGCCAAGTGAGGTCATTATCATAAGTTTCAGGTGATTAATGAGCTGTTCCTTCCATTATAAACATTCCATCAACCTTTCATCTAACAGTGACCATTTGCTCATCAATTACTTCATAGGGGTTGAACATGGTGATTTTTCTAATTTTGTCTTTCCATATTTCATTAGCTGGAATGCTCATGTAAAGAATGGTAGTTATCAAGTAGGAATGTTTGGTTACCATGAAATGCATATTAAACAGATAATCTAAGGTAAATTCTTTTCTAATTGTTACTCTCTGAGTAAAGAATGAGCAATTTCCTAACCTGCAATAGTGCATCATAAGCTGTTTGCTTGGGGTGGAGAGTGGGGGGGGTGTTCAGAGGATGTCTTTCCCTTTTTTTGAGTATGTTTAACATACATGTATGCAGAATTTTTTTGCATTTCAATAAACTGCATCCACTATTCATTATGTTGTTCTAATTTTGGTTATTTTCTTACTGGCGTCTATATATTTTTTGATATGCCATAATTAGTATCTAATCTTTTCCTTGCTTCTGAAACAATATGATTCAGCATTTGTGTGTGTGTGTGTGCGCGTGTGTGTGTATTTCTGCCCTAATGTTGGAATCAGTCAATCTCTAAGGAGCCCTCATTTCTTTCAACAGTGAATGGTAGGTAGAAACCCTAATCTGGTTACTAGGCATGCAAATTATTGCTGTTTTCTCTTTAACTCTTTTCAGTAGAAACACTTTATAACACTTTTCAGTGTTTTTGTGGGTCGAAGATATTAGATTTTTGTCATGATATAAACTATAATTTTTCCCCAGTCATTTTCATTTTACTTTATATAAGGAGGCTTTTCCTTTTAATACAGCCAATATTTTAAACAGTTTTTAAGACTATAGTTAAATTTATCATGTTTTCTATATTACTACTGAATTTTGAGCCAGAGTTGGAAATATTTCCTACTATTAGATTAGATCTCTAATAATGGTATTAGATCTCAAATCATGGAATTTCTTTGACTAATATTTGTCACATGAATTGAATTCTATATTTTTCTAATGATTATGTAGCTATGTAGTTTTTTTTTTTTAAGATTTATTTTATTTATTTATTTATACAAGCACTGGGTACAGTCAGAAGCGTGGGAGGATGAGAGAATTCACCAGAGCTAGAGTGGGGATCAGAACAGGCAGACTGACAAAATACACTGCTGAGGGGAGCAGTGGGCATGGCAGGAGAGGTCTACGCGCCATGTGGGACCCCCACTGGTCACTGGGGATAGAACTGGTGCTGTAGAGGCTGTGGGCAGCTTCGCAACCCAGCGCTCAACCGCTGCGCTACCAGGGGAGGCCCAGCTTTGTAGTTTTCACAACAGTATTTTTATAAAAGTAAACCTTTTCCCTATTTATTTGAATCACAATCTATATATCTATATATGTTTATTTTTCTGTGTGTGTACAAATAAGTGTTTGAATCACAATCTATATATCTTTATTTCTGTGTGAGTGTATAAATAAGTGTGTGTGTAAAAAAACAGAGGGGGAGAAAGATAGTTAAGAGGGAGAGAGAGATGCAATAGTGTTTTATAATACTATGTGTTACAGAGGCATAGGATCACACATTTACATGCATGTCATCACACCACATCCACCACTAAGGAATATACAGTTCTCTACCAAAGCCCATTAGGATACTCCCCACTTTGTTCTTCATCCTCACCCTCCTCTCTGGTAACCTTAATTCTACAGACAGTTTTCTGGTGTTCATTCTTGGATTGATTTTGATTGACCACCTTTGGTTTTGTTCCTTTATTTTCTACATATCACAGTGAAGCCATGTATTATTTAGTAACTAATTTCTCTAAACATTATCCCTTTCAGTTCCATTCATACTGTCTCAAGTGGAAATAGTACAATTCTTTTTTTTTCTTTTAATCAATGAATAGTACAATGAATAGTATTACACAAGTATTCCACACCTTTTTCATCTCCAAGTCAGTCCTTATGCACTCCTAGTGTCCCAAGTGGCAATTACACTTGCATTTCCTTTCCAAAAGTCTAACTGGTGAAATTCACTCTGTCATGGAGCACCCTGTAGGGTCATGGAAGACCAACCCCCAGTCTTTTCTCCCAGCTGGAGTATCTACTTTCCTGGCCCTGTTCCCCTTTGCCTATTCTCTCTCCTTCCCTGCAGCAAGCCACCTACTTTCATGCAAATTCCCTGTGGGGAAGTCTTGGAACTCTGTCAAATAAGTTTCAAATCTTCCACTGAGCATATATTATCTTTTTTTATAGTTGTTTTCAAGTTGTCCCAAACTCCCTATTCCTCCATCTTGTAGGTGGATGTGTTTTTTTTTTTTAAAGATTTGTTTATTTATGCATACAAGAGCTGGGATACAGGCCAGAGATGCTGGGGGTGAGAGGATTCACCAGAGACAGAGTAGGGAACAGAACAGGCAGACTGACTGAAATACACTGCTGAGGGGAGCAGTGGGCAAGTCAAAAGAGGTCTGCTGTGCCATGTGGGCTGCTCCCTGACTAGCCGGGAATCAAACTCATGCTGCAGAGTCTGCAGATTGCTTCATAGTGCGGCACTTAACCCCTTGCGCCACCAGGGAGGCCCAAGGTGGATGTGTTTTAATGATAGTTTCTTTCTCTGCACAGAAGATTTATAGCTTGATGTAGTCCCATTTATCTATAGTACCTTTTGACTTTTTGCCCTTAGAGACAAATCAACAAACATATTCATGAAGCCAATAATGTGAAGAATTTTGCCTATGTTTTCTTCAATGAATTTTATGATTTCAGGTCTTATATCCATGTCTGTAATACATTTCAATTTAATTTTTGTGTAAGGTGTGAGATGGTGACCTAGTCATTCTTTTGCATGTGGCTATCCAGTTTTCTCAGCATTATTTGTTAAAGAGATTTTCATTTTTTCAAAGTATTAACTTAGCTCCTTTGTAGTAGATTAACTCTCCATATATGTATGGATTTATTTCTGGGTTCTTAATTCTATTCCATTGGCCCAGGTGTCTATTTTTGTTTCTGTGTCATACTGTTTTGATTACTATAGCTTTGTAGTATAGCTTGAAGTGTGAGCATGTTAAATCGCCACTCTTCTTTTTTGGTCAGGATTTTTTTTGCTAGTGAATCACAATCTTTATAATATTTTCAATTTAATATATACATGGGTCTATTTCTGAACATTCTATTCTGTTCTTTTCATTGTACTAGCCCTGTCTTTCTACCACACTGTTAATTATACTGGATATATGTGTTTAGTAGCTATGTCTAAGCCTCCTACATTGTATATTTGATTTAGAATTTTTCTAGTCATTTTTTAATTATCTTTCAATATAAATTTAATCTTCATTTTGTTTAGGCCTCACAAAGTCCTAGTCTCAGAGCTATCACCATTATGGTCTGAGTTCATTTGCAGCCAGGTTGATAACCAACAGATGGCTCAGAAGACCTCTCCTGTCTCGTCCACTGCTCCCTTTAGCAGTTTATTTCAGTAAATCAGCCTGTTCTGCCTCCCACTCTGTCTCTGGTGAATACTCTCACCACCTGCACTTCTGGCCTACACTCCAGTTCTTGTACGCAAAAAAAAAAAAAAAAAAAAAAAATGGGAGGAAGGAATGACAATTTATAGGTAATCTGGGGCTAACTGTAGTCAATGACATTGACCCCCAAGTAGCCAGAGCACTTGGGGCATTATGCAGAAAAGGGCATTATGCAGAGCAAAAGAACCACAGGAAAAGAGGAATTTGTCAACTGCAAAGCATCAAGAAGTTTGTATAAATGCAAATATAAAGCTAGATGTAAAAATCAGAATAAGATGGCAAATATTATGAATTGATTGCATTTACACATTACCACAATAGTCAGTTAGATTCATTTCCAGGACAACTACCACACTGACAAAAATCTGACCATCATTTGCAGGCACCAGTTTTCCCTTTATAGAAATTTTTAGTTACATGAACTAAGTTTTACAGAAGATAGCTGAGAATCAGCTGCACTATTAACATTAGCTCAATACTGTGAGGGATTGATGACAATAATACTCATTAAAGCTGTGAAAGCATCTGCTCTTGGTGAGAAGTTCTACTCAGCATAGTTGAAGTTCTGTAAAATAGTAAGACTGTATTCTATTAACTCTAAGCCATGAATTTCAATTTAATTTCACTTATGTGAGAAAAGGAAAATGTGTTTTTTACATTCATTAGGGGGAAAGAGATTGCTGAGGAATTAAAATGAAGATGAGCAGATTGGATGAATGTTTATCACCCTTTTTAGCATGTAATAGCAGAAACTGTTGGAGAGTTGTTCTCTTTCGGAGGTGAGAAAGTAAAATTTAGATACTCTAATAGGTCTGATAATCCTAATGAACATTAGGAACTGGACAGAAGTTACCTGTTTCCATTTTTCCCCCTTCATGTTTGTTTAATTGACTTGTGTGATTATCATTAAACATATATCTTCTTGAATTAACAGCATCATTATCACCAGAACTTGCTCCAATGCAGAGTCTCGGACCCAGCTTCAGATTTACTAATTCAAATTATGTGGAGATGGGACACTAAAGTCTGAGATTTAACAAATCTTCCTGGTGATACACACTATAGTTTGAGAAGCAAAACTTAGACAAACATAGAAAACCGGGATCTGCATTCTGAAATTAATCAGTGGTGATTTGGGAAGGCAAATCAGATGACTCCTGACAAATTAACCAGATTGAATTGGTAACCACTGCAATCCATCTAGAACCTTTCACTTCATGGACTGCATGCTGAAGAGTAGAGGCCCAGCAAGTTGACCAATTATTCTGTTTCACTCCATATTATCCAAATTTTAGTACTGCATATCCCATGTCCTGGAAACCCCTCAGTTCCCAGCAAAATAGGAGAGTCAATCACACTATCCCTCATTTGGCAGCAACCTAATGAATGAGTTAGGGGGACAAAGGCTTTTGGAATCTCTTGCTGCCTCCCAGATACTATGATTTTAGCTGTATAAAATGTCACTAGGGAGCTATGCTTCCAAATGAAGGATTTATATGGAAAATGTGGTAGCTAATGGTTTCATCTGAAACTAACTTTAGGAGCATTTCACTAATTTTTACATTTTGTAATGATTAAGAGTATGACTCTGTAGCCAGAATTCAGTGTCAGAATTTTGTTTCACTCATTTTCTAGGTTAGTGGTCTTTGACAGATGAATTAACATCATGGTGTTTGGGTTTATTCACTTCTAAAAGGAGAATAGTAAAACATCCTTTCATACTGTAATTGAGGACTCACATTTAGAACATTCTGGTTAATTAAAATAAAAGTTCAATTTGCATATTATTAGTAGTAATCAGTGAACTAATATTGTAGACACATCAGTTTTTTTTTTTAAGATTTATTTATTTATGCTTACAAGAACTGGGGTATAGGCCAGAGGTGGGGGGGGGGTTGTGAGAGTATTCATCAGAGACAAAGTGGGAAACAGAACAGGAAGACTGACTGAAATACACTGCTGACGGGAGCAGTGGGTGAGACAGGAGAGGTCTGCTGCGCCATGTGGGTTGCTCCCTGGCCGGCCGGGGATCGAACTTGTGCTGCAGAGGCTGCAGATTGCTTCATAGTGCAGTGCTTAACCCCTTGTGCCACCAGGGAGGCCCCTCTAGGGCTTCATTTAATATGAGGCCACAGAGATGGTTTGACTAAAATAGCAAACATGTTTAGTTTTCACTTTATGTCTAATTAATTGGTTCTAGTTATCTGAACACAAAGTTCAGTGGATTCTATCACTGCACCTGGAAATGACAGGAAAATGAATTACTATTGATTAATTTTGTCTCAACAAATAAGGGGCAGAATGTTGTACCATTGTCATTGCTATGGTCAAACATTCAGGACAAGTTGTCAGCATTCTTAGAGGTAGACACTATGTAAGTGAGAGTTGTTTTCACTTTATAATATAAAAGTTATTGAGAATCAGATATAGCAGTTAAGTTCCACAACTGTAGGTTTGATATTATACTCTGAAAATGATCTTTGCATTTAATAGACTCATGCTGTTAAGTAAAACTGAATCCTTACCATATATATGTTATACCCAAAATGTGTTTTGTTATTTTCACTTACTGGGTTTGAATCAAATGAACAGAGATGTACAGTATGTTACAGACAAATATATATATATATATTTGGGATCAGACAAATATATATATATATATATATACCCCTCACATATGCTGATATTTGGGAAGTACTGACATAATTAAAATGATTAATATTTTTATTTGTTGAAAACTTTGTGATTCAGACAAAAGTTCTTGTTGTCAGATCCAGTATCCTGGGAATAAAGACCTAAATGGGGGAGGCTGATCCTAAATAAAATGGCATACATAGAACCATATAATTGCAATGGAGAGAGGATGTGCGAGACAGCTCCCCACAAGCCTGGCGTTTCTGCATATCTGCAGAATGTGAGGGAGGATACTGACACCCTTTTCTCTGAACTCTCTTTTCAAGGCTCTTGTATAGCAAACAGCATGGAAAGATAGAGACGTGTCTCCCTCCAGAGCACAGTGCGGGCTCACTTACTATCCAGAACCATAAAGATGACCTGACCTGGAGGAAAGGGCAAGTGAATTTCGTCCATTATGAAGGACTCATGGTCTCTAAGCCCAGAGTTCACCTTCTGTAACTTTGTTCTTTATGTGCAGATGTCATCTGGCTCTATTTGCTTCTCCCTGTGGGAACTGGGGTTTGGGGAAATAGTACAAAAACCCTAATATTCTGGCTACTGCTATTGCTGGGAGTAAAAAAAAAAAAAATAAACAATCCTTCAATCTCTCTGACCCAGGAATCTACAATTTTTATCAGATCAATAAAACTGTGGCAGGTCAAATTGTTGGCTTGCATCTAAAGTGAAATCTGATTTTATCATAGGTTTAATGGACAAGGACTTAATCTTTCTCTCTCGTATACACAAACATACAAACACACACACACACACACATTAGATCCAAGGTAGCCTAATACTTGGATCAAAATTTCTTGTAAGACTTTGTAAACATTACATTTCATTAATAATGTGAAATTTACATTTCTGAGAAAAGTGCACATCCTCCTTGGTATAACTTACTTGGGTAGTAACATTAAGCAGAACAAATTTTCCAGTCTCATAAGCATCCATAATAGAGATTAAAAACTCCTGATGAGGGCCTCCCCGGTGGCGCAGCGGTTGAGCACTGGGTTGCGAAGCTGCCCGCTGCCTCTGCAGCGCCGGTTCGATCCCCGGCTGCTCCCCGGCCACCAGAGGAGGGTCCCACATGGCGCGCAGACCTCTCCTGCCGCCCGCTGCTCCCCTCAGCAGTGTACTTCGGTCCTTCTGCCTGCTCTGCTCCCCGCTCTGGCTCTGGTGAATTCTCTCACCCTCCTGCACTTCTGACTGTACCCAGTGCTTGTATAAATCAATTAATCAATCAACCTTGTATAAATAAATAAATAAATCTTTAAAAAAAAAAAAACTCCTGATGACCTTCGAGGAGTCTCAGGCCTATGGAAGATCATTTGACCAAAAGACTTCTAGAACACAAATACCTTGAAAAACACTTGAAAAACAATAGTGAGAGTGGCCACTGGCTGCTGGTGTTCACTGTTCTATATTGAGTTGCCTCAATATGACTTAGATTTTTAATCAGGTTGAATAAGAACCATTCTAGTTCCTTTTTTAACAATTTTACTCTAAATGAATATTAAGTTGTACTAAATATGCTTTTAGGAGTTATTGAGAATTCTCCTTTTTCCCAGTCACTAATAGATGACATGTTAAATTATTCTAATAGAGTCCTACTAGTAAAACTTATTTGCATACCTATCTGTTCCTGAAAACCATTATTTATAGGCTATTAAGAAGACCATGGTAAAACAGTCTTTTAAAAGCCAGGCTATAAGCAGAGAAAGATTCTCTTTTTATGGCTGCAATTTAACCTGACTTCTAAGATATTTTTCCCTTTGTATTCCAGGGGCATGCTTTGAAGACTAGATATTTCTTGAAGCTCTGTTTGCTTTGTTACCACATTTATCAAATTATTTTGTATAAGTGTGGGTCTGCTACTCCTAGGCAGCCTATTCGGCAGCCATTGTGTCACCTAAACAAGGTCAGAATGGCCCAGCCAGTTAGGAACAGAAGGCCAACACCTCAGCCCTTCAAATCAAACAAGAGCACAAAGCTGGATCACACTGGGAAGGTTATGCATTACAAGGTATGTCCGGAATGCCCAGGGGCTGAGGACCAATGCATAACATGTACCTCACGAGGTATGTCTAGAACGCCCGGGGTGGGCTGAGGACTGATGCATAACACATACTCCTGACTTATACATCAGGAGGTATGACCAGGAATGCCCAGGGGGCTGAGGACCAATGTATAACAAGGGACCCCAGAAGCTGATCAGTGGAATGCCTTGTTGATAAGATTAGAACCATGGCTGGGGATTAGGGTGTGTCATCAAGTAGATAAGAAGTGCCTGGAGGGCAGACTCACAATCTCCAATCTTCTACATCCTTCCTCTTTCTTTAATCTCCTTTCCCTTAATCTCCTTTTGCTCCTCCCCCTTACAACCAGTTACGTGTGTCAATAAAAGGGCCAGGATCTTGCTCTTCAGCAGCATCCTGCATTATGTAGCCTGCTCCACGACTCCTGTTTCTTTATCAGTGTGGTGTTGCTGGATGCAACATATAAGTTCTTATTCTTTATTTATTTTTAAAATTTATTTCTTTAAATACAAATGTTTTATGTTTTTCTTCTAGCTTAGCTAAGCTTCATCAAGTGAGCTGGAAGTCCCCGGGCTCACAACTTGGAATTAGGTTACCGAATGTCAGGAGTTATATGGAGAAATAACCATGTCAAGGGCCTCCTGGGTGGCACAGCGGTTGAGCGTTGGGTTGCGAAGCTGCCCGCATCCTCTGCATTGCCGGTTCGATCCCCAGTCACTGGGCAAGGGTCCCACATGGCACGCAGACCTCTCCTGCCGCCCACTGCTCCCCTCAGCAGTGTATTTTGACAGTCTGCCTGCTCTGCTCTCCACTCTGGCTCTGGTGAATTCTCTCACCCTCCCATGCTTCTGACTGTACCCAGTGCTTGTATAAATAAATAAAAATAAATCTTAAAAAAAAAATAACCATGTCAGCATTCCAATGGCTAATTCTATAATTCTACCTCCACTACTACCTATCACTTAAGTTACATCTTCCAACCTCACTGTTATTTCTGTGATATGGGGACTATTATAATGGTTATTTTAATAAAAGTGTTAATTATAATTGCTAAAACACCAGAAAATAATTTCAGCTACAAATTAAATTAAACTTGGAAAGTTTATGATCATTTTAAAGTAAAAATGGTATGTTAGAAAATTTTGTAATGTTTGGATTACTGAGCAATAAGAACTCAGATAATGCAGATGGTAAAGGCTTAGTCAGATGTGGAGAACACTGTCTACTCACCATTTGGAATCACTGAGAAGTCCAAATTTTAAAATATTTTGCTGTTTAGATGGAAAATTTATGAATCTGACATGTTAACATAATATATGAAATTGGGAATTATTTTTGCAATCATTTCTTTAAGCTATTGAAGTACTTTAAAATGTGCCAAGACTGAGTTCTGCATTTCCACCACCTGCCCCTAACAATATTAACCACATGGAGTTCTATAATCACAGGTATTCAAATAGAAAACCACTTGGAACATTCAATCCAATGTTCTGTAAGAAATTGCATCTGTCATTCATTATAGGCCTCCCTGATGGTGCAGCGGGTTGAGCTTAGTGCTATGAAGCTGTCCACAGCCTCTGCAGTGCAGGTTCAATCCCGGCCAGCCAGGGAGATACCCACATGGTGCAGCAGACCTCTCCTGTCTTGCCCGCTGCTCCCCTCACCAGTGTATTTCAGTCTATGTATTTCAGTATGCCTATTCTGTTCCCCACTCTGTTTCTGGTGGTGAATCCTCTCACCCTCCTGCACATCTGGCCTATACCCCAGTTCTTGTATGTATAAATAAATAAATAAATAAATCTTTAAAAAAAAATTGCATCTGTCATTCATTGTAGTTCACAGGCACAAATAAGTTCAACACAAAAATCACCCTGCCTTATTGTCCATCCTGTTTCATCTCTCCTTATGGTGGAGAAGACTTTTCTTTCTCTTGACCAGCAATTAGAAAACAGACAGCTTTAGAGAAAAGGGTAAATTAATCCAGGGTCCTCACAGCAGTAATGATATCCTCCATGTTTTAGAGACCCCATTGCAAACTCTGGTTTTGTTTCACAGAACCAATGGTGATTTCATTAAATGGGGTTCTGATAATTTGTGAAATGATCTTTTCTCATATTTTTCATTACAAATTACCTATCTGAATACCTATTTCTTTTCACTTATGGCTATCCTGTGTGATGGTGGATTTGTAAGTAAGGAGACCATGGTGAAAAATAGATTGGTCTTGATGATTTCATTTGTTTATTTTGGCTTTTGTTTCCTTCACCATTGGAGTTGAGTTTCCAAAGATGTCTCTGGGGTCATTGTGTAGAAGTGCATGACCTGTGTTTACTCCTATTTATTTTATGACTTCAGATCTTATGTCTAAGTCTTTAATTAATTTTAAATTAATTTTTGAGTATGGTGATAAATTATGATACATCTTTACTTATTTATTTTTGAAGGTGGCTTCAGGTTTTCCAACACTAAACCGCTTTTGTATAGTGAAAGAAACCACTACATGAACAAGAAGATGCCCTAGTGACTGGGAGAAGATATTCACACATCACATATCTGAAAGCAGTGATTTTCAAACAATACAAAGAAAATATAGATCTCAACAACATATTAAACAAAAAACTCAATCAAAAAGTGGCAACAATCCTAAATAGATACTTCTCCAAAGAAGACACGCAGGCACATGAAATAACTCAAAACTGCTTATTATCAGGGAAATGCAAATCAAAATCACAGTGAGATACCATCTCACACCTCTGAGAATGGCCCATCTCAAAAAGAGTGGAGATAAATTATGGCAGGGATGTGAAGAAAATGGAACTCTCATTCACTATTGGTGGGGATGTAAATTGGTATAATGCTATGGCAAACCATGTGGGAATTCCCTAAAAAACCACAAATGGAAATATCTGATCCAACAATACCACTCCTATTTTATTCAAACCATATGGAAACATAATTCAAAGACATATGCACCCCTATGTTCACAGCAGCATTATTCACAATAAACAAGATACAGAATCAACCTAGATACTCATTGACAGATGACTGGATAAAGAAGTTGTGGTATATATACTCAATGGAATATTACGCAGTTATCAATAAAGACGAAGTGTTACCTTTTACCACAACATGGATGGAACAGGAAGTACCTCTGTTAAGTGAAATAAATCATAGAGTGAAAAAATATACCCAATCATTACCCATTTGTGGAATATATATAGCCAAAGAAAACTGGTAAAATGCAACAAAAAATAACTCAAACTCTGAAAAAAAATATGGTGGTTACTAGAGGGAGTTAGGAAGGGAAGTGGAAAGAAAAGGTGGAAGGGGTCAATGTGGTGGTGTACTGGTACTAGGATCGGTGGTGGATGAGTGAGGCACATGCACTTATCCAGTGTGGAGCAGTAGTGCTGAAATTATGTAATTTTGTAAAGAAATGGTAAAGCAAAAAAATGAATCAAAAAGGAAAAAGAAGTTGAATCAAGTGTGTCAACACCATATAGGTGGTCAGACAAGAAGAAATGTCTGCTTATCTAGATTCTATGTTTGTTTTCTACTGAGGTACTGGGAAGCCCCTCATTGCTCTAGATCTCAGTGTTCCCAAAGCCTCCATGTGATAGGTACCATCTTTTGGGCAGTGATTTTTGAAAATTAATGTGTTCATGGATCACCTGAGTATCATGTTACAATGCAGACTCTATCCCTCTAAGTCACAGACATGTTATTAGCCAATGTTAGCTCAATAGAGACAAAGAAACAAAAATGACAGCATCAGACCCTCATTCCATTGGTCTGAGTGCCCCTGTTTGACGCATGTGCTATAAATGGGTACATTTAAAGGCATCCAGCAGGGGCAGGGCAGGAATAGGGGTCAAAATGGGAGGGAAGAACAGAAGGGACTGTGGTGATGGATTATGGGTGATGTGGTGGAGGGACAACTGTGGAGACTACACATGAGGGGAGAAATCAAACACTGCCCAAAAATGAGAAACAATGTAAAAAAAAATAATAATAATTTATTTGAAAAAGTAAATAAAAATCTTCTTTGGCCCAAATCGTAAAAAATATATTTTATTAAAAAAATACATATATAAATAAATGAGTACATTTGAAGTATGTGAGTTTCATGTCAAAACTACTTTTTAAAATGACCTCATGATTTACTTGTACTTGCTTTAAAACACCATTTGGTTCATCCTTTGGGTACTGCAGGGAAGGGGAAATTTGTCTGTGGTGCACTGATTACCTGGGTCAAAACAGCCTCTTACCATAGCACAGGCTGCTTTTCCGATATGAAGAAATTTACCAAGGAATCTATAGTAGCTGGGATCCTGTATTCACAAAGCCAAATCATCCATCATCTTCCTCTATGCACAGTTTCACCTGGGAGCTAATTTTTGTGGCTCAGATAAAAGATTTATTCTGGAAGCTCCAAGTGATTCTTCTGTAAAGAACCTTTGCTGTGTAACTCAGGAAGACTTGCCTCAGGGACTAGGAGCTGGAACACTACAAAACTGTTCCTAAAACTGCACCCTAATGTGGTTATTCCACACCCACGGCGGCGGGCTTAGAACAAGGTCATATTTCCTCTCGGGGTTTCTCTCTGGCACCAGTTGTATAGGGAAGAAGCACATAGGAGTGCTGCACAAAAGACTGGCCTCTGGCCTCTAGCAAAATGCCTAAGGCTGTCTGCGCAGACTTTCTGAGTGACCAGCCCACCTGTGGGGCCTGCTGGGCCCTGGGTGAAGAGAAGAGAAGAAAGCTGATCAGGTTTCCTGGCTTTGAAGTGAAGAATGAGCCAGAATGAAGAAGCTCCTGATCAAAGGCCTCTGAGCGATAAGAGAGGCAACAGAAACTCCCCAGGGAAAGCCTGGGCCCCTAAAACCAGGTGGGGAAAGGGCACCCAGCTTTCTGAATGGGAGGTTTTGTTTCTGCTCCTTTTGACAACAGGAAACATTGGAAGCAATTGGAACTAGCAATTTGTAAGTTGGGTTGGCCTAATGCAAGAGTTCTCAGAATCAATATGCATCCCCCTCACTTAGGGAAGTTTCTGGGAACACAGATGTGTGGGCTTCTGCAGTGACAATGGTAATTCCTTAGGCCAGCTCTGTATTTTTATCAAGTTCTCCCAGTTGATTTAGATATTCATAAAGCTCAAGAACCACTGACTCAAAGCAAGTTCACCACCTATCTGGAAGGGGAAACTGTACTTGGGAGAAATACATTTTCTTTTTATTACAGTTATTTGAGAATTTCAAATGTTCATCAACAGCCTTTAAAGACAGAGATCATTTTCTCAAGTCAAAACTATCAATTCTCTGAACATATGCTAGAAAATTCAGAGAAATGCCTTTGTTAACATTCCAGGCACCGGGCTAGGTGCTAGGGGTGGAGATGAATAACACAGACTTGTTCCCAAGAGCTCACTATCTTATTGGGGAGACAGACATGTAAACAAAATAAATGAAGTATTGTCAGAAGAATGCATAAGGTCCTGTTCCAGCCCAGGTAGAGAATGACTAACTCTGCCTGGAGGGTGGGAGGAGAGGCAGCGGAGTTTTCCCAAAAATGTGAGGTTGGAAGCCAGACCCTGATGTTGAGGAGCAGCTTGCCTCCTGGCATGGGGAGGTACAGGTGGCTTGGCAAGGAAGTAAGAAGATTCCAGACCTAGGAGAAGCTGTGTGCTTAGACACAGACCCGTGAACCTAGGGCAGTTCAGAGTAGTGGGAACAGAGTCTGTTGGGGGTGGGGTGGTTGGGGATAAAGTAGCCTCAATATGAAAGGACAAGTAGGCCTCAAAGAAGCAGAGCTTTGGCCTTTGACTGTAGGAGATGAGCATTTAATGCAGGAATTTCTCCTCTGTCTCTGAACCTGAGGAACCTGCAATCCAGCATACGAAATTCTTGCTCAAGTCCAGTGAGCTTGATTTGGGAAAACATAAAAGATGTCTTTCGAGAACTAGAACAAGTCAATGTTTCTCATGTGATTTTGTAGCTTCAAATAAATACTAATGACAATTTTTGTTTCCGAGGTGTTTTATAATCTAAGAGAAAAACTAATAACTATTATCACATATGCTTTTCAGGGCCTCATGGTAACCATACAAAGTAGGTGCTTTTGCCTCAACTTTCTAGAAGAGATTCCTTAGAAAATTTAACTTTCCAACATCACAAAGATTATACTATAGTAGGGCAGGAATCAATCACACATTTTCTGTTTGTGAATCTTAAGATTTTTCTACTATAGACATGGATATACTGAACAAAAGTGTAACTACACAAACATACACAATTAGAGGTCAGCAAAATATACCATAAAATAACTTAGAAAATGATTATTTGTCAAATTGACTGTCTGGGGCTAAGATAGCAGCAAATAAACAAGTAACTACAGCAATAAAAATTGAGATTTCAGCAATTTAAGTAAAGGTTACTTTTTGCTCACTTCAAAATCTCTTGCAGTTTGGCTGGACACTCCAGAGTATCTTTTTTCCCAATCCCCTAAATCAAGATGCAGTCTTTTCCATCTAGAAACATCTCTTTTTAGGGCTGTAAGGTTGTCCAGGCATCTCCCAGCCAGCAGTTTCACTTGGTAGGATTTTGTACATCTTTCTCACTCTGACTTTTGACTCAACCATGGGACAGATTTTGGCCAATGAGATATTGACAAACGTGTGGGGCCTGGCAAATCTTTGCACTACTGCTACCTGACACCCATGTTCTATGTTTTTAACACTTGAATACTGAATGCTGTGTGACAATAAATGTGTCCATTATTAATTGACTTGAGCTCTTGTGTGTGACAATGTGAATGTGAACAAAGAACTTTTTGACCTATGCAGCTTTGTACAAATAAATACCAGTTACTTTTCATAGTCTAATTATCATGCTAATAATGACCACATCTAGGCCATCTATATTATTAAATTAGTATTCTAAGGCTCAGAAATGGCAGCTGCAAACTAATTCAGACTGATGAAGAGTAAGCATATTGTCAATTGTTTAAAAATTACATTAATTATGTAATTTTTTATTAATTAATCAATTATGCCCTATCTTAGTTTCTTTAGGTAAATCATGGTAGCTATTAAAAATAATTTGCAAAAAGTGAGAATTCATTACACTCCCACAACTTGACTGCCAGCTTACAATGAAATCAGCTCTGAAGCCAAAATTCACAACACATTTGGGCATTAATTTAGCAAAAACAGTTCCCATAACTTGTCTATAAATTTGATGATGTTACAAATTTCTTTTTAGTGCCCTGACCATTCCTTGCATGAATGTTCTTTTCAGGTGCACATCCTTTTTGGAAATGGGCTCAGATAACCAATTATTCTCTAAAACCAATAGGTGGATATAGTATCACTTAAGAATTGAACCTGCTATGGGTAGAAGACATTTGTTCTAACTCAATTCTAATTCCTTATTAATGCATGACTGGGAATGCCTCTAAAATATAAATGGTTTTTAAATTTATCCATTTCTGGCCTTGATCACCCTGGTTGATAAGCTGCTCCTTTCTCCAATATTTCTTACATTCAATATATTAACTAGAAAACACAATAGGGATGAGACAAGTTTGGGTGAGCTGACCGGCAGTATAGCACTCTTAATGCTAACTTATCAACCCTGGATTGTATTTGATGAGGCTGATTGCCAATCAGTAGAGATAAAACTGAAACTAACTGAGAAACACATGATTCTACAAGGCCTATACTTGGGTCCTTAGAGGCCTCTCAGAGACGGTAATCCCATGTAACCGGGAAATGAAGACTGTTCCTGGTCAAGACTCCAAATATTGCTGATGTCTCTCTCCTGAGCTCTTTATCCTAACAGTATTTTCATGGTGATCTGTTTAATAAGGTGGTGAATATATTCATAGTCTAGACTCGATAAAGCCTCAAATTTCACATGGGAAAAACCATTAAATGAAAAAGGTACTAAGCATAAGTCTGTTGTAGGTGGTGAATGTTAGGCTAGATTCCTAAGGTGTGCTACATATGGACAAGTTACTTCAAACTGGGGATACATTAATTTTCAGAGACCTTCACAACCTGGCGGGGATCTAGCTGTAGAGTTAACTTCTTCTCCTGACAAGAAAGAAGTTTGTTTATGAGATTGATTGGATTGGATCTTGCTATAACTGCCTGGGAGAAAACAAAAAGCTTTGTCTGGCTTTTAGGTATACTCCCTTAGACAGTCAAACTTCTTTCTCTGACCCATGGAGATGTGGTAACTTGTAGCCTCACTAAACCAGGATTATGACTCCCACGCTGACATTAACAATTGATTGAAATGTGGTTTCAGGGAAGAGCAGGAAGAAATGGCACAGAACAATACAGCCAAGTTCATTGTGCTAACCCTGAGCTACAACTCTCTGAGAACCAGGTGTGAACTGAATAGAAAGAATATCATTGGCTCAAGGTTCCACAAGGTGGTTTAGAAAGAAAGACACAGGTAGACCTGTCAAAGTCATCTGACTCATTTCCCCCACTTCTTAAATTCAGTCCTCTCTCCTTTCTCTCATTTTTTTTCCTGTTTCATGGGCAGATGTTCAGATTTCAGCAGTTAAAAAAAATGGAAAATAAAGCTTCAGATTCAGACAACTGTAGATTCCACTTTAAAAAGAATGGAGAAGTAAGAAATTACATATAGGCAGTGATAAAGTTTGAAAGTAGAAGAGAACAGACTGGGATTTAAAAAAAATATTGTGCGCTTGTAGGCACTTTATGTTTATTATTAGCACACTTGTCTCTCAAAATCTCTGACTCTTAGGGATTATTATCAAAATTCAAAAGATGAAAAACTGAAAATCAAGGTTTTTAAGTATGTTGCTTGTGATTACCTAGGCAGTAAATTATGGAAATAGGGTTCAAGTTCATTTATTCAATCAAGCTTCTCCACCCTCACTTCTTTTTATCACCGCTCCTGAAATTAACTGTTTTATTTGCTTTTTTCATTGGGCTAATAATTATAGAGTCAAAGTGATATGCTCGACACTATGTGGCAGGTAGGATGCATTTCTCTCCAGCCTTTTTTTTTTTTCCTCTCCCTTTTCCTGCTTTAATGGAAACTTTCTGAAACTCTTGCTTACAGTGTTTTCATGAGCTTGACTCCAGCCTTTGACTCTGGACGCATTATTGTATCCCTGGCCACAGTCATTTGGTCAGAGTGGGAGTGATCCAATCAATATCACTGAGAATCAGACTGTGAAGTGTCTCCAGAACTATTAAGATGGGGAAACATTTTCCTTTGGGGTAGCTAAGGACGAAGAACTCAAGTCTGGACTGGTTTTAGCCATTTTTCTAACACATGGCAAGAGGTTTTCTGAAAACAAAGTTGATGTGAAAGAAAGCCAGGCTGAGAAGTGAGGAGAAAAAACTATTTGTATAACCAAATTTGGACTTGAAATTGAAACCTAAACTTACCACTTACATAAATCGAAAACTTTCTTTCTTTAAAATAATTTAAGTTTCATATCTTATTTGCAAGAGAAAGATGCTTGGCCATTTCACAACATTTACTACCTGTATTTTTTATTTCATGAAGATTATTTTCCAGTTAAGAGATAAATAGTAACCAAATTGCCACTGAAATAAATGTTTTAAAGATTAGTCAATGCTTTAAGGAAAAGGACATTGTGCTCTAAATGTATATAACAAAACTTTGCCTGATTGGAAAATCAATGAATCATTTCCCATAAAAATTATAAGCTATCCAAAAGAGATATGTAGTTTAAGGAGATGGAGGACTAGATAATAGATAGTTCAGATACATGGAAAGGAAGATGCAAAAGGGATAATTTTATATCCAATAAAATGAATGAAGATTAAGATAATTGATAGAAGGGGAGGGTGGTGTAAGAGAGGGTAGAAAGGTAAACATAGGGGTCAAATCACCCATGCCTTGTAGATGTAGGAAGGAGTTAAATCTTTATCCAAGCATTACAAGATGCAAAAGATACAGAAGTCATTACAAGTTTGTAAGCATGCTAACATGATTAGACTTGATTTTTGAAATCTGACGATGAGGAAAACAAAGCAAGGGTAGCCTTGCTGGAAATAAGAAATCCAGTTGGAAGCCTATTACAGTGGTCTGAGGATTACAATGGTAGCTTGGAGTATCAGTTGCCACAAAGAGAACTGTATTGACTGGGTGGATATTTTGAAGATGAATTTGACAGGAGAAGGAGATGAGAGGAGGGGAAGGTAAGTGGTGATTCCCAGGTATCTGGCTTGTGCAACCTAGTGGAAGATGTTCTCTGTTAATGACATCACAATCAACAGTTGAATAAAACCTAAGCCAGGGAGCTGAAGGAATGAATTCAAGCTCAATCCTGTTGAGTTACACGTGCCTTTAAGATATGTAAGTGGAGATGTTGAGTAGGCAGGTAGAATTGAGACTCCATGTCTGGAACTTAGACAATGGGAACTTAGAGAAAAAATATGGGAGGCATTGATATATAGATTGCGAGTAATTGAAGCTGTGGGTGTGAATGATATTGCTTAGGAAAAAGAGTGTAAAGAATGTTGAAAGGCTAGGGATGAGCCCTGTGATACTCCAAAATGTAATGTTTGGTGTTCATAATAATATTCCAGAAGGTACAAAGCCATAATTTCCGTAACTCTTTAAAATGAGTCCACATTAAACATTTCAGGTCATTTTTAATTATGGAAACAGGCAGATATTACATCTATGTTGAGCTACAGAGTCAACAAAATACCAAAATCTCATCTGGCACATTGCTAAACTTGACAAGCTGATCCTAAAAATTCATATGGAAATGCGTGGAATCGAGAATAGTCAAAGCAATATTGAAAAAAGAAAAAAAATGGGAAGACACATAACTTTCCTATTTCAAATCTTACTACAAAGCTATTGCAATCAAAATACAGGGAAGATTGATACAAGAATCAAAGGAACAGAACTGAGAATCCAGTATAAACTCTAACATTTATAGTTTATCAATTTTAACAAAGTGGCCAAATAATTTGATGAGGACAGAATCCTCGTCCCAACAAGTGGTAAGGGAATGACTATATGTTTAAGCAGAAAAGAAGGAATTTATAACCCTCTTCTCACATCACACACAAAAATATCTCATGAAAAACTCAACTTGATAAGCTTAGTGTTATATATAGCACCAAGAATATTTTGATAAAAGGAAAATAGATACATGTGATTGTAACCATAATTAAAACCTTTCATGTTTTTAACTATATAAATGGGAGGGTGAAATGACAATCTGCAGTCCCTGAGAGCATATTTTCAAATCATCTATCTAATTTGCTCTTGTATCCAGATTATATAAGTAACTTTTACAACTAAATAATAATACAACAAATAATTCAATAATGAATTGACAAAGGATTTAAGTATCATCCTCCTAAGAAGATACACAAGTAACCAACAAGCACATGAAAAAATGTTCAGGATCACTAGTTACTAGTAAAATGCAAATCAAAACCACAAGATAACTCATATCCATTAGGTTAACTATAATAAAAAAAAAAGACAAACAACAGCAAGTGTTGGTGTAAATGTAGAAAATTGGAACCCTCAGACATGGTTGTGGGAAGGTAAAATGGTGCAGGTATATTGAAAAACAATTTGGAACTTCCTTCAAAGGTCAAACATGTTTTGCCCTTTAGTCTAGCAACTCTACTCAGAAACGTAGGCCCAAGTGAAATGAGAACATAAATCCACACAAAATTTTATACACTTGTGTCCATAGCAGAACAGCTTTGTTTATTCATCATAGCTAAACAGATAAACAAAATGTGGTACTATCTATACAATGGAATATTGGTCATAGAAAGTAATGAAATATTTGTACATGTTACAACATGAATGAATCTCAAAAATTATGGCAAATGAAGGAAAAAATGAACATATATTGTATGATTCCCTTTATGGTACACATATATGATTTATTCAGATGTCCATAAAAAAGAATCATTTGCATTGCCATAAGTTCCTTATAGCATGCAGAGTTGTAAAATGCCTTTGTATAAAGTTACAAACTAGGTTAAAGTATGAAATACCCAGAAAGCCCCCACTTAGTATAGGAATCAGATAATTCAGAAAGAAACTAATTTGGAAGCACAGATATTCCCTTACATTGAGTACTTCTATCAATTCCTTATGCTGTGTAACAAGTCAACCTTAAGCTTAATTGTTTATAAGCAATAAGCATTTTTTAAGCTCATGATGCATTAGACGAACATCTGCATCAGTTTGGGCACAACAGATGCATCAGTTGGGCACAACTGGGTGCGTAACCCTTCCAGTGTTAGCTCAGCTCATTTACGCATTTGTTATCAGCCGCTCAGGGGCCTGACTTAGAAGGCTCCAGAGTCTATCTCTGCTCCATGAGGTCTCTCATCCACATAGACAAGCCATTCCTGCTCACATTCCAGCTCACATCCTCCAACACAATAGCCTGAGTTTGTTCACATAGTAATGGCAAGTGTGAGACCTAGACTTGAAACTGCTATAGTGCGACTTCCACAATATTTTGTTGGCTAATGCATGTCACAGGCCATTTAAAAAATGGTGAGAAAATAGATTTTACCTTTTATCATAAGGAGCTCCAAAGTCATGCTGCAAGATGTGCTGTTACTGTGAATAGAATAGAGTAGACTCATTAGAAAGGGCCACCCTGATAGCAACCAATGTACCATGATAGTCTTTAACTGCACTATTCTTCATCCTAAGACTTACCTGATTTTACAATTGCATGTTGATTAATGTATTTATTTATAAATGCCTAGTTCCTAATAGATGAAATTTGCATAAAGGCCAAGATGATGTTGATTTTTATTTAAATTGGATGTTTGCTCCTAGCATTTTTTTTTTTGGCACTTAGTGGGCATTGAGTGATTGAATAATTAGTTACCCCTGGCTAATTCACCAGGTTGATGCAAGCACTGGAAATAAAGTGCTGGCAAGCTGACCCAGACAGATCTTGCTAATCAATATTCAGTGAGAAAAGTTATGGTTGGTAACAACTCAAATATCCATACTACCAATTGCTGAAAAGGTCAAGATGTCCAAAGACAATTGATAGACATAATAAATCAGTTTAAAACATTTTAAAATACTTTGAGAATGAGGCTAGACCCACCTGTGCAGACGATATCAATCAGCAATTGAAAATATTGTTAAAAAACATACCTGCGTGGGATGCCCACACTAACATTTTGAGTCAATAGCCTGGAATGGGGCCATGCATGAAAACTCAAGATTGCAGGTTGGTTTCCAGTTTTCTTGCATTCCCAAGAACAGCTCACTGCTGCCCTTCCATCTACCAGCACCAACCAGTCTCAGTTCTGTCTACTAGCTCGATATGCTCACGTTTTTTGTGTCTGTGATTTCAGCTTTCTTTACAAGGCACCATACCTCAGAGGCTGAAGTTGCAGACCCCCACAGGACCTTTATGCAAGCTTTGTAAATTTTAAGTATGCCAATTTCTCTTTCTTCCCCTAGTCCTAAGAGTGAGACCTCTTCCTGAAGTTATTCTGCTGTGTTACTGTTCCTGTTTTGCTATTACTTACTCTCTCAATTTCCCTATGTTGGATATTTTATGTGAAAATAGCTGATCTAACGTTGGTTTTCCTAACAGGGCTTGACTAATGTGCACATTAATCTCCAAATTCATCTACCTTCTGATGGCGTTACCCGCACAATTTCCTCCATGTAGTTCTTCTATGGAGGAATCTATTATTTAGATTTATTTAGTGGAAATCCACTCCTTCACCCACACTGATTGTTTAGAAATCTCCACCCAGAATGATGTCTCTGCACACCTTAGAGCCCAGAGTATCCTCACCAATTTGTGGGACATGTTACACACATATGATGATTCCAACAGCAAACATCTGTTTTTGAGATATTAGAAACTAATCTATTTGGCTCTCACAGATGGACCCAGGACTCCAACTCTGACTCAGTCACTAAATTCCTGTGCAGAACTAAATAAATCTTTGATTTCTACTGAACTTTTTGGCTCATTCTGGACAGATGAGAAATTTAATATCTGTTGCATCTACCTTACAAGGTGAGTAGTAATAATGAAAGTTGTTACTGTTTATTGGGAGCCTTCAACAAGACTGGTACTCTACTGGATATATTACACAAATGACTACCTCAGGGCATGGGATTGTTAATACTTACTTTGTACATGAAATAACAGACTCAGAGAGGGTAAGTAATAAATCAGGGTCACAATCAAGATTACTCCAAGACTCCAAGTCTTTTGACACCATGTCAACAATTTTTTTTTTATGCTGAAAATGTGAAAGCGTTTGGTGCACAGACTAAAAAGGATGTTTAGAAGTATTCAAACACCAATACGACTATTTAGTGTTTAAAGTTTATCATCACTTAGACCCCCCAAAAGGGATTTCCAACCTCTCTGAAAGCAAGAACCTCACCTTATTTTCCAATTGTTCCTTTTTATCTATAAAAGGTTAATTTCAAAGTAGTAGTGCAAGTATTGTGATTCTCACGTTCAACAAATTATCTACATAGTTTGATTTTAAACTACAGAGAAAATAAAGGAAGCAGTATGTAGATAGCCACTGGGAAATAAGGACTTAAGATGGAGGATTCAACTTATGGTCTTCTGTATTTACTTCCTTTAAAACCTCAGTAATGACTCACCAAATAGCTTAACCGAAGTCATTTTAATAACAAGGAAAGGGGACTGAAAATCACTGCCTTTGATATTGATGCCCATTTTGTACTACTCTGAGATCTTCAACTGAAAACATCAAGTTCCTTTTGCATATAAAGTCAATAATTAATACATACAGCATACTAATATCTTAAGGCTGAACTCACAAATTTCCACAATCTGGGTTCCTAAGGCAACAGAAATACATCTTTTCTGAGATCTGGAGGCTAGAATTCCAAAGTCAAGGAGCACCAAGATCTCTCTGAAAGCTAAAGGAGAATCCATTTTTGCCTCTTCCTGGTATTTAGTGATTTTGTGACAATCTTTGACATAATCAGGCTTGTAGTTTCATAACTTCAATTTTGCCCTTGTCTGAACAGGACAATTTTCTCTGCATCAGCATTGTCATCACTAGGTTGTCTTCTTATAAGAGCACCAGTAATATTGGAATAGAATCCTATCTTACTCTAGTATGCATTCACTTTCATTTGACAAGCTATATTAACAATGATCCTATTTCTTTTTTGATTTAAATATTTTATTTTATATAATTCTTACATCTTTTTTCATCTTTGCACAATGTATACATTTTCGTTTTGGTTATATTCCCCATACAATTGCACCTTCCCCCTTATTTTGACTCTAGTCCTTTCTTTCCCCATGCCTACCTCCTCGCCCCCTCCATAGTGTGTCTCTGGTTTATAGTTGCTTGTTGATTTTGATTTTTACTTTGCATTGGTTAGTCTTTTTCCTGGTCTCTTATTTAGGTTTTCTAGATTCCTGCTATGAGCGAGACCATCCGGTATTTTTCTTTTTCTTTCTGACTTATTTCGCTGAGCATGATCCCTTCCAGTGCCATCCATGTTGCTGCAAACTGCATGTGTTTATCTTTTTTAATTGCTGAGTAATATTCCATTGTGTATATGTACCACATCTTCTTGATCCAGTCATCTATTTTGGGGCATTTGGGTTGCTTCCATAGCTTAGCTATTGTAAATAGTGCTGCTATAAAAATCTACAAAGACATGATGAGACTCAACAAAAACAAAGAAAATAATCCAGTCAAAAAATGGGCAGAGGATGGGGCCTCCCTGGTGGTACAGCGGTTGAGCGCTGGGTCGCGAAGCCACCCGCGGCCTCTGCGGCGCCAGTTCGATCCCCGGCTGCTCCCCGGCTACCAGAGGAGGGTCCCACATGGCGCGCAGACCTCTCCTACCGCCCGCTGCTCCCCTCAGCAGTGTACTTCGGTCCTTCTGCCTGCTCTGCTCCCCGCTCTGGCTCTGATGAATTCTCTCACCCTCCTGCGCTTCTGACTGTACCCAGTGCATGTATAAACAAACAAAACAAACAAACAAACAAATAAATAAATAAATAAATAAAAACATGCCTCTATAAAAAAAAAATTAAAAAAACAAAATGGGCAGAGGAGCTAAAAAGAAACTTCTCCAACGAGGAAATGCAAATGGCCAACAGGCATATGAAAAAATGTTCAACTTCACTTGTAATCAGGGAAATGCAAATCAAAACTACAGTGAGATACCATCTCACACCAGTGAGAATGACACATATTAAAAAAAAACTAGCAACAACAAATGTTGGCGAGGTTGTGGAGAAAAAGGGATTCTCCTGCACCGCTGGTGGGAGTGCAAACTGGTCCAACCACTATGGAGAGCTGTGTGGAGATTTCTTGAACTATTAAACATAGAGCTTCCATATGATCCAGCAATTCCACTCCTAGGTATTTACCCAAATGACACAGAAACAGTAATTCCAAACGGCACTTGCATTCCCATAATCCTGTTTCTAAATAAGGCCAATTCTGAGACACTGGGGTTAGGCCACCAACATATCTTTTAGAAGAGGGAGACACAATTCAATCCATAACATAAAGGAACCAAAATTCTTCTAGAAAAGTTACAATTTTATTTTTATCAGGTAAAATAATAATTAAAATAGCATTTTTCGAGCATGTAATCATTGAACTTTATTCAAATTATTCCTATATAGTGTTATAGTTGGTCTTCACAACCATCTTATGTTAGACCTTATATTTGCATCAAACATGAAATAAAGTTGAAAATGAAAATGTGATGAGATTAACCAGGGTTACTAACTAGTAAACAACAGAGCCAAAACTCAGTTGGAGGCTCATATTTTCTGGCATTCATCTTATTCATATAACTGCTATTCTCACCCTCTGTGAAAGCTAAATATCACAAAAGTGGGTAATTGTATTTTGGAAGAAATAAAACAATAAGCTTGATTATTGTTTTAATCAAACTAAGCTAACTGCATTTTTTTCCAGTAATTATAGCAGATAAAAATTTCCTCACCTGGACTATCAACTCAATGTCCAAACTAATGGAAGACATTGGATGTTAAACTAAGACAGTATGATGAGGTCCTGTTTTATAGACTATTTTGTTCAAAGACAACCTTGAACAGAAGCCAAATTTATTAAAAAAAAAAAAGAAAGAGAGAGAGAGATTTCTCTTGAAATCCCATAGATGTTTGCCAATAGCAGAATCTTTGGAAACATACAAATTTTTGGAGTTCTGGGCACAGAAAATGGGTTGTCTGTTCACTATCACGTGACTAGGCAATCACAGAGTCAAGGCTAGTATTCTCTTCTGAACCCCAAAACAATAATTTTTCTTGCTTTCTTGCAGCCTATTCCCTCAGCGGAAATAAAGTGAAGGGGTGCTCTGTTTATTATTGATCTGTGGGTCCTTAAGCGAGACCTAAATAATAGAAATGAGGGCTTATAATTATTTCTTCCCCTCTCCAGAATCTTTTGCCCAACAAGATATGTTCTTTTCATTTAACAGTTCTTGCCAGTAACCATATGAAATTTTCAGAGAATTCCCATTGCGTTTATCAATGGTCATTGCGTTTATCAATAATTTAGGTATGTAAAAAAAAAAAACATAAAACAGAACATAAAGCATGAAGATCTGTGACTCAGACTTTTTTTACTCCTATTTTTCCTTTGAACATCTTTGGTATTAGAACAGCAGTCACCTTGAAGTTTACAGACACAGCAAATCTTTCTAGCAGAAACCTCCTCTCAGCATACTTCATGGATTTTTAAGTTTGTCACTTAGTGAATAGATCTATGCAGCCACACAGAGTCCCTTTTGGTTATACTTGAGATAGAAAATAGTTATAATTTGTCCTAAACTTTAAATGAAGTGTTCAAAGTTTTAGATGGCGCTAGGGATCCTGTTCTGTATCTCAGTATTTCTATTAATTCATGAAAAATAAAAGAGAAGGAAGTCAGGTAAGAAATTAGCAAAATAAGAAACACCAAAGTTTTTTTTTTTTTTTTAATGGACAGCAACATTTGAGCAGTGTGTTAGACCAGTGTTTCTCTAATGTCACTTGAATCATCTAAAGATGCATTTTGCTAAAATGCAGATTCTGATTAGCAGATATGGGGACAGATCTGAGAATATGCATTTCAAGTAAGGCTCCAGGTTATTATTCCTCAAAATGTGTTGCTCATCTCTTCAATAGTTTATGCCTTTCCCATTCCAGCGATGTCAGGTTTGGCCATGTATTTTGCTTTGGTCATGAAATAGACAGAAGAGCTACGTGTTATTTCCTAGCAGAGGCTTGACAAGCTAGTATATACCTTTCCATGACTTCTTTTCATTCAACAATGAAATTGGTTGATGATCAAGATAGATGTGTCTCAATTTGCCTGGATCTGAGAATAAAGATAAAACCCACAGAAAAAAAACCCACAGTCGACTGAATGGGTGAGGCTACACGGGTGACAAATTGAGAAACATAATTTATGTAAACTACTGAGCTGTGTAGCTATTTACTACTGTGATAGAATCTAGTCTATTCTGACTGATATAAGCTATGTCATACAGTTTAGAGATATTGTATTGGATTTAAAGAACTATTTTCCATTGAACAATTGACAGGGACTTTGACAAATAGTTCTGCAGATTGATAGTGTCCATGGTAACAAAATAATGTGAAATGTACCGAATACCACTGAATTATACAATTAAAAATGATTAGGATGGTGAAAAATAATACCAGTGACTAATAGTCAAATGGGGCAGTATAGGTATGAAAAGAGAACACAGTCATTTGAATTGGCAATTTGACTGACATTTATAATTTTGACAAGTTAAGTGGAGCAATAGAAGCAAATCCTGCCAAAAAAAAAAAAAAGATGAAAAAACAGTGGTGGGGAGAATAGGCAAAGATGTTAATGACAGAGTGTCTACAAATGTAACGACTTTGGATTTCCCAAAACTCTGTGTGCATTGTCATGTCTGCATTGCAGTTTCCTTTCCTAGCTTTGGTGTTAGCCTGCTAGTAAAGTAAAATGTTTAAAAGGGTAGCCTAGCCAGTTTATACCTTTCTAATATCATCGCAAAAAGAGGTTTCCCCACAGTAACACTATTGTTGATAATAAAATTGACTACTTTTCATTAAATACTACCTCAGCTTAAAAATATCACTTAGCATCATCACTGTAATCATGTTATGCAGCTATTATTACATTTTTGACAGGTATGAAAATTAAGTTGATGAGCTCCATGGTCACAAAGAGACTGTCTGAACAATAGTTCGTATAGTGCATAGTTAGTGTTGCTGAGCTGCAGAGAGTGACTGCAAAGGGATTACCCGTAACTCACTAACTCACAGGGAGTCAGGGACTCCCTTGTTTATGCCATCTATCCCAGTAAGGCTCACCAATGCTATAATTAAAGGAAGATTGCAAAAATATGTTCTAGGTAGGTAAACATTACAGGGGCAAGAGAAATACCCTTCAAGGACTAAGACAACTTAGGAAATAGAAAAAAGAAAGATGGATGGGCGAGGACTTGGAAATCCACTGAATCAGACACATACACATTCCCTCATGGTTTAAAAACAATAAAAGAAGCTAAGAAAGTACCAAAGATATGACCCTAATACTCCAAGGAGCTCAATTGTAGAGTTGCTTTGGGTCTCTCCAGTTTCCATGAGAAAATGTTGGCTGGCAGGGCCCCCTCATGAAAGAGAAATGACCCTTTGTGTGAACTTTAAAGCATTTCTAATTTGAAAGCAAACCTAATTGCACAAACTACATATACACACACCATGTGGAAATAATAAATGTATTTATGATGGTAATGTTTGCTTCATTTATTATACTAGGACTTTTTCCAAGGGATGGAAACAATTGTCAGGGTGGCATTAAATATTTAACTTTTTCTTTATTTTTCTTTTTCTTAGAATTTTTATTAACACATATTAAAAAATGTTAGTACTACACAATAAGACATATAATTCCTGATTTATGGGGTTACTAGTTTGTTTAAAAGGGAGAATCAGTCTCTGGAAATATAGGCAATATCAGAATATGATACAATGATAGCTGATATTTGAACTGTTCTTGAAAATTTTGAGATATGTGGGACTTAGCCTTTAGTTCCTCTAACTTGAGCTAGTGGGTGGTGTATGGGAACACTGACTCAACTTATGGGGTGGTTGTTTTCTGAAGTGGTGGTGAAATGGCCTTAACTTTTCATAATGAGATTGGAGAAAGGCCAATCTTTGATGCCCACACTCTTAGCAGGAAGATTTGAATAAGTAAATCCATTTGTGAGGTACCCATTCATCCATGAAATTTCTGAAGTCTATTTTAAAATACCACAAACACTTGTTAGGATATGAATCTTGTACTGTTTAGCTAATGCTACATCATGAACCATCCTAAAATTCTGTGGCTAAAAATATAAGCACTAAATCTCATTGTCCATAATTGGGTTGACTGTCAGTTGGGATCCACCTCATCTGGGCTTCCTCATATGTGTGCAATACATTATGGGTCACAGAGACAATTCTGCTGATATTGTTCTGCCTTTATTATGTTTTGGTGGTGGATTTGTGGTTGAGTGGTCATGGAGCCTCCATGACTCTCCATGTGGTCTTATATTTAATTTGAATAGTTCATGTTTGTTCACATGGTGGATGAAGGTTCCAAGAATGAGCAACTCTTCCTTCCTCTGACATACTGCCCTTCCTCCAAACATCTCCACACACACACATTGACTGAAAATTATGGAGTATTGAATAAGCAAATTTTTACCAAAAAATAGGATAAATGAATATGGCATAGCTAAAACCCATGCATAGGCAATTTTAACATTTCTTGCATAGAGAAAAAATAGACTCACAAAATCAAAAGAGAAGATTTAAACAAGTTGTTTAACAAACTTGACCTAATAATCATGTGCAAAACACAGTACCCAACAATTGCAATTATATACTCCTCTCAGTCTACATGGGGTATCTACAAAAATTCACCTCAAATGGTGTCAAAAAAAGTTTCGATAATTTCAAAAAGTTACGGTTAAGTTTATGGCTAGATTTAGGGTTAAAATAATTTTATTTTTGGGCCAAAAGTTAGAAATAGAGCAGTGCTTGTCTTTAAATTGATATTAATAGTTTTAGATGGGGGATTATTATTTGGATTAGAATTAATTTGGATTAGTGATAGATTTAAGACTTTGCTAGCTTGAGGGTTAGTCTTAATATTAGAGTTAGGATTAAAACTGATAGTAGCTTTATGGTAAGAAATGGCTTCAGGCCTAGGTGTAGAATCAAAGTTAGGACTAGGTTTAATATTTGACTTACTATTGAGTTAAGGGAAGTATCTGGGTAAATCAAAACTACCATGAGATACCATCTCACACCAGTGAGAATGGCACATATTAAAAAAACTAGCAACAACAAATGTTGGCAAGGGTGTGGAGAAAAAGGAACTCTTCTGCACTGTTGGTGGGAGTGCAAACTGGTCCAACCACTGTGGAAAGCTGTGTGGAGATTTCTGGACCTACTAAACGTAGAGCTTCCATATGATCCAGCAATTCCACTCCTAGGTATTTACCCAAAGGACACAGAAACATCAATTCCAAAGAGCACCTGCACCCCTATGTTTATAGCAGCACTGTTTACAATAGCTCAGCTTTGTAATGCCCAAAAATAGATGACTGGATCAAGAAGATGTGGTACATATATACCATGGAATATTACTCAGCATTCAAAAAAGATAAACACATGCAATTTGCAGCAACATGGATGGCGCTGGAAGGGATCATGCTCAGCGAAATAAGCCAAAAAGAAAAAGAAAAATACCGGATGGTCTCACTCATAGCAGGAATCTAGAAAACTTAAATAAGGGACCAGGAAAATGAATATAAGAAAGTGAAAATCAAAATCAACAAAAAACTATGAACCAGAGACACTTTTTGGGGGGGGGGGGGGCGGGAGGGGAAGGATTGGGGTCAGAATGGGGCGTTTGCAATTGTATGGGGGAATATAAAAATAAAATTTAATATTTAAAAAAAAAGATTAAGATACATAAATACATCAGGAAAAGATGAAAGAAGTGAATGATGGAAGGAAAGGGGTTGATGGAAAAAGGGATGAAGTTTTAGGGTGAAAGAATTGAAAGGAGGAAGTTTTGGGGCCTCCCTGGTGGCACAGGCGGTTGAGTGCTGCACTGTGAAGCTGTCTGCAGCCTCTGCAGTGCAGGTTCGATCCTAGAAGGCCAGTGAGAAACCCACATGGTGAAGCAGACCTCTCCTGTCTCGCCCGCTGCTCCCCTCAGCAGTGTACTTCGGTCTGTCTACCTGTTCTGTTCCCCGCTCTGTCTCTGGTGAATTCTCTCATCCTTCTGCGCATCTCGCCTGTACCCCAGTTCTTGTATAAATAAATAAATCTTTAAAAAAAAAGAAAGAAGTTTTGGAAGAAGAAAAGGAAGTCTGATGGAGGAAGATCTCAAGGGAGCACTGTATCAAATGATGGAGACTACAGTAGAGGTTATCAGTGATCCAGTGTCTGATATTCCATTCCTTTTCAATAACTGATTCTTGTGAGTATTTCATTTTCAAAGTGAAAAGAATAAAATGTGACCCAAAAAATCTACAGAGTGGGAGAACATATGTGTACAAAAACACATCCAACAAAGGACTAGTCTATAAAATATATGAAGAATTCACATTATTCAACAAGAAAACAAACAAGCCAATCAAAAACATGGGTAAAAGATCTAAATAGACATGCCTTTGAATAATGTATATAGATGGCCCCAAAACACAGGAAAAAAATGTTCAACATCACTTGTTATCAGGGAAATATAAATCAAAACCACAGTGAGCTATCACTTCACACCTATGGTAATAGCCCATTATCAAAAAGAACAGAAACAAGTGTTGGCAAAGATGAGAAGGAAAGAAACCCTCATATATTTTTTGTGGGAATGGAGCTAGCTCCAATGGAAAACAAAATGGAGTGTAACCTACGTAGTAAAAATACATCTATCACATGATCTGGTAATTCTAATTCGACTCTTACGATCTATCCAAAAGTTATAAAGATATTAATTTGAAAGAATAGATGCCCTCCTATGTTCACTGCAGCCCTATTAACAACAGCCAATTTGTGGGCACAACCTAAGTGCCCAAACACAGATGAGTGAACATACACACAATGGAATATTACTGAACTATTGAAAAGAAAGTTGAAATGTTGCCAGTTGTGACAATACGATGAACTAAAGGGGATTATGCTAAGAAAAATAGGCTAGAGGAAGAAAAACCAATACCAGATCATTTCACTCATATGTGGAATATAAAGAAACAAAATAAAGGAACAAGTAAAACTAAAGTGAAACTAATCTTAGAAATATAACCACAGAACTGAGGCAACCGGAGATGAACAAAGTCAGGAGGCAGTTCTATAGATGGTGAAGGATTATTTGTGTTTTCAATTGGGTGTGGTTGGCAACATGCATCTGAAGAGGTGTGAACCTGTTCCCCTAAGTCTTATGCAGTGTTGTAAAACAATGTTACCTCAATTAAAAAAAAAAAAAACCCAACACAATTGTTAAAAGAAAGACAATCTGGTCTATCTGCTCAATGGAATGCTAACCAACTCTTGAAAGAGATGAAAGTATGACTTTTATGACAATATGGACAGAACTTAAATAACCAAAGAAAACAAAGTGGCAAAACACAATAAAAACAACTCTGAGACATCAACAAAGGGGTGTCGGCAGTGGGGGTGGGGAGGTTGCAAAGGATAGAGAGAGTGAGAGACAATGAAGTGGCAGAGCAGCTTTGATGGTGGAAGAGTGAACCATGAGCACATGCTGATGTATGATGCTGCACTCCTGAAATAACATAGGTATGTCAACTTATGGCGAATCTATGAAATTTAATTTAAAAATGTGGAGATTGATCTTATTGTTACAAAGTGCCCTCGATTAAGGCTTTGGAGGTAGACATTTTTGATCTTATAAGGCTTTAGCTAGGTCCTCTGGGACAAAATCTGAGAATCAATATATATAAAATAAAGATAATGACATCTGATGCTCATTGTCTACACAAAAATTAAATGTGATAGAGTGTAGAGAGTATATCTCTCTCCACACCTGATTTACAATATCCTCGGTGATGATAAATGATGTTCTTCATATTGTTGTTGCTAAGTAATGTATTGCAAGTGGCTTAAAATGGTGTCCCTAAAATTATTAAATATCACATACCTGATTATGGGATAAAATCAGCACCTATTAAGGGCTAATAGGACATGAACCTGTAAGCGTATCCATGTAAGAATGTTTGCTCATTCAGGGTGAAGCTATAAGGAAAATGTGGATATGAATAAAAGTGAAAAGGATAATTAAAGTGCTCATTGGGTCAATGTGGGTATCAGGAAAGCCATGGAAACCCACAGTTGAGCAGAATAAGGAAAACTCAGGGGCACAGCACATGGTTGAGCACATGCAGAGTTACCTCTGACCAATATCACATACCCATAAAAGTTAAGAAATGCAAAGCCAAGAAATGCAAGTTACCAGTGTCAGAGCACAGAGGCCTGGGACATACAGTCTTTTCCCTGAGGCCACATCAAATAACATGGGCTACTGGTTACCAGACAGTCTCATGTATATATTATCTGCAATATGGGCATTTGGTTCTAAAGTGGCAATTCTGATGCCAAATCCCCTAAGTCTTTTAAAATGAGAGAATGTTCAAAAAAAATGTTGTTAGTTTCTTTTTCTTTTCAAGTCTCAGCTTAGCCACAAATCAGACATAAGGTATTCCTTGCAATTTTTGCAGTGGTATTCCAAACATGCTTAATAGCTAAGTTTTTCAGAAGAGTGAAATACCAAACACATAAAGGCAAAAGTCTATACGTGAAGATAAAAAGGGATTTCACCCCATCTTATCAATGCTACTAGAGGAATTTTTGGATCACTTAATCTAGCAGGTCAGTCTACCTGCCATACCTACCAACATGTCCTACTGACATGTCCTAAAATCTTGTCAAGCTGAATAGAAAAGACTTGGAATGAGGTTTGACAAAAGAAAAAGACAGTATGCTCTTCAGCAAACTACAACACAATTTATTATAAACAATGACAAAGTTACACCATGGAAATATATATTCAGCGGATGAGAAGGTTGTCAAGTAGGATAACAAATCTTGTTGATATTCATCTTCCCCATAGTTACAAAGTCCTTCAAAACAAGTGGGGTCTGCTGAAAATCCTTCTGTGTTTTTGGTGGAATGGGATATTAGACTCAAATAAGCAAATGTTTTCCCATTCTGAGACAAATACCTCCTAGAGCTGTGGCATAACATCCCCTTGTTCCAAATCTGGGAAACTGGTTATTAAGTTAGCTTCCTTTGAATGTGTTTCCACAGAAGTTACTTAACAAATAATTTAATCCAGTTGGGTTGATAATGTAATACTTTAAATTTAAAATCAAAACACAATAACAAAAAGAGGAAAATCAAAGATTCATTAGACTCTAAAAACGACTTGTGGTGTTAGTATGTCCTTGAAAGGATGACCCTTCTTGATATGTTTAAGGTGTCAATCTATGATCTCCGATTGTCATTGATTTATTTCAGCAGTAGTACATGGATTTGAAGGCTTGAGTTAATAATGAGTCCTTGCTTTATGGTGTATAAATCCTCTGACCTGTATCGCAGTTAAAGGAACTTTTTCGTTTTCTATGATGATATTAATCCATGATTCTATAGAGAGCGAAGCTGTAACTTTAATAGGAATCCAGCATAAAATAGGATTTGGCTCAGAAGAGAAATGTGGGTATTCTCTGTGTACACTCTTGATTTTGGTAAATAGAGCTGGTAAAGCTGGTTTTGAGACAAGACATGCATGATGAAAGCAAGCTGATGGGAAAGTCTTTTTCTCTAATGTGACCAAGAACAGAGCAAGGGGAGACACACACACACACACACACACACACACACACACACACAGAGAGAGAGAGAGAGAGAGAGAGAGAGAAAGAGAGAAATAATTTGAATTACATGAATGAGGGCAGACCATATTCTTTGACTTCTGAATTCCATTTCAGTGTTTTTAACAAGTACTGACTGAGAACATTTGGCCTTCCCACAAACAAGATTATGTTTTAATTGTATTGCTGTTTTTCTCAGAAAAATAAGTAGAAAATAGAGCAAATGAGTGGTTAATTTGCTCCATCTCACCAGAGAAGGGTGAATAGTAACTGAAATGAAGCCGAATTTAATTTTCTTCAGTTTCCATGTTTCTTGAGGTCTGTGTGACATTGAATGCAGATGATTTAATGTATAATGACTGTTCTTAATTCTCTTCCAAACTGAAAATAGCTAGCTTTATTTTTTATTTCTTAGCTAATTTGTCATCATTTAGAAAAATCATACAATAAAGAAAAAAGTGAAGTAAAAGCATCAAAATTAATTATGACTCTACACAACTAGTGAACCATTTTTAATGTTTGAAAGATCATTCCAGAACTCTTTCCAGTGCTTACATAAAGTTTATATCATTTACATAAATGGAATCACACAAAATGATTTGTTTTGTCACTTGCTCTTTTACTCACACATCAGTATGCCAAGTGCATCTATAATATAGACATATTGCTTGCAATGCCACTGAATGCATAAATCACATTTTATTTTGCCAGTCTCTGATAAACACTTAGGTTGTGTCTAAACTTTTACTGTAGCAAATAGTGCAGTTATGAAAGACCCCCAGGCGGGGCCTCCCTGGTGGTGCAAGGGGTTAAAGCACAGCACTGTGAAGCTATCCCCAGCCTCTGCAGCATGAGTTTGATCCCCAGATGGCCAGGGAGATATCCACATGGCGCAGCAGACCTCTCCTGTCTCGCCTGCTGCTCCCCTCAGCAGTGTATTTCAGTAGATCTGCCTGATCTGTTCCCCACTCTGTCTCTGGTGAATCTTCTCACACCTCCCCACATCTGGCCTGTCCCCCAATTTTTGTATGCATAAATAAATAAATCTTAAAAAAAAATGAAAGATCCCCAAGTTCTTTGGTAGGCATCTGCTGCACAAGTACTGCTCAAGTTGTTAGTCTTTTTTTGGCCATTTAATTCCATGTGATTTTAAAAGTCTTGCTCCTACCTTTTGAGAGAATGCAGGTCCTGGAGTCAGACTGCTGAGATTGAAACTCAAGGCTAAATCTCAGAGACACTGTGACTTTGGGCATAATTACGCTTCTCTTTTTTTCACAGTTTCTGAGCCATCAAATGAAGATGATAATATGTACATCCTAAAGTGTCTGATGACAAAATGAATGCATTTATAAAGTCATATATATGCTCAATGCATTGCAACTGCTATAATTATTGTTATCATTCTCCTCTACTGTAGATGCTCAGGGACAAATTCTTTCCTAGTGTTGTGCTTTCAGTGTCTTCCTGACTGGTCTCTGTCCATTGCTCTATTTCTAGCTTAAGTAAGATCCTGCTGGGTTCGCATACAGAAAATAGATTCAAAATCTCTTTTAGAGGCACAATTTTTTCCTGAAACAATGTCAATTATAAGTCCAATGGGCCCAGAAAGTTGAAACATTGCTGCTGTTATTGAGCCCATGATTTAGGAATTTAAAAAAAAAAATGTAGTACTTTTTTTCTTTTGTACAGTAAAAATGAATGTCCTTCTCAACCAAAGTCTTTCCATTTTAATTTTGCATAAAGGCCACCACATTTACAAATATTTTAGTGATTATTAATGATCACATCTATAACTTCATCTTTTTTTTTTAATTTTTTTTTAATTTTTTTTTTTTTATAGAGGCATGCTTTATTTATTTGTTTGCTGGTTTGTTTGTTTGTTTTGTTTATACATGCACTGGGTACAGTCAGAAGCGCGGGAGGGTGAGAGAATTCACCAGAGCCAGAGCGGGGAGCAGAGCAGGCAGAAGGACCGAAGTACACTGCTGAGGGGAGCAGCGGGCGGCAGGAGAGGTCTGCGCGCCATGTGGGACCCTCCTCCGGTGGCCGGGGAGCAGCCGGGGATCGAACCGGCGCCGCAGAGGCCGCGGGGCAGCTTTGCAACCCAGCGCTCAACCGCTGCGCCACCGGGGAGGTCCTATAACTTCATCTTGAATGTGAAGTTTATTTCTGTGTTTGTCCAAACCATCCAGGTAGGCATTTCAACCTCCTTCCTACCCATAAGGATTACTGGCATCTTAGAAAACCTTCCAAGCCCCTACCAATCTATACTTACTTTCATGACATCCCTCTCCAGTCTTAGATATTTGATAATGAGCCTCATTAATCCTTAGACTCAATCCTCTTCCACTCCCAGTTCAATAACTTAGATCAATTCCACCACAGCCTTCATTTCCCAAACACCTAGAGGAGACCTTTTGATAGTAGAATAGTAAGGTGGAACTAAGTCTACTGAGAAAAGCAAGATCCATTAAAATAAGCTCATCTATGAAAAAAAAAGCTGCTTATACCACACTTATAAACAGAAGGATATATATGAGTTTCTTGACCTGTATGGATATAATTCAGAAGATCTAGGTAAAAGAAAATCTAGAAGAATTAGGGTCAAGTGAAAAACTAGGTCTTGGGCAGGTTAACTTTCAAGCCACCAGCGATGAGAAATTCTTACTGAGTAAGGAACTCTGGAACAGGTTCAGGAAAAACACAATAAAATTCTTCATTGCTTGTTTGTATATACATAGCTCTTCCCACACATACCAATCAGAGATTTCATGACAAATTTCTAAAAGAACTGCCATCCCAGGCCACATGCATTCTCTGTTTGGTATATGAATGAAAAGGGTAGATTTATAAACATATATTTGCTGAAACTATAGGAAGGTGGGCTGTAATTACAAACTGGCCCAATTTACACTGGTCTGATTTGGAAAGAATTCATCTTGCCAGAAATGGGTGAGTTGAACAGCCATCAACTCTATTCCTGACAACTTTATTGAACCAGAAAATTTACTTCTCCAATAAATCTGAACAAGTAATGCTTGTGCTTTTATAACATGAGGAGGTTGAATGAGACAATCTCTGAGGCCTCTTTAAGTTCTAAAACACATTAAGGTTATATCAAGTGCCTGGACAATATTCATGTGCCTTCATTTGTATTCAGACTACTGAGTATATAATCAAATGTAACTCAAATCACAGAGCTTTAAGGATTCAGTTCTGAGATTTGCAGGTCAGTTCTCTATCTGTTGGAAGAGTATTTGCTAAAGTCACAGGGTTTAATTCAGTGCTTTTCAAAGGATGGTCCTCAGACCAATAGCATATATATATACTGAAGAGCAAATACTTAGAGCTTTGTACAAACATGTACAAACATGCTGAATAAGAAATTCTCAGGTTATAATCAGGAATATGTATTCTATCAATGTGTTCTCTAGGTGGACTTTCATGCTCACTAAAATCTTAAAATGTAGTAAAAACATCAGTTTTGACTCTGACCTATATTTGAATATTTGCTTTGCCTTCTACAAGTCAGAATTCAAGATGAGTTCCATAATTCCTCTGAATTTCTACTTCTTTTCCTACAAAGTACAAATAATAATAACTTATCATAAGGTGATCTGGGGAAATATAATGAGGGAATATATGTTAAGCAACCGGCACAGAATTAAGAACACTTAGCTCCTTTCTTTCACTGAGAAACAATTTCAAGAAGAAATTTCATTTCAAGTACTATTTCAAGAAGAGATATACGGGTGTTCTCTCTGGAATGTGGATTTTACAAATCTGAGAGATTCAAAGGTCAAGATACTTTTGAGGGCAAAAGTCTCCTATACAAAAGTCTCCTATATGAAAATGTTCATTTATCCAATGAGAATGTTCACTGTAGGCATTCCAGGGAGTTTCACCTCTCATAGATCTTAAGGGCATACCTAGGAAGAAATTAAAGATGACTGATCTTCTCTTGAGTAGCACAAAAACCACATTTCAGAGTGAGTTACACATCGGCACCGTGCATTTGACAGAAAAGGTGTAATGGATATCAAGAACCAGATCTAAATAGTTTCTAAGTGTCTGTCAAGGAGAAAGTAGGTATCCCCACAGATGAAAAGAGAGAATGGTAATGTTGTCATGATTCATCTTAAGACGTCAGCCTGCCAGAAATGCAGGTATAGAAATGATCATGTTAGGCATCAATATGCTAAGGCATGAGTAATACCTTTGTATGGGTAGAATGAGAATACTACATCCTAGGAGAGTTTCCTGGCAGAACAGAAGAAATGACTGGGTTATACCCAAGTTCCCTGTTAAATTATATAAAGTCTTCCTACTGAACTTAGGTTTGCTCTCCCACTGTGATCGACTATACTTATATACAAGATGGGACCCAATTAAAAGGGAGGGAAGAATCTATAGTCATTGCATTTATTGTGCATCTACTAAACTTGGCCAATTTAAATATCAATATATTATTTAATTCCTTATAAGTCTGCAATATAAGGATTATAATTCCAATCTTACAGAAGAGAACAATCATATCTCACTCGATGCTATTCAAAGGGAGATTAAAGAACTGCTTCGAGTAGGAGATTGCCTGATCTGTTGCTCTCCAACACCCACCCCCTGACTCCCTTACTGTTCAATGACAAGTAGCTAGCATAAAGCCCAACTCTAGCAAAAGACTTATTTTCAAAAGATCTTTTTTCCTCATCCAGGTGAACTCTGGCGATTGAAGGATTTTAGAGTCTAGTAATGTGAGTATGGAAAATAAAACAACAAAAGAAACTGAACCATTCAATTTATGTTCCAAACAGATTTCTGCTTGCTGGGGCTTGAAAGGAAATTTGCTTATTTTCTCACCATCATTGAATGAAACTATTTGTTAAGATGTGTTTATTATACTTACATAAGAGATCTTGCTCAAAGAATTCAAACTCAAGTGAAAGAATCTTTATGATCTCTGGCTCTATCATTTTAACATCCCAGTGAAAAGGCTCATTAACAACACTAATATTTAATTTCCACAGATGATGGGGTAGCAGAATGAAAATGTGTTTTAAAATCAGACAATTTTTTTCAAATCATGTTGTCAATATGCCTATGTCACAGTATAATTTTTACAAACTTAAGAACACAAAGGTATAGTAAGCATGAGTCAAAAAATATATTTAACATACTAATAAGGGAACCAATAAGGTGGTATAGCTGGTTCAAAGAGAATTTGAAAGAATAAGTAAATATAGACACTAAAGGAATGCATAAATAAAATTGCTAGGTAAGATGCAAAACTGGCTAGTATTGCATAAGAAAAAAAAAACCAGAAACTTTTGGGGTTATTTTACTTATAATCTCTATTAGACAAAGCTCTACGAGTTAACAAGTAACTTCAAGTCTGGTCCCTAATTAGTAGTAAATAATAATCCAAATAAAGGTCAACAAGTTTTTTTTTTTTTCTGTACAGTGCCAGATAGTAAATATTTGAGTTTGTGGGCTAAATGGGCATCTGTTACAACTATTCAATTCTACCATTGTTGTACAAAAGTGGTTCAAAACAATACCTAAACTAATGAACAGGGATGTATTCCAATAAAACTTTATTTATAAAAACATGCTATGGGCCATGTTTGGCTGGTAATTCTCTTTGCCTTAGGGAATTAAATAGCCCTGGGTGGGCCTGTTAAATAATGTTCCAGCAGAACTGAAAAGATATGCAGTAATTCTTTGTATTACCTCCAAATTTTGGAGAATTTTTCTTAGACCATGTCTAATTCATGAGATTTTATCCAAGTTACTAGTTTTCTCAGCTTTAATTTCCTCACTTGTTGAATGGGGATAATTTTCAGGAATCCTTGGAGTGTTGTAAGTATTCAAAAGATACTTATTCCTTCCAACCTCCATTTCATTTTATTCTTTTTAAGCTCAAAAACTTTACTTCTTAATATTCTCTAAAGCTCTTAGCAACCATTTTACTTTTATTCTAAGTTTAAAAAGTGAGCGATGATCTCACATCATCTTTTACAGTATCTTTCAGTGAAAACAAAGCCCTTTGCTTACGTTGGAGGTAGAGACCAACTGACTTAAGAGACTCACAGAGTAAAGACCAAATTGTCCACAACTTATTTTCTTTCTTAACCCAAGATAAGTCCTTTATGTAAGGATCAATTTGATGGAGGGCTACACTGGCCCAGCAAATATTAAAAATGGAATTACTTATGACTTGTCTTTCTCATCCATATATGACTTGAGCTGTAAGGACAGCTCTGGAGACTGAAAAGGGAGTCATTGGCTCAGTGATTCTTACATACCAGGAAATTACCAAATCTACCAGTTCATCTAACTTCCCTAAGTCTGTGTGAACTTAACCAACATGAGTGACAAGCTTGAACTATAACCATGTGGATGTGGGTGGGGGTCATTTTGATAGTTATAAAGATGGTTTAGGTGGGATATATCCTAAGATAATAAACCAACTGAGCTTTTTGAAAGAAATATATTTACTTTCTTAGGAAGATTTTTATCACACAGTGCCTTGGACAAATAATTCAACCAGGAATATGATGGCAGACATACATATAAGAAAGTGAAGATTGCACAGGATTAACTAGATAGAAAATATGACTCACAGTACAGTAAAAACAGAGGCCTCAGCAGATTCCCAGAGAGCTCTGCCACTGAGATAGTCTTCCAAGTTGTCCCACTTGAGCAAAGAGGCCAGAAACTTGTGTCTTTGAACCTTGTGTCTAATTAGTCATGATCGTTGGAAAGACATTCTATTAAGGAGGCAAGCTTAAGTAATCAGTATCTGTTATTTCCAGCACAAAATAATGTACAAAAATCATTTGTGTTACTCTGTGCAAACAATGAACTAGAATAGAAAGAAATCAAGAAAGCACCCTATTTGAAATTGCATAAAAAACTGAATACCTAGGAATAAACTTAAAAGGAAGCAAAGGATCCATACAATGAAAACTATAAGATATTGTTGGAAAAAATATAAAAGAAGGGCCTCCCTGGTTGCAAAAGGGTTTAAGCACCACAACGTCTGCATTAAGAGTTTGATTCCCCAGCCAGCCAGGGAGCTATCCACATGGCACAGCAGACCTCTCCTGTTTTGCCCACTGCTCCCCTCAGCAGTGTATTTCAGTCAGTCTGCCTGTTCTGTTCCCCACTCTCTCTCTGGTGAATCCTCTCAACACCCCCTGCCCTGCCACACACACACACCTCTAGCCTGTGCCCCAGTTCTTGTATGCATAAATAAATGAATCTTTTTTTAAAGAATTCCACTCCTAGGAATCTACCCAAAGGATGCAAAAAACATTAATTCAAAAAGACACCTGCACCCCTAGGTTTATTGCAGCACTATTTACAATAGATAAGCTATGGAAACAACCCAAATGCCCAAAAATATATGACTGGATCAAGAAGATGTGGTATAGATAAACAATGGAATACTATTCATCAAAAAAGATAAACTCATGCCATTCACAGAAACATGGATTGAGCTAGATGGGATCATGCTCAGTGACGCCAGAAGAAAAAAGAAAAATATCGAATGGTTTCACTTATAGGAAGAATATAGGAAAACCAAATAAGGGATCAGGAAAATTAATAATAATAATAACAACGACAACAACAAAACAAAATTAGTAGGCAACCATAAATCAGAGACATTCTATGAGGAAGGGAGAGGAAAAAGGATCAAAATAGGGGATTGAAGAGCACAAGGGACTATGGTGATGCTCCAATGGTGAAGGGAGGTGGGAATTTTATGGGGAATACATAATGATATAAAAGATTTAAACACAAAATAAATTTTAAAAATTACTGATATATATATATATATATATGCACAAAAGACTACAAATAGCCAAAGCAACCCTGACCAAAAAAAAAAAAAAAAGAATGGTGATACCACATTCCCAGAATTTAAAACAAAACAATAGTAATTAAAACAATATGCCATTGGAAACAAAATAGACACACAGACCAATGAAATTGAGACTCCCAAAATATATGCATAGTTAATATGAAACAAAGGAGTTAAAAGTATACATTGAAGAAAGGGAAAACCTCTTCAACAAATGGTGTTGGTAATACTCAAGAGCCATATGCAAAAGAATGATACTAGACCACTATCTCACAACAGACAAAATTAACTCAAAATGGATTAAAGACTTAGAGTTAAGACCTAAAACCATACAATACATAGAATAAACATAGTCAAAACTATGACATCTATGTCAAGGTTGTCTTTTAGGACTCCACTCCAACATCAAGGAACACAAAATCAAAAACAAACAAATGGGACTATATCAGATTAAAAGTTTCTGCACAGTAGGAAAAAAACATCATAAATAAAAAGTCACCCTATTGAATGGAAGAAGATGTTTATACATCATACATCTGGCAAGGGACTATATCTAAGATCTACAAACAACTCATTCAACTCAACACAACAATAACCTTTCCCCCAAAAAAGTCCAAAAATGGACAGGAAATAGACACTTTTCCAAAGAAAACACTTTTCCAGGCACATGAACAAATGCTCATAATCACTTATCATCAGGATAATGCAAATCAAAACAATGAAATACCACCTCAGACTCCTGAAAATGCCCAAATCAAGATGACCAAAAACAACAGAGGTGAAATTATCTAGAAAAATGAATTCTCATACACTGTTGGTGGGAATATAGACTGGTATAGCACTTACAGAAAATAGTATGGAGGTTGCTCAAAATGGTAAAAATAGATCACTATATGATCTGGCAATTCTACAACTAAGTAATTACCCATTGAATGCAAAAACACTAATTCAAAGGGAAATATGTTCTCCTATGTTCCTGGTAGCACTATTTACTACAAACAAGTTTTGGAAACAACCTAAGTGCCCTAGGACAGATGAGTAGATTAAAAGATATGTTTTATACACACACACACATACACACACACATACATACACAAACAATGGAATGCTATGCAGATATAAAAAAGATAAAATCTTGCCATTTGCAACAGCAGATGGAACAGAAGGCAATTATGTTAATCAAAATAAGTCAGAAGGAGAAAGACAAATACTGAATGATTTCACTTATGTGTGGAATATAAAACAAAACAAAGGATTTGACAAAACCAAATCAAAATAAAACCTCAATATTTTACTACAGAATGAGGCTACAAGAGTGGGAGGATAGGGTGGAGAGCAAAGCATGAGGGGATCCAATTCATCATGGTGGAGAGCTCAGGGTGACTTGCTATTAGGTGTGGTGTGGTAACATGCATCTAATGAGGTATGACTCTACCTCTTCATACTACAAATTGCTATAGACCAATCTTACCTCAAAAAAAAGAAGATTAATATAAAGTAGACAAAATGTGTGTCAAGAAAGAATCCGATTAATGAAATAAAAATCATTGTTCTATGAAATTTCAAAAAAAAAAGTTGATATTACTTGACATCCAAATGCATGACCACTGGATTCATTTTATTAACTTGATATAGAAAAGTATTGGAACAAAAACATTTAGGAGTTAATAAAATGAGATATTTTAAAATTTAAATATTCAGAAAAATTATATATATTATATAACATATATACATATGTTAGATGTAAAATGTGTTATATAGTATATATTACATATATAATGCATATATGTATGCTATATACATATAATAACATATATGTATATATATCATATAGTGTATATATATATATATATATATATATATATATATGCCTGCTACTGGGTAAAAAAAATAGGCTTATGTTGTTAAGGAAAAGTTCATTAGAGAGTGAGTGAAGAAGTTTGCTCCTCTCTCTGTCTCTCCTATTTCCTGATAGGAACTGGAGATCACTGAACCTGCCTGGATTTGTTTTCTTATCTGCAGAAGAGTGCATCAATTGGAAAGTTTCTTTGAAGTCTAAAAGGCGTTAATTTGTAAAGTACTCTAAACTAAACCATTAGTAATTTTTTCCTCTTATTCTCACACATCTGTCCAGCGCCTGCCACTGGAAGTATGTCAAATTCATTTAGGTTTAATGACTTGTATTTTAAAAAGCCCATCTAGTCTGATAACTTGCAAAATATGCTCAGATGCTTGAGGTTGTGCACATATTACAATACACCCACAATACTTTGTCATGACTTCTAAATATTGATAACTCTGGGGACAGTGTGATAGAGGCTGTACTGACCAGCAGAGAAAACAGAGTAATGACCACCTTCTTGTGGTAATGCCTTTTCTCTTTAAGAAATACAGTTTTAGGGCCTCCCTGGTAGCATAATGGGTTAAGATGCAACCTATGAAGCTATTTACAGTCACTGCAGCATGAGTTTGATCCCCGGCCAGGGTGATACCCACATGGTGCAGCAGGCCTTTCCTGACTCACCCGCTGTTCCCCTCAGCAGTGTATTTCAGTAGATTTGCCTGTTCTATAGTATATTTCAGTAGATTTCAGTAGATTTGCCCCACTCTGTCTCTGGTGAATCCTCTAACCCACCGCACATTTGGCCTGTACACCAGTTCTTGTATGCATAAATAAATAAACCTTTAAATGCTTTATTAAAAATATTTCTCTACTTAATACACTGGTATTAATGGAACACATATAGAAATGTGTACATGATGTACTTTAGGAACCTGAAATCTTACAGAGCAATTGATATTGTCAAATAAAAAAAAGAGCATCAAACATCAGATAGAAAAGTATAGATCATGTGCTTTGGAATAAAGTGGGTAAAGAGATTATTTTCCTTATAATTCAGCAGAATCCTCTCACAGATTGTAATTAAACTCTTAAGAGTGTGTGAATGTTTTGAGAGTGAATGTGTGTGGGGTTTGTGTGTGAGTCTGTGTGTGTGTGTGTGTTAGCTTGGGTTCCAGCAGAAGCCCCAACAGGTTATATCTATATCTATATCTATATCTATATCTATATATCTATCTATATCTATATCTACATCTGTATCTGTATCTAATATCTGTATCTGCATCTGTGTCTATCTATAGATCTATCTCTTTGTCTGTATCTTCAATGCCTATATATGAAGTCAAATGTCAGTACTTTATTTGGGAAGTTGATGAAGCACCAATAGACAGAGAGAGAAATGACACAAGAAGGGAAGGAATTCAATAAATGATAGACACTAAGAAGGTAAAACCATGGGCAACTTATATCCCAACAGGAAGTTCTAGAAGCAATATTAAACAAACACCTTAGACTCATTCCGTGAAAAGGATGAAGAATCTGTGTTTTTTGTCCACCATTCCTGACACCCCTAGGTTGAGGTTGTTTCTGGGGATTAAGAGTTAATTTTAAGACATCTTTTGCCTGCCTGTGCCACGTCAGAACAGACTTGGTGGCCAGAGAAAGCCCTCAGACAGAGTGAAGTGCTGAGAGCTGGAATTCAAGTCAGTGAGTTTGAAATATTAAAGACACAAGATGGGGCTCCATACATAGTGTGTATGTGTGTGTGTATGTGTGTGTGCATGTGCATGTGCATATGCACACACAGATAAGGATATACAGAGAGTGAAGACCTTCTAATCTGATAGAATGAATCACAGTTTAATAGGAGCAAAGTATACATGAAAGGTTGTCAGATTAATTAGATGATATGGATGCATAAAAATCTACATTTCCAATTAGGGACATTTCTCTAACAGCTTCCTATTTCCACAATGAGATTTGGAACCACAGATCTCTTCATGGAGGTACTGACAAAATGCTGGTTGTTCCTGCTTAAATGCATTAATGAACCAAGTGTTGATAAGGCCATAAGATTTCCCACCCATATGCTTTTCCATGTCTGTCAAGTGGCAAAGGAAAATGTTCAGGTCACTCTAAGGTATTTTGCATTTCTCTTGGATTCTTCTGGAAAGGTAATAGTACTATGGGTAAAGAAGGTAATCTGGTTATCCTGCTTGAACATGGATTCTAATACCCTCTAATAATACATATATTATTTTTTTCTTAAACTCCAGTATGCTCTAAAACATAGAGTTTAGAATCTATAGCCTAGATCCGATAAGTCATGAGCAATTTGCTATTTTCCATAAAGAAGGATTCTCTCTTAAATCATTAATTAAATATTACAAATCATTTTTTATTTGGATAATATTAAATTTAATTTTTTTAAATAAAGCTGTTCAATTAAAATTTTGTATGTATATATACTTTCTAAAGGTTTTTTAATAACTAGATTGTCTATATGTGATAGAAAGAATTTATAATCCACTGATGAAACAAAGTCCCGTATATTCTAAGAGTACTTTCATAGTAAGCTTTTGGTTTAGAACAATCCATACTGTATAGCAAATCAGGTAATTCTCTGGAGATTAGAACTAGGATGACAGAGGGCCTGACTGACAGAGTGACACAAGAAGGTGCTAGTAGTGACAGCACACCAACAAGAAATTTTTAAGAATTCAGTATCTTCTGGAAATAATGTATTTTTAAATAATCTGCAGATGCCAGCACTGATTGATTTTGAACTGATCCTTTTTGGCAGTAAAGTACATTTTTCCTTTCATCTCAGCCATGGCTTTTCTGAAACATCTCATCTGTGACATCCTCCTTCCTCATTGGAGTCTGCAGTTCACCTTCAATGGACATAGATGGTTCTTCTAAACACACAGTTGATCATGGCGCAACCTTCTCCTACATCAAGTCCTCAGTGCCCCCAACTTTTAGCAAAGCTATCTGTATCCTATTTAAATGATTAATGTTTGTCTTACATTTGTTTTTTAATCCAAAATAAAATGAGAAAAATATGCGATATAAAAGGGAATTCTTTATTATATTAAGCTAATTGAATTCAAAGGATTACACATTATTCTGTGTAATTCTGGTAATTTTCACTCTTTTTCTAAAATTTGCAATTATATACTCCTTATGAAATGATGATATATTAGTCAGGAGAGGCTTACTCAAGTAAGGTAACAAACAAACCTCCAAATCTCAGAGGCTTAACAAGAAAGTTGATCGCTTACTCATGCAAATTGACTGCTGACCTAGTAGGATTCTCAGGAACCACTTTTCCAAGCTGTGAGGCAGGGATTCAAATGACTTGCTTATATATTGTGGCAACCAGGCCCTCCAGGATCACTATGGAGAGAACTCGAAGACACAGCACAGCAGTTCTCTGTCACAGCCCTACAGTGACTCACATCCCAAGTTATTGGCCAGAAGAGGTCACTTGTCCTGATCCAATTTAATGAGGCTGGGAAGTATAGTTTTAAGTCTGTCTGGGAAGGCAAGAACAACATAAGGAAGACAAGAAATGTGTTGTCAAAATGAATCTTTGCTCCAATATAGGGGAACCAAATAATCGATCAGGAAAAAAATTATAATAAATTTAAAAAATTAACAGGCAATTATATAAATCACAGACATTCTACGGGGGGAGGAGGAGGGAGAGGGATCAAAACAGTGGTGGGAAGAGCACAAGGGACTATGGTGATGGTTCATAGGTGAATTGGTGATGAGAATTTTATGGGGAATACACCTGAGAGGAGAAAGCATACATTGTACAAAAATGAACAATGATGTAAAATATATATATAAATAAAAAATAATATTTTTAAAAAATGAGTCTGTCGCAGATGATAGTGACAGGTGGACAATTCTTTTTTAACTGCTATGCAATGGCAAAAAAAAAAAAATGACATCCTATGTGAATACTCCACCTAATTTATGTTAATTTATGGTGCATGACATGCCACAGTTTAGGAATGACTAATGTATTCGATGAAACCTAAACATCCTGGCCTATAATGCAGGCCCCTTCAAGCTCTAACTCTGGCAATATCTCCAGACTTATCTACACACACTCCCTGCTATGAGTCATACTCCTGATTTTGTGTCATTGCAATTCATGACCACGTGCCCTGTGCCAGTCATTGTCCTATTCTCCTTTTAGACTCCTATGGAACATCACCCATATTTTGACACCCCTACACCCAATCAATGCACTCTATAGCTCTCCATCAACATTGATCCCAATTTCACTCAATATCTGTAGACATTCATGAAATCTCGATAGAGCAAGAATTCTTCTAAGAAAGGGACCATGTTTCCCCCCATGTGTTGTTAAAAAACATGTTTTTATTAAAGTATTGGTTTACTACATAATATAGGTTTCAGGCGTACAGTTATATAAATAAACATCTGTATATACATTGTTTTCACTACTAAAATCCCATCCGTCACCTTTTCTTCATCTTTGTAATCCCAGAATTCTTAGACTGCAGGATTGAGTGGTTAATAAACACTGCCGGAAAGCTTTATCCAGTTGACCAAGAATGTCCTTGTTTATATTTGAATCAGATTTTTTGGAAATGTTTCAAAAGAGCAGCTTAACTCTATGAAGTAAACTGTACTTTAGCTTAAGTAACTTTTAAAAGCCACTAATTCATTAGTGCTTATCTTTGTTCCTCCCTATTGAAAAACTGGTCCATGTAATTGTTCCAACTGCATGCAGTCCTGCTCCCCCACAGCGAAGGGATTTAGTAAATCATTCCAATTTATTCTGGATGGTAGGATTTGTGCTGACCCTGTGATACTTCACTAAAAAGATCAATGAGGTTATCATTTTCTTAATTGTTCAGGGTTCAGTGAATCTGACTTTGATTATGTCCTGATGGAATGATCTAGAAAAGTTTTGGAACTTACTGACTGTACAAGGAAAGGACAAGCGATATGAGGACAGGAACAACATTTGTTGCCTTACATAATGACTACCAAAAGTCTCTGCAGAGATGGATGAGAGCAATGAGTAACTGAAAGCAAGGAGGAGAAATCTCTTGAGAAGTGTTCACAGCACTCAATATACTTGATGACATTGTCTATCTCCTCTTTACAAAGGTTCAACATCAATAAGGCAAGCTCTTCCCCTCTCTGGACTTACGATGGAGTATTTGCTGGGGTTACAAAGGAGATGAACAGACCAGTATAATAAATGAAGCTACAAGACATATGTGCGAAGAACCACACCAATACTAAGGTGTGAGTATGCAAGGGAATAAGAAATTACTGACTCATCCTCTCATGTTCTATAACAGCTACTGGCAAGTGGATGTGTAAGTGAACCTTGATAACTTTGGAAAAATAGTCAAGTACTGAGCAAGACACAATTTGTAATTCTTGGCACAGTTTGTATTATTGGCTCCCTAAGTCTGGGACAGTATTGAAAAGGGAAGTACCTATAAACAGGGTGAATAATGTGTAACCATAATATATTCTCTGTTTATTTTTACATCAGATGTTTGGAATGTTGGCATTATTAAGAAACTAATTTAATTTTGATTCCCCTTTGAACCCATGATGTTATAGTACAAAACCCCAAAATGAGCTTTATTACTACTGATGAAAATTGGGTGCTGGTACCATAATTATTCCAATGTTGCATTTTGATACATCTCTTTTAATTAACAGAATCTTTGAAGTTTGCTGGCAACTTTATATTTTATGAAAAGGCCATTAATAACAATAAAAATGTACCCATTTGAAATTGGCCACCTAGTCTAATTCTTAGAGCTTTTCATCTTTGGATTGATTTGCACATCTCAATAATTACGGAGGTGGGCACATATTATTATACCCATTTTGCAGATGAGGAAATTGAAACTGGAAGCTTTGGAGACTTGCCCAAGCAGGTGAGAATAACTCCTACACCAAGACTCTGGAGACACCTCCAAACACCAGTAATCATAGAGGTTCAGTTCCCATAACACAGTCTTTCTCATACTGGGTATTATTGATACTTGGGCCTGGATAATTCTTGGTTGCGGGGGCCTGTCCTGTGCACTGCAGGAGGTTGAGCAGAATCCATGTCTTCTACTCTCTAGGCACCACCAGAAATCCCCCAGTTATTATAATCAAGATTTCCCCCTGGAGAACAAAGTTGCCTTTGGTTGAAGACCACTGCCTTAGACAAACAGACAAATGTTTACTTGCTTCCTCTCTACTGGCTTCATGTTACTAGGATCCTTAGTTTCTCTGAAACACTGTGGAAAGCTGTTAGTTCATCTTTTCAATATGGCTTGACACTTGGACAAGCAGCAGTTTTTAGTGTACTGACTGCACAGTGAGAAGACAAGTTAAGATGAGGACAGGAACCACATATATTTCCTTCAGTTAAAATTTGTTCCATGCATCCTGCAGGGGAAAAGGAGGGAGAGGGATCAGAGGGAGGGAGGGAGGAACACACAGAAGTGTGGTGAATCTGCACGGGTGTATTGGTGAAGGAAACTGTATGGGGACTACAACTGAGGTTGGGGGGAAGCAAACATTGTTTAAAAATGAGCAATGCTGTAACAAATATATTAAAAAAATTAAAAAAATTTGGTCCATGAATGGGAAAGTGAGCTACTGGTGCCACCCTGGGACATGTTACATACTTTAGACACATTGCACAATTTCATTCTCTAGCCATTTCTGTAGCATGTATTAAAAAGCTAATTTCACAGATAAGGAAATGTTTAGAGAAGGAACTGTTCTAACAATAATTATATGTGTATCAGCCTGGACTTAGGACCCAGATCTATTTGGTTTGAGAGCCTGCCTCTATTCTTTTAGGCCAGTGTCATTCAAATTGTAGGTTTCATACCATTATTAGATTGTGAAACGAAGTTGGTGAGTCAAGACTAGTATTTTTTCTTCTAATTACAGACACTAAATGGAATAAAAGGTAAATGGATTGAAAATATACAAGGGAATTACATCTAATAAGGATAAAGTATTGTTTGATGAGCCTTTGTTCACTTTGTGTGTGTGAGTATGTGTGTGTGTGCACATGTATGTGTGTATTGGTAGTTGATAATGCAAAATATATATTTTTCCTGTGGATCAGAAATATTTGCAAAATACTGCATATTACCTATTATTTGTCTTGGAGTGGCTTGAGGATGTTTGGCACTATTAACTCATTTTCCTAAATTGGAAGTTTGTACTTCCATGAGTCTAGTTTATTGATCATTTTGTCCACCTGATCTGACTACTCTGATGTCAAATTAGGGGAAAGTTGAGGGACATCTCTAAAAAGATGATACCAAGGATATTTACTAGCTCCAAAAACTGGAAATTCTGGTGTTGCACAAACACAGATTGGGGCTGGCCCTGAGGATTACTGAGTTTCCAGTTTTCTGAACTTTCACTGATGACTTATGTTTCCAAGAAGCATTTACCTTCCATTCCAGACTCCAGTCTTATTTCTCAAAGATAATCACACTCTATAACCTAATCACCCTCTATAACTCTATAACGTGTGGTGATAATCACCATAGCTGAACAGGGAGTTAAATAGCAAAGGACAAGTGAGCATTGTAGAGTCCCAGCTCCAGCCTTAAGTCTGAGTGCTGAAGATGGGATTTCAAACTGAACGACAACTGCTTAATAATCAACATATTTTTAATACATTCTTGCAGAATATATGGTTATTTTCTTTTCCTTTAAATATGGTTTTTAAATTGTGTTCCCATCTTACAATTTTCTGTTATTTTGGAGATCTTTCTATATCAACATATCTAAATCTACTTTCTTGTTGCATGAAAATCCACTACCTGGATAAACAGTATTCAATCATAATGTTTTCATATATAAGCGAAGTATATCTAAGAACAATTTGGTGAGATGAAGGGCTTCTGTTTTAATTTTCACATATATTGCTGAATTACTCTTCAAAAAGATAATAGCCATTCATTTTAACACTTATTGTTAGAGTATTTTTCCCACAGCCTCAGAAACATTACATAACAAAAAACTTCATATTTTTTGCCATTTTAAGATAGGGAATCATACTTCATTGTTTATTTGTTTTGCATTTTTCAATTTAGTGTGAGATTGAGCATCATTTCATTTATTGTAAACTCTTTGCATTCCTTATCCTGTTTAAGTCTTTGATCCACTTTTTCTATTCATTTGATATTTTTCTTATTGATTAATAAAAACTCTTTACATATTGAGTATGTTAGCTCTCTGAAAAACACTCTTACACATATATTTTGTTTGAAATCTTGTTCAGAAAACTGTACAAATAGCCCACTATGAATTATTTACAATTTACCCATGTTCTCTTCATTCAGCTGCGGAGAGACTTCCCTGAAGGCTCTATTCAGAAATGATCTTTTTGTTTTGGTTTGGTTTTATTTTTAAAGATTTATTTATTTATGCATACAAGAGCTGGGGTACAGGCCAGAGGTGTTGGGGGGTGAGAGGATTCTACCAGAGACAGAGTGGGGAGCAGAACAGACAGATTGACTGAAATACACTGCTGAGGGGAGCAGCGGGAGAGCCAGGAGAGGTCTGCTGCGCCATGTGGGTTTGTCTCTGGCCAGCTGGGGATCAAACTTGTGCTGTAGAGGCTGTGATTGCTTCATAGTGTGCTGCTTAACCCCTTGTGCCACCAGGGAGGCCCCCCAGAAATGATCTTCTTGAAAGTTAATTACTACAGCAAAAAATCTATCAATTTTTCTTAGGGACCTTTCACTTAATACCTTATAATTTTCTCTTTGTATATAATATGAATCTACACAGGATGTTTGATGGATGATTTGTGCCATCCTTGTTCAATTCCTTAATAAATAGTTCCCGAGATGCTCCTATCAGCGGGCACTCTTCCGATTGTTGGGGGTACGGTAATGAACAGTCAAGATGGGTACTCACAGTTAAGTTGCAATGGATAAAGATAGCTCTTGGTTTTTAAAAATAATAGAATTCAGATGTATCAAGAGCCATGATGGAAATAACTAGGGCCACAGGACAGAATAACTGAAGTGGGGCTAGGTGAGATAAGCTTCAGTGGCTGCCTGAGAAGATGACATTTTGAGTTTATGTCTGAGGATTGGGGGGAAGTTGTCATGTTCCTGTTCCTCAGCATGGTCCAGGGCTGTGCTTGCCACATACCATGTTTTGACAGATATTCACTGAATGAGTGAATCAATCGATGATGGCCCGAGGTTCTGGCCGTGGCCGTGGGAAGCACTTTAGCTTATGTTGCCTTTAAAGTTCTGTTATGAGGAGCTGTTTAGACAAGTTCTAGGGTAGTTTTTTTACTTTGGGGAGGAAAGAGATTTTCCTTCAGTTTTATTCATTACTTATTGCAAAAGCGATTTTGCAATGACTGATTTCAACATTTCTCCCTGGGCTTCTACACCACGCTGGTCCTAAGCAAGCCTGAGCAAGCGTCCAAAGCCAAGGTTTTTCCTTTAAGCCTGACCTCCCAATCTGCCACAAGGAAGTTCTGCATACCTCTACCTGTGTGGGGTTCAGGGTGGAAGTGAGAAGGAAGTAAAAACAGGCCCTGCAGACGCAGAGGATGTATTTTCAGAATCTCTCCTCCCAAAATATTTCACGCAGATCCCAAAAACTCCTGCTTAGACAGTCTCCAAGGCTGGATTTGCAGTGGATCATGCATGAGCCCCATCTTGTGCACCTCCAAAAATATTCCATTGTATAATTTTTAAGACAGAGAAATTCAAACACACTTAGAAAGCTTACATTTCATTGACTGAGACACAAAATACACAGTGAGGAAAAAAAGCATAATGGATAGAAGGGTGAATGTTTGAGTCTTGAATCAGTTTCTTCTTTCATTTTTGTTTTTAAGGTTAAAGACACTTTGGGCCATCATTTCTTTTTATGATTATTGATCTCTATTAGCATTATAATTGTAAATACTTGATATGAATTTCCCTCTTTGATCTGGCCTACTTGTCAATCAACAGTCTTTTAAACTCTAGATTCTTTCTTTCATTCTTGACATTTGCCATTGTTCTGCACCCTGAATGCCTTGCTTGCTGTTCTCAAAAGCTGCCCAGAATCACTAAAAGAATATATTGCAGTATCAAGTACCATGGCTTCAGGCTCTGCCACAGCTGCCTACTTTCTAAAAGCTCCCTTTATTCTTTGCAACTGCACTTATCCAATTCAGACTGACAAATATCAGTTCTTTTGCTCTTACTTTTCATGCCAAAAAAAAAAAATCAAAACAAAACAAAACAAAACAAAAAAAAACCTGGAAGTGTAATAAATCCCTCCCTCTGCATAGTGTGCATTAATATACCTTGTAATTGCCTTTCCCTGTTGGTTTTAGTCCTTTGCCCTTTATTCTTCTCTTTTAGTCTCTGGCTTCCTAAGCTCTACTATTCCCAGCCTTGAAATCCAAGTTGCAAATGCAGAAAACATGTGCAGCCATTTAGGACAAACTGAATGGCTTGTAATAAGAGGCCATAGCGAGGCATCTAGTGGTTCTGTTCACTAAAGTTACTCATCCTCGTTGCTTGGTTTGTATGAAATCATCAAGTCTCAGATTCAAAAGCAATGCCTGATGCGCTTGTGGGCACACTGGCGGACATGAGCTCTATAGAAGTATATTATAGTATATTTATGGCATGAGTATAGTAATATATAGTGTATTTTTGTCCAGCCACCATACTCACCCATATGAAGCAATCTGGAAAATGCTTGCAAGCTATTACCTCTGGGACAGCTCTCACTTGGTGTTTGACTCTGCTGCTTCTCTGCTCTTCTGCTTGCCAATTTTAAAGAATAGCCATACTCTTAGGAATAGCTATAATAATTGTACACAATTAACACCTGAGGAAAATGGCCTTGGAGAGGACATTTAAAGCAATGTAAATGTTTCCCAATCTCCACTGAGTAGAATATATATGAGTTGTAAGAGTTATCCACTTCATAGATGCCTTTAGAAAAAATCAAGCCTTTCCTTGTGAGGAAACTATGGCATTATTCTGAAGTCATTTTTATTGTTTTATAGAATGATTCCAGTTACCACTGAATTCTTATAAAGCCATGGACACCAGGGTCCCTTTAAGAATATGAATGGGCCTTTAGGATTCTAGGGTTATGTAGGATTTTTGAAATCACATTGGAACAGAGTATTTGTAATGATCCCCTCTGGGGTAATAGACTAAGCCTAGTCTTCTGTTACTCATGGTCCCTGGATAAGGGGCAGCAGCAGCTGAGAGCTACTTAAAAATGTAGCATCTCAGGCCTCAGCCACCTTCTGCATCAGGATTTACATTTTACCCTCAGTCCTGAACTATAGACAGTTTTGCAGCTGAGGAAACAGAAGCTGAGGGAGGGGAAATAAATAATCTTTGATCAGACAGCCAGTGAGGAGTAGCAGCACACAGGACGCCTGTCTCCAAAGGCCTTTGCAGTCCCCAGTCTGTCCTTTCATGGATCTGCTCTGAGTTTTCTTGTCTGCCAACCAGCAAGCCTTTGAAAACACAGCTTTGAAAAAGGAGATTGCATTTAGAGACCAATGCTTCCGACTTTACAATCTGATTCTTTGATTTCTAAAGGCCTTCTCAATTTTTTTTGTTAAAAGAAATCCCAACTTTGCCATTTATCTTTTATGAAAAGATAGTGAGTAGCTGTTACCATCACTACAGTACTGCATACTTAATCAACCATTATAGCCACTTGTAATTTGTCAAAATTTTTGGCATGTTATAATAAAAAAGCCTTCTTGAATGTGATGTTTTCTACTCACCACGAAGTGAATTTCTTTGCTATTGTGTATTCACTTTCCTGGCAAGTGAGTAGCCCCGCTTGTTTGTTTGCTTCTATTCTTTTTAAATTCTAGTGGTCATTCTTTGCATCTTAGAATTTACAATATATTCTCATGTAAATTTTCGGATTGGTATGTTGGGTATTGGGATAACCCATTTTTATCGCTAGCAAGAAAACCAAGGCTTAAAGCAGTGTGGTTTGTATAATTTGTACCAAATTATGAGGATGGGAAGGAGGAGGACTAGGTTATGCTTCTAAATTTCTATCCCACAGTCTGATTTCTATCTGCAGTGTTACTTTGCCAATTTATAATCTGTATCTCTTGGGTTGGTCTATGTGCCAGTGATGCTCAATTTCCCCCTTCTGAAGAAATACCCTCATCCAGGCCCTGGGGTATACCCTTGGCAGCGGGGTCTGCCATGAGGGGTGATATCAGGTCCAGGCCTTTCCTTTAGGCCAGTATTAAAGCTGGGAGTATGGGGAAGAGGGGAATCTGCCAGTCTGAAGAAAGTGAGAAGTAAACCTGTTAACAGGCAGAAGGAGGAACATCCCTGAACCCCCAAACCTGCACACTCTTAAATGGGTTCTGCCACTGCTGCATAAAGTCAAACATACCTGATGCATAAAGACAAACTACTAAAGATGCATAAGACCTTCAGTAGAAAAGAACTTTAATAGGACCAGTGTGCAATAGAGAGATGAAAAGAGAAAGAACAAAGTTACAATTAAACACCCAAAGTTATCCATCCCTTCGTGGATAAATGCCCAGCCAACCAGGGTTGACCTGAAGTCTGGCTGTTGAGTCCCAAAAGCTGTCCACAAGTCTAAGGCACTTTCTGGTAGTGAACCATAGGAAAGGGGCAGAAGGGGCCAGACAAGTCTAGAAGGAAAAGAGCCAAATAAAAGTACAAGTCATGATAAAGTTAGCCATTGTCAGCCTCCCCACTGATCTCTCACCCACATCTCTTTCCATGATCCCCATAGTCCTGTACAAGTCCAAGGCCAAGAAGCAAGCATGACATTTTCTTCACAAGTTTTTCCTCCATGTGCCTCCTCCAAGACTTCTCCCCCAAGCCAAGTCCCTTTTAGCTCCCCCTCACTCACTGCTCAGCTCCACCCTTCCTTAGGTGGGGCAGGAAACCTGGAATCTCCCCTTTCTATGAGGATTGAGCTGTTACAAATATAAAGGAGATATAATAAACAAGGGAGAGCGGAATGGTGGCCAGTCTTGGTTTCCTTGACCAATAAAAGGAAACCAAGATTAAGGGGAAGGAAAATAAGTTGATTTGTCAACAAATTCAGGAGGGCAGCAGACTAGCATCTGAAAAAGCGCTGTCCTGATCTTTGGCAGAGCTCAGGATATTTATCTAGAGTTACAAGGGAGCAGAAGAGGAGAGAGGACAAGGATCAGCATATCGGTTCTTGTATTCTGACTGATGCTTACTTGCTTCCCCCATCGCCTGGTAGTCTGCAATTCTGACGTTATCTCTCTAGAAGGCACTTTGCTCTTGCAATATAAAAAAACAACAGGCTTTAAGCCTTGAGGGAAAAACCAGAAAGTGGACATGACAGATGCTTTACTGCTGCATCAGTGCTTCTGGCTCTACTCTGTTTCCTTGGGGCTTACATATTCCAGGTCTGATACATTTGTAGCCTTAAAATACACTGTTTTCCTTAAGATGACTTGCATCCTACTGACAAAATCACTTTACTTTTCTGAGACTTTTCCACGTTTTCAAAGTAGTGATGCCATTCAACATACAAAACAAATCTATCAAGTGAATTTCAATCAAGAACTATTATCTTCACTTCATAGGGAGACAGTTCTGAAGAGAGGTCAAGCAACTGGGTCAAGGTCAGACAGCAAAGTAATGGCAGGTGCTGGGAAAATCCTTCAAGGCCCTTCAGTGAAGTAAACCTTTGGCCAAAAAGGTATTTTGGGGTGGCAGATTTTTGTTCCCCTGCAAAAGCAATCTATAAACCCAGTTTTCCTTCTTCCCAGGCCTTGGGCCTTTGGGGTTTTATTATTGTTGTTATTGAAATTGTACATCTCTGTACACAATTTGTCTCTTTCAATTCCCTTTACTGAAAAACGTGCAATAGGGGCCTACCTGGAGGCGCAAGGGGTTAAGACGCAGCACTATGAAGCAATCCGTAGTCACTGCAGCACAAGTGTGATCCCGGGCCAGGGAGGTTACACACATGGCGCAGCAGACCTCTCCTGTCTCGCCCACTGCTCCCCTAAGCAATGTATTTCAGTACATCCACCTGTTCTGTTCCCCGCTCTGTCTTTGGTGACTCCTCTCACCCCCCCCCGGCCTGTACCCCAGTTCTTGTATGCATAAACAAATAAATCTTTTTTTTTTTTAAAAAGTGCAACAGTCTCCTCGGGGAGTATCACAAGAGAGTTTGAGAGACCATTAGAGAACTGCTCAAAGAAACGTTACTTATCACTTACACTGCCACACTGGTTTCTTGCCTTCTTGAGGACTGCCCAATAGCACTCAACACTTCAGTTAAGAATCATGATTCCACTGTCCAAGTTTTATATAACAAAGCCAAAGTTCTTTTTTGCTATTTGTCCCAAGGGAACAGAAACTTCATGCAAATACACAATTGAAAATTTACTCTGAGTGTGTGGGTGCCTAAGGTTAGTGTGCTGATTGACTTTATTTCATAGTTATGAAATCCCCCAGGAGAAGAGTGGTCAAGGACTCTAAAAAGTATGCACCACTGGATGTTTTTGACAGGGAAGAGAATTAGCTTTGAGAATGTGCCTTGCAGGCCTGCAAGAAACATTGACTAAGCAACCAACTGCTACAGACATCCATAGCCTTCTTTGCATCAAGTTTGCTCCTAATCAACTATAGAGAAGGTAAGAACACTAAGACAGGTTCATTTGGTAAGAGGGTGGTCCCCAAGAAAGGGGAGGTTCCAGGTTCCCTGCCCCACCCAAGGTAACATGGAGCTGAGCAGGAGAGAGGTAAGCTAGAGAACAGACTGGAGGTGGTGAGGAAGAAGGATGGAGAGCCAGAAGGAGACCTGTAGAGAGACAGGTGAAGAAGCTCCATATGTTTTTTTGTCTTGGACTGGCTGAAACAGATGTGGGTGAGAGACAGGTGGGGAGGTTAACAATGGTAGCTTTTATCTTGACTTTGCTCCTTCTGTCCCAGAGGTGCTGGTCTGGGCCCCTTCGGCCCTTTTCCAATGGTGCCTTAGACTTGTGGCAAGCTTTTGGGCCAACCCTGTTTGGCTGGACATTTACCCACGAGGGGATGGGCAACTTTAGGTGCTTTATTTGGAGACTATATTCTTCGTGTTTTCTTTGCTGAACACTAATTGTATTAAAGTTTCTTTCCATTAAAGGTCTTATGCACTAGATTATATTTGTCTTGATGCAGCGGAAGGCAGAACCTATTTAGAGTGGGCAGGTTGGGGGATTCCGGGGTGTCCCTCACCCTGCCCTATAATAATTCCTGGGGTATACAGGACTCCTCTTAAAAGTCCCTTTTGGATCAAGGACTCCCTGGCAATCTTGCCAAATCTTCCTTGGATAACAGAGTGGCCTCAGGCACTTCCTTCTTGCTTTCCTTCCTTCCCGCTCTCAAACCTGCATCCTGGTTAATGTATTTGCATGGTTAACCATGTCTTAGTATCCACTTTTTAGGACACATGGATAAGGAGAGAGATGAATCATATTTGCGTTAAGTCAGTAGCTGCTCTATGTGTATATATATATATATGCATATAACTTTGAAGCTGAAAGTGAATTTTAAAATTATTGTATTAACTTATGGCAGGCCCTGTACTAGATGTTAGTCAGATACCAACAAGGGTCTACTTTCCCCTTGTTTATATTCATAACATAAAAAAGTCCAAGACAAACCTTGGCCTGACTGCTGACCTGGACTGATTGGTCAGTATACGACCATAAGGAGCGGGCAAAATAAGACAGCGGGTGATGTGCCCTACTAAATCATCTTGTTTGGGAGGCTTTTGTTTTTTTTTTTTAATCACAGAAACCTCTTTCTATACCGAGGGCCTCAAGGAAATAAGAACTGGCAGAAGCAGACAGTTTTAAATCCAAGGCCCTGAGTAGAATTTGGGAAAGAATGCTTCACCCACACCCAAAGAACAAAACCTCTACCCCTTTTCTGCTGGCCTCTGATCTGAACTGAACAAGGATGGAACAGAGAAACCAGAGCTCTTTTTTTTTTTTCACTGTTTTTGCCAAGATAGGAATTGTTTCTAATTGTCTTCCAGCAAGAACTCGATCTGTAGCTTACTTCACTTAAGCCCAGTGCATCCCAAACCTTAGTTAAGCAGCCATGTAAACAGCAGAACATTAATGCCTAAAGCTTTCATTCCTTCTTATTTGCTTCAACACAATGCAAAGACAGTGGTATTTGGACTTCTCCATTTTTTTCTAATAATTCATTTGCATTTCGCCTGGTTCTACAATCCAGGTATTCAGTTCCTCTGAGGGTAAACTGGGTATGCTCTAGGTTTAAGGGTTGCTTCCCAAATTTTAATGAGTGTGCCAATCTCTTGAAGATCTTGTTAAAATGCAGATTCTAGTACAGCATGTTGTTTAGGGCCTGGGGTCCAAGAGGGGCCACACTTATGTTATTTTTCTGAGGTCCCAAAGCCGTGCTTCTCAAACCTTAGTGTACCTCAGAATCACCTAGAAGATTCCTGGGACCCCTACCAGTGATTATGATACAGTAAATTTGTTAGATTCTGCATTTTTAAAATTTATTTAATTTTAATTGAGATAATGTATGGGTACACCCATCAGGTATTGCCACTACAGTGCATCCACCACCAGATCTCCCATAGATCACCACCACAGACCACTCTGCCTCCTTCCCTCTTTGTTCTTACTCCTCTCCATCTTGATGTTATACCACTGTTGTCTTCACCTGGCCCTTAGTTTAGTGACTATATTTAAGCTTCCAGATGATGATAGTGTTGATGATCCTGGACATACCTTGAGTAGCAAGAGTTTAGTGGACATCAAATAGAGTTTATCAGTAAATGGATGAGAAAAGACTCATAAAACCTTATTTTTCTTGCTGTCAGGCTTTTTGATTTGCATAGGATTGGGGAATTGCTGAGTAATCTTGTCTGGGAGACATTCACTCTATTTTCAACCTCCCTATATAATACAAGGACAAATGCTTAGCAGCAGTAGCTGGGTGGGACTGGGGCATGACTGATAAGCCTAGAAGAGGGTAAAAAGCACAAGTTTTCAGTTGGTGGAAATTGACTCACTATAACTTCTTTGTGACCTCCATTTTTTTTTCATTCCTCATAATAAATAAGACTCTCACAGCAATAACTAAATTGCACAACTTGCATATTGCCTCTGCTTTAGAGCTGCTTGCAAGACTTCGAGGATATAAACATGGGACTTAGAAAACACTGGAAGCTACTTGGCACTGTGCTGTGCAAATCCAGATAAGAATTGATGTCCATTTCTGGGCAGAAAGATCACACATCAAATATCTGGCAACTCCATGTGTTTCCATCACACAAGTTTATATCCTCTACTTTCCCTGTAGGCTGGGGCTGTGATTAGTCCTTTACATGAACAGCCTCATATAAATCTCAGGCCAATCCATTAGCATATGACAAGATGAAGGCTATAAGCCTCTAGGCCACGGGTCTATTTGTCCAAAACCTCGGCTCTAGACCTGTGCTACTGAAAGCATGGCCCGAGACCAGCAGCATCAGCACCATTTAGGAGCTAATTAAAAATGCTGAATCTCAGACCCCACCCGTGACCTACTTGATGAGAACTCTTCATTTTAACAAGACACCAGGCAATTCCTGTGCCTCTAGAGCAATGTTTAGGTCTACTCCACCACTTGCCTCTCTACCAAGGAAGGAATTTTGCAGAGTCATTTACTTTATTGGAAATGCTTTAGCACAGACCCGGTGAGACATCAAAGGTAGTCATTTTCATCACTGGCAAAGGGATGGTTTGATTGCTTTGGGAGGAGGACTCCTTGGCAGCACATCAGAGTTCAGGGGAGCTGCATGTGCTGACACAGGCGATGCCTAGGTGTCTCATGCTGGACTAGGAACTGGTTTGCAGCCATTGTCCAGAAGGAAATTAGATTATACAGCAGAGAGCTCTTTTCAGGAGACTGTTCTTACTAAGGTATCATTCTCAAAATCTTCTACAAGGGTCTTCAAGATGCAGGGTTAAGCCAAGGAGAAGAAGACTATCTCACTTTGATTTGGGGGAATATCATAGATTCAAAAATGTTGTTTCTTTCCTACGAGAAGGAGATAATAGGAAGCAAATAAATTCAGTCAGATTGAAGTAGAGTTTCCTTTGAGGAGAAATGTGTAAAGCAGGGCATTTTGTTAGCTTCCTTATATTTAGTGGAATGAAATAGCAGTCATTTACAAAATCACAAATTTGCAATTGACTGGTGGTTCTGGTCTTCTGGCCCAAGCTTAGTTAACCTCAATAAGACGTTCTCATGACTCTTCTACCAGGATGGTTTCAGTGGGAGCAAAACTGCTTTAGTTCTTGGATATCTCATCTTCCTGCAGAATATTCTGTGTGGTGACTCAGCTGGATTCCAAGAAAACAATGGAACTTAAGATATTTTGAAGTGTAGGTTGACCTGCCCTCAGGGTCAGCCCTGAAGTGACCTACTATCACGTCTGCTATGTTCTGCTGATCAAAGCCAATGGAAAGGCCAGTTCATAATTAAAGGCTGGAAAATACTATCTCCTGATTGGAGGAACAGCAAAATCTCATTGCCAACCATGAATACCAGGAGGGTGGAGATGCGACATATTTTGCAATGTCACACTTCTATGAATTGCCTTTCACTTGTTCTTTCTTTGAAACAATTACCAGTATACTGGTTCTGTCCCTAAATTTCATTTTGTTGATCATTATCTTACTGCTTCTCTGGACTAGTTACATTTGGAGACCATTGCACGCATCTAAGAGCTTGGGTGGCTACCTCAAAAATACAAGTTATCAAATACGATGAAGACAGGTTAGAAGAAGAAAATCAAGAGAACATAAATTTTACCTATACTCCTAAATGTGTTAATTGAAAAATACAGAGGATTACAAGTGTGGGTAAAGATAGGAAATAATTGGAACTCTCAAACACCACTGATGGGAAGGCAGTTTGGTATAACTGCATTGGATACTGTTTGGCATATAAAACTGATGATATCCATATTCCATAACTCAATGATTCCACTCCTAGATATTGATCCAGCAGAAAAGTTAAACAAGTTTGCCAAGAATGTTCATAGGAAGATTATTTTGTAACACCATCATATAGGAAATATGTCATGTTTATTTGCCATAGAATAAACACTGTGTACTTATATAATGTAATACCATACAGCAGTTAGAATCAATGGTTTACAGTTATTTATAACAATGTGATGAATTTTACAGATCTAAGGCTGAGTAAATAAGTCAGAAAAGATTTGCTATGTAATTCCATTTAGCTAAATTTGTCTTTGTCACTATCAAAGAGTGAACAGAAAAATATAGAGAAAATTTTAAGAAATAAATCTGTGAAAATATACTCAGTTAGTGGGGAGGTAGTCCAGGAGAGCTCAAGATGCAGGAAATGATAAAATTAAATGGTATTACATTGGTGTACTTTAAAAAGAAAATTTAAATTTCAAGACTAATACTGATAGTCAAGAAGAATGAAGAATTCCAGATTAGCAGATCATTTGCTGATTTTAGAGTAATCTGTTCCTTGAGATTGTAGAGGGTGGTCTATTCAAAATATATTTTGTCAAATCGCAGGATTTTAGAATCTATGAAGAATTTGGTGTGGGTCATATATAACTTGAGACATTAGAAATAAAAGGAAGAACTTAAGGTAGAAAAGAAGAGGTTTCTCTCACATACACCCCTGATTATATTGATATGTGTCTTCCTTTCTTTTTTGCTTTCTTTTGTCATTAAGAAACAGGGAAAACTATACTATGATCAGAAAGAGCTGTTTATGGAAGCTTTCATTTATTGATGAAACTCTTTATGTGACTGAGGCAACAGGATATATTTTAGGCCTGTGCTTAAGAATCTTTGGGAAAACCTGTCAAAACACAGACTCCTGGAAATTTGGACTGAGGTGGTCTAGGGTTAGCCCAAGATGCATTTCCAATAAGCTATGCAGATTCGGGTATATTCTGAGCAATGATCTACAATATTCTAAGTCTCCCTTTCTCTGTTGCAGTCTGCTTTGGAGATACTGTTGAACTGTGAGTTCGCTTTCCTTTCCAGAAATACTATATTCTGATTTTCCAACCTCATTTCCAACACCATCTTTTTCCTCATTGTGTCCTTCTCCTCTCAAATCATGAAATGTTGTGCAATTGACTCTCCCACCCTTTTTTTTTTTATCCAGTGTGCCTGAATAAGCATTTTATATCAATATTTCTAGGCACTGATCCACTGACCTCTCCTTACTCATGTCCTTTTTTCTTGACATCTCCAGCCAGAAATCTCTCCCCATTTGTCTATATGCCCCTCTTGCCTGAAACCTATCATGTGTTCCTCCCTCCAAATTTCATTGTCTTCTATAGAATCTTTTCCAGTTTATGTGGTATCTACAAACTCTTCCCCTCCAGACCAAACGGATTGGATATTTGTCCATCCATAGCATCACAATCCAAGTTATATTCCTTGATTGACTCTAGATTTGAATGCATCAAGCCCCCAAATATTATGGGAACAACTGAAGAAATTTGATTTAAGATGAGTGGATGATACTAAGGAACTAATAATTTTTGAGTACAATAATAATATTGTGTTTCTGTAGAAAAAAATGTATTTATTTTTAAAAGACGTACACAGAGTTTTGGGAGGTAGGTGGGGAAAGTCATAATGTCTATAAATTCTCTAATCTACTATAGCAAAAACAACCATAAAGCAATTGTGGCAAAATGTTTAAAAGTATTAAATGGTGATGGGAAGTGTGTTTTCACTATATTTTCCTCTCTAATTTTTTGTGTACTTAAACTTTCAAGATTAAACAGCAATCAAATGCCAAAATTATGGATTTGATAGTCTGGTTCCATTGTTGGGGAATAGTTATTAAAATAATTTGTACTGAAGTCATTATTTATCATTGGTAGAAGATCACTGATTAATATGATTTTGAACTTAATTTGTTAACTAGGCCAGGATTAGTAGCTGTCCTATTCCCTCTCTTGGAGGTACAGACCTTTGAATGGAATCTGAACAGGTTTGCCTTTTACAGTGGTCCTTTCTCCAATTATGGGATATGTAGAGTCCTTTTGCAGCATGAAAATGGCAAACCAGTCCCTGCTGTCCTTTTACAAAAGGCATTTTATACAGGTTGCATCTAAGCAGTCATGGTTCCTGGTCCTCTGCGGCAGCAATAATAACAAGGTTCCAGCTCAGACTTGCTGGCTTTAAACTTCAGATGGCTGTTTAAAGCTGGATGCTTAGTTGGTCTAATTGTCTCTCTGCTGATTCCCTAGATAATGATAACTTTAAGGATTTTGAGAACAAAGCATGACAGAGAGAAGACTTGACCACAGAAAAGTTAGTAAGACACAGCTGTCCTTTTCTTGCAGCAGGGCTCTCTGCTCCATAAGAAACTCAGTTCTATACTCTGCTAAGTTTTAGCCCCAGGTAGCCCCCAAGGGGATGCCCTGGAGAAGATGAATGCCCAGAGATGCGATAGCCCCAAATAAGCAGATAATGCTTCGAGAATAAGGTAAGCAATGGAGACAGCTAGTGGACTAAACTGGAAAACTATGATTCTGGGAGAGCAGATTAGATGCCTGGACTGAGTCACTTCTGAGAAGGAGGAGTTGCTGTCATTGGAAGTGGGTCTTTGTGGGTATAATGGAACGAAGGAAGAGAGAGAAGAACTGAGAATTTGATTTGTGGCCCCTACAAACTGTTTCCCAAGAGCACCATGGAGCCTTCCATCTGAAAACTGGCTGCATTTTATCATAAATGAGTTTTCCTACTACTTTGAGAAAGCTACTTAAGTTATGGAATGGAAGTTTTATAACGAAAGGAAGAAGGCATGGCACCAGATCATTTCTAAACTTTTTAGCTTATGTTTCTAATCAACACTAGAGTGAAAAAACAGGGGGAAATAATTGATCCACTGTAACTTTTCAGGCTATTTGTCCTGCTGTTATAGTAAACTTAAAGGAAAATTAACAAAATATTGACTTTAATTTAGTGGCATGTCCAGAGGACATCTAATAATGAGTATTTTATCTACTCTAAAGTTGAATATGTTCTTTGTGAAGTCTGCTTTAAGATAATCTGGTTATTCATTTTTTTATCCTGAACAGAAGTAGAATACTTAAGTTGAAATAATACTGACTTTCCAAAATGCAGCAATACTAGTACAGTTGATAAACATATGATTGAATGCTGAAAATAAAATTTGAGATTTTGAAGAGAGGAAAAAACATTTATAAGTTAACAAATACTGACGTTCAAGGCCCAGGTCTGTGTCAGCATTCAGAGAGATTATCAGGTAATTATATTATTACTGAAATTATTATTGATTCCTGGGAAGGACAGTCCTGGAGCTGATGAGCTGATGAGCTCTGGAGCTGATGAGCTGATGAGCCCTCAGTAGGTTAGTTCAGGTGAGTGAGAATCATGCATTTGTGAGATGATCCAGACCACAGGAGTCACTAACAGGTGCCAAGTCTATAGAACCCTGGTTCTCAAACTTGGCTTCATATTGGACTCACATGGAGAGGTTTAAAAAATACTGATCCTGCCCCCAGTCAGTCTGATTGAATAGTGCTGGGGTGTGGCCTAAGCATCAGGATTTTGCAAAGCTCTCCAGGTGACTCTGACATGCACCTAAGGGTGAGAACAAGTGTGTAAAATTCTGGGATCACTTCCAGCTGGAGAATTTGGCACCCCATATAGGGCCCCATCCCTGCCCTTGAGGATCTCTCTAATTGCTTTACTATGTCCCTTCTTCTGCCTCTTAGTATTTATTCTACTTAGAAATTTTTGTCTTTCTTCCTTGAAAGTGAGCTAACCACAACAAACAAAAGGAAATAAGCAATTATTACATCCAGGCAGCAAACAACCACTACAATGATAGATATCTTAGTCTATGTATTTAACTCAGTAAACAAATGCTGTATTTAACAAGAAGGAATGTCCCCATCCCCCCACCACTAGAACAAAAGCTCATCCATATGTCAGCTTGTGGCCTGATGTGGACTCAACTTCATTTCTCCCAGATTGTTAGTTTCTGATGGAAGCCACTAAAAAGACCATGGGATATTCTAGCCTATTTGTTTGAAGGTTAAGATTTGTAGTAAAATTATCTCATTCTAGGATGACAGAGTCAAAAAATTATCTATAGATCAAATCCAGCCTGCTATCTGTTTTGTTAATTAAATATTATTAGAACATAGTTATATCCGTTTATTGACTTGTTGGTTATTTTTATCACCACAACGGAATTGAGAAACTGTGATAGTGTTATGACCTGAAAAGCCAAAAAATGTCTATTTGTAGTTTCTTTACACATAATGGTTGCCAATCCTTCTCATACAGGGATTTCTAGACAGCCTTGTTAACATTTGCCTACTATGGTAGACTGATTTTATTTTTTTATTTTTTAAAGATGTATTTATTTATACAAGACCTGGAGTACAGGCCAGAGGCCTGAGAGGGTGAGAGAATTCACCAGAGACAGAGCGGGGAGCAGAACAGGCAGACAGACTGAAAACACTGCTGCGGGGAGCAGTGGGCAAGACAGGAGAGGTCTGCCGTGCCATGTGGGTATCTCCCTGGCAAGCTGGGAATCCAACCTGTGCTAAAGAGGATGTGGCCAGCTTCACAGCACTGCACTCAACCCTCTGTGCCACAGGGAGGCCCAATACTGATTTTAAAAATGACTAGCTTTTTTTTTTTTACATTTATTTATTTATTTATACAAGTACTGAGTACAGTCAGAAGCGCAGGAGGGTGAGAGACTGCACCAGAGCCAGAGCAGAATGCAGAACAGGCAGATGAATGAAATACACTGCTGAGGGAAGTAGTGGGCGTGGCAGGAGAGGTCTGCGCGCCATGTGGGACCCTCACTGGTGACCGGGGATCAAACCAGTGCTGCAGAGGCTTTGCAACCCAACACTCAACCACTGCGCCACCAGGGGAGGCCCAAAATATGACTAGCTTTTGATTCCTCCCTCTGTCTAGCTCCTTTTCAATGTGACTACAGCATTTTCTTATAAAGGCATTGAGCCTGGGTTGTTCTTGTGAGTTGTTTTGACCTACTGAATATTGAGGAAAGGGGACTAAACCCATCATGAGCCCTTTCGCACACTGCTTGGTCTTTCAAAGTCCTGTCCTCTTGAATAAACCTATGGGATGCAGAGAGACAATCCAGCTGATTCCCTTGCCTGAGTTGCCAGCCCACTTGCTCTGCAAAACTATGTCTGACCAAACATGCATGACTGAGCCTAAGTAAAACCAAAAATGGAGAATGATTCAACTATGCCAAGCACAAAGAGCCAACCTACAGATCCATGGGCTAAATAAATATTTGCTGTTTTAATCCATTAAGTGTTGGAGTGGTTTGTTACACAGCAAAGGCTGACACATGCACCTCACATTGGGAAGTAGGCCTAGGAATCCTGTGGTAGGATTTCCTTCTTTTTCCACTATTTCCCAAACCTGAATATCCCAGTTTTAGTTGCGAATCCCAGCCTGAAGACAGAAAACGGGAAGTACCTCAAGAGAGAAAAGCATGGTGTTTCATGGCACTTTCAACAAACACTAAGAAAACAAACACAAAACAACAACTTGGATTTCAAAAAGCAGTAACAAATCTGCAAGGGTCCACCTATAAACACATTTTTATTTTCTATCTATAACATATATCATTTTATCTATTATATCACATAGGTAAATGTTATGCATATTATATGCTGTATTATATATGTATGAAATATATATGTTTGAAGTATATCGATCTTTTTTTTTTTTTTTTTTTTTTTTTTGTGAGACTCTCGCCGGTGGCCGGGGATCAAACTGGCGCTGCAGAGGCTGCAGGCAGTCTCACAACCTAGCGCTCAACCTCTGAGCCACCAGGGGAGGCCCTATCATATTTTTTTCATAGTGACATGCCAAACCATTAACCTCTACCTTTGCACTGAATATTCCTTCTGCCTAAAGGGATACACACCAGATGTTTTATGAAAGTATTTGGGTTTTAGGACAAACTCCAGTGATGTCCTACTTGGTAAACCAATTTACCACAGTCCCTTAAGGTCTATGTGAACAAAATAAAACCATGTTTTATTTTCTCTCTAGATTTTCTACTATATTACAATGTTATTTATTCATGTGTTTACTTCTTCGTAGCCTGCCTACCTACATGAATATTCCCCATGAGAGATTAAGGGACTTCATGATTCCTTTCATTACTGTGTCCCCAGTACTTAACAGTACCTAGCACATGGTAAATCTAGATTAGTTTTTCTTCAACGAATGTTCTATTCTTGCTTCTTAAGGAACAACATAATTTTTATCTACAAAGTAAGTATTCTGTTTAAATGTCTGAACTGGAGCCACTGACCAAAGGTATATACCAAAAGTTTAAGATTTTTAGTGGGCTAACATTTTCAATGAACAAATTTTACAAAAGTCACTGACTGGTTTGCTTCTCTCTACATATGTCCATAATTTTACTATTACACTAAAAGTCACCATTGAATGCCACGTTTTCAGAATTAAACACAACAGGTCACTATTTTTACTTGAGAGATAGAAGCAGGTGAAATGTCCTTTCCTTGCAACCCACAACAAACCACAGCCCAATATGTCAGCAGAACCCAAGAACTTAGAAGACCTAAAATCTACGAGCTCAGGAAGACACCCAATTAACAGAAATTAAATGACTCATACACCTATTGGAAATGCCAGGCAATGTCAAAGAGTATCAAATCTTGTTTTGCAACTGCCTTAATGTTCTGTGCATTATGGGGGTTGGAAATTGAAATTTCACTTTAAAAAGATACAAGGTACTCTGCTTCCCATCAAGAAGTGTAATGAGTAGGTTTCACCTATGCTCTCTGGACCCAAATGATTGAACTGACATTAATGCCAAAAAATTGGAAATGTCTTAACATGCATTAATTGCTTAATGGTTGTGTTGTCTGCTTGAAAAGGGCGGGGTGGTATTTAAGTTGCTTAATGACTTTACATTTTCCCATGGCAAAATACTTGTGATTTGGTTATGCTATAATTAAAGAGTTACATAAACAAGGCCTTTGGAAACAAATGAACTGGCTTCCTTATGACAGGGATTTTGGTCAGCTCCAGCTGGTATGTTCAGGTGATTCAAGAGGTGAAAACTACCATCCCAGCCCTACCTTTCTCTTTACCTTTTAGAAAGTGACCTTGCCTTTTGGTGTACCTTGTTGAGAATAGGTTATGAAGGAAGGCAATAGAGAGAAGATATTTTTTAAATTACACTTTTTCATTTGGAAACAATTTTATAATGAGTTGAAATACAAATAATAAGGACAAGAAGGATAAATTTAGAAAAGCCTGGTTACCTTGAAGTCAGAAAGCCCAGGGATGAGAAACCCTGAGGGCAGAGTAGGATGTGTCTTGATCCAATGTTTATTACTGAATAAGGAAGAGCCTTTGAACCCAAGAAGTTTGCTGTCCTCTATCCCAGAAATGATGTCCTCCAGGAGCATAGATGTTAAATTTCTTACCCCAAGATCTCTTGCAGTGGTAAAAAGAACTCTTGGCATTCAAGGAAAGTTTTGGGCAGGAAGGGTGTCATCCTGTCTCCCAAGGAAAATACACCAGTCAGGATAATTTAGAGTGAAGGCTGTGTTTTGCCTCAGGTTAACAGTGAATCATCATCTTTGGGAGTTAGGAGATCCTTTTCAGATTTTCTTACTGAAAAACCCTTGGGTATATACATTTAAAAGGAAGGTAGGAACTAAGGGGAGTGTCAACTTATTTAACTGAAAGTGATATTGGGAGTTTACTTGTTTTTATTTTTCTAGATTTCAGCCTTGTGGGTGTTGCCATCTCTGCTAAATTCAAGAGTGAGCCATTTTTCATGTCCATTGATCCAAATTTCCTACCAAGAGTTTATAACCTATTTTTAAAGATGAATAACAAGGGAATTTTTTTTTAAGATTTATTTATTTATTTATACAAGCACTGGATACAGTCAGAAGCGCGGGAGGGTGAGAGAATTCACCAGAGCCAGAGCAGGGAACGGAACAGGCAGACTGATGAAGTACACTGCTGAGGGGAGCAGCGAGCCTGGCAGGAGAGGTCTGTCGCGCCATGTGGGACCCTCGCCAGTGTTCGGGGATTGAACCGGCACTGCAGAGGCTGCGGACAGCTTTGCAGCCCAGCACTCAACCGCTGCGCCACCAGGGGAGGCCCCAACAAGGGAAAATTTATTTTTCTTTAGCTATTGACACTTCTTCAATGTTCAAACATTTGAAATTAAATCCTGAGCCTTTCATTTACTAAAAATCTCAAGTCAAAAAACTGAATATGCTGAAATCAGCTCATTTTCCAATTAGACTTATGACAATTCTTCTAGGCCTGAAGTGCAAGGATACATCCTGGAACATTTTGTTTCCCAGATGCTGTGGTACACAGATGCATTTCTAGTTCTATTCATGGCTCTCTTGTATCCACGTTATTTGTACTAAGACTCTGAAACTCTAACACCAAGAGGTGGAATCATTTCCCTCTCCCCTTGAATATGGGCTTCTGGGTGACTTGTTTTTGTCAATAAAATGTGGCAGAATGAGATCTTGCATGCTTCTCTTTCCTCTCTTAGAAGCTTTGGCCTCCTCCAGGTAAGCCTGTCTAGGCTAGTTTTTTGGAGGATGAGAGGCACGTGGAGGAGATTTTAGGAGTCTCAGCCAAGGTCAACACAGACCAGCCATAGAGTCAGCCAGGCCCCAAACATTTGAGACAGCCCAGCCAAGATCAGCAGAGCTGCCTCCCAACCCACAGCAGCATGACCACAGATGCTGAGCAAGCTCATCCAAGGCCTGTAGAACCACCTGATGGCAAATAAACTCATGAGCAATAAAAGATGCTATTGTTCTGAGCCACTGAGTTTTAAAGTAATGTGTTATACATTAATACTTATCTGATACAAATATTTAGAGAAGATATCATTTTCTGAATCCCTGTAACATTCATAGAGGAAAGGAAATGAAGATATTGACATCTGTACCATGCAGTTAAAGATACTGGTGTGAAACACTGGTCAGTAATGGACAAGTGTGCTGGATACTGATGGGACAGAAGACAGTAATTCTAGAATCTGGGGAAATTGGAAACCAAATAGATTTGGTAACTAACTGTCCATAGAGATTTTAGTCTCTTTTGGAGTGGCAGATACATCAAAATTAATGAAATTGAAATGTCAGTGAGAAAGAGAACAGTGGTTCTCAATCCTGGCATCATAATGGAATCATTTGGAGAGATTTAAAAATCTATCAAGTGTGGGTCACATAAAAAACTAATTAAAACAGAATCAAAAACCAATTAAATCAATATGTATGAGTATTGAGAATTACTTGTCTGCAGTGTTTTTCAATGGAATTATTTGTAGGCCAACAGTATTGATATCACCAAGGAACTTATTTAAAAATATGAATCTCAAGTCCTACCTGTGGTCTGCTGAATCACAGTCTGTGGATGGGACACAGATACAGGAATCTATATTTTAACAATTCCTGCATGTGATTCTTATGAAAGCTAAATTTTGTAAAGCACCAGTCTAGAGCTTTAGGGTAGTGAAATCTGACATTATCCATTGATAACTTGGAATAGTCACAAATGGGGATTCAAAATGGGCATTCACATTCAAATAGTGTATGAGAGAATTAAATTACTGCAATTTTTCTCCTAGTCCTAATGGTTAGATTGAGCTTACTACACTAACCAGTATATTGTGCTTTCAATTTTTAATATGGGTGATCTATATAACAAAAGTTTATATGATATGTACTTTAATTTTGACTATGATTTAAATGTTCCTTGAGTTACTCTCTTCAAATTCCCCCAAATACCAAAGCTTTTAACTTTATTCATTTAGTTTATAGGTGCTATGTGTATAGTTTCAATTTCATTTTTGATATGACATTTTTTTAAAGATTTATGTATTTATGCATATAAGAACTGGCTACAGGCTAGAGGTGTGGGGTGGGGGTAAGAGGATTCATCGGAATCAGACAAGGGGTTAATGTCCAAAATAGATGAAGAAATCATAAAACTCAACAACAACAAAAGCAACCCAATTAAAAAACATGCACAATATCTAAATAGACACTTCTCCAAAGAAAACATATAGAAGGCCAACATGCACATGAAAAGATGTTCATCATATCTCATTACTCAGTCAATGCAAATAAAAATAATAAAGTATCACATGTGAGAATGACTGTTATCAACAGAAAAACAAGTGTTACAGAAGATGAAGAGAAAAGGAAGACCTTGTACAGTGTTGGTGAGAACGTAAACTGGTGTAGCCATTTATGATATGGAAGAAATTCCATATCATCCAGTAATGCCATTTCTAGATATTTACACAAAAAAATTCAAAAACACTTATTCAAAGAGATATATGCACTCCCATTTTGATTGTAGCATTATTTATTATTGCCAAGAAATGGAAATAACCTACAGATGATTAGATAGAGAAGATGTTGTAATGTTGTATATATGCAAAATGGACGACTACACAACTATAAAATGATAAAATCCTGCCATTTTTAACAACGTGGAATTTAGAGGGTATTATGCCTAGTATATGAGTTGGATAGGGAAAAACATACACCTTATGATTTTACTCCAATGTGGTACATAGGGACAACAAATAGTTGAAATTAATAGAACAAAAATAAAGTTTTTAGATTATAAGACAACTCAGTGGTTACCAAAAGGGAAGAACTGGGGCTGGTAAATAAGGTATAAGGAGTCAATTACATGGTGGAGGATAGAATTAGACTTCTAGTGGTAAATTTAATGCACAGCATGAACCTGTTGATTTTTAATAAAGCATACCTAGAATGGATTTAATGTAATAATGCAGTGTTACTTCAATAAAAAAAGACAGCAAATAATTTTTTAGCTTCATGCAATTATTAATCTCCTAATGGGAGCAGCTACATTCTACATTGACCCCACCTCCCCCATTGGTAGTCTGAGAGTAAGGAACATTTGTCTCCATGTAACAGCATCATATGATGCTCTACAAGTAACTTCTTTGAACCTTAATTTCTTCATGCACAGAGATGAGGAATTGAGACATCATTTAAATTAAAACCATCTGCAATCCTTACAAAAATATATCTTCTCATGTGATTTCCTTCAGTTAAGGTTGTAAGCTGGATCCTTCTGTTTTACCAGAATTCAACTAGTTAATTTCATTTGTAACATGACTTTATTATGCTGAATTATTTGTGTCTTATTATTCTGTCTCTAGCTCCTACAGTGAACTTCTTTGACTTCTCAAGCCCCTTGAACAAGGTTCTCCTCATTCAAATACTGACTTATTTATGGTTGTTAAGCACAATTGCTCTAATCCACCTGATTACATTTAAAGGATTCATTCTGTTAAACTTCCATAATTATCATATCTACTTTTCATAACACAAGTTCATTGACTCGTAATTAGTATATTATTTTATTTCAAACAATCATTATCTATAAAATTGAGGTTCTATGACCCAGTATTTCCTTTCTTTTAGAAATTAATCACACAGCGGAAATATCTTTGAAATAATTATGAGAAGTATAAAAAGAATTGCAAGCTCACATTTTTTTAATTTAAGTATTTTATTTTATATAATTCTTATATCTTTTTTCACCTTTGCACAATGTAAGCATTTTCTTTTTGGTTATATTCCCCATACAATTGCACCCCCCCCCCTTATTTTGACTCTAGTCCTTCCTTTCCCCACTCCTCCCTCCCCTAACCCCACCCCCGTAGTGTGTCTCTGGTTTATAGTTGCTTGTTGATTTTGATCTCCATTTCTTTCTCTTCTTCATCTCTCTCTCTCCACTTCAGGTTCCATACTCATACAGTTTCCCAGACATCAACATTGCCCCGAACTAAGACTTTCAATCCTTAGCATGTATAAAATCAGCTGAACAACTCTTAAAATTCAGGAATTCTTGCTGACATTTCTGATTAAGTATTCACTGGACCTGCGATCCTGTTTTTCCAACAAGTTTTCAGATGGCTGACAGGTTTCTTACTAAGAATAATACTTTTATTAAGAAGGGGCAAAAGTCTGATCAATACTAGGATATGAAGATTAAAATAATAAATCAGACAAGATCTGGAAAGTTTCACCATTCTGTTGACTGAGGTAAATATGAAATAAATGTCGGCCAACAAATTCATAGCATTCATTAATTTTGATAAGATGCATTAATTTTTTTATTGCTCTTAGTAACAAATTATCTGAAAACAGTGGCTTGAAACAATACCCATTTATTATCTCATTGTTCTCTAAATCTGAAGTCCATGGGGACTTGACTGGGTCCTCTGAGTAGGGTTTCAGTAGGCCACCATCCAAACATCTTCTAGGGTGTGTTCTCATCTGAAGCTCAGGTTTCTCTTTCAAGTTCCATTAGGATATTGGCAGAATTCAGGTCCTCGCAATTATAGAGACAAACCCTCAATTTCCTCCTGTATTTCCTCTGGGGTTAACCTCAACTCTGCAAAATTTCCTCAGGTTCTTGCCCTGTGGCCCCCTCCATCATCATGATCTCCATGTGCTGATTGCCTCCCATGCATCTCTGAATTCTTTGACCTTTTGACTTCTCTCTGTCCTCTTGACCCAGACTTAAAAGACTCTTGATAGGCCAAGCCCACCTGATTCATCACCCTTTATTAAAGTTAATCATGCTGCAACATAAATATGGGGTGAGATCCATTATATAGATATATTTATAGTCTGGGGAATGATTATACATGGTGTTAAGCCAGGGGACTGGGACAGTGGGGTCCATCTTAGAATTCTGGAGGTTTGGATAATGTGCTACAGGAGCAATTCAAATGATGCACCATAGGTCATCTAGGGGAGTTGGAGATTAAGTGAAAGGGGCAGTGCTGGATGGATTCTTGGAATATAAATAGAAAATTGCCAACTTAAGGCATAGGAAACACCAAGAGGATGGCAAAAAGGCATTACTAGGAGAGGAAACAATGTGTGCAATGCAGAGATTTTTTTTTAAAGACATATTTAAGAACTCAAAGAAGTTGTTCAAGACAGGAGCATAGAATATGTAGTTAGACATCAGCATGAAATATATACCTTATGATCCACAGAGCAATCAGAGTAGGCAAATCTGGGCTCAAAGCTAGCTCAAGTCCTTAGCTATTCTCTTACACTCAACTCCTTCTACACTTAAATTCACAATGTGATCCAGACTATTGTTTGACAAACAGTGACCTGTGAGCCTCAGGGTATTTGAGGGAAAGGATCTAGTATAAACTAAGTGCTGGTGAATGGGGTTAGGAAGCTGTAGGATAAAGAAAAATGTCAGGCTTCTCGGCCCTCCCTCAGGATAGATGACGGAACCCCGTGGTCCTGAATGCATGCCTGATGGCGGGCACCTGGAATAGGGTGTGGGCATAGGTAGATGGGATTCACCTGGGCTAAGACTGGGCTTTTAAGGACGGCATCACCGGGACGCCAGCAGAAGCCGAGAAGAAGCCAAGAACGAACAGAAGCTGAGAGAGAGAGAGCGAGAGAAGGCCGGAGAGCCCAGATAGAGTGGAGACTTGTTGGGGGCTGGGAGGCCTCAGCTGGGAGCACCCCTGCCTGCTGTGTACCGGGTAACTCCCAATAAAAGACCTGCAAAAACCACTGAGGACTCTGACTCCTCCTTTACCTGGTCTGCGGGATCATAGAAAACCTGCTCAGTGGCCTGCCCTGCCCTTACAGAAGCTAAATGCCAGTCTCTGTGGCTCTCAATCCCAGTTCATCCAGACCCTAACTCTGCATATAAGATTTTATTTAGAAAAAAGCTTTGTTATTTTTGTGTAGATGAACTGGGGTATAGGTCAGAGGTGTGGGGGCTAAGAGGATTCACCAAAGATAGAGTGGGGTGCAGAACAGGCAGATTTACTGAAATACACTGCTAAGGGGAACAGTAAGCAAGACAGGAAAGTTATGCTGCACAATATATGGGTTAGCTCCATGGGCAGGGATTGAACTCAGGCCATAGCATTTACAGTGCTGAGACTTAACCCCTATGCCATCAGTTAGGCCCTAGAAAAAAGCTTCTTTGTCTAACATGTTTGCAAACCACAAATGTTCTCGTCACAATAAGCTTTATTCTAGATCCAAGAAAGGAGCTCTCACATATGTAGTTCCTACATGCAATCATTCAACTTTAGAAAACATAATGTGCCTACTATGTGCTAGTCACTGTGGAAGGCAAGAGATTTAATATAAAACAAAAAAGTCAGTTTCTTTTGTCCTGGAGCTTGTGGTTTCCTGGAAATGTCATTTGACACTAGTCAAATGATGACAAATAAATGGCCAGTGCTGATTGTGATAAAAACAACCCACTGTTGAATATTGGAGTTGTGACAACCCAAGGTAATTTACTTAATAATGTATGGGTGGGGTGGTTTTCCTGAGAAAGTAGTGACCAGTATGAAAATTAGATTTTTAAGTAGATAAGCTAAGTGAGTGATGAGAAGAAGGTATAGTTTTCCATGCAAAGTGAATACATATTCAGTGCTCTGTGGTAGGAGGAAATACGATAGTGTGCAGAAAGCATAGAGGATCAGAGATGGTGCTGCCAAGGCAAGGAAGGCCAAGATCAGTGAAGGATTTGTTGTCTTTTTGTGACAGAAATAGACTTCATCCTAAAATGACTTCATTCTAAAAGACTTGGAATTCTAAAGAATTCTGAAAAGAGGGAATCAGATAGGAAAGAGACTACAGATTAATATTCAATTAGGTGGGTTACACAGAAGTGAGGTGATCACATGTTGGCTCGAGTGGTGGTGATGGTGGAGAATACAAAGAAAATTGATACACTTTAGAGATGTCAGGAAGTAAAACCAAATAGATTTAGGGAAGGTTTGGATATGAGATGATGGAGAGGATAGTGTGGTTTCATCGGTAAATCTGAGATTCTGAAATTACAAAACTGGAGGGAAGGTTCTGTCTTTAATGGAGATAAGGCACTAGTGAGAAAGATCTTAATTTGTTTATGGTCATGTAGACTTTCAAGTTTCTTTAACTTCCTTGGTTTTAATTTATCAGATCTTAGAGCTTAGAAGAGAGACAAGTTAGCCAATCTCTGATGACACATCTCTATCTTCTTTAGAAATAATAAAATGTTGCTTACAGACCAATGTAAGAATAGAAAACCTGTAGTAAGAAAATGTAGCATGCAACAGAATTCATAGTAGTAGCTGTTATAATTTCATAATAACAGCATCAAGCTATCTGCCAGTGACTGCTGACTTGTTTGATTGACTAAATCTTGCCAGCAATTTAATAGGTACAATTGTCTATGTGACATAACTCTGGGCCATACAGTTTTCACAGAAAACTTTTGGAAACAATAAATTGACCTCAAATGATTCTAAGTACAGAAATGTAATCACAGTTACAATATAATGGATAAGATTTCTTTATGCAGGACTCATTTAAGCCACATCTGCTAGTGCACTTTTTTTTGACTTTCACTTCCCATTAGAATTATCGGGGGGCTGGGCCTCCCTGGTGGCGCAGGCAGTTGAGCGCCACATTGTGAAGCTGTCCGCAGCCTTTGCAGCATGGGTTCGATCCTGGCCAGCCTCGGAGCAACCCACATGGCACAGCAGACCTCTCCTGTCTCTCCCGCTGCTTCCCTCAGCAGTGTATTTCGTCGGTCTGCCTGTTCTGTTCCCCGCTCTGTCTCTGGTGAATCCTCTCACCCTCCTGCGCATCTTGCCTGTACCCCGGTTCTTGTATAAATAAACAAATCTTTAAAAAATGATTTATTGGGGTACAGGGGAGCTTGTAAGAATTCAGGTACATAGTCCATACATTGGTCTTCATAAGTGGACCCAGAAAGCCTTTCTCATGAATCAACATGTTAAACATGCATGACTCATAGAAGGTAATTATAAAATCTTTATTTTTCTTCCTCACTATCCCTTTAAACCTGCTTAGTGGTGGGAGTGGTGGATTCATCCTCTGCCTTCAGGTAAAAATCCAGGGGATCATCATGGTTTTATAGTTATACTAAATTAATAGAAAGTCATATCATTTCAAACCACTTAGTCACAATTGAATACTTAAACATGTCTACCTCTAGAAAATAATGAAGACTGAACTAGATTTGACATTAACAGGTATTTCCTTCATAGTTGGGGCTAACTGCGGGCTGACCACTTCTTTTTTCTTGAAAAGAAGCTGTAATTGTCTTCCTCTGTTCTCTTTTCCCTCTACCTACCTCACTAACTTTGTCACTTACATCTACTGGAATAAGCAATGGAGGAAGTAAAACAATGGTAGCAGACAATTTTACTTGACTGGTCACTATCAGAAATTCAAATTCTTTGGGTCTGGTAGAGAGTTAAAGTATGCTCTAGTAGATATTTTCAGAGTTTTAGTGGGTTTTCCTACTGGCTTCAATATCCCACCTTCTATGATATAGATGACATTTTATTCTTCAAGCTGCCATTCTGCCCTGAGGTACTAGTTTTTGGGGTACTCATTCAATACATATATTACTGGATACTCAACAGCCTATAAAATAATCATCTTGGGCAAGAACCAAGGTAGCTTTAGATCCATATCTTCCCATTTGACTCACATAGGAGATATACATCTATTGTCCCAACTTCAATGGGAGTGTGGTTATTTCCTAGATGTGGTCCTCAACTCTAACTCATATTGCTCTGCCCAATACAACTGATACAGATCAAGTTGACATAGAGCCTAAGGTTATATATTTTTGATCTTAGTATAGTCAGGTGGAGGTCAAATTCCAGTCACTGTGCTTTTCTTAACAGAAGGTCCAAGTCTTCATGTGATCCTAATAATGTAACTTGCAGTAGAGCTGAGGGGCAGGGAAGATCTATCCTTGTCATTTCCCTATAAGATCTATGTCTTAACAGTATAACAGTTCTAACTAAAGAAACTTCATGACTGTGCAGCCACTGGATTCTTTATCTTTGATGTTTGTGATAGATTCAAATGTTGAAAGGTTCCCCATCATTTTGCTTGAGTTTTTTGCCTGTAGTCCAATGCTTTCACTGGAATCTGATTTCTATGATATCATGCTGCATTAATCAAAACTTCAAATTAAGCATCTTCTTGTTGGACACATAGTTTCCTTTGCTAAGCAACAAAAATAGAATGCAATATGTTGTAAGATGAATGGTAATTCAGTGAGGTTCTCAGCAAATTTTTATGGAAAGTTGAATGATAGACTAAGATTGAGATATTTATGAAAACTTAGAAAATCTAAAAAATAAAATAACCATCCCATTTAGTTGCTCACTATTTGAATGGCTACAGGAAAATGAGTACTGATTGGGAAGAAAAAAATAAAACTATCTTTAGATATGACATGATTACCTCTGTACAAAATCTGAAAGAATTGACAAATAACTACTGGAATTAATTAATGATATAGAAAGATTGCACAATACAAGATTGAATGTCAAAATCAGTAACTTTCTTATACACAAGTAATGAACAATTGAATTTGAAATTAAAAACACAATACAATTTATTTATTTTAGTATCTTAAAAATTTTAGAGAAAAATCCCACAAAATATGTTATATACCCAAGAAAAGTATAAAGCTCAGATGAATGAAATAAAAGAACTAAATAAGATCATCTGTGTTTATGAACAGGAAGACTCAATATTGTCAAAATATCAGTTCTTCCCTATCTGATCTGTAGATTCAACACAGTCCCATTCAACTTCCCAGCAAATTATTTTTTGAATATTGGTAAAATGATTCCAAAGTTTAGAAATAAATGATCTAGAATATGGTCAATGCAACATTAATTACAAAGTCAATGGACTGAAACTGCCTGATTTCAAAACTTATAAAGCTGTAGTAATCAAGACAGTATAGATTAGTAATACAGTATCAATGGAACAGAATAGAGAGTTCAAATACAGGTATTTAAAAATATAGTTAATTTCTGACAAAGGAGGAAAGACAATATAAGAGAGAAAAGATAGTTTTATAATACAGGTCTGGATCAACTGAACATGCACTGCAAAAAAAAAAAAAGTTAGAAATAGACTTTACACTCTTCACAAAAGCTAACTCAAAATGGACTACAGACCTATATGTAAAACACAAAAATATAAAATTCCCAAAAAATAAGATAGGAGAAAACTTAATAACCTTTTACATCCAACACCTAAAGCACCATTTATTAGAGATATAACTGGTAAGCTATATTTTATGAAAATTAAAAACTTCTTACTGATAAAGGACAATGCCAGGAGAATTATAATGCAGGTCACGGGCAGGGAGAAATATCTGCAAAAGGCACATCTAATATCGGACTATTATCTAAAACATAGAAAGAACTCTTTAAGACCTCAGCAAAAGAAAACAAATAACCTGACTTTACAAATGGCAAAGACCTATAAACAAACACTTTACCAAGAAAGATAAACAGATGATAAACATGAAAAGATGATCCATCTCATTGTCATCAGGTAAAAGACAAATGAAAACAATGGAAGATTACGTTGCCCCTATTAGGACAGTCAAAATCCAGAACTGTGACAACGCTTCAGACTGATGATGACAAAGAGCAACTGGAACTTTCTTCCTTGCTTGCTGGTGGGAATGCAGGATGATATTAACACTTTGGAAGGCAATTTCTTACAAAACAGTATATGCTTTTACCACATTATATAGTAACTGTATTCAGTGATATTTATCCAAATGAATTGAAAATGTAGATCCATGCAAAAATGTGCACACAAATAGCCATAGGAGTTTTATGCATAACTTACCAAAACTTAGAACAAACCAACATGTCTTTCAACAAGTGAATGGACCAATAAACTGTGGTATATCCAGACAACTGAATGTTTTTCAGTGCTAAAAAGAAATGAGCTCTGGGCCTCCCCTGGTGGCACAGCGGTTGAGTGCTGGGCTGTTAAGATGCCCGCAGCCTCTGCAACGTCGGTTTAATCCCCGTTCACCAGCAAGGGTCCCACATGGCACGCAGACCTCTCCTGCTGTGCCCGCTGCTCCCCTCAGCAGTGTATTTCGTCAGTCTGCCTATTCTGTTCCCCGCTTTGTCTCTGGTGAATTCTCTCACCCTCCCACGCTTCTGACTGTACCCAATGCTTGTATAAATGAATAAATAAATCTTAAAAAAAAGAAATAAATAAAAAGAAATGAGCTCTCAAGTCATGAAAAGGCGCAGAGAATCTTAAATATATTGCTAAATCAAAGGAGTCAATCTGAATATGCTACAGATAAGTGATTCCACTGTATAACATTCTACCAAAGGATGTTGAACATCCCAAGGAACAGTATGAAGAGAGTAAAAAGATGAGTAATTTCGAAGGACTAGGGATGAGTAGCAGAGCACAGTGAAATTACTCTGTATATATTATAATGATGGATACACAGTTATATATTAGTCAACCCTTATAGACTATTCAGCATCAAAAGTGAACCCTAATGTGATCTATGGACTTTAGGTGACATTGATGTGTCAATGTAAATTCATGGATTATAATAAATATACCACTGCAATGTGGATTATAGAGAATGAAGGAAACTGTGGTTGTGTTGGTATAATTTTTCTATGAAACTGAAACTTCTCTAAAAAATAAAGTCTATTTAAAACATAAGAACAAAACAGTAACAACAGCTATTAATACATAACAAACATATTTTGAAAGGCATTCACAATCAAATTTTTCTTTCTGTTTTGCTGTATCTCAATAATATTTTATAGAACTCAATTAATGATAAAAACAAGTATGGGAAACAAACTATAACAAAGCAAACTAATGACAAGAATCTATGTGTTGGCCAACAGCATTACAGCTGCTTAGACTCCAGGGATTTGGCTCACATATGCTTGAGTGACATCATAAGCCTGACTCAAATATATGTGTTGATCATAGGGCTGGTGAGGGGTCATAAGCATTACTAAGAAAATAATTTTGTTTCCATAATAATCTAATGACAAAACAAATACAGATTTATTTGGTTTCATTCTCACTCTTTGTTCAAATGTTCTCTGTTCCCAGCCTTTTAAAATCCACAACCAAGGCCTCCCCTGGTGGCGCAGGCAGTTGACTGCTGCGCTGTGAAGCTGTCTGCAGCCTCTGCAGCACCAATTCGATCCCGGCAGGCCAGCGATGGTCACACATGGTGCAGCAGACCTCTCCTGTCTAGCCCGGTGCTCCCCTCAGCAGTGTATTTCGTCAGTCTGCCTGTTCTGTTCCCTGCTCTGTCTCTGGTGAATCTTCTCACCCTCCCGCGCATCTGGACTGTAACCCAGTTCTTGTATAAATAAATAAATAAATAAATAAATCTTAAAAAAAATAAATAAATAATATCCACAACCAGTTCTTCAGAACTTTTGGTCACCATTACCTACTCTTTTTTTTTTAATTTTTTAAAAGATTCTTAAAAGTTTATTTATTTATGCATATAAGAGCTGGAGTACAGGCCAGAGGTGTGGGGTGTGTGTGAAAGGATTCACCAGAGACAGAGTGGGGAGCAGAATAGGCAGATTGACTAAAATACACTGCTGAGGGGAGCAGAGGGCAGGACAGGAGAGTTCTCTGCGCCATGTGGGTTAGCTTTCTGGCTGGGAATCGAACTCTTGCTGCAGTGGCTGCAGACAGCCCCAGAGTGCTAAGACTCAACCCCTTGTGCCACTAGGGAGGCCCATTACCTACTCTTTCTTGTTTCCAAAGTACTGATTGTTTCCTAACAACAACATGATTTGTACAATCACTAAGCTTATTTTTTATTATCCTCTCATCCCCAATTCTCTTCCACAAGTGTAAGTTCTTTGTGACTAGGATATTTTTCATATTTGTTCCTTGCTCTAGTCCAAGTACCTAGACAATGCCTCGTGAGTGTTCAACAAATATCTGTTTAATTTAATGAAATCGTGTATGTTGACTATTTTCCTTGAAGGTGATAATTATGCTTTTTCTTTCAAAGGAGCTCATTCCCCTGCATTTATTCCATTCCTCTCACTTGCCATGATCTTCCCTTATCTTGTGAGCACTGGAAAGCAAAGAAACTGAGACAGGAGAAGGAGCCAGGTGTTTGATGCATTAACTTCCTCACTGAGTAAGTCATTTTAGCTATGTCAGTTTTTTTTAACTTCAAAATGAACATTAAATACTAAAACAATTACATACTATAACCATGAAACTGAATGAATTTTTGCATTTTGATACCCTGGGTAGTCAGTTGCCAGATATCACTTGCTCCAGAATTATCCTTGGGCAGCCTCCAAAGAGTAAACCCTATTTTAAAGTTACCACCAATGGTTAACCTTGCCTGTTTTAGAAATTCTAGTACATGGAACAATACAGCTTGTGCTGTTTTGTGTCTGGTTTCTTTCACTCAACATTGTGTTGTGTATTACCATACTATTTTATAAAGTCATAGTTTGTTCCTTCTCACTATATATAATATTCAATTGTGTGAAAATACCATGACTAAATTTCCATTCTATTATTAACTAGAAGCTTTCTTTTCTGTATTTTACACTTGCAGCAAGTCAACTGGGACTTTCTTGAGATCCCAACTAATTTGGAGGGGGAGATCCTTTAAGCTCAAACTGAAATTAAAAAACATGACCAAAAAAACATGACCAAAGGTCAGCTCCTTTCTCAGGGCCTCTGTTACCACAGTAGCTTGTACCGCTTTGACCTCCCTTTAATGCTGGCTTGCTAGAGAACCAGATTCTTGCCAGGAACCTGAGGAAGTACAGACCACCCAACATATTGTGATGTTGTGATAGTTTCATCAGTGATGTGAGATGCCCAAAGGTTGTCTATCTTAATACTTTCCACATGCCTTTTCTCTTTAAACAACCCATTTTTTCATTCTTTTTTTTTTTTAGGTTTTTTTTTTTTTTATAGAGGCATGTTTTTATTTATTATATTTGTTTGTTTGTTTTGTTTATACATGCACTGGGTACAGTCAGAAGCGCGGGAGGGTGAGAGAATTCACCAGAGCCAGAGTGGGGAGCAGAGCAGGCAGAAGGACTGAAGTACACTGCTGAGGGGAGCAGCGGGTGGCAGGAGAGGTCTGCGCACCATGTGGGATCCTCCTCCGGTGGAGGGGGAGCAGCCGGGGATGGAACCGCAGGCAGCTTCTTCGCAACCCAGCGCTCAACCGCTGCGCCACTGGGGAGGCCCTTAAACAACCCATTTTAATTGTCCTTTTACTTCACAGAGCAGGTCAATTTCTCTCTGTCTGCCTCCCTCTTTCCCCTCCCCTTTCTCCTCTTTCTCACACATCATATTGTAAAAGTCCTAATTTTGGGCTTAGCTAAGTGAGGTAACTCTTCATGACAATTCCATTCTTAGTGGTAATTTGGGGATCCCATTTGCTTCTACCTTTGCTACCGCCATTTTATGAGCCATCTTGCAGGCTTACCAATGGGAGAGAGCAGAGCTGAAGCACCACTCAGGGAACTTCATTGCCTAGGCTAGGGCCCAGCCTCATTGTGTGCTCCTCTCCCTGTCAGGGTGGGAGTATTGTGATTTGTTTCTCATTAGCATAACAAAGATGAGGGGATTTATGTTATTTCATGTATGTGATTTCACTGTACAAGATGTTTAGTGATCTTTCTAGGAGACTCTCTCTTCCTTTCTGGCTTTAAAGGAGCAAATTGTTATAAGTTGTCCTATGGAGATCACTAAATGGCAGGGGTTGAGAGCAGCTTCTGACCACAGAAAGCCTGCAAGAAACTAAGGTTCGCAGTTTGGCAGCCTGCGAGGAACTAAATGCTGCCAACAACCACGTGAAGTTGCAAGAGCATCTTTTCTCTATTGAGCTGACACCTTGATTGCAACCCTGTGAGATTCTGAGCCAGAGTCCCCAGTTAAGCTGTGTCCAGACTTGTGATCCTCAGAAAATGAGATAATAAATGTATGTTGTTTTAAGTGACTACATTTGCCTAATTTGTTTTGCAGCAATAAATAAAGCAGTCTTCACTCAGAAGTTCCATGTATCACTCTTACATTTCACTTGCTAGAACCAGTCATAGGACCAACCACTTGCAGGGGGACTAGAAAGCACATTTCTTGTGCCCAGGAAAGAGATAATCTGCATACAGGTGGGGACTGGTTATTTCTATCACAGACTTTATTCCTGGAAATGATTACTAAGTAATCAAATATGTGCATTTTCATTTACTATTGACATTAAAGTTAGCTAACCTAATTTTTAATTAGTCTTCACAAAATAGAATGTAAAGTCTATATAACTAGATACAGTCTTGCCTTTCTATTAGCCTGTATTAACTGTGGCACTTCCCTGAATAGGACACACAATAAATACTATGATTTCATTACGTGGATGACTATAACCTGCATGGAAAACCTGTACCATAATGAGGCCTCTCAATCACTGGGGCACAGTCAAGGAGTTTTGACAGGAGATAAAAATCTTTGTTTTCATATGAAAAACAGATGAGAAAAGGACTATGAATCATGAACTAGTCACGATATCTTCCTTTCTTCATAGCTATGGTGGTGGTGAATATCAGTTTGCAATTCAGAGGCTCTTTCTACTTTTGGAAACTGTGTTAACAGACAGATGCGATGTTCGGTGGGTTTGAGGATGGTGCTGCTATGGTGATGAGGAATGTGATTAGATAAACTTCCACTGCACTTTAACATTCATGTTCTTCATGTGAAATAGAGAATGAATAGAAAGTCAATAATAACAGCAAAAATTATCTTTCCAAGTCAGAGTTGCGCAGATAGGGAGGCAAAGAAAAGAACAATTTCATTCCTTGCTAATCTAAAAATCAAATACTGCAATTCTCTTGTCTCAGAAATTTGGCAGTCTGGTTTCTTCTGAACAAAGATTTATTAGCAGTAGGTCTTTTGCTATGGAGACCTCATTATGCTCGTAAAACATTCCATTGTGGTTTCTCAAATGAGATATGGGGCTGTTTCTTATAAGAAATTGGCATTATCTAAAGAAATGAAGAAATCACAGAAATGTGTTGACATCAGCTCTTTTAAGAACATGGGAAATGTCATAATAGACTCAAAGCAGCAGGCCTTTGAGCTGAGAATTTTGTGTTGCAGCTATGCATCATCCACTAAACATCAAAAAGAACATGCACAAAGCATCTACATTTTCCCCTTGTTTTTCATCATCAGTTTATTTTTTCATAATTTAACTAAATTCTTGTTGAAGCACTAAAAATTATTTCAAGTTAACATGCCACACTCGTGGCTGTAGAAGATCTATTTACACCTGAAACTTTGAACAATATAATCCACTATTTTTAATATTATAAAATAAATGGGAAACTGGAGTGAATCAAGTCAATACAAACTAAACTCTTAAATTTTAATCATAAACAAGTAGTAAAGGTAAAGATACCATAATATCACATTCTCACCACATGCAACCTTTGCTTTTTGCACTTCTGGAGACCTAGTTAATAAAAGAGAAAAAGGAGATTTGTGATCTGTGCTTACCACAAAATCATAAAGACAGTTTCATATGGTATCTTCTGGAAGTTTTGTTAATTTGACTTTTTGTACATTCATATCTGAAATCCACTTAAGTTGTGAATATTGTGGTAGGTATTTCTTCCATGGCATTCTGGTGTCTCCTTTGCTGTAATAAGTGAGTCTGGTTTTGAACTCTCTATTCCACTCAAGCAGAATATTTATTTGTCCTTGTTCCAACATGACATATTTTTAATATTTATGGTTATGTAATACGTCTTGATGTCTAGCAGTATAAATCCTTCAGCCTGGTTCCTCTTGGTGAAGATCATCATCGGTATTTTTGATCCTCTGTATTTTGTAGTCAATTGAATTACTAACCCCCCCTTTTTCTCCCCCCTTGTAGTAGGATTATCCATCCGTATGTTTGCCATGGGTTTGTGGGTGGCAGAGTATATTTTCTTTGATTTTGAGTTTGGCTATTTGACTTGATGTTATTCATAGGACACTGACAGAGTTAAGAGGAGCAAAGGCATCAGACACGCATGCCTAGTTGGTGTCTTTCTCTTGTGCTCCTGACATTGTCACAAAAAGAGCATAGCCTGAGTAGCTGAGCCTTCCATCCAGGGCTTCAAATGTATCAAAGCACATGGATCAAAGCTGCCCCAGCTCACTTGTGAACCTGAGCCTAAAGCAAATTCACCCCATTTAACCTATAGTCCTACTAGTGTGAGAGTAAAAGAAATAGTGTTCATTAAAAAAAACCACACATTTAATCTTGATCATATTCTTTGATGCAGTTTTATTTTTTATTTTAAAATAGTGTTACATTTATAGAAAACTTGTAAGTTAGAAACATTGAAATAATTTTTACATATCCAGTTTCCCCTGTTATTAATATTTTACATTAGCATTCTAGACACATAAGTCAACCATACGAAACCAGAAGTATCTCCTATCTAAAACAAAGATATGATCTAAAATTAATGCTTGTTTGCTTTTTACTCCAGTTTTATTTAGTTTCTCCTTCTTTTTTTTTTTTTTTATAGAGGCATGTTTTATTTATTTGTTTGTTTACTTGTTTTGTTTATACATGCACTGGGTACAGTCAGAAGCCCGGGAGGGCGAGAGAACTCACCAGAGTCAGAGCGGGGAGCAGAGCAGGCAGAAGGACCGAAGTACACTGCTGAGGGGAGCAGCGGGCGGCAGGAGAGGTCTGCGCGCCATGTGGGACCCTCCTCCGGTGGCCGGGGAGCAGCCGGGGATCGAACCGGCGCTGCAGAGGCCGCGGGCAGCTTCGCAACCCAGCGCTCAACCGCTGCGCCACCGGGGAGGCCCTAGTTTCTCCTTCTTAATCCATCTTTACCACTATAACATTATTTATATAAAATTTAAGTTAAAATGGTTTAAGATCTGCCATAAATTTGTAAACCTAGTAATCTGATTTCTGCTATTGTTAATAGTTCACAGTGGCACGGTAAATTTGTCATAAAAAAAGCTCATATTTTATTCAGCCCCTCCTCATGTCTCTCAGTCTTATTTCTGTTCCAGGATCCCATCCAAGATACCACATTCCATGTTGACTTCATCTTTCTCTAAGTTACTTGGGCTGTTATAATTTCTTAGACTGTCCCTTTTTTTTTGATAACAGCGACAATTTTGAGGAATATTGTTAAGGCACTGAGAAGTATTACTGAGGTACAATGTTTCTCATTCGAATTTGTGTGACTTTTTAATCTCATTATTAGACTGAAGTGATGGGTTTGGAGGAGGAAAACCACTGAAGTAAAGTGATTTCTCACCACAATTGTATCAAAGGTATCCTATCAACATGGTGTTTCACTGTAGATGTCAGCCTCAATAATGTGTCTCATAGGCATCTCCACTATAAATTGCCTTTTTTTTTTTCAAAGATTTATTTATTTATACAAGCACTGGCTACAGTCAGAAGCACAGGAGGGTGAGAAAATTTACCGGAGTCAGAGCGGAGAGCAGAACAGGCAGACAGACAAAATACACTGCTGAGGGGAGCAGCAGGCGGCAGGAGAGGTCTGTCGCGCCATGTGGGACCCTCACTGGCAGCCAGGGATCGAACCAGAGCTGCAGAGGCTGCGGGCAGCTTCACAGCCCAGAGCTCAACCACTGCACCACCAGAGGAAGCCCTGTAAATTTCCTTTTATTCCTTTTATAACTTTTTATTACTAATCAAAGTGAGAAATTCCATTTGTTGACATTAATATGTATTCTAATTCTATATATATATATATTTCTATAGTTCTTTTTTATTGAGGTAACATGGATTTACAACACTGCATATGATTTAGAGGACAGGCTCACACCTCTTCAAATATATGTTACCACCCCACACCCACTACCAGAGCACCCATGGTCACCTAACATAAGCCATTGGACACCCTCCCTTCTTGTCTACTATCCTAGTCTCCTCCTGTTGTAGTTTCAATTCTATAGTTGTGTTTGAAGGGTTTGTTTTGGTTTAATTTTGTCTGTTCCCTTGACTTATTTCTTTATATTCCACATACAAGTAAAAATCATATTTTTGTTTCACCTGACTTCTGTAATCTAGCATAATCCAGTCCAGTTTCATCTACATTGCTGCAAGTGGCAAGACTTCATCTCTTTTAAGACTGAGTAATATTCCATATCTTCTTTATCCACTCATCTGTCATTGGACACTTTTGTTGTTTCCCTAACTTAGCTATATGCTGCAATGGTTCGGAGTGCATACAGGTCTGCAAATCAGTGTTTTTGCTTTATTTGGATATATACCAAGGAGTGCAATTGAGGGATCATATGACATATCTAATGTTAATATTTTGAGAAACTTCCATACTGTTTTCATAGGGGTTGGACCAGTCTACTTTCCTATCAATGCTGTAACAGAGTTTGTTTCTCTCCACAACTGTCAACACTTTTTCTTTCTAGGCTTTCAATATGGGCCTTCCCCATGAGTGTAGAGTTGTATCTCATTGTGGTTTTGATTTGCATTTCCCTGATAAGTGATGAGCAATTTTCCATGTGCCTGTTGGCCATCTGTATGTCTTGTTGGAGAAGGGTCTAATTATTTCTTCTGCCCTTATTTTGATTGGGTTCTTTGGGTTTTGTTTTGTTTTGTTTTTGAGTTGTATGATTTCTTGTAGATTTTGGAAATTAGCCCCTTGTCAGATAGAATGATGTGCAAATATTCTGTCTCATTTGACAGGTTGCTTGTTTCTTTTTTTTTTTTCAGTTTAATGATAGCCCCTTTTCCTGGATAGAAACATTTAGTTTGGTGTAGACACATTTATTTATTTTTGCTGTTGTTTCCTTTGCTGCTGGAATAGAGTTCCTCCAAAAATCTCTAAAAAAAAAAAAGTCTCTCTGAGTGTTTTGCTTCCTATATATTTTATGGTTTCAGATATTGCATCCAAGTCTTTAACCGATTTTGAGTTAGTTTTTGTGTCTAGTGTAAGAGAATGATCTAATTTAATTGTTTTACATGTGGATATCCAGTTTTCCTAACACCATTTGTTGAAGATACTGTCCTTGTAAAGTTACTCTTAGTCCCTTTACCATATTATACTCTTGGCAAAGAAGTTACTATGCACAGCTCACATTTGAGGTAGATCCTCTAAGATCTTCTAAGATTATGTAGATCAGAGGATCAGAGGATCTATATAAATCTATATAAATTACATTTTTTCTCCATCAATTTGCCCATACTCTTGACTTAATTTATTAAATTATTGATTTATGTCAGAGTGGTCTCATGGATATTTATTTTATATTTTAGGTTATGTTATCTTTGCAGTTTGTTTCAATTTTGGCCGTGGGGAGCTCTCTTAGTTAGCTCCTATGTCCCACTGACATTTTCTCATAATATTTTGGATTTTGTTTTGTTTGTCTTTTAGCATTTCCTTACTTTAGTGCACTACAAAATATATAATATAGTATATTCATTGCTACTGTAGTACATTGATTCTGGGACTACTCAACTAGGCCTTATGTTAAATTCATCATTACTCTATACTAAGTTCTTCCACTCTAACCCAGTTCTACATGAATCCATTTGAACTTTTTCCCATGCTCATCAGTGAACTCCAAGTTCAATAGTGAAAGGCCTGGCTCCTACTATCTGCCATTCAGTTACTCAATTTTTCAGTTCCAGTACCTATGTATAAATGGTTATTTCTAAATTGAAAATACTATTCAAAGAATACAAAAACACTAATTTGAAAGGAAACTTGCACTCCTATGTTTATTGCAGCACTATTTACAACAGCCAATATATGGAAACAACCCAAGTGCCCAAAAATATGAGTGGATAAAGACAATGTGGTATATACATAAATGGAATAAATAAATGGAATACTATTCAGTGATCAAAAAGATAAATCCATCAGATTTGCAGCAACATGGGCATAGCTGGAAGGGATTATGCTAAGCACAATAAGCCAGAAGCAGAAAGTTAAATATCAGATGATGTCACTTATATATGGAATATAGAGAAAGCACACGAAGGGTCAGACAAAGTTTATAACCAACCCTTGGAAGCTGACCATAGATCAAAGACATCCAGAGTCAGGGGGAAAGGGGCTGTGAAACAGCATAAGAGAAAGAGCAGAGTGTACTATCATGGAGGACAATGGGTGCGTTAGTGTTGGGAGATCTACAGTGAATACACCTGAGGGGGCAAATCTATACTGTCAAAACACTAGCAAGGATATAAAATAATGGTAGTCATATCAAATATATATATATAATTACTATTCAAATGTTCCTACCAGTTTATAGCTCTAGAAGTTTCTGCTCTAGATAAATATATATCACCTATGACTCTCCAGATATGGTTGTTTCTCTAAATTTCAAGGTGATAGTATTCCCTGAAATCTTCATTATCTGATGGGTCCAAGAAAAATCTGATTTTCAGTTCATCTAAATCTTTCTTATCAGAATGGGGGTGGTGATTCAAACTCTTTATATGAAAGAGCTGTAACAGTGCTTACTTTCTTGCCTGAATTTCTGGATCACCTCATATATAGCAATATTATGAAATAACTGGTGGGCACATTTCATAAACATTTGGAGTCTGTATAACAAGTCACACACATAGAGAACTTTGATATTTCACTGAATATAAAGATCTTTGGAGGAAAATGGATTTTTTTTCACTCCCCCCTCCAAAATGGACATTTTTATTTTTATTTTTTAAGATTTATTTATTTATGCATACAAGAACTGGGATGTAAGCCAAAAGTTTGTGGGGGAGGGGCAGTAGGAGGATTCACCAGAGACAGAGTGGGGATCAGAACAGGATGTTTGACTGACATACACTGCTGAGGGGAGCCGTGGGCTAGGTAGGAGAGGTCTGCTGTGCCAAGTGAGTTAGCTCCCCTGCCAGGGATTGAACTCGTGCTGCAGTGTCTGGCAATAGCTTGATAGTGCTGAGACTTAACCCTTTGTGCCACCAGGCAGGCTCCAAAATGGACATTTTTAAATGTTATTTCTCCCAATTAAATGTATGGACATAGTATATCCAATTTATTTCTTCAATTATATACTGTAGTTTGCTTGGTAAAAATTCTGCACATCTCTTGTTTGAGTTATTATAGTTGTTTGATTTTTTTTATATTATTATATAAATAAACACACTAAAATGTTTTCTGGGTTTCTTTTGCTGATGCATAGAAATTTGATTTTTCTCATAACTTTTCTTATGAAATATTTTTGAAATATTACATACATACAAAATAAAACTAATGCTAAGTATACAACTTGACAAATTTTCACAATTAACAGCAACACATACCCCATGCCACCATTTAGTCACTACACCCAATCAAGAACAACCATGTTCTTGATTTTAACATCAAAGATTATTTTTCATTGTCTTTATGCTTTTTCTTTTTTTTTTTTCATCTTGGTTATAGTTCCCATACAATTTCCACCCCTTGTTTTGATCCTACTCCCTTCCCCCTGCCTCAGTGTGTCTCTGGTTTATAGTTGTTTGTTGATTTTGATTTTTACTTTATTATAATTAATAGAACAATACCGTATGTTTGCTTTGTCTCTGGCTTTTTCCCCTCAACATTATGCTTTTGCTATTCTACCCTATTGTTATGTATACTTAATTCATGGAATTGTGTAGCCATATATTACTCATTTTTGTGAATATACCACATTTTATAAATTCAATATCATCATGATCTATTATTTTTTATATATTTATTTATGTATATATTTTACAACATAGTTCATTTTTGTACAATGCTTGATTTCTCCTCTCACATGTAGTCCCCATAAAATTCCCACCACCAAGTCATCCGTGAACCATTACTATAGTCTCTTGTGCTCTTCCCATCCCTGTTTTAATCCTTCTCTCTCCCCTTCCCATGATGAATGTCTCCAATTTATAGTTGCCTGCTCGTTTTTTCTTTTTTCTTTCTGATCCTTCATTTGGTCCCCCTGTAGTCCTCCAATAAGTGAAACCATCTGATATTTTTCTTTTTCCTTCTGACTTATTTCACTGAGCATAATCCCTTCCAGCTTCATCCATGTTGCTGCAAATGGCATGAGTTTCTCTTTTTTTGCATTGCTGAATAGTATTCCACTGTGTGTATATACCACATCTTTATCCAATCCCGTGATATATTATTCTAATCCTATATCACTAATGATTTTTTAGCAAGTCTGGAGTGAACCCATTTTAATGCCTTCCTACTAAATAACATAAAAATGTTCTTTTAATACTCTACCCTTCATCCCATATTACCACCGATATTTTTGATTTCTTTACTTTTTTTTGTGCACTGGATTAATTTGTGTTTCCACTAGATCATATCTAGTACCACCGATCTTAAAGAAAGTCTCTATGTGATAAGATTTATGACTAGATCCATGTCTAAAGGGTATTTCTTTTTTTCCCCATTTGAATTAAAATTACTAGCTCCCCCTTTTTCCTATGATATAGTAATAAAATATATTCCTTAGACTTGAGTTTACACTTGAGTTTTATAAAAAACAGATGATTATTTAAAATGAATAACTTGTACTTCTTTATTTTTGCTTGAGGAAAATGTCAGAAAGGATTAACACTATTGGGCTTGCCATCAATTCCTGTTCCAAGGGTTAATGGTCAGTTTCCTCAAGCTACAAAGCCTTAACACTTTACTTCATCACAGAGTGCACAGATTTTATAAAGAGGCAGTTGAAGGGCTTTCAGACCCCAGAATGAAACTATTTGTACTACTTGTTATACTATTTATACTTGCTCCACCTCCTTTCATCCAAGGGGAGAGAACATTTTAAGAGCCGTGTCAAAACTTCAGGTGTGCAAAGGCTCCTGCTAACAGCAGGGGCAGTCTTTATAGCATTTCCTCAAGACTGCTTCAGATCATTTTTCAGTGTGTAAAACTGGATTTTCATTAATAGCACTAATGACATGCTAATGGGGATAGAGCAGCCTACCCAGTGCCAGAAGCAAAGCAAGTGAGGCTGAAAACAGGCCAGCCTGGACTGCTGTAAGATGAAATACTACAGGGTGCTGATATGTTGCATTTCTTTTCAAGTACCTGGCAGGCCAGGGCCCACTTGTTAAATGGGTTGCCTTTGAGGCCATGCAGGAATAGATCCAGTTACAGTTTTTCATGCAAGGACAAAACATGGAAACAGAAAGAGACCAGGGTTCAGACATTTGCAAGCTGCAGCTGTTTTTCATGGCAGGAGGTTCTGAAGACTTATGAGCTGACACATTACCCTGGACATTACTATGCGTTGACCTTTTTGCTCCTTCTCCTCCCTGGAGTGTGTTCAAGGCTACTGTTTGACACAGGGCCACTGAGCACCATATCAAAGCAGCAGACCCATCGCAACTCATCACTTTAAAACACACACAATCTGCTCTAGCTGGAAATGTAAAGGAGCAAATCTGGGCTTCTGGTTTTTCCTCCAGGGAGCTCAGGTAGTCAGTCCTTCCTGATTCTTAAAACAGCTCTTCGTGGTAGGTCAGCAGAGTTTTTAAACAAATGATTTTAGAGCAGAGGAAGCTGGAGAAGACTGATGGGGAGAGATCACTTTGACTTTCTTTTCACCAACAGTTCATCAGAAAAGGAAAATATTTTCTTTGCATTATTCCCACCTGGCTTTGATCTTCTTTTAGTGCAATGTTGGGGAAATGCTGGTTTTTAATGTCTGCTTGTGTATTTGTAATATTTAAAAACAACTATCAGGTTAATTTTCAGAGAGGACAGTTAATCACAGAATGTGTCTCAAAATTCAGCTCCATGAGGTTGGCAAATGCAGGACAACTACACCAGGACTTTTTCTCTTCTTCCCAAGGTGAAATAAGTCAGCAACCTGGGAAAAGCCAACTTTTCATTCTTATTCCTAGTGAATGCACTATTTTAAAGTCAAGAAAAAGATTTGCAATGAAGTTGAATAAATTTTCCAGTGTCAGATAGGAGTTGTAATGGAACCAGAGGTGAGACCATCCAATACTTTTCCTTTCTCTCATCTTTTCTCTGTGTGGGGTGATTACTTGGCTCTTTGTACTAGTGCATTGATGTAAAGCTGTTTCGAGTATTTTTGTTAAATCTGGTGGAATTAGGTTGTAATATTGAGGGAATTGATACATCTTGAAAAGTCAGGATAAAATTACTGAAGAAACAAAAAAAATGGATTAGTAATCACTGGGAAGGGAGGAAAGAGCTTGAACTCTACTCTGTTGCTTTAAGTTGAGAGGATCAGAAAAGGTGATAAGAATGGTAAACACTTTGTTAAGTATGATAGGTAATATGTATCTCTTTTATAGTAAACTGCATTTTAAAATCAAATATTAATATACTAAGCAGCTGTAACTTTAAATCAAATGGTTAACATTTCCATAACTGACAGTCTGAACTTAGAATTAGCAAGAGTATAGAGTCTCCTACCACACTGTATTAGTTAGCTGTTGCCACAAAATTATTGCTTAACAAAAACAAAATGTCAGCAGCATCCATTTATTTCTCAAGCGTCCGTGTGGCTCATTTGCTATAAGCTAGGACTGCTCATGTATCTACATTCTAACTGGCTTGTTCATATATTTCCATGTCAGCCTGTTCCATGTGTCCCTGATCCTCTTCCTGGAACCAGCAGGTTCACCTAAGTGTGTCTTTCTGTTGTAAAAGCTGAGGCAAAAGAGAAAGTGACTATACACAAATAGTTTTTCAAACTTCTGTTTATATCAATATCATAAAATAAGCTGCATGACCAAGATTGCTGTTAAGGAGGGAGGCAGGTCATGCTGCTCCACTCGAGTGTCCATGTGAGAGGATCTTGCAAATTTTTTGCAAATTTGCATAGCAAAGGGCATAAATACAGAGAGCGATAATGATTTGAGTCAATTAGCAAAAGTTATTAGAAACCAAGGATTAACTGAGCATAAAGTAACGTGTGTACTGACTACCTCAGCTCACCTTATGTGTTAAGAGCCAACCCATTCTCATTAAGTGTTACAACTTTCTGATGGCAAAGAACTATCTTCCCCCTCCACAACAGTTTTCAAGCTACAACTCTTCTGTTGTGCCTACTCACAAGCAAAATTCAGGTCTTTTTCAAAACAGGCACTATCTTTATGTATTATTTATTTATTTATTTTAAATAATAAATTTTATTTTTATATTCCCCATACAATTGCAGCCCCCTCATTCTGACCCCAATCCCTCCCCTCCCGCCCCCGCCCCCCTAAAAGTGTCTCTGGTTCATAGTTTTTTGTTGATTTTGATTTTCACTTTCTTATAGTTATTCATTTTCCTGGTCCCTTATTTAAGTTTTCTAGATTCCTGCTATGAGTGAGACCATCCGGTATTTTTCTTTTTCTTTCTGGCTTATTTCACTGAGCATGACCCCTTCCAGCGCCATCCATGTTGCTGCAAATTGCATGTGTTTATCTTTTTTGAATGCTGAGTAATATTCCATGGTATATATGTACCACATCTTCTTGATCCAGTCATCTATTTTTGGGCATTTGGGTTGTTTCCAAAGCTTAGCTATTGTAAACAGTGCTGCTATAAACATAGGGGTGCAGGTGTTCTTTGGAATTGATGTTTCTGTGTCCTTTGGGTAAATACCTAGGAGTGGAATTGCTGGATCATATGGAAGCTCTATGTTTAGTAGGTCCAGAAATCTCCACATAGCTCTCCACGGTGGTTGGACCAGTTTGCACTCCCACCAACAGTGCAGAAGAGTTCCTTTTTCTCCACACCCTCGCCAACATTTGTTGTTGCTAGTTTTTTTGATATGTGCCATTCTCACTGGTGTAAGATGGTATCTCATGATAGTTTTGATTTGCATTTCCCTAATGACAAGTGATGTTGAACATTTTTTCATATGCCTGTTGGCCATTTGCATTTCCTCTTCAGAGAAGTTTCTTTTAAGCTCTTCTGCCCATTTTTTGACTGGATTATTTTCTTTGTTGTTGCTGAGTCTCATCAGCTCTTTGCAGATTTTTGTGATCAGTCCTTTATCATTAGTGTTGGGTGCAAAAATGTTCTCCCAGTTGGTGGGGTTTCTCTTTGTTTTTGTTATTGTCTCTTTTGCTGTGCAGAAGCTCTTTAATTTGATGTAGTCCCAGCTGTTTCTCTTTGCCTTCACTATCACTGCTTTGGGTGATGTGTCTGTAAAGATGTCTTTGATGTGCAAATCACGTAGTGTTTCACCTATATTTCCTTCTATATATTTTATGGTTTCAGGTCTTATGTCTAGTTCTTTAATCCATTTTGAGTTGATGTTTGTGTATGGTGTGAGGTAGTGGTCAAGCTTCATTCTTTTGCATGTAGCGACCCAGTTTTCCCAGCACCATTTATTGAACAAACTTTCTTTGCTCCAATGCATAGTCTTTGCTCCTTTGTCAAAGATTAGTTGACCATAAATCTGTGGGTTTATTTCTGGATTTTCTATTCGATTCCATTGGTCTGTATGTCTGTTCTTGTTCCAATACCATGCAGTTTTGATGATTATGGCTTTGTAGTATAGTTTGAAGTCTGGGAGTGTGATGCCTCCATTCCCTTCTTTTTTTTTCAGGAGAGCTTTGGCTATTCGGGGTTTTTTGTGATTCCATATGAATTTCATCAATAATTGTTCTATTTCTTTGAAGAATGACAATGAAATTTATTTAAGTGAGAATAATACTGTAGCTCTAACTCATTTGGAGCTAGTTGATATCTTACTTTGCAAATACTGCCAAGATAGTCAACTTTAGGATATGTTCTAAACTTTAGCATGGGGCACTCTGTCTGCCTCAGACATTTTTTAATTATTCATGCTTTAGGAGTAAACCAAGGTGGAATCAACATTGAACTTAGTAGAAACCTTCAGTTTGGGAATTTTTGAAAGAGGGAAATCTCCAAACAATGGCCTAGTACAAACATCAATTCTTTTGGATTTGATTATTTTTTTAAATAAAGAAAGTGGGGGGCCTCCCCTGTGGCACAGCAGGTTGAGTGCTGGCACGCGCTGTGAAGCTGTCCGCAGCCTCTGCGTGCTGGTTCGATTCCCGGCCAGCCAGGGAGAAACACACATGGCGCAGCAGACCCCTCCTGCCTTCCTCGCTGCTCCCCTCAGCATTGTCTTCGGTTTGTTTGCCTGTTCTACTCCCCACTCTTTCTCTGGTGAATTCTCTCACCCTCCAGCGCCTCTGACTGTACCCCAGTTCTTGTATAAATAATCTTTAAAAAAAAACAATAAAGAAAGTGGGATAAAAAGTCTCATAAACCTTTCCAGATTGGCATCTTACTGCTTCAAATATAGTTACTTGAGTATTGGTCTTAACATTGAAAATGATGATTTTTTTTTTTTTTAACATTTCAGTAACATTGAGTTATATCTCAACTATTCTGTCAGGTAACAAAAGAAAAAAAAGTCTTTATCCCACATTACTGTTCCATGACTCAATCACACACAACAATGCTGGTAAATCTCCATAGTTAAATGGAGCTTAATGGCTGAAACTTCCTCAGGGGATAAGGAAAGAAACAAAAGCACAAATGCAAAGAATTATCCATGATGAGTATGATTATTAACTTTTAGTTTCTGATGATCACTAAGAATATAAGATGTGAAACTAAATTTTTATATTAATGCTCACTAAAAATTCCAAGGAGGGGAGTTCTCCATTTAAATGCAGACCTATAATATGACTCAAAATTTCCTATAATCTTTGTTGCCTCTCTTTTTCTTCTTATAAAATGGCCCACATAAAAATAATCTATATTCCTGAGAAGGACTGAGAATTAGCCCCATTAAGTTTCTACAAAGTGCTTAGGAAAGGTGAATTGTGGTGCTTTGTCTGTATGGCAACAGAGACACTTAAGAGTTGAGGAACTGGCTAATTCACTGAGGACAAAGAATAAGATCCAATAGTATTACAGGCCATTTGAGTTTCTTCAGAACTAAGTAATCCCTGAGAGAACACTTGGTCTATTCATGGACATTTTTCAAAGAAACTGGTAGAATGATGATTTTTCTCTTCTGCCATGCTCCTCTCTTACCCTCATTTTCTTCGTTCCTACAAATTATAAAGTTATAAATAAATTAGCAGTACATATTTTTCCCAGGAGTTTAAACATATTTTAACTCCTTATTTTGAAAAAAAAATCAAGTAGATCGAAAAATTGCAAATATATTACAATGAATCCTTCATGGTTATTCCCCAAACACTGATATCCTGCTGTTTGCCTCCCATCCATTGATCTATACATTTTTGTATATATTTACAGTTAATATTATTAATATTTCTAAAATGCTTGAAAGTTTCAGATATCATAACTCTTTCACTTCTTAGAATGTGGAAATTTCTTACATGACCACAGAAAAATGGTCAAATTTAAGAAATTTAATATTGCAATATTGAAGCAATTATCTAATATTCAAACCAAATCAATTCTGGTTAGTTTTTAAAATAATGCCCTTTATTAGAACTTAAAATAATGTCTTTTCCAGTTCAGGATGTAATTCAGGTATTATATTTAATTTTTGTATATTTTGGTATCCTTAAAAAGGGAACAGTTCCTCAGCCATTTCTGTCTTTCATGACATTTATTTTTGTAGACTCTAAGATAGCTAGTGTATTCAATCATCTTCTTGTATGATGTTTCTTCATGATAAATTCAGGTTATCTTGACAGGACGACTACAGAAGCTTAAAACAATAAGTAATTATGTATGTCTCAATAACATAGGTTGGCAACAGGAGCTAAGCTCAGCTAAACACTTCTGTCTCAGCTGACCTCACTTATGTGTCTGTCACTAGTTGCCACATTGACTGTGGATGACTGGTCCAGGATGGCTTCCTCTGAGAAGGCGTGTGTCTTGTCTTGTCTTTTCTTTTCTTTTCTTTTCTTTTCTTTTCTTTTCTTTTCTTTTCTTTTCTTTTCTTTTCTTTTCTTTTCTTTTCTTTTCTTTTCTTTTCTTTTTCTTTTTCTTTTTCTTTTTCTTTTTCTTTTTCTTTTTCTTTTTCTTTTCACAAGAGCTAGGGTACAGGCCAGGGATGTGGGGTTGAGAGGATTCACCAGAGACAGAGTGGAGAATAGAACAGACAGACTGACCGAAGTACACTGCTGAGGGGAGCAGCGGGCGAGTCAGGAAAGGCCTGCTGTGCCATGTAGATTGCTCCCTGGCTGGCTTGGGGATCAAAATAGTACTTCAGAGGCTGCAGACAGCTTCACAATCTGCACTTTAATCCTTGAGCCATCAGGGAGGCCCGGCATGTGTCTTTTCTCCCATCCAAGTACTAGCCAGGCCCGACCCTGCTTAGCTTCCAAGATCAGACGAGATCGGGCGCGTTCAGGGTGGTATGGCTGTAGACCATGTGTCTTTTCTAATGGTCATTCATCGTTCTGGCCTGAGCTTTTCACATGTCAGATGCCCAGGTTTTAAAGCAAATAATTAGAAACATGCAAGACTTTTGAGACCCAGGCTTGAAACTTGCACATCATTTCTTTCACCTTGTATTGGTTACAGTAAGTCACAAGATCAAATTATATTTAAGGAATAAGGAATTTGACTCTGTCTTCTGGTGGGAAGAACTTAAAATCATATTGCAATGCATGTGAATACAGAGGAAAGAGAAGAATTATGACTATTTGTATAATCTATCACAGACAGTACCATTATCCACAACTTACAGTATATTTTTAGTAATGTTCATTATCAAAAGGAAGTCATGGTATACATCTCGCCAAACCCATCAGCAACCTCTTTGGATTTACTTCCAGAAAATAGCATGTGTGAAAAACCTTCTTGTTGAAAGTAGCTCAATGTAAAATAACTCTTGGTTTTCCCCTGAGGTATAATAGAAAAAATGATAAGTTACTTACAGTCTGTAAAGTGATGATTTGATATCCATACATTATGAAAGAATTTCTTCCATGGAATTAAAGAACACATCTGTCACATCACATATTTATACTCTATTTTGGTAAAAAAAAAAAAAAAAAAAAAGGTTAAGGTCTACTCTCCCAGTAAGTTTTAATTACACAAAACAGTGTTATCAACTATATCCACAATGTTATACAATTGTACATTAGATCCTCAGATCTCAGATCTTCTGCATCTTATGATTATAAGTTTGTATCATTTTACCAATCTTTTCCTATTTCCTCCAACTGCATATCCATAGCAACCACATTTCTATTCTTTGTCTTTATAAGATCATTTCTTTCTTTTTAGATTGCACATACAAGTAACATCATACAGGATATGTCTTTCTCTGTCTGGCTGATTTCACTTAGCATATGCCCTTGAGCTTCACCTATGTTGTCAAAGACCACATAAATATCTTCTATATTTTTTAATTAATTTTTTTTTAATTTTTATATTCCCCATACAATTGCAACCCCCTGATTTTGACCCCAATCACTCCTTTCCCTGACCCTCCCCAAAGTGTGTCTCTGATTCATAGTTGTTTGTTGATTTTGATTTTTTTCTTTCTTATAGTTATTCTTTTTCCTGGTCCCTTATTTAGGTTTTCTAGATTCCTGTTACGAGCGAGACCATCCGGTATTTTTCTTTTTCTTTCTGGCTTATTTCGCTAAGCATGATCCCTTCCAGCTCTATCCATGTTGCTGCAAATTGCAGCTGTTTATCTTTTTTGAATGCTGAGTAATATTCCATTGTGCATATGTACTACATCTTCTTGATCCAGTCATCTATTTTTGGGCATTTGGGTTGTTTCCAAAGCTCAGCTATTGTAAATAGTGCTGCTATAAACATAGGGGTGCAGGTTCTCTTTGGAATTAATGTTTCTGTGTCCTTTGGGTAAATACCTAGGAGTGGAATTGCTGGATCATATGGACGCTCTATCTTTAGTAGGTTGAGAAATCTCCACACAGCTCTCCATAGTGGTTGGACCAGTTTGACTCCCACCAGCAGTTCAGGAGAGTTCCTTTCTCTCCACATTCTCGCCAACATTTGTTATTGCTAGTTTTTTTAATATGTGCCATTCTCACTGGTGTGAGATGGTATCTCATTGTAATTTTGATTTGCAAGAAATGCCTTCTATTTTAAGACTAAATCATTTTCCATCGTATACCATATTTAATGGTTGTTTCCTTACCTTGGCTACAGTGAATAATGCTGCAATGAAGATCATCTTTGAGATAATCGCTTTATATATATATATATACACACACACATATATGCACACACATATGTATATAACATATATATTATATATTTCATGATAAAATATGTTTTATATACACACACACACAAACATATACACACATACATATGTATATCCAGAGTGGGACTGCTAAATCATATGATAGTCTGTTTTTAACTCTCTGATTAATCTCTATGATATGTTTGGTACTGTTGGATCAGTTTACATTCTCTACAACAGTGTAAGGGTTTCCTTTCTCCACATTCTCACCAGTATTTTAGTTAATAGACATCCTAACAGGTGTCAGGTGGTCATTCATTGTGGTTTTGATTTGCATTTCCTTGATGATTAATGATATTTAACACCGTTTCATTTTCCTATTAGTCATTTGTATGTCTTCTGAGGAAAAATGTCTCATACATTCCTCTGACCATTTTCCAATTCTTTTTTCTTTGCTGCTGAATTGTGTAAGTTGCTTGCATACCTTATCAGATTAACCACTTATCAAATATGTGATTTGCAAATATTTATCCCATTCCATAGGCTAGTTTTTCATTGTGATAATGGTTTCTTTTCCTGAACTGAAGCTTTTGAGTTGATATTGTCCCACTTGTTTATTTTTGCTTTTGTTGCCTTTGCTTTTGCTGTCAAATCCAAAAAATCATTGTCAAAACCAAGGGGTGTATCTTTCTTCTGGCATAGTCTAGCTGTTCTCAAGTCAAAAAAACCTGAAAATATTACTTCCTCTTGATCTCCCCATTAGCCTTAACATATTCTTACCACCAATTCTTAACTATAGTGTCCCTATCCATAGAGATTACTTGTAATTTTGAGTTGAATATTTTCTGATCACTGAAAAATAGTGAATTAATTCTTTGAGGTTATCAAGGAATATATGTCATCATGTGTCTTGTCACATTATGCAAATGTGTTTTGTTGAATCTGGGCAAAGAGATGCAACCATAGTCTTCTCAGACTTTATAAAAGATGATGGTAGACTAGAAAGCAGAGAGAGCACAAGACTCCAAGAGGGGAGCTGGGGGACGCCAGGCCTGCATGGCCACAAAAGTTCTGCAAGAAAAAGCAAGAAATTCTTTTCTGGGATCCACATATCCATGCCAGATCAAGGACTCCACAATTTGGAAAGTGAACACTCAGAAGGGAAAAGCATCCCTATCTCAAAGCAAAAGGCAAACACTCAACCTGAGAGGCCACAGAGCAAACTTGACAGTGTGACTTGGTGGGGACAGCTTTAAATGGCTATGCCCTGGAGGTGTTGGACTGAAAAGGAGACTGTCAACATGTTCCATTGTCTCTGCCTGTAAAGTTTTGACATGATAACTATCAAAATACTCAACAAAACAAAGTAGTGAGTGCCTCCTCCTCAAGATTTGTTAAACAAGTTAGGTTTTGCCTGGATGCATTCAAATATATCAGCACAGTACAGTCAAAGGTGACTTTTTTCTTTTTTCTCTTTAGGCAAAAATTGATATAAGGGATATCACTGATGTAAATATGGAGATAATTTCAGTAAAAATTGGTTCACTTGAGCATGGTTGCATGCTTTGTGGAATACACCCTAAGCATCTGCACACTTTTATTTCAGAATGTCATGTGGCTTTAATTTCTCAGCAGGATCTTGAATAATCTTTAGTTCTGAGAACACAGGAAGCAACTTATAATGACATGGTATTTAGGTCATGTTCATGTATTTAAGTGCTTTACTTTTATTGGTAAAGTCTGCTAGTGAAGTAATAATTGCTATATGTTTAGATTTTTCTGGTGATTTCCATTTCTTTGATTTATCTGTTCTTACTGTTTATATAATTTTAAATATTCACAAATCCACAATAGCCAAGATCTTAATAATAGTAATTAAAACACAATCTATATAAGGAAGGCACCTAAATTACTTGGGACTTCAACTTTCTCAACTGAAATATCTCATGGCTCAAAATTTCAAATAAAATTTCCTTGTACATTTCATACCCAGTGCAGATGACTTAGCACCATAGCCACAGATACCTTCCTCATCTTTGTATACACTAATTTACATGAAATGAGAGTATAATCTATCAAAAATACCCATTTTATTATGTTACTAAACTAGTAAGTACTGTGCAGAAATTCTTACAGCAATTGTAACCAGACTCTGACAACTGACCTTCACATTCTGTTTGAAATACCATTGGTAACCTGTACAGTAACCTTATCTTTCCAGTCATCGACTTTCTTCTCTCTATTTCCCTCATTGTGGTAGATACCACCCCCTTTCTCAAATAAGAAAGCAGTTGAGAGACTCAATGTCAAAAATGGCACAGGTTGGGAAAGAATGAAATGTCTTGAGTTCTTTCTCATGGATTTCAAAATTTTCTCATTTTGAAAAAGTGATCTTTCCATCCATGACACCTCATTTTAGCACTAAACTCTACTCTCCAGAAGTCTGGGGTAGTTCTTCCAGTTACACACTATCTTGACATTCAATTAATGTAATATCAACTACATTGACCAAGTGCAATTATGTATGGGATGTAAACAACCATCCAATATAATTATTTTGGCAGTCTTTCCTCATGTACTGTTATAGCAGTTGATTTATTTGAACAAGTGAAATTGACTCAGCTATCACTTATTTATTATTCCTTGTTATTATCTTATTTATATCTCATACACTCAATTTTTTTATAGAAGCAGTCCTTTCATTAAACACATACATCTTGATAATATTCTAAATATTATCCTAGGTAATAAAACTATAAAGATGACTTAGGATCAATTCCTCATTCAAAAAGTTCATTTCAATGAGAAAGATATATAAAGACAAAATTTCATTACCTTATCATAAGTAAATTAACGAAATCATACCCAGAGTATTATTGGGGACCAGAAAAAATGCAGCTTACTTTAGAACAGAAGCTCAGGCATAACTTCTTGAAAAATGGTCCTCGAGCTTACTCTTAACAGTTATGTAGCAAGATGATTCACAATGAACAAATTGCAGGTCAGGCAACATGAGAAAGGCATGGCATGGGAGTGGGAAGGGAGGTAATTATAAGTAGGTAATTTAAATCAGACCATGAGTGGCAGCAGATAAAGCCAGAGATATGATTTTGCCTTTTTTCTTAGTTTAACTGGAGATGCAGTCACTCTATTTGGAGTTTTCTCTGACTCTCTAACCTGTCTGGGGAGCTCCTGATTCTCTTGTATATTCTTTCCTAATTTCTTTACTAAGAGTTAGTTGTAATGTTTTCAGTGTTACAGGACTCCTCCTACAAGGAGATATTTGGCTTGCTCTTCTTTTCACTATGTCCTTGTTTTTTTTTTCCAAAAGGGATGTGTTCTGCTCATTCCAGCCTAAAAGCTATATTCAGGGAAAGCCTCTTCATTCTACTTCATAAAACAAATCAAAATATTCCCATTACTGTTTCTGTAGTAATTGACCCAATTGTTCCCTGAATCCAACAACATACAATTTCTTAATTTAGAAGTCCAGTTGTGAACAAAGTTAAAGTATATACATTAGATATGCACACCTACAACCCCATACACCTTCTCCCCATTTCTCCTATTCCCTATTGAACATCCACAGAAATTTAGCTGCAAAGGAAGTAACTGCAGTGCTATTAATTACTGTGGCAAATTAGAGACAGCTTGAAGAGACTACTTGAATATGCGAGTAGCTGTGGATATATAAACATATGGCAATTAACTCATTTATGAATTCACAATTAAAGCTTATCAACCCATAATGAGTAGAAATTTAAATAATTTTTTCTAATAAAGACATACATCAAGTATGTGTGAGAAGGTGATTCAAAATTTTGGAATGTCAGACAATCAGATGTTGAGCACTACTCATGATGAATGTTTAATTACATGAATTACACTTAAAAAAATCCTTTTCCATAATTTTGCATTTAGAAAATCTCTCTCATGCACACATACACACACACACTCACATATACACAGAGCAAAAGGCTAAATTGTATCCCCAATTTTTACATGGGTTCTGTGAATGGATGTAACATTGGTATTTTTCTTTTTTTTTCTCTTTTTATTTTCCTGTATTTTCCAACTTTCCTATGATAATTATACATTACATTTATCGGCTTTAATTTCTAAAAATTTTGTAAACCTTCAGAAATTTATAGTGTAAAATTTAACACTCAGAAACTCTCAGAAGTATAGTCACCATAGTGGGTGACTTTGCCATGGATTTTAGAGGAATCACCTTTGAATACATAACTGCACACTTCAAGGCCAGTTTTCACTTCCACACACTGCTCCTTCTCTTTCTGTTATAAACATTTATTCCTTTATGTATAAGAGAAAATTGCTTTAAACTCACTCTTTGGTCAAAGAAGAATATCTCCATGTATTTATATGGCATGGCAATAAGTTCAGGTCTCCTATTACTAAACCAAAGTTCCAGAGATTTACCCAGGATTTAGATTTTAATAAAGGATAGATTAATCTACAAATAAATCAATACATAAATAAAGTTACTTTAGACTTTTATAAAATGTTAGTGGGTCTATAATAGGATCATACAGATCCCAAAATAATGGAAGTTACTTAAAAAATATTTTTAATTGGCTATCCCTTTCAATTGGCTTGATCTGTGTGCTAATATAATTAACTGACATTTAATAACTAATAACATTTAATATCTACAGTGATTATATTTGTCCTTCAGCACTAAAGTAAATTAAAATTCAGTTTGGCTTTACATTGGAGACCAATACATTCTTGGATCATTTCCCTAAGACTAAACTCCTTTGGGCTATAAACTTTGGAACTGAACAAGTGACATTTAGTTCTGGAAATGTACTGGTGGACGAGAGTAGACCTGCCGCAGAAGGGAGTTGGAGTTGGGATCTTGATTTTCTTTTAACTGAGGTAGACAGAAGCCTCCAAATGCAGTGTTCTTTGTTTGAAGACTTTGTTTCTACTTGCCAATGTCCAATCTTGACACCATTTCAGGTCATTCTTTGCTGGGGGCCAGCTTCTTTCTTCTCCAGTACTTGTTCTGCTTAACACTATTTCCTTGAATGATCTTGGCCCTCTTTATTCACTGACTCTCAGAATTTAGTACTTAAGGGAAATGTGAACTTCTAACCAAATTTCACCATGTATTTCCCATTGAACCCACTTTAAATATACATGACATTTCACTGATCTACCTGGAAACTCTGCTTGGCTATCCACTTCCTTTCAAGAAGGCTGTTTTTTTCTGATTATTGGATTTCAGGATTTTTGAAAATTCCTTTTTTTTTAAAGATTTATTTATTTATTTATATAAGCACTGGGTACAGTCAGAAGGGTGGGAGGGTGAGAGAATTCGCCAGAGCCAGAGTGGGGAACAGAACAAGCAGACCGACAAAATACACTGTTGAGGGGAGCAGCAGGCACAGAAGGAGAGGTGTGTCACACCATGTGGGACCCTCGCCGGTGGCTAGGGATCGAACCAGCTCTGCAGAGGTTGCGGGCAGCTTTGCAGCCCAGCGCTCAACCACTGCGCCACCAGGGGAGGCCCGATTTTTGTAAATTCTTATCTATATGTTTTTTCTTCTCCATTTCAGACATTCTAATATACACTCTTCCTCCAAAATGGAATGCTATCTGTGCTGACTTAAAATCACTGATATAATCCAATTCTCTAATTTTACAAATTGAAAAAGATACCCCAAATAAATTTGCTCAAATTTAACTACTATTTGTAAAAAGCATCGTATTAGAGCCTGATGTTATACTACCAAATTGGAATTCTGAAATAGAACTCAAAGTCCTCCCTCATGTATTGTTATGGCAATTGATTTATTTGAACAAGTGAAGTTGACTTAGTTATTACACAATTATTATCCTCTATTCCCCATCTGCCCAATTTTTATAGAAGCAGTCCTTCCATTACACATATGTATCTGTATAATAGTCTAAATATTATTTTAGATATTTGAATTATAAAGATGAATTAGGCTAAGTCCTTCATTCAAAAAGTTACAAAGAGAAAGGTATATAAAAATCAAATTTCATTATCTTGTCATACATAAATTAACAAAAGCAGACCCAAGGTGTTATAAGAGAACAGGAAAATGAAACTTACTTCAGTAAAAGAAGCTTGAAAAATACAGCTTGATATGTGATGATGAACACATCATCTTCATGTATTGGTCCAGCACCTATGGAAAGCATTATGGAAGTTTCTCAAAATAGGATAAATAGATCTACCATATGATCCAGCAGTTCTACTCCTAGTATCTATACAAATTAAAACATTAATTCAAAAGCATATATGTACATATGTTCACTGCAGCACTATTTACAATAACCAAGCTATGGAAACAACCTAAGTGCCCAAAGACAGATGAGTGGATTAGGAAAATATGGCATCTATACACAATGGAATACTACTCAGCTATAAAAAAGATAAACTCTTGCCATTTGCAACAACATGGATGGAATTAGAGAGGATTATGCTATATTAAATAAGTCAGATGGAGAAAGACAAGTATTAGATGGTGTCAATTATATGTGGACTATGGAAAACAAACAAATTGCCATATAAAATCAAACAAATAGCAAATCTCAGAAATATGACTGTAGAATTGAGTTGGAGGGAGGAGCTAAAACAGGGGGGGGATGTAATGGATTATGGTAGAGGACTATGGGTACCTTACTGGTATGTGTGGTATGATATTATACCTCTAAATCATATATAGTGTTTTCAACCAATGTTATACACACACACACACACACACACAATGTAGCTTGAGTTATATAGTATGATAAATTCATGAAGAACACAGGCTTCTCCTTCTGGCTCAATTTGCCATGTTTCTCTTGAATTTTTCTTCCAACTTTTCATTCCCAGTCACTCAAAAACTACCATCCCACCAAGACCACACTATAGTGACTGAGAAGTCAATCTAGTTCCTGTAATGGATGTCCAAACTTGCATGACAGTAACTGAAAATGCAATTCACCAGTATCTGAAAGACATTAAGATCAATACCTATTTAGTAAATACCTCTTGTGTTTTGGGATAATTCCTATAAATATAAATATAATCCCATTACGAGTGATTAGAAAAAATATTTCCCAACTTCTATTGATTTATTTTCATATCATTACAAAGAAAGTAGGATCATTTCTTTATTTCTCTATATTTCTAATTTCTAAACACAGGCAGAGAGAGTAGTTAAAGCAGTGAATTAAAAATTCTAGCTCATTTTCATCTCTTTTCTGTCTCCCTATCCTTAAACTGAAGGAGTTGAGACAAATAATCACAAAGATTATTGTTAACTCCAATATTCTATGATGCTCTTTAACCCAAATTCTACGTCAGAGTCCTTTTTACTGTAAATTATCTGGTAAAATATTGGGTAGCTACCATGTTAGAAAAACAGTATGGCTTCTTGGCCTTTTGGCTAGGATCAAGTGTAGAAAAATGGTATGCCTTAGCTCTTGCCATTTTTCCAAAATAAATCTATATAACCAAAATTATAAAGTGATTATTCATTATAAGTGAAGAATATATAGTATACATATAATGTAAGTCCCTTCTGGAGGAAGCTCCCTGGAATCCTTACTCTTTTTATTTAATCAAAACTTACAAAGGAAATTTCTCATCAAGCCCAATATACAGATAAGCTAAGTGAGAAGTGTGTACCTGGTCTCCTGCAAGTGGGGGTTACAGCTCAGGATTCAGATCATATAGTTTCCTAATAAAATATTTACCCATTGCCTCCACACTAACCCTGCCATTATCACTAATCAAGATAACATATTGAATAAAGAATGTGATCCATCACAAGACAAACATCAACAGATACACCAAGATCGAAATCATACCAACCATCTTCTCTGACCATGAAGGCATCAAACTAGAAATAAACCATAAAAAGAGGGCAAGGAACTCTCCTACCTCATGGAGATTGAAACCCACACTACTGGAAGACCACTGGACTAATGAGGAGATCAAAAAGAAATTAAAAAATTCTTTGAGTTGAATGACAAGGAGGACACCAATTTCCTAAATGTATGGGATGCAGCAAAAGCAGTAATAAGAGGAAAATATACAGCAATAGAGGCTCACATCAAGAAACAAGAAAGACCTCAAAGAAACAACCTAATCTCAAAGCTCAAAGAACTAGAAAAAAAAAGCCCAAAGAAACCCTAAAACCAGCAGAAGAAAAGAAATAATAAAAACCAAAGCAGAAATAAATGAAATCGAAATAAAAAAAAAATCCAAAAGATCAATGAAATCAAAAGCTGGTTCTTCAAAAAAATAAATAAAATAGACAAACCCCTAGCCAGGCTCACAAAGGAAAAACAGGAGAAAGCACAAATAAACAGGATCACAAATGAAAGAGGAGAAATCACAACGGACACGGCAGTAATCAAAAGAATAATCAGAGACTACTACGGACAGTTATATGGAAACAAGTTCAACAATCTAGAGTAGATGGAAAAATTCCTACAACTCTACAATCACCCAAAGCTAGATAAAGAAGAAATAGAACACCTAAACCGACCAATTACAAGCAGCTAAATTGAAATGGTAATCAAAAACCTCCCCAAAAACAAAAGCCCAGGACCTGATGGATTTACAAATTCTACCAAACATTCAGAGATGAATTAGTGCCTATCCTTCACAACCTCTTCCAAAAAATTGAGAAGGAAGGGATAATACCAAACACGTTCTATGAAGCCAACATTACACTAACACCAAAACCTAACAAGGACAACACAAAAAAAGGAAACTACAGGCCAATCTCTCTAATGAACACTGATGCAAAATTTCTCAATAAAATTTTAGCTATCAGAAGGCAACAATGTATCCATAAGATAATTCACCACAACCAAGTAGGATTCATTCCAGGGACACAAGGATGGTTCAACATTTGAAAATCAGTCAATGTCATTCAACATATCAACAAAAAGAAATATAAAAACCATATGATAATATCAATAGATGCTGAGAAAACTTTTGACAAAGTACAACACCCATTCATGATAAAAGCCCTTGAAATTCTTGGGATACAAGGAACATACCTCAACATCATAAAGGCCATCTATGACAAGCCAACAGCCAATATCATTCTCAATGGTGAAAAGCTGAAAGCATTCTCATTAAGATCTGGAACAAGACAAGGGTGTTCACTCTCACCACTGCTTTTCAATATAATACTGGAAGTCCTAGCCAGAGCAATAAGGCAAGAGAAAGACATACAAGGAATCCAAATAGGAAAAGAAGTTAAACTATCACTATTTGCAGATGATATGATAATATACATAGAGAACCCAAAAAAACTCCACAGAAAAACTAATTCAGCTAATCAATCAGTTTAGTAAAGTGTCTGGATACAAAATCAACACGCAAAAATCAGTAGCCTTCCTATACAAAAACAATAAATCTGAAGAAGAAGAAATTAAAAAAAATCACTTTTATTATCGAAACAAAAAAAAAATCAAATACTTGGGAATAAATCTAACAGAAGAGGTAAAGGACTTATACAAAGAAAACTATAAAACACTGTTAAAAGAAATAGAAGAAGACACAAAGAAATGGAAAGACATCCCCTGCTCATGGATTGGAAGAATTAACATCAACAAAATGTCCATCATACCAAAAGCAATATACAGATTCAATGCTATTCCAATAAAAATTTCAATGACATTCTTCAAAGAAATAGAACAATTATTGATGAAATTCATATGGAATCACCAAAACCCCCAAATAGCCAAAGCTCTTCTGAAAAAAAAAAAGAAGGGAATGGAGGCATCACACTCCCAGACTTCAAACTATACTACCAAACCATAATCATCAAAACCGCATGGTTGGAACAAGAACAGACACACAGACCAATGGAATCAAATAGAAAATTCAGAAATAAACCCACAGATTTATGGTCAACTAATATTTGACAAAGGAGCAAAGAATATGCACTGGAGCAAAGAATGTTTGTTCAATAAACGGTGCTGGGAAAACTGGGTTGCTACATGCAAAAGAATGAAGCTTGACCACTACCTCACACCATGCATAAAAACCAACTCAAAATGGATTAAAGAACTAGACATAGACCTGAAACCATAAAATACATAGAAGAAAATATAGGTGAAACACTACATGGCATACACCTCAAAGACATCTTTACACACACATCACCCAAAACAGTGATAGTGAAGGCAAAGATAAACAGCTGGGACTACATCAAATTAAAGAGCTTCAGCACAGCAAAAGAGATAACCAAAACAAAGGGAAACCCCACCGACTGGGAAAACATTTTTACACACAACACTAATGATAAAGGACTGATCACACACACAAATCTACAAAGAGCTGATGAGACTCAACACAAACAAAGAAAATAATCCAGTCCAAAAATGGGCAGAAGAGCTAAAAAGAAACTTCTCTGAAGAGGAAATGCAAATAGCCAACAGGCATATGAAAAAATGTTCAACATCACTTGTAATCAGGGAACTGCAAATCAAAACTACCATGAGATACCATCTCACACCAGTGAGAATGGCACATATTAAAAAAACTAGCAACAACAAATGTTGGCGAGGTTGTGGAGAAAAAGGAACTCTCCTGCTCTGTTGGTGGGAGTGCAAACTTGTCCAACCACTATGGAGAGCTGTGTGGAGATTTCTTGAACTACTAAACATAGAGCTTCCATATGATCCTGCAATTCCACTCCTAGGTATTTACTCAAATGACACAGAAACAGTAATTCCAAAGGGCACCTGCATCCCTATGTTTATAGCAGCACTATTTACAATAGCTAAGCTATGGAAGCAACCCAAATGCCCAAAAATAGATGACTGGATCAAGAAGATGTGGTACATATACACCATGGAATATTACTCAGCAATCAAAAAGATAAACACATGCCATTTGCAGCAACATGGATGGCGCTAGAAGGGATCATGCTCAGCGAAATAAGTCAGAAAGAAAAAGAAAAATACTGGATGGTCTCACTCATAGCAGGAATTTAGAAAACCTAAATAAAAGACCAGGGAAAAGACTAATCAATACAAAGTAAAAATTAAAATCAACAAGAAACTATAAACCAGAGACTATGGGGTGGGAAGGAGGAAGGAGGGTAGAAAGGAAGTGTAACAGGGTGGTCCCCAGGAAAGGGGGAGGTTCCCTGCCCCACCCAAGGGAGGGTGGAGCTGAGCAGGAAGAGGAGAAGCTGCAGAAGGGACTGAGGAAGGAAGCAGGATGGAGCTAGGAGATCTGGAGGAGGCGCATGGAGCCTAGAGACACGTGAAGAAACTGCGCTTGTCTTTTGGTCGTAGACTGGGTGACACAGATGTGGGTGAGACCCGTGGGGAGGTGACAGTGGCAGTTTTTATCTTGATGTTGATTTTGCTCTTTTCCTTCCGGGCTTGTCTGGTTATTTCTGACCCTTTGCTGTGGGTCCCCACTGGAAGATGCTTTAGACTTGTGGCAGGCTTTGGGGCTTTGCTCTGGGCCAATCCCATTTGGATGGACTTTTACCCACGAGGGGACGGGTAACTTTGGGTGCTTCATTTAGAAACTAGACTCTTTGCCTTACCTGTATTGTTTCCTAGTTTTATTAAAGTTCCTTCCCATTAAAGTCTCCTATGTTTTGTGTTGATGCGGCGGATGGCAGAACCCATTTAGAATAGGCAGGTTTGCAGGGTTTGGGCTGCCCCTCTCCCTGTCCTATAACAGATTGACTAGAGTCAAAATAAGGGGGGGTGCAATTGTATGGGGAATATAACCAAAATGAAAATATATACATTGTGCAAAGATGAAAAAAGATGTAAGAATTATATAAAATAAAATATTTAAATAAAAAAAATATGATTCATATGGTCAACCACAATTTCTTTTTAAAACAAGTATTTCATGTGATGTCAATGACCTTCATAGGATGGAGGTGCAGGATGGGGGAAAAACAACTCAAAGTCCAAGCGGGAGGGAGAGAGAGAAAGAGAGAGAAAGAGAGAGACCTAGAGGGGCTCAAATCAATGGAAATGCACTGCCTTCCCCCATGAGAAGTCTCACATTTATTTGGGGGTCAGATTCAAGGAAGGGGGACAGGTCCGAGGAGGAATGTGTGGAGGAATGTGCATGGTGTGGATTGGGGATGCAAAATAGTCTGGCACAAGATAGGGGGCAGTGAATAGGGGCTGTTGCATGGGGGGCTCAATTGTTGCTGATGATTAAAACATCCTATCTCTAGTCCTGTTTACACTTAAGGTGGTCTAGCTGGTTACGCTAATCTGGCCATAACATCTGCCTGATGTTTTCAGCAGATATCCTCATACCAAGACTTTTGTCCTTGTGAGAGTCTCCCTGCCTGACTCTACATCTAGCTTAACCAGCAGAAACTCTGAGCACCAAGACAACAACTTGAGAACAAAGAGGGAGCTGGGAAATGCACAGGAATCCATTTAAATGGAAAATGTGGTCATTGTCCATGGTGCAGCCTCTAAGAGAATCACCTATGAATCTTGTCCCCAGGTACCCATATCTTTCTGTAACCCCCCCCCCACACACACACACACAATGTGGGGTGGATTTCTTAACTCAGTTCTAATGAGGTCAATAGAACATGATGAATTCTAAGATTAGGTTACAAAGACTGTGGGTTATGCCCCCTCATATCCGATTCATTCTCCTTCCCTCACTGCCCTTCCCCACTTCCCCCTGCCCCGCCACCTCCCTTTCTGTCTTAGAGTCCTTGTTCTAGGCAAAGAAAGCTGTCCTTTTGTGCGTGTCCCTATGTTGAAGCCAACATGTCAAGGAGTTGCTAACTTCAACAATAGTTACCAAGGACCTCTGGCCTGTCAATAGCCTTGTGAATGATCTCGAAAGCAAGTCCTCACCAAATCGAGGTTGGAGTTGATGGCAGCCCCAGAGAACACCTGCCTTGCAGCCTCAGAGAGACTCTGGGTGAAAGGCACTTGGCTAATCTGTCCGGGATTTCTGCTCCATAGAAACTTCGATAATAAACATGATTTTAAGTTGCTAAGATGGGGGTAATTTGTTATGCAGCAACAGATAACTAAATCTCTGCAAAATCAGCAGCTTAACCATCTAGTTTTACTAAGGGAGGCTTAGTCCTCTAATCTAAGAGGAACTCTCAGTTCATGCTCTCATATTAGCTGTCTTCTTTTCAGCAACAATAGAGTGTTACGAATGGTTCACAACTGCCTGGTGTATCCCTCTCTTCAGAACACCTTGGCACCATCTGCCAGCAGGGAGCCAGCCAGCCCATGTCAGCTACGGTAACAGAAATACCATCAAAAGTATTTTTTGTTTCCTCAAACTCATGTTCAAGCAGAGCTTCTGAAGTTCCTTTTTGGCACATGTTTACCCTACTGCTTCTTTAACCAAATAATTGCATTTTCTGACCCTTTACTCTGAGGTGTGCCATGCTGTGCCAGCTGTCCAGCTTGCTTCTCTGAAGCCAGTACCCACTTAATAATTTAAATATTTGTCCCATTCCTTTCGTTTATTTCTAGATTCTAATATGGCATCCACATTTTTAAAAATACAGCTTATTTCACCATTATTTCATGGCATTTCAAGAATCAAGAAATACTTTCTCTGTAGAAATTACACTAAAGGAAATCTATAGCATGATTTTTTAGGAATTCAAAGTCACAAAGAGGCAGAAAAGGCAAATTCTATATGCTCAGAGTATGGTCACAAATAGACAGAAAATTAGGATCCTGGAAGAATGTAAAGAAACAATGGAGATTTTGTCATGATGACAAGTGGAGTCCGAACTATCTAAACAGTTGAAATAGTCAGGGGTTTGTACTACAATGCCCAATAAGCCATTACACTCACTGATGAACATTTATGCGAATCTGTTCTTGTGTAGACAGGCACCGGCAGGAAAAGTTTTCAAGGGAAGAGTTCACATCTGATAATAAGATCACTGGATTTGGACTTGGAACAGCGGGGGAGCACATGCTACTTCACTGAAGATGTGAATTCAATTATAATGATGATGGGGTGGGTGGGGAGGGGAGGCAGAATTACTTTGCCCACTCATCTAATTTACCTAATCTGGGCTGATGTTGGTTCAAAATATTTTTTACATTCCATGTAGCTTGATTCAAAATCATGTTTTCCATGTTCTTCAATTGACTCTGGCCAAAACTACTGAGCACAATAAAGCCCTGGCAGGGTCAAATCATAAGAGCAGCACATGAGGCACTGCTACTGGTGCAGTGATCTGACCGTAATTATAGTTACAGTTCCTCAGGCGCTGAACTTGACATTACATGTCCAACTCACACATACTGACTGTTTAATGCCGCTTTCTCTGTACACAGATTTGTCTGATGATAAGACATTGTTTTCAAAGAAAATTTAGAACTCAAGCAAGTGAAAGTATATTTGATGCACCTATCATCTCTGAAACAAGAACAAATTTATTTAAACTCAACATTCTCGTCCCAGAATCCTGATGATAAACTATAAGAAATCTGATCATTTGATATTGTCTATTCCACCCTCAATTTGAGGCATGGTGATGGAAGGAATGCATGACTGAAGATAAGCCCGTATCGCCATGCTACACTGAGTGACCTGAGTGAATTAGGTAGAAAAAGAAACAAGTCAGATCACAGGAAAATCGTTGACTCAGTTTTTCTTTTGTCAGTCATGCTTTCTTACTATCAGTGCAGATTACAGGCTTCCTGGGAAGGGTGGCATTTTATAATTCTCTCCCAAATACGATTTGCTTCTCAATAATTAGTTAGCCTAATATTAACAGAGGGATGAACTATGAATTTGGAGAAGTGAGGATAGTGTCTCAACTTTGCTCCTCCCTGCCTTGGTTTCTGAATGTCAAAATTGTGATATAAAAGGTAGGAAACTTGGGGCCTCCCTGGTGGTGCAAGGGGTTAAGCACAGCACCGTGAGGCTATCTATAGCCTCTGCAGCATGAGTTCAATCCCCAGCCAGCCAGGGAGCTATCCGCATGGCACAACAGACCTTTCCTGTATCACCCGCTGCTCCCCTCAGCAGTGTATTTCAGTCTGCCTGTTCTGCTCCCCACTCTGTCTCTGGTGGATCCTCTCAACCCCTGTACCTCTGGCCTGTACTGCAATCTTGTATGCATAAATAAATCAATTTTTTTTTAAAGGGTAGGAATCTTAAATATGTCTCTGCGTTTCTCTAAGGGTTGCTGTGAAAAGTCACGTAAAAAGTGCTAGGAAAGCCAAAAAGTTATTCAATTGCGTGATTGTACTGGTATTGTTGTTTGAAAAAATGAGTTTCCCATAATGTCAGGTAGTGACACAACTTTATCATGAAAGTTTAGAAGGGATATGAATAACAATGGGACAAGGGTTGACTAGTATTTCCAATTCCTATCAGTTTCAGAGATTTCTGGTTATTTCTCTTGTCACAAGTAATTGTGGTTTATAGCCAGACAAATCCATTTCATCTCAGGGGCTGAGAAAGTGTTCTTGCAACATCCCATTGTCATATGTATTCTAGATCTCTTTCTTGATGCCTAATAAAAGTCCTCGGTAATGCTTTTCATTCCACAATAAGTACTGGGTTTAAAAAACGATTGCCCTGGATGAGGTAATGCAATGACTTAAAGTCACTAGAAGTCAGCAATGATTGATTGCTGCTGCTTGCCTAAGAGGGAGCATTGGTGGTGAAAGGGACTTGGAGGGATACCCACATGGGAAGAATGAGGACTCTGCTGGGCTGATAGGAAACATGTCTATTTTTTCCCAGAATGTCATGTTTTAGTAAAACTAAAGCCAGATACCAAATAATCTCTTAGAGATGAGTATATCTTCCATTTCAATGTCTATGACAGCAAAGAAGGCAGATTTCAAACACATCATGCAAAGTGTTTTTTAAAACAAATTAGGTCCAAAAAGTTTATAACCATGAGCACAAACACTGAAAGATCATAAAAACAATTAATTACATTCAGGAAGCTAATATGCAGCCATTTAGACTTTTTTTTTCTTTCATTTACTTGGCTTAGCAGTTAAGAGTCCACATTCCAAGAAATTAGAGATTCAGAATATCTACTCTTGTAAATACAGTCCAATTGGATTCTAATGTGGAGGATGAACCATCTGCTCTTGTTCCGCATGGGGTCTCAGAAATTTACTTTATTGGGAAGGACGTAGGCACTTGAGATAAACCCTCCCCTAACAGAGGCAGGAACTTGGAGGCAGGCTTGCAGCTGACTTTTTCTCAGTCAAATTCTATGCTATGGAAAATTTTGAGTGAAGAAATGAACAAAGGCAATGGGTTGAGATAATCCCTTTCTACCTGTGAAAGCACATCTGTGCCTGTCAATTTGGGGTGGTTGCCCAGGCTGCAGCTGTAGGGATACAGCCATGGAAGGATTAGATCTCAGTTGCCAGGCAAGCCAGATAATTCCCATTTTAATAGCTTAAGGCCCAAGAATCACATTTCCTATTGGACAAAAAGTTCTCCAGGGCATAATCAAACCTAGAGTTTCCCAGGAGACCTTGGTTTCTCTCTCCGACAGCCCATGTCCTTGAAAGTTACAAGCTTTTGCTTAGGGGTTGTGAGTGTGATAAACATTCTCCCAGCAGAGCTTACCACAGAGAAAGAGGCTCATCTTTCAAGTCCTCCTGCCACTCCCTCTGAAACAAGCCTGGTTTTAAAGGGCCTCAGGATTTACTCCCTGGCTGTGACTTCAAAGCAGAGATGATGCTTGATTTAGAGCTCCAAGGTCTACAAGTCTATAATTATTATTATTTTTATAAAATAAGGGCATGTCAGTCACATGTTTATAAACATCCTGTGACAGAAAACTCACTGCTGTAGCTTATGCTGCGGTGCGAGGTTGTGCCTGTAGTGCAGGTGCAGCATTTTGACATAGGACTCCAAGCCAAAGTGAGGCTATTCATTCAAATCCTATAGAGGAAAATGCTCTTGGAGCACCAGAAGTTCTTCGTTTCTGGAAGGAGGGGTTTGCTTAGGAAATTGCCCCTGGCAGCATGATTGCCATGTTGACACATCCTGAGAAAATGCAGAGCAAATGTGAGATTGAGTGGACAAAGGGAAGCAGCAAGGAGCTGGGGGAGGGAGCCAAGTGTTAGGGTTAGTGAAACCGAGGGCTCAGGTATCCATCAGCCCTTCAGGCTGCAGCGATCAGGTAGCAGCTTGCATGCAAGGCTGATATGTCTGCAGGTCTGAATCCCAGAATGATCTCAGTGCATTTCTTAAAGGTAAGTGAAAATGGTAATTTTTTCCTTCATTTTCTATGTTTTCTTCATAGGTTAGATGAAACATGTAAGTATAAAAAGTATAAAAATAACGAGGGTAAATAAAAGCAATAAAATAGAAAGTACTGAAGAAAGATAAAATAATAAAAAAAAATGTGCAATGGGGTATTTGGTTTACAGTCCCAAAAGTATGGCTTAAATCGGGGCATCAGGCTCACATGATGTCTTATGGCGGGACCCCAGGAGCTGGGATCGAAGGAAGGAGGAAGCGGGGTAGGGAGCTGAGAGTGAGTGGATCCTCACTTGATCTTGGATGGAGCTCTGCAGTGTGAAAAGGACCAGTTCTTTTTTTTTTTTAAAGATTTATTTATTTATGCATACAAGAACTGGGGTATAGGCCAGACGTGCAGGGGGTGAGAGGATTCACCAGTAGACCTCTTCTGACAGCCTGCTGCTCCCCTCAGCAGGACTGGTTCTTTCTATCCCAGGGTCTGAGCTCACCAGAGGTGGGGCAAAGAGGTTATAACCTTCTGCCTGGTAGTCCCTGCTGAGGGCATTTTGTCCATACACAACTTTCTCTCTCTCTCTCTCTCTCTCTCTCTCTCCATAAACGAGAATTCAACACACACGCGGTCTCCATAAACAAGAATTCGATCAGCTTGGACTTTTTCTCAGCAAGATGAAGCAAGATGAATAGATCCATGTGCTTCTCTTTTTCTTTTTTCTTTATTTTCAACTAAGGTAATATTGGGGTACCACCATCAGATAGTACCACCATCATGTACCCACCAACTCACCCATATTTCAACACCATGGCTTCTCTACCCACACACCTACTTCTAGTTATAAAGCTAATATTTTCAGTAGTACATTCAGCACAGACAGTTAGAGATCATCACTGAATAAGTAATGGCATGGGATTGTTTATCACCGAGTCACTTAAAGTGGTGTATTTAAAGGGGGAAAAAAAAAAAACAAAAAAACAATGCACAGAGTTTACCTATTTTGGAAGTACTTTTGGAATAGAAAAGAAACATGAAATCACAACAAAAAGGAGAATGATTTATGCAAAACTTAAAAAAGAAATTGGTGAAACCTCCAAGTTTTCTCACAATCTATGGCAGAGTAAATTTGGGGTTTACAACTTGTTACAGATAAAATTCTGAAATCTGGATAAAACCAGTCCACCTAATACCCTTTCTTCTTTCCTTTAAAATAAAATTTTTGTCATATAAATTTCCCCATTTTTCTTGGTACAATACATTTTTCTGCTTAATTAACCCAAAAGAAAATGATATGTACAAATGTGAATTGATGATAGGCTCTTTCCTTATTTATATTTATCCTGATGTTGATGAAAAACCAGTTGGAAGGAAGCCAGTCCTGAATTGGAGGTATATTTCAAGTAAACATTTTTAGAAATGAAAAAAAAATGTCAAAGATAACAGCATTTATTTCCATTGTATGTTGGTATCATTATTTACACAACTAGAAAAGAAAACACAGGTATATAGCCTGATTTTGTATTGTTCAAATTGTATTCTTTTCACTGAGTCACATTACAACACAATGATTTTGAGGCATGGGTTCTCATTATGTCTTCAGATTATGTCACCACATCACTCACCATCAAGGTACCCATAGTCTTCCACCACGGTCCATTGGGTTCCTTCCTCCCTTTGCTCTCCACCCCTGCCAAATGGTAGCCTCAATTCTACAGTCAGATTTCTAGGGTGTGTTTTGGTTTAGTTTTGTAAGTTCTTTTGTTTCTTTATATTCAACATATGAGTGAAATCATCCAATATTGATTTTTCTTCTTCTGCTTTATTTCACTTAACATAATCCTCTCCAATTCCAGCTATGTTGTTGCAAGTGGCAGGATTTCATCATTTTTTTTATTTTTTTAAGATTTATTTATTTATGCATACAAGAACTGGGGTGTAAGCCAGAGGTGCAGGGGGGTGAGAGGATTCACCAGAGAGAGGGGGGAGCAGAACAAGCAGATCTACTGAAATACACTGCTGAGGGGAGCAGCGGGCGAGGCAGGAGAGGTCTGCTGCACCATGTGGGCAGCTCCCTGGCTGGCCGGGGATCAAACTTGTGCTTCAGTGGCTGGTGGTAGCTTGACAGCTCAACAACTCTGTCTTTAACTGTCTTTAAGCTGTTTTTAACCAGCGAGGTCCGGGATTTCATCTTTTTTAAAAAGCTGAGTAGTATTCCACTGTGTATATATACCACATCTATATCTACTCATCTGTCCAAGGACACTTGGGTTGCTTCATTAACTTGGCTATTGTAAATAGTGCTACAATAAACATAGTAAATATATTCCTTTGAATTATTGCTTTTGTATTCTTTGGGTAAATAGTTGTAGTGGAGTTGCTATATAGTATGCTACATGTATTTTTACTATTTTGAGAAACCTCATACTTTTTTCCATAAGGTTGAACCAGTCTACATGCCCATGAGCAGTATAGGAGGATTCCTTTTTCTCCACACCATTATCAACACTTGTTGTTTCTGGACTTCTTGGTCTAGCCCATTCTCACAGGTTGGAGATGTTATTTCATGTGGTTTTGACTTGAATTTCCCTGATGATAATTATGGGTATTTTTTCATGTGCCTTTTAGCCATCTCTATGTCTCCTTTAGAGAAATATCTATTTAGTTTTTCTGTCCATTTTTTGTTTGTTTGTTTGTTTGAGTTGCATATGTTCTTTGCATATTTTGGGTATTAGTCCCTTAATGAATGTATGATGTACACATCTTTTCTTCCATTTGATAGAATATTTTTTCATCTTTTTTTTAAATAAATTTTATTTTTACATTCCCCATACAATTGCAATCCCCTTATTTTGACCCAAATCCCTCCCCTCCCCACCCCTTATCTTTTCATCTTAATGATATTTTCTTTCACTGTGCAGAAACTTTTTCATTTGTTATAGCTTTTGTTTCAATTGTGCTTGGAATGTAGTCCCCCAAAGACATCACTGAAGCCAGTAACTGGAGTGCTTTGTCTATTTTTTGTTCAATTTATTTTCTTGTTTTGTTTCCAGGTTTATATTTAAGTCTTTAATGAATTTGACTTAATTGTTGTGTATTATGTTAAGTAGTAGTCTGGTCGTACTTTTTTGCCTGTGGTTATTCAGTTTTCCCAACAACATTTGTTGAAAGATTTTCCTCTCTCCATTTTGTATGGCTGACTCTTCTGTATTAAATTACCTGTCTATATAAGTGTGGGTTAATTTCTAGGATCTGTGTGTGTCTATTCCATTGTTCTGGGTGTCTACTTTTATTCTAATACCATATGGTTTCAATTACTATCACTTTGCAATATTGTTTGAAGTCTGGGAGTGTGATACTCCATTCTTTTTGTCACATATCCTGACTTTTGTTCTAGGAAGTAAATGTTAGTTGTGTGAAATAAAATTTAATTTAGCAGTATTTTTAACAAGAAACACATAGGGGTAAATTCTCCTTTACATACTCTATTAGAAAGCCAAAAGGGAAAAAACTCTAGATAGAGAAAATCAAAGAGAAAGATAAGAGCAATTATTGGTTTCTAATTTTACCTCCAAAGACACCTTTATTATTTTGAAAATGCTCCCATCAATATGGATCACGTTTAAAAAATCTTTTCATATTAATGTTCTCTTTTCCTTATTTTAAATATATAAATCTTGTAGTTGAAATGACATGAGGTGACAAAATTCCAATCAAAAGCAAAGAAATCTCTTCAACTATATCACAAATGAGTGTGTGATTACCTTTAAGGTTTTTGTTTGTTAGTTTAAATAATGAAAAGGGCCTCCCTGGTGGCACAGAGGTTGAGCGCTGGGTTGCGAAGCTGCCCGCAGCCTCTGCAGCGCTGGTTCAATCCCCGGCCACCAGCGAGGGTCCCATATGGCAGGCAGACCTCTCCTGCTGCACCCACTGCTCCTCCAGCAGTGTACTTCAGTCCTTCTGCCTGTTCTGTTCCCCACTCTGGTGAATTCTCTCACCCTCCTGTGCTTCTGACTGTACCCAGTGCTTGTATAAATAAATAAATAAATCTTAAAACAAAAGCAAAAACAAAAAATAATGAAAAGCTTTTAAAAAGCACTGCCTGTCTGGAGGATCTCAGGAGTACAAGGCAAAGGACTACCAGGAAAAATGTGTGTGAGTAACCACATGCAAAGGTAATAGAATTGTATCTATTCATGCTGACTAAATATGCCGATGGTTTAAGAAAGGCAAAGTATGTGGTTGGAATGAAAGAGCCCTGCAAGATAGCAAAGAATGTGGGTGGAAAGAGGAAATTGGAGATCAAGGAGATGTACATTTCATAAATATTTCTAGAACTATTGATAGCTCCAGTTATCTACCTTCAATTATAGTAATAATGTACCCTAGGTATGTATGTACTTTAATCATATTGGTAATTTGTTTCCGACATTAGTTTATCTTCTAATGTATTCGACTTCTTTAGATTCCAACATAAGGATTAAATTATAAAACAATTTGTAACTAAAAGTCTGAAGAAATGAAAGTCACCTAATTCTTGTACCTACCATTTTCTAAAGATTTGAATGATGCTAAATATCTAAAACAGCATTCTGCAAAATATGTTATGGTAACCCAATTCACTCTACTGATCTCTCAAAATCTACTTGATCTCTCAAGATGTTCTACTGTACATAACTAAAAGAGAAAAAGGGAGGGGGTCCTTTGGTTACATGTCCTCCAGAAACACTAGATTTGTATTTAATATGTTTCTATTTTGCATGTCTTCTCCAAGATGTTAATACCAGAGTATTCATATTAATACCATGAATGCACAATGACCTGGTATGAGAGCTTCTCCTACCTATGTGCACAGAAAATTGTTATTGGAGCCGTCCTGCAGACACATGTGCCACAGACCAGACTTTTGGAAACACAGACCTAGAATTTAACCAGCAGGTTGAATCATGCTTTGAGCAGGAACTGTCTGTCCCTGATCACATAAATGAATGTTTTTTGTTTCAAATTCAGATGCCCCCACCTAAATCTGTATAGAGATGAGTGATTAACAGGGGAGGATGTCTGAAGTCAACCACTCCTTAACTGGTCAAATGTTGAATCACACTGTAATTGTCAAAGGGTTTCCCTCAATGTCTGAACTAATTTCCCCCTTGGCGAAATATAACAGAATGATAAAAAAAATATTTTGTAGTAACAGCTGATGCTACACATTTAAAACTATAGAAATGCTTCTTGCCCCCAGTACCAAAGGTGATAAAGTCAGGAAGCTCCTTTTGAACTTTAGGTAATATTTCAAAGAATTCAAGTGCATCTCCTAATGCCACATCCCTGCGGTTTGGGTCTCTAAAGGAAGCCAATGACTCTCTCTGAAGATGCCCTTTGACCCAGAGCTCTGTTTCCTTTAGATATTGAAGTCCAATAAAGTCACTTTATAGCCATGGAGGAAATGAACAGATTGTTGTTCTCAAAGGATGTAAAGACCTCACCTGTGCCCTGAAGATAGGGGCTTTATGAGTCTGGGGGATCGGGCACAGCCCCGGATGTGAACAGTTTCCAGAGAAACAAGTTAGTCTGAAGTTTTTCCTGGTGAACTACAAATCCTGCCACATATCATCCAATGCTTATATCTTTGGTGGGTTTTATATTCTCTTGTGTCATTCAGCAATTTCATGAAAACAAAACAATGGGTTGAGAGACAATAAAGAAAATTCTTCTAGTTCTTTAAGTTATGAGTCATTTTTACCATTGAAGCCTTTGATCAAAGCCTGAATAGAATAAGCAACATGTTCTTTTGTTGGGGGCGGGGGAGGGTTGTCAAGTGGGGTGATTATATTCAGAAAAGACAAGGGTATATCAATATGAATTATATGGTGTGATTGCAATTTTTTCCCTCTAGAGGTGCTGTGTGTGCTGCTAGATTGAACTATGGGTTGGTGAGAATTGTCAATATCAGTTCTTCAGAGGAAGAGGCATTAATGTCACTAGTCAGATCACTTACATCTATGACATCCATTTTAGAAACAGTAATAATAGCTCATATTTATTAAGTACGTGTACCAGACTCTGCTCTAAGTGTTTCACGTGTTTAATTGCTTAATACATGCAAAGGTCCTATACAATAGATGTGGCAGATTATGCCCCCCCCCCAAAAAAAAAGTTGCACTTCTCCACCCTTCCTTGTATTTTCTCCCCTGTGCAATGTGACTTTATGGCTTTGTGACTTTGAATCAAGAGGTGTAGTCAATATTCCACCTTTTGAATCTGGGCTAACTCCCTCAAGTCTCTGTGGTCAGTCGGCTGACCAAGAAGCCGGCTGGTCAAGGGTGGCTCCAGCTGGGAGTCCTCTTTGCTTCCATATAGTCTCTCATCCTTTATCTGACTAGCCTGGTTTTGTTACCTAGCAATTAGGCAGGGTCTAGCAGAAGGAATAGAAATCTAAGATTTTCTGGATGCCTAGGTTCAGAGGGACTCTCCTAAATTGCATGGACAAAAAATACCATCATGTCCAGCCCAGACTTAAGAAGTGGGCAAGAACTCCACCTGGGAGGAGATGCAAAGTCACATTGCAGGAGTCAACAATTTGGAAAAGTGGATTTTCCTCTATGAATTTGAAATGACAATGAGAATATCTATTGCCATCATCTAGGAAAGTAAAAAGTGAAGTAGCAAAGGATAAATACACATCATCTCTATTCAGTTGCTTTAGACATAATACTGCACAATCTCGAAGATGATTATTTGTGGTTTGACTTATGATCATTTCACATCGTCACTCAAAAGTTGATATTGCATGTCTATTTCTCCCTTGGTGCCATTAATATCCCCACTTTCATGGCAGGCTTGAATGAAATTCATCATCCATCATGTAAGATGTACAGTGAGTAAACCACTCCAAAGAGTCCTGGACAAAGCAAGACCTGAGAAGCAGAGGTTTCTGTTTCAGAAGCGAAAGCCTGATGCTGTGTTTTTCAAGCAGCTGGTGAATAGTAGATTAGCTGAAGAATGTTTTAAATTATTTCACTATCCTCATTCTGAAACATATCTTCATTTCCAGGGGAAAGAAGAGACAAGCACCTGTGTTTCAAACAACTTCTTAGGTGATTCAAATATTCCTTTTTCCCCTTTTCTTCTCTAGTCAAAAATGTCTGACCTAGAAATGTGGTTGAGTTCAAATTGAGTTGAGTTCATATTCCTTCAACAAGGCAAAATCATTACAGCTGTATTATTAAAATTATGCTTTTCAGAACCAGTTGTGACATGTTAGAACTGAGACCTTGAGAAAGTCACTTGGCCTCAGTTTCCTCATATATAAAATGGGGATTATAATAACCTGCTCATATCAAAAGCACAAATAAGATAACTTAGAGAAAAAGAAAAAAAAACTTTATGAATAAAAATGTAACTATATAAATAAAACTCTGTAATTTACTCTAAAGCATCCTATGGCAAATAGCCTAAAAGTGAATCTTTGATTTCCTAATTTCGGTCATTTATCTTTCCTATCATTTTTCTGGATGAGACTTTTCAAATCTGGCTAATTCCTCTCCCTTAAAATGTAATCTTATGAAATAGAAATCAGGCTAGAGATCTGGAAACAGGCTAAAAGCTGGAGTTAAGGGATCATTTTCCTGTTACCATGCCACTAGGAACACACTATTTACATGCATTTGGCTATTGTGGCTTTGTGGTTATTGGCAGAAAGACCAATAATTGCTTGTGTGGGTTATATGTGGGCATGTTTGAAAAAACAGAATTTTAGAGGAAGGAGAGGTGATTGATAACTTACATGCATTAAGTTATAGAGGAGGGTTGTTGAACTAGAAATTGCTTTCAGATGGAGGATGGCATTTGACAGAAGGGGCAAATTGAAGAGGAAGTTGATTGAAGGTTATCAACATCTCAGTTTTGGGAACACACACACACACAATGCACACACACACACTCCCCTGCATTATGATCGATCCAGAATATAATATATATGAAAAGCAGTTGTCAGGCAGGGTGTATATCTTGTATATGCATGCGGTACTCCAAGATTTCACAAATCATAGGTAATAAGGGTTAGCACTGGGTTGGAGAACTGAAGATTCTTTGCCAGAGATGGAAGCAGGACCACCATGGAGTGCTTTTCCAGGGAATTTGTAGCAGCCTTGGGTGAGAGAGACGCTTGTGTGCTCATGAATTACACAAAATGATGGATAATTGCCACATTTTAAGTTACCCATTTCATTTGAAGTTCTTCAATAGCATTTTTTTTTAATTTGTAAAAAACTTCACTCATCTTCTTCATTTTAAAGCGGACAACACCGAGCCAGAATGGATAACCCATTGTCTAAGAGCATGCAGTAATTGAATCCAGAATCAGATTTGGATTGTTTTGTTCTTTTGTCAACATGCCTCAGAAAATCATGGTAACCACCCAACTGGGCTATTTCCTAATCCCCTTCTCCTAGGAGCGCCCTGTGGTTGCTCATTATAGTGTTGATGGCTTATTTCACTTCCATACTTAGGAGGCCTTTGGGGATTCTGAGCATGACTTCTCAGAAGCCATATTTATGTACAATCCAAGAGGAAAAGGCCTGCAGTGTCTAAAGTAGGTATAAAATATCTGTGATTCAAGTGGGGTCTGTTTTTTACTTTTTCCTTTTTTTTCCCTCCCCCCTCTGCCTTGTTTCATTTTATGGCCACTGGCAAGCTGACACTGGGATGGCAGGTTGATGTGCCTTTTAAGCACTTTGATTACCACCATGAAAACAAAGTGCTTTTCTGCCTTGCATGGACACTGTGTCTGAGAATTATTATCGTCTGTCTTTGCTTGTGTTTCCTTGAAGCTCCACGGTTTCTCAGCAAGCACGATCTCAGCCTTCTCAATCCACATCCAGCATACAGCAAGATTCCTTGGAGTATCTTTAAGAGTTGGATCATATAAAACAGTTCCCTCTCATAAAAACACACACAAACTTACCATTGTTGAGTGTTTTTTAAATAGAATCAGGAACAAATCTGTGACCTTATGGCCCTGAGGTGGGAACACTATCTATAAAGTTGCCCAGACATTCTGCCTGTCAGTAGGACATTTTCATTGAACGTAAGTATAAAAAAAGAAGGAGTCAGGATAGCCAACATTTTTTACATGCCACAACTCACTTTATACATTTTAAACCTTGTTAACATTTGCTAACAAGAAAGTTAAGAACTCAGAGCTATAAAAATAGGAATGCCTTGCTAACTAAATAAATATATGTGTGAACCTTGGTTTCTGCTCCCTGCTCTGGACCAGCTTGTGATCATGCAAAAGGAAAAGGAAAAAATAAAAAGGGGCCTCATTTGGGCTTGTAAAATCTCTAATAAGTCCTTAGAGTTTTCTTTCCTTGCATGTTTCTCAGCACTTCTGTTGATTTTATCCTTTGCAGAATTCAAATTCACATGAGTCATTTAGTTGTTGACCAACAGGAAGGTTTTGAGGATTCGAAAGCCCTTGAATGTTAGCAAAATTACACTAAAAATGTGGTAACTGCAAAGATTAGTAAGCACAGATCAAATAGTGTGTTTTCACTTTTGGAAAAAGAGCATAGCATGTGGTATTCTCCCAAGTCACTTTTCACTAATGTTTATCTGTGTATATTTTCTTGGAGCTTGTAAACCATTTCCTCTTTTCAGTTTCCTCCTTCCCACTCTAGCTTTTGCCACTTGAATGTGGTAAACAGTTTCCCTGCTGGACAGCAAGGAGCATTATTGTGTATTTGTGTGTGTGTGTTGTTGTTGTTGTTTTAGAATAAATTAAGAACTTAGAGCACTTGCTCTTTTTCTTTTCTGTCTCTTTCTCCACCCATTTGCAAAGTTCAAAGACATATCTTACAAACAAAACATGGAAGGCACCAATGTAGAGAATAAAAAAATTAATAAATAATTATGGAGTGAAATCAAAGACAGTTTAAGAGAATGCATCTTTCGTAGAAAACGACTGGAGTGGCTATGAATTAACTCTCTAGCAAAAGTTGTTTTACTTAGTTTAAAATCTGTTTCTAAGACATCACTTCCCTGAGCTAGGAAAAACAACCCCATCCCGAGCAGTACCAAATCCTGGGATGTAAAGCCTAGCAAAAGCCTTTAATTCGCAGAGGCTTCCATATACTTTATGTTAACAAAGTTGAGCCTAACCACCATAGAAGGCAGATACCCTTATCTTTATTCTATATATGAGGAGACAAGCTCAGATGTCAAAACTGACTTCCCAAAACCACACCAGCAATAAGTCTCCAAGCTAATAGTTGAACCTGGGCAACAGGCTCAGATGCCTGGCTTCAAGGTCTCCTTAGACACTTTTACAGAGAGTGTTGCCTGGTCTTCCTCCATCAGCCCACACAATATCTCTCCAGGACCCACCATCTAAGCTTTTGTAACCCCCAAATCCAGTACATCTCTTAAAAAAAAATATCCCACACTCCTTGCCAAGGCTAACCTGTTACATCTCCTAAAGGATAGCCCCTTTGCCTGCCTTCAGACTGGGTAGAGAGGAGGCAAAACCCTTCCCTGGCTGGGCCAGCCTTCAGCATCACTTTTATTCTATTCTCGCAAATTCTCTCTCCTCCTTATGTTTTGGCTTTCAGAAGCGAAATCTAGTCTTCTTTGAAGGCTCTTTCTATTTTTCCTTTCTTTCTTTTGTTTTTAAAAGATTTATCCATTCATGCAAACAAGTGCTGGGGTACAGGTCAGAGGTGTGGGGGGTGAGAGGATTCACCAGAGACAGAGTGGGGAACAGGCAGACTGACTGAAATACACTGTTCAGGGGAGCAGCAGGCGAGACAGGAGAGGTCTGCTGCGCCATGTGGATAGTTCCAGTCCCTGGCAGAGGCTGCAGAAGCTGCAGATAGCTTCACAGTGCTGTGCTTAACCCCTTGAGCCACCAGGGAGGCCGCATCTCTCTTTTTTTCTTAACTTTTTATTTTTTATAATTTCTGTGTAGAAGAGACAGGAGAGGTCTGCTGCACCATGTGTGGATTAGCTCCCTGCCCGGGGATCGAACTTAGGCCAGCGAAGTAACAGCACTGATATTTAACCCCTAGGCCACCAGGGAGGCCCTCTTTCTTTCTTCCTTCCTTTCTTTTTCTTTTTTTTTTTTTTTTTGATGTATGGCTATACAATAAATGTTTTTTAAATTTTTTTTATTGAATGAGGTACCACTGATTCATAACATTGCATGTGATTTAGAAGTATAGGGTCACACCTCTCCAGGTGTATGTTATCACAGCACCCTCACCACGAGGCACTGAAAGCCCTCTCCCATAGTCTATTGTGCCTCCTCCCTGTTTTGCCCTCCCTCCTCTTCTTCCCTTTCTGTAGCCTTAAGGCTAAAGTCATATTTCTAGGTTCTATTATTGGTTTTATCTGACCCTTTCCAAACATAAGTGAGACATGCTACAGCTCCTATTGCCACAGAGACTATCTTGGGTGAAAGGGAGAGTAGAAAGTTGAAGAAAGGTCTCACATTTGGACTCTCTATGTAAAGATACTGTTTTTTTAGCCCCACAATATACCAAGCATTACTCCTACCCTCTGTATGACATCTCCAGTTACAATTTTCTTTAATGGCAAACTAAAGCAAAGGATCAGACCAGAAACGTATTAGCTGATGGAGGGACTGGCCCTTCATCTCAATTTCTACTTAATGTCAAAGCCTTGTTCTCCAGGATTTTTTAGCCTGAGATAAATTTTGGTGTGAGTCCACCAACTTTCTAAGTTGTCCTCATATTCTTGAAACAGTGGGTGACTGCATCTCATGACTACATGAAGTGCCTGAGTGTGTAGATGATTCGATAGTGATGGAGACTTAATAAAACCCAGAAGTGGTCTCAGGATGCAAAGCCTAGGGAAGAGTTATGTAGCTTTAGGCCTGAGGTCTAGAGGTCTAGAAAAAAAGCTTGAGAAGGTAATGTGAGTATCTGTGATTCTCTGAGGGAAGTATGCCAGAAGACAGGAAGAGAGATCAGAGACAGCAGAAGAAATCTTTAAGCAAGGACGTGGTCTAGCCTCTTCCCAAGATCCTTTGGGGTGCTTGGGCATGAGTTTTTCCTATCTGGAGACAAGGAACTGGTCTTCTGTTGTACCTACAAATTAGATTTTAGTTGTAGTATGTCCCAGTTTGGAGAACTAAGCCTCTGGGAAAGTTGGCACTTTCAATCAAGAGAAATACTTTAGAAAAGGTGGCAGGTACGAGGCCTTTAGAATAGGTATGAGGCCTTAACATTCAATACTTCCTGCAACTGGAGGACATGTACTGTGTTAGTACGAGCACGTCATGGACCAGTTCAGAAAAATATAGTCATCTTTTCCCATGAAAAGAGTTGTTGCTGGGTGTATTTCATTCCTAAGAAAACCCCGAATCTTAGCCCTAGTGAGCCCACAAAAGAAGTGTGAGTACTGTTTCATTGACCTTGTATTTTCCACATCAGTCTCAAAGTGCTTATAGAAAGTTTTGTGGTCTTAGTATCATCCAGAGAATAAACACTCCATAGGTAGATATTTAGTTAAAATATTAGAATGGACAAGGAAAAGTCAGAATTCTATAGCTATCAATATTTTACTAGCATTTTGAGTTAAAGGGGGAGTAAATCTATGACTTAATTTTTTTTTTATCTTGGTGGTAAAGGAGATCACAGAACTTCATAGCAGGAAGGGAACTTGGGTGTCATCTACTTTGACCCTTTCATTTTACAGATAAGGAACCGGGACCTATGGAGGTCATGGTCTTATGGACAATGGTTTTGTGTCTTCCCTTCTCTGAACAGTTACTGTACTAATGACAAGTCCAAATAGCTTTGTTTACAGGCATTTGAAAGAGGCCCTGGATCTGGAAAGCCTATCAGACAGGAATTGATCCCCCCCAGGGTGGTGGTAACTTGACTAAATACCTTGCTTTGATCAAAGCATCCTTCGGAGCAATTTGCTCTATTACAAGCAATGTGCTGTGGAAATCTGAGGAAGAGTTGGATGAAATTCATTTAAGAATTTTTAGGGAATTTCCAAATGCCCCTATCAGAATCTGTTCTTATAAATCTCACCTTGGCTAGGATCTCAGCATTCTCACATATAAAATGAAGCCACTAATGCCCACACCCTTAGAACAGCATGGTGGCTGTTCCCCTGAACAGAATAAATATACAGTCTGATAAATGTAAGAGGAATTTTCATGATTGTATTCAGTGCTTTCATTTTACTTATTGACAAATTAATTCAGAGCAGTTGAGAGAATTCTTTAAGATTAAAATGAGAAGTTAGACATAATCTCTACTGCAACCAATATCCTTCACCCTAGAATCTTTAACTAAAAAGATTTATTCAAAACTTTAGATGTGAAAGGAAAATCATATAGCTATATTTTTGTACTAAAAACATCTTGAATTTATAAAGTATTTGGCTCTGTTCATCCACTTAGATTCCACAGGAACTGATTCCAACTAAGTTGCAGTACATATATCCCCCATTTTTCTTATTTTGGAGACTGATAAAAAGATTATTTGAACTGTCCTGCCAGGCTATGGAATATTATTTTACAATAATAGAATTCTATAATATAATAATAGTTAAAAGAATTTCAGAGTCAAATGCTAGGTGACTTTAGCACTAATGTAAAGCTACATACTCCTGCCCAAATTATACTATCAATATAAGTAAGACTCGAAGTCACACTAAGTCCACATCTTCACCAAACATTAGCAAATATCCCTTCCAAGGCACTACAGACTTGGCAATCTCCTCCCAAGTCAAAAGTCTCATTGATATTTGGTTATTTCCTTACGAAAAAAGTCTAAACTCCACTCTGTCTTTCCGTGATAAGTGTTTTTCATTGTTATTATTATTTTTTAATAATAAATTTTATTTTTATATTCCCCATACAATTGCAGCCCCCCCATTCTGACCCCAACCCCTCCCTTCCCGCCCCTGCCCCCCTAAAAGTGTCTCTGGTTCATAGTTTTTTGTTGATTTTGATTTTCACTTTCTTATAGTTATTCATTTTCCTGGTCCCTTATTTAAGTTTTCTAGATTCCTGCTATGAGTGAGACCATCCGGTGTTTTTCTTTTTCTTTTTGGTTTATTTTGCTGAGCATCATCCCTTCCAGCGCCATCCATGTTGCTGCAAATTGCATGTGTTTATCTTTTTTGAATGCTGAGTAATATTCCATGGTATATATGTACCACATCTTCTTGATCCAGTCATCTATTTTTGGGCATTTGGGTTGTTTCCAAAGCTTAGCTATTGTAAACAGTGCTGCTATAAACATAGGGGTGCAGGTGTTCTTTGGAATTGATGTTTCTGTGTCCTTTGGGTAAATACCTAGGAGTGGAATTGCTGGATCATATGGAAGCTCTATGTTTAGTAGGTCCAGAAATCTCCACACAGCTCTCCACAGTGGTTGGACCAGTTTGCACTCCCACCAATTGTTATTATTTTATCAATATTCTTCTGTAATATTTATAACTGCTTGTTCAATGGGTAGATGAATGAATTAGAGTTTCAAGGAAGAGACAACCCTGTATGATAAAAGAGCTGATTATAGCTCAGGGTATCTTTGAAGCATTAAATTATCATCCAACAGAGGGCCTCCCTGGTGGCGCAAGGGTTTTAGACACAACCTATGAAGCAATCTGTAGCCACTGCAACACGAGTTCAATCCACGGCCAGGGAGGTGACCCACATGGCACAGCAGACCTTTCCTGACTCACCCGCTGCTCCCCTCAGCAGTGTATTTCAATCATTCCACCTTGTTCTGTTCCCCACTCTGTCTCTGGTGAATCCTTTCACACCCCCCACACACAACACCTCTGGCTTGTACCCCATAAATAAATAAATCTTTAAAAAATTATCATCCAACAGACAATTAAATGTCATGTCAGTGAACACAGTTTGTTGAATACTGAAGGTGGTCTTCATTATTTACAAATCTGTTTTCTCCAATGTTTGGTTTTGACATCTTGCTCCTGCTGAAAATTAAATAAAGGGAATTGACTCAACACACTCTTAACAGGACCAAAGTCATTCTATTCCCTCAACCAAATTTTGATTTAAAGCAACATGTTTAAGTCAAGTGTGAATTTGAGACAGACTTGGATAGTTCTGTTTTCCACATTTCTTCTTAGTAACTGTTGAAAGAGATAAGACATAAATTATGATTTGCTAAATTTACTTGATTTACTATTGATCCTGATTAAGATATTGGGATGTAAACAAAATATCAGCCAATGAAATCAAATTCCTAAAGGATTTGCTTATTTATTATTTTAGGCTTTTTACTACATCAACTGTAAAAATGGCCCCAATGATCCATCCCACTGGAATCTATGCCCTTTGCAATGTTACTGACAGCAACTCCTGTTAATAGGTAAAGTCTATTTCTCTGCCCCTGGTCTCTGGATTAGTCTTGTAAATTTCTCTGACCAATAGACAGTGACAAAGTGATGGTGTGCCTCTATTAAAGCCAGGCCTCCCGGGCCAGGAATGTTTGCTTTTTCAGAAAACTCCCTCATGATAAGCTATGGGCTTGCCTGAGATACCATGTGGATGAGAACTCATTTGCCTCAGTCAAGACTATCTAAGACCAGCTTGTAGAAAGCTGGCTCCACCAAAGTATAGACAGTCCATTCAAAATAAGCAGAGCTGACTGCTCCATCTAGAGCTGACCACAAGTGCTCAGTCAAGACCAGAAGAATCACTAAGCTGACACATATGTGCTCATTGAGTTTTTAGACACTGAGTTAAGGATGGGGGGTTGTTATGCAGCATAATTATTGATTTATTGATACAATACAACTATATGTGCCAGGTAGTGTAAACAAGGCAAAGATTATTGTATCAGAGATATGCTTGATAACATTTAGTTTGGAGGCTGGAGATTTAACCTGGTAGTGATACAGGTATTTCACTGCAGAATAAACTAAGGAGTAACATAATAGCTGAAACAAGTGTTAGTAACTGCTCTATGCAGCCATAAATGATAAAATGACAACAGAAAGATCAAGGAAAACAGATGCTGGATAAAACTTCCTCAGAGTACAAACTGAATAGAGAGATGGCGAGATAATCTATAAATGCAATTCTTCACATAACGAGTTCTATGCTGCTTAAAGAGAGGGTGAGCTCCCCAAGATATAATCACTCTGGGGTATGGTAATCACTTCTTAAGGTTTAAAATGGTTTTAAAGTTGCAATTGTATGGGAAATATATTTAAAAAATTATATAAAAAAATAAAAAATAAAATGGTTTTTAAAAAATCCAACTCAAACATGCTGGCCTCTCTCTGTCTCTCTGCCTCTCTCTCTCTCCTCCCCCCTTTCTGCTCTTCCTCCCTATCCCCCCATTTCCTCCCTCTATTCCCTCTTTTTTTAATCTCTTTCTTTTTGTGTTAGTTAATTTTCAGGCATGTTTTATTCATATATGGTGGCCCTGGCCTTCTGAACTTTATATTATCCTACCGAAGTCCTTGTAGCAAAATATTTTCTCAAATAATTTTCCAAACAAATTTCTAGAATTGAATCCACATTGTCCAGAATTGGGTCTTGCATGTAACCCTAACTAAGAAAATGCACACTCCTTCAGTGGGGCATGGATCTTGCGTCTGCCTCTAGAAATGGGAATAGGGAAAAATCCAACTTCATCCATATTACATGGGATAGGTGTGGAGTGAGGTGGTCTCCCACAATAAACGTGAAAGCTGTTATCAGAAAACAAAAGGAATGGACTTTTGGGCCTCCCCGGTGGCGCAGCCGGTTGAGGGCCATGCTGTGAAGCTGTCCAAAGCTGGCAGGGGAGGAACACACATGGTGCAGCAGATCTCTCCTACCTCGGCCGCTCCCCGCAGCAGTGTCTTCGGTCCGTCTGCCTGTTCTACTCCCCGCTCTGTCTCTAGAGAATTCTTTCACCCTCCTGTGCCTCTGACTGTACCCCAGTTCTTATATAAATAAATAAATCTTAAAAAAATTTAAAAAAAAAAAGGGAATGGATTGTCTACCAAATAGAGTTAGATTGTAGGATTTCATGGTCCTTTCTAGTGTTTCATTCTGGCCATTCTTCACAGAAAGAATAAGATCTGCCTAAAGGAGGTGAATTTAAGAATTAAGGGAAATCTGCTCACTCAAGGCAACAATGGTCAAAGTACTTCCATTCAACAAGGACTCCCTGAGTGCCTGTTATGTAGGTGGCATTATTCTGAGTGCTTTGGAACCATCAGTCGGCTACCCCAAGCCTTACTTGTCCTCTGGCCAGGACACTATCTGAAAATGCTGGAACAGATATGCAAAATTTCCTTTTTTCCTTCTTGCCTTTCTATCTTCCATTCCTCCCTCCATTCTTCTTTCTTTTCTGATTTTGATCTCAGGGGAGGAGGATTAAGTTGATCAGATTCTTCATTTCCTGGCATATTATCATCATTGCGTCACATCCTTTATTATGCAATTAGTTATTTATTCTTTTTTATCTCTATTCTCCATCTTCTTTTCCTTTATCCCTCTAGGCAACATGCTGTGTTTAATAAATATCTTTTTGTTTATATGCATTCTTGTAACAAGTCTTTTCTTCCATATCTTTCATTCAAATTTGCTTTTTATAAATTACATAAATTAAATATCTATTCTACATGTAAAATATGTGTCTATCATATTTTATATTGTATATGTAAACAGATAAATGCTTACAGACCTATAAAATTTACATACAGTTTTGTTTTCTGCTGTCTCTCCATTTCAGACTTGAAATCCACTCATGTTTGTAAGCATCTAGTTCAGTTACTTCTAGCTGCTGCAGGTAAAATGTTCCATTTTATATTTTTTTTTAAGGAGCCGTAAATGTCAACATACTTCAAAGTGACTCACTATTATGTGACTGACACCCAGCCCTGAAACAAGTCTCTACAGGAGGCCACGCAGTCTGGAATGAGACATGGAATGAGGAAAAAATACAGACATGAGGCCCTTTGGGTCTCTCCATTAGTGGGGAAGACCTGGCCCTGACAGTGAGCAGAAGTTAAGAGTCCAGTTTTTCAGAGGAGGAAAAACAAACCACAATTCATCTAGAATAGAAGCCAGAGCTCCAGAACCTAACTTGGCAGCACTTACCAGACAAAGCCCATTTCAGGGAAACTGAAGTGTCCTTGTAAAATATTTGCAAATACCTTTATCTGCCACCCCATAGTGAAACTCATCAATATATGTGAAGTCTTCCTTTGAATGTAGGATTGAAGAAGAAGAAATACATTTTAAAAAGGAAAATTAAGAGTTTCAAAAGCCTTTTTCCCAAGTCCAATACATTTTTTTACTTCTCAATAACTAGGAGTTATTAAAATGCTTATGCAGGAGAACCAGCCATATACCAGCTCTTCAAAACTATCTTGCCACAGACACCCCTAATTAGATATAATTACATGGAATTCATCATAATTCAGGCTTATAAAGTTGCTCACCATTGAAACCTGGTTTTGATGGAGATCAGGTTACCTTTTAAGGGTGGTCTTAAATGCCAATATGTATTTTAAGGAAAGACATGAATTTACACATATCTGCAAATATATTCCATTACTGGGTAGGATTTGGGGGTTATTTATTAGATTATTCCTGAGTAAGAATGAATTTGGAGCCCTAATTCTCTACGGCCTCATTATGGCTGGAGGGTATACATCTTCATTCTTGATTTGGGGCAGCTTGGACCTGTGGCTTGTGTTAATCAAAAGAAAGTAAGAGTGTGACATTTCTGAGTCCAGAGCTTAAGAAGCTCTTATTTGTTTCCAGCACTTCTATCACCACTGCCACAAACTTCCCTGGGTTCTACTACCCATCAGCTCTGGAGTCCAGATGGAACACACATGGAAGAGTCCAGAACCCAGCCCTGCTTGAGGAGCTATGTCAAGTCAGATTGAACTCAAAACAGATCTGCCAACTGAGCCCTACTTCCACTGACTGCCCCACCAACACACAAATACTAGTTGAAATGATTGAAATATCATGAATGTGATATACTGAAATACAATGATCAGTGCTTGAAATATGGTGGTCTGCTTTCTAACATATTAGAAATACCTCACCTGATGATATAAGGCATCATCAGTTTACAATAAGACATTTGTATTGGAGTTAGGCACATACTTATTTCTGAGTATACCTCTCTACTCCCAAGTATAGCAGAACTGCTGTCAGATTTTATAAGGCACATCACTTTCCACAGCATTTTTAATTAGTTCCTTTGACTATAACAGTGTGACCAGAACAATTCCACTGTTAGCAGTAGGACTCAATAAACTATTTTTTATCACTTCCTTAATATAATTTAATGCAGATATGGAAAGAAATGAAGGAAGAATAAATAGATTCAAAGTCTCATGGCTTGTTTTTGGGATGTGGTCACTTCCTCCAAACAGTCATGATGGGTTTCAGGTTTTGGGGGGAATAAAAAACTCTTGTAAACATACACACAGGCCATCTCTGGTAGGAAAACGCCACACCCCCACCCCATGGTCAGGTCTCTTGAATGGTTTTTCCCTGACATGTTCTTAATCCCTTGGGACTCCTCTGCATCCACAGGAAATTTCTAGGCTTCAAACTGAACTCTGAATCCTAGGGAAGCAGTTTTCCAAAGTACCTACTGCATGACAGTACTTTTGTAGGTCCTGGGAAATACTAGATATCTGAGACCAACATAGGTAAGTATCTTTGGTCTTAAGAAACCTTTGTTTCTTCTATAAAGAGTTGAAATTCAGTGCAATAATTACAGAGAATGCTAAGCATAATAAAGCAAAAAATAACAGGGTGATGGAATAAAGAGCTACTTGAATAAAATGTAGTCAGAGAAAGGCTGCTGAAAGAACAGGGGACCTGAAAGATCAGAAGGTACCAAGGACAGTGAGATGGGATGTGTGGGCAACAGGTAAGTAAGCACAGAAAATGAATCAGGAATATAGAGATTTTGAGGAGGAAAATGGTCAATGTATACTGAACATAGTAAACAAAGGGGAAAGAAGTTATGAAATAAAAAAAAATGTTAGACAGAAACCTTCAAATTTCAGATTTTCTGATCTGGAATAAGAAATTTATATTTTATTCTAATGTCAATGGGTAGCACTGACAGGTTTCAAGCAAGGAAGTGATATCTAATTTGATTATATTATAAATGATCACTCTAATATATACATAGAAAATAGACCACAAGGAGGTAATAGTGGAAGCCAGGAGTACAAATGAAAGCTGTTGCAGCAATTCAGAGACAGATGATGGCAGCTGAGAAGGTACAACGTAGTCAAATCAGAATTTGGAAGACAGAACCAACAGAGTATCGCAAGGCAGAGAGAGGAGTCTAAGAGATATCCCTGAGTTTACAACTGGGATACTGTGTAGATTGTGACGTATATGATACCAGAGAATAGAACAGGTTCTGGAAAATCAGAGTCTGTCTACTCTCTGTATTATTTTTTAAATGTTAATTTGACATCCACACTTAACTCTGAGAAATCTGGATTTAGGACTTGAATGTGGGAAAACAAGTCATTTGCATTTCCACTGTTAGGAGCCTTTCTCAGAAATACAATAATATTTTTAATCATTCTGTTAAGAATTCTTTTAGATGAAGCACTTGTCACAATTGATATATTCATTTAATAAGATTCTGCAGGGCCTCCCCTGGTGGCGCAGCGGTTGAGCGCTGGGTTGCAAGTGCCAGTTCGATCCCCAGTGCAGTGCCAGTTCAATCCCCAGCCACTGGCAAGAGTCCCACAATAAAAAAAAAAAAAAAAAAAAAAGATTCTGCAAAACATCGCATGATATCCAGTCACCAAATGCTACATGGTTATAGTTAATTTATTTTTAAAGCAAGTCCCACTAATTCTGCCCTATTATATTAGTTTAAATGACTTGAACAATTTCTTCCATAGAGTAACCTCATGGAGCATTCATGGAGAAACAGCAGTTAAGAATCTTGTCCCTAAATGACCATATCTCCCCTCTATCCAGCCCACCCCTTTCCTCCCCCAACATGCATATACACATAGCAAACTTCAACTGAAAAGTTTCACTTCTAAGTTGCAGGCTTCCTCCTATGATCTTATTTGAGTAAAAAGTCTATGATTTTTTAAAAAACTTGGCATCCCAGTCTCCAAAGTCATGCTTTTGCCTTGAATGCGTTCTTCTAAGTCTCAGTGTGCAATACTTGGCTGTAAGTAAACACTGTTTATACTTTTTTCTTTTTGGTGTCTGTAGCCAATTCTGTATCTTGAGGCAAGGTGCCTCAAAAGGCTATAAGAACTGAAATAATTCCAGGTTTAAAGCTCATGCTAGCCTGCAGCTGAAGGAAGAGTTAATGAAGCAAATCTGTCATTAGTTAGAAATACTATGGCAACTAGATTTGTCACATTTTGCAATGCAGAAGCCATGAGGACAAACTCCCATCTCATGTTTAATTTTACACAGCTGAAAACCTAAGATTCTAAAATGTCAGGATTAAAAGGCAGCCAATACGCCCTTCATAGGATTTACAGAGGCATGTCCTGATCACCTGTCAATTTATAAATATCTTGAGGTTACATTGCATTTTGTGTACATTGCATTGAACAAATATTCCGATACCCTCCAAGGACTCTAGTAATACTATACATCCTGCGTTAATAAACTACAAAATGTGGCCAAGGAATTTATATGTAGCAGGAATGATATTTAGGTCAACCAAAACATTCATGCTATTCTTTCCTTAATATAAAGTTACACTAGGAAGCAACTGCCTAGCCAGCAACTACATTTCCCAGAAGCCACTGCAGTTAACTGAAGTCATATGATTGTTTCAGTCAGTGGAATGTAAGCAGAAGTGAAGTGCATTAAAAAAAAATGGATGCATGCCTCTCTATAACCTTTCTCCTTTTTACTAGCTGAAGTGGGGATATTTCACTGGAAAATCTTGGAAATCATCTGTGGAAGATGACAGTGTTTCAATTAGCCAAGATCCTCGAATTGTCCAAAGGATGAGAACTGCTTAATGATCTATTTATCTGTCCAGAATTCTTATTAAGGAAGAAAGAAGAATCAATCACATTTGACTCATTAATATTTTGGGTTACCTATTAAAGCCAATTCTAATTAATATAGAATGATAATTATGAAAAGCACTGAAGATGAAGACTACCCCAATAGCTCTAAAATTAAACTGCTTGGTTTACTTATTTTTACTAATTGCTTTTTATTTATTTCCACCTTTATGGTCAGCACACTGACCATAATGAGAAAATGTATGCAGGAATGTCCATCCTATATAAATTCACATGATATTGATTTCTAGAACTAAAAGGCTATTATTGGTGGTCTATAATTCTTCCTTTCCCTATACCACATTTATAAGAAATTAGAATCAAAGAAAATTGGGTGCTACAACTCCTTTCTTAGTAATAACATCTGGGCTTACCTTTGGGGAACTACAGCTCTCAACTTTTAATGGAAATGCTAACCATGGTGCTCTATTCTTTATTGGTCAAGAACTGACTAAAAAAAAAATTATTTTCTAAGTTTACCACACTCTGTACCTGGACTCTTTAATAGAGTATCAGGTAGAACATAAGGTTGCAATCAATGCATTTTTATATCAGCACCATGAAAATGACTATTTCCTGTTTCTTGGGGCCTCAGAATTATCTTCAGACCATGATTTTTTTTTTCTGGTGTTTCCTTCAATTCTCTCAACTTCTGCATTTCCTTCTGTTACATTTACATTCCTTCTGTTCTATTTCTTTATTATGTTCGAGTTGTATATTTGTTATCTACTGATGCAAAACAAGATACCACAAAACTTAGTAACTTATATTCCAACAGCAGATACTTCCCACAGTTTCTGTGGGAAAGAGATTCAAGAGTAGCTTAGCTGGGTGATGCTGACTCAGTCTCTCTCATGAGGCTATAGTCAGTGTTGGTCAAACCTGCAATCATCTGAGAGTTTGACCAGAGATGGAGAGTCCACTTAAAATGATTCACTCACATGGTTGACAAGTTGGTACTGGCTGTTGGCAGGAGCCTCAGCTGTACATCTCATGGACTCCCTTGAGTATCCTCGTGGCCTGATAGCAGGTGTCTCTCAGAGGAAGTATCCAAGAGATTAAAGTGAAAGCTAAAACAATTTGTCCTATTCTCAGGAGTTACTTGTAATTTGTTAACATTCTAAGGCCACATAGTCTTGATTTAGCGTAGGACGAGCTCATGTAAGGTGTGAATATCAGAAGACAAAGATGATTAGGGACCATCTTGGAAGCTGACAGTCATGTGGGATTAATTTCTGTTTCTTGCAACCACAGAAGCCTAGTCAGTATACATGATCAGGTTGAAAAAATGCAGGTTGCTTTCATAGATCCTTAAGGATGACTCTAAAAGGTAGAGAGTTAACTTCTGAGATTACAGGTTCCAAAAAGTTGGCAGTAAACTTTGGACCATGCATATTTTTGTGCAGTTTTATATTCATGATATTCAACTTTGATTATGGTGATTTTAAAATTTTCAATGTTAATGATGTCCCCAAATCTTGGGAACTTTTAATAACACTCTATAAACTTTGATGATGGTTAGACTACACCCATGACCACTTTTTATCCATAAAATATGTTCATATTAATTTACTACATTTCCAATCTCATTTTACATAATTATTTGCAGTAATCACTTTGTGACTACTATATAAATCATTTTGTTCCATTAGTTACAGTACCAGTTTATAAATGTTTTATTGAAGAAATTAGAATCAAAGAGAATTGGTTGCCACAATCCAACTTTCTGGTTTTACTGATGAAGAAACTGAAGCCTGTGACATTATGTATTATTCCCACAACCACATGCTCAGTGAGATAGCTGAACCCAAGTACGCTAAATTCCGTACCAATATTTGTCCCATCATGAGTTTAAACTGTGCTGTAGCTTAGAAGTCAGTCCAATCACTCCTTTTGCTATTTCATTGACAAAATCATGTTATACTTCCTTCTGAACTTTATTGAAAATAATAACATGAAAATATTTTTTGTGTCTTTTGGGTAGATTCATAGGAGTGGAACTGCTGGATCGTATAGTAGCTCCAATTTTAGCAGTGCGAGGGTCCTCTACACAGCTTTCCATAGTAGTTTCACTTATAGGAGGAATATAGGGGACCCAAACAAGGAATCAAGAAAGATGAAAACAAAACCAGGAGGCAAAAGATAAATTGGAGATATTCATCAGGAGAGGGAGTGAGAGAGGGATCAAGACAGGGGAGGGAAAAACACAAGAGACAATGGTAATGCTTCATGTGTGACATGGTGATAGGAATTCTACAGGACTTACACCTGAGAGGAACAATGATGTAAAAAGTACATATATAAATTAATAATTAAATAACATAATAAATACAGGGGAAAAATGTATCACATAAATACTTAATCCCATTTTAAATAGGAAGTAAAGACCTGAGAAGGCATTTCATTAACTTATCAATTAAAAATGAAGGTAAAAGCATAATGGGATGTTTTAAAGATGATTTACAGGGTGTGTAGAGTAATTGTATACTTCCCTGGGTGAATTGTAAAACCACTTAAATTCTACCAAGGATGTGATCTTCATCTCACTCAGGGAGATCCAGTATTTTATAGCTTTTACAAGATACATATTTGGAGAATGCTTGTAGGGGAATGGGACACTGGGTTTTGGAGTGTGTTTGGCCGGGGGGTGGGGGGGATGGGAGGGGCACTAGTCTTAAGAAGCACATAACTACAGAATGAGACAAAAACAAATTTTTGTTATTTCTAATGAGTTTAGTAAATTGCTTTAAAACCTGTGTTTGTTCTCAGGGTTGATGGCTAAGCCAAGCAATACCTGCTTTCCCTGAAGCTATTGAAATAATAACATTTCAGAGTTCAAGAAAGATTGTCATATATTCTTACCTCTGAAATTCCAGATTCTAGGGTTTCAAATCTAACTTAAGTTAAAGGCAAATTAGAGCAGAGTTTCTCTATTCAAAACTACTAAGGGATCATATAATCTTTATTTGGGGGCCTCTTTTGTGAATTGCAGAGTGGCTTAGCAGCATCCCTGGATTCTCCCCACTAGATGCCAGTAGCATCCCTCTTCCATTTGAGACAAACAAAAATGTGTCTCCAGACACTACCCAATGTCCCTGAGGGATACATCTACTAAGATTGACAATCTCTTGTCTTAAGGGAAGGTTCTGGATCACAGAGGAAACATCATTAGAAAAACTGAAATCATGAGTTTATTTTCCTGGATGCAGAGAGCTTTTCAGAAGCTCTTAATTCATTTCATCAAATGGTTATTTTTACCTGCTATGGCCCAGACACTGCACTAAATATATAGACATGATCTTTGCAAGGTTAAGTTTTATCTAGTTAATGATTGTGTGGTCATTCAGGTGAGAGTTGGATTAGTTCAATTTGTTTATTCCTGGAAATGTCCAGTGATGTTTTAATCAAGCTGTCAAACCTCTATGTTAGAAACCAATTCCAGAAAATGGAGTCATGTCAAGATAATGCCAACCAATGAATTAATTCAGTGATATAACCACCAGATGACTTTCAAATTCACAAATAAAAAGAAACAAAATACATCCTAAAATTAATTCTGATTCACGCCTACATTTCATGAGGGTTTGTGAAAAGTGAGACTTTTCAAAAACTGGAAAGAAATTTTGCTCAGATAAATTCTGTTGCTTGCTGGCCAGCCTGGTTACTTAGCTTCAAGGGTGGAGGTGGTAACACACGAAACTCCATCAGAACTGCTCACAGAGAGATGAGAAAGATAATGAAAACAGGGATGGGACTGTTTAATTCCTGGATCTGATTGAGCCCAAAGTCATGAACTTGCTCATAAGTGAAATGAAGGCATTTCTAAAAGACTCATCATCCAGACAGCCCCATGGCAATTTTCCCATCGAGACCTCATGATGTCGATTTATGAAAATTGAATTGAAGCTGTGAATCACTCTATAAATTTTAACTAAAACAATATACTCTCATTTTAAATATTTATGGCCTCTGCCCCTCTGGGCTTCAGATCTTCAGAAGTGAATTTTTGGAGGTATTCAGAAACTTGAAAAAAAGCAAAGGCACACACTTAAAAATTCTTTTTAAACCACTGATTCAGCCTTTAGTTAGAGGAAAGAAATCCCAACAAATCAAACTGAAACTCAGCAAAAAAAAAAAAAAAAAGGAAGAAAAGTACTTCAGATTTTCAGAGCAGAAAAACCAAAGTGAAAACAGCTTATAAGAAATAATAAATTTTCTTGCATGAAGCAAGGGAATTTAGGTACAACACATACTCCCAAAACTTTGGAAAGAAATGCGTTAATGGACAAGGTAATTTAGTGCAAAGAGTATGGATACTAGAGTCACAGTATGGTCCAAATTGCAGTTCTGCCATATATTAGCTATGTGACCTTGGGCAAATTATTAAATACTTTAAGTCTTAGTACTCCCAATTGTAAAATGAAGTACTAATCCTCTTCTTAATACTGTTTTCAGAACTAAATGTGTTAATACATTTAAAGTGCTTGTTCTATTTTCTCTTAAAACTTCAAATTTAATTTTGATTCCTCAAATTTCACCATTTGGAGTAAGGATGGGGGCAAATTATGGCAAACAGCAGTGGCACAAAAACTATAATGCTTAGGCGCGCAGACCTCTCCTGCCGCCCGCTGCTCCCCTCAGCAGTGTACTTCGGTCCTTCTGCCTGCTCTGCTCCCCGCTCTGGCTCTGGTGAATTCTCTCACCCTCCCGCGCTTCTGACTGTACCCAGTGCATGTATAAACAAACAAACAAACAAACAAACAAATAAAAACATGCCTCTCTTAAAAAAAATTAAAAAAAAAAAAACTATAATGCTTAGATTTATATATAAGCATGTATCATAGATACATATACCATACACACACATATATGTGTATCTGATGTTGTGAATACGAATACACAACATCCAACAAAAATGCTTCATAATCACAACAATGTGATCACTGAAATTTCCCTTTGAATCTTGAATTTACTGCTAATTGTGTGATCTTGGGCAAGTTATATCAAAGCTCTGTGCCATAGTTTCCTCATCTATAAAATAGTAAATTGTATTTTCTTCCAATAAAATGCAATGAAGTTTCCAAAAGGTAATGAAAACCAAAGAGTAACACATAAAAGTCTCTCAGCAAACAAAATACGTATTATTACAAAGGCAACGATGCTCATAGTTGATAAGAGTATGTGAATGATATTTTGGTTTCCATGGGTGTTCCCATGTGTTCAGACTATTTGCAAGGTATCCTAAAAATTACTAACAATTTAAAAGGCCCTGCTCCATCTGTTGGAATAAAATTTTATATGACCACTCCCCCTCATGTCTTCCATCAAAACCAATTTGTCTTTATGCTGTATTGTTTAGACTTTTGACAAAAACTAAGAAAATGAGCCCAAATATATTTAGTTCTATTTGATTACTCTTCTCCAACATTATTTCCTTGGAGTACCATTTCTGTTGCTGCTTTCACCTAATTATCATCTAGTAAGTGAGTTTATAGCTTAATCCACAGTTATTCTTCTGTTAAATTTCTTTGTCATGAAAATACATCTAGGAATGATTTCTGTCTTCTGGAAAGATACAAAAAGATAACTCACTTTTGTTGTACCCTTCACATATACACATACTCTAAAATTTGAAGAAAAAAGCATGAAAGAAAATGAAAGCACTACCACAAATGTTTTTTGTGCAGACAAAATTAGTCTTGTGTCCAAGTTGAGTAAAGCAAAACAAGAAATAGTGAAGAACAACATAATTAAGATGCATTTTGGATGCATCTTATACTTGGAGGCCAAGTGTAGTATAGTATTCAAGAAAATAAACTATTATCAGCAATAAAAAAAAAGTATACTATCTATGAGAACAGACATTGGTTTTTAATATGCTTTCTCTCATTTAATCACAAATCAGTGCTGTGAGGGCCTCCCTGGTGGTGCAGGGGCTAAGTCTCAGTGCTATCAAGCTATCACCAGCCACTGAGACATGAGACCTATTCATGGCCAGAGAGCTAACCCACATGTACATGGCACAGCAGACCTCTCCTGTCTTGCCCACTGCTCCCCTTAGCAGTGTATTTCAGTAGCTCCACCTGTTCTGCTCCCTACTCTGTCTCTAGTGAATCCTCTCACCCTTGCCCCCCGTTGGCCTACACCCCAGTTCTTATATGCATAAATAAATAAATCTTTTTAAAAAATCAGTGCTATGAGATAGGGCCAATGCTTATGACCAATTTAGAAAACTAGACCCTGAACTATAGAAATACTTGAATACTCCCATACTTGCAAGATCTGTGGAGACCCAGGACTGAAATCTACATCCTTCTCACCCCAAAGTTACACTCTTGGCTTCTCTTCAAAAAATTTTTACAATGACCCTGCAAGGCTAATATTGTGATCATCTCCATTTTCTTTAGAAAAAAAATCAACAGAATTTAGAGAGCATTAGTGACTTTCAAAAGCAAACTTGAAAAGATCAAAATTTGGATCTAAATAAGAATCTAGTTTAAGATTGGGATACAGAAAACATATATGCTTGCTCTTTTTCTACTTTGAAGCATTAATATGGTAAATTTTATTTCCCTTTGGAGGAACAAAATCACCCACCTTACAAAAGAAAGAATAATAGCCAGACATGAGAGGGAGTGAGGGAAAAAAATAAAGACTGATGTGAGGAAACTTCTAATGGACTCTTAGGTGTATGCCCTTACTTTGGCGCCCTGTACCCCCACTGTCCATATCAGTCAGTTATTGCCATAAAACAAACATGCCAAAATCAAGAGCTTAAATCAATAAATATTCAATGGTGTGAAAGGGTCTGGGTGTCAGCTGAACACATCAGCGAAATAAGCCAGAAAGAAAAAGAAAAATACCGGATGGTCTCACTCATAGCAGGAATCTAGAAAACTTAAATAAGGGACCAGGAAAATGAATAACTATAAGAAAGTGAAAATCAAAATCAACAAAAAACTATGAACCAGAGACACTTTTTGGGGGGTGGGGGTGGGAGGGGAGGGATTGGGGTCAAAATGGGGGGGTTGCAATTGTATGGGGAATATAAAAATAAAAACTATTATTTAAAAAAAATAAAATAAATAGAGTGCAATCCTCTATGGTTTGAGTATAGAGTGCTGCTGATCTAGACTGATTTCCCCTCTGCTTGGGTCAGTCAACTATTGGCTGGGACATTTTGTCCTCCCTCCACATTATCAGCCACTAGCCTAGGTTTACTAACATGTGGTAACAGAGTGATAAGAGAGCAACAAGGATTTTTGAAGCCAAAGCTCACAATCATCATACTAACCCTTATTTGCATTCCACTGGCCAAAGCAAGTCACAAGGACATCTTGGATTCAGAAGGGTGACAAATGAGATTCATTTCTTCAAAGAGGAACTATAACATGACACTGTAGAAGAGTACAGAATTCTTCCTTTTAAAAGATTAATTTACTACACTGGTCTCATAAAATTAATGAGCCAAACTTGCTCTCACTGATGAGTAAAGGATTGATAGCACTTGATGTGCTACCATCTTGTGAATGTTTGCATTTTATAGCACAAAAGTGTCACCGGAAGACTTATTCCATTATTTGACCATTACAACAGCCCCACCGGGCATGAATGAGATTAATAGCTGTTTCTAAAAATATATGCCTCAAATATCTACAGATAAATCTCAGAACAAAATGTAGATCCTTCTCTCCCTAAACCTACATTTGAAGGGGGAAAACAAAACACTTATGTAAGGTTTAACTCAGCTTGTGCACTCTTCTGAGAGTTAAATCACTTCTGTTTAGCATTTCTATTATTTTCATTGTACGACATTCCTGAGAAAGAACACAATAACCAATTTTAGGGATTGTCCAAATAAGACTTGAAAAGGAGATAAGAGGTTTTTAAAAAATGCCTTTCTTTCTACCTAATTCTTTACATATGCCTTCAAGAACATCAACCAGTGATAGAATTGTTCTTGTGGCAGGAGAGGCTGTGTTGGTGGTTGAGGCCACTTTAGAAAGCATGTTAAGTTTACTAGGTTTAGAAAGAGCCGGAAGATTGTGGTGACAGTTCCCACTACCTTTTCCTTTCAGGGGAAAAAAAAAAAGCAGAGAGATCATTTGGTGTTTTATCTTAAAAAAGCAGCCATGGCACAAGGAAAGAAGACTAATGATATCAAAAGCTAGCAAGGACATAGGGACATTTCAATTCAGACATTGCAGGTAGACGTGTAAGTTGGTACAACCACTTTGGGGAAAAAAGTTGAACATCATCTACTAAAACAGAACATACACTTTCCTGATGACCCAAAAATGCTCATTCTAGGAAAATCTCTGATAGAAATTAAGCTTAAAATTTCACCCAAAGACATATACTAATATGTGTATGGTAGCCCTAAATAGCAACCAGACCATTACCTGTGCAGGTGAAAATCAAGACAATGGTTACCTTTGGTGGAGAATGACCAGAAGAGGGCACAGGGAGAGGTTCTGCATATGTGTAATGCTCTGTTTCTTGACTTTGGAAAAGATGTGCTCGGTTTATGAAAATTCACCCAGCTATTCAGTTATGGTATGTATGCTTTCCTGTATGTATATTATAGTTCATTACATTTAAAAAGAAAAACATGTTCTAAAATAAATTAAAAATTTACTTGAGTCAAAATTAAACTAAAACAGCACTAAGTATAATAGAGGTCATTGCATTACCAGCCTTTAAATACTAGAAGCAGATAGAGGCATCAAAGAATTAAATTTCTCTGGGTCAATTGGTACTAACAGCACTCCAGAAGTGCAAGTACCAAAGCTATGCTAACTACCTGGAGCTTGTGAAACTGGAAGGCCTGGGTGGGAGTTTGCTGCTCATGAGGGAAGGAAGAAGAAAACTGAAGTTTCTTTCTGAAATGAGGACTGTGAAGTTGACTGGTTGGAGGGTACCACAGGGCAGCCATAGGTAGAATCTGGGGCAACCTCAGGCTGCAATCTTATTTCCCTCATCACCATGGGACAGGAGCTCTGAGACCCAATATAAAACCTATAACCAGAATGAGAACCCAGGGGGACTCAGATGGAGGCAGCAGCAGAACCAATAGGGAGAAATGAGCTAGAGAAAGGCAGAGGAAAAACAAAAGACTGGTAAAATCCTTTAAGATAAATCTAAAAACAAATGACAAAACTCTGAGAAAGTAACACCAAACAAGTAGGACAAGAAATGACAAAATAGAAACTATGGTGTTCTTTAAATGATTTTATAAAAGTCTATTTATATTCTCTGAAATGGAATAAGAAACAGCATCCATAAAAACAAAAAAAAAGTGAATATGAAGAGTAAGTATCGGGGCCTCTCTGGTGGTGCAAGGGTTAAGATGCAACCTATGAAACAATCCACAGCCACTGCAGCATGAGTTCGATTCCTGGCCAGCCAGGGAGCAACCCACATGGCGCAGCAGACCTCTCCTGACTCGCCCATTTCTCCCTTCAGCAGTGTACTTCGGTCAATCTGCCTATTCTGTTCCCCACCCTGTCTCTCGTAACTCCTCTCACCCCCCATACCTCTGGCCTGTACCCCAGCTCTTGTATGCATAAATAAATAAATCTTTTAAAAAAAAATTAAAATAAGAGGGCCTCCCTGGTGGCTCAGGCAGTTGAGCGCAGTGTTGTGAAGCTGTCCGTGCCGTCCGCAGCCTCTGCAATGTGGGTTCAATCCCCGCCGGCCTCGGAGCAACCCACATGGAGAGCAGACCTCTCCTGTCTCTCCCACTGCTCCCCTCAGCAGTGTATTTCGTCAGTCTACCTGTTCTGTTCCCTACTCTGTCTCCGGTGAATCCTCTCACCCTCCAGCGCATCTGGCCTGTACCCCTGTTCTTGTATAAATAAAATAAATCTTAAAAAAAAAGAAAAAGAGTGTCAAGAATAGATTATAAAGCATATCAGCAAAGGACTCTACCAGCTGATGCACAAAAGATATTACACACTTTGTAATACCCCCAATTGGATACAATCCAAATAAAGTTTTGGTAGATAAATAAATCTAAATAAATCAAGTGGAAGATATGCAGTGTATCCATCAAGTGGAATATTATTCAACAATGAAAAGTAACAAAGTACCGATACCTATTACAACATGGATGAACCTCAAAGATAATATCTACATAAAAGCAACTAGATGGTATGACTCCATTTACATAAAATTTTCAGGAAAAAAATAAGAAACTTATGGAAATAGAAACCCTTCATGTTCATTCATCACTGATTGGCTTAAGATCTTTTGCCAGTACTTTTGAAAGTCTTTTCAAGGCCTATGTGGAACATGGTGACACATAAATAAGTAAACAAGGTCAGAATGGTGTGTATATATGTACACATATTTATATGTTTCAGAATTATAGAAGGCTCACATAGAGTAGGAGAGAGGGGGAAAGGGAGAAAAAGTATATATTATTTATTTATTGATGTTCAACAGGAAAAGACACTGTCTTTTTGTGTTCCAAAAACCTATCCTTTTAGATAATATGGGAAAGGATCAGTTTTTGCCTGACCCTCATTTAGACCCATATAGCCAGTTTAACTACCTTCACTAATGCCAATAGTTTATGTTGGGGAGGAGAGTGTTTTTTTCTGAAAGATGCCAATAGCTCTCCTGACTGCATTTTTCCTTTTTATCCTTCTTTATGCAAATACTAACTCAAATGCTAGATTTGATCCACTTGGAATAGTTTCATCTGGAGCTAACATATAGTTCCTTGGCTCAAACAATGGGACATTCAGGGCTAGCACATTTTTGGACTCAGTAATCAAAATAGCCACACTTAATCTGGGCATAATTCAAGATGTTGTGCTTCTGCCTCCCTTCTAAGGCCATCAAGGACTGACCTGAAGGCACACCACCTAGAGGTTTCTTCTAATGCTTCCCAGTCATGAAGCTTAGGAATTGAACCAAATTGATTTCCATGCAAGGTCAGATGGAGAATTCACTTTCTGTCCAAGACCAATTGAGCCCACTGTGTTTATATTTGGGACTGAGACCAGGACCTTGCATGCACCCAAAAGTTAAAAACTAAATTCCATATCCTAGCAAAATAAGGCAGAAAGTCTTTTTCTTTGAAGTATTGTGTAAAAACCTCATGGGGTGATTATAAGAATTGGTGAAATATTGAAGATCTTTGAGTTTGGAGAATTGGCATTGTAACAGTATGAAATTCTGCTCTCCCCCCGCACCCCCTTTTCTTAATAAGTCTCTTACATGACCTTCTGAAGTCTTTGTTCCCTTAGGAAACATTAGATGATTTGCAATAGTCTGTAATAAAACTTGGAAAAGATAGCTACAGCACTGGTTCAATAATCACAAGAATTGCTTTTAGCTGCAATTTTCTAATAAAGTGTTCATCTAATTATAAACCCTGGAATAATGTGTTGGCCAAGAGTATGAATGTCCCCTCGTGTGTCTGTGGTGTGGGGTCAGCATTCCTGAACTTGGGTCTCTTTAGGACTTATCATTTGGCACATACATGACCTTAATCTCTAAACTGACCTCATGGATACAGATGTAGCATTATGGCCTTACTCATGGAAATGTGGATTCCTTTCTGGCTGGGACTGGGAACCAACCTTCTCCCAACCAACACAAGATCAGCCTGTTTGCACACCGAAAGCCCATTCTTCAGTGGATGCTGTGACTGAATTAGCCTGTTGGCATAGTCAGTTACAGTATCCTGGATGTTTTCAAGCCAGCATCTGTTGACAGATGGCAACTTCTCTGTGGGTTTCTCTCAGCTTTGCTATTCCATCTCTTACTCATCTCACTTAAATTACCCTTACGCCAGAGCCCCCAAAGATTTTATTTATCAAAGTGACCTATGATCCCACTTGTCAGAGAGACAGATTGCTTTCTTTGTAAGAGGTGGCCAATTGATTGGGTGCTCAGCTCTCTGGAAGGGAGAATATTTCTCCCTCTTTTCTAAGCCAAATGACTTATAATTAAGTTTTTTTTTTTTTCATTCTTTTGAGTTTTATTGTCCTCTTGGCAACTGGACAGAGTGCTGTCTGCCCACTGGGTACCTTTTTAGAAAATAAATAAAAGCTGGTCATTTTACGAAAAACTAGAAGAAAAAAAAAAAGCTGAGTGTCTTGAGGGATTTTTTTTAAAGCAATAGCTTCTTTTATGAGTCAGGAAGAAAATACAGAGAGTAGTTTGTAATGAAATCATAAGCCTGAGGGTCAGTTTGTCCGATGTTACAGATCCCCATAATGGTGTTTATTTTGGAGACAGTAAATTTAATTTTAGTCCTAGAAATACAAAGACATGGAGAAAGAGAAAAGAATTAAAAAAAAATAGCAAGCGATAAAGGAGGAGGAAGAAAAATGGGAAGAAAAAATGAGGGATAACGGAAGATAAGGATTTCTTTTGCCCAAGAAGCTTCATCTCAATGTCTCTGTGTATTCAGGGAGATTTGCAAGCTGGTTTAATAGCACCTAGGCCATCTTATTCTTTTACTACTTCTGACCAGGTTGAAGAACTAATGTTGGTCTTAGTCTTGATATTGAGGCAAAACCACAAGGACCCAGTTTCTGATGACAACAGAATAAACTTTCCAAATAATTTCCCAACGTAATTTTGATAGTTTTGGCCATTTTTGATCAGCAATTTTGATTAAGAAAATAAAGGAGGTCTTCCTGGTGGCACAAGGGTTAAAGTCACAGTGTTATCAAGCTATTGCCAGCCACTGTGGCATGAGTTCGATTCTCAGCCAGGGCACTAACCCACATGGCACAGCAGACCTCTCCTGTCTCGCCTGCTGCTCCCCTCAGCAGTGTGTTTCAATAGATCCGCCTGTTCTGCTCCCCACCCTGTTTCTGACGAATCCTCTCACCCCTGCACCTCTGGCCTAGACCTAAATTCTTATATGCATTAATAAATATAAATCTTGAAAAACAATAAGAAAATAAAGAAGGTTTTAATGAGTGTGTTCTCCTTGGATTCATTTGGATCACCATTGTGAGCCCTCAACATTTGGTAGCAAGTCTGATGAAAAAAAAACAATAGGCTTTCTTCCTAGGCTCTTTCAAACTGCCTTAATAGGAAACATATTCTGCATTCCCCATGTGCATGTTTTCAGTACAAATCTCTATTTAATCTTAATACAGAATTTAGTCCATGGGCTCTTCCATGTACAAAGGGTGTTACTGTTGTGAACATATACCTGGAGGATCTTATGGAGGCAGAGTCCTCAGAAGACATTTGGGAGAACAGCAGTGCCCAGATCCCCTCAGTCATGTTGGCACTTCTGAAAAGTGTTCTGCTATTATTGTATAATTTTTCTAAACAGAAACAGAGAAAGATGAGGAGGAGAAGGAGAATAAAATTCCTTGTTAATCATTAACCTTGAGGAATTCATTTGTGTTTTTACCCTCACTACCTAGACAATAAATACTATTCTGTTCCAATTGATAATTAGAAGGGAAGATTCTATCTCCTGGACTAAAAGAGGAGAAACAATTCATAATTTTTTTGTTGCAGCTAGAACTTTTACCTTCTGGAGACAAGGGTCATTCAGCATTTTCTCTGTTCGTTTTCTTGTTTGAGAAACAAAATTCATCTATGTTTGAGTTTCTCTTTCGTTCCACCACATTCTCCTAAACTGCTTTCAGCAGTGATATTTCCTCTCTTCATTTTTCCCAAAGTCACTCCTTCAACTAGCTCTCTTTGTAGCAGAGAATCTGGATACTCAGGTTGCAGTTTGTCAGCCAGGTTGCTCAGATGCTGTTAGTCTTGGAGGCTTTACCCCATAGAGCCGTCCAGAAAAATCTCTCTCTTTGAGGCTGAGTTTATCCCAGCCTAACACTGGTATTGAAGAGTCATGTATTTATTTACCCTCTTTTAATTTCTATTATACACTTTGATATGCACATGGGGTAAGAAGCCACTTGGGAGCATTGAGACAGAGGACACATTTTGGCCAAGGAGACTCCTAACTCGAGGCTGTGGCTATGGGTCATTGTGTAAAGTTAGATTCAAATGGGCAGAGGGAAAGAAAAGAGAAGCTCATTCTCTGCTATGGAAGGAAAATGCAGATGATATGAGTTTGTTGATTTTTCTTACAATAGTCTAGAAAAGGCACGCATATTGTTACCAGCATCCCAGGCAAACTCTCACTGGGTGGAATGTTATTTCCTAATGTAATCCTGGCTTCCCTGTCGGACATCCTGAAAACTGTATGGACTATGGGTAAAACATGAAATGACTCTGATGTTCCCTTTTGACTTGCATACACTTTCTGCCGAGCTTTGACCTCCACCCTCACTTTTGATCAAAATTCCAGGAGGTAAAAAGAGCTGGTCCACAGTTAGGATTAGGTCAGGAGAACAAAAACTGAGTCATTACAGGAAGGCATTGAAGCTGGCTTAGAGGTTTAATTATCTCCACCCAGAACTGCATTTAAGAAGGGAAAGCTTTTTAAGCCAAGCAAATCTTTTAACAGTAGCATGGCAGACCCTGCCAGATGCATTACAAATCATTTATGTCAAATCAGAAACATTTGTGCCTGGCCTCCATAGAAGGTTAGTTTTTATCAATAGGGTAATGATCTATTTTTAGAACTTCCCTTGTGTTGAAGTATTTGCTAAGCCCTACCACTTCTGAGGAGTCCTATACAAACACAGCACATTACACCCCGGACTTGTAGGAATTGAAGAGCTATCATTGGAAGCCTGGAGATGGGAGTGACATTCTCTTCCTGCCAATACCAGCCCAATCTTCAGTATCCATGTAGACCAAATAATGTCTCCATATAGAATAAATAATTTCTTACTAATCATTCTCTCATTTTCCCTTTTCATTTCATCTTGAAATCAGAGTATTGGAAAGTGTCCAGTGCTTCCTGACTGAGGAAAATCTCCTAAGAGCTAAAAAATTCCTAAGAGCTAAAAAATTATTTTTTAAATATCTCTCCATCAACAAGCAGATTTCCCAACGGCATTTTAAAATTAAAATGAGTGGTCGTAGAAATGAGAATGCTGCAAACTTACCTCTAGCTGCACAAATGCTAATCAAAAACCATTTTCTCTGCTTGTCTTGAGATAGAGGGTATGAGCTAATGTTTATTCCAGGTCATCTTAATGATGGAGCAGGGGAGGGAGTGCCTGTTCTTACCCCTCCTTAAGTTATCCTCTCCATGTGGTTATTTCTGAAAATAAGTTTCTAATTTAACTTCCCATATTATGCTGCAATGATTTAGGGTGAAATTTGCTGTTTGCTGTGTCAGAAAAATGTACAACCATTAGAAAGCGCTGTGGAAGTTGCTGGAAGTAATATGAGACCATTTTTAGGGTCACTGTTAATCATCCATTAGCAGGTCAAGTTGTTCATTTCAAGCAGAGAGTGTTTCCGCTATATCAGGTACAGATTCAGTTGGTGTTCCAAGTAATAAGGAAGCTAGACCAATATTCCATCTGAGTTTTCCAGATGGAAGTGAAGAAATCATGGAGATATCCCTACACCCAACCTTCAGCCTGGACCATTTCAATTGGAGGAGAGAAGTTCAATGAGTCTGGAGTTGTCCCAGTGAAAGGATCAGGCAAGGTTTAGTCTACTTGCCCTTTTGTTCATTTTAGTAAGTTAACAATTTTCCATTAATAGGAAAGTCTGTATACTTGTGGTGCATAGATGGTTAAAATTCAGTAATGAGTCTGCCTTGTCCTTTTTTTTGGTGGGTCAATGTGTCAGTTATTCCCTCCTAATGCCTTCTGGGCTTGGGAAGTATTCAAACTATCTTTTCTTCCTGCTGCAATTAAATTTTGCAATGAACACATGTAAAGGCCTGCCTAGCAATCCTAAGATTTTCTATTTTCTCTTGGCCTCTCCTGACCTGCAAGTCCTAATGATACTCTGGTATCTCTTTAATCCTCCATTCCCTGTATAGCTCCTTTTCTGGAGGTGGAGGTAAAGCTTCTCAATCTGCTTTCAAATCTCAGGGCTGGAAGAAATACCCCTATGTGAAATTCCTGAGAAAGACATCAGACATCACTTCACCTTTCTTCCAGGTATTCTAAGGAGCTCCTTTCAAAAAAAAAAATCCTACATTATCTATGAATGTCAGGGGAAATATAAAAATAAGAGGAATTGATATACTAATACTCTTGTTTCATTCGCCCAACATAACTAATTAATCCTTCTGGAATGAAAATGATTACGCAAGATATTTCATTACTCTTGTTGCTTCTGGGACACATATCTATTTTAACATTAGCATGCTGCCTTCTCCTCCCCATTCCAGTTTTGTTGTTGTTATTTAGATTATATATATATATATATATATATACAGAAAAATACTACCGTTACTATCAAAAACACTATAAATCTGACTTGTCTTCTTTCTGTCTCCCCCACTAAGCAATAAGCCTGTGAAGAAGAGGATTTATATCAGCTGTAAACTCAAGACCCAGAACTGGTGTGACACACAAACACTCAGTAAGAATTTGTTGAGTGAATGAATTTCATAGTATTGAAATCAGGTGTGGTATCACTCTGTTGCATTTCCAGCACCACGTTGAAGTTCACCAAAAGTGTATGAGAGCTCAGGTTAAGGCACCCCTTTTTTAGATCCAGATAAGAGTGTCTCCAATTCCCATTCCTTGTTTAGAAGATGTTCCATCATCAATTCTCTTAACTCCCAGGGAGAGAGAGGGCAGAGTCTCTCCTTTGCATCTCATTCTGAACTCCTGCTTCAACCTTGGTCTTCAGTTATCTTGACACCTTCCCACTCAGAGGCATGAGAAATCAGGTTTTGCGTAATTTGACAGCTATTAAAAACATGCTTATAGAAGTTTAAGGAGATAATTTATAAAAAACAAATGACCTTACATTAAATGTTAAAGATGTGTGTTCTGAATAAACCCTATGGTAAACTTGTTCTGTTGTTCTACTACAGTCATCCTATTTTTTACCCCACCTCCCCTGTCTCCTGACCCTGAAAGCAGCTCACTTTCATCCTTATATTTCACATGTATTTGCAGTATCCTTGATGATGAATCTGTAGCCTCTATGAATCCACCTTCTCTATCAAGCAATTTAATTAAAATTTTTTACAAGAAGATTTATTCCATATCAGGGATCCTTATGTTAATATATTTTTGTTAAAACTGTGATATAATAGTTAATATCATAGTTTTGTTAAGCCTGCTACAAGCCAATGCTAAAGAGCAGAGGAAAGAATTCCATGCCTGTGACTAGGTAGGTCATGGATGAAGAAATGGAAAGTTAGGGTACACAGTGGGCAAGAAATCTTACCACGGGAAATACATAGTTTCCCTATATCTGGTGCCAAGTGTCCTAGACTACTCTGGAATCTTTTAAAGCACCCCACCCAATCCTGAGCTCCCTTTTTCTCTAAAATATTTTTTCAATTTTGTTTTCTCAGATTCTAACTTAACGTGAAAAACAATAGCAAACAATCATTTGAAGAATGGTAATTTCAGATACAATGTGCACTGGAGGTTTTTTCTTTCCTGAGGGTGATTTCTCAAAGAATGAGTTTTGGTGTCCAATAAAACAAACTATACAGAATTTAATGGAAACCCTTGAAAGAAGTCGGCTTCCTACTTCAAGTAAGTAGACTATGTTGATAAGTAATTCCAAAGAATAGAAGTAGAGGATTGGGGAAGCAAAACAGGAAAAGATGGAGCCTGTGGTCAAAGGGATTGGGCTCCACAGGAACCATCAGAGGAATCACAGAAAATATATCTCAGGGGCCTCCCCGGTGGTGCAGCAGGTTGAATGCAGTGCTGTGAAGCTGTCCGCAGCCTCTGCAGCACCCGTTCGATTCCCGGCCAGCCAGGGAGATACCCACATGGCACAGCAGACCTCTCCTGTCTTGCCAGCTGCTCCCCTCAGCAGTGCTTTCAGTCTGTCTGCTTGTTCTGTTCCCCAATCTGTCTCTGGTGAATTCTCGCACCCTCCTGCGACTCTGGCCTATAACCAGTGCTTGTATAAATAAATAAATAAAATAAAAATTTAAAAAAAAAAGAAGGTGATATAGAAGCTATAAATAAGTCTAAAGATATCACAGAGAAAAGGATAAAAGAGAATAGAAACAATAAAATATCATTATTCTCAGCTTTAGAGAACATAAATTTTCAAATTTTACCCACTAACTATAGGGCAAAAACTAAAATAACAAAACAATAGTGTTCTTATAATAACAAATTGTGCAGATCAGAATGAGAATATAGATGTTAGTGGTAATAAATACATTGGAAAAATTCTTATAAAATTTAAAAGTTCGGAGGAGAAAAGTTTTAAAAGTCTGGAGAGAGGGAAAAAAAAAAAAAAAGCGCACAAACACAGCCCACCTAAATGAACAATTTTATTTCAACTATTACACACATAATATATATAATTATAAATATAATAATCACATATATAATACAGATACATAATATTGACTATAATGTAATTTATGTATATTTACTATATATATACTGTGACATGCAAATGTTATGTGTCAGTTATTCCCTTTAAAATATTCCTGCTGCAATTAAATTGTGCAATGCACACATGTAAAGGCCTGTCTAATAATCCTAATATTTTCTGTTTTCTCTTGGGCTATTACATTATCTCTATATATTAAAGAAAAATAATACTTAATTTCTGTTTATAATAATGGTAGAGAAAATTCATATACATCCTGTGCTAAAGATGACTAAAAAGTTAGTTGAATTACCAAGAACAAAAGAATAAACAAAAATGTCTTAAAGCATCAAAGACCTCAGAACAGAGGGAAAAACTGCTTACCCAATTATCGGAGAAGACAAAACCCAATGATGAAAGCACAGTTAATTGAAACTCTTTTGTCTTGAGCACACTTTTGTTTAATAAAGAAAGTAGCCAATACTTGAGCTGAATTTTTCATAGTCCCACAAGATGAGGGCAGAAATCAAAGCCTAGACCCCAAGAAGGAAGGAAGGTGTTTGTTGAGCAAACACCAATGAACTCTATCCCCTCAAATGGCATAACAAAATAATAATGTTCCTCTTCCTTTGAGGAATTTCTTTCATCTTGTTATCCAGGAGTCCTCAGATTGTCTGGTTGCTCCTTTCCTATTTCCCTTCTTTTTTTTTTTATATTTATTTATTTTGTAGAAGAACTGGGAGTAGACCAGAGGTGCAGGGGGTGAGAGGATTCACCAGAGACAAAATGGGGAGTAGAACAGGTGGATCTACTGACATACACTGTGGAGAGGAGCAGTGGGCGAGACAGGAGAGGTCTGCTGTGCTATGTGGGTTAGCTCTTTGTCTGGGATCAAACTCAGGCTGCAGCAGTGTTAGTGCTGACACTTTACCCTTAGGCCAACAGGGAGGCCCTTTTCCTTCTTTGAAAGGCTACTGTATGGGGGCCTCCCTGGTGGCGCAAGGGGTTGAGGTGCAACCTATGAAGCTATCTGCAACCTCTGCAGCACCAGTTCGATCCCCAGCCAGGGGGCAACCAATGGAGCAACAGACCTCTCCTGTCTTGCCCGCTGCTCCCCTCAGCAGTGTGTTTCATCAGTCTGCCTGTTCTGTTCCCTACTCTGTCTCTGGTGAATACTCTCACCCCTCCCCCCACACCTCTGGCCTGTACCCCAGCTCTTGTATGCATAAATGAATAAATCTTTAAAAAAAAAAGACAGAGGCTACTGTATCATTACTCTAGGACTCAAAATATTCCTATAAGAAAAACTTCATAAAAATATTTGCCATTTATATATAACATATAAGAAAGTAAGGAAATGAGACTCACCAAGCAAGGAAATAACAACATTTAACAGAAACAGACCTATAGAGACCCCATCATGCATTCAGGACCGCAAGGTTCCGTCATCTATCCTAATGGCGGGAGGGCAGAAAAGTCTGATACCTTTTACCTTACCCTACAACTTTCTTTTACAGTATCAATGTATGTATGAATTTACTTTTGTTAATCCTAATTATACAAATTGTCCTCTATTTGTCAATGTATATATGTGTGTAGGGTAAGGAACAATGTCAGGCTTTTCTGCCCTCCCGCCATCAGGATAGAGGATGGATCCTTGCGGTCCTGAATGCATGCCTGATGGCAGGCACCTAGAGTAGGGTGTGGGCATAGGTAGATGGGATTCACCTGGGCTAAGACTGGGCTTTTAAGGGTGGTGTCACGGGGTAGCAGCAGAAGCCGAGAAGCCAAAAGAGAAGCCGAGAGAGAAGCAAGAGAAGCAGAAGCTGAGAGAAGGCCAGAAAGCCCAGAGTGAAGACCTGCTGGGGGCTGGGAGGCCTGCCATCCTCCGGCCCCCCAGCACCCCTGCCTGCCATATGCCTGGTGAACCCCAATAAAAGACCTGCAAAAACCACTGAGGACACTTACTCCTCCTTTACACTGTCTGCTGGATCAGAAAACCTGCTCAGTGACCATTCCTGCCCTTACAATGTGTATTTTCATTGATTCTGAAAAATTTTAGTATATTTTCAAATTTTTCCCTCTTCTCCATTCTTTGTCATTGTAATAAATACTAGTTAGATTTACCCAAGATATATTTTAGCCCATCACCCACACTTTAAATACCCATTTATAGTTTTATCTCCTTTTATCTCTTTTATCTCCTTTCTTTTTGCCTATCTTTTATCTTCTTTCTTTGTAGTCTCTGCAATTTCATCACATCTTTTCTTCCTCATCCTAATTTCCTGGTCAGCACTAAGTAAACTAATGTTTAATCCATACATTCAGTTAACTAAAGGATATCTGCCATGAGGTACATTAGTTCTGTTGGCAGCCATTCCAACTCCCATACTCCCACCCCCTACCAGGTTCCCAAGTCTTAATTCCTGGATATCAGTTGTGATATACAGATGTTGTTACCAGCCCAAGATCTAGACTCCTTACTGCAACACTGATATGGGTATTTGCCTTCAGGGGAAGTCCACCCTTTACCTCTGTTTAAGCATGCATGCAAGTTAAGTAAAAGATAGATGACACCTGGAATGTATAGTGAAATGATAATATGAGGCTCTCTATTCGGGAAAGTGTTACTTAGTGAAGTCACAGTGTCTTGAGGAATTAAGGATTAAGCTGATCCCTGATGGAAAATTCTGAGTTAATTAGGTTTTAAAAAAAAATGAAGAGGCAAAGTTTGGGTTAGCAAAACCACACACACACACGTTCCCTGTGGTTAGAGGGAGAATGACAAGCATGAGGACTTAATTTTTTTTTTTTCAACTTTGGTTGAGCTCTTGTAAGTTATGTGCAAACACTGTGGGAGACAGTAGATCTTACCTGCTCAGAGGGTGCCAGAAATATGAAAGAGTAATATAAGCTGGAATTATTTTGGACAAGTTCTTGAGTAGAGGGGGTGGTAAACTACCCTTAGAAGGAAAAAAAGAGGTTATTTCAAATAAGAATAGCAGAACAATTAAAATTCAAGGTTGAAAATGGACAGAAAGGATACAGAGAAGCTAGGCAGCTGTTTTAAGATCCTGCTCCTAAAACTTCAGAGTATAAGGCAACTGTACTGTTAACTGTCACGTTAACATGTGATTTTAACTCAGTAGGTGTATCTTGTTTTTCAATTCCATGGTTACAGTGGTTCTCGAACTTTGTTGTGCATTGGAGCCCCTGGAGAGATTCTAGGGCTGTATCCTAGAATTCAGCACATTTTACCAGCTCCCAGGTGTTGGTGCTACCAGACACTGCAGGTCTGAGCTGCACCTTGAGAAGTAATGGGATAAAGGAGTCATCAGAATTAGAACCACGTCTGCATAGAACAAAACCATGGAGCCTGGAATACTGGGGAAAGAAATTTTGACCTGAGCCCATTCACTGACCTCTAAAAGTTTAAATCACCTAGGAAATTAATTAGTATATAGCTGTCCATCCACTGGTTCAGAGTAGTCAGGAGGTGGAGCTTTGGCCACCAGGGCATAAAGAACTCTCCAGGTGCTTCCAAAGCACAACAAAGTCTGACAACCACTGTAACTACGCAATTAAGAACCTAGATAAGATTGTGCCTGGTGTGGTGAAAGGATGAAAACACTTAGGAAACAGTCTGACAAATAGTTTTTCCACACAGGCAGAGAAAAACTGTTGAAGAATCTCAAGAAAGGGCTGCCTGTTCAAGCAGAGCCAACTTAGCCCATCCCTAGTACAATTCCCTCTTTTTAAGACCCAACTTGTCACAGGGTCTTAGTTCTGGCTTTTCACTTTCTTGTGAGATTACGCAGAAATTGATGTGAAAGAAAAGTGTGCATGTGCCTCCTATGGTATGTTTGATGTTTAATATATGTTTATAGCTGAATTTTCAAATCATAGATGAGGTGTTCAAAAAAGTACAGAGTGTCATTAGTGTTCCCAAAGAATGACTCAGATAAAATACAGGAGACCGGATCCACTAAAAGATCCAGGAGAAACTGTTTCTTTACAGGTACTCCTAGCCTAAAATTTTAAGGGATTCAGGAGAGGAAAGAAAAAATTTCTCACACAAATTGTTTCTTTGATTTTTATGATTCATCAACAGGCTATTATGTGATTTTTTCAAATCACCTAAGTAGGTAATCACTTAAAATAACGCACACACCTTTTAATTTTTTTTTTTTTTTCTACCTCTCCTCCCTTGCAAAATGTTTCTGATTTATAGTTTTCTACTAATATCGGTTTTTTATTTATTACTACTGCTATTTATTTTCCTGGTCCCTTATTTGATTCCCCTGTATTCCTCCTATAAGTGAAATCAACCAATATTTTTCTTCATCTCTCTGGCTTATTTCACTGAACATAATCCCCTGTAGTTCCATTCATGTTGAGAATGGCATGTGCTGATCTTTTTAGATTGCTGAATAGTATTCCATTGTATATATACCACATCCTCTGGATCCAGTCATCTATTTTAGAACATTTGAGTTGTTTCCACAACTTAACTATCATAAATACTGCTGCAATAAATATAAGGGGGGCAGGTATCCTTTTGAGTTAATGCTTTTGTATCCTTTGGGTAGATTCTTAGGAGTGGAATTGCTGGGTCATGTGGCAGCTCCATTTTAGTAGTTTGAGGAAACTCCACATAGTTTTCCATAATGGTTGGACCAGTTTATATTCCCACCAGCCAGTGGGAGAATTCCTTTTCCTCCACATCCTTGTGAATATTTGTTGTTGCCTATTTTTTTTTAATATTTTACTTATTATTTATATTTTTACATCAGTTTTGCACAATGTAAACATTTTCATTTTTGCACAGTATATGCATTTTAATCTTGGTTAGATTCCCCATACAATTCCCACCCCCCTTATATTTCCTGTTTTTTTTTTTTTTTTTTTTTTTTTTTTATAAATTTTATTGTTATATTCCCCATACAATTGCAGCCCCCCATTCTGACCCCAATCCCTCCCCTCCCGCCCCCGCCCCCCTAAAAGTGTCTCTGGTTCATAGTTTTTTGTTGATTTTGATTTTAATTCAGCATAGCAGCTTCTGCTATATTTAGCTTTGTTTTTCTTTATGTAGCCAGTTCTATTGCTGTATGGGTTTTTTTCACCAGAGATGTTGTTGGGGAAACCCAGGAGGAGATTAAGAAATCAAGAGATGCCTGTCATCAGTTCCTGACATCTTTGACATCTTAGACCTTAGTAATTTTATCTGGAGCAGAGAGTACAGGCAAAGATCACGTAGAAGCTCAAGTGTGGTTGTTTTATCAGTACAACAAACACCTGGAAACAGAATTTACTACTGTCTGCCTGAGCATAATTCTATAGGAAATCAATATGCTAAAAAGAATACAACCTGCAGGCAACACTCCTCCCAAACTGATTTGCCATGTCAGAACAAGATGGCATGCGAACATCCAGTAGCTTATCTGTATATGGTTCATCTTGAGTTTGAGAAAGGCCAATCCAGACTCACAATAGACTGGCATATGATAGCTCCTTTGTGTCTGTTTTGTCTTCACGTGTATGGGTCTCTGGTTACCAAGAAAGATCAACCTGACCAGCCCTGTATGTTTATTCTGTTTGCTGTAGAATGTGCTTTTTTTCACTGGATAACAGATTTTGTGAACACCCCCCCCACACACACACACACATCAATACCCTATACTCAAGCATCAGTGTCATTTGGCTTTTGTGACAACTGTAAGAACTGTCATTTCTTCTGAAAACCTTCTCTTGGTATTAGATATTTGTATAGAATTTGCTTGGAAGTTAGTTTTATAGATGGATAATTAAAGGAATATATTGCATGTATTAATGTTATGAGCTTTGGAATGATACTTCGCTCAACTTCATTTTTGTCTGCATTATTATCTCATTTTTGGCTTACAAAATATTTGTTCTTTGCCATGAAATACACATCTATGTCCCCTCCAAAATGTGTATGGTGAAATCCCAACTCCACTGAGATGGTATCTGGAAGTGGGATTTGTGGGACATAATTAGTCATGAGGGTTAGAGCCCTCAGGGATGGGATTCATGCCTTTATAAAAGGGACCATAGAGAGTTAGCCTATTCTCTTTCTAGGATGTGAGGACACTGGCAGTGAGAACACTGCAATCTACAACCCAGAAGAAATCCTTCACTGGAACCCAACCAGGTGGCACCTGATCTCCAACTTCACTGCCTCCACAACAGGAAGAAATAAATTCCTACTGTTTATAAGTCTGTAGCACTTTATTATAGCAGGCTGGCCTAAGACAGTCTCCTTGGAAACAATCGTTGCCTATAGCCCTAATAATGTGTGGAATGGGGGCTGTAAATATTCATTCATTCTCCTTTATTTTTACCCCTGTTCTCTTCACACCCCCATTCCTAATGTCTGGGTAATATTTTGTCTTTTTAGTGTAAAATGACTTTTTTTTTTCTAAACCCAAATTTATAATGAAGACAAAATTATAAAAGCAGAAGTCCGACAAAGAGTAATTCATTCATCAGATATTTGTTCGAACACTGGCCTTATATTTCAACTACAAAACATAAACCAAATAATCTTTCAGACCTCTAGATATCACAGATGATGGAAAATTTTATCCATCCAAAAATATCACTCAGTTGATTGCAGAAAGCAAATATCCTATTACTCAAGGATATTTGCTATATTCTTTTTTTTGGAGTGAGGTTCTTTATTACACAAGAGAATGAAACATTTCATTATTTCTCCTGGTCATGAATTATCCTTTCAGGTGCCATCCATGTTGCCATAAATGACATGATTTTATCTTTTTTGATCACTGAATAGTATTCCAAAGTGTATATACACCACATCTTGATCCACTCAACTGTTATGGTGTACTTAGGTTGGTTTCATAATTTTGCTATAATAAGTAGTACTACAACAAACATGGGAGATCAAGTTTCCTTTCAAATTAGTGTTTTTAAATTTTTTGGATAAAAAAAATAAAATAAATTTTTTGGGTAGATGCCTAGGGGTAGAAATCCTGGGTCAAATGGCAGATCCATTTTAAATGTTTTGAGACACCTCCATACTGCTCTCCATAAGGGCTGGAACAGTCAAACATAATTTTTATTTATTTATTTGTTTGTTTGTTTGTTTGTTTGTTTGTTTTTTACCAGGGGAGGCCCTCATTAAAAATTATTATAGGTATAGTTACTTTATTTTTTTAATAATAAATTTTATTGTTATATTCCCCATACAGTTGCAACCCCCCCTTTCTGATCCCAATCCCTCCCCTCCCGCCCCCCACCCCCCCAAAAGTGTCTCTGTTTCATAGTTTTTTGTTGATTCTGATTTTCACTTTCTTATAGTTATTCATTTTCCTGGTCCCTTATTTAAGTTTTCTAGATTCCTGCTATGAGTGAGACCATCCGGTATTTTTCTTTTTCTTTCTGGCTTATTTCACTGAGCATGATCCCTTCCAGCGCCATCCATGTTGCTGCAAATTGCATGTGTTTATCTTTTTTGAATGCTGAGTAATATTCCATGGTGTATATGTACCACATCTTCTTGATCCAGTCATCTATTTTTGGGCATTTGGGTTGTTTCCAAAGCTTAGCTATTGTAAACAGTGCTGCCATAAACATAGGGGTGCAGGTGTTCTTTGGAATTGATGTTTCTGTGTCCTTTGGGTAAATACCTAGGAGTGGAATTGCTGGATCATATGGAAGCTCTATGTTTAGTAGGTCCAGAAATCTCCACACAGCTCTCCATAGTGGTTGGACCAGTTTGCACTCCCACCAACAGTGCAGAAGAGCTCCTTTTTCTCCACACCCTCGCCAACATTTGTTGTTGCTAGTTTTTTTAATATGTGCCATTCTCACTGGTGTAAGATGGTATCTCATGGTAGTTTTGATTTGCATTTCCCTGATTACAAGTGATGTTGAACATTTTTTCATATGCCTGTTGGCCATTTGCATTTCCTCTTCAGAGAAGTTTCTTTTTAGCTCTTCTGCCCATTTTTTAACTGGATTATTTTCTTTGTTGTTGTTGAGTCTCATCAGCTCTTTGCAGATTTTTGTGATCAGTCCTTTATCATTAGTGTTGGGTGCAAAAATGTTCTCACAGTTGGTGGGGTTTCTCTTTGTTTTTGTTATTGTCTCTTTTGCTGTGCAGAAGCTCTTTATCCTATTACTCTATATTTGCCAGGTAAGATTCATGCAATATTTGGTTTAAACTCATGAAAAAATGTGTTCACTGTACATCTAAAGTTTAATTTAACTTGTTGTCTATTAACTTTATTTGCTAAGTCTGCCAACTCTATAGTATGAGGATTTGCCACATTTGATAAAAATCATTCTCAAATTTTATTTCATTATAAGAAAATACCAATTTTTTCTCATTTTCTCATATCTCACATATGATATCTACATGGCTCCTTCCTATTTCCTTAAAACTCTCCACCATCTAAGTGAACAACCTCAAATGTTGAAAACCTCTAAGAAAATTTTGTCCATGGATTTATTTCAAACTACTCTTCCAGTGTTTTCTTTTGTTCTGTAACAAAATGCAATGATTCTCAGATCTAGGTTTTCAAACGGGAAACTATGCCTCCCTGGTGGTGCAGGGGTTAAAGACAGCACTATCAAGCTATTGCCAGCCACTGCAGCATGAGTTCGATTCCCCTGCCAGGAACCACCCACATAGCACAGCAGACCTCTCCTGACTCACCCACTGCTCCCCTTAGCAGTGTATTTCAGTACAGCTGCCTGTTCTGCTCTCCACTGTCTCTGGTGAATCCTCTCACCCCTGCCCCGCACCTCTGGCCTGTACCCCATTTCTTGTATGCATATATAAATAAATCTTTAAAAAAAAAGTGTGGGGGGGATTATGGTAGTGCTAAATGCAGGAAAAAGCAGAAGACAACAGGGATCCTTTTCCTGAAGACAAGGAATACCTTGAGTGAGCAGCATGCAGGAAAGCTGAAGGAGTGGCATGGTCCCTGGCTTTGATGTCTCATTAGTTTGATTAGATTCTTGGTAATGGCTATAATTAATCAACTACTTAGTGATTTCCTTATCCCTTTGTCACCTATTTCTCATTCATAAAAAAAAAGAAGCTATTAGAGATATGGATGAGACATGTTGACCATGGCTGACCAGGAGATTTTAATGATGTAACAACTGGAAGGTGGATGTAAAATAAATTTTGAACTACTCTCAAGCATATCATTCATTTCTAGTGGCATTTACTGTGTTGGCCATGATGGCTAAGGAAGTGTTTGCTCCAGCAGCTGGCTGGACTTTTGTCAGTAACTTCTAGTGAGCCTTGGAAGAATTGCCTGCTCTGGCAAGAGGCAGCTCTTCTGCCCACCTTTGACTTTGCAGGTACCTCTCTTTTTCTTTTTCCTTTTCCTAATAAATCTGTCCTTTTAAGATGTTTTTTTAAAAAAAAAGCATTAGCTGTCTCAAATATATAGATGTTATAGATGACATATATAGTGATATAGAGATAGAGATAGGTGATACAGGTGTCTCTCCCATAACAGCAGATCTCAACTTATCACTGGGTCCTACTCCCAGGCCCTGTGATAGATTTTGGCTACATATACTCTGTATGTACATTCCCAGTGGCCAGATTCACACTACTGGGGGTCACACCTCCATATAACCTCTGTTCCTCTCTCCCCAGGGCCACTGGCTGAGCTTTCTACCATACCACTGGTATCTTCCTACTCCAGGCCACAATTCATAGATTCCTCTCTCTACCTACCCACCTTCTGTTCCATGTAGCATAAATGTCCTCGTTGTCAATCTTGTTGAAGTCTGTACTGGTCTATACTTACCAAGAGAAAACCAATCCCACTCCTATCTGGGGATTAACTCTCCTAACAATGAACTTTTTTTTTTTTAAATAATAAATTTTATTTTTATATTCCCCCATACAACTAACAATGAACTTCTGGCTCGCTGCTCCAAGAGCCTCAACTTCTAGGTACCAGGCCCTGCAGTTGTCTCTTCTGGGTCTGTTACATCTGTTCCCCTTGCCTTGGCAGGGTCTGCTCCCCTGCTTTCCAGGATCTACTGAGTCTGGGTAGCTTCCAGGACCCATCCTGGGGTCATGGGTTCATAATGGCCTATTGCAGTGGGCCTGCATCCTGGTTCCATCCCAGGGCTTGCTGATGTCTTCAGAAGGCCTACAGTCAGTGGGTCTGCTTCCAGAACTTGTCTCAGGGTTCACTGAGATCTTTGAAGGCCTGCTGTGGTAGGTCTGCTTCCCTAACCCTTCGCAGAAGTCACTGAGGTCTGTAGAGGCATGCTGTGGTGGGTCTGGTTACAGATCCAGTCCCTGGGCTCACTGAGGTCTATGCCAATGTCTCTGGAGGTCTACTGTGGTGTGTCTGCTTTCAGGACCTGCCATGGAGCACATAAGCATCTGTGCTAACGTCTTTGGGCCCTACTGTGGTCAATCTGCTTCCATGTCCTGTCACAAGTCTTGGGATTCAGGAGGTCTGCTGAGAGTTACCATGTTAGGCCACCCCAGTCCCACTTTGAGGCTCACAGTGCCCATTAGGCCATGGGTTCACCTCACTAGCCTGCTTAGCTCCACTGCTTTCTGGGGTCCTCCTCCCACAAATGTTACTCCTGACATATAAGTAATCATTTATTTTTCCTTCAAGAGTTATTGCCTCTATTCTGCTATAATCTAGCTGTGTGTATATGTGAAGAAGGTAGCCCAGGTCTTCATTCTGTTCATTCTGCCCCCATTAAATATTTTGTTAAGGTTCCCCCAGGGAATAAAAGAGTCACATTATTAGAACTGCACTTATTTTATGTTGATCAATTTGCCAAAATGTGTTACTATTTTTCTTAGATATATTTGACAAATAATATTTTAAATCAGTGACCTAACAATTAAAATCTATCATTGGTCTTCAGTTTTTGTTCTTAACTACTAAGAAACTCAAGACTCAAGCAATTCATTAGGGAAGAAAATAAAAGAAAAAGATTATCCACTTGAAGTTCCTACGGAGTCATTTGTTTATTCTTGGTCAGACAGAGCTGTATCTCTTTCTTTACGGAGCCTGGGGCCAGCAAGAAATGTTCCAAGTTTCCAACATTAAGGGAGGAGAACTGTAATTCCTGGATAACAATCCAACTGATTAGTTCAAGAAGATGGCTGGAATTGCCAGAGCTGGAGAAACATGGGGTTTCTTGCCAACACCAGCCCAACGCATCCTGTTATGGGCATTCTTTCATGACCAGAGAGACTGACCAAGAAAAGGAGCTGCATGGCCCAACGTTCTTTCAAACCTATGTTAGGATACAGTGAGTTATGATATATATTAATATTTGGCTTGCTCACAAAAAGAAAAAAATAAATAAACCTCTTTGTTGTTCATAATGTAATAAAGAAATAAAAAATGGAGTACTAACATATCAAAAATAATGAGTTGAAGATACCCAAAATCACAGCAACCCAAGATTTTCAGAATTGTTCTCAAGACTCTTCCCTCAGGCAGGTTGATTCTTTTGAGTGAAGGTAATGAAAGTCCTAAAAGTTGAGAGAAGTTCTTATCCTGGTCTTAGTCCTTTTGATCTTTCCCAATCAAAGAAGAGATCATCGCTCTCTGTTTCTGCGCTTTTTCTAATCAAAGAAGCCATCACTGCTCCCCTTTTTTATGACCTAGAAGAATGTATTTTGTGGGATATCGTTTAGGTATAGGTTTATCTGCAAATATGCCCTCTCTATTTGGCAATTTCGTCTTTACTCTGACTAAAGAGGAAGTCATTCCTCTTCCTTACCCCCTCCTCTCTCTTTCATTTTTTGGGCCCCTTATTAACTCAGAGTTTATGCCCCTTTTTCCCTGGCTGGAATGGGGACTTGCACAATCATTATAATTCACCCATGCATACACTATAAAATTTGTTCTTCCTTTGCTAACCAGTCTGATGCTGTTTTGTTAATTCATCAAATCAGAGAGGAAACCAGAGGGATGGGGGGGGCTTCCCCTATACCCCAGAAGAGTATATAACAGGATGTGTCGTAAGTGGTTCCAATGTTTTAAGTGCAAATCTCTCACCCTAATGCCATTTTTTCCAGTGATGATTCTGAGAACTGTTTCTTTAAGGGACAGAAAGTCCACAATAAGCATAAAAGAGAAAGAAAGAAAAATAGACACTCCTTTACATAACATGATAAATGAAGAAAGCTATGAAGTCCTCTGAAAAGTGCAAAGTGATCTTGCTGAATTAAGCCTGTATTTCTTATGAGAGATAAACACGAAACTGTTTTTCACCTTCTCAGGAGATGCTATCATAATTGGCGCTGGAAAAATGAGAAGCTCCATATAGTCTGATCTGAGGGCTTTCCTTGCCTCCCTCAACTGCCCCCAACCCAGAGCATCTGAATTTCTTTCCCTGCTTACTCTTTATATTAACATATTGTCCCATGAAGTTTCTCCTTTAAAATGCTGGATCTTTGGGCCTCCCGGCGGCATAAGGGGTTAAGACACAACCTACGAAGATATCTGCAGCCACTTCTGCATGAGTTCGATCCCCGGCCTGCCAGGGAGCAACCCACATGGCACAGCAGGCCTCTCCTCTCTCTCCTGCTGCTCCGCTCAGCAGTATATTTTGGTTGATCTGCCTGTTCTGTTCCCCACTCTGTCTCAGGTGAATCCTCTCACCCCCTCATCTCTGGCCTGTACCCCAATTCTTGTGTGCATAAATAAATAAATCTCTAAAAAAATTTAAAAAAATAAAATGCTGTATCTTCCAAATTAGAATCTGATGATTATTTTGACTCTGTAAGAAAAAAGCATATCTGACTTGTGTCCCAATCTTTACTTTTTTAAATTATTTAAATATTTTATTTCATATATTTCTTACATCCTTTTTCATCTTTGCACAATGTATGCATTTTTGTTTTGGTTATATTCCCCATACAATTGCACTTCCCCCCTTATTTTGACTCTAGTCATTCCTTTCCCCGCCACTCCCTCCCCCCACCCCCATAGTGTGTCTCTGGTTTATAGTTGCTTGTTGATTTTGATTTTTACTTTGTATTGATTAGTCTTTTTCCTGGTCCCTTATTTAGGTTTTCTAGATTCCTGCTATGAGTGAGACCATCTGATATTTTTCTTTTTCTTTCTGACTTATTTCGCTGAGCATGATCCCTTCTAGCTTCATCCATGTTGCTACAAACTGCATGTGTTTATCATTTTTGATTGCTGAGTAATATTCCATTGTGTATATGTGCCACATCTTCTTGATCCAGTCATCTATTTTTGGGCATTTGGGTTGTTTCCATACCTTAGCTATTGTAAATAGTTCTGCTATAAACACAGGTGTGCAGGTGTACTTTGGAATTACTGTTTCTGTGTCATTTGGGTAAATACCTAGGAGTGGAATTGCTGGATCATATGGAAGCTCTGTGTTTTAGTAGGTCAAGAAATCTCCTACATAGTGGTTGGACCAGTTTTTCTAAGAACTTTCTCTGGGAAGTAAGAAGTTAATTTGGAGAATTATTAATACAGAGCCCTTATATATTTTTGGACCAGTATTCACAGCAGTATGTGCCCTATAGGAGTTGATGGATTTATTGTGTTCTATGACCAGAAGCTCACAGTGGAACACCTGTACGTGGACGCTTTGTGTTCTCAATCCACAAATGGGGCCTGGTGGAAGAGCATTAGGGACATAGTCTAGAGTTTTACATAGGGAAATTCTCTTGACTGTGAATCAGTACAGAATGGAAAGGACAGCAGCAGGAATAGAAAGAGAAACAAAGAAGTACGGAAGAACAGGTTCCAGGAATTGCTAAAGTAGCACAAGAGGACATCAGTTAATAAAAGGAAAATGCAATGTTGACAGAAACTAAAGGTATAGGTGGTTCATATTAATGGAAATTCATCTTGAGAATTAAAAATAAGCCCAGCATTTTTCTTTTCCTTTTTTAAAGATTTATTTATTTATACAAGAACTGGGGTACAGGCCAGGGCGTGGGAAGGTGAGAGGATTCACCAGAGACAGAGCAGGGAACAGAACAGACAGACTGACGAAATACACTGCTGAGGGAAGCAGCGGGCGAGACAGGAGAGGTCTGCCGTGCCATGTTGGTTTCTCCCTGGCTGACCGGGAATTGAACCTGTGCTGCAGAGGCTGTGGACAGCTTCACAGCGCTGTGCTCAACCCGCTGTGCCACAGGGGAGGTCCTGCTTTTTCTTTTAATCGGAAAACAGCCATTCTGTGTTTCAAGAGAATTCTGTTTGGGAGAGGAATGATGTAAGTTATTTCTATTGTGGTCTGAGAGTTAAAGCGTTCTGAGTGTGTTAAAAACAATCCATGGCTGACCAGTGGCTAAACAAGGAAAAAAATACATCACTGCTAAATAGCACATTGAAAGAAGAAAAGACTTGGGGAAATTTTCTTCTCTACTCAGTCTCCTACTGGATAGAATTACTTCTACATCCTGGTCTTTGCAAAGGAAATCATCCAGAATCCCTCTGTATTCCTTTAGTCTAGCCGATATCAAGCAAGAGTCAAAAAACTTGATAAGAGAAAAAGCCAAAAAGAAGTTTAATAATATGTTATTTCTCCTTATTACATGGGAAAGACCCAGAGTGACTGAATAACTCTCCCACGTGGCTTCAGTTGCCATCTTGTTAGTGCTTGACTGAGGGGTACTCAGGGACTGCAAACTAAAGGGGCCCAGTCATCTATCACACAAAGGCAAGGAAAGCTGCTTAGTGTGAAAGACTTTTCATAGAATTGGTATACATAAAGAGGAATGAAAGGATATTCCTAATAATGGTTTCCCAATAAACCACCTCAAATTACCCATTCCCTTATGGGCAAATGCACAGCCACACCAGGTTGGCCCAAAGCAAGGATGCTGAGGCCCAGAATCTTGCTGTAAGTCTAAAGCACCTTCTGGTAGGTATGAAGGGGTTAAGCAAGTCTGGGACAGGCCAGACACAAAAATATAAATCAACATAAATGCTTGCTGTTGTCTCTGCAAAAGAAAGCTTCCCCACGTGCCTCTCAAACACGTGTCTCTTCCAAGTGTCTCTAAAGGTCTGTACATCTCTCTCCCCTGTGTGTCTCCTTCCCAGCAGTACCAGGTGTAAGTCAGATGGCAGAACCAAGAAAGCTGATCCACTGTTCTTCCACGTTACATATTCCACTCAACTCTCCCCCAGTTCCTAATTAGCTCCCATGCTCAGGAAATCTGGTTCATGGCATCTTGGAAATTGTAGTCCAAGGGGGCTGCATGTTAGTGGGAGTGGGGAAAATGGCACCTTCCCTTCATGGCAGTGTATCTGTAACAGTCATAAATAGCTAAGACAGAAGGGTTTTCAGGTTGGGAGAGACAGGGAAGTTCATTTAGGAAGCATCATTTCAGAGTGCAAGCCAAATCATCTTGCATCCCTCTGGGTTAGTCTTGGGATGAAAATATAATCAAAACAGGATCAGATATGTTAGCAAAGGAAGAAAAAGAAATTTAATACTGTGTATGTATAGAATTTATATGTTAGTGAATTTTAAAGAATAATGGAGAAGATGTATTCTGAGCTTAGGTACCTAGGTGTTCAGAGGGGGAGAAAATTTCTAAATTACAGACAAGAAGACACTACCTTCTTTAGAGTAAAGATGAGATTCTTAAAGAGGTCAGGTTTGCTGCTAAAGATATAACTTTCATGAGGTACACCCCTCCTTAACCCACATTCTTCTACATTATAAAATGGGTACACTGACAGCTTCTCCAATTAGAAAAAGGGCAGAAGCTTAGGACATGATGATGTCTTCTTCAATTAGGGGGGAAGTGAAGGACTAACTAAAGACAGAAGCTTCTTCTCAGTCTGAGGTGATGCTGCTGCTCTTAACTCAAAATAGTCTGCATGCCAGAGAAGGATGTATGAGGAGAACAGTTCTGAGAACCTTGAGGTTGTCTGGCTTAGAAACTTTTAGGAGGTTACCAGAAAAGACACAACAGACAAAAATATGCAGATTTAAGTTCTGGCTTTCTCTTGCAAAGAGATAAAGATATTAGGTATTCACAGTCCACGATCTTATAGAAGTTTACTTATAAATATATATATTTTTTAAGCAACCTCTTCCCAGCTTTAAGAGCCCCTCCTATGAAATCAAACATCAGCCAAAAGATGTATTTCCAGGTAGTAAATTTTGTTCTCCTACCGTGTTTTCATTAGTTGGGATAACTTGGAAGCCGGGGTGATGGTAGCCTAAAACCTCTCAACCTGATTCTTGTCCAAAATTCCAAGGGGAAAGTTATTTTGTTTTTGTTTTTGTTTTTTTCATTTATTTCTGGTAATATACAGAGCACTGCAAGAAAAATCAGAAGGTAGTTATCTCCTCAGAAAGTAATCCTGAATCTGATGCTAACTCACTAATCTTAGAGTTGTTTGCTAATAACATCTAATTCTTGTGTTTTTTAACCTGCAGCCACACTGAAGGCAAAGACCTACACAATTAACAAATGTTAGGATGTAATTAGTGAAATTTTAAATACAAGTGACAGTGTTACAAAATTATTTTAATTGGTTGGAAAAAGCATTGTTTTTCTAGAACCACCTACAACTTTTTCCTAATTTCATATCCAAAAAACAAATTATATCCAAACACATGTATACAAATCTCTAAAGAAAATAAGTTCATGAAAACCTCACTTACAGTAACCCAATAGATATTTCTCAATTCTTAATATTTTGACGAAAAGAATATGCTTAAAATCCCAAAGAATGGAAAATAGCATGCCTTGTGCTGAAGAATGCTAGTGTTCTTTTCCATGGCAGCCTCTCTTGGGCCAAGTGAATGTAATTACTTCTATGGAGCCAGCCTTTTTTCAAAGACTTGATACTTTTCCATTGCCTCTTGGAATAGCTGAAAACTACAATGATTCACTTGGGTACAATTACAAGCATTGCTTTTCGGAGAATGTTACATAAATACTGCTTGGAAGAAGAAGGAAGCTGAAAGGATAAATCAGTAATTGGGAAAACTTTTTGAAATTTTATTTTCACCATTTGTGATTACTTGGTTATGGAATTATAGGTAAAAAAAAAAATATGTGCTTCTGTTGCTACTGTCTCTAGCACAAGCCAAGCAAGAGATAGTCCTAGAGAAATACTTACATGTGTGAGTACATACACATACATGCGTGCGTGCACACATACACACACAAAGAGAGCGAGACATGCACACTGCCAATATTTGTAAGAGAATGTTAATTGTGGGTGCTGTCTTCAGCTACACATATACTAAAATTAGAGCAATACAGGATATGCCAATCTGTCAAGTGTTGTATATTTTTGTTTATCAAAGGTTGGAGTGACCACATATCTCAGGAGATGACAATAGCAAACTATAAGTAAAACTCGTTTCATATTTTGCACTAACTCATTTTAAAAAATGTAAGTGAGGCTCATATGGTTAATCTGTTGGCTGTATCTGATGCTCTGTGAGAAGATCTCTTCTGTCACATGCAGGATTTGGAAAGGAAGTTAGGAGGCTCTCGTTTCTCCCCCAAAAGGCCACATCCCAGCTTGCCCCAGTGATAATCATACTGACTCATGAAAAGCTGCTCTTATAAGAATACCAGGACCACACAAGTCAGGTTCAGGGCCCAAAAGTTAATTACTGACTAGGAAAGCCAGATTTTGAGAAAAAGAAATTAGTTCTGGGTTTTCCTACTTTTCATTGTGGCCAGTATCTATCATTGGAGGAAAAAATCATGCAGATATCTCAGGCTACTCTTTGGAGTTCTTAAAACAGTGCTCCAACCTTTTCTCCTTTATTCTACTATGCTTTGTGGCAAGACAAAATTCCAGTGGTGCCATTTAAACATAAAAGCAAAGCCACAAAAATGTGCTGCCTTAATTGGAATTCCAAAATGTAAAAGTGATTCTCAGTTTACCTTCAGACCTTTGTTGCACATGATCTTTGGCTTATTTGATTCCTGCTTGTGGCCAGGTATGGAGCTCTCCTGTCCATGGGGTGTCTGGGAGACTGGGGTGTCTCCTGTTGCCCCCTACAATTTTCTCCAATCTCTAAATCAGCATGGGTGCAGTTGGAAACTCAGACGAGCTAAACATTCTGCTAGATTCTCTAAAAGTATGGAACATTCTAAAATAGTGGTTCTCAAACTAAAATGAACTAGAATTACCTTTTGAAAACACAGATTCTCAGGAGCCCCAGTTGAAACACAGATGCTCAGGATTTCAGCTGATGAGGGGTGGGGGTGCAAGGAGGAATATGAATTTGCATTTCTAAATAGGGGCTACTATAGGGGGAGGAAGTGGGAACAAAGTAGGGATGGGAACAAAATAGGGAGAGACCCAAATGGTCTATGGTAAAGGATTATGGGTGCTTCGACGGTGGGTGTGGTGTGGTGACATACATCTGAGGAGGTGAGCACCTAGTCCCCTAGATCATATATAGTGTTGCAAACCAATATTACCACAGACAAAAAAAAAAAAAAAACTTTCATATCCAGCTGCTATTGCTGGTCTAGACACACACGTTTATTATTACTTGTCTAGATTTCTTCAAGAACTCATTGGTTCATTACATCCCCCCTAGAATTGGCTATATGTGGACATATCCCGGGTCCTCTGTCAGACTCTGTGATGCACACTTGAATGAAGCCCAAGGGAGTAAGGCAGAAATAGAAGTTTAATAATATGGTAAGGGTATTATAAATAGAAATATGTATGAAAAAAACTGAAATCAAGATGTAAAGGGGCCTGTGCTCCCTTCTGTAGTGTCTGGAAATGATTCTGCTTCCAACTCCTGACCTAGATGGATAGATGTTTGTATCTTTCCAGGGAAAGACTGAGTATGGAAGGAGGAATACACAATGGTTTTAGTCTTGTTTAAGTGCTTCTGAAATATCTTAGAACAGCAAATACATCTTGGATGTATGGATATTTCAAATTCATTTTTTTTAAATGGCTCCATGTGGAATTTAATAATTTCCCACACTCCTTGGAAAAGACCTATTGTTTTGCAGCCATGGTAACAAGTTACCATTACAACCAGATTTAAATCCCCTTAATCAATCAGTGATAACATGCTCAGAGAACAGGTTTTTGAAAACCAGCCAATAAGCAACAATGCCTTTTTTGAAAGACAGCTGGCAAAAGCTTCACCCCAATGAACATATAGAAAGTCTACCAATTCATAGCACATAGCAGTCTTATCCAAGCAACCATGCTTCCACAGAGATTGTCATCCCGTTCTCTGAATGGTATGCTTCCTAAAAATCCAGCATGGATATCAGTAGCTGCTTTGTTTGTAGAGACTATGTCTAATAGTAATAACTCTCCTCACTTAAATAAGTAATACATTCAGCTTTGTGATCAGTTAATAAATGTCTGTTTCTTCCCTTAACTAAGCATGAGATTTAAAAAAAAAAAAAAAAAGTAAATGTCATAGGTGCTTAGGTATCAAAGATAAGAAAACACTGTTTAGCATACTAAGTGAAAAGTTATTAGGGGCTAGGATGAAATAATAGAAACTCCAACATTTAATGATTAGTGTAGAAGAGGAACTTACAAAGAAGGCAATGAAGGACATCTCATGCAAAAAGAGGAGGAAAATCAAGAATGGTGTATGTTTTCATGAAGCTGAGGCCAGAAACTGTTTTAAGAATTAAGGAATAGTCAAGAGAGTCAAATGTCACTGAGTACCTACCAAAAAGAGGAATTCAAATTTGTCTTCTGGATTTGGTGGCATGGAGGATATTGTGACTTATGTGAGATCTGTTTGTTCCAATGAGACTGAAATTAAGACTGGATATTCATATGTGAATGGAAATGAGGAAATGAGCATGAAGTATATAAAAATTCTTTGGTAGTTAGAGAAAAAATGGTTTAGTTTCTTTTTGCTTTGTGTTAAGATGGGAAGTTCTTACCCTGTTAACACACGGATGTGAAGTCTTCAGTTATGGGGTTCAAGACAGAAGAGAGAAAATATACAAGTAGTAGCACAACAAATACAAGAAGACTGACAGGAGAAGAGACCAATGTAGCAGAAAAGAAATTAGGTTTCACTAAGAATGTGGTACCTATAATGAAGCAAAACATAACAAAAAAAGAGGAAGAAGGAATGGGTGGAAATGTAGGTTGAGGATAAGGTTGAGGATAATGTAGGTTGAGGATAAATGTAGGCTACAGGATAAGTAGCCTAAAGTTATAGGGATACCCATTTGATTGTTTCTTCTGTCTTCTGGAGAAGGAAAACAAAGCCACCTTTTGATTGTGACAAGCAAAATGGAAAAAGTTAGCTTGAGCCAGAATAAAGGATATTAAGAGTAAAAGAGAGGGACAGTCAGTAATAGGACATGGTATATTACAAAATGAGAGAGAAAGGTTTTATAAAAAGAGTAAATAGTAGTTGCAGAGGATAAGACAAAAGCTGAAAATAGTCAAAATTGGATTCAAATTCAGATAAGATTGAAGAACTAGAACTTCATTGAATTTTTCATGGAAAGTGGGACCAGAAATCTGATAAGTTAAAGTTGAACTGAGAGATTTTCAATTAATGATGGATAGAATGTGATATATTTATTTCTGCTTTTTTTAATATATTGGGGTAAAGAACTTACACTGTGCATTATATTTAACATAGCGAGTGTAAAGAAGTTAAAAAATATGTAGCACAAGAGGGCTAGAAAGAGCACAACCTGATAGATGTCAACAAATTTTTGGAAAATGAAAAGCAGGTGAGTTAGAGGGAAGAAAAAGAGTAAATAGCAACTATTTATACATGCCAAAGAGAAAAAAAGTCCGTTCAATGCTGCCATGGTCTGATTGAGGCTGTTAATATTCATATTTTGAAATCCTAATAACCAAAGTAATAGTATTAAGAGGTGGGGTCTTCAGATGACACAGAAACATTAATTCCAAAGGGCACCTGTACCCCTATGTTTATAGCAGTACTATTTACAATAGCTAAGCTATGGAAACAACCCAAATGCTCAAAAATAGATGACTGGATCAAGAAGATGTACATATACACAATGGAATATTACTCAGCAATCAAAAAAGATAAACACATGCAGTTTGCAGCAACATGGATGGTGCTAGAAGGGATCATGCTCAGCGAAATAAGTCAGAAAGAAAAAGAAAAATACCGGATGGTCTCACTCATAGCAGGAATTTAGAAAACCTAAATAAGGGACCAGGAAAAAGCCTAATTAATACAAAGTAAAAATCAAAATCAACAAGCAACTATAAACCAGAGACACACTACAGAGGGGGCAGGAGGGGAGGGCAGGGAGAGGAAGGATTAGGGTCAAAATAAGGGGGGGTACAATTGTATGGGGACTATAACCAAAATGAAAATGCATACATTGTGCAAAAATGAAAAATGATGTAAGAATTATATAAAATAAAATATTAAAAAAAAAGAGGTGGGGTCTTTGGGAGAACATGAGAGCATACCTCCAGAAATGGCATTAGGGCTCTTATAAGAGGCCCCCCCAAAAACTCCCTGGCTTTTTCTACCAGGTGAGAACACAAGCAGGTCTGAGACTGGAAAAAGTTTCTTGCTTGTTCATGCTGCCATCCTGACCTCCCACTCCTAATATCCAGAAAGGTTAGTAATAAATTTCAGTAACTTACAAGCCACCCAGTGGGAGGTATTTTGTCATAGCAGTTCAAATGGACTAAGACAAATTCAGAACTATGAAAAGATTCAAAAATTAGAATCAGTGGGTCATGATATGCACAAAAAGCCTTCTATGTATGAAACAGCTAGAGTCATTCTATTGCAGGATGAGATTCTAAGCCAGCTTGATGACGCTCTTGGGTCCTAGAATGCTGGAGACTAGAGATAAATACAATTTGGAGTTTGAGGGACTATGTTTCTATAAAATGTCAGATACTGACATTTGAGCCTCTTCCTTACCCCAAATGGGGAGATTCCTGCCCAAACAGTTACCAGTTGACATGTTTATCCTTGTCACCAGAATTTCCAGTGATCGGAGTTCTGACTCATTCCTACAGGCAAATGAACAAGAAAAGACCACGAGTCACTGGAGATAGGCCACCAACATGGTAACAAGAGGCCAACACAAATAGGAAAGGTCAAACAGACAGACGTGGAGGAACAATCCTCCCAACCACCAAAAACACCGACATATTTAGAATTAATAATCTGAGCTTTACACAAATATGTAGCTAGACAGAGATAACAATCATGCCCAATAAACAAAAACAGGCAGGAAGGGAAGCTCAATAGAAGCACAGTTCTAGAGAGGAGCACTTGAAGAAATATGGGGACTTGCGGGTGAGAAGTTGTGACGCAAAAGAATGTTGTTTTAGTGTCCATGTAAACTACCTGAGTCTTAAATTTTTGTGTATATATTAATTGGATAAGAATAGGAAATACTAAAAACAAGCAAATTAGACATGTGATATGTGGAAAAATGATAAAATCTTCTTAAGGATCTTTCATCCAATAGATAAGAAAAGCAGAACTATGATAACAAGAAATATACAGGATCATGAAAAGATTTCTAATCTATTATTTTAAGAAGCATATATTTAGATGTATTAATAGGGGCCTCGGGGTTAAGTCTCAGCACTATCACTGCTATGGCCTGAGATCAATCCCAGGCTAGGAACCTAACCCCACATGGCACAGCAGACCTCTCCTGTCTCACCTGCTGTTCCCCTCAGCAGTGTATTTCAGTAAATCTGCCTGTTCAGCTCCCCCCCTCTGTCTCTGGTGAATCCTCTTACCCACCAAACTTCTGTCCTACACCCTGGTTCTTCTAAGCAAAATAGAAAAAAAAAAAACTGACTATATAAGTTGGAGGAAGAATAATAAGGGAAAAGGTTCAATACCCAGACAAGAGAACAAGGGACTAGAGGTAAGGTGGGCAGGGAACAGGATTCCCAGTACAGATGACTTTAATAGAAGTCGCTCTTTCCTCTGAATTGAAAGTGTAGGTCACTGTGGATTTATGTCTAATGGCTCTCATTTTCTCAGTGAAAGAGAAGAAAAGTCACCTTCTGCCAGTGACATCACTGGAAGACAAATGAGAAGATGAGAATGAGAAGAATGCTGACAACTTGAAATCTTTATGGACAATGAGGAAGCAAGCAGGGTAGAGTTGTGTGAAAGAACTTTCAAACCATTATCAATATTCCGTGTCCACTGGAGACCATAACTTGTAGTACCAGAAACCTGCATAGTTGAGTGCATTGGGGGGGAGTTACTTGTCAGTTACTTTTTAGGAAGGGTGAATGGATGCTGGAGTGATTTGCAAGGTCATGAGAATGTTGAGATGATCAAAAAGCGAATGAAATTTAAGTATTTCACTGTGGAGAGATAAACTACAGAAGGAAGGAGTAGTAGGCTGAAATAAATAAAAGAATAACAATAAGATGTCTTAAGGTATGCAGAAAACCCATGTGTAGGGAAAAAGGAGAAAAATGTTAGGATAATTATAGCCAGAAGCTGGAATATTGGAGTTTAAGGATTCCCAAACCATGTAGAAGCCCTGAGCGCAATAACTAGCTGAGGGTGACTCAAAGGTGGATAGGGCTGTTGGCATGTACGAAACAAAATGTCTCCACATAGATGATGAAGATCACCAGGATTATGGCTAATCACACAGAAGTTGGGAGGAAGACAGCGAACCATGTACCAGATTTTGTAGCATTTTAGGATATTTTAGCTCCACGGAAGCACCACAGAGAAAGGGAGCTCACCTAAAGGGAGATACATTAATAAAAGGCACCAGTGCCTATTTAAGCATTTCTAAATCTCTTGTCTCTTTACTCTGTTGAATGTGGTTACCTTGTCATACCAGCCAAAGAATCCAAAGTCAATAAAACAGCAAGTTGGAGGAGACAGAATTGCAGTCAAAGGAAATGTCATGAGAATATTGCTGGAAGTGGTATAATAATAGAAGGGAATCCAAGTCATAAAACATACCTGCCCAAATGTGAGGGCCAAGACAAAAGCAGGATGTGTCCAACAGAAGGCATCAGGATACCAGGGACAACTCAAGGAGAACTGTTCCTTTTAATTACAGTTTTTATATACATGTGTACTTGTGAAATAGGAATGCTCTCTATTGAATTGGTCTCATATGGTGATCTTAACAGCATGATAAACAGAAGGATGCAGAAGGGCAAGAGTATGATCATGAGCCAATTCTGGGTAATGTGGAAGGGACCTATGCAGACAGTTTTGGTCTACTTACCTGGGTGAGAAGACCACTTGGGATCTATGGTATTGGTGATTGAGGGTTTTTTGCCTCAATGAGGCAAAAATTTTCCATTGCAAATACAATTTTTGCATTTGCTTATGAACCCAGCATAGAAGCCTTTGCAATGGGTGGGAAGGTTATTCTCAGAATGTGTTTCCTGCCCTCTTCTCTAATATCAAATATTGGATGTTTTCCAGCCCCTGTTGTGTGTAACACCAGGGCACCATGAAGACCCCTCTTGTTTATTATTTTCCTCCTCACTCTTCCTGCTCAGTGTGTCTTCCTTCTACTAGGGAAGGCTCTTTCTTAGCAAGTTTTATCTTTGTGCTTGGAGCCCCTCCCCACTCCCTCTGCCTCTTTACTCTCCATATGTACTTTGATTTATTAGCAAATCTGCAGGGAGTCTTGGAACTAGGAGAACTCAAAAAATTATTGCTACATTCTTCCAATCTTCTGAGCCCACAGGCTGTAGGCATCAATTGCCTAACTAGTCAGAGAAAGTTATTTTAGGGAGTGAATTTGGGGTCATTGTAAAATTCCAGTGGCTTTAGTTTCCTCACAACTTTCTGCTACTCAAACTTTGTAGACAGGATTGTCTGAGGCTTGTAGCTTAAGGGTCCCTGAGTTATCATCACCTCTACCTCTAATGCCCTGTATAAGAGCAAGACTCTGATCCTCTCTGTTCTCTAAAATAAGGAGCTCAAAAATAACTATCCTTGAAGAACTGTGCTCATAAAAGCTAATAAATTCTGCCACGAAACAGCCAGGACTTGTATGCAGGAAAGGGGTGACTGAGAAACACTAAATAAAATGATGGAGTGAAGAGTCCAAGAATTGAGAACTCAGAGCAATCTGCCAGCTGTAAATATTAATGTACAGCATTAATACAGACTCAGGCTTCTCAGCGGCAAAATTCTACTATAAGAACACTTGCAACCATCTTCCCTCTACTTAAGAGCTTTCTCAACCTACCGTTTGAGACTACAATGAACTTTGTATTCCTAACGATTTACTGGACATTTCCATCTCTGTATTATCCAAGTCAGCAGCTATCTGAACAATGTCCCACTGCTTTCCTCTCATTCCTTCTCTTCAAATTTGATCTGGCCTGTGTGTAAAACCCCAGGATTTAATTTTCCTTTGAATGACAGTAAATAGTAAGGGGATTAACAAGGGTTATAATCTTAGCAAAGTGTTTTATTAGCTCTATGTAGCAGTACTGCAACTCAGTACAAATATGTAGACTTTCATAAATTGCACTTATGTATTCACTAATCTTGGCAATTTCAAGCAAAATAATTATCTCACTGTGTAGAAGAGTTATTGGTTTATTTGGGGTTTTCAGAAGACTTATATTGGCACTATAAAAGCAGTTGTTAATTCTACCTACACCCTTGAAGGAGGGCCATCTATTAAAAGAAATCAATATCTCAGGGCAAAGTTTCTACCTCACTTCAAGAGGATGTACCTATTACTAAGACAACTTTATCCCCCATATCCAACCAAATAAGAGGAACCTCTTTGATCTTGTCCCAACGCTTTAATATTTTAGGTAATACAGATAAAGTCAATTTTTATCAACGCACAGGTGGATTATCTGCAAATCTGGTTTTTACCATTTTAAGTTGACATTGTCATTCATTTTGTCTACTTAAGCCTTCTGAAAATTTTACTCTTGCTTTTGTTTACTCTTATTCTCTGCATGCAACAATGATAAATCCTAACATTTGTTTGGCACTGTAAGTTTTTTTGAAATATTTTCACATGCACTATCCTATTTGATGTAGATTTTAGTTAATCCAAAGTTGGAAAGGTAGTCTTTGAAATAATAACATTTTGTCATCAAATTTTTTCTTGGGCTGGTATATGCTAACACGTTGGAAACTGATTTAGAAACAAAACAAAAACATATATAATGAGGTTATGCAGGTCTTTTGCAAAGGTCTGGGTGGTTCCAGTGATTATCATATCAAATGAGGATGAGGGAAGACCTAAGCAGACCAGAACCTTACCGACCTCTGGTTCTTCAGAACACTATTCTATTATTGGCTCAATTCCTAGACATCTCTCACACTCAGAGACAAAGTCACACTTAAAAGTAGCCTCGAGGCTATGAATTTATGGTCATTTGATTTTCAATCAAAGTTACCAAGCATATCAGTGGGGACAGGAGTCTTCAACAACTGGTGTTAGGGAAACTAGATAAGGACAGATCAAAAGATTAACTTAGACCCTGACCTTATTCCATACAAAAAAATTACCTCCAACTGGATCAGAGACTTGAATGTATAAGCTAAAACTATAAACCTTTTTAGGAGAAAATATTCAACATCTTGGGTAAGGATTTCTTAGATATGACACTGAAAGTCGGACACATAAAAGAAAGAATAAATGGGACATCACAAAAATGCAAAACTTTTGTATATAAAAGATACCATTCACAAAATTAAAAAGTCATAGATTAGAAGAAAGTATTGAAAATATGAATCAGGGTTTGGAGGAGAAGATCTGGAGTCTGAGGACCCTAGATGGGCTCTTTCTTCATTCTTGTCTCTGGTGAGGAAAGAATTCAACATTGAGACTAAAGTCACAAAAAAACAAGAGATTTACTGACAGGCAGGTAGCAAGAACAGGAAAGCTCTGTGAGTAGAAAAGGGTCCCAAATGGGTAGCCACTAAGGTGACAAGAGAAAAGACAGGAAAGCTCTCCTAATGGAGAGGAGAGGAGTACTGAGTGGGTGGCCACTGAGGTGGCAAGAAGTAGGTACTCATATGGGTATAGTGGATGAGGAGTAGGGGGTTTGGCTGTTGGGGGTCTCCAGGTTGTGTCTCCTGCAGATTGGCTGGGCCCATGGAGGTCTCCTAGGCTACTCAGGACCACTGAGTTTGCCTACATCACCTGGCCTACCTTCCCAAAACTAGCCTTGATCTGTTGTGTTAGTGCTGTGTTATTGTGCTGGTATTCTGAACTCTACAATCAGACTGAGGGGAGTGGATGGAGGAAGGGCTTCCTTCTGTTTCCAAACAAGCGTTTCTCCATCAGGCCAATAAGTGGATTTAGGGACTTGGTGTATCCTGTTCTTAACTGACTATCTATACCATTTCCTAGCTTCCTCCTTCAATTATACATCTGATAGAAAAACTTAAATTCAGAATGTACAAAGAACTCTTACACGTCCATATATAAGACCAATAGGCAAATTCAAATTCAAAGATTTGAGTAAACATTTCACCGAAGAAGATATATAAATGGCTAAAAGCAAATGTAATTTTAGATCGATATCAGTCATTAGGGAATGCAAATCAAAATCATAATGAGATTACATTTTTACATTCACTAGAATGGCTATGATTTAAAAATAAAAATATATTGACAACAAATGTTCAGGATATCGAGAAACAGATTCCTGTGTGTTCCTGATAAGAACAAAAAATAAAAAGGAACAATCACTTTGGAAAACAGTGTGATCATTCCTTTAAAGTGAAACTTTAATTGACCATATCGTTCAGCAAACTCATTCCTGGGGATCTACCCAAAAGAATTAAACAACTAAGTCCACATGAGGACTTGAACTGCAATGTTCATAGTGAATTTATTATAATAGACAAAGTGGACTCAAACCTCTAGTTCACCCACTGTCAATGCAGTCAATGAAATGAGATCTATCCATGCCATAGACAACGACTCAACAGTAAGCAGGAAGGCAGTTCTGACAAACTCTAAATTCTGACAAACATGGATTAAACTTCAAAAACATCATAAGAGGTGAGAAAAAAAGAGACACAGAAGAACTAATATGTACAATTCCATTTATATAAAATGTTGACAACTGGTCTTTCTGTAGAAGCAGAAAGTAGATTAGTAATGGCCTGGGGCTAAGGTGGAGGGAGGGGTTTATAAGTGGGATAAGGATTAACTGTAAATGAAGATGAGGAATCTTACTGGGATGATAAAAATATGCTAAAAGTGAATTACAATGATTGTTGCAAAACTCAATTCACTGACAATTATGATCTGGTTGAGTTTTATGGTGTAAATTATATCTTGATAATGTTATTTAAAAATGCATTTAGGAGCTATAATCAAACTTCCATTTTTCCACCTTGATTTAAGAGAATAGTCATATGCAAAATCCTAAACTCTAGATTATTCAAAGACATCTGTCACTGCATTTTACTTTCAAGTATGTTTCTGACTTATAATTGAATCTGAATTTGCTATAGATTCAGTTAATTCACTTCCAACAAATTTGTGATGGGAAGAAAACCTCATTCAAGAGGATCTTGATATTGGCCCCCTTTCTTTTATCTTTCTCTATTTTGTCTGCTCAGTTGTTCTCTGCTCCCAACTATTATGCAGAACAGCCAAGAGGTTGTATTAACCCACAGGTTTTCTTTGAGCAGAGAGACTTAGAAGTCCATGGCTCAATGTTGAAGCAGCTTGGCAAGTTAGAAGTTTCCCAGAACTGAGAGATTTCGGTATTTGCATGAACCTTGGGACCGTGATATAACTTGCCTATCTTTCCCTTCAGTTTTTATTTATTGAAGCACTCCTTATATGTAAACTAGAATAACTCTATTCTTCTTTAGGCAGACACAGATTTATTGCTTGAAGTATAAAAACCTGTTCATTTCGGGCCTCCCTGGTGGTGCAAGGGGTTAAAATGTGACCTATGAAGCTGACCATAGCCGCTGCAGCACAAGTTCGATCCCTGGCCAGGGAGCAACCCACATGGTGCAGTAGACCTCGCCTGGCTCACCCGCTGCTCACCTCAGTGGTGTATTTCACTCACTTTGCCTGTTCTGTTCCCTACTCTATCTCTGGTGGATCCTCTCGTGCCCCACACCTCTGGCCTGTACCCCAGTTCTTGTATGCATAAATAAATCTTTAAAAAAAAAAAACAAACCTGTGCGTTTCCAGAACTGTTGATACAGAGGAAAAGATTAGATGATATACATATATGTATATCTATATATACACATGTGCACATGTATAGATACACATATAAAATTAATTTTATGTACATATACACAAAACATAGTTCTTTTTTTAAATATGGGTGTTTTGGTGATTCATACAATACAAGGCTATTAAAATTTTATTCTTCATTGTTGGTTTATGCTTTTTTTTTCAATTAACAGCTTTATTTTTATGTGGGACCACTCAATTAAATATCGCTAATACTACTTTCATCTCTAAGTCATATATTTAGGCTTCTCTGTTATAATACATATTGGACTGAATGGAAGTGATGTAATACTAACAGAGCTTGCCATTCAGATTTGGAGTTATAAGTTTTCTTAATGGGGCCTCCCTGGTGGCACAAGGGGCTAAGCACTGCACTATGAAGCAATCCACAGCCTCTGCAGCACAAGTTCTATCCCCAGCCTGCCAGGGAGCAACCCACATGGCGCAGCAGACTCTCCTGGCTCAGCCGCTGCTCCCCTCAGCAGTGTATTTCGGTTAGTCTGCCAGTTCTGTTCCCCACTCTGTCTCTGTCTCTGTCTCTGTCTCTGTCTCTGGTGAATCCTCTCAAACCCCCCCCCCCCGCCACATCTCTGGCCTGTGCCCCCCAGCTCTTGTATGCATAAATAAATAAATTTTTAAAAAGTTTTCTCAATGAGTATGGCATAATGCCAGTTAAGGAGGTTCTAATATGAACTTCTTTCCTTTCTGGACAAATATATGTTTATAATACCTAGTTCAGATATCCAAGCCAAAGAAGCAATTGACCAGTTAAACAATAAAATTTTAACTTGGAAATAAAGGAACTGCTCAAGTCAACATGGGAGCAGAATTCTTCAGGTTCTTCACCCCTGCGGTCTATACTTGTCTAAGCTCCCTAAAGTAGAGGCAGGACCTGTGAATATGACAAAATACCACTGTGAATTGTTAAACAGCAAAAGTGAAGAGATTCTGTAGATTTAACTTCCTAATTATTTGACTCGAAGTTAATCATAAGTGAGCTTATTCTGCTTGGGCCTGACCTAATCAAGTGACTGCTGTGAAAGAGTATGTCTAGCTGACAAATGGAAGAAATCAGCAAAGACTCTCTGCTGATGGCTTTTAGGACACCAAGAGCCATATTGTGGAAAAGCCACTTGGTAGAAAAAAGTGACTTTAGGTGCTGAGAACCTCAAATCTATGACTACAAGGAATGATGTGGCCAACAACCCCTGAACCTCAAAGAGGCCCTTGGATCAGACTGCAGCCCTACCCGACACCTTGATTTCAGCCAGGTAAGAATGTGAACAGAGGGCCTGCCTAACTCATGTCTTGATTCCAGACCCACAGAAACTGAGATAATACATAAGACCTGTTCTTTTAAGCCACTAAATTTGCAGTAATTGATGACAGAGTAACAGAAGATGACTACGGTCAGATTTGGTAGAACACCAAACAACAATATTCCTGATGGAGATCCCAGTTTGATCCCCCAGTTCAGGGCTCAATGGTACAGTCAGAAGTCTTGGTTGACCAGAAGCTGTAATATTCCCAAGGCCAACCATGGTGTAAAATAAGTAAGGCCTCAGCTCTCCATGTCACACCCTATTGAGGGATGGGGGTGAGGGCTGCAGAGACAGGAAGTAAAAGGTATCTCTACCTCTGACAGAGACAAGAGATAGGTGGTAGAACTCTATCTGCCTGTGTGCCCCTGGGTCTCCCCCTAAAAATTCCCTTTCCACAATCACTCAGAAGAATAATAACCTTGTGCCTTAAGGTAGTAACAATTTAAAGGAGCAAATTTGGGGGTTATTCCTGGAAGAGTTGAGTTCTCTGTGTTGATTTGGTGATTTCACTTTAGAAAGAGCAGCAGCTGGCCACTTTAAATAATTAAAAAGAAAATAAAATTTCTGCTTGACCAGACATCCTGATTCTCTGATAATATCTGTTTTTCCTCTGTCTTACTCTATGCTTTGTTCCTCAAAGGTCGTGAGCAATGCTTATTCCAGTAGCTTTAACACAACTTAGCCTAATTACCAGCTTCTGACACATCACCTAATGGAAAGTCACCACCTCCTGTTCATTCCCGAGGTCTCTCAGCAGCCCGCAGCCTCTCTGGCTAGAGGCGTACAGAGATGACAGCTATCATCCTAAGAGCAGATGCAGTGTCCTGGCCAATGGCCCATTTCAGCATAATTATCCCGCCTATGTTTTTGTCCATCATATTATAACGAATTGCTTTGGAGGAAAAGATCAAACAGCAAAGAAAGCCTCAAGAGGAAGAACGCATCTGTTTAAGAACTCCCACTGAAAAAGTTATAAAGCATTTTGTTTACTAAATCTTTCAAGTCTGAAACTGGTTCAAGGGCAACTTAGCGACATTGTTTTAAGAAGAGAGAGATTGAGAGAGAGAGATACTGAACACAGAGCTAAAATTAATTAAAAAATAATACACACACATATACCCAGAAAGCCATATGGAATTATAGATGCTATCGTGCCACATAAATATCTCAAAACATGTTAATAAATATGATAAATATACATTTTTAAGATTTGTGTTGCATGCAATCCCAGCTTAGGATTGTTTCTCTCGTACCTGATTGCAAGAGATTCAAATGTAAATTTTAAAATTCGGTTTTGGTACATGTCCTTGGAATTCTCCGCCCTCAGGCAAGTGCCCTGTAAGTTTCAGCAATTACTAAATATTTCTGTCATTGTTTGTGAGCCTATAAAACAGAATTTTAAAAAGGAGGGGACATTCAGTACTTTCATAAGGTTTTAGGGTCGCAAATTAGATATCCTCTTTACTATTACGCATCACAATATGTTAACGCTGAATTTTCTTCTTCTAAATGATTACAGTTTACATTTACTATACAATAAAGGTATCTCTTCTTCATAGTACAAATAACACTATGAACCACCCAATGCATATTTGCTTGAATTGTGATATCAGAATGGAATCTGTAGGAATAAAAGAAGCAGGCCACAAACCCATAACCAAGGTGACTGAGTCCTAAACATGTTCTAGAGAACCCACACACAACTGTGCTTTCCTTTCTTCTCCTTCTCCAGTCCCCTTCCTCACTATGCAAAAGGACAAATAGTTGTATAGACTCGTACAGAAGCCCAGGAAACTGGACAAAGAGTGACAGGGTTGGAGCAGGAAGCAGGAAAGCAGGGACCCCCCACTAAAGAGTTGCAAATCCTTCTCTTTCTCTTGGGTTTGCATAGAAAGTCTCTCTTCTCATTCTCTGAATGAGCTGGCTGCACCCTTGGTCCTTACCTTCTCACAGATTGTTAGTACTGGCGGGAGGAAAGGCACACACAGAGGACTTTAGAAAGAAAGAGGGATGCCAGGAAATTAACTAAAAATGAGTGGATCCCCATTTGGTGGAATACAGTCACTTCTTGGTTGTCGGCACCAATCCTGGAGGCGGTGAGCAGATTATCCTAGCTCCTGATAAGGTTTCCTTATAGCTCAGCTGCCCTGTCCCGTCCCTCTTGGCTGCCGACTGTGCTTTATCTGTTCTCCCCACCAGCAATCACCAAGCTTCTGCCAGGAACAAAGACCTGGGGTTGCTTTGCTGCATGGCATAGGAGGGCAGAGAAGGAAAGACACAATGCCAGGCATGGCATTTTTCAGGGCCAGTTTGAGTCTCCTATGCTGTCCTATTTCCCTGAAGCCCAGGCTACGTGGACCTGGTCTTATCTGTGTCTTGGTTTGTGACAGGGGTGAGTGGGTGGTGATCCAGCAGTGTTAACTGGCAACTTCCAGGGGCAGGACTATAGGGGGAAAGGATCCCTACCTTTGGTCTGAGAATTCTCTTTCTCTCTTCCCTCTCTCCCCACCCCTATCTTTGGTCTGAGAATTCTCATATAACTCTTTATGACTCAAAAAAAGCTCACAAAAGCTGGCACTTTACCAAGCTAGACTTTTACTGTCAAGGGGGATTTTAGAGGCAAGTGCTCTTGACCAAAAGGAATAACATCTAATGGTCCCTCATCTCCTCTTAGAGGAGGGGAAAATTTTATGACAAAGGAAGAATGAGTTGTCTATTATTTCTCCCTTCACATTACCCAGGATACAGTTTTTTCCCTGTAGGAGACTTATTTTAATAACACACACTTGTTATTAGTTAATTAATAATTAATAAGCCACCCTCCAAACTCACTAGTCATTTTAAGTACTTCTTTATTTTTTTTCTTTGTTAGATGACAGAGGGTTGTTATGAAAAATCCATGGGATGCCAGAATACCTTCATTCTGCAAATGAGAAAATGAGGCAGGAAACAACTATGCAAACTGTGTGAGCAGGTCTGTACAGTCTTTCTAAAAGAAAGTACAGCTCACCATCAAAATCTGGGGGAAATTACAGAGAAATTCAGAAAAAAAAAATAACCATAATATCACTGCTAAATATATCTACTATGGAATATACTGGTGAATTTTCTTGCAGTCTTCCTTTCTGTGAAATTATTTTTTTTTTATTTGTGGTGTTTTGCTTTCTTACTGTTTGGATATACGGTCTGCATTCTGAATGTTTTGAAATGATGTTATGAACATAAAATATCATGTTAATTACTTATTTTGAAAAAACATTTTCATGAATGAACAAGCCTCGTTTGCAAAATGATTTACCTAATTCTTAACCTGTAGATGGTTTCTAGTGTTAACACTAATGTAAGAATTACATTCAAATCTTTGTATATTTTTTGCTTTTCAAAGCACTAACACAATAACATTTGAACAGCCAAGGGTCCTATACTCCCCAAATACAAATAATGATGTCAACCATCATTGCCTCAATAAATAAATAAATGATAGACTAGAAATTGTTAAATTTAACCAATACTCCAAAGAACATTTTTAGATTTATATTTTTAAAGATATTTTGAAATCATTTTTACAATGAGTTGTTTTGAAACTCTATTTTCCCTTGATTTTCTTCAAGGTGTTTTCTTTTTCCTACATATAGTCATAACTACTTTCTCACTCTCACAAATAAACAGATCATAGATGCAGTGTTTTACTGTTAACATTTCTAAAAAATTGTTCAAGATATTCAATGAAAGCACCAATAGAGATAAAATTACATTACTTAAACATTACTTCTAAAACTTTTCTTTGAAATTTGTCTCTTGTCTATGTTGTTTTGTTTCTTGAAACCTGTGCTAACAGGATGGGCACAACTAACCAGATAACTGGCAGGGTATTTTGGGGGTGTGGGCAAAGTGAATGAAGGAAAAAAGCCCTTCATTTAGGTATAGAAATAACAACTTTGGCATGGACCCCACTTTAGAAAATAGCCATGTCTGGGATCTGTGGCATAAAACAAAGGAAGGAATATTCATTATGCATACACACACACACACAAACACACACACACACACACGTCTCAGGCCTTATAACTATACCTTGCTTTTTTGAAATACGGTTATCTTTTCTCTCTCTTGAAGTATCATGATAAATATTAATACAGACTAGAATCTTTCATTTTAATGCCATCTTAAAAAGTGCCATATTTAGTTAGCGTATGGACAATTTTTATTTCCTTTCCTTGACATAATTTGCAAATTTTCCCAAACTTGACATTGGCCCTAGCAAATAACTCCATACTTGATTCAAATTACTTTTTTTCTGCCTTCCTTCTCAGCCTTTCTTTATGCCCCATGGACAAGTGTGTGTCCCAGCATTATAATACATTTAGGCACAAAGAAGTTTTATGTCCAGAGAGAAATGAAACATTCCAATGGCTTTTCTTACCAAGTCTGGACACAGAGTGACCCTTTGGCATCTCACAAGCAAGCACATAGTTGAAGATGGTGGATAGATAACCCGAGGCAAAACTCAGCCCTGGAATTCATGCTGCTTTGTGAAGCTTTGCAAAGAATTAAACATTTAGAACATTTATGACCTGTAAAATGTGTCCTCTAGGGGCTGAGCCCACAAGTTTTGGCCAATAATTATATGTGAGAGTGAAATACAAAGAACACACCTTGGAAGCAGTATCTCTGAGTGTTCCAGAAATGCACAGCTCTTTTGGTCAAGCTACCTATGATTGGGAAGTTATCCAAAGTATTTGGCCCTTCGCTTCTCCCCCTTCCAAAACTTGCCTTCAAAAAGTGATTGATGTGATTTTAACAATGATGTTTTTGAAGACCTTAGCCCTAATTTGAGTTGGAATGTTTCCTGAAAATTGTCTTTATGATAGCTTTTATTTCTGTTTCAAGGTGCAAGCTTGGGGAAAAAAAAAAAAGTAATTGGAATAAAAGTGCCTGGATAAACCACTGTATTAAAATCTAGTCTAACTGCAGTTCAAATATGATCAACTGTCGCCATCTCCTGGAAGTATTTCGTAATTTTTCAAAAGGAAAAACTAAGGCACAGGCAAATAACTTGTCAAGGATTTGTTTTGCTCTGTGGAAGGCAGGTGCTAAATTTTCCAGAATTCCATGATAGTATTTTCAAACACGTTTAATTGAGCCCCATAGTTTATAATTTTCTGGAGGTTTTATACTTATGGAGTCATTGTCAAAGGCAAAATGAAGTAGAGACTAAGAGAAATAAATGCATCAATTAAGGAGGGCAACTGTTAGAGGATAGGACACCGGCAATGGTTCACAGAACGTGGTCCCCTCTGAGGCCTCTGAATATTTCTCCTCCCTGGAACCATAGCTGACTCAACCCTGTGCATGGAACCATTCCCTTGAATCTATTTTTTGGAGAGTTCACAGCTCTCTGATGATTGTGCAGTTATCACAGCAGATTTTAATAACGTCCTCCTCCTCCCAGGATCTTGGAACTAACTCACCAAGGCTCCCCCAAATATATTAGTCAAGCTGTTTGGAAGACTTTACCCAAACACATCTTTAAGTTTCACAACCTTAAGAGCGATTAAAACTCTGTTTTTAGATAAAGACATTGAGAACCAGGGAAGCTGATGACTCAGATGCTAAGTGACAGCCAGGACAGAGCCTGTATTTGAACCCACTTCCAGAGCCCCATCTTCACTGCCAAACTATGCTGTTGCCCAGCCTTCCCAGGTGAACCTGTTTGTGCCCATACAGCTAACGGAATTGTCTTTCCTCAGGTCTAACAATTTCCCACACCCAGCTCATCCCCATCAAAGCTTTTCCTTCGGAATTTGTCTCCAGAATTCAAAAACCATCTTCTGAATTCTTCCTTTCAGGCCACTTAGAATATGCTTTTCCTAAAATATCCTTTGGCAGCCCACTTTGTGTGTCTGTACAGGTCACTAAAAATATATTTGGATACTCTGGCACTATCAGTGTTCTTTTCTGGAACAAAAAAGTAATTTTTTTTTCTTTTGATGCTTCCACATAAATGTTAAGTGAAGGCTCCACAGCAGGTGCCTGTGTCCACAGGAGCTAGTCCAGGTCTTAGGGGAAACTCACGGCTGTAGTTCTGTCATGGGACCTTGTGGGTCAATGGAGTATCTTTTCCTGTTACTATGGCACATGCTTTCTTTCCTTTTTATTAATCAGTTCATATATATTTTACATCATTGTTCATTTTTGTACAATATATGCCTTCTTTTCTCATGTATGATCCCCATAGAATTCCTACCACCAATCCAGCCATACACCATCACCACAGTCCCTTGTGCTCTTCCCGTCCCTGTTTTGATATCTCTCTCTCCCCCTCCCCTGCAGAATGTCTCTGTTAATTTTGCCTGTTAATTTTGTTTTTTTATTTGCTATTGTTATTATTATTATTTCTGATCCTTTATTTGGTTCTCCTATATTCCTCCTTTAAGTGAAACCATCCAATATTTTTCTTTTTCCTTCTGATTTATTTCACTGAGCATAATCCTTAAGCATAAATCACTGAGCATAATCACTGAGCATAAATAAAAGTATGGCACATGATTTCAAGTAGCTTTTCCAAGATTATAAAATGTTTTCTCTGAAATCAACATTTATTCACTTTTATTTTCCCACACTCCACAAATTCCTTTTCTTTGGAGTTATTGGCATTTTCTTAGTAACTATTGCAGGCTGAATTATTGGGATTCAGACTCCAAATCCCAGCTTGGGATTCAAGATGCTTGTAGGGTAAGTGATAGTCAGGCTTTTACACTGTTGGCCTCTGTGGCTATCACCTGTGGCCCTGAATGCAGAAGGCACTTGGGAGCATGGGCTCCAGGTACACACGCCTGGGGTGGACACTTGGGGTGTGGTGTGGGCATGCGTGAGTGCGCACACCTGGGCCTAGAGGCGGAGGCTATAAGGGCAGCATCACTCAGAGACAGGACCAACTATGGCAGAATGGCTATGAGCAGACAGGGGATGCTATAAGAGGCAGAGACCACGAGAGAACACCAGAAAGCCCAAAGAGAAAAAGTAAAGATTTACTGGGGCCTGGGAGGTCTCTCAGCCTCCTAATCCCCTGGCCTCCCTGCCTCCTTGCCTCGCCAGCCTGCAGGCTTGTCCCACAACAACCAGAGTGGAAAGAGCATTAAAGGCTGAAAAAGCCACTGAGGGTCCCAGGACTCTCCTTTATCCATCTGCCCGAATCAATAGAGAACCTGCCCTGTGCTTGCTAGTACAACGATGCTCATGTGGGATTAATCACACCAATCCAGTGGGAAGCTCCAGAGAAAGTACTGTCTGTCAGAGTTGCATCCCAATGAGCAAACATGGCCAAGGTCATGGGGGTCTGTGTGTCATATGTCCCTGTCACCGTGGTGCCTGTCTTTATTTCACAAGCGGGGCTGTTTCTTTTTCGTAATCCATGTCATGTAAACTGTGCGTTCACATAGAACCAGCAACTAACCGACCTACCAGTACATAGGTGTTCTCTCTTAAGCAGAAATTTTACTAAATATCAGAGATACTACATCAATGTCCACAGCCTGTGTGGGATTTGATCCTCTGGGAAACTGACCAGAAGAGGAAACAGGCAGAACAGACTAAAAACTCTATTTCTCTATTCAGGAACATTTCAAAGGTATCAAAATATTCTTTAAATTCCTTGTGAGAACCAACTGTGGGACATATTTCTACCACTCAAATAAGTAAGGACAAATGTCTGCTTTCCATTCAGCACCAACTAATTCCTTGGCCCTATTCATGTATCCATTCCGGTGTTCTAAAACAAATCCACAGAAAAAAAGATGTACCAAAGATTTGTGGGGAAAGTTACTTTGAAGGATAACAAGAAGATAAAAACAGTAGGGAAGAATGATTTTGGTTCACAATATATTTTTCATATTCTGAAAGAGGAGAGAGAAGGTAGGGGGAGTGGCTAGCATGAGTCTGAGATTATAACTGAGCTCTAAGAAAGTCTTGGCTATTCCAATGAACAGCAGTGGAGCAAAGATGACCTATTAGGAGTCCAGCTTTGGGCAGGAATAACCTAGCTATTTCCCTACCATACTCAATATTAGGCTAAAGACAGCCCAAAGAGTATCTATGCTTGAATGATGCTAAGGATTGGAGGTGCAGCTACTGGAGGTTGTCAGCTAATACACTCCTTGTGGAACATTCTCTTTTGAAGGTAGGAATGAAGCACACTTCCTTAACTGCCACATGCTTACCTTGCTTCACTGAATCCACATCTCTTCCATACCCACTTTACTCCTGCTTCCAAGGAGCTCTAAGCACATGTTCCAATTTGACAGCTGATTCAATTGAAACTAAAATCAACAAGCCAGAAAAGAAAGAGCATCTTAGCCACTGGAAATATGTAAGCATTTTTAATTAGTGTGTGATTTAAATATAAGCTCCACAAATATAAACATTCCACAAATGTTTAATGAATGTCTACTTATAGGCCAGATACTCAGCTGAAATTAGCAAGATAGAATTAAATTAGGCAAAATCTTGAAATTGAGGATCACATTCTAGATAACTGAAGAATATTCCTTCAGTGTTTATTTTGTGTTTCTAATCATTCCTGTCTTCATTTTTGTATAACTTTTTTTATTTTTCTCAAAGCAATATCCATATGTCAAAGTGAGATAGTGCAGACAATCTTAGATGAAAAGCAATCATCTTCTGCCTTAATGCTATCCTTGAGATGACTACAGCTATAGTTCACGTCGTTATCCTAAAATGCTGTGAATTTTTACTAGTGAGTTATTCAAATTTTCAACGACTCTGTTTCTGCCAATGTCTGTCAAACTATGAAATAGTTGTTAATTTTTTTACTTTTCTCTTTGTTGAGAATATTCTGAATTCCTCCAGAATATTGCCGGATCACCTATAAATACAACAGAACCAAAATTTATAAACATTAGTGCACTAAGGGAGAACACCCTGACAGAGTTTTCGTGGTATCTTAAGAGGAGAGGTCAGAATGTGTCTTTAGGGATCTTTAAGGGCTAGACTTGAGTAACCTGAGTAATTGGGATTGAACATTAATTTTTACCTACTGAGATGAAGGTCTTAAAGTGAGTCTGGATAAGAAAATGTTTGATAAGCGAGATATTTTCCTAAGCGAGCCAAATGTTGTCTCAGAAAAACTGATCTGCTGAAACTTCTTGCAGGCCAATGGTGAAATTATTTATTGATGAATAATCTTATCTTAGGCAGTTCTTCTGGTACAAACAACTAAGTCATGTTGACACAGGTTGTGTCCTTCTTGTTCTAATTGCCGGGTGACGTTGAAGCAGATGGTTGCTATTCACAGCAACCTGAGGTTTTAAGCCTTTTTATTCCTATTCCTCTTGTCCTGCCCCATCTCAACAGCTGTATCACTGTGTATGTGTTTTTCTTAATGTTCCTTGTGGTTATTAGTAACTTAGGTAGCTTTCTTTTTGTGTGTGATCATTTTTATTAATTTATGTATATATATTTTACATCATTGTTAATTTTTATGCAATGTTTGCTTCCCCCCCCCCCCCCAGATGTAGTCCCCATAGAATTTCCTCCACCAATTCACAATTCTCCCTTTCTTGTTCTATCAATTTTAGCCTTCGAGTCACTCTTTGGGAGAGCCATTGTTAAGAGCTCTATTTTTCCTGTATTTCTTCCCCTTTCTTTTCTACCAGCTACTGTCAGATGGATTGTACTGTAAGTTTTAAATCATATGCATAATGCAGGTCTTTTAACCACAATTAAATGTTCTGAGCTGTCACAAATGATTGAATCAACAACTGAAACATAACTTTCCCTTTGTCGAGTCAAATTCTGACTAGCATTGGCACAAGGGGATAAGCACAGCACTATGAAGCTATCAGCAGCCAGCAGTCACTGCAACAGAAGTTCGATCCCCAGCCGGCCAGGAAGCAACCCATATGGTGCAGCAGACCTCTCCTGTCTCACCAGCTGCTCCCCTCAGCAGTGTATTTCAGTCAGTCTGCCTGTTCTGTTTCTCTCTGTCTCTGGTGAATCCTTTCACCCCCATGCCCCCGTACCTCTGGCTTGTACCCCAGTTTTTAAAATAAATAAATCTTTAAATAAATAAATATTTTTTAAAAAATACCTCTCCCTTAGTCCACTGCATACAGATTTTTCTAATTCAGGGCTATCCCTGAAATTGTTCTGTCTGTTTAGAGCTTTCTCAGCCCATCCTTCACCTGGATAATGCCTACTTGTCAAGAAGATTTAGGCTAATATCAGTTCCTCAGAGACCTTTTGCCCACTACATATCAGAAAGCTCTTCTTCTTTTTTCCCCCTTTTAATGGCTCCATTTTGTTTTCCCTAGTAGTCAGCACAATTTGTAAATACTTAAATCTTTCTGTGTATATCAATATAATGCTTCTTCTTCCTTCTTACTTAACATTGATGTTTTATTGTATACTCCTAGCCTTGGATAGTACTTGGCAACTAGGAGGTGTTAATTTCTCTATATGTAATGAATATAGAGACTGATAATTACAATTGTATTTTGAGATAAATACAAGGTTACTGACATAAAATTGTATTGGTTATTCAGGTAGAATAGGGGATGAATTTGTATTAATTCTAAGGCCTACAATAGAAATTAAATTTACGGTATCTACAATTTCACTTCTTTCCTGGAATTTGATTCACAGAAGCATAATGAAGAAATGACCAATAAATAATCCTCTGTGCCATAATAGGTAACAATAATAAACATTTGTCACATTCTAAGTTCTTTGTACTACTTTCACAATGCACAAACATTATTATGCAATTCATTCCTTTCAACCACACTGAAGTACTCAAATCACTCAAGGTTACACAAACCACATATGGCTGGAAGGGAACCATTTTTCTTCTCCTAGGTCCAGTGCTCTTACTCAGACCTCTCTAACTTTCCCTTTGTCGAGTCACATTCCGGATGGCATTTCCTTTAAGAGCCATTTAGCTTTCAAAAATGAAACCATTTTCATGTTATTATGAGTCACTTTGATTTGTCTGCAGAATTCAGAAAATGCTTATTTCAGCAGCCATACCGCTGATCTTAGTCAGGTATTTGATAAAAGTCAAATACTCAGACAACATAGTGTTTAGTAGAGAGCAAAATTCTTTCCAGGGGAGTTAGCTAACTTTTAGAAGAAGTTCAATGGGAGAGGAATTCAAGTTGAGCCTTGATGTCACTGCCAAATGCTTAGATGAGGGAGAGATTGCATCTCAAACTCTTCATCATGAACGTCACTGTGGAGTAGTAGCTCTTCCCTATAATTTTGGTGAACTTCCTCCGCAGATTATAACAGGCCATTTATAATTTTAGAACATTCATTCATTCATTTTCACACATTGATACATTATACATAGAAGCTGTGTAGAAAGACCATTTTACTTCTCAAGAGATTCACACTCTTTGAAGCTATCTTTTTTTTACTCAGACACCACATATCAGGGTGTGTTAAATAACTGATGTTTTGCTGTAATTCTTGGCTGATTGTTAGACTTAGGCTATAAGGGCTAGTAGTAATAAAGTTGGGAATTCTGTCTGTCGGAGGTCACATTTGCTAGAAGCAGACTCTGAGGTGAGAATTTGAATATAAGTGATTTCTTGGAACAGTGCTCTGAGGAGAAATGGAGTGAGGGAAGCTGATAGGGCAGATGAAGGAGGCAAGCTACAACTAATGCCAAAGACAGTCCTGGACCATATTGCACCACAGAGTTGGTCCCAGCTGGGGTACATCGCCTGTTTATTTATATTTCCTTGTCTTTTGTATTTTGTTAAATATATAAGTCAGTCAGTCTACAGAGGCAGGTTGATAGGCACAAAGAGGACAGCTATTAACTATTAAAAGCCAATATTCCATTTTTAATTTTTTTAGAAACGTCAATACTTTTTTTTTCCCCCACAGTGGTTATACAAATATACATTCTCAACAGTATACAAAAGTTACCTTTTCACCACATCCTCACTAAACACTTATTATCTCTTGTCCCTTTCCCTTAAATAGTAGTGTAACAGGCCTGAGATTTGCATTCCTCTGATGATGTTGATCATCATTTCATTACATGTTGGCTTTTTCGAATGTCTCCTTTGGCAATATCTTTATCCAGTTCTTTTACCTATTTTATAGTTGGAAAAATAAATGAAAACAGGAAATTTAAAAAATCTGCACCCCCAACATCAATCACAATAGCCAAAATAGGAAAACAATCCAACTGTTTGTGAACGGATGAATGGATAAAAAAAGTAAACACGCACATAATCGTAGTCATAGAAGTCTAAAATCAGTGTGTGGTGGGGCTTAATTTCCTCCTCTGCAGGCTGAGGAAGAATACACACACACACACACACACACACACACAAATACTCTTCAGTCGTGAAAAAGAATGAAATTGGAGGCTGAGGAAGAATGAATACACACACACACACACACACACACACTCAAATACTATTCAGTCATGAAAAAGAACGAAATCCTACCATTTGCAATAACACAACCTGATGCTATTTGTATGAGGAATCCTAAGAAGTAAACTTGTAAAAATAGAGAGCAGAATAGTGACTACTAAGAAGTAGAGGAAATGAGGAGTTGTTAGTTACAGAGTATAAACTTCAGTTAAAAGTTGAATAAGTTTTGGGCCTCCCTGGTAGCACAGGGGTTAAAGAGCACTATCAAGCTATTGCCAGCCACTGCAGCATGAGTTCCATCCCAGCTGACCAGGGAGCAAGCCACATGGCACAGCAGACCTCTCCTGTCTTGCCTGCTGCTCCCCTCAGCAGTGTATTTCAGTAGATCTGCCCGTTCTGCTCCCCACTCTCACTGATGAATCCTCTCACCTCCTGCATCTCTGGCTTATACCCCAGTTCTTGTGTGCATAAATAAATAAATCTTTAAAAAAAATTAAAAAGTTAAATAAGTTCTGAGGATCTAATAGACAGCATTGTGATTATAGATACTAGCAATACTTGGAAGTTGTTAAGAAAATATATCAAATATTTTCACCACAATAAAGAAATGATAATTATGTGATGGGATGGAGGTATTACTAATACTAAGGTAGTCATCATGTTGCAATTTATAGCATTAAGTCAACATCTTGTATACTTTAGAGTTACACAATGTTCTATGTCAATTATATATCAATAAACATGAGAAAATGCCAATACTCTTAGCAGCAGAGGTCTGGCTATGTAGCCCAGTAAAGTGGACATGTGCTGAGATCAGCATATTCTGTCATGCTGGCCATGTATTTCAGGGATTAATCCTTAAAACTGTCAAAGAATTTCTTTCTGAAACATCAATTGTCACCCTCAGAAAGACAGCACTATAATTATAAATATAAAGAGATTAAGCTAAATTTAGGTTAAATTTTCACTCATATTTGACTGATAATAAGTCACAAATCTGTCAGTGCATATTTACACAAATTGCCCTATATAATTAATTTTGATTTTAAAAGTTACAATTATCACATCCACATTCTCCTCCCATCTCAACTATCACATTGATTTTCTAGTATTCTTAAGCTGATTCTTGCGCAGCGAGAAGAATTTGGGTGTTCTAGAGAAATGAAAGAGCATATATATTACAGAAAGTTGAGGGGGAAAATGGCATAATTTAAAACCTTCCAGTAGGCAAGAACCCAATGGTAGCCTCAAGAAGCAAAACCCTGCCAGTGCTCCCCAGTGAGGTGGGACCAGGCTCCTGCCAGTAACCCTTCAATCTCTGAGGAGTTGAAAAAGGAAAGCCCCCTGTGCTGCTGGACCCCAATTCTATGGTTTGAGATCTGCCAGCCTGTATGAACAGCAGGAGGAGTAGGAGCGCCCCAGAGGAGAGGCAGCACCCCTACTCCATCCCTACCACCACCTCTGCCACTAGCTTCCTCCCTGGGCAACTTCCCTGGCCCTCCCTCAATGAGATCTGCCTTGGGATGGTGGCTCCACTGTGTTCCCCAACAGCCTAGGCACCCTGAAGTGCAGCACCTTCCTTGGTACCACAGTCCGAAAGAGGTAAGTTGCTGCCTTTTCAGGAGGCTGTCAGGCTGTGACTTGTGTCTACTGCTTCCATCAGTGCCCTGGCTCCTCATGGTGCTGCAGCACAAGGCCTGGGTGGAGAAGGCAACCAAGGGCACACTCTAGGTTTCTAGCTCTGCCATCAGGGAAGCACCCACAATTCTCTTCTCCCCAAAACCCACATCCCACCTCACACCTAATGTTGAGTCCAGCTCAGGCATGTTTTTCACTTTGGTGTTAGTACCCTGCTGTCTCTCCTTCAGGGACCAGAGGAAGACACAGAGTTGACAGTAATTCCACAGAAGGACCTGGGCAAGCAGCCACAAATGATATTGAAGAAAAAGATGCTGAAAGATTCAGATGAAGAAGAGGGAATGGATATCACTGAAGGGAGGTGGAGTACTTGTAGTCAAGATGATGAAATTGGCTCACGTGGGGAAAGGGAGGAGATGTTGAAGAGGCCGAGGCTAAAGAGAACCCCATTGTTTAGAGTTTCAGCAGGAAAGGGAAACTTCTCCATAAATCCTTGAAGGATTTTTGACAGCAAAGGTGAATTAGAATATGAATTTGAAGAACAGGGACAGGACACTTCTCTCTGCAGGGAGAGATTACCTGCAGATGAATCAACCTGAAAGCAGCTGGTGGTTGAACCATTCACTGGGGAAAGAAAAAAGAAGCAATGATCTGGTGCTTACTGGAAGCTTGCTGAATCCTAGATACTTTGGAATTGCTGTGACAAGAGGCAGTGTCTCAGAAAAGGAAAGTCATGAACTGAGAAAATGAACACTTTCATGACATATTTCTTGATTGGATGGTTCTGGTTGACAAGAAGTGTCTAAACTGAATGAAGAAGGCAGGGAAGGGGCCTCCCCTGGTGGCGCAGCAGTTGAGCACTGGGTTGCAAAGCTGCCCCCAGCCTCTACAGCGCCAGTTTGATCCCCTGCCCCCTCCCTCCCCCTCCCCGCAGCCGCTGGCCTCTGGCAAGGGTCCCACATGGAGCGCAGACCTCTCCTGTGGTGCCCACTGCTCCCCTCAGCAGTGTATTAAGTCAGTCTGCCTGTTCTGTACCCCACTCTGTCTCTGGTGAATCCTCTCACCCTCCTGCGCTTCTGACTGTACCCAGTGCTTGTATAAATAAATAAATAAATAAATAAACCATAAAAAAAAAAAAGAAGAAGGCAGGGAAGATTGACAATAACCCGAAAGCTCTGCATCCTTGATTGCAAAGTTATGTGATGCTGAAAGGGACTCCCTGAAATTTCAAAGCACTAAAAGCATCAAGCAAAGCTCTACCAGAGGCCTCATTGCAGTACTTTTTAGTTGCACTCATGTCAGAAATGAAATCAGGGCCTGCTTTAGATGGTCCGTCCCTGAAGAATCTCCATCTGAGAACTTTTGAACTGAGGAAAGAACAACAGAGATTTACAGGGTTGATACACATTGTAAAGCCAGCAGAGATCCCAGAACTAAAAGTTTTAAAAAAAAAAAAAACTGTAACGATATAAACAAAACAAAAACAAACAGACAATTATAAACCAGAGACATCCTGCAGGGGAGGAGGAGGGAGAGGGATCAGAGGAAGGGAGGGAGGAGCACAGGGGACTGTGGTGATGGTGCACGGGTGAAATGGTGGAGGAAATTCTGTGGGGACTATACCTGAAGAAAAAAAAAAAGCAAACATTTGTTTAAAAATAAACAATGATGTAAAATATATATAAATAAATTTAAAATAATCAATAAATAAATAAAAGTAAAAAACCTGAGAGCTACACTAAAGATGTAGAAAACAAAGCTAAAATGCTTAAATTGCCTCTCCCTAGTGCCATGAAAGGAGGGAGCAAATTCAAATTAAAAACTAAAACAGGGGCCTCCCCAGTGGTGCAGCAGGTTGAGTGCAGTGCTGTGAAGCTGTCCGCAGCCTCTGCAGTGCTGGTTCAATTTCCTGCTGACCAGGGAGATACCCACATGGTGCGGCGGCAGACCTCTCCTGTCATGCCCACTGCTCCCCTCATCAGTATATTTCAGTCAGTCTGCCTGTTCTGCTCCCCACTTTGTCTCTGGTGAATCCTCTCACCCTCCTGCTCCCCTAGCCTGTAACCCAGCTCTTGTATAAAAATAAATAAATCTTTAAAAGAAAAAACTGAAATAGTAGGGAAGTTATTACCCCAGATATGCTGAAAACGGTCACTGAAACATGTCTTGATAATCATTAAAGATTATCAAGAGATTATGAATAATTGTACCACATAAGGAACCTTCACCATCAAGGAATAATATAAGAAAAGCAAAGATGAACTGAAAAACTAGAAAGTTTCTGGTCCAGGCAAATTTCCAACCACACTTTCCTCCAAATATATAGAAGATGACCCCAACTACTATGAGTGGGGTACACCCTGAAAACCAAAATGGTGATTGTTAGACCCATCTTAATGACAAGTATGATTGTTAACAGCTTCAGAATCCTAATGGAAGATTTTATGGGCCACATGACATGGAATATTGGGGAAAATAGATCAAGGGAATGTCCAGAGAATGGTCTCCAATGATCATTTGTAAAATATGGTGATTCATCTTTTCTTTCATGTCTTTGTCTTCCTAAATTTTCTACTCATCTGATTCTCCTGATTTTGGTACTTGTGTTTAAAAGAATTTGTGTATGTCTATTTTGAGAGTTATTTATAAATTTTAGTAAAGTGAGAATTAGTAAAGTGAGACTCACCCTATTAAAATGAGAAAATGAATAAAACTACAGTTCCAGTCACTCATAGTCACCAGATCCATTTGGAAAAATAATGATACATTAGGTTAGAAAATGATGGATGGCAGAGCCCAGATCACAAAAGGCCTTGCATAACAAAAAGCTTGATCATTTTCTTAAGTTTCCTGAGGCTACTGTAACAAATTACCACAGGCTCAATAGCTTAAAACAATAATTTATTTTTTCACAGTTGTAGAGGCTAGAAATCTAAAATCAAGGTGTGGCAAGGCCACGCTCCCTCTTTGGTAGCTCTCAGGGAGAAGCCCTGATGTCTATTCTAGCTTCTGGTTGTTGCACGCAACCCTGGGCTGTGGCTCTGTCACTTTCAGCTCTGTCTTCACACTGCCTTCTTCTCTGTGGGTCTAAATCCTTCTGCCTCTTATAAAGATACTGTGCTGGTATTTAGGATCCACCCCAATAATTCAGGATAGTCCTCTCATCTCATGATCCTTAATTACATCTGCAAAGACTCTGATTTTTCAAAGTAAAGTAACATCACAAGTTCCAGAGATTAGAATAGGCACCATCCTTGGAAGACATTATCTGTCCTTCACAGTGGAGATGTATGAAATCATAATGATCACATTTATGTTTTAGAGAAAAGAAGAACTCTACATTGTAAATATAGATTAGAGGAAGTGCTAGAGATAAGGTAAACTTACAAAAGGCTTGGTCAAGGTCAGATGGCTAATGATGAGAAATTTATTTTATTTATTTAACATCATTGTTCACTTTTTTTTTTAAAGATTTATTTATTTATTTATACATACAAGCACTGGGTACAGTCAGAAGCGCGGGAGGGTGAGAGAATTCACCAGAGCCAGAGTGGGGAGCAGAGCAGGCAGAAGGACCGAAGTACACTGCTGAGGGGAGCAGCGGGCGGCAGGAGAGGTCTGCGCAGGAGAGGTCTGCGCGCCATGTGGGACCCTCCTCTGGTGGCCGGGGAGCAGGCGGGGATTGAGCCGGCACTGAAGAGGCTGCAGGCAGCTTTGCAACCCAGTGCTCAACCGCTGCGCCACCAGGGAGGCCCTCATTGTTCACTTTTAAACAATGTTTGCTTCTCCCTCCCCTGACTGTGGTGATGATGCATGGGTACATTGGTGAAGAGAAATTTATATATACTGCTGAGAAATTATATGGGTGGTAGGGAAGTAAAGAAGTGACCAAAGATATAATTGACAGAATTTACGGACAGATTAAATGCATGGGTAAGTGAAATCTAGGTAACTGATGATTCCAGGAGTTCTAGACTATGCAACTGGATGGACCATTCTCCTTTCATTGAGGTAGTCATAAAAAGAGAAGCAGGCTTGGGGCCTCCCGAGTGGCCGAGGGGTTACGTCTCAGTGTTTTCTTTGCTGAGTCCGATCTCTGGCCAGGGAGCTAACCCACTGGCACGGTAGACCTCTCCTATCTCGCCCACTGCTCCCTCAGCAGTGTATTTCAGTAGATCCAGCTGTTCTGCTCCCCACTTTGTCTCTGGTGAATCCTCTCAGCCCCACACTTCTGGCCTACAGTCCAGTGCTTCTATGCATAAAATAAAAATAAATCTTAAAAGAGAGAGAGAGAAGCAAGCTTAGTGAAAGGACTGAGTTCTTTTTGCAGAGGTGCTGGAGGAGGGATACAAGAGAAGAAATATACAATCCAAGATAGTTGTTAACAGATCTCACCAGAAGATGGCTCCCACACCTTTTCTTTGCTTCCTATTTCCTTCTTGGTTGGAAATAATTGCAATATTGACATGTGACTTAAATGTCTCTCTGTAGATTGACAAATGTGACAAATATAATGTAGAAATTATTTCTTGTTTTGTCTCTTTGGGGATTCAGAACATTATGTCAGAATTTTACATTAAATCAGGGAGGAGGAAGGCATACTGTACAGTCAGTTTATGATTATAGAATGTGTTGGGTTTTGAAATGACTGCAAGAAAAACAGGGGGAATTGTCTAAGACACAATCAAGTGTTGTATTCCTGTTGGTATCATCTAAAGATATTTTATAAGAAGACATGTTCCACTATAACAATCTCAAAAGATAAGAGAGTCCCTGATAGATCTGTAAAAGAGTTTAAGATGATCAAAGCACATCTTGTGGAATACATGCAGGTATCAGTCAGATGGGGATCAAAGTATCAGTTCTATTTCCAGTAAGGCTATCTTTGAAAATGTCATTTACGTGTAAACTAGCAGACTTCCTAATAATTCTTCTAAAATTTACTCCTTGGGAACTCTAACAGCAAGGTAGAGTTTGAATGGAGAAGTGGACATGTTGAGTTCACTCACCACATTGTGCAGCCCTTTCCCAGCTTTAATGTATTTTACTTCTAAACTCCCAGAAACTCTGAGTCTCTAGAGGGATTTCCATGAGTTACTGGAACATTTTGCACTTTCATATAGAGGTAGACATGGTGGGGGCAGTCTTTGATGAGTAGTGAACAGGTCAACTCTTTCAGATTCAGAACAACTTTGAGGCAGAACTTCTAAATCCCAGTTCCCCTGCTGTGTTAGGTGAATCTTAGGACTTGAGTCCTGCTTGACTTGTTTCTGTCTCTATTCTGCTTCCTCTATTCCTTTACTGCTTCCCACTGGGCACACTGTCTATTTAAATTACTTGTTCATGCATTCCTGCCTGGAAGGGTTACTTCGGAGGAACCCAACTTAACTCAGGGGTCTAGAACAGGCTCACCTACTCAGAGAGCTGCTTCCACTTTGGAATATGCAGCTCCACTTTTTCTTGCAAAGCCTTTCAATTCCAAACCTTTCCAGATGTCTTTTCTAAACTAGCAAGATTTGTTCCCTTTCAAGTTGAGTGCATTCTCTTTTGAAAACCATGAAAACACCACAGATGGCCTCATGATATAAATAATTAGTGATGAAGACAATTACTACTCATCTGTGATGAATCAAACTTCTTTTTATTTTGTCAACAATAAGCTGGACATAGTCATTATATTGCCCTTGGGTACAGCCACAAGTTTTAGAAGGTTGTTCTGTATTTCTGCCTTATGAGGTCATGTGCTGAATATTTATCTGAAATGTTACTATTCATATACACTCAGACCCTCTGTTTCTATGTTAATATTTTTCTTGGCAGTTGGTCACAGACTCTGCAACCAAAACTATGGTCTTTATAATAGCTTCACATTTCAGTACTTTTCTTAATATTCTCATAAAAAGAAACTGCTCTTCTGATGATTTAACTAAGATACCTAAAAAGGCAAAATTAGTCTCTCAATATCCTCTTTAACTGTGGGGCAGATGACCTCTTGTTTTATATTCAGTTTTATAAGTTAATTTCATCATTCTCTCTGACCTTTATTGATTTGCTCTGGGATGATTATCCTTTATAACTCAATGATAATTTGATCCTAGAAGCACATAAAAATACATGATCATAAGCAGGATGATCAATGGGAAACATTCTGAATGAGGAGGTGGAGAACCTTAGCAATATTTCTACACCTGCTTTTACTTACTTAATTGACCAAGTATCAAATGAAGGAGCTTGGAATCATGATCTCCAATGTCTACATTAGCTCTTTAACATCAAAGTCCTGTGGCTTTGGGAGTTTAGTTTGACCTGATTAGATAATCCATCAATTTCTGAACAATATTACTAATTTGTATTTATGATGTTATTACTGAACGTATGATTCTTGAATCACCAATATCAACATCAACTGAGGACCTTTTATAACTACAATTCACTTACTCCTCCCCAGACAAATTGAATCAGAAACTCTGGAGATGAGACCCAAAAATCTGATGCCTGACAAATTTTCCGACTCAGTGATTAATCAAGTATAAGTCAAAGATCACCATAGTGACAGTGACCAAATTTTACCAGAAAGTCCAGTGGCCCGCAAAGTTACTAACTTGTGGTTTCCAAGAGATTTAGTTCAATGTGTCTGGAATAGCATCCACGAGTATATCTTTTAAATAAACAATGCAGAAGAATTCAAGGAACACATTTCAGATAGTAAAAACATGAAAAGTGGAGACTGAGCTTTTCTTACCCAGCACACAGCAGAATAAGTGCTTAAGAACCAACTTAAGAAGGAAAGGAAGAAAGGATGGATATGATGAAAGAGGTACAGAGAGCAAGAGAAATAACTGCATAGCATGTCACTGACACTCCCTCGAGGCTGGGAAGTCAAGAGCAGTTATCAGTGCCAACCTGTTGCATGTTCATTATGCAACAGTAAGTCCACTTAGTATTAGTTTAAGTAACAAATAGTGTTTGAGAATGTGTCATATTTTCATGGTTTTTTTTTCATAAGTGATACATATGTTCATTAATTATCATTCCTCCTGTTAAAATGTGAAGCCTATTGGTCCCCTCTGAATACTTAGAATTAACAACTCACTCTTAGCAAAAGGAATGTGGTGCAAGTGAGGTTGCATGGCTGCTGAGGTTAGGACAGGAAAGGCATTGCAGCTTCTACCTGACTCTCACACTCAGTCTGGAGGAAGCCAGTCCCCATGCTGTGAGGGCAATTAAATGGCCCATGGGAAGATTCATGGGAAAGTGATCCTCCAGCCAATAGCTATCCCAATCCGCCAGCCACATCAGTAAGTTACGTCATAAGTGGGTCCTCCAACACTTTTCTACCATTTGGATAACAACAATCATTCAAATTGTATAACATATCTGTACCAAGAATCATAGTCCCCTGGTTCCTGGAATAATAGGGGTTTATGAGAAGTTCTAGCAGTTTCGAATGGGTGAGTGCCATAGGAGAAACAAGATGTCATATTGGGGAAAACTGCAGATTGGAATACTCTAGGGAATGTGCAAGTAATTGTCTGGCAATCAGAAAGAGGGAAGGATTTTTTTTTTTTCTATATGACACCAAAAGCACAAAGAGTAAAAGCAAAAAATCGCCAAGTGGGAGGGATTACAGCAAACTAATAAACTTCTTCACAGCAAAATAAATAATTAATGAAATAAAAGGCAATTTACATAATGGGGATAATCGAACTTGGTCAAAGGGTACAAACACCCAGCTATAAAATAAGTTCTGAGGATCCCATGTACAGCACGCTGACTATAGTTAACAATACCGCTTTGTAGCTAGAAAGTTGTCAAGGGTAGATCTTAAATGTTATCAGTACACATCAAAAAAGTATGTTTACTAATACTATGTGTTACTCATTTTATAGTACATCTGTGTGTGAAGTCACTATTTTGTATGTTAGGTGTCAGTATTACTATACCATTTCAATAAAGCTGGCAAAAAAAAAATAAGCCCTTTGCACAATGAAAAAAAACTTTTCCTTGTTAAGAAAAAAAAAACCCTGCATTTTCAAAAATAAAAATGAAGGTATCATGTTCTCATTCCCTTATAACTAATTCCATTTATTCTATAATCCCATTTTTTACTAAGGACAAGAATGCAGAGATGTGCTATTTCATGGTAATCTAGTTCCTTGCTTAAAGACTATTTAGGCTTTTCTGCTGAAACATTTTATGAATTTAATGTCTATTGTGCCATAATTGTTTCATCAATCCCCCTTCTTTTCCGAGGGAATTTCTCAGCATGAGGGACAATTCTGTGTATGGTTGAGTTGCAATCCCGGTGAGTAGCATGTAGTCAACATGCTCTCCTATGGGTCATAGGTAGCCTCTGAGTTGTTTTCCTATCTGGTCCATTTATGTTTAGGGGAAGGTTTTCATGGCACCTTCTGTTTGCCTCCAATCAGGAAAGTGCATTCTGCAGCCTCTTCCTGTCCAATCTATACCCACCTTCAACTCAGATAAGTCAGGATGAAGAGTCCTCAAGTTTTCATTAAAACTATGACAATGAATTATGAACTGGGACATCCTTTGTACCAAGTTCCTCTTCAAAGTTGGTCTTCTGGAAATCTCCATGCTTTTCTCTTTTCCCCAAAGTTTTCTTTCTCCATTGTACTTACTGTCAAATTCATTCAAAGAATACCAAAGTGTAACCAATCTAATTTTTTTTATCATGCAAATCATTTCCACAAATTTTCTCTGTAGATAACTTGGTATTATCCTTTCAAATACTCTTTGATGCTTGTCACTCATTGGAGGAGTGGTATTTGTTGCTTAAAAAGGGCAGCAAAGTTGGAGTTAATTTTTTCAAATTTCCAACTAGAATATTTTTAATGGATAGTAGAGGTTGTATTATTGAAATAGGAGACTGCAGGATCCACGTTTTTGAAATAAAAAAATATTCCTTATGGGCCTCCCTGGTGGTGCAAGGGGTTGGGACGCAGCCTATGAGGCTGTCCGCAGCCGCTGCAGCATGAGTTTGATCCCCGGCTGGCCAGGGGAAGCAACCCACATGATGCAGCAGACCTCTCCTGACTCACCTGCTGCTCTCCTCAGCAGTGTACTTCAGTCAGTCTGCCTATTCTGTTCCGCACTCTGTGTCTGGTGAATCCTCTCACACCCCCACACCTCTGGCCTGTACCCCAGTTCTTGTATGAATAAATAAATAAATCTTTAAAAAATATTCCTTTTAAATTCAAGACAAGGATTTGAATATTGAGGGTTTAAGGAGGCTGAAGGACTGAGGCATCATATTTATACCATAAGCCAGTAGCACAGGGAGAAATACACAAGAATGTAAAAGTAATTTCCTGGGCTAAAATTAATGCAAATTGGAGGGGGCGGAGCAACATGGCGGCGAGGAGACGCTGCGAGTAATATCTCCCATTAAAAAAAAGTTAATAGGGAGGAAAAGCGGCAGGTCCCAGTGAGAACTGGGACACGGAAGATAAACGGACGACTCCAGCAAACTGCCCGAAGAAGAAAGTGGCCATAAAAGAGGACCAGAAGGGAGGGAAGCGCAGAACCCTGCTCCCCTCCCCCGCCCACAGAGGCGGCACTCTCCGACCGGCAGAGAGGAGGAAAACAACAAACTAAAACGGCCAACAAGAACAAAGGACGCAGCAAGTGGGACTGTGAGTGGAAAGGAACTACTGCAGCCACCACACCCCGTGAACGGGAGCTGTGGAGAACCCTGCAGGATCCGCCACAGAGGTGAGCTCCGGGTGCCATTAAAGAGAGCCCCGCCCCCCAGGAGGAGGCCAGCACCAGCACACAGCCCTGGCAGCCTGGTAAGCTTGCGCGCTGAAAGCGGCGCGCTGGAAAAGCAGGCGCGGATCGCGGTCAGGATTGCGCGGAAAAGCGGCGCGCTGGAAAACCAAGTGCGGATCGGAATCGGGATCGCGCGCGGAAAAGCAGTGCAGTTGAAAAGCAAACGCGGATCCAGATCGCAGCTGCCCAGGTCCCCGCGCCTGTGACCTAGGCTTGCGGGGAGACTGCGGAGGCCCTCCCTGAGTGAGCAGGAACCAGGCGCCCAGGCAGGGGAGCGGGATTCAAAAGGCGCCATTCCCGCGCCACGGATCTGGGCTACAGCCCGCGTCCTGGAACTGAGGGCTTTGGAACTGAGACCCGGGGCACGAAATTAGGGGCGTGGGTTCCCCATGATGGTGGGGCACAAGGCTGACACAGCACCCCAAAGCCATTGAGGTGTACCCTACCATCCCCGCTCTGTTCCCTGTCCCACGGGGTGGAAAATCAGCTCCCCAAGGGCTCTAGGAGAGATCTCTGGCGCCACCTAGCGACTTGAAGCCAGCAGAGACTCCTGAAGGAGCCAGTGGCCAGCTGGGGAGTTAGCCCACACCGGGCCTCTTCCGACCAGTAGTCTGAGCCCACAGGGAGAGCGTGCACCCACAGCCGGGGCAGACCAGGCGCGCAGAAGAGTGTGCCTGAGACCGGACACGCAGGGAGTGTGTCCCACATCACCATTTTAGAACAGGGACATTTCTTCAGTAAAGACTACCTGCAGAAGGCTTCCTCAGGAGCCAGAGGTGAGCGGGGGAAGTTCGCCCACGCCAGACCCCCTCTGACCTGCAGTCCAAGCCCAGAGGGGGAGCAGGAACCCACCGCCGGGGCAGACCAGGCGCACAGGGGAGTGTGTCCCCTCATCGACATTTTAGAACAGGGACCTTTCTCCAGTAAAGACTGCTTGAAACTGACAGATGACTCCTGGAGGAACCAGAGGAGAGCAGAGAAGCTCACCCAAGATGCCGGCCAGTCCCAACTACACAGTGTCCCAACGCATACGGCAAATTAGAAAACAGACAGTAGGGAGGAGAAGAACCACACGCAACCTAGCAACTCTCCAGAGAAAAAGCACACCACAAAAAGAAAACCAGCCCCCAGATTGCAACGACAATAACTTGGAAGAATTTCTGAGCCTTCCAGAAAGAGAATTTAAAATTGCCGTGATTAAAAAACTGACAGAAGTCATAAAGGAAAACAGTGATAAGGGAAAAATAATCAACAATCAGAAGAATGCAATTGAGTCCCTAGAGCGGGAAAACAATGGTCAGAAGAAAGAAATTGAGTCCCTAAAGAGGGAAGTAAAAGAAATGCAGGAGATCAAAGAATTAATGGAAGAACTAAAGAATTCTGGGAAAAGCAATGAAAGCAGAATAGATGAAATGGAAGAACGAATAAGTAATCTTGAAGACACAGAAATAAAAAGAACCAAAACAAAAAAGGAAAGAGAAGTACGACGGAAAAAGAACGAAGAAAGACTTCGGGAACTATCTGACTCCATGAGGAAAGGAAATATAAGAGTTATAGGAATACCAGAAGGAGAGGAGAGAGATGTAGGAACAGAGAAAATATTCAAAGAGATAATTGAAGAGAACTTCCCAAATGCGAAGAAGGAGCTGAAAATTGATATACAAGAAGCAAGAAGAACACCAAACTTCCACGACGAAAGGAAAAATACAGCAAGACACATAATAGTAAAGCTCCCAAGAATCCAGGACAAGGAAAAAATAATGAAGCTGGCAAGAGGGAAGAAACAGATAACATTCAAAGGAAAGCCAATCAGGCTGACATCAGACTTCTCCGAAGAAACACTACGGGCAAGGAGAGAGTGGAGGGACATAGTCAACAGACTCCAAGAAAACAGATGCCAACCAAGAATACTCTATCCTGCAAAGCTCTCCTTCCTCTTTGAAGAAAGAATACGGACCTTCCCAGACAAACAGAAACTCCGGAATTTCATTACAACTAAACCCCCACTCCAAAAAATACTACAAGGAGTCCTAAAGCCAGAACCTAGAGGGACGAATAACAATGAAAGAAGGCCAAAAAAAAAAGTTATTAAAAGAATAAATAAATAAAATCAAAGGAAAGACAATCACAATGGCAAATACAGATGCTAACATATCAATATTAACTCTAAATGTAAATGGACTAAACTCTTCAATAAAAAGACATAGAGTTGCAGCCTGGATTAAGAAACAAAACCCAACCTTTTGCTGTCTCCAGGAAACACATTTAGCTACAAAAGATAAAAATAGGCTCAAAGTTAAAGGATGGAAAACAATCCTACAAGCAAATGGACCAAAAAAGAAAGCAGGAACAGCTATACCTATATCAGATAAAACAGATTTCAAACTCAAAAAGATAAAAAGAGACCCCAATGGTCACTGCATTATGATCAAGGGGACAATACTTCAAGAAGAAATAACACTCATTAACATATACTCACCAAACGAAGGAGCACCAAAATATATCAGACAACTGTTGTCCTCTCTGAAAACAGACATCGGAGAAAACACATACGTAGTGGGAGACTTCAACACACCACTATCAACAATGGATAGATCAACAAGACAAAAAATAAGTAAAGAAACCAAAGCTCTAAATAAGGACCTAGAGCAATTGGGCTTAACAGACATCTATAGAACACTAAACCCCAAAAAAAACGGAGTACACATTTTTCTCAAGCGCACACGGATCATTCTCCAGGATCGATCACATACTGGGGCACAAGACAAACATCAACAGATACACCAAGATTGAAATCATATCAACCATCTTTTCTGACCATGAAGGCATCAAACTAGAAATAAACCATAAAAAGAAGGCAAGGAACTTTCCTACCTCATGGAGATTAAAATCCACACTACTGGAAGACCACTGGACTAATGAGGAGATCAAAGAAGAAATTAAAAAATTCTTTGAATTGAACGACAAGGAGGACACCAATATCCTAAATGTATGGGATGCAGCAAAAGCAGTAATAAGAGGAAAATATATAGCAATAGAAGCTCACATCAAGAAACAAGAAAGAACTCAAAGAAACAACCTAATCGCGAAGCTCAAAGATCTAGAAAAAGAACAACAAAAAAACCCCAAAACCAGTAGAAGAAAAGAAATAATAAAAACCAAAGCAGAAATAAATGAAATTGAAACTAAAAAAACAATCCAAAAGATCAATGAAACCAAGAGCTGGTTCTTTGAAAAAATCAATAAAATAGACAAACCCCTAGCCAGGCTCACAAAGGAAAAAAGGGAGAAAGCACAAATAAACAGGATCATCAATGAAAGAGGAGAAATCACAACGGACACAGCAGAAATCAAAAGAATAATCAGTAACTACTATGAACAGTTATATGGAAACAAGTTTAACAACCTAGAGGAGATGGACAAATTCCTACAACTCTACAATCACCCAAAGCTAGATAAAGAAGAAATAGAACACCTAAACAGACCAATTACAATTAGCGAAATTGAAATGGTAATCAAAAACCTCCCCAAAAACAAAAGTCCAGGACCTGATGGATTTACAAATGAATTCTACCAAACATTCAGAGACGAATTAGTGCCTATCCTTCACAAACTCTTCCAAAAAATTGAGAAGGAAGGGACAATACCAAACACGTTCTATGAAGCCAACATTACACTAATACCAAAACCGAACAAGGACAACACAAAAAAGGAAAACTACAGGCCAATCTCCCTAATGAACACTGATGCAAAAATCCTCAATAAAATTTTAGCTATCAGAATCCAACAATGTATCCATAAGATAATTCACCACGACCAAGTAGGATTCATTCCAGGGACACAAGGATGGTTCAACATCCGAAAATCAATCAACGTTATCCAACACATCAACAAAAAGAAATATAAAAACCATATGATAATATCAATAGATGCTGAGAAAGCTTTCGACAAAGTGCAACACCCATTCATGATAAAAGCCCTTGAAATTCTTGGGATACAAGGAACATACCTCAACATCATATAGGCCATCTATGACAAGCCAACAGCCAGTATCATTCTCAATGGTGAAAAGCTGAAAGCAATTCCATTAAGATCTGGAACAAGACAAGGATGTCCACTCTCACCACTGCTTTTCAATATAATACTGGAAGTCCTAGCCAGGGCAATAAGACAAGAGAAAGACATCCAAGGAATCCAAATAGGAAAAGAAGAAGTCAAACTATCACTATTTGCAGACGATATGATATTATACATAGAGAACCCCAAAAACTCCACAGAAAAACTAATTCAATTCATCAATCAGTTCAGTAAAGTGGCAGGATACAAAATCAACACGCAAAAGTCAGTAGCCTTCCTATACACAAACAATAAATCTGAAGAAGAAGAAATCAAAAAAACCATCCCTTTTGTTATTGAAACAAAAAAAATCAAATATTTGGGAATAAATCTAACAAAAGAGGTAAAGGACCTATACAAAGAAAACTATAAAACACTGTTAAAAGAAATAGAAGAAGACACAAAGAAATGGAAAAACATCCCCTGCTCATGGATTGGAAGAATAAACATTATTAAAATGGCCATCCTTCCAAAAGCAATATACAGATTCAATGCTATTCCAATCAAAATTTCAATGTCATTCTTCAAAGAAATAGAACAATTATTGATGAAATTCATATGGAATCACAAAAAACCCCGAATAGCCAAAGCTCTCCTGAAAAAAAAAGAAGGGAATGGAGGCATCACACTCCCAGACTTCAAACTCTACTACAAAGCCATAATCATCAAAACTGCATGGTATTGGAACAAGAACAGACATACAGACCAATGGAATCGAATAGAAAATCCAGAAATAAACCCACAGATTTATGGTCAACTAATCTTTGACAAAGGAGCAAAGACTATGCATTGGAGCAAAGAAAGTTTGTTCAATAAGTGGTGCTGGGAAAACTGGGTCGCTACATGCAAAAGAATGAAGCTTGACCACTACCTCACACCATACACAAAAACCAACTCAAAATGGATTAAAGAACTAGACATAAGACCTGAAACCATAAAATATATAGAAGGAAATATAGGCGAAACACTACGTGATTTGCTCATCAAAGACATCTTTACAGACACATCACCCAAAGCAGTGATAGTGAAGGCAAAGATAAACAGCTGGGACTACATCAAATTAAAGAGCTTCTGCACAGCAATAGAGACAATAACAAAAACAAAGAGAAACCCCACCAACTGGGAGAACATTTTTGCACCCAACACTAATGATAAAGGACTGATCACAAAAATCTGCAAAGAGCTGATGAGACTCAACAACAACAAAGAAAACAATCCAGTCAAAAAATGGGCAGAAGAGCTAAAAAGAAACTTCTCTGAAGAGGAAATGCAAATGGCCAACAGGCATATGAAAAAATGTTCAACATCACTTGTCATCAGGGAAATGCAAATCAAAACTACCATGAGATACCATCTTACACCAGTGAGAATGGCACATATTAAAAAAAACTAGCAACAACAAATGTTGGCGAGGGTGTGGAGAAAAAGGAACTCTTCTGCACTGTTGGTGGGAGTGCAAACTGGTCCAACCACTGTGGAAAGCTGTGTGGAGATTTCTGGACCTACTAAACATAGAGCTTCCATATGATCCAGCAATTCCACTCCTAGGTATTTACCCAAAGGACACAGAAACATCAATTCCAAAGAACACCTGCACCCCTATGTTTATAGTAGCACTGTTTACAATAGCTAAGCTTTGGAAACAACCCAAATGCCCAAAAATAGATGACTGGATCAAGAAGATGTGGTACATATATACCATGGAATATTACTCAGCATTCAAAAAAGATAAACACATGCAATTTGCAGCTACGTGGATGGCGCTGGAAGGGATCATGCTCAGCGAAATAAGCCAAAAAGAAAAAGAAAAATACCGGATGGTCTCACTCATAGCAGGAATCTAGAAAACTTAAATAAGGGACCAGGAAAATGAATAACTATAAGAAAGTGAAAATCAAAATCAACAAAAAACTATGAACCAGAGACACTTTTAGGGGGGCGGGGGCGGGAGGGGAGGGATTGGGGTCAGAATGGGGGGGCTGCAATTGTATGGGGAATATAACAATAAAATTTATTATCTAAAAATAATAAAAAAAATAAAATTAATGCAAATTGTTGTGGGAAGAATGAGTAATGAAAAAAGGAAGTAAGAGAGAAGATCTTGAGCTTTTACCCACCTATGGTGAGATTCTGAGGTGTGGAGGGAAGAACTCAACTGAATTTCAGTTTATAGGGGATGCTGTCAGTGCCTCACTCAAATCCCCTTCACCTGCAGGCACCTCTGTACTACAGCTGCTGAGTGTTGTTTGCTAACATTCAGAATTGCATCCCAAATTTTCTTCCATGAGCCCATATGGGCAGCAGCACAGAAGCATATAACAGAGATTCCTAAGTGTTTGATTCGATGAGGCACCACCTCCCATATGGCTCCACAGTAGGAATTATAAGCCAACAGGAATTTATATCCTTCCAACTCAGAATAAGGAATGAGTTAGGAGAGGTAGAATCCTACTGAAATTTAAAACAGAAGTGACTGAGTTTACTTTGAGCAAGATTAGATTTTCTGACATTAGAGTGATCTAAAGGTAAGTTCAGTCAAAGAAAGTTCTATTTTTTTTTTTAATGTATAAAGCTTTGAGGTGTTACTGTGTCTACAATTTTATATAACATGCTTTATTAGGGAATAAATGTCTTGGTGGTCTTAGCTTGTTGACAGGACATGTCATTACATAGCATGTATAGAACATAATTTATTTAGTCATTGTTTCACTGAAATCATTTAGGCTGTTCCTAATGATGCCATGAATATCTTTATATATAAATCCATTGTACTTCCCCATACAAAAGAGCATAAATAATGTTCTCTGATACCCAACATTTCCCACAATGTCTCAAGGGGTTGAAAGAAAGTAGGTTTAAAGGGGCTTAGTACCAACAGAAACTCATCTATATTCTGAAATCCCAGAATCCCTTCCCTTTCTCATTCTATTTATAAAAGTTGAGTAACATGAGTTGCAAAGTTAACATCTGCCCAACAAAAGCATTGCTCTCTCTCTCTCCCCAACTCTGTCACCTCAAATAAAAATCCTTGCTTAAAATCAGAGTGCTGCTCTAATTTATGAAAATCTATTTCTTTGACTCCAGTTGAAAATGCATGAAGGGTAAGCTCATACATGTACATCAAATGCTCCATCTTCTTTCATTATAAGGTTTTTTGCTCATCTTCAGGTGAAAAAATTTGATTGCCTTTTTTTTTTTGGCATGGAAAATAGAAGAGAAAGACATGCTTTCCAAACTGTCAGTTTTCAAGGCTCTCAGTTATGTCCATCAATCATAGAAATAAACATCTTTAATCTATTGTTCTGTCTGTTTATATGTACAAAGCAACAAATAAATGCAAGGAAGCAGTTTCTTGGTCAAAGTCAATGAAGTAAACTGGTATTAGCAACTTTTCAGACACAGGTAGGAATCCATTTGATTCTTGACTCTAATAGATTGGCTTTTACTGGTAATAAACAGAAAATGCTTGATTGGGACTGAGATTGGTGTATTTGAAAGTTGGCTGAAGTTTAAATACTGCATCTCCACACATTTTGGCTATCAGTAGCTCTTCAGGAAATTAAGGCAAATCATTGTTTCTTACTTGTTTCTTACTAGTTTTTCTTCAAATTAAATTATTAGATAATTCAGGGATTCAAAACTTATAAAGAATAAGTTCATTGAGACTATATGCCCACTATATGCACCACTAAGCTGCAAAATATTATATATTCATCTCTAATCCTCTCTCTTTACATATTCCTTCCCCCAAAGCAACTACCAGTTTGTGATGTTTGCCACTCCTACTCATTTTTAAATAACTTTTCTACCTATGTTTATACCAATACATAGCTATAGAATTCTATTTTATGTTTTGTTAAATATAAGTGGTAGCTTTGTACATACTGATATGTATCAATACATGCTATTTTCTTTCAACATTATGGTCTTTTGTGTTTTTTCATGTTGCGAGACCTAGCACTCAGTCATTCTATTTAGTGCTCATCATAATATTCATTCCCTTGATGAACACATTATTTCCATTTTTTTATTTTGCTTTTAAAAATAATGCACCAGGGCCTCCCTGGTGGTACAAGGGGCTAAGCAAAGCACTATGAAGCTTTCTGCAGCCTCTGCAGAACAGGTTCCATCTCCGGGCCAGCCAGGGAGCTACCCACATGGTGCAGCAGACCTCTCCTGTCTTCCCCACTGCTCCCCTCAGCAGTGTATTTCAGTCAGTCTGCCTGTTCTGTTCTCCACTCTGTCTCTGGTGAATGATCTCAGGCCCCACACGTATGGCCCATAGCCCAGTTCTTGTATGCATAAATAAATAAATCTTTAAAAAACAATGCACCAAATGATAATTCTTGTCTCCGTATCCTTATGCTCACTGGCAATGGACTTTCTGGAACATGCATTGTCAAATTTACTTTATTACTAAAGTTTTCCAAAGTGACAAGGCATGTTTACCCTGCTCCATCCTCCCAGCAAAATTTGTCATGTTTTGTTGTTACTGAACTGATCGGTATAAAACTGTTTTTCTCATCTGTTTCAATTTTAATTTCCTATATTATTTCTAAGTTTGGACATCTTTTCATATATTTATTAAACATTGCTTTTTCCTTGCTCTTAATAATTCCTGATACTTAATTTCTTTAATCTTTTTTCTTACTAAGTTGCCAATATTTTTATAAACCTTTGGTAGTCTTTGACCATTTATATGCTTTTAAATACTGTCATTCTGTGGGTTTTCTTTTACTTTGTTTAGAGTGTCTTATGAAGCATAAAAGTTTTTGCTTATTGCATCAGTTATAAACAAAACTACCCTAAAATTCAGTGGCAAGAAACCATAATCATTTATTTGTTTCCTAAAATTCTGCTGACAGGTATTTTAGGCAGTGTCCATATCTAGTCTCTGTTGTTTGGGATGGTTTAACTCCTGTGTTTGTGATCATGTGACAAATCTGCTGGGAAATACCTGGTCCCGGAAGGCCTTACTCATGTCTAGGACTTGGATCGGACCCTTGGATGGGGAACTTTGGGTCCCCTCCAGTGGTCTTCTAGCCAGGAAAGAGGATTCTTGCCTTTTCCTGGAATGGACTTCCATTAATATGCCTGATCTTCTCATTAGTGCGAGCATCCCAGGGAGGTCTCATGGAACACACATTCACAAATCTGTGGTTGCCACATGAAGCAAGTAGAGGAAATGAAGGCAGAGAGAAGTTGTGTGATTTATATAGGATAGAATCGGTGAAAAAAAAATCTTCTCAACTCCACTTTTCAATGTCTGAATTTTTTTTTTTTCTGAATGTTTTACTTTGGGTCTAAACATATTGCTTGCTCTGATACTTGCAAAAATTGTTAAAATTTCCCCTATCTAATAATCATGTATTCAAATTAACGAATTATTTAAAAATTATCTGAAATCATGGGAAAGAGGGATTAAGAGTCCTTTCCTAAACCCAATTCTGGCTTTTCCACCAATGACAATATCTAATGATACCAAAAATTAACAACTGAAATTCTGATTACTGTGTAACCTGACCTTTCCTCAGCTCCTCCCTGTGCACATGACAAAGAGCTTTGAGATGATCTTCCTTCAAACATCAGAAAGTATGGTCTTGGGAGCCAATATCAAGAGTCTCCTCAGGGGTCAGCATGTATGGAAATGCAAAAATATGTTGGTTCTAAAATAGTTTAAATTTGATTTGCACATAAAATACCTATTTAAATGCTTTATCAAAATAAATATATTCACTCTATCAAATCAAAAAGGTAATATTCTACTGAGACATTAATTAATTCAATATGAGTTTATGGCACAATACACATTTGAAGAAATTGGGTAACAGATGAGACAAATAAAAATCACCTATTCCTTCATTCTGCGCATCAAATTTTGTATACACCATATATTATAGTTTGAATTTATGTCTCTTGATTTCCTTTTTGGGTTGAGCAGCATTGTAGTAACACCCTAGCTAATACTAACTACAATTCTAAGGAAAAATATCATTAGAATTGTAAATGGCAACTGTATTTGAAGCCATCCCCACCCCCAACTCCATCCCCAAATCCAGGGAGTTTCTGAAATAAAGCATCCGACAGATAAATCCAAATGAAAAATCTTTCTCTCCCTCATCACTAGCTAAAGATCAACAGGATTGTTTGTCAAAGAAAAACACTACAGAGAAATAAAATACTGAATCTGCTAAACACCTGGTATCCAGGGGCTAATCATTTTCAAAACAGCCTCACTGTTTAGAAAATTGGCAGGATACCTTACAAGATTATTAAATCCTGCTTTCTGTAATTTTCCTCTTCCATCCTAAACTGTAACAGATAAAACAGAAACAACAGGGTCTATTCTTTATCCATCTTAGCACTAAAATGTCAACAAAATTTAAATACTGTGGTCGATTATACATGCAACTCATTAACCACACTGCTGTATCAGATAGTCAAAAATGATGTTTTTGGTTGCATTTATTTTATTTCAGAAAGATGGACATCTCTGAATCAGAATGACTCCATTTGATATATTTGGGAAATTTCCAAGAATATGAACAAATGTTTTTTAAGAATGCTCAGAGGTTTATTTCCTATATTAATGTATATACATCACTAATAAAAATTACTGTGATTTCAGAGAATACAAATTAGGAGTAAGACAGTCAATCTCATTTCTGGGAAAATCTGCATTGTGTTTCTCATGAGAAAAGAGCAGAATATGGATTTTGGCTTTCCTCCTTTTTATTCTTCACAGGGATGCAATTTCATTCTTTACCCCAAAGACCTTTCTCTACTTTGATTTTTTTAGCGCCTGACCTTGACCTTTCCTGAAGGAAAGATTGCCTGGGGCCTGAAAGGATTTTATTTCCCAGTTGAGGCTGTGGGGTCAGACATCTTTCTTAAATCATCAGTGAGCCTAGGGTGGGAAGGAGAGAGAAAGGAGGGGCCATGGGTTGGATTCATTTATCCTATTGGCTCACACCAATTTTTTCATTGTGCATACAAATTACTCTTTTATAAAGTGGAAACTGAAATAAAATATTCTAAAGGAGTGCTCCAAGTTTTACAAAAATCATTGCTTCTCCCCATTTGCTATTTCTTCTCAGGGTTGAACAGCAATCATCGTTTAATTAACAAATGTATCTCTGTCACTTTTCATGCATGATTTATTTTTATTAGTCATTTCTGTTTGATCTCCTGTGCATGTTGGAGATATATTTTTATAGATAGAAGATAGATAGATAGATAGATAGATAGATAGATAGATAGATAGATAGATATAAAATCTGCCAACAGTGTTGCTGAATCAAGGAGGGAATCAAGAGACCTAAATTCAAACTACACAGTGAATGCAGAATTTGATGCACAGAATGGTTTTATGATTTTTCTATTTGTCTCCATATCCGTTATCCCATTTTTAAGAAAGTATATTATACCATTTATTCATATTGATCCATTATATAATTGAAAAAAATCTCTTGGGGTATTATTCACTAAATATTCGTGAAGATTAATCATTCACTAATATTACAATAATAATGACAGCAATCAACATTTACTGGGCACTTAGCATGGAAGAAGCATAATACTATGTGCATTATATGAACTGCCTTTTTTAATCCTTTTAATAATCCCATGAGATAAATACTGTTATGCTGCTTGTATTATCAGTAAATAAACTGGCACTAAAATATGAATTTGCCTGGGATCTTCTGGCTTATCAATAGTTGAGGAAATAGAAGTCGATAGCAGATCTTTCTGGGCTGCAAACCCATCATGTAAAACAGTATTTTATACAACCATGGTGAATATTATTGGATTTTCCCATAGCAAATAAATTGTTTAGAAGGAAGGGGACAAATTCTAATGGTAGCCAAGAACAAGTTCACAATCTGTTCTGATATGCACTGAACAGATTGTGATAATTTCCCCTTATTCACTAGTCAAAAATCAACAATGTTTGTGTGATAGATCATCAGTTTCAGGATATACGATACAATAAGAGCACAGAAAAATCAAAGGAAATGGACATACTACTAATGACATTATCTTCAGTCTCTTCTCAAACATTACCACATATAACAATTATCTGTGCTATTTATTAAAAATTAGCTTGCTAGACATAACCCTCAGTGATTCTGATTCCACAGTCAGAGGCCAAGCAAGGCAATGAATGCTGGTGATGGTCACTGGTCTTCAACTTCACCTGGAGAAGCAATAGTCTAATTTGTATTTCTATTTTATTCTTAAATAAAAACAGAACAGCCACCACCCTCCTTTATACTTCTACCACCCTTGCACCCAACCAATCTTCTTCACCTCCAGAAACCTCAATTCAGTTATCAATGTCCACTAGCTTAATATTTTGTTTTGTCCATTCATCTGCTTCATTTCCCTATGTTGCATATATAGCTGAAATCAACAAATATTTGTCTTTATCTTTCTAATTTTGCTTCACATAATCCCCCTGCATTCCTGCCATTTTGCTGTACTTGGCAACATTTCATATTTCCATATAGCTGAATAATATATATACATACACACACACACACACACACACACACACACACATATATATATATAGAGAGAGAGAGAGTGTACATGTAACTTACCTTCTTTATCTAATCATCTGTCAGTGTTTACTTAGTTTCTTCTGTGTCTTAGTTATTGTGTTAATGACACAAGGAATATTGTGTGTATGTAACTCTTCAATTTGATGGTTTCAAATTCTTCAGGTATACACCCAGTAGAAGGATTGCTGGGTCACCTGGTAGTTCTATTCTTAATTTTTTGAGGAAGGTCCACATCACTTTCCAAAATGGCCACACCAGTTTACATTTCCACCAAAAACAGATTAAGATCCTCCTACTCCACATTCCCATCAACAGTTGTTGCTGGCACTGTAAGATAATATTTCACTGAGCTTTTGATTTGCATTTGTCTAATAAGACATGATGATTAACATTTTTCCTATTGATTCCTATAGATTTCCATTCTATTCCTCTTGAATAGTTGATCTCAAACTCATTCTAGTGGTTCCACATTTCCACAATCTTCCACCTCCACACTATGCTTTCTGTGTCTTACTGCATTTAGATAGACCTTCTTGTCGTTTATAAGAATTCCTTTATTATTTCTTGCAGGACTCTTAAATGATTATGGATTCTTTTCATTTTTGTTTGTCCAAAGCTCTTTATCTCTCCAATTCTGAATGATAGTTTAGCAGGATAAAGTATTCTTATTTGGAAATCCTTTTCTTTCAGGACTTTAAACATATCATTCATTCCTTCTGGCCTGGAAGTGTCCCATCAAGAATTCTACACATAATCTTATAGCAGTTCCCTTACAGCAAACTTATTTTTATCTGGATGCTTTGATGTCTTTACCTTTCTGAAGTTAGAGAGCTTCTCAACTATTATTTCTTTTAATAAAGTTTCTACCACTTTCTCATGTTCATTCCTGGGATATCAATATTGTTATTCTTGATATTTTCCCAAAGGGCTCCTACACTATTTTTGCTCTTTTTCATTTGTTTTTCTTTTTTGTGTGTTTTCCACTATCATGTGTTTAATCTTGCTGACTCTTTCAGTTGCTTCTTCTTGTTTACCTTTATTGCATTTTTAGTTCAGTTATAGAATTATTTAAGTCCATTATTTCCATTTGAAGATTTCTCATATTTTCTGTCCTTATTGTAACTTTTATTTTGTTCATTGTTTCTCATTTCAATAAGGTTAGAATTACTGTTTTAAACTGCTTTTGTGGGTTAAGCTAAACATCTTTCTTTCCTTAACTTGATGGATTCACCTTATATTCATTATTATAGATTGCAGGGTATAACCCTAGGTTGTTTGATCAGGATCTTGGGATGTTTGTTGCTTCATAGACTGATGCTCTGCACCTATTTAGATATTGCAACTCTTGTGCCAGCAGACAGGAGTCAGGCAGTGTACAGACAAGAAGTTGCTGATGGAGAGTCCCAAGTGCTTAAGCCTTCTGACAGACCATGTGAGCCTGAGCTGGAGGCTGAGAAATCTTCAACAACCTCTTCCCTAGGCCAGTTTCTTCTTCTGGGCTTCCCCAAGAGTCTCTATTTAACACTGACCCTTCAGCTATGGTCCAGTTCTGGTTTGTGCATTTTGCAACCAGTAGTCTTTCCAATGAGTCTGGGCAGGAACTGACCGATCTGATAAATGCAGGACTAGACTTCAGACAGACTGCAATCCCAATTGCCATGACAGGCAGGTGAGGGGAATAAGCTTTTTTTGTGTCTCCATGTGCCATCTGTAAAAGACTGCCTCCTTTGCAATGCCTCCTCCCAATGCCACAATCACTGGGACATGTCACCACTGGTCTAAGTGACAGCAATAATGACCACATGTCTGCCAAAGAGAGATATCAAAATCCATAGTAAACATCCCTGTAGCATTTGCTTAAAGTGGGAGCTGTAGGATACCAACAACATAAACTTTTGTTCATCTGGTCATTTTCAGGCCACACTTTGACAATCAGTGCTGGCCTTTTAATCAGTAAGTAAGAGGCTTGATATATAGTTGGAACTTTCTCCTCCTTTTACCATTGAGGGCATGGAAAATATCTGAATTGATATTATCATATGGTTTTTATATTTCTTTTTGTTGATGTGTTGGATAACGTTGATTGATTTTCGAATGTTAAACCATCCTTGTGTCCCTGGAATGAATCCTACTTGGTCGTGGTAAATTATCTTATGGATACATTGTTGGATTCTGATTGATAGCTAAAATTTTATTGAGGATTTTTGCATCAGTGTTCATTAGGGAGATTGGCCTGTAGTTTTCCTTTTTTGTGTTGTCCTTATTCGGTTTTGGTATTAGTGTAATGTTGGCTTCATAGAACGTGTTTGGTGTTTTCTCACAGACTGTCCCATGAATTTATGATTTTTTTGTCTCAGTACCCCTTGGATGAAGTTCTACCCTCATATTCATGACTCAGTAAATATTTACTTTATGTCTACATGAACCAGACACTACTCAAGGTATTGCCAGTACAACAAAGAAAAAAGAAAAAAATGTGCATGAACTTAAAATTCTCTTTCCAATCCTGATTCCAGAAACCCAATTAGCTGGAGAACTGCAAATCTCTAGTCTTGTGCCTGCAACCCCTTTACCTGAGCTAGATCATATTTTCATCATCTGTGTCATGAACCAAATGACATTATTATATAATATAGACAGCTCATTAGCGGACGAGGAAAATCCCTGCCTAGCAGTCACTCTCTCATCTCCCTTTCTCTTACAAATATTGACCCTTTGGAACTAGAATTTATTAAGCTGCCTTGGGTCCTCAGATGAAAGTTACCCTATTATAAAAGGTTCATTTCAGTCAGTCGACCTCAGATCATCCTTCATTACTTTCAAACATTTCCAGCATGGGCCAAACAATATCAGACCACACAGCCTTCTCACCTCACTCTTCAGATTCCTGCAGTCATGGAATTAATTCTGCTTTAACTAGTAAACCATTTGGGGTCCATTGGGAGCCAGTGATTCAGAAAAGCAGTGAGGAAAAGTGGTATAAACTTATGTTTCAGCAAGTCAGAACTACATTTAAACCTATGACCTATATTTATATCATCATACACAAGATTAACACTGCCATGATTCATTTTCCTCACATAATAAATTTTGTGATCATTAGTGAGATCGAGTTGATAAAGTCCCAAACACAGTGTCAATCATCAAGCAGAGATTAAAATTCATTAGCCGCTGTCATAGGCAAGCACTAGTTCTCTATCACTCGCTATATCCGGGCCCCTTATATTAGCCAGCTGGAGGCTGGAAGTCTGAGATCAGGGTGCCAGCATGGTAAGAACCCTTTTCCTTTTTTTGCAGATGACTGCTTTCTTATTGTATCCTCACATAGCAGAGGGAAAGAGAGCAATCTCTAAGTTGTCTTTTTTTACTAGGGCTCCGATCCCATATTGAGGGCTCAAATATTTCCTATAGGTGCCATCCCCCAAATACCATCAAAGAGGGGATAGAGCTTTAACATATGAAATTAGAGGGGATTACAATTCAGTGTACAGTAATTTTATACAATGTGACTTGGTATTTCCTCCATCAGGAGGCCAAATATACCCCACCAGCTCTCAAATCTGGACAATGTAGATGCGATTTGACCAAAATAATGTGGTAACTCTGTTAGAAGCCAGTTCTGAACCTTGACCTCTATCTCACTCCTCTGGATCTTTGCCCAGTTGCCACACAAATAAGTCTGAACTCTCTGGTGGATTATAGAGACCTCACAGAGCAGAGCTGAGTCAGTCCAGTTCTCTTGTCCAAGTTCTTAGAAATATGTGTGAGCCCAGATTAAGATCTTGTTGACATACAACTGACAACAGAGGAATGAATGAGCCAGCCAAGATTGATCAATCTGATCCTAATCAGTAGAATAAACTGAACTATAGACTCAAAAAAAAAGTTATTATTTTAAGCTACTAAGTTTGGAGGTAGTTTGCATCGTAAACACGTTCAGTAAGAAAATGAATAAAAACTGGAAAAATTAATGCTCATCCCACTGAAAAGATATTTATACCCTTTTCCACATATTAATCCTTATATTTTTGGTGGCAGCTTAAGTGAAAATCAAAACACATTTTTTGTACCTCCAGGAGCATATTACCTTTCTGAATTTTTTATATTTAAATTGTCTACCTGTTTGATCTTTAAAATTGTATCTAACCATGTGATGTGTGTATAATGTATAAATCTTGCTCTCCCTACCACAGAGTGCTATAAAAAGCTTACTTGAGATATATGGGATTTAAATGCTGAATCACAGTTTTGTATGAAAGCTTGTTCCATGATGAATGGAAGCAATAGTATATAAATTTCCTTGGTCCTAAATAAAGAGGAATAAATACAAAAAGTTAAGCCTAAATATTCCAGATACCATAGCAACTTGGAGATCTACTCAAGTCAAAAGAATGGAAAGATATCAGACTGCCATGCACAATATAATGCTGTGTAGCAAACAATACCAACTCTGTGGCTTAAAACACACATTTATTGCTTCCTCACATGTCTTTAGGTCAGCTGAGATTTGGCTAATCTAGAATTGGCCCAGTCAGGTTTGGATTCAGACTGTAACCTGGGTTCAGATATGTCTACATGATTCTCATCCGTCTGACACCAGTGTCTATCAGAGGTAGATTCTCCCCATGATAAAAGGCTGGAGCATAGGAAGTCAAGCTCAGTCACAGAGTACATTTAAGCCATTTCATGTTGCAGATTTACCAACATTTCACTGACCAAGGATATTTACATGGTCAAACTCATTATGGGTTGAAGAAGTAAACTACTTATTACTCTAGGTGGAAGAACTATAAATACACAGAGTGGGGCTTCCCATGGTGGCGCAGGTGGTTGAGCTCAGCACTGTGGAGCTGTCCACAGCCTCTGCAGCGCTGGTTCGATCTGGGCTGGACAGCAAGGGTCCCACATGGTGCAGCAGACCTCTCCTGTCTTGCACGCTGATCCCCTCAGCAGTGTATTTCAGTCAGTCTGCCTGTTCTGTTCCCCACTCTATCTCTGGTGAATCCTCTCACCCTCCCACGCATCTGACCTGTACCCCAATTCTTGTATAAAATAAATAAATAAATCTTTAAAAATAAATAAATAAATACACAGAGTGTAATTATAGGAAGTGAGCACTAATAAGGAAAAGTAACTTGGGATGATGATGGATGGTAAATGGAAGTATTTGGAGATCACTAGAACTAAGACAAGTATCTTAATTCCAAGATGCTGCTTCATCACTGAATATATATGAACTTATCATCTATACATTCTAGGTTATAAGCAATAGGAAAATAGATGAGGCATCATAATTAAATTCATCAGAAGTATATATTTTAGATGGCAATGCAGAAAATACATTTTACCCTGTTCTTATATTCAGCTGAATTATAATCATCAAAAAGATTGTTTAATTTGAAAATGGAACCAGTAACTAGAAGCAGCTTTGTTACCAATTTATCATTGAAAGAAAATTATGGAAAGAAAATTTCTATTCACAAATGCATTTTCTGCTTTAAGATTTGCCTTTGAGGGCTTCCCTGGTGGCTCAAGGTGTTAAGCACCGCACTATGAAGCAATCTGCAGACTTTGCAACACGAGTTCGATCCCCAGCCAGCCAGGGAGCAACCGACATAGAGAAACAGACCTCTCCTGTCTCTCCCGCTGCTCCCCTCAGCAGAGTATTTCAGTAGTCTGCCTGTTGTATTCCCCGATCTGTCTCTGGTGAATCCTCTCACCCCCCGCATCTCTGGCCTGTACCCCAGCTCTTGTATGCATAAATAAATAAATCTTTAAAAAAAAAGATTTGCCTTTGAAAACAAAATGGTCTTTATGTAGTTTAAGTAGAATGTGTTATTGGCTAATATACCATATAGTATAGATAATCTTAAGAACATGGAGGAGGTATGAATTTGCTATCACTACAATTCAAAGTAAAACAAATGTCACATTTCTTTATGTTTTTCAGTCTAATGTCATGTGTGGGAGGAAATGAAATCTTATCCATTATTAGGAGTCATCACATGTTGCCCCCTTCAACCTTCCTTATTCCCTCTACCTGCACTTGGCAATGCTTTCAGCGGTGCCAAGGATCTTAGGTAGAACAGAGCACTTGGGGAAGATGTGTTGATTTCCAGAACTGCTAGTAACCAGTAAATCCTTCATCTTCTTGCCAGCTTGGTCCCTGAAGCCTGACAGCTCTGCACTTTTCAAGGCAGTTCATGACATAAGCTATGGAATCTCATCCACTCTGCCCAACCTCCTAGACAGCTAGCCCTTGTGGACCTGATGATTTTTTAAGTGTGTAAAGGTAAAGGGAGGGAAATTTGGGTGATTGTTTCTTGCTGGACCCACAGATTTTTTTTCTTCCCATTCTTGAGAAAACTTCTTTTCCCTTTACTGATTTATGACTCTCCTCTTTGACAAGCACTCATCTCCCTCTTCTCCAGTTGAAGTAAATACCTGTCCTCCTCCTTGAGCGTGTCTCACATAATCTTGTGTTTAGTTTTTGAAACATAAAACAAAAATGATGTTTTCTGCAAAGGACTTGTTCTTTGCTCTAAAACAATTTCACCTGAAGCAAGGAAACAAAGGGGAAATCATGTCTACTAGCTGGGAATATGAATGGGTGGGAGTCGAGCAGGAATGCTGGAAATATAGACTAAGAAACACTAATAATTTTCATTCTGTTTGCTTATTACATAATTCAAAACACAAATTAACAAATCTTTAATTATCCCACCACAAAGCTATTTAGTTTACTATTGTTTTATGTCAGCTTCAGAATGAAATTACTTTATGTACTTCCATTTCTTCTATGCCATATTATTTCAGTAAGTGGACTCGTTAATTAGAAGACTTTATTACATGGAGACATTCTTATTTCATTAGTTATTGTATACATTGCTATTGTCTATTTCCTTTATTTTTTTCCTCTTGGCAGTCATAGTCTAAAGGGCAGAGTTGAGAAATTAATTTCAGCAGCTCTCTGCACACAGAAAAAAACTAGAATGCCAATATCTCACAAGAGGATACCTCACAGCTTTTTAATTTCTTTTAGAATAAACTATTGGGCACTAACAAATGAGAACACATATGGATCTTCTTGCAATAACTGGATTTATGGTAGAGGAAAATTTTATTCTAAATCAATCTTAGATTGATTAATCTCAGTTAAATCCCCACTGTATGTAATTATAATGTTAGTCATGATCAGTGATCTAAAGCAATGTAAGATGTAATCCTCATTTCCATATACCCAAATCTAACAAAAGTTAACTAGTGTTAGTAAAATTCTCTCATTCGACAATACTTATTTAGTATTTCTTGTATGTCTGACCAAAAAAATTAAATTACAAGACAATACATAGTACAGCACAAAAAGCACTATATAGTTTACTCTTACTAACTCAAAGACAGTTGAGATACAAAATAATATATCCTTACTACATTGGGACCAGATTCACTGCTACATCCTTCTCAAAACACACAATGAAAAAGCCTCCCTTCATTTTGTATGAGCCAATCAATCATTAGTATTTCCACACTTTTTTTTTTAATTTATTTAATGACATGTTACTGAATGCATGGCACTGTGTTAAATTCTGGGAATACAGCCAAGAACAAGACCATCATAGCCTCTGCCTTCAACATGCTTACAGTCTTAAAGCTATATGTGAATATAACCAACAAAATACAAATTCCAGAATGTACATATCCAAATGTACATATCACTTCAAAACATCCACCATGGTATTTTATAATGGGAATGTGTACTTCCTTTTAGTTTTTTTTTCAGAGTCAAATTATATCTATCTAAAATCAATATCACCCAATTAAGTTCCACAGCATGATGGCCAGACTTTTGCATCATTATGTAAGTAACCAATTTTGATGATTCCACTCCTTGAAAGGTTTCTAATTTCTTCAAAGCCCAAACCAAATGTTTGATTGGATGACAGAATTGCATGGTAATTTAGGGACCAATCCATTTTTTCCTGTCTTATTTTCTCTTCATCTGCTGGGGTGTTCAATGGGGAAGAGAGAACACAGAGGACTGGGGGAGGTTTCTGTGGTGCAGGTGAAGAAGAATTATATACTACTACTGATCACATTCCTCTCACCAGACATGGTCAGTCACATGACCCCAACTAACCTCAAAGCATGTTGGGAAATATGGTCAAGTTTAAGTACAGTGGAAGAAAGAAATTGGCTTCAGTGACCACAAGTATTTCTTAGCAACAATTTGTTCCTATACACATTTTAACTATTCCCAGAAAAAACAAATCTGTCTTCATCAGAAAATAAATATTTGCCCCATGCCAGGTTATTAAACACTATGTTACAACCTCCCTAGCTATTCTAACTCAATAATTAAATATTGAATAATTTAATTATTCAATAATTTAAGAAATTATTGAATATCCTAATTCAGTAATTAAAAATAAAAACTACTTTGAGATCATTTACATTTATCTAAGAGTTGCAAAGACAGCACAGAGAATTGTTGTACATCCAATACCCAGCTTCTCCTATATAAGATCCTATATAAGCATAGAACCCATGCAAAAACCAAGACATTAGGGTCTCCCTGGTGGTGCAGGGGTTAAAGACAGTGCTATCAAGCAATTGGCAGCCACTGCAATGCGAGTTTGAGTTTGATCGAACACCAGGGAGCAACCCACCATGGTGCTGTGGACCTCCCCTATCTTGCCTGCTGCTCCCCTCAGCAGTGTATTGCAGTGGATCCTCCTGTTCTGCTCCCTACTCTCTCTGGTGGATCCTCTCAACCCCACACCTCTGGCCTATACCCTAGTTCTTGTATGCATAAATAAAATAAAATAAATAAAACACATTAGCACTGCCACAATGCTATTATAGAGTCCAGCATAGCATAATTTATCCTTTTAATTCATACACACACATACACACACACACATACACACACACGTGGCCCAATCCTTCTTTATGTTTTCTATAACCTAAAATAAAAGTGCTTTCTTCATCCTCACATGTAATCATTATTCAAAGAAAATCAGTTTTCCCAGATCAAAAGACCATCACCATTACCATCACAAAGACCATCACCATTACCAGCTCAGCAGTGATCTTCTGAAAGTTACCAACTCTTTTTTTTATTTTATAATTTTTTTAAAGATTTATTTATTTATTTATACAAGAACAGGGTACAGGCCAGATACACAGGAGGGTGAGAGGATTCACCAGAGACAGAGCGGGGAACAGAACAGGCAGACTAACTGATATACACTGCTGAGGGGAGCAGCGAGCGAGACAGGAGAGGTCTGCCGCGCCATGTGGGTATCTCGCCAGCCAGCTGGGATCTAATGGGCCCTGCAGAGGCTGCGGACAGCTTCACAGTGCAGCGCTCAACCGCCTGCGCCACTAGGGGAGGCCCGAAAGTTACCAACTCTTGATAAGAATGATGACAATGGAGTTTTATTGAACCCTCACTACATTTACCACGTGTTTTAGAAGCAATAGTTCACATAGTGTCAGCAACTGTGTAAGAAAGATATTGCAGCCTTTTTTTCCTGATATGGAAACCGGGGGTCCAAGAGGTGACATAATTTGTCAGTTCCACAACCTAAGAGGGAAGAACCTAGACTTACCTCAAGTAGTTCTTAACCACGCCTTCATTGCCTAAGGTGTAAGGGAATCTAAGAGTTCACATTCTTTTCTTTTTACATAAGTTGCAATCCCTGTAAAAGATCAAGGTTGATAAGAAGGAAAGATACAATTTTCTGATGCAGTGTCTTTATACTTTTTCAACAGGTAAGAGGCTTTCTGTGACCACCATATATAAAATAACCTTCCAGGGCCTCCCTGGTGGCGCAAGGGGTTAAGCATCACACTATGAAGCAATCCACAGCCTCTGCAGCATGAGTTCAATCCCCGGCCAGCCAGGGAGCAACCCACATGGCAAAGCGGACCTGTCCTGTCAGGCCCGCTGCTCCCCTCAGCAGTGTATTTCAGTCAGTCTGCCTGTTCTGTTCCCCGCTCTGTCTCTGCTGAATCCTCTCAACCCCCACATCTCTGGCCTGTGCCCTAGCTCTTGTATGCATAAATGAATAAATCTTTAAAAAAAATAACCTTCTGCTTGCTCTTTCTCTATTATTATTCATCACAACCATAAAAGTAGGCATATTTACTTTTCATAATCTTTCTTCCTCATGTGTGACCAGTTAACTATGTATCTGGCATCGAGAAAAGGCACCAGCACATTGTTTGTTGAGTGAATACCTAAATGAATTAGTATATTTTATTTTACAAGAGGAGGTGAAAAATAGTAAAACAGGGGAAATGTCACGTATAGCAAAGACATCAGTGCAAGTAATTCTTGTGACAATATACTTTGAGATACATTCTATTATTCCTGCTTGAATTAGATAATATTATTTTGGACTGAATTATGTCTCCCCAAATTTCATAAGCCCCAATGTGACTATGCTTGAATGTAACATGTTGGAGGATGCAATTAAGGTTAAAAACGGTCATGAATTGGAGCCTGGATTTGATAAGACTTGTGTCTTTATAAGAAGAAAAAAGGACTCACTAGCTCCCCCTCCACTCATCACAAAGGGCAGACCACGGGAAAACAGCAAGAAGGCTGCCATCTACAAGCCCCAGAACCTGAAATTGATTGCTCTTTGTTCTTAGACTTTAAGCTTCCTGAACTCTGAGAAAATAAATTCCTGTTGTTTAAGCCACCTAATCTGTGGTATTGTTGTGGCAGTCCAAGCTGAGTAAACAGATGAGAAAACCAAGCATAGAGATTTAATAACCTAATCAACATTCAAAAGCCAGTAATTACCATCCTAGGATTTGAAAATCAATTATGTAAAATTATGAAATTCAATGTATTTGCATTAAATACAATATCCCATTGTTGTTAGAGAATAGAGAAGTGCTACATTCAAAAGGGGATGGGAAAGATCTTTTCACAATTCAATTAAGTCAACAGAGGTTCTGAGCAGGAAACAAGAGCATGTAAGAGATAGCTGAAGATGATGGGGGAGAAGAACAGAAACATTTCTGGAGTGTGGTCCTATCCAAGCATCCATCTGAAGTATCCAACATAAGGAATATTCAGATATAGGCATTGAAGGAATAGAGAATGTTGTGCCTTTATTCCTTATGGTTCAGAATTTACCTAAAATGACAAACTCTGTTTTCAGAAGCAAAGTAGAAGGCAAACTGGTTAGAAGAGCAAGAGTTGTGATTTGGAACCTTGGTATGTCTTGGGCTCTGCATTTCTGACCATTAGTCTTATTTTCTGTCTGCTACTTTATGATCTTTGAAAATCTGAACTCTGCCTGGCAGCATACTTTTGTGATCTAATTCCTTGGCATACCACCTCGGACGTCCGCTGACATTCTCTGCCCGGGCCTGAATGTTAAGCCTTGTGCTTCTCCCACTAGCATTCCTTTGTGTCTGCCAGCGAGATGGACCAGGCTCCTTGTGAGTACCATTCAAGATTCTTTTTAAAATAAATCTGTTCTAGCAGTACAATCGTCCCAAAATGTGATACCTGCACTAGGAATATCAAGATTACTTGGGGATTTGTGAGAAATGCAAATTCTCAGGTCTCCCCAGCACTGCTAAATCAGAAATTTGGTGTGATGGCACATAACATGCTCCCCAGGTGATCCTGATATGCACTAAAGTTTGAACTGACTTGGTGTCTTGTGTCTTGTGTCTTGTCATTCTATGGGATGCTTGTTGATACAAAGGATTGGGTCTGAGATGACTAAATGTCTCACAACTCAGCAAGTCAGCCCGACGATGCCCTGGGCTCCTTACTCAGCCTCTGTGCTTTTCCATTTATTCATTGTTAAAAATACACCAAAGAGCTATAATCTAGCTCTTGTTTTTTCTGTGTTTGCTGATGAGTAACTAATGGAGGGTTGTGCTATCCCATGTTAATCTTAACTGCCTGACTAATGCTGAGCGATGGTTTTTGTACTAAGGTTGTCCTTGTGATTGCTGAGCTTCTTTTCCTGTTTTGGATTTAAACAGCAATATTCCAGCACATTTGTATTCCATAAATCACTGGGGCGTGAATTAGAATGTTATATACTCATCTATTGGTAATTAAACTTAATATGGATTTAAACATTAGTTAAACTCCCATGCTTCAGAACTAGCTGTAACTGAAGAAGGCACGACCTTTATTCTAACATGGAAGGGATCTTGAAGTATTTGAGGTCAAGGAATTAGAGAGAACATTCTTGTACTACACAAATATTCTTCATACAGAGGTCAAGTGAAAAACTAAACCTTTCCAAGACACAGTTCTTCTAGAAATTAATTTGGATAAGAACCATGAAATGGATATCAATGAAAATATCAATCCTGCAGAAAGAACTGCTCATGTATATGTTGACTTCTGAGGAAAACTAGATGTGTCACAAAAGTATCACATAAAAAACATTCTTTGAAAGCAGTTTTTTGGATCATAAAATAAACTTAGATGTTGTATGAAAAACATACATCAATGTCTTCGTTAGGATTCCTCCATAGATATATGTTAAAAAAATTCAATTATTTGCTTTTATTTTTTTAACTATTTATTTATTTATGCATACAAGAACTGGGGTATAGGCCAGAGGTGTGGGGGGTGAGAGGATTCACCAGAGAGAGTGGGGAGCAGAACAGGTAGATGGACTGAAATGTACTGTTGAGGGGAGCAGCAGGCAACAGGAGAGGTCTGCTGCGCCATATGGATTAGCTCCCTGGCCGGCCTGGATTCGAACTTGTGCTGCAGTGGCTGCCGAAAGCTTGGTAGCACTGTCTCTAAATCCTGCACCACAGGGAGGCCCTCCATAGATATATCTTATGTAAGAACCTTAGTGCAATACTTTACTTGGGATGTGATACCAGGAAATACTGGTATGAGGGTGGGGAACTGAGACACAGAAGGCAAGGAAAGGAATCCAGAGTACAGTATCAAGCAAGTCATCACTATCAGCAATTGAGGTGTGAAATCATTGGTTCACATTTAAGTTCAGGCTCTGCAGCATCAACTTGTCACTTGAAAAAATGTATCAGTTTATAAGTCACATCCCTTTTCTAAGAAATGAAAGTAAGGGCCACTGTTTAGGATGTTATTGATGTTGATAATATTTGGCTATAATCTTTCAACACATGTCCTATACCAGCCTCCACGCTAACCCTAATCCCCCAAATCCTAGAAAATGGATAAATATTCTTTGCATTTTACTGAAGCATCATACAGATTATATAATTTAAAACAAAACATGAAGGTATTATGTAAACTGCAAAATGATGTTAGAAAGAGCTTTATACAGCTTTTCATGAGTCATCAGGAAGCTTGTACTTTCCTTATAATCTTGTAAATCATTAGCTGTGAGCTCTCAGTCAAATCTCTTTGCTTCTTTCTGTCTCATATAAAAAAACAGATTTATGCAAGATCATAATATTAGAAGAGGCTGGATGAAAGGTACACAGGACCACCCTGTACATTTCTTTTCAACTTCCTATAAATCTACAATTATTTAAAATACGTGTTTAAAAAGGGGAGTCTGTAATATTAAGGACTGTATTGTCCCCCCTAAATTCTTTTTTTTAATATTTATTTATCTATGCATACAAATTCTTAACCCCAGTATAACTAAATTTGTTACAAATACTTTGGAAAACTGTTCAGTGAAATTTACTACAGTTAAACACATGCATATATGTGACCCAGGAATTCTACTCATGGGTAGATATAAAATAGAAACACGAACTTATTTGCACCCAAAGATAACTACAAAATATCCATAGCAGACTAATCTGTGACAGTCAATAGCTGCAAACAATCTAAGTGACCATGAACTATAGGATTCAATAAATTGTGATCTACTCATGTATCAGAGATTACATAGTGATGAAAATTAATGATCAACAAAAATGAATTTTGCAGCTATAATATTAAATGGGCAAATCAGATACAAAAGAGACCAATGTAACTTTTCTTATAAAAAATAGTTCCCAGATAGAGAAAATAGATCTATACTGTCAGACTCAGGATAAAAGGACAGGTGGTTGTGACAAGTAGGGAGCATGAGCTGGGCCTCTGCAGTGCTGTTAATTTTCTATTTCTTGTTCTGAGCTCTGGCTACATGGTGTGCTCATTTTGTAAACTTACTGAACTATTCATGATATTATGCTTTTTGTATGCAAATTATAATTTTGTTTAATTTACCTTAAAAAGTTTCTGGGGATTGAGAAAAGCATTCAAAGCTTCCCTCTGGCTCTAATATCTGATCTTAAGTTGAGGTTCAAACATCTTCTTATCACTATGGAGATGAATGAAGCCAGTGGCAGGATTGGAAAATTTAACAAAACTAAGTCTATTGATTGTCCCTGTTCAGGTCTGCCATGTGGAGATCACGCTTTGCCAGGCACAGTTCATCTGATCCTCACTGACACTCAACACAGAAATTAATAAGAAGTGCACAGTATAGTTCTATGTTCAACACCTTTGATGATGCAATTTCAAACATTTCCACAGGGTGGCGAGGTAGCTATTTCGTGATGGTCTTTACACCTTCACAGCCTTTCTCCTTTTCCCCACAATCACTTTTACAATGCGCAGGTTTCACTACCACTAGCGATTATGGAAAACAGAGGATACAATTTTACATACTATCATATTTCTAATGAATGCCCATCGTTCAATTAACTTAGGAGTCCAATCTGCAGCTTGAGAACACTAAATAAAATTTTTAAAACGTCACTGTATCATTAGACAGCTGGCACAGGAAATGACCCAGGTGAGGAGTAACAGAAAAACAAGCTGCAGGGTGATTAAATTTATGACGTGGTGAATGTGGTATCCTTCGCCCCCTTTATAAAATGTTCTGGACATCTGACAAGTCAAGAACACATTTAGATCCACACTAGGCAGAAGGTGGTTGATTATTTGCAACCAAATGACTGTAATTATTTCCCTCCATGTGTCTACAGCCTTTTGCTATGTGATTTAGCAGCAACTACTGGCTGGTCGTAAGGCCTGATTTAACCAACAAAAGAAGAAAAGTTAATCTCCTCTAGTTTTGAACTTAGGACTCAGGGATCCTTGCACAGTTCTGCTTTTTTTCTTGGAATCCCACTTGCCTATGTCATGTGCATAAGCTTGAGCTAATCTACTGTAAGGTAAGGAGTCACCTGGATCAGTCAATCCCAGTCTCAGCCAGGCAATTGTTAGCCCAGCCTGCAGACTGGAAAATACAACACAAGGCACCTTGAGTCTGAAGGGAATGTTTCCTGTAGACAGAGAACAAATCTCCAGAATCTAACTGCAGAGACAAGGCCAAGCTTCAGATCAGATGCAGAGCTCAAAATTGCCATAATAAACTCAAAGCAATGGAAGAAAACACAGAAAAGTTGATCAAAGATATATAAGAAAACTTGAGGGCCTCCCTGGTGGCGCAAGGGGTTAAGCACCGCACTATGAAGAAATCCACAGCCTCTAAGGCACAAGTTTGATCCCCAGCCGGCCAGGGAGCAACCCACATGGTGCAGCAGACTTCTTCTGGCTTGCCTGCTGCTCCCCTCAGCAGTATACTTCAGTCAGTCTGCCTGTTCTGTTCCCCATTCTGTCTCGGGTGAATCCTCTCACCCTCCCGCACATCTGGCCTGTACCCCGGTTCTTGTATAAAAATAAAATAAATCTTTAAAAAAAAAAAAACTTGAACCTAAACTTCTTAACTTCCAGACTAAAGGCTCTCACCACATCAATCTAGGCCTATGTCTGTGCCTCTGTTGACTCCCCAAGGTGGACAGAACAAGCCCACTCAGCAGATTGTAGACACTGTAGTTATTCACAGTTTCTCACTACTCACTCCAGGAGCAGGCCCAAATGTCACAGAGAGGAAGGAGGTTAGTGGCATCCACTACATCTACTGTATTGGACACAGACATCCCTGGAAGCACAGAAATTGTGCGAGAGGGGTAAACAAGTGGTTCACCCCACTGCTGAAACCAGTCACCAGCTGTCAGGGTGCCCTTTGTTGAATGGTCTATGTGCTTGCTGAGGAGACTACACTCTTTGGCCCAGGCCAGGGCCATGGAAATGCCTGGCAGACTCAGTGGAGAAAGGCAGACATCCCTCCTAATGAACTAGTACTGTTCCTGGCTTACTGCCTCTCAGTCCTTTCTGTCTTAACTCCCTGCTGAGACAACAGGCTTCATGCCCCCACTCCAATCCAGATGTGACTGCTCCCTCCAGAGGCCTGTCCTCAGTGTCCCTAAAGAAGTGATGTCTGAAGCATCCTGTCTATCTGCCATCTTCTGCTATATATTTTTCTATTGCAGAAATTAACTGATTTTTGTACAGCCATCTCTAAGCCCTGGATACAATCCATGTTTCCTCCTCTCTGAAATTCTCACTGTGTAATCATGTCTACATTTTTCTTCCAATAAACAGATAGTTGCACTGCTGGGTAGGTTGGTTGGCAGATGAGTAGGTGGGGGAGTAGGTAGTAGGTAGGTAGACACAAATACATACATTAAATTGGCCAAAATGTGCTGTATTTTGTTTAATAATTCTCTACATTTTAAATATTACAATGTCTGGATATATCATGTGGATGTATAATTACAGTTATGAGGTCTCTTTCCTGTTAGTGTCTCTTTCCTTATGGAGCTATGTAATGTCAGCATCATGCTGCCTGACATGTATCTGGTGGTGAAAGCTGACTGCCTCACCAATGAATTGCAGCAACTGTACTCACAAACTAATAGTAGAAAATCATGATCCTAACTTCCATATACCCTGTGACTATTCAATATCCCAGCAAGAATGTCACCTGCACTATGAAGACAAAGATTCAATGTGTATTGTTCACTGCTGTACCCTAATACTAAGAGAAGTGCATGCAACAAATTAGAAACTCAATAGGTACTTAAGTAAAGGGGAAAAATAACTGTCTAAATATGAAAATTACTGAGAAGTTCAAAATAACAGAAAAAATTTTCCATTGAACATAATGGTTAATTTGTATTTTAGATGGGTTCAGTACAATTCACTGTTTATCTAGACCTAATTACAAATTGTGTTTCAAATACAGAAAATTACTAAACATTATTATGCTTGTGTATGATTGATTGAAAGTCCATTCTGAATGGACTTTTAAGTAGTTCAATAAAATTAAAAAGACAAATATTTGTGGCCATAGAAAAAATATTTTATAGATGACTATAAAGCTGCAGTTTATGTTGATTAGTATGATGTTTCAAGCCTACTATGGAAGTAAGCTTTGCGGGGTGGGATGTTAAAAAAAAAAACCCTAAGCCCTGCAAAGTAGTTATTCTAGAATTTAATCTCCCACAATTGTGCTCTTCACAGTTCAAATTTATACCTAAGCTTTCTTCAACAGGGAGGTACACTAGCTGAGCTGAGAAATGCAGAGATTACTCTCAACTACTTTGTTGGTGAATTGCTTTTGAAAGGATTCAAAGTATTTTGAGATGATTTTCAAAGACGCAGGTCAGGAAAAAAAAAAAAATATATATATATATATATATATATATGGTGGGGACCAGGGACAGTTGGTGTCATAGCAATGTCAGCTATTGTTGTACAAGTGTCTTAATTTGTCATTATTTGATGGATCTGGAAATACTGAACACATGAAAAGAAAGATCTGTTGTGATGTGATGATTTTTTTAGACCTACATACCAAAAAGAGCTTCTGTCATCCAAGTTACACCAAGACCGTTTTATATTACTGCTGTGAATGACAGTTTAATATAATGTGTGTGGAAGAGGAAAAAAAAAGAAATTCTTGCTCCGAATCAGGATTTCCATGTGCCTAACAACTGTCATAAAGAACAACTTCATCTTCAAATAACTTTTAAACTCTAATTTAAACTGCTTGAGCAGTCATCTTCACTCAAGTATTAATGGATAAGATTAATTAGGTTATCTCAAAGGTGTGGCATCCTAAGGAAAATCAAAGGCGTGCTGGGCTGTTATCTTTTAGAAACTGATTTCTCACAAAGATCCTTTACCTCTTTGTCTGCCATCATGAAACTGTCCCTTAACTGACATCATAAACTTTTACCCTTTAGATAAGTAAAACACTTGAAATAACATGTAAAAATGTTTTGCCTATGAACTGTTATTATCTTTAATAAGAACTCACATTTCAGGATTCATACTGGGTTAAAAAAAATGTTTTCTTTGTGTTACTTGTTTCTTTTTCCTTTATTAAAAGCTTTTCACTAGAACAAAATTTAAGGCAGCTATCAACAAAAATTTCATCCTGAAGTCAAAATATTTTCCCTTTTTCTTATACAGCTTCCAATGAAAGCCAAGACCACGATGGCATAAGTGGAGGTTCCATGCTTCACTCCTGGGGTAATAATCTGAAAGTTACCCAGAAAGACATTAAATCCAGAGGGACCCATGACTTAGAGAGAAACTGCAATGTCTCTTGGGCATCAGAGACCAGCATCAACTGCATTGGCAATGACATGAGTAGATTCAACTCCAATCAATAAAACATGGGCAAAGACAACTGGAGCCATGGTTCAGGTTGGGAGCCAACTGTGCAAAACTTGGAGCTGTGTTCCCATTTAGTGGATGGTCCTAGAGAGAGGAGGACTTTGTTGTAAGGGGGTACACACACCCTTGACTGAGGAGAGACGTGTGCAAAAGAGCCGAGGTGTGTGCCTATAGCATGCTGGGTCCCCAATAAAAAGTGTGAGGAGAGTGTGCTGCATCATGGTGCCACTCCCCCACCCTAGGAACTCATACTACCTTGTGTAACACAGCATGCAGACTTCAGGGACTTGGGTCTGGAACCCCGAGGAGGAGTACTATGGGCAGACCACAAACACAATCCAGGCCCCACATACATACACACTGTTACTAGTGACTGGATCCTTCTAGACTCCCCTAACCCTTGACTCAGCAGTTGCAAGTCAGGTCTCCCTGAGGAAAAATATATGGAAGTCCAGAAAGATCATACAACTCAAATTGTATAAGCCAGAAAAAGCTTTAAAAACACAGCACTGGGCATCCCTGGTGGTACAGGGCTTAAAGTCTCAGCACTATTAAGCTATCATCAGCCACTGCAGCACAAGTTTGATCCTGGCCAGGGAGCTAACCCACATGGCATAGCAGACCTCTTCTGTCTCACCCCCTGCTCCCCTCAGCAGCATATTTCAGTATATTTGCCTGTTCTGCTCACCACTCTGTCTCTGGTGAATCCTCTCACCTCCCTACACCTTTGGTCTACACTCCAGTTCTCCTATGCACAAATAAATGAAAATAAATCTTTAAAAACACACACACACACACAGCACCACCTGCTATTGAAGCAGAAGTTTTGCAAACCTCTAAGTCACTGCCACTCTTCTGAAAATATAGTAAACTCTGAAGTAACAAAATGGGCAGACAGGAAAATACAACACATAGCCCTTTGAGTCCTCAAGGCATTATGTCATCACATATTCTTGTATCTCCTCCCCTGGACTGGAGTTCCAGCTCTAATAAGACCTGCCCCAGAGGTGTGAATTCTGGTTTTGCCCCACCTCTAGGATGGGAATGCATCTTGTCATCCATGAAATGGGATCTACCATTATGCTATACTCTCACCCCTGTGCTGAGTCATGGTTTAATCTGCCACCTCTGGGATGTTTGTGCCATTAATTAGTGTCATGCCTGAGTCACAAGTGCAACTTTCAATTACCAGGCTGCACTACTGCTATGACTCACCCCTGGGGTACAGGCCATTGATGATCCCTACTCACTCCCCCTGGGAGAAATCACTGAACAAGCTCCAGAGAAGCATACCCCAACTTGCTGGGAGATCTGCATATACCTGCATCAGTGCCACTGCAGCAACAAATGTACCAAACAATCTAAGAATCAATAACAATACTTTAAGTTTTCTGCATCAAAGAACACTATTAACAATAAAAAGGGAGAAAAAATTATAAATCTTATATCTGATAACAGAATTATATCTACAAGATATAAAGAAATCCTATGGGCCTCCCCTGGTGGTGCAGCGGTTGAGCTCTGGGCTGCAAGGCTGCCTGCAGCCTCTGCAACGCCGGATCGATCCCTGGCTGCCTGCGAGGGTCCCACATGGAGCGGCAGACCTCTCCTGCTGCACCCACTGCTCCCCCAGCAGTGTATTTCATCGGTCTGCCTGTTCTGTTCCCCACTCTGGCTCTGGTAAATTCTCTCACCCTCCCGTGCTTCTGACTTTACCCAGTGCTTGTATAAAATAAATAAATCTTTAAAAAAAAAAAAATATGAGGGCCTCCCCGGTGGTGCAGCGGTTGAGAGCTGGGTTGTGAAGCTGCCCACAGCCTCTGCAGTACCGGTTCGATCCCCAGCTATTCCCCGGCCACCGGAGGAGGGTCCCACAGACCTCTCCTGCTGCCCGCTGCTCCCCTCAGCAGTGTACTTCGGTCCTTCTTCCTGCTCTGCTCCCAGCTCTGGCTCTGGTGAATTCTCTCACCCTCCCGCACTTCTGACTGTACCCAGTGCTTGTATAAATAAATAAAAATAAATCTTTAAAAAAAATGAAAGAAATCCTACAACTCAATAATACCAAAAACAAAAACCCAACAACTCAATTCAAAAATGGCCAAGAGGATTGAATAGATATTTCTCCAGAGAACTTTACACAAATTTCAAAAAGGATATGGAAAGATACTCAACATCAGTAATCATCGGGAAATGCAGGTCATAACCACAATGATATAATAACTATTGTTCTAAAAATGTTTTAGTTAAGTATAAGATATATAAACAGGGAGGTAGTCATCATGGAAAAGTCTATATTCACGGATTTCTAGAAACCAATGTAGGACACGGGGAAACACACGAAATGAGGGCCTTCTTGGTGGCCTAGTGTCTAAGTCTCAGAGCTATCACCTCCACGGCCTGAGCTCCATCCCTGGCCAGGGAGTTAACCCACATATGGGGCAACAGACCTCTTCTGTCTCACCTGCTGCTCCCCTCAGCAGTGTATTTCGGTCAGTCTGCCTGTTCTGTTCCCTACTCTGTCTCTGGTGAATCCTCTCAACTCCCACACCTCTGGCCTACACTCTGAAATGAATTAGGAAGCAGCAGAGGAGGGAAAGCAAGGCATGAAGTTTCTATTGGGGTTTTCCTGAGAATGAATCAGTGAGATAGGTTAGGTATACTAGGCAAGATGAGAATGGATAGTTTGAACTACTTAGCAGCTTCTAATCTATAAGGGAGATCCCTAGCTGTCAAGTACCCAGTGTGATTTAGAGCAGGAAAACAACTGACTTGGTGTGTGACAATTTGATGAAGGAGATGGTTGCAGGTGTGAGCCCTGGACTGGATGTTTGTATTTCAAAAGTGTGCTTACAGGTGAGTCACTTGCATCCTTTTTTAATTATTATTTTTTGTTTTCGTTTTTGGTTTTAAGCATTCTTGTTTGTATTTTCATAACATAGGATGTCTCCTCTTAGGTGAGCTCACCACATTTTTCCTACCACCAAAGTGCCCTCAGTCCCCCATCACACTCCACCACGCTCTCCTCCCGTCCTGTTCTCCACTCTACCCCCCTTCCTTCACCCCCTCCTCTCCTACTGAGAGTGTCAGATCTAAGTTTTGCTTTCAAGGGTCAGTTTACAGTTTGTCTTTGTCTGATTCTTTGTTTAGATTCTCCAGATTCCACAAATAAGTGAAACCATCCAGTATTTATCTTTCTCCTTCTGGCTTCTCACTTGCTATCTTTAATAATTGGCTAGCCTTAAAAGTGGCACATCTCTCCATGATCAGAAATGTTCCCAATGCCATAGTATCAAGAATAAGGAAATAATATAATACACTCAGTACAACTTCACAGCCATTAATAACTCATTTCACTATGATGACAAAAATATGCAAGTGTTGGTGAGGATGTAAAAAACCTGACACCTTTGTGCTTTGCTGGTGGGAACGTAATGACACAGCCTCTGTGGAAAGCAGTATGGCAGTTCCAAATTTAACACAGAATTAACATATGATTAAGCAATTCCACTTCTGGGTAGATACAAAAAAGATTTGAAAGGAAAGAATCAAATGTATTTGTATACTCATGTACATAGCAGCATTATTCACAAGAGCAGAGTTAAAAACAATTCAAATAGCCATCAACAAATGAATGGAAAAACAAATGTGGTGAATACATATAAAGAATATTATTCAGGCTTAAGAAGGAATAAACATTTAATACATGCTACAAATGTATGATCTTGAAGACATCACGCTGAGTGCAATAGGTCAAATACAAAAGAACGAATCAGGTATGACTTTGGTTACATGAAGCAATGAGTACTCAAATTCTTAGACTTAGAAAATGGAAGGTGGTTGCCAGGGCCTGGAAAGAACTAAACATGTAAAAGTGATTAAAATGGTAAATATTATATTATACACATTTACTGCAAAAAAAATACTAACAACAACAAAACTAGGCAGTTTGTCTCCACAAACTGTATTTTAAACCGTTTGACTGTAACTATAAGGTAATGCTTTGACCAGCATATACAGCTCTGAATATACATACCTACTTAGATACATAAAGTAGCATTAATTGAAAGTTGGGGTATTTGAATATGACTATCTTATGATATTTCATAAAATAGCCTCTAATAATAAGAACTTAGCCAAGAGAAAATGCAGTACACATATGTTTGGGGCAATATTAATTTATCATTCAATCTTTTTTCAATTAAAATAGAAATTTCATTCCCTAGCCCATTAACTTATCATTCAATCTTTTCTCAGTTAAAATAGAAATTTCATTCCCTAATCTACGTTTGTCTTTTCTGTTCAGTTATATTCTTCTCTTTCTTCTTCCATTTCCCACATAATCTATAGTTACAGCCTCTGCTGTGAGCACGTCAAGCAGCAAAAAGGAGATATTGACATTTCCATGGACCAAAAGGTTTGAAAATCTCCAATAACTTTACTGACTGCTTCTGTTGCAAAGATACCCACAGAGAAAAGGAGAAGAACAGAGCTGGAGAATATCATTCCGCAGAGAGGGCATGACTTCCAGAATTTACCAATCTAAAAGCAAAAGAATATGACCTATAAAAAAGTTGGCTGTGTAAACAGAACCCAGAAATATCTGTAATGTCATTTTGACTAAGGATCTTAGTCTTACAAGCAAAAGGTGATTTTTTTTCCCCCATGAAATTTAACTTTGGTCAGGTGCCTCAGTTAGAGCATACAAAACTCACATGTCTACATTAATTGGAAAGAGATTTATTTATTCAAAGGTATTAGTAGCTATCAGAATTAATGAGTAGCTGGAGGTACAGACAAGGTTGAACTTCCAGGAAAAAAGGTACAAACCATGCTGCAAAATAGACTAAAAAAAAAAAAGTCAATGTCACTGATATCATACTGTGATGGGAAGGAAGTTAGCTTTTCTGCAACTACTTCTGTTACTTGCTTTGATGCGGCACAGGTGATGGGTTTCTTTTAATGTGTCAGCTTGGTTGGGTTACAGTCATTTAATTAAATTCTAATCTAGGTGTTGCCTTGAAGGGATATAGGGGATGTAAATAAAATCCCTAATCAGTTGATTTTAAGTAATGGAGATTATTCTAGATACAGAAGCAGGCCTTACTGAATCAGGTAGAAAACCTAAAATGCAGGACTGTAGTGTTCCTGAAAATGGGAGAAGACATTCTGCCTGTTAACAGCAGTTTTGGTCCATGTCAATGTAGTGATGTCCCTTCCTGAAGACACGTCCCACAGATTTCAAATTTTCTCAGTCAACTATCACAATTGCATATGTCAGTTCCATGTACAAATTTCTCCAGCTATCTAGCTAGAGAGCTATTACACAGGTATAGATACAGAAATAGAATCCTGGCTCCTGTGTTACCCCATGAACAAAAATATGACTTTTAAACATTCCATGCTTCAAATCCAGAAGCTGCTTATGAACAAAACAGAATTCTACTCTAAATAACATCCAAACCAATGTCTCCCATAGTTATATGGAAGTCAAACACACACTCCCTAGCTACATCAGAAGCAAGGGACTCAGTTTGGGTTTCTACTTTGGAAAGAGAACTCACAAAGAAACTTTTCCAAACACAGACAGACAGGCTATTCAAAAGACTGAAGGCAGTCATGAATACAGTTCCTATTCTCAAAATTTCTCACTTCTCAATGGAAGAATTTACTCTTTGACTTATGAATACCTGTTTTAAATGAATAACAGACTCAGTTTTACATAACTGAGTTATTAGCTTTTGTCACACAAACACATGTGGTGACTATTTGTCCTTGTTAAATGTAGGTCTGTGTAGCAGTCAGGATGGTCTGGATTATTTCGCTATAACAAATAACCTCCAGAGATCAGTGGCTTAAAACAAATAATTTTTTGTTCATTGTACAAGTCCTATGTGGCTGAGCAGAGCTTTCTGTCACTGAAGAACCCACGATGATGGATACTTTTCCTTGAAAGCTACTTCCATAATTGCCAAGGCAGGAAAAGAAAACAAGGCATATTGTGTATTTCACTTCAAAATGATTGCAAGCTCACTTTTGCTCTTGTCAATGAAATGTAGATTGGACTAAATTCTAGAGTTAAAACAAGTATAATCCTAACATATTTTTTAAAGAAGATTTTTGAACAACCTGCTTGACTACTCAAGTTTCTAACTCCACAAAGAATATGCATATGCTTCATATCTAAAGGCTTATGGGATGGCAATTAAAAAGAAAAGTATCCATTTTAAAGGTTCTATTTACCTGTATTACAGCCAGATCTTGCAGGGAGTTAGAGTATTTTATTTTTAAGGCTGATATGACCATAGACAAACTTAAAGATGATAGGACAAAGAAACAAACTTCAGACCAATATCACTTATGTCCAAAGCATAAAAAAAGTGGGCTTCCCTTGGTGGTGCAGGCAGTTGAGCGCAGCACTGTAAAGCTGTCCACAGCCTCTGTTAGATCCCAGCTGGCCAGCGAGGATCCCACATGGCGTGGCAGACCTCTCCTGTTTCACCCGCTGCTCCCCTCAGTAGTGTATTTCACCAGTCTGCCTGTTCTGTTCCCTGCTCTGTCTCTGGTTAATCTTCTCACCCTCCTGTGCTTCTGGCCTATACCCCGGTACTTATATAAATAAATAAATAAATAAATCTTTTTTTAAAAAAGTAAACAAAGTAAATCCTGATTTTTTTGTACATAGACACCAATACACATGCATAAATAATGCATTAAGAAAAACTGGATTTATTCTAGGAATGCAAAGATCTTTTTCATCATTAAGTCAATTAAAGTAATGTGAAATAAACTGATTAAGAGAAAAAATCATTTTCAACAGATGTAGAAAAATCATTTAATAAAACCAACATTAAAAAGTAAATACTTGCAAACTAAGAATAGAAAGAAACTTGTTAAAGCCCGATTGAGGATATAACATTCTTAAAGGTAAGAGATGGAACATTTGCTCTAAAATCTGCAACAAGATAAAGACATTTACTGTGAAGTTTCCTTTTAATAATATACAAGTAGTGCTACAAAGAGTTTATTAAGATGAAAAAAGGGAAGTTAAAATATAAATATTGTAAAGAAACAAAATGTTTATTGTTCCCAGATACTATAACCACTATAATGTCAACATAAGAAAACAAGTTAATAAAGTTATGAAGAGTTCAGGAATATCACTAAGTAAAAAATCTTTATTAAAAAAAGCATCTTTAAATATCAAGAATTGACAGAGAACATAAATTTTTCAAGATATAAAAGTCTATAAATATTATGCAAGATAGATAAGATTACAATGCAGTATTCAGAAACATAAAAGAGCACTGTAGTAATTGAGAGATAAACCAAGCTCATGGATGGGAAAACTCAGTATTATAAAAATGTCAGCTCTCCTAAAATTAATCTATAAATTCACTGCAATTCAATCAAAATAACAACAGGGTTTTTAAAGAACTTGAAAACTAATTTTAAAATTCATAAGGAAGAATAAAGGAACGAGAATAGTCAAGATAATTGAAGAGCAAGACAGGGGGTCTAGGTATACCAGATAGCAGTTATTATTATAAAAATATTGAAATTAAGATACTATAATACTTATTTAGAAAGATACAAAGGTACAAAGAAAACAAAGAGAGAGTTCAGAAAGACAGGTCAACTTAATCTAAGATGGAAGTGTAGTTTAGTGAAGAAAGAATGAGCTAGTCAATAAATGAGGTGGGAGTAAATAGTATCCATTGGAAACCAACTGTTCCTAACCATGTGAACAACCCATGTGAAAAAAAAAATAAATGCCGGCCTGTGGAGGGTAGAAAATGTCCTTATCATCTTGGTATATAGGAAAGATTTATTTTATAATGCAAAAATAATAGAGAAAAAATGATCAATATAAGCTCAAAACCTCTGTGCATAAAAAAACATTGTATTTCAAAACTTCTGTGCATAAAAAATACCACTTCAAAAGAACAATAACACCCCACAGATAAGGAGAAAATGTTTGCAAAGTAAATATATGACAAAGGAGTAGAGTCCTCTATATGTATTAGTTTTCTATTATTGCCATCACAAATTACAACAAACTTTGTGTCTTAAACAACATGAATTATCTTGTAGTTCTATAGTCACAAGTGTGAGACAGTGCTCACCGAACTAAAACTCAAGGGTTGGCAGGACTGTGCGCCTTTCCAGAGGTTCTAGAGGATTCCTTCGTGGTGATTTCTGGGATCTTTTTTGGTGATTAAGATTACTGGCAGAATTCAGCTCTTGAATTTAGTCCATTGACGTCGTCGTTTCCTTGCTGGCTACTAGCTCCAAACTGTTCCTAGATGCCACCGACACTTCTTCCTCTATCTTCAAAGTCAACAATGGTAAGTCTAGTCCTTCTCAAGCTTTGAATCGCCCCTTCTCCCAACTCATCTCTCAGACCTATCTCTCTTCTCTGCTTTTAAAGACTCATGTGATTACATTGCTCCCACCCAGATAATCCAGGATAATCTCCCCATTTCAAAGGTCTTAATCATATCAGCAAAATCATATTACCTTATTTTCCATGTAAAGTGACATATTCACAAGTTCTGGACCCTAAGACAGAGACATCTTTGGGGGTCTTTATTTAGCCTGTGAATGTATTCAACCCAACACATAGCTTAAAAATCAATAATAGAAATACCTAACTTCTACAGTAAAAAAAATGAAGGAAAGATGAACAAGTTATTTAAAGAAGCTAAGTAAATATAAAAAGATTTTTCATATCACTAGTAAATGTTGGAAACACACACTAAAATTGTATATAACTTTATCTGACAATACTTAATAAAGAAAAGAAATAGTGGACGTTCTCATATTCCTTTTTTTTTTTAAAAAAATTATTTATACAAGCACTGGGTACAGTCAGAAGCACGGGAGGGTGAGAGAAATCACCAGGGCCGGAGGGGAGATCAGAGCTAGCAGACCGACGAAGTACACTGTTGAGGGGAGCAGCGGGCGGCAGGGGAGGTCTGCGCGCCATGTGGGACCCTCACCTGGAGGCCTCGAACCGGCGCTGCAGAGGCTGCGGGCAGCTTCGCAGCCCAGCGCTCAAGTGCTGCGCCACCGGGGAGGCCCTCATATTCCTTTGATGGAGCAGTAAATGTGAAAAAAACATATATAAGAGCTTTGGTAACAGTGGTCAAGTTAAGCATGATTATCCCTCAATCCAGAAAGTTCTGCTCTATTTAAGCATTCCTGAGACACTGTCTTGCACAAAGACAGACATTTACAAGGACTGTCACTGCAGTTGTAACAGCAAAATCAGAGAAACAAGGGAAATAAAAGTGTACCGATTAGATTATAAATATTGGACTAATTCATACAACAGAATATTATGCAGCAGTGAATTTATAAGAACAAGAGGTACTCATCAACACTGAAAAATCTCAAAAGATATAACTAAAAAAAAACTAAAAAATACTCAGAGCAATATAAATTATATGAAGTCAAACATATAAAAAAGTCCATATACTGTTCAGTGATACAATTATACATAGTAAAATAATATGGGGCTACCTAACACCAAATTCAGGATAACAATTTTAAGTAGGGTAGAAGAAAGGGAGTTGGCGTTTGCAGGGAAATACAGCTCCATAAGTATATTTTTTTTAAGTGAATCATGAATACATGAGTACTTGTTATTTTTATATACATTGGCTAGGTGAAGAAATGTAAGGCTTTACAAGAAAAATATTCCTGGGAGTAATATGGAGGAAAGTTCATAACGGGAAATACATGTGCTATAAAAGTTACTACTGCAATGATTTAGATGAACGAGGCTAAGAAAGCAAAATAACTTGGTCGTGGAATAGAAATGGAGACATGAATTCCAAGTTACTTTGGTGATTTAATCTGCATAACCAATTTAATAGAGACTGTGCTATTATGATATAATAAGAAATACGTATTTGTTTTTTGTTTCTGATTTCTGGCACAGAGCTGTGAAAACATTTCCTGACAGTTACTTTTGTTATTCACAATAAGTCCCTAAGTTTTTGTTAGTGTGATGACTGATGGCTGAAAACCCATAAAAAATTTGGGCAGGGGGGATGGCTGGTTGCAGAAGGAATCAACTATATGATTATAAGATTAGAATTTTCATCCCTACCTCCTGATGTCCAAGGAGGGAAAAGGGATTAGAAGTTAAATAAATCACCAGAGGCCGATAGTTTAATCAAACATGCATATATAATGGAACCTCCCTAGGAATTCTAAACAATGGATCTCCGAGAGTTTTCAGGTTAGTGAGCACATCTGCATGCCAAACTCCAGCAGACAGAAGCTCTTGCCCCTTGGGACACTTCCAGAAACTTGGGGCCTTTCCAGACTCTGCTCTACTTACCTCTTTATCTGGCCTTTCTCTTGTATCCTTTATAAAGTGTTTCCCTGGGTTTTGTGAGTTATTACAGCAAATTATTGAACCTGGAGAGGGGACTGTGAGAACCCCCGACTTCTAGCCCACTCAAAATATATGGGCAATTCAAGGACCCAGCACTTGTGACTGGCATCTGAATTGAAGGGGTAGTCTTGTGGGACTGGGGCCTTACCCTGTGAGGTCTTTGCTAACTCAGGCTGGTGGCAGAACTAAATTAGAATGTAGAACACCCAATTGGTTTCTGCAGAGAATCAGTATTTCTTAGTGTGGAAAGCCCACATACTTGGCGTCAGACGTATTTTAAATAGACTAACAGTTTACCTTTGGCAGTGCATTAGTGGGAAGCTGTAGGGTGAATTTAATTTTGTCTTGAGTGACTTGTGAATATTGATATTATTCACCAAGATTTGGGGGGGAAGGAGCAAGTTCTGGGGGAGGAGGGAATAATTTAAGATTATGCTTTTTGGCAATATTTGAGACGACATTGGGTTAGTATCCAGTAATACCCAAATATAATCTTACTCACTTAATCATTCACCTAAAAAGGCCCCAGGGAAAATATAAATACAAATAACAGAGGGTAATGAAAGAATACTTTCTGGTCTGCAATTCCACAGAACTCTAAAGGACTGAACATATGTCAAATTGCTGTTGAACTAAAGATGGCCAAACTCCAAAACCAAAATTAAAACTGGACTTTACCACTTCAATGTGAGGAAAAGTTAATTTAAAGTCCACCAGCACAAGATCCAGAACAAAATACTTCATTGAAGTGTTTGGAATTTTCTGTTCGATATTTTTCTGCAGTCGGGAAAGCAGACACAACTCTGGGGACTGGGTCAACTCTGCCTTAGTACTGGGGCAAATCAGGAAGGAAAATACTAGTATGACTCATCCTCAGAGCTCTTCCAATGAGACCATCTCTCACACTATATATACTTAGAGCAAAGAACTTAAGTGATCATAAAAATAAGTATTGTATTCACAAGGAAAGCACCTTCCATCTGTAAAATAGCAAGAAAAAAATATATTTAAGTTTGAACATGCCAATCCCTCTCCTTCCTTGAAGCAGAAAGAATTGGAGAAAGGACAGAAGAGTCCTGGCTTTGAAGGGCTGGTGAAGATATGGTGTAGATAGTAGGGAAAGAGCAGCTTGAAGCTATGGAAAGATATTTGTGATTTAAACAGGGACTGAGAATTATCAGCACACAGACAATAAGCATTTTCCTGAGCATGTGTATGACTCCTTACAGAAAACACCTGAGGGAATGCCCCTAGCAAGTGTTGAGAAAAGACAAAAGAAGGAATAATAAGAAGGCATTTCTGGGCCTCCCCTGGTGGAAAAGCAGTTGGGTGCTGGGTTGCCAGGCTGCCCGAGGCCTCCCGCTGCTCCCCTCAGCAGTGTATTTTGTCAGTCTGTCTGTTCTGTTCTCCGCTCTGGCTATGGTGAATTCTCTCACCCTACCGCACTTCTGACTGTACCCAGTGCTTATATAAAAATAAATAAATAAATAAAATAAATCTTTAAAAAAAATTAAAAAAAAGAAGGCATTTCTACAGAAAAAGAATGAATGTGTTCCACAAAAATTGAGTTTTTAGGATGGAAGTTTGTTAAAAACTAAGCAGGTAGGTTTGGGAGTCTGGAATATATAAGGGAATTGATAAGGTAGCCTAAGGACAGGGGCATAGGACCAATCACCTTACCAGAAAAACTAGCCCAGCCTCCAGGGTTACAGAAGAAGAGACCTTGTGTTTGTATGTCAAAGACCACTGCCTGAGACCAGATATTGCCGTGGATAACTGGTGCAACTGCTGCCCCCAACTTAGAAAGTCCATGAAAACAGCATAAATCAGAGCCTCAAATCCTCCTTCATGCACAGACCTGTCTCGCCCGCTTCTTTTCTTAGTGGTATTTCAATAAATCCACCCTTTCTGTTTTTTCCACTCTGTTTCTGGTGAATTCTTTTATCCCTGCGCCTCCAGCCTCACCCAATATTTCTCCCCACTACAAGATTCATATTTCTCCATAAGGAACAGAATGCCCATTAGTGAAGACCATTTTGTTGGTCTGCTGAGGTCATAGTTGAACCTGTCTCAGCAGGACTGTCTCAATGACATAGAAGAGGCCACAGTGCAGTGCATGGATAAATAAATGGAGAGCAAGACAACAGATGGATAAAGAACATGTGTCAGTTACAAAATATGCCCTGGATTCCTTGATACCCTTACTTTTGAATCCTAGGACAAGTTAGGGAAATTATGCAGCTTCAAGGACAGAGTAGGGACTTCAGAAGAGTTAAGGGAGGCTCCAGAGATAAGGACAACAAATTCCAAAGGGGACTAATCAAACACCCCAGGACTTATGACATTAGGGACTTACTTTATGACTTTGGGGTCCACAAGACATTCCAAATAGAGAGCAATGAAGAAAAAAAGATAAGGGCTGGGGCACAGAGACTTAGTTCTGGGCACAGAGACATTTAGGCAGTGAGTGAGACCCACGAGAACTAACCAATCACAAAGAGACTGGTGGAGCTTTAGACTAATCAGGGAAAGAAGGTGCATATTCCCTGAGGCACGACTCCACTTGGGCTTCTTTGCCCCTCCCTGGCCTGGTTCCATGGCCTGGGAGTCCCACTTTATTTCTGTTCCTTTTCTCCTCAATAAACATTTTCTTTTTCTAAACAAACCTGCCTCTTCTCGCTTGCTTGCCTGAGCATCTGTGAAGTTGCTGATGCGACTTCGTGAGACACCAACCCGTGGGGGTCTAGTGGCTGGGGCTCAGCGCTGCCCTGCAGCCTGGGATCCGTTCCTGGCTGGGAGACTAGGCCTGAAAACCTACAATTCCAGTATCACTTTCAAATGGTGGGCCTGTTACAGGAAAGCCCCAAAGAGAAATAGGATGGCCTGGCTTTGAGTCCACATCGCACCTTTAAAAAAAAAACTCAGAATTTCTGTGACCCAAGAGCTCCCACACATTGAAAGGTTAAAAGGGTTTTTGTTTTTTGTTTTGTTTTGTTTTGTTTTACAATGGAAATGAGAAGGGAGGAGCAGAGAGAGCTATATTAATTGTTTAATATGGCCCACCTGTAAAGCTGTCTATAGGACAGGACCACGGAGCTCCCTGACGTCAGGCAAAACCATTTCCCGCTGCCCACGCTTGCGCTACTTTATATTAAACAAACTGCTTTACTCCAGCCTTAGTTCCCAGCAACCCCCTCTTCAAAAAGTCAAGAGTCACGGCAGATCCATGGCTTGATGGGAGTTGTAGTCCTCAGCCTGGGGCCTCTTTGGCATAGAGGTGGGGGTGGAGCCCATTAAGCACCAGTGGGTGGAGATCATTCAGGACTTACTGTTCCCCCAACTGAACACCCTCCCTTTCCTGAAGTGCAGGCTTAGCGAACTCACTTCAAAGAAATAGAATGTGATGGAACTGATGATACATGATTTGAGAGGAGGGTATAGAAGATATTGTGGTGTTTTCCACTAGCTCTGGATGAAGCAGGCTGTCCCTTCAGTAACCACAGGAAGAGGCCATGTAGGTAGAATGAGGCCTTTTCTCAAAAAAATAGCAAAACACTAAGGTCTCCTTCCAGGAACCATGTTTCTGGGTCATCTCAGAAGTGGATCCTCTAGTCTCAAAGAAGATTTCAGTTTACTGGAAAAATGGATACAGCAGAAATGGATAGAAATTCATGAGAGACCTTGAACCGGAGCCAGCCATGTAAGCCCTGCCCAGATTTCTGACAGCAGTTATGTTAAATAACTGTTATTTTTTTAATGCTATGTTTTGGGGGTTAATTAATATACACCAAAGTGTAACTAAAACAGCATATAAACTTTAGAGCATGCTGAGTGAAATAGAGATAGTAGGTTTCAGAGCTATTTGTAGGTCTAAAGTAAGTGTATGTGTGTGTGTGTGTGTGTGCACCTGTGTGACTGTGCCAAGCATGTTACCTTTAGCACAAATATGAACGTGTTTTTATGTTCCTGGGAAAGAATGTCAGGAAAAGTCAAAGATGGATAAGAGAAATAGAAAAATTGGTAAATCAAGTTCTCAGCATCGGAGGGAATAGATAGGGAAATGTATCCTCAGAAGAAAAAGTGAAGGAAAAAACCTGAAGAAAAAAGTGTAAAGACATCTTTATATGTCCATGCTTATGCAAAAATAAATGGAGATCATAAAGTTCATAAAAGTAGAGAGAGGGAGGGAGATAGAGAGAGAGGAGTTAGAGAAGTAAAAAAAAAAAAAAACTTGAAGCAGATGCTGTGAAAATGGAAATTGGAAAGGGATCTGTCCTGCAAGATCAAGTAAAATTGTGAACCACGTTGAGGGGCTGACTGAAATTTAAAGAATACATATTTATAATAAAGAACTACTTAACTGGGTGTGGGAGGGGGTGCCTAAAAATTGATTGGATGGATTGGATTGATGCAGGGCTACAGGTTTGTAGAGCAAAAACACTGGAAACATATACATTTATATATTAAGGTTAACATTTTATATATATGCATATGCTAATGAAGGAAGAAGCTAGGAAGAAGCTAGCTTCTAAGAAGCTAAAGAAGGAAGAAGCTGTATACACAGCTATGACAGGCTGCCCCAAAGGCCTATCAACCTGATTGAGAAACAATCAGTTGGTGCCAGAAGGCATGCCTCACCCCTGACCCAAGCCCAAGAGCCCTAGGTCCATTTATCAGTCTGATACAGAACAATCCCAGACCAGAAGGCCACCCCGCCCAGCCTCCCCCCAGTAAAGAGTGGAATGTTCAGAACTCTAATACAATAGCACAATGCTAAAGCAAGGGACTGAAGCTGGTTTCGTAAAGCTAAGCCGGGTAAAGTGGGCAAATTCAGTGGGTCTCGGTAGCCTAGGAGATGCCCCTACCACACTTATGGGCCCAGCCAGTCTGGAAGAGACACAAGCAAAGGCAAGCAAGGGCCAAACCCACACTCGTTGCCCACTATACCTATATAACTGTTTTTCAGCCCCTCCCAAGCTACCCATTCAGTTCCCCTCTCTGCACAGAGCGCTTTCATGAACTTTCTCCCATCTATCAATCTCTTGCTTTGCTGCTTAACTCTGTCTCGGTGTTGAATTCTTTCCTCACCTAAGACAAGACCCAAAAGAGAGCCTCCTGGGGTCCTCAGACACTGGGCCTGCTCCAAAATCCCAATTCACTTAGGTCTGAACAAGAAAGCACATCAAGAAGAAACTTTGTCAATTGGGATAGAATGGCAGGCCCCAGGACTAATGATTTTTATGAGGCTAAAAACAATGTGGTCAATAACTGCAGCATTTGCCTTTAAGGCATGCTTGAAGCTCTCAGCATTCCAAAAGCTGCTTCCTGCATAAACACGGTGCTCTCTTCCTGGGTTCATCTTTTTTTCTGACCCATAAGTCTCTTTTACTTGTATCTAAGGGAAGCCAAAACAGCTCCCAGAAGCAGTCATTCACCATGTAGTACAGGAGGTTGATTTTTATTTACCCCAGTTCCTTCTCCCTTGTAGAAAACAACTCTCAGGGTTGTGAATAGAGATCCATTTGCCCATGGATAATTTGCTTGATGACACAGCTTCTACCCCATATTGACTTTCTTTCCTATCCTGTCTCATGTCTCTACCCTCCTGGTATTTCTTGTATCTATCTGCCAATTAAACAATTTGCTGGGCCTCCCCTGTGGTGCAGCGGGTTGATCACAGCGCAGTGAAGCTGTCCACAGCCTCTGCAGCATGGGTTCAATTCCTGGCTAGCCAGGGAGATACCCACATGGCGTGGCAGACCTCCCCTGTCTCACCCGTTGCTCCCCTCAGCAGTGCTTTCAGTCCGTCTGCTTGTTCTGCTCCCCACTCTGTCTCTGGTGGGTCCTCTCACCCTCCCGCACCTATGGCCTGTACCCCAGCCCTTGCATAAATAAATAAATCTTTAAAAAAAATAAACAATTTGCTCACAAGCCCTTACGATCTGAGGAAAACTCAGTCAAAGAGAAAAGGACATCCAAGTGTTGATGGTTGATGGAGTAGAGAAAGGGAAGCCAGTGATGATGTCCCCCAAGTATCATCTTGTCAGCTGGAGGAATATGGATGGAGATTTCCAAAATAAATAGCAATGGTGTGGGTAACAATTTCCTCTCTAATCATCAATATGGCTCCCCAAAACTAAGAGTCTTCAAAAGGGTGTTCTTCTTTGTACTTCAGTGACAACACCATAGATGACTGGTCAAATTTGCACTATAAAACAGAATGACACATTATACTTATATTGCCCGTACTCTGAGTCAAAGAATTATTAGTGTGAGAGGAAAATTTCTCTTTGTGGAAACACTACTAATGGACAGCTGGGAAAAATTGTGGTGATAAAGTTAATTAACTTTATCAGGTTTCTCTGAATTGTGTAATACCTGTCTGTTTTAAAGGCCACTGCCAGCTATCTTGAAGCAACAGATGAAAGAGCTCTGCAATAGGAACTCAAAATTTGTATTTAACATCCAAGTCTGAAATGAACAGAAGGCACTCAAAGGAACCACATTCAAACAGTTCAAATAGCTCTCAGGGGAAAATGACTATCACTGGCTTTCTTTCAGATCTGTGGAACTTCTAGAGAAGTATTTTTCAAAATAAAATGCACATACAACTTGTATCAGAACCCCCAGTGGGACTTTTGAAAATATTTATTGGGACCAACCTCAGATTTATTGAATCTGAATCAAAAGGTATGGGGTGGAGTCCTCTACTTTTCTAGCCAGATCACAGGGTAATTCTTAGAATCTCTTGTACTTTCTGAAATTCTACCAGTTTGAGCTGTATTTGGGTTAGGCAAGGATCCTTTTCAAGATAAGCAAGTTAATGTATTTCTAGCCATTCATATGTCAATTTGAATTTAAAGGGAGTTAAGACGTGCTAAAGCAATGGTTATCAAACTGCATTCAGAACATGCTTTAGGGATTCAACTTATATTTGACTCAAGTTCTATTTTTTTAATATTTTAAAGCTTTAATAAAGTACATGCTTGAATGTGTTAGAATCCAGATTTTTAACACATTGAGGACCGCCAACTTAAACCACATTGCTAACACAATTAGGTTGACTTCTAATAGCTCCCTTCTATCCTTTTGCATATATTCCACAGAAGGAAGTCACAAATAAGAAGGTTTAAAGTCTTCCCTTATAGTTTCTGCAGCAGTGAGCACATCTGCACATATCAATTGTACATATGAACACCTGGGGGGGGGGGCACAGACGCAACACAGCGTCTGCTCCCAGCATAGGGAATTATGCAACAGAAAACAGAGCACATTTCGCCCTGATAATGCCAGAGTTTTAGCATTTACAAATTTTAAATGATCTGTCACTTATATTTACAAATATTATAAATTTTCAGATAAAGGCAACAAAATTACTCTTTAAACCAGAAACATATCACAACCTAAAGAAAAAAATGTGCTGCAAGAACGGAGAGAGAGCAGGAACAAAGGAAATGACACACTCGCCTATAAGATTAATAAAGGGGGTCACACGGGTGACAGTGTGAAATGAAAGTCTTGCAGTGAAAATGCTCACAATGAGTCTCTAGAAGACAATAGAGTATAGAGGCAGTTATTAGGAACTTTGTTTCACCTTTGTAAGGCAATAAAAAGTGCACACATGCTCAAGGTGCTTTATGTGGTGAAATTTCCCCATCTCTCCTATAGCTTTTCCTAATGCTGTATTTAGAACAAACACACTGAGTATAAAAATAAGAATTTTAACTTCCTTCAGCAAAAAAAATTGCACAGCTTTATAGAGAACAGTATACAAGCAAAGTTTAGACATGAATATTAAAATACACTGTCATGCACTATAAATAAGTTCAAATATTTTTTTAAAGATTTATTTATTTATTTTATTATTATTATTATTTTTTTTATACAAGCACTGGGTACAGTCAGAAGCGCGGGAGGGTGAGAGAATTCACCATAGCCAGAGCGGGGAACAGAACAGGCAGAAGGACCGAGGTACACTGCTGAGGGGAGCAGCGGGCAGCAGGAGAGGTCTGCGCGCCATGTGGGACCCTCCTCCGGTGGCCGGGGAGCAGCCGGGGATCGAACCGGCGCCGCAGAGGCCGCGGGCAGCTTCGCAACCCAGCGCTCAACCGCTGCGCCACCGGGGAGGCCCAAGTTCAAATATTTTTAAATAAAATAATGCACTCTAATATTGTTTATTTATTTATGCATATAGACCAGAAGAGTGTGGGGAGGGAGGTAAGAGGATTCACCAGAGACAGAGTGGGGAGCAGAACAGGCAGGTCTACTGAAATACACTGCTGAGGGGAGCAGAGGGCAAGACAGGAGAGGTCTGCTGTGCCATGTGGGTAGCTCCCTGGCCAGGGATCAAACTCAGGCCATAGCAGTGATAGTGCTGAGGCTGAGACTTCACCCCTAGGCCACCAGGGAGGCCTTAAGTGCTTTATATCTGTTCTCAATTTGCCATCATCATTTAGCAGTTCTAAATCCGACTCCCTGTGCTGAAACAATGGTACAAAGCATGACAGGAAAGGAGGTTCTCATCACAATATTGTTCTGACAAGATGAGTACTAACATTCGATGCCAATATCTGTCAAAGGTATTGGATGATAGCACCAACATTGTCATTTTTATGACAGGGGGTCTTCCAATTAGTGTGAGTTCTCTGGAATGAAACGAATCATGATATCCAAATTTGATCATTACCTGAAGACATTTTACAGGCACCTCTACAAAGCTTTCCTAAGATGATTTCTGTTGAAATATATCAGTTCCATATTTTTTTTAAAGATTTATTTATTTTTGCATATAAGAACTGGAGTACAAGCCAGAGGTGTGGAGGTGGAGGGGGGGTGGCTGTGAGAGGATTCACCAGAGAGAGTGAGGAACAGAATGTGCAGATTGACTGAAATACACTGCTGAGGGGAGCAGCAGGCGAGTCAGGAGAGGTCTGCTGCACCATGTGTGTAGCTCCCTGGCCAACTGGGGATCGAACTTGTGCTGCAGTGGGGGCCAATAGCTTCATAGGTTGCATCTTAACCACTTGTGCTACCAGGGAGGCCCCATGTCCATCTTTATCCATAAAGTATGAAAAGGGGATGCAACGGCACTGTCTTGTGCCTACACAGAAGTGCTGTTTCTTATGTTTATATGGGTGACCCACTGTATACTACAGCAGGTGAAGTCAACTGAGGTGAAGCCTCACCTGGTCAAGATTAAAGAACCTACGTGAGAAGAGGGGAGGTGCCAGAGGAGAGGGTGAAAGGAACAAAGTTATGGAGAAGAGAATGAGACCAAACCCCACAGTATATAGAAGCCAGGTTCCCCACTTAACTGATTCATCCTTGCCCTGGACCTAAACTCTGGCTGCTCCATGATGGAAACCTCTATCAGTGAGAGCAAAGTAAAAACAATTCCCTCTAAGCTGATTCCTGTGCTTGGACCACCCATATTGAGAGAGATCAGTTGATAGGGTCAGCGATTCTGAAGTATGAAGAGATTCCATTAATTAACTGTACTTCAAATTAGCACAGCTGTCCATCCAGAATGTCTTGCTGGATTTCTCTTTTTTCCTGAGCTAATGAATTTGAGCTGGTCTTACAGAAAAATCATCTGAAATGTGAAACACTTCATTGAATATGAGAAAAATAACACAAATAGAATTTGGCTTGTCTGAAATTTCAAGTAAAACACTGATGAGATAAGCATGAAAGAACTGTTTAAATTGGATGTTGGGGGGCATCTCCCTGGTGGTGCAAGGGGTTGTCTCAGCACTATCAAGCTATATCACCAGCCACTGCAGCATGATTTCGATCCCCAGACAGGAAGCTAACCCACATGGCACAGCAGACCTCTCCTGTCTCACCGCTGCTCCCCTTGGCACTGTATTTCAGTAGATCTACCTGTTCTGCTCCCCACTCTACCTCTAGTGAATTTTCTCACTCCCCCCACACCTTTGGCCTACACCTCAGTTCTTGTATGCATAAATTAATAAAAATAAATCTTTAAAAATAAATAAATAAAACTAGATGTTGGTATATTTTGTAACTAAATATATTTGGAAATCATTTTCTAGTGTCCCTCAATGAATGCTTAGCAAAATTTGATATCTCTAATAGATAATAGATCTAGTTTAAAACAGAGTGACTTTCAGTTTCATTTTCTAATTTGTGAACATATTTGTTTGAAGTGAAATTTGGCATTTCAAGGTGAATTGTTTCAAATGTTACCATTTGTCACAACTTATTTGTTTGCAGTAGAATATTTTTAACTTCGAATGGAAAAATATTTTAGAAGATGAGAAAATTTTACTGAAAGTATATAAAGTATAAGAATTATGGTAGGGCCTCCTCTGGTGGCACAGCATTGAATGCTGGGCTGTGAAGCTGCCCACAGCCTCTGTAGCACCGGGATGATCCCCGGCCACTGGGCTAGGGTCCCACAAGGAGCGCAGACTTCTCCTGCCCTCCTGCTGCTCCCCTCAGCAGTGTATTTCATCAGTCTGCTTGTTCTGTTCCCCGCTCTGGCTCTGGTGAATTCTCTCACCCTCCCGGGCTTCTGACTATACCCAGTACTTGTATAATAAATAAATAAATCTTTAAAAAAAAATAATTATGGTATACAACTCCAAATACCACCAGTTATCCTTAACTTTATATCTAGATTCAGGCCACATCCTCAATAATCTCCTGATTGAACTTATAATACAGTAAATCTAATGAATTGTAGATTGCAAATAAATATATAAAACCACACTGCCTTTGTCTGTGGATTGGAGGAGCATATAGACTATACTTGGATCTCACCATAAAGAATATTCGTAAATCACAGATTAAGACAAGAGAAATTTGACTTGGAGACAAAGTTGAGAAGCTTGGCTCTGGGTGCAGATGAAGACTAGACAGGGACTATGTGGGGTGCATTAGAAGAAGGGGATCCAGAAGAGGGAAGAAGAAGGGATGCAAAAGAGGATTGGAAATAATAGAAAGGAAGATGCCAAAGATGTATTATTTTTCCTGCTAACTTTTGCCAGCTAGACCTCTACCTCAGAGAGTTTGTTCTCATATTAAGGTTTTAGGACAGGTATCAAATTGGCAACAAAGGAAGGACTTGTTTCATTGGGGGTCGTAAATGACTAGAGACATTTTTATGGCTTTAATCATAAATGAAAAGTGAACCCTAGACCACAACACTGCACAAAGTGGAAAAAAGTTGACTCCTAAGATGCAAACAGATAAGATTTCTGAGAAGGCTAAGAAATTTAAAATGGTTAATGACTTGCAAGCCTTAATATTACTTGCAAGAAATCTTAGTGTCTTTCCCTTTCAGTACAGTTTTTAAAAGAGGGGGAAGAAAAGATGCAAAGCTAAATTTCTAATTAAGAAGAGTTTTTGTTTTTTTTTTTAAGTATTTGTAACTTCATGGGCAACTTGGAAAAGGTGCAAAATAGTGTGCTCAATAATTCAGAGGAATTTCACTTTGGAAACAGAATCCAAACACAAAGGTCTTTGCAGGAAAGAGAGCAATTTATTATGTCAGCCAGATTTGAAGAGGTGGCCTTGGGGGCCAAGGGTTTGCTGCAGCATTACCAGCTCATGGGGCATTAAAGCTCTGTCATAAATGTCTGTCATGACTCCAATGCCAGGAAGAACATTTTCAGGTGATTCAGCCACAAAATTATATATCAAGATTAGATAAAATCTGTTGCAAGCCTGAATGATTAAATTGATATCTTTGACCTGGAAGAGTAACTTGGCCCACTGATGAGCTGTTTGGTAGTGAGGCAGTAACACATATCAGAGAATTCACTGGTTAGTGTGACTTTCCTCATCTTTTGAGTTGAAAATACTTTTAGTTATATAAGCTTACCAAAGTAGAAATGATTTGTCCCCCAGTGACTGCTGGAATGTACTTGCTTTCACATTTACATGATAATTTCAAATTTTAATTGCTTGTGAACCTCCATGAAAGGGAATAAACATATGAATTAGTTTTTTATTGTTGCGTAACAAATTATCCCAAAACACAGTAGCTTAATACAATGATATTTATTAACTGACATGGTTTCTATGTATCGAGGATTCAAGAGCTGCTCAGAAAGTAAATAATAGAAAGTAGACACCACTGGGTATTATCTTATGGTCTGGCTACTCCATTTACCCCAAATGGAATTTATGTGGAACCCACTATCTCCTAGCCACTCATATTTTAGAAGAATAAAATAAAAAATCTCCCCAATGTTCTCAGTCTTAAAGTGCTAACTAGCTAGCCAATCTGATTAGGCAGACTTTAGAGGAGATGGCAGAGAATAGGGATACAGTGGACTATTAAATTTTTAGATTATTTGTTTTGATTTTTTAAAATGAGAGTCAGGTTTTTATTTTTTTTAAGATTTATTTATTTATTTATTTATTTATCTATTTATTTATTTATTTATTTATTTATTTATACAAGCACTGGGTACAGTCAGAAGCGCGGGAGGGTGAGAGAATTCACCAGAGCCAGAGTGGGGAGCAGAACAGGCAGAAGGACCGAAGTACACTGCCGAGGGGAGCAGCGGGTGGCAGGAGAGGTCTGCGCGCCATGTGGGACCCTCCTCCGGTGGCCGGGGAGCAGCCGGGGATCGAACCAGTGCTGCAGAGGCTGCAGGCAGCTTCACAACCCAGCACTCAACTGCTGCACCACCAGGGAGGCCCATTTTTAGATTATTTGTAAGGAGTTTGTTAATGCTGAGATTCGAGGGATACCAAAGAGAATCCGGTAGGAAAAGTATCAAAGTTGAGAGCCAAGGGAGTAGCACATTCAGTGGAAATTTAGTAGGTAGCCCAGAGCTGTAACACACACACACACAAACACACACACACGAGAAAATCAGCCATTCTGCCCAGGGGCTGAAGTCTCTGGAGACAGTTATTTATATTTCTACCACTACTAATACACCACTTTTAATTATATTTCCTTTTTAGAAAAATACATTTAAAACCAGTGTTTTAAGAGTGCTCTCACATATGTGTGGGGGGATCGTAATTCAGGAACAGTGTTAGCTCTGTTTTCCCCTTGCCTACCTATAGTTTGGATTCTTTATGCCATGCTAAAGGATATAAGGCATCTGCTTTATAATCAATGATAGGCTGGTAAATGCTTAACACTGGCTCTCCCCACACTCCCCTCCCCCAAAAATGTTATTGGTAGCGTTTTCCAATCCTAACATTGCAAATATTCCAATCATGGCTAATTTCAAGCACCAATATTATGACACATAATTGGCTCCAGCACATCTCTGCTTATAACACAGACTTAACACAGAGTAGAGTCATTAATTACCTTCTATCTTTGGTCCATTTTGACCTTGATGAATGTTGTAGGCAGACCTCTGCAACCTTTTCCAAAAAGAGTTAGACAATTGTTAGGCTTGTGAACTATACAATCTCTATTGCAATTATTAGGTCTGCTGTTATAGGGACAAGAGCCATTGGCAATATTTATAACTTTATTTCCACAAACTGGCAGGATATACTCTGACCTGTGATAGTAGTTGAATAGGTTACCTGGAAGCAGAGACTGAGACAAGAATTCAGGTGCATGTGCTGTAGTGCAGTTGATTTTCAGGTGAAATACATAAGGGAGTGAGAGCCAATTAAAGAAGGGCAAGTTCTTCTTGAAAGAACATGCTACCAGGTGAAGTCTAACCTTGACCTGGACGTACCAAGGAGCTCTGGAGAATACATCACACAAGAGTTTTCTTTTCTTTTTTTTTTTAAGATTTATTTATTTATTTTTATAAGAACCGGCGTACAGTCCAGATGCACAGGAGGGTGAGAGAATTCACCGGAGACAGCGCAGGGAACAGAACAGGCAGACTGACGAAATACACTGCTGAGGGGAGCACCGGGCTAGACAGGAGAGGTCTGCCTCTGGGACACTCGCCGGCCTGCCGGGATCAAACCTGCACTGCAGAGGCTGCAGTTTCACAGCCTGGCGCTCAACCGCCTGCACCACCAGGGGAGGCCCAAGAGCTCTCCTATCAAGCACAAGCAACTGTTTGAAGGAGGTTGACATTGTGGACAGTTATCTGTCCATGTAAATTCACTGATGACAACACAAGCAGGTACCAACACAGAACAGGTTGTCAGTCTCTACCATGCATGAGAACCTCCTAGCAGACTTGTTAAAACCAATTGTGATTTGGGAGTCTATACATAAAGCCACCCTTATATGGACAATTAATTTATGACGAAAGAGTCAAGAATATGCAATAGAACAAAAGAAGCTCCTCAACAAATGATACTGGGAAAACTGGAGAGCTATGTGCAAAAGAATAAAACTAAACTACTGCTTAACACCATAAACAAAAGTTAATTCTCAAAATGGATTAAAGATTTACATATAAGACCTGAAATCATAAAATACATGAAAGAAAACATAGGCAGTAGACTCCTTGACTCAGTCTTAGAAAAGTCTTTGGGGATTTGATGCCAATGGCATGGGAAACAAAAGCAAAAAAAAATAAAAAGCAAAAAACAAATGGAAGTGTATCAAATTCAAAAGATTCTGCACAACAAAAGAAACTATCAAAATGAAAAGACACCCTACTGAATGGGAGAAAATACTGGTACATCCTACATCCAACAGGGGATTATATACCCAATATAAATAAATAATTCCTAAAGTTCAACAACAGAAAAAAAAAAAAAAACTAAACCTCATTATAAAAGTGGGCAGAGAGTCTTAACTGACACTTCTCCAAAGAAGTCAAACAAATGGGCATCAGGCACACGAAAAGGTGCACATCATCTGTTATTGTTAGCAAAATGTAAACCAACACAACAATGAGATATCACCTCATCCCTGTGAGAATGGCTATTATCCAAATGACAAGAAACAACAAGTGTTGAAGGGGACATAGAGAGAAGGGAACCCTTGTACACAGTTTCGGTGAGATGGAAATTGGTATGGCCACTATGGAAAGCACTATATAGGCTCCTCAAGCAATTAAAAATAGAAATAGAAATTCCATATGGTTCAGTTATCCCACTTCTGGTATTCATCTGAAAAATAGAAAAACACTAATTTAAAGATATATATATGCACCCCTATGTTTATTATAGCACTATCTAAAATAGCCACCAACTGGAAAAAACCAAACCCATCCACAATGGAATACTATTCAGCTGTAAAACAAAAAAGATGAAGTTCAGCAATTTGTGCCAGCTTGGATGGGCCTAGAAGGTATTATACTTAATGAAATAGGTCAGATGGAAAAAGACAAATATTTTATGATTTCACTCATATTTAGAGATCACAATTAAACAAATTAAGTTATTAGAACAAAAATAAACTTTTAGACGCTAAGATTAAATTAATGATTTCCAGAAGAGAGGATAATGAGAGGGGGTAAACTGAGTAAAAAGCATCAGTTTAAGAGTGAAGGATAAAGTTAGACTTTTAGTGGTAAATTTAATATAGTACATTCAGACATTGATTTATAATGATGCACACATGAGACTTATATAATGTTATAATGCAATGCATGTCAATAAACAATTACAAAACAAGAAATCAATTGCTGGAATTCACCTCCAGAGTGCTGTTCCAGTAACTCTAAGGAGAGAGGCAAGAATTTGCATTTCTAGTTCCCATGTGATGCTAATGCTACTGGTCCAGGAATCACACTTTTGGCGACCATTATACAACAAATCAATCCCTTGAGAATAGAAAGATTGCATCATCCAACAGTGTTGTTTTGACTTGATGTTGTCTGTGAATGATGGGAGGCGAAGTTTAGTGGGAGGAAGGGTTTTGCAAATGGATTTATTCTTTGTCTTCAACTTCCCTTATTTGATAAATCTATCTTTCTATTGGAGATATATTTTTAGTATACTGCATGAATTTCCTGAAGCAACTGATAATAGCACTTAAGGAAATTTAAGAATTTAATTCTTCTCTGCACTATGGTTATCTTATTTTTAATTATCAATATCTTCTACAATCCATGGATCACCGCACAATACCTTTAAGGTGATGAATTTTCAAGAAGTATGACTTTTAACCTGAAGCTAACCTTTGTCATCCAACTTACATGATGCAGGAACAAAAACAAACAAGCAGATTATACACAGAACTTGTTGGGACAATTGCACTAAGTGTCTCAATGCCAACAAGCACTGACAGCAGAAACTGGGAGTAGCCGTTCTTTCTACATACGGCGCAGATGGAACATAGGTGTTTGTGAAAACAAGCAAACCCAGAGGCCAAAACCACAAGATGAATACCAGATCATTTAGGTCCCTCACCTTAAATTTGCTTTCCTGCAGTGTGTTAACTGCTGGAAACCTCCTAAGATCTTTAACTCCCCTTTAAGAAAGAGGAGAAAAATGACAGAACAGAGCTTCATGGACTTAATGTGTGGCTACATCCTGATATACCCATTGAAAGTTGAAAATGGCTCCTCCCTGGTGGCCTCAAGGTTAAGTCTCAGCACTATCACCTCTATGGCCTGAGTTCGATTCCTGGCCAGGGAGCTAACCCACATGACATGACAGACTTCTCCTGTCTTTCCCGCTGCTCCCCTCAGCAGTGTATTTCAGTAAATCCACCTGTTCTGCTCTCCACTCTGTCTCTGGGGAATTCTCTCACCTCCTGCACCTCTGACCTACACCCCAGTTTTTCTACACACAAAAAAAATTAATTTTTTTAAAAAGAAAGTTGAAAATGTTAAAAGTATTAAAAATGTATTTAATATAACTAATCTATTGAACATCATAGCTTAGCCCTGCCTACTTTGAATGTACTCAAAACTTTTAGTCTGGTTGGACAAAGTTATCCAACATAAAGCTTATTTTATAATAAGGTGTTGAAAATCTTATGTAATTAATTTATGACTGCATTGAAAAGTGAACAAACAAGAATGGCTGGAGAATGCTGGCAACACAATGCTCCGTAGGGTGCTGGTTATTTACTCTGGTGACCACGTGGCTGCTGGGGACTGCTGCCCAGCATCAGGAAAGAGAATCGCTAACCCAGGAAAAGATCAAAATTTGAAGTGTGGTTTCTACTAAAAGTGTATTGTTTTTGCACTATCTTAATGTCAAAACATTATAGGTTTAGTCATTGCAAGGTGGGACCATTTGTACATCTGATATGCTGCAATTTATAAATACATTGTGTGTTCTACATTTGCATCTTTATTTCTCCTTAGTAACCTGATAGAAAAAGTCCACTACTGGATTTGACTCCAGAGAGAAGGGATCTAACAACAACAACAAAAAAAAAGCAGGTGGATCTACTTCACATTTTTGATCAAAAACTTTATTTGGGATATATGTCTGGGGTAGGGTAAATCAGTAAGAGATGTTATTTGGAACCTTGTTTTGGACAGTTTACCAGTTGCCTTTTATCCCAAAGTTGTAACATGCTGTGATAAAATGCTTCAATAGAAAATATGTATATAAAAATGAATTAAACTTTTAAATCACTCAGAATTAAACTTTTAATTCATTCAAAAAATAAGTAAGGGATCTCAGAACGAGAAGGATAATTAGAATTATCTAGGATGCTTGTGATATCTCCACACACCAGAATGACAACTCAGTTTGAAGTGTGACCAAATAATTTGTTCCCAATAACAAAAGAATGACAACTCAGTTTGAAGTGTGACCAAATAATTTGTTCCCAATAACAAACAGCAACATTTGCAAATAATTAACTTTTTTAATGACTTAGAGTGGACTTGAGTTATTTTCGTAGTGTCAATGTCATGCATTTGCATTCTAAAAATTTCTTGAACAAGTGAGAAAATCTTGGTAGTAAAGTGATATTGTGCATCCTCCTGCCTGAACCTATAAGGGTGTATAGGTCCCACCTTGCAATGACTCAGCCTAAAATGTTTTGCACTTGGCAATCTCAGTGGGCATGTGGACAAAGAACTGTTGGTATGATCTTTAATGCAACAGCAATATTATGTGAACCACAAAGTTAAACCTCATGTGGAATTTCAGTGTTTCTAGTACTCACATCAGATGTAAAAACAAATAGATGAGGGCCTCCTGGTGGCACAGTGGTTGAGCGCTGGGCTGCGAAGCTGCCCGCACCCTCTGCAGCACCGGTTCAATCCCCGGCTGCCAGCAAGGGTCCCACATGGTGCGACAGAACTCTCCTGCCATGTCTGCTGCTCCCCTCAGCAGTGTATTTCATCACTCTGCCTGTTTTGTTCCCCGCTCTGGCTCTGGTGAATTCTCTCACCCTCCTGCACTTCTGACTGTACCCAGTGCTTGTATAAATAAATACATCTTTAAAATAAGTAAATAAATAGATGAAATAAATTTGAATATTTTTTATTTTCCTTAGTATATGTAAAGTCTTATTTCAATGCATAACCTATATCAAAATCAGAAGCTATTTCACATTCTTTTCTTCATCCTAAGACTTTGAAACTTGCATAAAACATACCTGCCAGGCACTTAGTAGCCACATGAGGCAAGAGGGCTACCCTATGATAGTCCAGGTACAGACTAATCCCTTAACTCATTTTAGAAACAGAATCCCAAGACCCAAAATGTATCACAGAAGAAAAAATTACAGAGTATGCCCACTTTGTTCTACACTAGCAAACCCATAGTACCTCTAATATCCAGAGATTGTTATTTTAAGTATTTCCCTTCTACAAGAAAAAGCTGAGTAAGAACACAGTAACCTGATCTCAGGGTAATATAGTGTGATAGTGAAGAGCACAGGCCCTTGGTTCAGTGTGCTGGGTTTCCCACCCTGCTTCTTACCTGCAGTGTAGTCTTAGCCAGTTTCCTTACCTTCTTGGTGCCTCAGTTTCCTTTCCTATAAAGTAGGGGGTGTTACTTATCAGTACCTATTTCCCAGGGTTGTATAAGGATAAAATGCATTCATGTATATGTATGTATATATGTGTGTGTTAATACATATGTATATAGATACACATATAAAACTCAGAAAAATAACTGGGACATAAAAAGTACTATGGATGTGTGAATTATGAGTTACTAAAATTTTTCAAAGCCTTCTGAGGCACTATTTAGGTATAAATTAAGCCAAATCCATTTACTTTTATCTGACATTCTGTATTATATTAAAAAAGGGTGAGTTAGATCTCTGGCCAGGGAGCCACCCATGTGGCACAGCAGACCTCTCGTGACTCACCCTCTGCTCCCCTCAGCAGTGTATTTCAATCAGTCTGCCTATTCTGCTCCCCACTCTGTCTCTGGTGAATCCTCTTACCCCCCACACCTCTGGCCTGTACCCCAGTTCTTGTAAGTATAAATAAATAAATCTTTATTTTAAAGTGTCTAGGATCATCACAACATACTTATTAAAGTAATAGATTTGAGAGAATTTTTTTTCTTACATCGTTGTTCATATTTGTGCAATAATTGCTTTCTCCCCTCAGGTGTAGTCCCCACAGTTCTCCCACCACCATATCACCCATGAACCATCACCGCATCACCTTGTTCTCCTTCTTTCCCTGGTTTGACCACCCTCCTTTATTCATTCATTCATTCATTCATTCATTCATTCATTTATTTTAAAGATTTATTTATTTATGCATACAAGAGCTGGGGTACAGACCAGAGGCATTGGGGGTGAGAGGATTCACCAGACAGAGTGGGGAACAGAACAGGTAGATTGACTGAAATACACTGCTGAGGGGAGCATCAGGCAAGTCAGGAGAGATCTGCAGCACCATGTGGGTTGCTGCCTGGCTGGCCAGGAATTGAACTCATGCTGGAGTGGCCGCAGATAGCTTCATAAGTTGTGTCTTAACACTTGCGCCACCAGGGAGCCCTGAGAGTACTTTTTAATTTAAAAAAAGTTTGGGAAAAATTGGGTTCCTGGTTAACTGCTGATTACCCTTGAATTTAAATATAAACCTCTCCATGCACCTAATTTTTGAGTTAATTAAAATAATTAACTCTTGCAGATGCATTTAGCTACCTTTACCTGAAATCTAACTGAATGCACAAACTTATGAGTGCCCAGATTCAGCATGGGTCAAAGCAATCTCTTCACTGCCAAGTTAGCACAAAAGAAGAAGCAGAGCCAAAAGTTCCTCCGAAGTCTGCACTGGTTTATACTTAGAAATAGGAGACTTTCGCTTTTGATTTTGTTTTGTTTTTTTACAAACTTGGGTGCACAAAGATCAAAATAATTTTCTTTATTGCAAAAACACAGAAAATTGTTCTGTAAAACATGTCCTAAAAATAATAGCATCTGATTACCCAAGAAGGTTACTTTATCTGACTTTCTAAGGGATTTTAGTATCTGTTGTTTGAGGGATTTATAAGGTGAATTTAATGTGGGTAGCTTGTGAAATGGGGTCATAGCCCTATGGTTTATTTTAAAAACTTCCCTACATTGAACTGAGCTTCAGAAATAAGTAATTTCACCTCAGCGGTGACATTTGTTCTTGGAAACCAGAAAGTTTTTTTCGTGCTAAAAGTTGCATTATTTCTCAGGGAATATATTATTTTAGATTTATATAGAATGCCTGTTCCCTGAATAAGCTGAAGACCTTTTATATATTAGGAACACTATCCTTTGAACTCAAAGATAACCTGATGGCTGATGATGTGATCAAGAATGGGGATATTTGGGGTGATTTATGGAGACCCAAACATCTTTTCTGCAGCACAAAACTGTCAAACTATGCTTTTGGGTTAAAATTGGGCCTGCTGATCTGATTCTCATTGCCTATTGGGTCTATTTCTTTGCCTTAAGTAGCCCATGGTTTCCCATTCAATAATAGTAATAAAGTAGACTAGGACTGATCCCTTCATGCCATATTTGTCTTCCTCCAATTGGAATTTAAACACATTTCACTCTAATGCTGTATTATTTTTCTTTGTCCTCACAGTGTAGTTCTTTGTTCCTTCTTGATTCCATTCCAGTCAATTTGCCTTGATACAGAGTTTAGTAACCTTGTAACATCCATTTTCCAAGCTCAAAGGAATTCTTTGGTGGTAAGCATCACAGTAATGTTTGTTGATTGTCAGCATTTTAGAGCACAGTTGGAAACCTTAGCATTTATTTTTCACCAATAGATTGCAAAAGATTTGGAAAATCAATAGCTTATTTTCTTTGCAACTCATTGAAGCAAAATAGCACAAATAAGAAACAATCTCAATAATGTTCCACAATCTAGCGATAGGTACATTAAGTACATCTTCAGGCTTTTTTTGTGTGTAGTTAGTGCCAAATCATGATCACTGCTGCTTTTTCCCACTGACATTGTGGAAGGAAGAATACTTGATCTAGAATCAAAGGAGAAGGGGACAATGTCTGTTCTACCTCTTGTTGACTGTTTGATTTTGGCAAGTCACAGAATCTTTCTGAGCCTCATGCCCTCTATGAAGCTAACACATAAAATGGGAGCTAGAACTCCAGGGGGAGGTCATGTTTATTCCCAGGTGCTCTTTCCTTAGGGACATGAATCTGTTCATACCGGATGTCATCATCATAGATGTTTCACCCATGACACGCATGAGCCAGTTCATGAACAGACCATACCAAGATCATAACTGGACAAATGACACCATCTAATCCAAAATATTCTCTTCCTCAGATTTGAATCCTGAAGAAAGAGTGAGAAAATGAAATGCAAAGGGTCACTTTATTGATTCCATGAATTACAACCATTTTATTTTGGGGTTCATAAATACAAACACTATTAGTGAGTTTTACACAAATTACCTCATTTTGTTAGTACAACCCCTTGACTTACAATGCCTAAATAAGAGATTGGGTATAGATATTTTAAATTAGATTACTCTGAAAGTAGAGCTCATGACAGAACTTGGGAGCAATTAGTTTATTTGGAGGTGATCCCAGGAGGAATGGTAGTCTGGGTGTGACCAGAGAGAAAAACCAACAATAGTTATGCAAATAATCCACAGCTTTCAGGGACTGCAGTGTGATATGTAACCTCTTCAAGGAGCCCAAATCATGTGTAAAACTATTTATGTGCTTTAGGTGAGTGAATTTTGTGTAGTTTTCTTCTTTCATTATAGTGTCTTGTAGAAATCGGGAGAGGACTTTTAGGTTTGGGTGAACGTGGCATGAGGCATAAATGGTATAGATGAAAACAAAAGTTCAGAAACAGAAAATACCATAAACTCTTTAAGACTCAGAAATCTTGTGGTGAACTTTGAAACTTCACACAATATGGAATGGCTGAAAATATGGAATTAGGTGTTGCACTTTTTCTCCTGCATTTTCAAGATGTACTAAGCCTCAGATAACAGGTAACTTAAATTAAATGAAACAAAATCAAATTTATCCACATCTCCTGAATTTCCATTATTATCACTTATTCAGATTTTGAGCCACAGGAAGTAACTTGTGGGTTCTTGTTGGTTCTCAATAAAACATGCTTTATGCTTAAGGACAACTCTGGGTATGAGTTCCTCTTGAATATTATACAACAGATGGTGCCTCTATAATTTGGATTTTCTCCCCTTGGGAGTCACCTAATAATGTATAATTTTGCCAAGGATTTGGGGTCCTTTCAGTAGGAAACTGAAATAATGAAATTCAAATTCTATTTTATTTTTATGTTTCATTTCATAAGATGGGTCCCAGGAAAAAGAAAAACTGACTTCATTTTTTTTCCACACACAGAGAAAAAAGATTTTACTCAGCAAACATGCTGAATATGTCCTGACTATATCATAACTTTTTCCAACAGCATCTTAAATCCAGGTTATTACCCTAAGTTGTTTATCTAGTACTTTGTATTGCTTAACACTTGCTGCTGACAGATTTAGGATATAGTATAAGTTCTGCTTTGTGCTTCAATCCTTGAATAGCCTGAAGATGGATAACAATAAAAGACCGTTGGTCCTGAGCTGGTTGCAAGAAACATAGTCTTAGTAATATGAGATAAGGTTTACATTTGAAAGGTGTGGTCGGGTTCTCAAACTTGGTGTTTGATGAAAAATGGACATTATCCACATTGCTATCAGAGGATTTATATGCTCAGATATAAATCTCAGTTTTTTTAAAAAATGAAGGTCAAGAATTCATAAAGGCAAGTCAACAAGCATGTATTCAACACTTGCATGTGTTACCAGCATTGGCACAAGAATTGAAGAGCCAGGTGCCACATGGGGTGTCTTTGGACTCATCAGAACCTACTAAGTTTACTCAGCTGTTTATTTCCAGCTGTCCTCCCTGGAATATGAAAGTCTTCGCCCAAGATATCTGAGGAGTCTAGGGATGCTTGTACTCTTAATATATTCAATCTGTGCTCCCAGATCTTCCAAAGGCAATTGATTTCCATCCTGTATATTTAACAGTTGTTAACCTACATACACCCTCCCATAGGCCTACCTGTAGAGCTCATTCCCATTAACATTCAAGAGGCAAACCTGGAAACAAAGAGCATCCAAAATTCATGTTTGTGTACAACAGATTTTATTTAGAATTTAGAATGAGAGCCTCCCCTGGTGGCACGGGCAGTTGAGCGCCATGCTGTGAAGCTGTCCACGGTCTCTGCAGCTCCGGTTCAAGACTGGCCGGCTGGTGAGGGTCCCACATGGCGCGGCAGACCTCTCCTGTCTTGCCCGCTGCTCCCCTCAGCTGTGTATTTCTTCAGTCTGCCTGTTTTGTTCCCCGCTCTGTCTCTGGTGAATCCTCTCACCCTCCCACGTATCTGGCCTGTACCCTGGTTCTTGTATAAATAAATAAATAAATGTTAAAATAAAATAAAATAAAAATTTAAAAAATAAATAAAAATTTAAAAAAAGAATTTAGAATGACAGGTCTAGGGTTTAGAGAGTAACTGTGGAAATAGCTTGTATGGAATATTTAGATATTACTGTTCAAAAAACTCATATTCTGCAATTTTCAATCACTGTCCACTGTCAGTCCTGTACACATAACCCCGTCCTTCATATTCTTGACTCTTCATTTTCTAACTTCTCATTGATCCCCAGATTCCATTGACCTTGGAAATTCAAAGATTTTCTCCTTCACTCAAGTATGATAGAGGCTCTTATACCTTGGGGTATGAATGAAACACTTAAAATAATTCTTAGGCCCAACCAAAAACTGATGCAAAGTAGAGTCCTGGAAGCTGCACTTATGAAAAACATATTAGATGGTTGGTTTTCAATTACTCCACAGATCACAGATCACAATTTGAACAATTTGTTTATTCATCTATTATCTTCCTTTCTACCTTCTATATTCATGCTTTAAAACATGTCTTTCATAGAGAACACTGAGCTAGAACAGTGGTTCTCAAACTGTAGCATGTATCACCTGGAAGGCTGTTTATTTTTTATTTTTATTTTTTTGCATCGAAGAACTGGGGTGTAGGCCAGATGTGTGGGGGATGTGAGGATTCACCAGAGACAGAGTGGGGAGCAGAACAAGTGGATTTACTGAAATACACTGCTGAGGGGAGCAGCAGGAGAGACAGGAGAGGTCTGCTGTGCCAGATGTGGGTTGACTCTCTGCCTGGGGATCAAACTCAGGCCGTAGAAGTGACAGCACTGAGACTTAACCCTTAAGCCACCAGGGAGACCCACAGGAGGGCTGTTTTAAGTGCAGTCTTAGGAACATACTCCCAGAGATTCTGATTCAGTAAGTTTGGGGTGGGTTCAAGAATCTATATATCTAATAGGCTTCCAGGTGATGCTGATGTTTTCAGGCCAGTAATCACCCTTAAAAACCATTCAGGTATACTTATAATTTTATTATTTTTCTCATGTCTGATAATCTTTATCTGAAACAATCAATTTTTATCAACTCTAATTATTATCACATCTGTATTTAGCTCCACTATTATAACTGACTGTATTTCTATTGTTTCCTGTGTGTGTGTTTTCATGTAAGCCCCCTTTCTATATTACATCATCTTTCCTATTTTACTTTGTTCAGATTGATTTTTTTCATTTTGATTCCACTAGCTATTTCCACTAGTCATACATTCTGCCTTTCTCCTTCTGATTGTTTCCCTAGAAGTTGAAAATGAGAACTAACTTATCAAACTCAAAAATATGCCAGTGTCTTTGCACATGTTCTTCACAAAATAAGGACATTAAACATAATGAATACAACAATCACCTCCCCTTATTTTGATATTGTTATGTATAAAGAGAGATAGATTATGTGGTTTTTTTTTTTAAAGATTTTTTTTTTTTATAGAGGCATTTTTTTTTTATTTATTTGTTTGTTTGTTTGTTTTGTTTATACATGCACTGGGTACAGTCAGAAGCGCGGGAGGGTGAGAGAATTCACCAGAGCCAGAGCGGGGAGCAGAACAGGAGAAGGACCGAAGTACACTGCTGAGGGGAGCAGCGGGCGGCAGGAGAGGTCTGCGCGCCATGTGGGACCCTCCTCTGGTGGCCGGGGAGCAGCCGGGGATCGAACCGACGCCGCAGAGGCCGCGGGCAGCTTCGCAACCCAGCGCTCAACCGCTGTGCCACCGGGGAGGCCCAGATTATGTGTTTTTATTTAAAACAGAATCTTTGCTAATTACCCCTTTTTGATGCATAAAATTTCTATGTGGGATCATTTTCCTCTTTCTGAAATGCATTGCCTAAGATTTCCTTTAGTGAAAATCTATGATAAACTACATTAACATAGTTTTGAGAAAAACATATTTTGTTTCACTATGAAAAAAATTTTTGGTTTTGGATTTTGTTTGCTTTTGGATAGATAATGCTAGGTCAACTATTATTTTCTCCCAAATCACTGAAAATATGGTTTTTATCTTCTGATTCCATAATTACTGCTGTGAATTTGGCAGCTCATTGACATTTTTGAGAAAAAGGGTTTAACTTGTTTAGTTACTGAACAACTCTGAAAATGTTGTCTTTTGCATGATTTGTTTTTAATTTTATATTATTTCATTTCAAATTTAGGCATTCTGAACCTGAAGGACTTTATCTTCCTTTAGTTCTAAAGACTTCTCTATAGTACTATTTCTTAAAATATTTCCTCTTCTCCACTGCCTTTCTGTGTTGCATTCTAAATACATATTTTAAATCTCCACTAACTTTAAAATAATGATTTTCTGGTCAGCTAGATTTTATCTGCTATTGAAATATCAATTAACTTAAAAACTTTATAATTTATATATGTATGTTTTTCATATCTGAAATTTCTGTTTGTTTTTACTAAAGCTTGACAGATATTTGTTTCTTTTTTCTTTCTCATATTTTCAATCACGTATATAAATAGTTAAAATGCATTAGACGTTCGTTTCACTTTTTTTTTAATTTTATTATTTATTTATAAAAGCACCGGATACAGTTAGAAGCACGGGAGGGTGAGAGAATTGTCCAGAGCCAGAGTGGGGAGCAGAGCAGGCAGAAGAACCGAGGTACACTACTGAAGGGGAGCAGCGGGTGCGGCAGGAGAGCAGTGGGAGAGGCAGGAGAGGTCTGCAGTGCCATAGGAGTATCTCCCTGGCCAGCCGGGAATAGAGCCCGTGCTTCAGAGGCTGTGGACAGCTTCACAGCACTGTGCTCAACCCTCTGCACCACCAAGGAGGCCCCATTTCACATTCTAAACTGGATAATTCTAATACCTGAAGTCATTACTGGTCTTTCTTATTTTTAATGACTTGTTTTCTTTTATCTTTTAAAGGTATGGTTTATAATTTCTAAATAGATTCTGCTCTAAATAGGTTCTGCAATATATTCTGTGGACTATCTTTGGGCATGAGTGGAAGAATTTTTAGCTTACTCAAAGTGTGAGCCATGGACCAAGAACATCTGCTTGGCCTGGGAGTTTGTGAAATGTACCAAATCGCAAGCCCCAGACCTATCAAATCAGAATATGAGCTTTGATCATAACTCCATTCATTTTAAAATTTGAGAATGGTTAGTCTAGGGACAATTTGGCTTTGGAGGGTGAGGGGGCCAATTTCTGCCAGTTACCTAGAGGCATTGTAACAGGGTGGTCCCCAGGAAGGGGGAAGGTTCCAGGTTCCCTGCCACACCCAAAGAAGGGTGGAGCTGAGCAGGGAGAGAAGAAGCTGCAGAGGAGACTGAGAAGGAGGGAAGCAGAATGGAGCACCAGGAGGAGACCTGGAGGAGGCACATGGAGCAGAGAGACAGGTAAAGAAACTGCGCTTGTCTTTTGGTCGTGGACTGGTTGAAACAGATGTGGGTGAGAGACCTTTGGGGAGGGTAACAATGGCAAATTTTATCTTGATTTTGATTTTGCTATTTTCCTCCCAGACTTGCCTGGTTCTTTCTCATCCTTTTCTGTGTGTCCCCACCAGAAGATGCGTTAGACTTGTGGCAGGCTTTCAGACCTTGCTCTGGGCCAATCCTGCTTGAGTGGACTTTTACCCATGAGGGGACGGATAACTTTGGGTGCTTGATATAGAAACTATATTCTTTGCCTTTCCTGTATTGTTTCCTAATTGTATTAAAGTTCCTTCCCATTAAAGTCTTACATGTTTTGTGTTGATGTGGCGGATGGCAGAACCTATTTAGAGCAGGCGGGTTTGTGGAGTCTGGGGTGCCCCTCTCCCTGTCCTATAACAGCATCACTACACTTTAGATGCAATTTTCAACTGGAGACTTTCAAGAGCACACAAGTCCTATACATTTAAGATATAAATTTATGTCTGGGCTGGTAATAAATTCTCAGACTTCCCTTTTACCCAGAACCAAGTTTCAAGAGGGGCAAATTTCCTTATACTTCCCTTAGGGAGGAGGTGGAGCCGGTTTACTAACAATTCACTCTGACAGTTACAGAGCAGTTCTTTGCATTTAATTTGGGGAACAAAGGGAAATCTTCTAACATATTGCCTACAGGTATGGTATGGTCTGAAGACTTTATCTGCTGAGCCAGGATCCAGAGCACATTGGTTCCATAGTTGCTTTTAGGAAAATGTTTCCCACTTTTGCCTTGAGTCTTACGTTCACTTTTCATCGGTTCTTTGCTTTCCTGTCAGCTCAGTAAAACATTTGATCAGGTTCTGTTCTTAAATATTCTTGATTGTTTCTTTTTCTTTTAACAGAATAGTTATTTACCATAATGTAAATTTACAATACAATAATGTAAATTACATTTACAATAATGTAATAAAGTAGATAATCTGATTTTCATCATGAAGGAGAATACACATGGGGCATAGATGAAAAAATGCTTTATTTGATGATCAGGAGGGAGAAAAATGATCCTATTGTTTGATACAAGTTTCTATCACACCTTTAATGAAGTCAGTATAGTGCATTTCATGTACTACCTCCATTAGATAGGACATCACCACCTATTAGATATAATTACCAGGATCCCCTTTAACAGATGAGGGAATAGAAATCCCAATGAATAGAATTTTCTCAAGGTCACCCATTTACAAAAAAAAAAAAAACCAAACCAAAAACCTAGGATTCGGAAGCCATGCTCATCTGCATTCAATGCTCATCTAACCTCCCTGCAGTTCTCTACAGTCTACCTAGCTCCTGCCAGTCCTCAAGCTGATCCAAACTCCAGAACACCCTGTTTATGACTCTCAGCTTAAAACAGTCCTTTCATCCTTCCACCTTTTCTCAATAATTTACAGTAGCTCCCTTAATGCTTCAGAGTGGTGTCAAAGCCACTATAGCATCTGTAACTCCCTCTTCATGTTTAACTCTTTCATGATACCCCACTCAACTCCGCCAGTCCTCCGGGATTTCTCTTTTTTTTTTTTTTCCTACTGCATCTGTGAATCGAATGGCTAGGGACCATTTTTCATATTTACCCCTTAGCTTAATTTTCTGACTAAATTTCAGACTATTCTAAGGGAAAAGGAGTATATTACTTTTATTGCTTTTCTCCATCCCCCTGATTCTACATACTATGTGTAATACTAGGTATGAAATAAAAGTTTACTAATTGATTGCAGGATAAACTTATTTTTGTTGTTAAACCTTTGTTTTGTTATGGAAATAGTGGTAAGAAGCAAAGAGAGCCACGTGATTAGAATCCTAGGATCTCAACAAATATAAGTTAAAAAAAATGCTCAGATTATGAACTATTCTTGTCTTTAGATGTTTATTCCAAGCAATGTTTTTGTGGATGCAGTTTAGGTAACAGGTAAATCTTAGAGATGATTAATTCCAGGTGGATCAAACCTTAATATCCTTTTGAGGATGATTCACTTCAATTTGCTGCATCATTACTTTTAGGAGGCAGCAAATGATAGCAACACTATATACACTCTTGCACATTCTCTTCAACTTCCCTCCCAAGTTGAAAGCCATTTAAAAATAATTCGAGATAAAGTTCAGTCAGTTAGCTAGTTACAGCACTCTCTTAGGGTGGCATTAGCATTAATTAATGTTTGTGGATTGCTTTGAAAATCACAAATGCTATAGAAGTGCTGACTATTAATTTAGAAAAAGCACAAGCCATGAAAGCCGAAATTTAAAGGCAGTTGCTCACTGCAGAAATGTTTTAATATTTAAATGAGCCCATCTCTAGAAAGTCTCTGACATCCCATGTTTATAAATCAGGCAGGAATGAAGTCTTAAGAAGAGAGATTTAAAATGAGTTAGAGGAGAATACTGAGAGAGCCATGAACAGGAATGATTAGAAGTGGGAAGCCACAGTCATAGAATAGGAAGTTCACATTCATCAATTTGAGGTTCCTCCTTGTGCTGGGGATTGGCAGTGACTCAGAAGGGAAGAGGAAGAGGAGAAAAACAAAGAAGACAAAGAAGAACAAGAAAACTAAGAAAAACAAGGGACAATGGAAGAAGAAAAAAGATGAGGAAGATAAAGATGTCTTAACTGAAATTAAAGATAATGATGCTGATGAAATTGGCATTTCTCGCTTGCAAATAAGCCCAGAGTACAAATGTACCATAATGAAACCATTTTCTGATGCTGTCCCAACAGTCATCTCCGAATGCCCATCCATTTAGTGTTTGAGAGGTAGACCTGAGTGAGTAGATTTGATTGCCCCTTCTATCCTTGGTCATCTGTGTATTTTGCATCCACCACCTGGTTTGCTGAGACTAGGCTGCCCCATGCCTTTGCTCCCACTATCCTCTGAATCCACCAAGATAACTCCTCATAGAATGGTCCTACAGCCTTCCACACATTTCCTGTGTGATTTTTAATTTCCTTTTCAAAACTGTCTTTGACATTCAATTTTTCCAGTAAAGTTATACTTTTTGTTCCTATATATCTGCTGCTGAGATAGCTGATACCTATATATATATATATATATATATATATATATATATGCTCTTCCCAATAAAGTTTTCCAGGAGAGTGGAATTACATGACTGTAAAGTTTGTTGAACTACCAAAATTGTTCTATGGATGGAATTTTCTAGATGACTTTGTTGTGGTCCTATGGAGGCTATTGTATCTGTGATATATATTGTGTATTATATTGTATCTGTGATAATATATAGAAAACGTTCTTACAGATGAGATAAGAAATTGTACTTCTTTCACTTCCTCCTTTCTTCTTTCCTCTTTCTTACTGTTGTTTTTACTTGATGCGTACGTGTATTTATATTGTAGGATATTTGGAAAATAGAAAAAAAGATATAAAAGCAACATTATAATAATTATAGCTCATCTGCCCAAGTATAAACATACCTTGTATTTAGCCAAAGTTCCTATCTTATATTTATGCATGTTTATATTAAATAATATTGCATAAATAATTTTATATTATATAATTGAAAAATGATATTTATATCCTATATAACTGATACATAAAGTTATAAATATATTTAATATGATATGTGTATTATATTTAAATGTGTATGATAAATATAAATATATTCACATTCCATATAATGAATATATTGAATATATTTATATTGGTTATGTTATAAAATATTATTTTCTGATGTCTTCATAATAGGTGCTTAATATTCTATCATGTAGCTATATCATAACCTTCCCTTAAATTTAGAACTATGTTTTAATTTTTCTCATAACTTTTCCCTATAAATATTGCATAATAAATGTTTTTGGGCAAATTATTTTTGCCAGGATTGTTATCAGGTGATATAAGGTGTATTTTCAACAAAGTCATTTATACCTTCTAAATTTTTATCATGACTTCCTATAAATTATTAAATATGCAATTGAAAAAATTTCTTTAGAGTACCCAAGTAATATTTGTTACTATGGTAATAATCACATTTTAGCAGAATTTCAATTTCAGTCAGAGGTTTCAAAAATCTATGTAGGGAACAAAGCAAATGAATTTAAGAGTTTCTGGCTAAGAAATCTGTTAAATGCCCAAATGTGAACAGCACTGAAAGCATCTAGATGGTGTTAGGAAAAAAAAAGCAAGACAAATAAAACATGGTCCTTGCCTATGAAGTTCTCCAGATCCTTCATTTGACCTTTATGGTAAATTGATTGAAAATATGGTACAGCCCTCCTCCTCCCGACATCTCTAGCAGTGAAGTGTGATGTAGAAGCAGTTTCAATCTATTACCTTCCTCTTGAACCTGGACTGGCCCAGGGACTTGATTTGGCCAACCAAGCGCACCACAAATGACTGTGCTCATTCTAGTCTGCACCTTAGCAACACTGCACAACTTGCCCGCTCTCTTGGAACTCTGCTAGTGACATGTGTGCAAGTCCAGGAGAGTGCGCTAGGGCACAAGAGACCACTCAGAGGAGAGATGCAGGGGACTAAAGAAGGCAACTGGCACAACCAACCAGACAAGCCAACGGTAGATTACATGCAACTAAGGCCAGACTCCTGGGCTAAAGAAATGCATTCTGAGGTGGTTCGTAGGAGATGCTAATTACTACAGCCTGTAAAGCAATCACAGCAAAGTGCTTAGCAACATAATCAAGGAAGAGGCTACAAGATGAAAACATTGAGCTTCTCTTTCTCCCTCAGCTATTTATCTGGTTGACTTTATAGTTTAAGGTAATGAGTGTTGTGTCCTGAAGGGGGAGCCTTCTTCAAAGGAGTGAAGTGAAACATTCTGATAAAGGAGGAAGTTCTGTGTTTACGTTTTTCCTCCCTTAAATCATTTTAACTTGCCATTTGTACTTTGCCTGCGTTAGGATGAAACGTTGTCCCAGTGATAGAAGTGACTTATACTGAAATGATACTGAAATCCTCTTGTTTTTGGAACTGCTAATGGTCATTGATGCTGCCAGGGAAGTAAGTAACTGTGCAGACGCCCTGACTGTGAGGGGCAATGCTTCTGAGCTTTCATGAATTGCCTAATGTGTTCAAGTTAATAGAATTATCCAAATAGCTCTTTCTGCTCCAAGCAGTAATGTTGGGTTTGTAGTTATGATTCCATTAAGGCAGCGTCTTTGTGCTCTCTGGGCTTTCTCTCCTTACTGAGCCCATAAATGAGTTTGTCTTTCTTTCCCAAACTTCTGGGTGCTCCTATTGAAAGATAACAGCTAGTTGGAAATTTCTCCTAGGTTCCTGCTTTCCACTATATCAGTGCCTCAAACTTTAATGTACGTAGGAATCACATGAGGATCTTATTAATATACTGATTCTAATTCAGAGGCTCTAGGACAGAGACCAAAGATTTGCATTTCTAAACAAGTTCCCAGGGGATGCTGATTCTGCTATTACATGACAAATAAACTAATACCTACTAATCAAAGGCTGGATGGCCTGTGTTAGAGAGTGCCTGATCTTAATTAAAATCTTCCTACTGTCAGTCATTCATAGTCAGATGAGCAAATCATACTCTCTGTCCACTGGAAAGAGACAGAGGATCAGACTAACTTTGATTGGTCTATGTGATGAATCCTCCAATAAATATGTACTGTCAGGTACAGCATCTTTTCTTTTTTAAGGATTCACTACCAGAAGCAATTCATAATTGGGTGCAATGATGGTTCCTTGAGAACTCCAGAACGTCTACATGTCTCTTCTTTATTTGATCTTGATAGTCTTATTTCTGATCATTTCTTATTTCTTTGTTCCTGCCTTTCATAGTGCTTCCAAGTTATATTACTTTTTGCCTGTTTTCCCAACTCTCTCAAGTCCTACGGGTTTTTCTGCGTTTCAGGAGCCCCTTTATTTATGGAACTGTTTGCTGGCAGCTCTTTTAAGTTATTGTTGTTTTGTGATACCTGCTATTCCTCAAAGTAGTTATTCCATTTTAAAGTGCAGACATTAATTTTCTGCCTGACCATGCATTCAATAGTGGAGACTTTCAATATTCCAAGTGGAGTCCAAGGAGCTACAGGAGCATCACCTAGGAGCTTGTTAGAAACGCAGAATCTGGGCCTCCCCAGTGGCGCAGTGGTTGTGCGCTGGGCTGCGAAGCTGCCCACAGCCTCTGCAGAGCCAGTTCGATCCCCGGCTGCTGGGCGAGGGTCCCACATGGCGCTCAGACCTCTCTGCCGACCGCTGCTCCCCTCACCAGTGTACTTCATCGGTCTGCCTGCTCTGCTCTCCCCTCTGGCTCTGGTGAATTCTCTCACCTTCCCATGCTTCTGACTGTACCCAGTGCTTGCATAAACAAATAAATAAATCTTAAAAAAAAATGCAGAATCTCCAGCCCCACCCTAGCATGCTAAATCAGAATGCATTTTAGTAAGATTCCAGATGACTTCTATAAAATCTGAGACACACTAGTGCAGAAATCTCAAATTATCTAGCTATTCTTGCAGCATGTAATTCTGAGCAACACTTAAACTACAATAGAGAAAAGACCTGACTAAAAGTTATTTCTTTCAGTCACTAGGTGTGTGATCCTTTATGTCTGTGAACAGATAATAGGGATTACAGCTACTTTATAGAATATTAAATGACAATTTGGTGAGTTAAGATATACGAAAACATTTTGCTCAGTGCCTGGCACACTGATGGCATGGAATAAAAATAATTTCAATAGAGAAAAAGAGATAAGTAAACATTGAAATATACTGAAGAAGAAGAAAATGTAACAAAGTTGGACATTGATTAAGCCATACTTTATAAGCCCAAGGCAATACATTGATATAATGTACAACTCCTAACAGTTTATTAGCCTGGAAGAAAATGACTATTACTTAAAAAGTATATAAGTGCACATATTTTGAAAAGTAATACTACCAAACCTGGAATAGTGCTGGAGATGTAAAGCGAGACATATTTGCATTTCTGCTGTCCAAAAATTCACATGGCTACTTTTATGCCCATGAATGTAGTATAACATGTCATTCCAGCACGGAATGTAGATGTTTAAAGAGAAAAATGACATGTTTTTGGAAAGACTTTGAGTGGAAGTTACTTTCTAAACATCCAAACTCAGCAGAGACCTGGATTAAATGTAATCACTTGGAGTGTGACATTTCCTGGAACCTCATTCATGTGGCTACAGCTACATCTCCTTTCAAATTGGAGCTCTCCTTGAGGATTTCAACTGCCCACACAGCCAGGGTTTGTATATATTGAAATAAACAATAATTTAAAAAACTTGTGATCATCACCCACTTATATACATAAAAATAACAACACAAAGATTTATACAAAGATTTGTATATCTTCAAATTCATATGAAGTTTATACTGCTGTTTTCTATGTCTTGAAATTAACAATATGGGGGAAAATGCTCTTAATGCACCTCTCTTCAGTGTCATTTTGAATACTGAGAAAAGGCATCATGTTGCTTTCAGATGTCACATCTAGAATTCGTTAAACCACTTCATTGACTATCCCTAGATTTCCACTAGAATTCCTTCTCAACATTAACAAGATGTGAGAGGCAAATCTGCCCTTTTTCTTCTTTTGTATAAGCAGATCCATTTTATTTATTTGTTTGTTTGTTTGTTTGTTTGTTTTTAAAGATTTATTTATTTATACATACAAGAACTAGGGTACAGGCCAGAGAGTGGGAGGGTGAGAGGATTCACCAGAGACAGAGTGGGGAGCAGGGGCAGACTGACTGAAATACACTGCTGAGGAGAGCAACGTGTGAGACAGGAGAGGTCTGCTGCGCCATGTGTGTAGCTCCCTGGCAGGCCAGGGATCGAACTCATGCTGCAGAGGCTGCCGACAGCTTCATAGTGCTGTGCTTAACCCCTTGAACCACCAGGGAGCCCCCAGCAGATCCATTTTAACTTCAACTTCCTCTTAGAAAATAAGACTTTCTTTGGGAAACCTCAAACCAAAAATGTTGCTCTTTATAATCTTTTTGGATTAAAACTTTAAACATTGTTTAAAAATAAGGAACATAGTATCCATTAGGACGAACCACAAGAAATTGCCAATATTTGATGATTTTTGATCCAAGATAATAGTAATTTCATATGGTTCAATCTAACAGTTTCCCTCCACACTTTAAAGAAATTCTCCATGTAGACATTTCCTATGTATGCTATTTGTTTATGTACTGTCAGTTAGGAAAAATATCTTTAATTATTTAAATTAGAAGTTCTTAATTTGCACATGCAAACCGCAAGGTAAATAGAGAATCTTACCCGTTCTGATTAATTCTTGTTTGTGTCAGTAGCCATAGGGCAGAATACTCCTGTATAATTATATAGAGAGAAAACAAGAAACCAGGGGCTTTTCTAAAAACCTCATTTGGAAAAATTTAACGATAAAATAACTTATAAAAAAAAGTTCACTTCAGGTAATTGCTTTGACCAAAAAGTCTTACATGTGGATCAATTATAATCAGAGAGCTTGAGTAATCATTCATGTCCCTAACTCTACAACTCCAGTTTTAATAGTTTAATGATGAAGAAAGCTATCAGAATTTTGCTCAATAAATACTTGTAAATGTCACAGAATAGAACAGAATTAGCCCAGTATCTAGCCTTTGTGTTTTCTGTCTAGCATTGTAAGAAGCCATTGCTTTTAATGGTTACACAGAGGAATAGCAAACTCCTGAACAGCTTTCAAAGGCATTAAGGAGATTTAGTCATGTTCAACAGAGCATTAGACATTTATGTATTTCATTGCTTCTCAGTTTCCTGAAAATTTGTAAGTTGCTGATTCTTACAGAATGATGGTATACAGAATCAACTTTAATGTGAACTAACCAAAAGTTTATATACACCACTATTCCACAGAAAGAAAAATTCTTCTGAAAAGAGACTTGCCATATCCCACCTTTTTAAATAATAAATCCTTGACCTTCAGAGTATGTGTCATTTAAGACCACACAAATTAGGATGCACAAATTAAGTGCCATCGTCCTCAACATTGGTGGATGGAATAGAAAGAATGTGGTAGTTTGTTCTCTGAGTCTATTTGGAGCACCTTGGTGCAGCCCTGACTCTTGAGTTACAAGGTGGGGTGTATACAGGAATTCACCTGCCAAATTTAGAGCTGTCAAGCTCCTCCCTTTACTTAATTAGATGGCATCTTTTAGCCAGCTCTGGAGCAGAAGAGAAAGTTCCTTATACTTGTATTTACAACCTTATATACATAAGAATAATTCCCATATTCTTTCTTATATGTCATCACATAAGAAAAGTCCTTCCACTGGGTGTTTCAGAGAGAGGCTCAATTTTCAGGTGAACATAACACACAAGGCTTTGAAGAACCTGTTCCAGCCCCATGCTTCTGTCTCTGGTGAATCCTTTTACCCCCCACACCTCTGGCCTACACCCCAGCTCTTGTATGCATAAATAAATAAATCTTTAAAAAAAAAGAAACATTTTTCTAAAGTTCTGGTGTGATTTAGGAAAAAAAAAAAACTGAATTTATCAAAGTTTCATGTGCCCGAATTCCAACGTATTCAAACTGAGCACAAAAGCAAGCAGTGTGCCTATTAGCACCTATTATTCCTTAATTAGTGAGCATTTAATCTTAGTTCTCAAGCAATCAAGTGTTCTGGGAAGAATATATAAATATATCAGAATGGTAAATAGATGTGTTCTGAAAAACGACTTCATGAAGTTATGAACATTTCAAATCTCCATGATGAAAATGGAAGATAAATTATAAAATAAATACTAAGTAACAATCAACTGGAGAAATTTGCTCAAAAAATAAATGTAAATAAATAAATAAATAAGCTTACAAGAAAGAAACACTGGTACATTACCAGATCCAGTTATAGTCAAAGTGGGTTCTTAGATCAGCACTTTTATAATTGTTTTTTTAAGATTTATTTATTTATGCATACAAGAACTGGGGTACAGGCCAGAGGTGCAGGGGAGGGCGGTTTAAGAGGATTCACCAGTTGACAGAATGGGGAACAGAACAGAAAGATTGACTGAAATACGCAGCTGAGGGGAGCAGCAAGCTGGTCAGGAGAGGTCTGCTGCACCATGTGGATGGCTCCCTGGCTGGGGATCAAACTTGTGCTGCAGTGGCTGGGGATAGTTTCATAGGTTGTGTCTTAACACTTTGCACTACCAGGGAGGCCCAGCACTTTTGTATTTAAACAAGGCAGCAATTGCAGCCCTCAGGATGCTATATAACCTTGTGGGGGAGGGCAACAGAATACTTGGTGATAGTAAGCACAGGGCCTGACAAGGGGGAGGGGCACAGGAGGATAGGCTGCCAAGATCCCAGTGGGGTGTTGGCTTCCAAAATGATGGTTTCAGGTCTCAACCCAGCAGCCAAACCACATTCCCAGAGGAAGCCAGACTTTCTCAGGGGCACTTTGGGGTACCTGAGATGATAGGGTGCCTCTGGTGCCAAAGGTCCCTTCTCCTGAACTCTTCCTTGAGGATTCTGGTTCAGGTCATCTGTCATACAAACCCCAACACTGGTGGATCCTACACCCTCCTTTAGGGGGACTAAACTCTGGGGCAAAGTGTGTGTGGCAGAGACACCACCTGAGAGCAGAACGTAATTGCTGCATGCCTTCCTCTTACTTTTAAGATTTTTATTTATTTATGCTTACAAGATCTGGGGTACAGGCCAGAGATGTGGGGGGGGGGGTGAGAGGATTCACCAGAGACAGAGTGGGGAACAGAACAGGCAGACTGACCAAAGTACACAGCTGAGGAGGCAGCGGGCAAGTCAGGAGAGGTCTGCTGTGCCATGTGGGTAGCTCCCAGGCTGGCCGGGGATCGAACTCATGCTGCAGAGGCTGCGGATTGCTTCATAGTGCAGGGCTTAACCCCTTGCACCACCAGGGAGGCTTGCCTTCCTCTTATTTGTAAAGATAACATGGGAAAGTAATTTCACAACCTCTCTTGGAGTTTATTTGGTGTTTGGTGTCTTCAGTATTAGGAAACCCTGATCTGTCACTCACATTATGTGGGGGCTGCATTAAGTTGCACTGTGGTGCCCAGATAGACACAGGGACCAGGCCACCCATTCATTTTAGTCCATTCTGCAATATTGAGAACAATATAGCCTCTGTTTGCTCATTTTCCACCCACCCTTCTTCCCTTTAATCAAGGGAGGAAGATGAGACAGAGAGAAAATGGAGTTGATTGATTTTTACCTGAGCTACATTGAATATAACTTAAAATAATAAGCAGAACACTATTACATTATTTTTCTTTTTTTTCTAACTACCATCAGGCTGGCATCAGGCTGCTTTATCCAAAGTTGACAAGGATGCTCAGACACTTAGATGACATGAGCTCCTCCAGACAGGTCAACAGAGGGGTGTGGTCCTTGCAATGGGGACAGAGTGTGTCTTGAAATCTGACTTATTTTGATTGCTTTGTCCTTCAGTGCCAACAGTGAGGGTTCTCATCACTTCGCCACCAGTGGAATCTTTTAAGTCAGCAGCGGCTCTAATTATGCACCAATTAACCTTAATTAAGACAGTTCTTGTGTAACAGCACACCCAGAGAGTTCACTAAACAAACAGCTTGACAAACACTGTCATTTAAAATCATTTCCAAACATGTCACTTTCTTAATTAGGAAGTCAGGTTGTGAAGATTCTATAGTCACAGACATTATTTGGAAAAATTAGAGTAGAGAAGATGGGGTCAGTTCCTTTTCATGCTCCTTAAATGCATTGGGCACCCTGGAACATATTGCAATGAATGGACCCACAGGGCGGCCATGTGTACTTGTGTACCAGACAGGCAATAAAATGATATCAAATTACTGAGGTTGATTTTATTTTTCAAAGAAATACTGGAAAGTGAACACAGGCATTTCACAAAAATAACAAAAGACCTTAAGAGTCCTCTTTTCCCTGATGCATTAAACTGAAAATTACACATAAAGTATAAGTTTGATAGAAAATGACACAAGTTTGGTGTTTTTAAACTAGATCTTTGACATACTTATAGTATGGGGTTCTATTTTTAAAAAGATGGGTTTCTATTCATTCAAGATATGATATATGATATTCTACAGATTTTTCATATTGAATTTACACATTTTTAATGTATTTTATATTTTTGTGGTTTTTGCAAATGGAATCTTTTTTCCAGATTTAATTTCATCTTAAAATACTCTAATGTGAAATCTATCATGCAAAAAAGTACAGAATATGTATATGTAGTATTTTCATATTTAACACCCAGCTAATGAAATAGAATATTAATAATAATTTTAAATCACTGAGTTGTCATCCCTAAAATTACACCTCCTTCTTCCCTCTACTCCAGAAATATCTTTTCCTAAATTTATGCTAATAATTTGCTTTGCTATGTTTCAAGTTCCCACACATATGTATGGTATAAACTTATATGTATAAATAATATAAATACATATGTATGGTATAAATCATGTGTGATTTTGCACATTTTTGGCATTTGTGTAAGTGGAATCATACCATGTCTTCTATTATTCAGTTCTTTTCATCTATAGATTGTTAGAAGGTATGATTATCTACTCCATGATATTGAATATTTGGCCTGTGTTGCAGTTCTAGAATAACCCCCAAGATTTCTGCAGGTGTATATATACATTTTCCTATTGATTCAAACACTAATTGAGGGGCTGCTAAAAGGAACTTTGCAGATATAGTTAAATTCTCTAAATGGTTGCCTTTAAACTAGGGAGATATTTATGTGTGGGCCTGACCTATTCAGGTGATCCCTTAAAAGAAGTCAGAGAGATTTCAAACAAAAGAGGACTACAGAGTAAGGAACTGCTGGCAACCTCTAAAACTGAGAGGACCCCACAGCCTTTGGCCAGAAGAAAATGGGGACCTCAGTCCCACAATTCAAAGTTTTTGGATTCCGCTATCAGCCACCAAGCTTCAAAGATAACCCTGAACTCCAGAGGGAACACACACTGATCAGCTGAGAGAATTCAGCAATGCCAAGCATAGACTTCTCCCAGAAAGTGAGACAATAAATGAATTATGTTAAGCAGTATGATCTGTGGTCATGTGTTGTGCACCAGTAGAAAACTAATGCTTGGGATTCCCCTGGTGGCTAGACGGTTGAGTGCCACGTTGTAAAGCTGTCTGCAGCCTCTGCAGTGCGGATTCAATCCTGGTCGGCCAGAGAGAGTCCCACATGGCGCTGCAGACCTCTCCTGTCAGGCCCGCTGCTCCCCTCCGCAGTGTATTTCATCAGTCTGCCTGTTCTGTTTCCTGCTCTGTTTCTGGTGAATCCTCTTACCCTCTCGCGCATCTGGCCTGTACCCTGGTTCTTGAATAGATAAATGAATAAATCTTTAAAAAAAAAAAAAAAACTAATGCAGGGTATTTGCAGAATTGTGCTGTTATAGTTAATGCTGCTCTGAATACATGCCTAGGAATAAAATTGAATGCAAGGATTACATGATATGCACATTACTGGATGATGTCAAATTATTTCCCAACATAATTTTAATTTATACTGACACTAGCAATCAAGACAGTTTTCTTTGTCTCACATCCTTTCACGAACATAGTATTGGCAGGACTTGAGTTTTTGCTAAATTAATGACTATGCAATGATATATAATCACTGGTTTTAATTTGCAAGTCTCTGAATTATTAATGACAATGAGCATCTTTCCATGATGGTGTGCTGTTTTTTATTTCTTTTCCTGTGAAATGTATTTTCAAGGGAATTTTTCATATTTATTCATAAGAATGGTCAATCATTTCCCTATTAATCTAATACCCCAGCTTGAACTTTCCAGTTTTCCAGGTTCCTGAGTCTGCTTTTGGGTCTCTTTGCTGTGTTTATGTAGATAAGTGTCTATACTTACCTGTGTTACAAAGTGAATGTGCCCTTTGTTTTTCCATATACATTTTAGAATGAGCTTATCATGATTCATTTAAAAATGATATTTGATTTCTAAAACTCATTTTAAAAACAAATGACATCTACAAGATAGTGAATTTTTTATTATGAAAATAGCATGTCTATATATTTAGTTTTTTTAACGTTATTCCTAGATATTATATATCTCCTGTGAAATGTTTGACCTCTGTAGCAAATATATTTATTACCATTAAATGTGGTGTCTTTTTAATTACATTTCCTCTAATTGTTTAGGGATAATGGATAGAAATAAAATTGAATTTTTTCATATTAATCTTATATACAGAAAATTCACTAAATTATTTCATTAATTCTAGTGATTTACCAAATATTTGGGCAAACATTAGATGTTTCTGTTCTGGTCTTTTTGATTGAGGCTAACTTGTAAATCAGTGGACTTTGATTTGAATGAGGTATATTGACCTCCATCATGTGGGTGGCTCTTAACGAATCAGTTAAAAGTGTGAATAGAGTAACTTATTGACTTTCCTTATGCAAGAAGGAATTTTGCAAACAAACAGCAAGACTTGAACAACAGTGTTGCCTCTTCCCTGGGCCTACCCTACAGATATCATAGTTTGTAGTCTCTGAATGGACCAATTCTTTAAAATGAATCTTAAGATCAATTGATAGATACTGATAGATATAAGTTTATAGAAGACATGTAAATATATTCAAATATCCTATTTAGTGTATTTCTATTTTTCTGGAGAATCTTCACTAATACAATGAGAAAAAATATTTTGTGTTTGTTTCCTTTTTTAGTAGAAACCCATTATCAGTTAAGGAAGTTACCCTCTGTTCTTATTTTGCTAAAAGTGGTTGTTAAATTTTGTAAAATGCTCTTCTTACTCTATTGTAATTATCATAAAGTTGCTAAACTTTTCTTTTCAATGTGCTAATATGGAGAATCATATCACATCATAATCTCATATATGAATAATAAATCCCAATTGGTTGTGATGTATTATGCATTGCTTTATTTTACAGTGCTGAATTTGTTTTATTATTGATGGGGGTAGAGTTATATCTATGTTCAGAAGTAATAGAATTATAATTTCCATTTAACCTGCTGCCTACCCTGATTTTGTTATCAAGGTGTTATTACTTGCAAGACTTGAGTTTTAAAGTATGCACTATTTCCAGTGCATACTGGAAAGAATTTTCTTAAGTTTAAAATTATCTACTACTTAAATATTTGGTATCTTTTTATTTAAATGAAATGGGACAAGATTAAGACAACTCAAATTTTGTTTCCTAGAATTATTTGCATTTTTAGGAATTTTATTTCAATTCCATTAAATTTTCCAATACGTTGGCACACATTTCTCCATAATTATCTCTAATATCATTTTATTTGCATCTTTAGAAATGCAAATTTTATATTGCTATCCTTCTTTGTGCCCCTTTTTCTTCATAAAGAATAATCTATTAAATAAATTCCTGTTCTTCATTCTTTCCATTTTTAAGTTTATAATGCTTTATTTTGTTTTTTTTTATTTTTGTTACCTTATTTAAGTTGAAATCTTAGCTCATCAATTTTCAAAATTTCCTTATTTTCTGTTATAAATCTTTGATGCTCTTATTTTCTAAGAATGCTTACATGTATCACACAAATTTTAATGAATAGCAATTTTATTATTATTTAACACTAACAACCTATTAAATAAATATGCCGTTTGCTGCTTCTCTTGGCCTGTAAATGTGTGACCCTCTCTAAATGGGATTATCTCCTGTTCTGCATTCTTCATGCTGTGCTTTACTTCTGTTTCAAAACATTACCTTCCATATGAGACCAATGATGACTAGCAATTTACAAGAGAAATTTCTAATAGGTCTGGTAGGCAATGATTATCCTTTTTTCCTATTCCTTTCTAAATTCAGTGATCAACTGACACTCAGTAGATATATTATAGCTACCAGCAATTGGACTGAGAAAATGTTGATCTTACCTTGACTATTCTACCTCACTTAATTTTACTATCAGTAAGCTTTGTTCTGAAATTCTTTGGATTTTATCTCTATGCATATAAGAACATTTTATTTATTATTTATTTTGTTATCGAATCTTAGTATCTTCTGAACCAACTGGACATATGAACAGAACAGAAGCTCTCCTTTTCTTCCATATCTGCCTGGAAGGGATTTAACAGGCTTCAAGAATGTACAAAGCTGAAGAAGTTGTATGATACCTTTTTAAATACTTTATCTTTCTTTCTCAAAACTGTGATGTGTAAGTGTTCATTATAGGCAACTTGCCTTCAGATTTCTGCTGTTCAAGGAGAAAATTGTCTTTCATTGGTTTTAAATTCTTTCAGCATTTCCTAATCCTCCACTTATATGTTAGAGTGAGTGGCCTTTTGTAAGATTTTGGCACCTTCTGATACCTGGACTCAGGCAAACTATTTTGACTGCAAGTAACAGAAATAATCACATAAACATAAACCAAAAAGGGAATTTTTAGTAAGACACAGCGTTTTTTTTTAATGGACTCTGTGACCTTTTAGGCCTGAGAAGGCTTGAGAACCAGCAGTGGAAACTACCTAAAGACTGTTAGAGTCAAAAAGTTACTCTGAGTCCCAAAAATAAAGTCTCAAGAGAGAAACATATCTATTGAATATGCTTGGAACAGATGTTCATTTACTTTCTAATCACGATGCAACAGGGTAGAGGCAAATTATGAAAAGGAGTTGGGGATCAATTGACCTGGGTGTGGCAAACAATTCTTGGAGGGAAAAAGGAGAATTGATCATGCACTAAACACTTGGGAATTTCTGCCAAAATTTGTAGGGAAAGGAGTCAAACCAAAATGATTCTAATGTAATATATAGTTTTATGCCAGCAAGTGGAGAGTAAAGATTTAAAAAATGTTTTTTATTAAGGAAAAAAAGCACATCACAAACAGCTGATATCAAATCAAATTAATTAAACACAATGAAAAATAACATCCCAAGTTAAATGAAGACCTGACTTGGGAAACAATAATTTAAGATACAATTCCAAATGCATATTGGTGAATGAAGAAATAAATAATATATTGCAAGCACTCAGCAGAAACTAAACAAAGGTGAAAAACGATATGTAAAGAAGAAAATTAGGTTGACCTTTGAATTATTTTATGAAATTTAGTTGCCAGGACCCCTAAGTAACTCAACGTCTTGAGCAGAAAATTTGAGATTCCCATAATTTAAAACAAGCCATTTTCTTTCATGTGTATAAACCAAAGAAATTCTCCTCCCTTCCTTGTGAGGGAAAGTGTTTTACCAACTGAGAGCACCTGTTTCTTCAGCTTTTAGCCTGTGACAGGCCCACAACTCCTTGCCAGCTAGCTCCTTGATGCTCGCCAGCCTTGAGAAGACCCTCAACCGCAGCCCCACCTGTAGACCATCCCACTAAAGCATGTTGCCACCTGGTAATTTCTTTCACAGCAAAAAGATAATTTTCTGTCATAGCACCTTTCAGAATTTGTACTTAAATATTCAATTGGGGGGCCTCCCTTGATGATGCAGTGGTTGAGCGCTGGGCTGCGAAGCTACCAGCAGCCTGTGCAGCACTGGGTCGATCCCCAGCTGCCGGTGAGGGTCCCACATGGTGCGACAGACCTCTCCTGCCTCGCCGGCTGCTCCCCTCAGCAGTGTATTTCGTCGGTGTAGGGTAAGGTAAAAGGTATCAGGTTTTTCTGCCCTCTCGCCATTAGGATAGATGATGGAACCCTGTGATCCTGAATGCATGCCTGATGGCGGGCACCTGGAGTAGGGTGTGGGCATAGATAGATGGGATTCAACTGGGTTTTTAAGGGCAGCGTCACAGGGGCGCCAGTAGAAGCCAAAAGAGAAGCTGAGAGAGAAGCAAGAGAAGCAGAAGCCGAGAGAAGGCCGGAAAGCCCAGATAGAGTGAAGACTTGCTGGGGGCTGGGAGGTCTGCCAGCCTCCCGGCCCCCGCAGCACCCCTGCCTGCTGTGTACCTGGTAATCCCAATAAAAGCCTGCAAAAATCCACTGAGGACTCTGACTCCTCCTTTACCCGGTCTGCTGGATCATAGAAAACCTGCACCGTGTCCATTCCTGCCTTTACAGTCGGTCTGCCTGTTCTGTTCCCTGCTCCAGTTCTGGTGAATTCTCTCACCCTCCCATGCTTCTGACTGTACCCAGTGCTTGTATAAATAAATAATCTTAAAAAAAAAAAAAAGTGTACTTTAAAAAAAAACTAGGTGCTACATCTTGAAAAAAATATTCAATTGGGTTTACTGTTAAATATCAAGTTTCCACATCAAGGTATAAGATTCATGAGGCCTGCCATAAATTCAATTTTTTCTACTGTTGCACAGCCAGTGAGGAGCCTGGTATCTGTGGAGTATATTCAATAAATGTGGGGGAAGAGAAGGAATAGGGTGAAGGGATTTGTGTTATGGAAATAGAATTGATGAAGGCAGGCAGCTGGGGCAAAAGGGAAAGAACAGTGAAAGGTAGTAAGACAGAGTCAGCTCAGGCTACTAAAGTGAAATGCCAGAGATTAAGTGGCTAATAAAACAACAGAAGTTCATTTCTCAAGGTTGGGGGATGAAAGTTTAAGATCAGAGCACCAGTGTAGCTGGGTTCCGGCGAGGACCCTCTTCTAGGTTGCCAACCACATGCTCGTCCTATCTCCACGTGACAGAGAGCAGAGCTGTGGAAGAATACTCTCCGGAGGCTTTTTATAAAGGCACTAATCCCATTAATGAGGACTCTATCCTCAAGACATCACCTAACCCTCATTGCCTTCCAAAGCCCCCACCACCTGATACCCTTACATTGTGGGAATGAGTTTCAATATATGAATTTGAGGGGCCTCAAACATTCAGGTTCAGTGCAAGGCACAGGAACTGAGGGGGGAACATAAGGGGTCTGCTGGGGGAGATGCTTTCATATCTAATTAGGGGGTGTCCGGTTGTTATATATGGCCAAGCAGAGTTGGAGAGATAGAAGGAGGAGTTTGTGAAAACATGGACAGAGCAGGGTTGACAGATGAGACTATCTTTCACTAATCCCCATAAAAATTCCCCTTTTACATTAATTTTTATTGAATCAGTGGAAATTGATCATGTATTCCAAAGTGATAGATTTCAGTTAGGAACATCTCTGTACCTGTATTCTCTTCAGAGCTGATGACAAAACCTGTTGTTGCTCAAAAAAGCAGTTCTTTATATTAAGTCTGTTCCATTTAACGTTAGCCTTAGAAGAGATATGATATCCAACAAACAACTTCCTGGGAACAACAATCTCTCTGGCTCCTTCTGTATTGGGGACGTTTTGATTACCCAAGTGACAAGTTTTGGGATTTACTCTCCTCGTCACCACAGTACATTGTTTGCTGAGGTCAAAGCATAGTGTATCTGTGCGTATATATATATATATATATATCTCACAGAATATTGGCTTGGGGGGATTGTACACACTAGGCAGTTCAAATAGGGTTAGACAAAGTCACAAGGCACTCAGTGCATTGCACTACCAGGACATCCAGGGTTCTGTGCTGATAATTGTTCATAGAAGTTCCAAAATCAATAGTGAGAGAAAAGCAACTATTAAGACTCTTTAGGAAACAGTGCTAATACAAGATGGTGGCTAATTCCTAAATTTTTGTTTCATCTCTCCCTTGCAAACAGATTCATCTTTAAAATCCACATAGGGGGCCTCCCTGGTGGCACAAAGGATTAAGTCTCAGCACTGTGAAGCTATCACCAGCCACTGCCGCAGAAGTTCGATCCCTAGCAGACCTCTCCTGTCTCACCTCCTGCTCCTCTCAGCAGTGTATTTCAACCAATCTGCCTGTTCTGTCCCCCACTCTGTCTCTGTGAATCCTCTCACCAGCCCCCACACCTCTGGCCTACACCCTAGCTCTTGTATGAATAAATAAATTAAATTGAAAAATAAATAAATAAAATTCCCATTTTTTAAAAATTTCAGCATTTTTTAAATTCATTAAATATTATAGGTAGAATGTGAAATAAAGGAAAACAGACCTATGTTAGAAGTCATATTGTCAATCAGTGATTAAACAACAATTATATATAATAGAACAATGCTATAAATTTAATTATTTATGTACATTCCTATTTTTGCCAACTTAATGTCTACTTTTTTTTATAAACTAGGTGCATACTTTATTCAGATTTCCTTAGCTTTTTTTTAATATCTACTTTTTAAAATAGTTTTGTTAAAATCTCATGTTTCTGTGTTCATTCATTATCCTTATAGTTCTGCAAGTTTTGCTTTTATTAGTTGAAGTTTCTGTTGTTAAAGTCTATTATCTGCACAGCTTCCCATTGGCTTGTTCTTTTTACATAACTATATAGTTACATGATTTCTCCTGTAATCCTAGTAACGTCTTATATTTTATTTTGCCAGATATTACTTTCCTTATACTGCTATTTTCTTTAGTATTTATTTTGCTTTTATGTCTTTATTTCGAATTTTTCTATTAGGTATTCTTTCAAGTGTTTGTTTTGTCTTATGGAAACAGCCTACTTCAAATTCAATTTTACAAACTGTTATTTTTAATAGAAAAGTTTAATCTATTCACATTGTTTGTGTGTCTATTGGGATCACCTTATTTTTGGTGACAAACATGCTTTGCTTTATTACTGTTACTCTCTTTCTCTGCCACTGTTGACATGGTAAAATGTTCCATTTCTCTCTTTTTTTTTTATTTGCTTTGTAATAAGTTGCTTTGCTTATCTGTTTGTTTTTGTTTCACAGTTGCCTCATTTGACCTTTTAGGACCTTAATCTGGAGCAAATGTCTATTACCAGCCGCCATATTGAAAACATGGCAGATCCAGGCCCAGTTCATTGACCCAGGCTGCCATGGCTGAACACCCTGATGTGTTGGGCTTCAGCTCACTAGGACCTTGATCTCACAGATTGACAGAAGAATGCCCCCTTCCCATCACAAGTGAGAACATCTTCCTAAGTTCCTGTCATCTCCTGTAGAGTCCCTTTAACTCTCTTTACTTGAAACAGCCAAAGTCTCTCATAACTACTTCACATTGAAAGTGCAAGAACAGCAAAAAAACAGTTTTACCTTCTGCTCTGTTTACCATTTTGCTAGTCCATTCTGTTCTTTACAGAAACATTTGTCTTTTATTGGGTCCAACAAAGTCTTGGTCTGTATATATTTTTTTCATCTAACTAGGATTGGAGTAAAGATGCAATCTTGATCTGGAGATTCTTCTCTTTCTGAGTCTATGGCATGGCCTGCACATTGGCTTATCTCTCTCTAGCCATTCCTTTTGAATCTCAAAGGCTGTTTTGGAAGTCAGAAAGCTGAACATTGTTTCTTCTTTTCATTTCCTCTCTAATGATCTATTTATCCTCAAGGCAAAGTGGATGCCTCTTACTGAGAAGGGGAAAGGTCATTATAAAGAGTAAAAGCTCAAAAATTACTATTTTGAGATGTTTTCTATGTATCCTTAATGAGGTACATGCTTCAAAGCCTAGCTTAAGCCACTCATGTGTGCATGGAATTAAACACAGACTGTTCTAGAAACAACTGCTGAGACTGAATTAATGTGACTTATTGACTTTTTCTAGCATTTTCTATTCCCTCTCTTGTGTCAGTTATAGAGACTTGAAAAGATGAGGAGGAGCACATTCCTTAGTCCTGCTTCCCTTGGGGACAAAGACCTATGAAGGAAGGAGGTTTATATAACGGGAAGAGAAAGAGATGATAGAAATGAATATACCCCAATAGGATCAATTTTTGGCTTTGGTGGGGTTGGATAGAGACATGATACTTTAGTAACAATTGCTGCTGTGACATTTAAGAATCAAATCAGAATTATATGAATTATATGCAAAATTATTGAATGAATGAAAGCTTTTAGTGTTTTGAAACTTGTATTATCTTGCAAACAAATTAAGTTTCAGTGAGGACTATTCAAAAAGTTCTAAAACAGCAAATTTAAATTGCATTGTCAGAATGTTATCAGCAACATGTCTGACTATGCAATTTAAATTTGGTGTTTAATTTTTTTTTAAAGATTTATTTATTTATGGATACAAGAACTGAGGCACAGGCCAGAGGTGTGAGGGTGAGAGGGTTCACCAGAGACAGAGTGGGGAACAGAACAGGCAGATTGACTGAAATACACTGCTGAGGGGAGCAGAGGGTGAGTCAGGAGAGGTCTGCCGCTCCATGTGGGTCACCTCCCCTGACCGGGGATCGAACTGGTGCTGCAGTGGCTGCAGACAGCCTCACAGGTTGTGTTCCAACTCCTTGCGCCATCAGGGAGGCCCCTAAATTTGGTGTTTTAGAACACCCCAAGTTTCCTGGAATAGTTAGATAAGTTCCCCCTCTCCACAGTGAGTGACAAAGCTCAATCTGCTAAGGAATCTTGGAAGAGAAAATAGGATTGAGAATTGCAGGCCCAGGAAGGTATGTATGACTCAGCTCCTAAGACATGATTCCAAACTGTTGAGGGAGCCCTGAATCAGGAGAGGATTAGCTTGCACTTTGGAGAAAATCAGGAGAGGTTCTAGAATTTTCACCTTACTTTATCTCTATGTTCTCTTTTTTTGCTAACAACATAGACTCCACGTGAAACTGAAGGAACAAAGAGAGCTCCAAACTTATTCCTCTCTAAATCCATTTTTTTCTGATGTGGAAGTAGTGAAAGCTAAAATCGATATCTTCTGACTAAAAGTTTAGACTTGTGTGACTGGAACTTACAAAGCTTCCAGCTACATTGCTCACATGCAATTGCTTGTGGCAATTGGGTCCTCTATTTTGAGCTGGAGTTTTCTCATCTATAAAAAGGTGAATGGGGGGCCTCCCCGGTGGCGCAGCAGTTGAGCGCTGGGTTGCAAAGCTGCCCGCGGCCTCTGCGGTGCCGGTTCGATCCCCGGCTGCTCCCCGGCCACCAGAGGAGGGTCCCACATGGCGCGGAGACCTCTCCTGCCGCCCGCTGCTCCCCTCAGCAGTGTACTTCGGTCCTTCTGCCTGCTCTGCTCCCCGCTCTGGCTCTGGTGAATTCTCTCACCCTCCCACGCTTCTGACTATACCCAGTGCATGTATAAACAAAACAAACAAACAAATAAATAAATACTACATGCCTCTTTAAAAAAAAAGGTGAATGGGACTAGATAGATGAATCATAAGAGCATTATTATGTGAAGACTCTGAAAAGCTTGCTGAGTTATTATTTTCCAGAGTATTTACTTTGCCTTACCTGGGGATGGACTGGGTTGGGCTGGAGGGTCGGTGTATATTTCCTTTTCCGACTCTAGGGGGCAGCAGCTTCTCGGGTGAAGAGAAGTCACTGAAGCATGTACAGCATCTAGGGGATACTTGCCATCCTCCATCTCTTAAACCCAGAGGTGAGGATCCGCCAAAAATGGACTTTTCAAAAGAAATACAAAATCTTCAGAAATCATGCCCCGACTCTAAAGAAACTATGACTCCCGGGAGATCCCCAGAATGTGAAAATCATTGGTGCGATGATAATATTTCTCCTGAAGGGTTTTCCTTAGATTTTCCTGGATGGGATTGTGGTGAGAGCAGATTTATTTTTGACAAGTACACACACATGGCATCCTCTTTCTTGATGACAAGAACTTTTTATTTTTCCAAACTGTGCCTGGCAAGCCCCAAAGCCAGAGAGTGCTGATGTTACACAATGCATTATAAGTGATAACCGAAGCAGTACTATTTCCCAGTCCCTCCTGACTTCATCAGGGTGTGTTGCATTAGCACTCAGGAGTTTCCTGCCTAGTAGCAAATCTGCGTATTTACTTATGTTTTCCATTTTCATTAGCTGGAAGGAAGGAAGCTAACTTAATAGCAGAAGACTCAGATAATTCTAACAGAATCGTCAGCTTTTAATTTTCTTTTCTCCCCCCAGTGTGGCTTTAAGCCCAGTGCTTACAGCAGAAGCCTTTGAAATCCTTGCAGCTAGGAAGTTGAGGTTTCTGAAGGAATGAATATGCATGACGCACATAATCTGCAATTTATTAGCCTGCTTCACTGGTCATTATTGAGATTTGATTGTAATGTTTAGTGGCATTAACATCCTCTCCACATCTCCCTAACAACATTTATGGTCAGTAATAATATTAGTTCAGTCCTTGAGCTATGCTCTGCAGAATGAATCTGCTAAGGCTCATCTTGCCTCATTACTCCTAACAGGGCTCCTGTAGTCATGTCACACTCCAGTGACATCCCAGACAGAACGACATCTTTTAAATATTTTCTCTGACATATTTCACTTTAAATGCTAGCCTTTCCATCAGTGCTATGCACCAGGAAGTGACAGATTATGGAGAAACACTTGCTTCTGCAAGTGAGGAGGAATGTAGGATGTTACAATATTGGGGGGCTGGAGAATAGGTCTATGAATATGTCCAGATAGCCCCTTTGAAGTCATTTCCTCAGTCCAGGTGGACACTGATGGTGCCCCACCCAGATGCCCTCAGGTCACTCTCATTGGCACTGAGCACCCATTGCTCCAGCTTTTGCTTGCTTTGCTTCTAATGACTGCCTCCTGCTACCACAGACATCGCAGCTGCTAGGCTGCCCCCCAGAGGAGACCACACTAATGACTGTGCAGGCTGCGAAAATCCAGCTCCTCTGCCTTGAGGTGGGATGAACTCTGAGGAGTAATTTATGCTTCTCAGTCCCTCTTGGGCTCGAGCTGTAGCTGGTTTTTCACTGGAAATCACCCCTGTGCTTGGCTTCCTCCCTCTCCCTTTCCTGCTTCCCACCATTGCTTGCCTGCCGAGCTCTCTGGGGAGCTCTTCCTTGACAAATCACTTGAACAAGAATGTCTGGCTCAGGGTTTGCTTCTGGGAAAAGCCAATCTCAGATGCATTAGGAAGGCTTTTGATTCTCCATCTGTGTGCAAACCTCGCGGCCATTCTGCTTCTGAATTTACTCCTCCACAGCAGGACAATCTTTCAGCAGTCCAGAGTAGATAGCTTCCCAAATGTCTCTAGTGCCACTCAAGACCAATGGTCTTTGGACTTCTGTCCAAAACCACCTAAAAAGAATCAACATTTTTTTTGTTGTTTTACTACTCACTACTGTCACTTATGTATGCACTTCTATTGTAATGGTTGATAAGAAGTCAACGATTTCAAGTACTTATTTAAAAGTTCCATTTTATACTTCAGGAAACTAAGTTCAAAAAGGTTATGAAAACTGAACAAATTCCCACACCCAAAACATATAAGACCTTTAACCCAGGCTTTCAACTCCAAGTCCAGTAAATTTTTCACATACATTACTATGTTATCCCCACTGGCAGCCAGATCGTGATATTCCCAAAGGAATATAAGTAGTGTGTCTTTGAGGAGTATCACGATCATGTCTGCAACTGGACAGAGACGAAGCCAGTCTACAACCACAACAGAGACTGACAACCCCTCTTTGAACTAACACGTGACACCTATTTTCACCAATGACAACCCTGACTTAGCTTTGGTCTCCCTGTCTCCCAGATAAATTTCACTCCAGTTTCTTGACAGCATCTAACTTGAGCCAGTTCCTTCCTCCTTGATTTCTCTTTAGATGCATTCAAAGCCCAAATCTTATCAGAAACCCTTCCTCCAGCCCCCTACTGTGATGCTCTCAGGCTTCCTCTGAGTTCTAGACCTCTTTGCTGCAGCAACCTAAATAAACCTAATTTCATTCACTTTAAGCATGTTCCTGATAGTTTCACCAGCAAGATTTCATCATGCATCAAATTATTTCCCAAAATAATTTCTCCTCTGAATAATTATACCATTGCCTACAACAATGTTTCATGAACTATTGGGCTTTATTAATTGTAAAATGCACATGTACCAGTAAATATATGAAAACACACTGCCAATTAAACTGTGACACTATGTCTTTATGATAGCCCTGTGCGATGCACGAATCAATCACATTGACTTCTTTTAATTTATTTCACGTGTTCAAAATCATGTGACCATTCTCCCCCACCCCCACCCTGCACTTACATTTACAGAGCGCAAATGAAGTGATGACCAAGTTTTCTCGGCACAGGCAATGCTGCTAGGTCCTAAATTTCACCAGACCCACAGGGATTGTAAGAATCAAGACGCATCGTGATTCTGGCAATTCTGGGCTGTGGAAAAACACGCCTTTTAGTATTGCTGAAACATATGAATGTGGCTGCAATTAGCTTTTGTTTTGAATAGAATTTTTCATCATACTAATAATTAAGTATAAAATAGAACAAAGTTTTTTTAGAAAAGGAGCAGAAGCAAATAAAATTTGTGTTGACCTTTCTCTCAATTAAAGGAAATATGAAGTCATACAGTTTTCCTTCTTTTTTACAAAAAAGAGAAAATACATTGAACTACAGAGACAAAATGTTCCTTAGAACCTTCACCTAAGTAATGCGTTGTACTGTGTTTTCAATGCATAATCACATATGTTGTTTGAAAAAGGTGCTGTGATCTGATTGAATGATACACTCCAGATAATCCATATAGATAAGTGAGAATAGGGGACTCTTGGGTTAGGTGGAAGAGGATTTTCCTCAACTCCATCCCATGCCAGGAATCAAATGATTATGTGATATTTCCCATCCTCACCCCAACATTAGTGATCCCCTCCATTGATAGTCAACACTGGATGACCTCCTTTCTTCTAAGTGGTCCGACCTTAGCATATCTGGCACGTACTATTGGTACCCCACTACTGACTCCTATAAAGTGCTTTGTCCACTCCCCAGCTGCTATGAGTATTGACTGCAAATGGCTCCAAGGAGCCTTTATTTTAATTGATCTTGAACAACTGAAGTTACTTTAACATTAGGGAGAAAAGAAGGGAGGTAAGTAGATAAATAGGTTATTCTTCCATCCCTTAGGAATGCTCAGAGATTTCAGCCAATAACATTAAGAGGCAGATATAAATTAGCTGTCCTTTGCCTCAAAGTGGGAATTTCTTTGTGGTGTAATTCATGTTCCGGAGCGTTCTATGGAATGAGACTTGAAGCTAAACTCATAGCCCTACTTGGCTTCTTCCCCTGCCTTTACTTGCTACCTTCATTTCTCCTGCTCACATCTCCCTGATGGTCCCCTCATTATCACCTGGATAAACATCCCATCTCCAGATCCAGACCCAAGAGAACCTAAGACAAAATTAAACTAGATTCTAAGGAGGGTCTTTGAATTTTCATTTGAGCCTATTCCCTTCTCTCTCTCTATGTATATGTTCTGTTTGCAGAACCTAAATCAGGAAAGTAAATCTGGCTTCACCTTAGCTAAATTAACTTGACATCCGCTCTCACCTCTGTCTCATGGAGACAAAAAGTAAGAGAAACCTCAAGCTGCATTCTCCGTCCATCCACCCCAAAGTAAGAAAATGAAGAGATGGGGAATTTTCTGCCACTGTCTGGAGATAATTTCAGAGCTTATAGAGAAAATCTTAATGAAAAGGCCTTTTTTTTTTTTTTTTGAGACCTTGGACTTTGCTGACATTCATTCCTGCTTTCAATAAGTTCCAAGCTTGTATATAGTTTTACAAGGAGGCTCCTTTGATTCCCATCATCTTTCTATCTTCTGTCCCTTCCCCAAGGTCATTTGTGTGCAGCTCAACTCCCTCTGCTTTCTTCCCTGCTCACTGTGTTTATTTTTGCCAAACCATTCTTTTTCCACATTTCACTGATTATATTTTGGTTCCTTTTTCTCTGGACAGGGACTGAAAAAGAAAAAAACCCAAAGGATTTGATCAAACTGTCCCTGTGTAGGAGAAAAGGAGAAAAGATATATCCTTTTGAATCGGGGACATAGAAATGTTTTTGAGGTAATGTTTGCTAAAGTTTAAGCTTATTCATCCTCCTCCTCCAACATCTTATTTCCATCACAAAATACCCTTTTCTTTTCTTTTTTTCTTTCTTTTTTTTTTTTTTGTTACTGGTAATTAAAGTATCATTATAGGGCCTCCTGGTGGCACAGGCAGTTGAGCACAGTGCTGTGAGGCTGTCCGCAGCCTCTGCAGCATGGGTTCGATCCCGGCTGGCTGCGGAGTTACACACATGGTGCGGTAGACCTCTCCTGTCTCGTCCGCTGCTCCCCTCACTAGTGTATTTCAGTCAGTCTGCCTGTTCTGTTCCCCTCTCTGTCTCTGGTGAATCCTCTCACCCCCCGCACATCTGGCCTGTACCCCGGTTCTTGTATGTATAAATAAATAAATCTTTCAAAAAATTTAAAAAATAAAGTATCATTATATTGAGATGATTAGTTCAAATTACTCTATATTTAATTTTTAAGATTGTCCTCTCTTTACATTCCATTCTCTTCCTTCTACATAGGGCATCTTTTTACTATACTCACTCCCTGACTTATAGTCCTCAAACTCATTTGGGGGATTCATACAAAATATAAATATAAAAAAAGAAGAACAAAATTCCTGAAGGACACTATCTTTGGGCTTCTTTTGGATACTAGTTTCTCTTGTTCTTGATTTTATGAAAGGAAGAGATTTTGGTAAGTTTTTAATGTCCTAAACAAGCAAAAGATGTCTATTTGATCAGCCATTGTGGAATAATTGACTTTGGAACCATATCTGTTCAAAGAGTACATTATGGCCTCTGTCCAGTCTCTAGGTCATGTCTCAAGGCCATTTGAATCCTTTTGCCTTCTCCTATAACACAAACTGTCAAGGGGAAACTAGATGTACATTTAAATCAGCATTCACAGATTTTCTGTAAAAGGCCACAGAGCAAGAATTTTCAGTTTTCAAGCCATGTGGCCTCAGCATTGTGATCCAAAAGTGGCAACAGACACATAAACAAATGATTATCTCTGAGTTACAGTTACCTTTATTTACAAAACAAGCCATAGGTTGCATTTGGTAAGTGGGCCATAATTTGTTTACCTCTGAATTAAAAGATGAGGAGATTAGAGAGATTAGAAAAGATTAAAAAAAATGAGATGCTGTATTAATGGGTAAAAAAATTAGAGAGGCAGGGAGACATAGAAAATCAAGAGATGTCCTGGATTTTATTCATTGATTAATATTGTTTTTAGTTAAAGGAAAATATTTAATAAAATGTAATAATTTTGCCTTCTTGCATTTTCTTTTCTGTGGTCTATTGACACCTGATGCAAAAGTCTCCTTCGAAGACACAATCTGATACATTCATGCTAAGGTGAGAATGGTTAATAAATCTTCAGATAATTATTCTCAAGGTCATTTGTAATTTAACAGAAGCTAAGCCTACTTAGCATTGAATAGAAGGAAAAGGATATGCAGGAAGAACCGTTGTTAAGAAATTAGATCAATGACAGGGAAGAGAACAAACTTTTGTTGGTCACTTATGGGTACCAATTTCCACGTGCCAATCTCAGATACCCTGGAAAGCACAAGATATTATTTCCATTTTATAGATATGAAAACTGAAATTCAGTATGATGGAGTGACTTGGTCAGGGACAAATCATTGATTAACCGCAGAGTGGAAACCCAATCCCAAGCCTCTCTTTTTCCAAAATATGTTCTCTTCTCACCAAAGGCCATTTCGTCTTCTGTGTTTCCAAAGAGAGTTGGGGGCCCCAGTCCCTTTTAATATTTTATTGCAAGATAGGGATCCCAGACGAAAAATATTCCTGTGCACTTTTTTTTTTTTTGGTAGGCCCCCTCGCCGGCGGCCAGGGAATGAACCTGCGCTGCAGAGGCTGCGGGCCACCTTGCAGCCCAGTGCTCAACTGCTGCGCCACCAGGGGAGGCCCTCCTATGCACTTTTATACATCATTTCAGGATCTTTATACTTTTATTTTTTTTTAAGATTTATTTATTTATACATACAAGCACTGGGTACAGTCAGAAGCGCGGGAGGGTGAGAGAATTCACCAGAGCCAGAGCGGGGAGCAGAGCAGGCAGAAGGACCTAAGTACACTGCTGAGGGGAGCAGCGGGCGGCAGGAGAGGTCTTCGTGCCATGCGGGACCCTTGCTTGGTGGCTGGGGATTGAACTGGTGCTGCAGAGGCTGCGGGCAGCTTCGCAGCCCAGCGCTCAACTGCTGCGCCACCGGGGAGGCCCAGGATCTTTATACTTTTTTGCATGAAATGTCTAGGGTTTCACAAATCTTTCCTAATCCTAGTTTTTGTTTTGTTTTTCTTAAAGAATGTATTTACATATGTGAGTGTGTATACAAATATAAACAGTGTTCATTTTTGTACAATGTTTGATTTCTCTTCTCGGGTTTAGTTCCCATAAAATTCCCACCCCCAAGACACCCATGAACCATCACCATAGTCTCCTGTGCTCTTCCCTCCCCTGTTTTGATCTCTTTCCCTCCCCCTCCCCTGCTGAATGTCTCTGATTTATAGTTTGCCTGCTAGTTTTCCCTTTTTTTTACTGATCCCTTGTTTGGTTTCCCTATCTTCCTCCTATAAGTGAAACCACCCAATATTTTTCTTTTTCCTTCTGATATATTCCCTAAGGGAGAGTTTCTTCAGAAGCATGAAATGGTGTCTTGAAGCAGCTGCCTACTGATTCTTTCACAGATCAGCCCATTAGTTCTAGCTGGCTCCGGACATCTCAAACCAGGTTGTTGGATGGAGAAAAGGTGAATGAGAGAGGGTCAATCTTTGCTGAAATTTTGCTTTTATGAAGTCTTTTAATTGTTGCACATTGTCCATGGGTTAGATAGTAGGCTTCATGTCTCAGATGCACTATGTCACTTAACACGTATACCAACTCCAGTAGGTAGACTTATTACTATAGCTGTATGAAGGACATTGTGGTAGAGAGGCAAAGTAACTTTCTCTTAAGTCACAGTCCCTGAAGAGAAAGGACTCAAACCAAGGAGATACATTTTTCTGGGTATCTGTTCTTAACCACTTAACATGTCCAGGAAAGCTTTCCATAGACCTGAGATGGAGAAAGACAACATTCTCTGTATCCTACAGGAAAACAACTGGCAACCTCTGTGATGAATATTTATAACTTAAAGCGCCTGGTATTTGTACTGTATGCATTGTCATCATTTAAAATGTGAAGGTAAATATTTATAAGCTGCTGTTAAGGAAACTAGACTTCTGGGGAGGAATTTTGAACTCAAATTGCAGCTTGGAGGTTTTCTTTTAAAAATAGAAATATGCAGACTGACTCTAAATGGAAACCTCCCTCCTGTTGCAATTCCTGCTTTTCACCACCCATTTAAGACTCCCCTAGAATTAAGCAGTTGGTCCCCAGGAAAATGACAGCTTTGAAAAAGTTTAGCTACAATAAAGTACTACTTCTCACCCAAGATGAAAGCTGAAGCAGTCAAGACTAGCAATACTAGCAAAGGAGGTAGAACAACTGGAACTCTCTAACATTTCTGTAGAGAGTGAAAAATGGTGGATTTCCTTTGTAAAGTTGTTTGGCAGTTCCTAATAATGTTACATTTCTTCACTTTTCCATGTCTCAGAAATTTCACTCCTAGATATTTAAGCAACAGAAACAATAGCATATATTCATTCAAAGAAAGGTATAAGAATATCCATTGCAGCTTTAACCATAAGATCCACAATTTGGACACAACCCCAATGTCTAACAATGCATGAATGTATGAAAAATAATGATACAGTCATACAACAGAATGCTACTTAAAAAATAGAACTACTGATATATGCTATTAATATATACTACTGCATGGATGAACATTTGCTTTGTTTGGAGCAAATGAAGCCAGAGAAGAAAACTCTATCCTGTATTGCTTCACTTTAATGACACTCTAGAGAATGCAAACTAATCTATAGTAGTAGAAAGCAGATCAGTGGTTTCCATTGCTGGGTGGGGGAATGAAGCAAAAGGGCATGAGGGAATTTGTTGAAGGAATGTCAAGTGTCCCATCTTATTCTGTATCTTTATGGATGTGGGCAACACGAATACATACTTGTCAAAACTCACTAATGTGTATACTTAAAAATGTACCTTTTACTGGATATAAATTATATGTTAATAAAATAATAGTACCAGAAGAAAAATAAAAACAGATTGGGCAATGATGAGCCTCCTTGGTTATCTCGGAGGATAGCCAGGCCTGCCAAAACACAGGCCTCCACAGGTACAGGCCTCCATAGAAGTTACCTTTATGGATACCTCCTCAGTTTCCCTCAGGCATGTGGGAGGGGCCAGGTAGGAAACAGAAGCCTTTGAAGACCTACTGCCCCACTTTTCCAGCTCTCTGAGTGAAGCTGCAAAACAAGGCCATCTTCACAAGCTTCCAAATTCTAAAAGGCAATGAGGAGGAGACCATCTGTCTTGACTTTCCTGAGTTTAGTTCCAGGAGTCCCAGGTTTGAGAAATGACTGTGGAACTCTCACTGTGGTGCTTTATTTTGGTGACTTCAATTTCTTTCATGGTTGAGCAGCTGTTGGTTTGGACTACAATTGGGAATTCGACCTAGGATTGGGAGGAGTTGAAAGGGGCATGCCATACAAGAAGGCACATACCTCAGCAGGTGCACACTCTCAGAGGAACTCTGCCTCTGTGATCCTGATAAGCATCTTCCAGTGTTGCAGCCCCCTGCTAAGGGGAGTACCTTGGACATCTGAGCCAGCAGGGGGAGAGAAAAAGGTCAATCACCACAGCCTCTGTATTAAAATGTCTCTACCAGATTGTCATTTCTGTAGTGAGTAATCCTCCAACACCCTTACTGGATACGGAGACACATCAGCTTGATTTACATAATAATATTTTTTAAAACACATGATTGCTTTGGAGAATTAATTGCCTTCCTTTCCCCACCCCTTCCTTGAACTGAACTGCAGAGTTACAAATACTTTCCCAGAGAGCCTCAGAGGAGGCAAATTTGGCAAAGGAGAGAGAACACAGAACAATCTATACCTTGCAAATGCCAAAAGGAAGAGCAATCTGGAATTAGCTGGCAAGTCAGTCCTTAACTGCAGGATTGAAGGATAGTGAAAGCATCTTAAAAATCATTTTGTATGGGGGAAAAACTGCATTTCCCCCTCTCCCAGAAAACATTGCTGCAATCCGTGTAGATAGGCCTTCTAGAGAACCTCTCCTCCTTTGGAGAGCAGAGCTGCAAAGGGACAGAATGCTTCACTGTGGTGTTTGTTCAGGTGCCAAACAGGCAGACTCACAAGAGGCTCTACAGAGTGGCAAACTGCCAGAACCCCGGGAGCAGTGGCCGCCCTCCTCAGAGCACCTGTTCTTCCTCTCCTTGCATCGCAAACTCTCCACTTTCCCCACCCCTTGCAGCTTGCCCTGCGTGGCTCCATTTTGTATTTCCAATGGCAGATGCCCGCTGCCTCCCTCCCTGCACTTGCAGGTCCTGGGGGAGGGGAAGGGCTGGTCAAAAGCGTCGAGCTCCCCCCCCCCCACCCCAGGCTCCTGCGTTCCAGGTATCCATCAACAGCAGGTGCTGTGACATTATGACAAACACTCAAGCCCTCAGTGACTGGATGCGTGACACGCTGTGTCTCAGAATTGCAGACAACTCATCCATCACCGCCTTGATTATGCTGCTCCAGGTCTCAGGGCTCAACTTTGGGCTCCAAACAGAATTTATTGCAAGATGAACATCCTTATTTTCCAACATGGGCATGTTTAAAATAGCATGATCCAGTTAGAAGATCATGCACACTCAAACTGACCAACCTTGCCTCTCGACAATATTGCAATTAGGTGGACATTGGGCACAAGAGATTCCCATGGAATTTTGATTCCCCCCATCCTCCCACCATTTGCCACAACTGAAGGATGTGTTTTGTTGTCCCTCTGAGTGCTGCATTTGAGGGAAGGCTGTGACTGTCAGCTTTGATAATTAATGAACAGTAGATTCTCTTCTGGACAGGAGAGCGAGGAGAGGACTCTGTTGATGATTAAAAGCTTGGCCTAGCTTGAGGTGAGGCCTAGGTGGTATGAGGCTGTTTGTCAAGTAGCTTTGATTTAGCTGGTAATCAATGAGCAGACACTTGTGAGATGCTTGGGGGAGAGAGGAATGCACAGGTGAGAAAAATCTGATTGTTGCTTAGGAGAACCTCAAAATCTAGCTAGGGATATAATTATGCAAATGTTGATGTAGCAAAATATTGATTAAATGGCTTTGCCTGGAAGAGAAGGCATTCTGGATCCTGACCACAAAAGATTCCTAACACGTTTTCCTTGTTGGATTACTCCCTTCGCCCTAAATATCCAGCATGTTTTCACTCTCCAGACCTGGGCTTGTGGCATTGTCATCACCTGGAGCTCACTCCTCACATATTTCTCTAAATTAGAAACCTGTAATCCTTTTTGGTATAAGACCAGATAGTAAAAATTTTTGGATCTTATGGACCAAGAAGCTAAATGCAGCAGCTGTTCTTGCTGAAAGGTTAATAGTCTTGTTATATTTTACATTTAAGTATGTAAAAGCCATTATTCGCTTGGGGATCATACTAGATGCTGGGCTGGATTTGGCCTGCATGCTGTTAACTGACCCCAAGTTAAGTCTTCTCTGTCTTTCAAAAGCCAGCTCACATCCCAGGTGCTGTGTGATATATACTTTACACCCCTCATCCAAAATTCTTCTCTCTACTAGGAATGTCTACTTTGTACAATCTGTCTATCAGGTCTTCTCATTTTTATGATGCATCCATCAGGCCGCATGTCTGGAGGAAAAAATGGAAATGTTAAAATCAGAATAAAGTTCAAATACTGAATTGTCAACTTATAGTTCAGTGACACCATGAAAACAACTTAAATTCTCTGAGAACATTATTAAAAGAAAATACATCAAACTACATTTGCATAGAATGTGGTATTTATCTTTTCATTTTCTTACCAGATTTGCTAAAGTTATTTACATAAAATGTGACTTCCCTTTATAATACAAATATGCTAATTGCTTGATTCACAGGGTGATTTCTATTAAATAAAATGATATGTCTGGAATGTTGTAAAGGCTCAGCAAATATTTTCTTTTATATCTTCATGAATTATTTCTATATTCTCACCAAGGTTATATGTCTAATGTCCAAAAGTAAATTTTTTTTTTTTGAGGAGAAAGTTACCACCTTATACTTTAAGCAATCCATAATACTTAATTGAGAACTTGCATTTGAATGCAGATAGGAATTACTTGGTATTAGTTCAAATGTTAGCCAAAACTTTTTTTTTAAGATTTATTTATTTATTTATACAAGCACTAGGTAGAGTCAGAAGTGCAGGAGGGTGAGAGAATTCACCAGAGCCAGAGTGGGGAGCAGAACAGGCAGAAGGAGCGAGGTATACTGCTGAGGGGAGCAGTGGGTGCGGCAGGAGAGGTCTGTTGCACCATGTGGGACACTCGCCGGTGGCCGGGGATCGAACCGGTGCTGCAGAGGCTGTGGGCAGCTTCGCAGCCCAGTGCTCAACCACTGCGCCGCCAGGGGAGGCCCAGCCAAAATTCTTTTATACTATGACTTTTCTAAAGAATTCTATTAGTTTCTATTTGCTTTTCCTCAATTTAATTCATCTGTCTTCTCTCACCAACATTCAGTCAATGTTCATGTCTCTAAATCCAGTGAACTTATTTCAGGATTTATTTGACATTTCATTAGCATTGGATTAAAACATATCTTATTTTTGATACCTTTATACCCTTTTATTCCATGATATCAGGATTTCCTATGTTTTCTCCTAAGCTCTTACCCCTCCATTTCTGTATCTTGCAAGATCCTCCTCATTCAGAGACCATACACCACTGGCATGTCCTTGCTATTATCTTCTTATGCATTTCCATACATATCTCTGGTTTTAGGTAATATCTATACCCAGATCTGTTATAAAATTTATTTTCTCTCCATGAACTCTTATTTAAGGTGTAGCTCAGTGAAGTCACTTAGAGTCCCTTCAAAGTCATCATGACCAAGACTAAGTGCCAACTCTCATACCTGCCACTCAAAGTTAGTCTTCCTTCAAATTTTTCTATCTCAGGAAAAATATCACCATTCTTCCAGTCAAGTCAAAAACCAGGAAACTATTCTGAACATAAACCTCTCTCTCAATCCAATGGTTAACTCATCAGCAAGCTCTGCAGTTGTATCTCTTTCATACATCTTGAATCTTTTTTTTCCCATACATCAACAAGAGTTATCTCAAGCCTAACTGCTTTGCCACCTTACCTATGCTTTTCTGCTCCACCTGATCTACGCTCTACACCCCAGAGTAATGTCAAACAATCCAAAATCCAAATTTGATCCCATGTTCTCCATATGTATGAACTCATACTTACCCTTCATATCAATTCAAGTATAGATTCCTGGGAGCCAATATCTCTTAATTCCATCTTCTAGAACACAACCTCAAACATTCCTTCTCCTTCAAGTTCTTGTTTTGGCATGTAACTGATCACCCAGTAGTATTATTATCTAATAGTTTTTTCTCCCCCTTTCATTATATAATCCTTGAGAGCATCTCATGTGTCTAAGTTTGCTGGTTATGGAAACCCAAACACGTGACACAGTGCCTGACAAGTAGTAAATGCTCAATTAATATTTATACCATGAATAGATGGATGGAGACCTTGGAAAGCATAATTGAAAGAAATTGACTACCAAATGTCTCTGGGTTCCTTGCAGATGTAAATATTAAGCAGTGTCTTACATTATGTATTAAAGTTTTTGTTTAAATGTCTTTCCAGTTCTGACCTTCATTATTCATTCAGAGTGTCCAAATGCTTTTTCCCCATAAATTTGGCCCATCATTTTACACTATTAGGTGTCCCATTAGGTGTGAGATGCAGACACCGATTTAACTGAGTGAACTCAAGTAATGGGTATCCATTGTGAGAATAACATGGAAACAAAGGAAATAAAACTTTCAGCACTTTCTCCAAAATAGGTTACAAGAGGAACAGGTCTATGGAGACAGGAATCAAAAGGGCTATTTGGGATCAGATCACCTTGTTTGCCTCTCAGCAGCACCAGTCAATGGATATTCATTCTTGCATACCTTCATTAAGGTGAGGCAAATGTCAGCTAAGATCTGACACTAAATCCAACTTGCCTAGTACCAACTTATGCCATTGACAATACTGCACTGACAAATGGGAGTCATGGAGCAAGCTGCATAATGCAGGATGCTGCGCAAGAGCAAGATTCTGACTTTTTACTGATAGAATAACAATAATGCATCAATTACATGGGGTAGGAGATGAAAGAGAAAGGGTTGGTGAAACTTAACAAGTGTATATATGTATCTAGGTTTCCAGGGGAAGGTGAGTCTGCTGACAAGGTATTTTTTATCTGCTTGATGACTTGGTATTGAGATGGAAACCAAACCCTAGACACCCTACTTATGGTTCCAATCTTATTGACAAGGCATTCCACTGATCAGCCTCTGGCAGGGCAGGGCCATGCATCAGTCAATGGCCCCCCTGGGCATTCCTGGCCTTACCTCCTGATGCAAGCCTATTGTTCCAGGATGATCAGACATTTTGCTCTTGTTAAACCTGAAAGGAGACTTGTAGGATCTGGCATCCTACATTGTTTTAGCTCAGATAACTGATTGACCAGGTTGTTCTGACCTTGTATAGGAGAGCAGAACTTCACATAACCAAAATGGTGGTCAAGTAGGCTGTTTAAGTCTAGTAGATCCACACCAACTGATTGTTCCTACCATGAATCCCAGCTCAAATTCCTATGAGACACAATTTGATTATTCCAGAGAGTGAAGAGCTAACGTATTCAAGATAGACAGTTTTGCCCTGGCCATCACTTTGCCTATGAGCTGTCAGCCCATATGGTTTGTAAAGTGACAGAGAGTGAAGTGGGAAGTGTGGGCATAAAAGTCACCTCCAATGCCCTAGAAAGAACATAGAAGCACTTATCTCAGCACAGCATGGCAGCAGGTTCTCCTGGGCCCTCTCCACATTCTCTTCAGAGATCAGAAGACCCAAATCCCAGTTGCATTAGGTTGTGGCTGCTGGAACCACAGGTACATTTTTCTCCAGAGAAATGCATTTACCTTTTGGAAGCAACTGCTTGTGCTGATGGAGGGATTAGTGTAACAGCACAGCCACCTTAATTCTGGAGCAAAGAACTCTATTATCTCAAGAGAAAAAGGAAACCCACAGGCTGGAGAAAAAATTTGCAAATGACACATCTGATAAAGACTATTATCCAATGTAGAGACACACACACACACAAAAGAACTCTTAAAACTCAGCAAGAAGAAAATAATTAACCTGATTTAAAAATGGGCAAAAGACTAGAACATGTATTCCATCAGAGATGATGTGCAGATGGTAAATAAGCATGTGAAAAGATGATCATATGTCATTAGAGAAATGCATTTGAAAACAAGAACAAAACAATGACGAGATACCATTACCCATTTACTGAAAGGCGAAAATTCCAAACACGGAAAACACCAATTGCTGGCAAGGAACAACAGGAACTCTCATTTATTACTGGTGAGAATGCAGAATGGTACAGCCACATTGGAAGATGGAGTGGCAATTTTTTTATAAAATTAAACATACTCTTCATCCAGCAGCCATGCTCTTTAGTATTTGCCCAAATGAGTTGAACATTCACATTTACTAAAAAACATGCACATGATGTTTATTACTTTATTCATAATTACCAAAAGTAGGAAGCTACTGAGATGGGCTTCAGTAAGTGAGTAGATAAATTGTGTCACATCCAGCACTAAAAAGAACTGATCTGGGGCCTCCCTGGTGGCGCAGTGGTTGAGCACTGGGCCGCGAAGTTGCCCACAGCCTCTGCAGCACCGTTTCGATCCCCGGCTGCTCCCCAGCCACGGGAGAAGGGTCCCACATGGCGCACTGACCTCTCCTGCCGCGCCCACTGCTCCCCTCAGCAGTGTACCTCTGTCCTTTTGCCTGTTCTGCTCCCTGCTCTGGCTCTGGTGAATTCTCTCACCCTCCTGCGCTTCTAACTGTACCCAGTACTTGCATGTATGTATGTATGTATGTATGTATGTATGTATGTATGTATGTATAAATAAATAAATAAATAAATAAATAAATAAATAAATAAATAAATAAGGTTAAGACATAACCTATGAAGCTGTCCTCAGTCCCTGCAGCACAAGTTTGATCCCCAGCACGAGAGCTACCCATATGGCACAGCAGACCTCTCCTGACTCTCCCGCTGCTTCCCTCAGCAGTGTGTTTCAGTCATTCTTCCTGTTCTGTTCCCCACTCTGTCTCTGGTGGATCCTCTCACCCCCTGCACCTCTGACCTGTACTCCAGTTCTTGTATGCATAAATAAATAAACCTTAAAAAAAAAAAAGAACTGATCTATCAAGTCATGAAAAGATATGAGGAAATGTAAATACATAGGAAGTCAATATCAAAAGGCAATGTGATTCCAATTAAGACACTATGAAAGGAAAAAGTATGGAAATAATAAAATTTAAAGGATTTGAGGAGAGGGGGGTGAATAAACAGGTAGAACCCAAGTGATTTTTCAGGCAGTAAGACTATTCTGTATGAGTCTACAGTGGTGGATACCAGTTATGATGTATTTGTCAAAACCCACAGATTATTTAACATCAAGAGTGAAACTTCTTGTGAACTAGGAACTCTGGATGATAATGATGTGTCAGTGTAGATTCCTTAATTGTACCAAAGTACCACAGTGACAGGGGATGTCAATAGTGGAAGAGATTGAATGTGTTTGGTGGTAGGGATCATAAGAAAAATTTCCATACTTTCTGTGCATGTTTACTATGAAATTTAAATTGCCCAAAAGAATAAAATATATTAATTAAAAAAACTTCTCTAGTGTCAATTATTATGGGTGGGATCAGGCCAATGTTAGACTTTAATGAAGGTCTACTTACCTTGTTTTCCTTATTCTTCTGTCATATCCTACTCCCCCGCCTTCTTTCTTCTAAGATCATTCCCTCCATAATCCACTTAGGCAAATAGTCCCCATCTCTGGCTCTGCTTCTAGGGAAGCAACTGAAGACAGAGTTTGTAGGCCTGGCAGGTACTATTGCTGACTTGTTTAGAACTTTTCTTCTATTTGATGGAGTGAGACATGCAGTGATTTTTGATGGAAGAAGAAGAGAGTGAACAGGAGTCTGGAATGTAGGTGCTGATGGAAAAAGTGGTCCTGGAGAAAGCTGAAAAAAAAATCATCCACATTATACACCTAGGGAAATACAAACATGCCATCAACAAATTTTGCCTACTTTAAAAATTTGTCTGGGTGCCAGTTCCTAATTCTTTGCAAAGGAAACAAAATGATGTATTTGTTTTCTGTGGCTGCTCTAGCAAATTACCATCAACTGGGTGTATTAAAACAACAGAAATTTATTTCCTCATAATTCTGGAGGCCTGAAGTCCAAAATTAAAGGTTTGGCAGACCCTGCTCCCTCTGGAAGCTCTCTAGGAAAGAATCCTTCCTACTCCCTCCCAGCTTTGGAAGGCCATTGGCAATCCACTTGGTTTGTGAATTTAAGGTTCCCTTAGAAAATGCAGAATTAGTTCAACATCCTTAATTCCATCTGCAAAGAACTTGTTCCAAATAAGGAAACATTCACACATTCCAGGAATTAGGAAAGGGGGGGTCCACTTTGGGGGGGTCACCTACCTTCAGATCACTACATGCACCAAATTCTTTTTGTTCCTAATTTAGCATACTAATGTTTGTTAAACTTATATATACATGTATAGTCTGCCTAGTTCTTTCAACTAAACAGTTCATTATCATAATAAATAAACATAAAAGTAAAAATACCCATTGTTTCATAGTTTCTTGTGTCCAAACATACCCTGTGAGATGTTATTGTTTCTATTTTATAGTTGAGGAAACTGATGTTAGGGTGAGCTTCAGTTTTTCACCTTTAGAATTTCAAGCTTTTTATCTCCACAGTGCTTCTGTCCCTGAAAGCTGGAATTGAAGGGTCTCTAAATAAATGGGATTCATTTTGATCCCTGTGTTACACTAAAAAGGCAAAAACACAATATTGTTAGGAGCAAAATAGATTACGAAGAGGTCAGGCTGACCTGGGCAGGCCCTCGCTTGTACTGTGGCATGTACTATACTAAGAGGAAGCACTTAGTATTTTTTTTTCATACTTTGAGGTTTTTTAATTATTATTTTATTTTATATATTTTTCCATCATTTTTCATTTTTGCACAATGTATGCTTTATCATCTCGGTTATAGTCCCTGTGAAATTTCAACCACACATTCACCAGTGAACTATCACCATGGTCCCTTGTGCTCATCCCATCCCTGTTTTGATCCTACTCCCTTCTCCCTCCCCTGCAGAATGTCTCTGGTTTATAGCTGCCTGTTGATTTTGATTTTTACTCTATTACAATCACTTTTTAAAAAAACTAGCAACAACAAATGTTGGCAAGAATGTGGAGAAAAAGGAACTCTTCTGCACTGCTGGTGAGATTGCAAACTGGTCCAACCACTATGGAAAGATGTCTGGAGCTTCCTCAATCTGCTAAAGATGGAGCTTCCATATGATCCAGCAATTCCACTCCTAGGTATTTACCCAAAGGACACAGAAACTTTAATTCCAAAGGGCACCTGCACCCCTATGTTTATAGCAGCACTATTTACAATAACTAAGCTATGGAAACAACCCAAATGCCCAGAAATAGATGACTGAAATATGGCTTTTAAGAATGACTGTGCTGATCCTCTGGCTCCCACTCAACACAACACTCCAGGCCATTACCACCAATCAAAGTGGATACAAAGGATGAAACCTGTCTTATTCTTTTTTGCTACTTTGATATCTGATAAGTGCCAGTTCCTCCATTCGCTACAGACAGGAAATCAGCAAATCTTTTCATTTCTCCTCAAAATATCTATTATTTCCTTCTTTGCCTGAGGCGGAGTGTTGCTCCAAATAGGTCCTTTCTGCCTCTCCTTTCTTCTCTGTTTCCTTCGTATTATCACCAGATTCACCTTCCCTAAGCCACTTTTTGGTAGCATCTCTTTCCGTTTGTAAATTTTCAAGGATTTCCTTGAAGTTCCTTTAACTTCGCACCATATGAGGGCCTCCCTGGTGGCACAGGCGGTTGAGCTCTTCACTGTGAAGCTGTCTGCAGCCTCTGCAGCATGGGTTCTATCCCTGCTGGCCGGCAAGAATCCCACATGGTGCAGCAGACCTCTCCTGTCTTGCCCGCTGCTCCCCTCAGCAGTGTGTTTCAGTCAGTCTGCCTGCTCTGTTCCCCGCTCTGTCTTAGGTGAATCCTCTCACCTTCTCGTGCATCTGGCCTGTACCCCAGCTCTTGCATAAATAAAATAAATCTTAAAAAAAAAAAAAAAACTTCCTACCATATGAAACATTATATAAGATCTTCCTCCTGGTTTTCAAGATCACCCTGTCATTTCATTACTCTTTAACCATTCTTTGAACTCACTTACTAATTCTCTGCTCTGCTCAAATTAGTCCTCTTCATGTGCGCCACATGTATCAATTCATGTTTCATGCTCGCTACTGTCTTCACTTGGTATGGTCTTCATTTCCCATCTAAAACATTGGCCTCTAAGACCCAGATGAAGTGCTATTTCCAAGCCAAGTTTGCAGGCCTGTCACCAATTCTCCCTGTCCACAGCACACACTGCTGGCCAGTCAAATAACTCAAGCTGAGAAAGCAGATACCACCTCTGGATCTTACTTCACACAACACCCCAGGCTACTACTGCCAATCAAATAGGGCACAGAAGATGAAACCTTTTGTCTTTCTTCAGTTTTCTATCTGTTCATAGTGTTTGTTATTCAGAGTCTCCCAGAAAACTACATAGAGTTTTAAAATAAATAAATAAATTTTGGGGTTACAATTTTGCTTTTCCATATGTGCACATATTCCACTCACCCTCTACCAAACTACCCTCACCAATACCCCCTCTGCTTCCCTTTTTCTCTCCTCTCCCTTCCTCCCCCTCACCCCCTTGCTTCTGCTACAACACGAAGAATAGTCACAGATATGCAGAGATGTTTATACTTGATTGGCTAAACTTCACTCTGAGGAGAGCCAAGTGCACCTGAGTGCTTCAATACAACTTCAAATGATAATACTGGAAATATTTGCTTAATTAACTCCTTAAGTTTCCACAGGATAAAATGGCATTTATCCCCATCTTGTCAGTAAAAAGAGAAGCAGAGAGATGTGAACTTCACAGCTGAAAAGCAAACTGGTTCCATATAAGGCAATAAACCAAGCATTGCATCTAATGTATAAGATAATGACAATTTTTAACAGTGGCACCATGTAAATGTTGACTCTTATCTTGATTTGAATTAGCATTTTATAGGAGCTAATTTTTTAAAATCTGAAATAAATCTTGACCTTAGCTCTGTTTGCTCCTCTTCATATCTTGACACACAAAGTACGGAGAGAGATGTGGGGGAGGCACAGAGGCTGTGATTAAATCTGCTTCTCGCATCCATTATCGTCTCACTTTTCATGAGCTCTAATTTAAACATCTTATTTATAGTGTAATGTTCTTAAGATTTTGCTGGGTGTATTTAAATAGGGATAGTTAATTGGAACCATTCTAGCAGAAGTCGGCTCCAATCTCATCTTCCTAGATGGCAGCTCCTCTCTGCTCCTGAAAAAACAATCTAATTTCCTCTTTTTCAATATAATTTTCATGTTCAATGTTACTACTCTGGGTATTGTGACCTCAGACTGTATGAGTTTAATAATGTTTTTAGTTTTAATATTATTATTAATATTTGCTATCTCCAAATTATGAATCTGGTCTCTTCCTACAGAACTTTCCACAGTACTTGACATAAAAATTAAATAAGTATAAAGCAGGGAATTACTTTAAAATGTGTGTATTAGGGATTAATTAGGGATTAAAAGATGAAAGAAAAGATGTTCTATGTTTTAAATATACATTTGTTAAAAAGATGTAAGAATTATATAAAATAAAATATTTAAATAAAAAAATATACATTTGTTATATGAACTAAGAAAATAAGCAGAAACTATTTTCTAACCCCACAAAAAGTTGCTTTGCCCATCTTTTCTTGTTTCCAGATAATAAATGCTTTAGGTAATAAGCACAATTTTATCATATAGGACTTACTGGAATAGCTTGGTGCCCAGTACAGAGGATTTCATAGAACCACAACTTCTCTTGTTCTCCTCCAATCTGTTGAGTTCTCCTGTAGCAGGTCCCCAGACAAGACTGAGTTGTTTTTCAAGATCATGGTCCAGGAGAAACCGGTAAGAGATAAGGAAAGAGGACAGGGAAATGGACAGGGTGACCATGCAAGAGGGTGATTTCAAGGCCTCCCTGGTGGCGCAAGGGGTTAAGCACAGCACCGTGAAGCTATTTCAATCCCGCTTGGCGCTGGAGCTAACCCCCCATGGCACAGCAGAACTCTCTTGTCTCCCCCACTGCTCCCCTCAGCAGTGTATTTCAGTAGATCTGCCTGCTCTGCTCCCCACTCTGTCTCTGGTGAATCCTCTCAACCCCTGCACTTCTGGCCTAAATCCCAGCTCTTGTATACATAAATTTTTTTTTTTTTTTTTCAAAAAAAGAGGGTGATGGGCCTCCCCTGTGGCACAGCAGGTTGAGTGCCATGCTGTGAAGCTGTCTTCAGCCTCTGCAGTGAGGGTTCGATCCCGGCCTGCCAGGGAGAAACCCATATGGCAGGGCAGACCTCTCCCACCTCGTCTGCTGCTCCCCTCAGCAGTGTATTTCTGTCATCTGCCTGTTCTGCTCCCTGCTCTCTGTCTGGTGAATCCTCTCACCCTCCTGTGTCTCTGGCCTGTATCCCAGCTCTTGTATAAAAATAAATAAATCTTGGGCCTCCCCGGTGGCGCAGCAGTTGAGCGCTGGGTTGCAAAGCTGCCTGCAGCTTCTACAGCGCTGGTTCAATCCCTGGCCACTGGGCAAGGATCCCACATGGCGCACAGACCTCTCCTGCCGCCCACTGCTCCCCTCAGCAGTGTACTTTGTCAGTCTGCCTACTCTGCTCTGCTCTCTGCTCTGCCTCTGGTAAATTCTCTCACCCTCCCACGCTTCTGACTGTACCCAGTGCTTGTATAAATAAATTCAAAAAATAAAATCTTTAAAATAAATAAATAAATAAATCTTTAAAAAATAATAAAAAAGAGGGTGATTTCAGGTGAGGTCTCAATCACTGCCCCCTCTTATTCCTCTGTCAGATAAGAGGTTTGGGCTTCTGTACTCACCAGTCTCTGGATACCTGGGAATGCAACATCCAAGGTACTGCTGTCTCCCAGTATATATGGGCAAAACATCTCTAGCAGTCCAAGAGTTGACCTGGTAGATAATTGCAACTGCAGGTGTCAGGTATTTGCACTGATCAGCTTGCTCATTGGGTCACCTGCAAGAGTTCCTCATTGCACTTTCTAATTGCAGACATTTGGGGAACAGCTTCCAGTCTATTAGAACTTCTCCACAGTATCAAGCCAGGTTATAAACATTCCCAACAGCTAATTGCCCATACCCCAAATTCAGGGACACTATCTTCTCTTTATCAGGGTCTCCCCCTCTTCACCCTGCTACCACTTTATAATACAGCATTAAAAAAAAATTGAGTGTCTGAAACAATTATCATTTATTTAGCATAGTCTATGAGCTGGCAAGTTGGACTGGACACAACTAGTGTTTCTTTGGTCTTGCTGGGTCCCCTCATGTCCTCATATGTCTGAAGTCAGCTATAGGTAAGGCAGGACACTACTGATACTGCGTGAACTCTGTCTCATCCCTAGGGTCTCAGTTAGGACAACTAGAATGATTCATATCTTCTCTACACAAAATGTCTTCTCTCATCCTTCAATAGTCTATGCCAAGTTCATTCACCTGACAATTACAGGGACACCAACAGAAAAAGTAGCATGTGTAAGGCCTCTGGAGGTCTAGGCTCAGCACTAGCTCACTGTCACTTCTGCCACATTCTATTAGTCAAAGCAAGATGTGCAGTGAGGTCACATTCAAGGTGTAGAAATTAGATGTAAAGTCATATTGAAGGAGCATGGATACAGATAAATTGTGCATGTTTTTTGCAACATACCATAGCTTCTCAATATGCTACTTCCAGAAACACCAACTTAATTCTAGGGTGAGCCCAATCATCCCAACTGAGACCCAGGTGGGGGTTATCTTTATTTTGTCTCTTAGCGTCTAAAAATGCTTCCTCCCTCCAGTGCAAGATCTTTTCTGTGCTCAATGATGTGTCAGTGAAGATTTTCCAGAGACCCAGAGCCAATAGGATGGATGGATGGATGGATGGATGGATGGATGGATGGATGGATGGGGAGAGAGAGAGAGAGCCCTATATCTACAAAAAGATTTATATGAGGGATTGAATCTTCCAGAAACAACTTCACAGACACCCAGAAATAATGTTTTAGGAGCTAATTAGGAATCCCTTTGCCTAGTCAAGCTGACACATTAAATTGACCATCACAGGTGGTTGGAATAGGAAGGGGGTATTAAGTTCATTTGCTCTTTCCCCTAGAATATGGACAAGAGAGACATTACTCTCCCTAGGTTATTCCTTTAGATACATTCAATAATGCTTATTTTCTCTTCACTCTCTCTCTCTCTCTCTCTCTGTGTGTGTGTGTGTGTAGAGAAGTAGGTGTGTATGTCACATATCTTGTTTATCTCCATGTTACATCTGATGATTGAGAATCAGAAAATGACTTGAAGAACATAATTCTCTTTCCAGCTTCTGGGCATCTTTATTGCTTTTTCCAGATCATTCCTAGTAGCTCTAACCTGTTATTATATAATGGTAAAGATTAATTTTGTGTCCTTATGTCCAGAAGCCTATTTTTAATAAGATAACTTGTAACTAGTGGCTGTCCATTGAGTGTTATGCTGAGGAAAGTTCTATTCAAGCTTCTGATGATCAAATATTGTCACCAAAGGTGTCTTCACAAAGTGTAAAAGCATTACATATTTTGTTGGTTCCAAGATGCTCATTTTTTAATATTTTAACATCAGTGAAATTGGAATGCATATTAAAATTGATGGTCTCTTAAAATTACTTGGCAGCATTTTCTCTATGGCCTATAAAATAATAATGATTCTTAATCAATATTGTCTTCGATTCAGTGATATATGATAACAAGAAGAGCTGTTTTGTTATGTAAAACATTGACCAGAAAAACACGTGCCTTGTATATTTTATTTGTAAATATTTGTCCATATTATCAACACTTATTCCCAGTCTATATTCCACCCAATATACTAATCTATTTAAATAAAAGTGCATATGCTAGAGAATTAGGGAAATTTTTAAAAGATTTATTTATTTATACAAGAACTGGGGTACAGGTCAGAGTCGTGGGAGGGTGAGAGAATTCACCAGAGACAGAGTGGGGAGCAGAACAGGCAGACCAACTGAGGACACTGCTGAGGGGAGCAGAGGGTGAGGAAGGAGAGGTCTGCTGTGCCATGTGGGTTTCTCCCTGGCCAGCCAGGAATCGAACTCATGCTGCAGAGGCTGCCGACAGATTCACAGTGTGACGCTCAACCTGCTGCGCCACTGAGGAGGCCCCAAGAATTAGGGAATTTAAATAAAATCTCTTTTATGCCATTTTCAAATTTTGCCAGTTCTCACCAGCACATATACATTAACTTGATAATCAGAAACAATTTTACATGATTTAAAATTATCTATAGAAGAACAAAATTGATCACTACAAACACAAAAAGTGAAGATAATAATAAAGGCAAATTCAGTTGTTGCACTCATGTGTGGTAGGCCACAGACCAAAGGAATCTCCACACTTTCATGTGGTCACCACTGTTATTACTCACTTTACAGATGAGGAAACAGTGACTCAGAAGGATTGCAGAGCTTGCCTAAGACCACAGGTCTGTTACTGAGAGAGCAGGATTTGAATGAGCAATCAGGCTTCAGAAACTATGCTGTCTACACCTTGAGAAATACACAGAAAATGAACATGAACAGCTCAGAGCATGACTGTTAATGAATAAGTTTATGTCTCTAAACCTCAATTTCCTTATTTATAAAATGGCAATACTGGCATTAATAACTGGCCTCGTATGGGAATCAGGTGAAATAATGAATTTAAATATGCTTTGTAACTGTCAACTAATGGGTAAATATACCATTAGTAATGATGTTCTCTTCTATTCCTTCTCAGGATTTGGGCAAGAAAACAGGGAGTTTTTTTTCCCCCAAAATCTGTTTTCTAATCATACTGCTTTCTACAAAGCTGCCATTAAAGCTCAGAGTTATTTTCCCTTGTATCTCAGAACTTCCCTCAGTGACTACTGTTCTCACTGAGCCATTTCTGTCTTGTCCAGGATTCCATGGTCAAGACAGTAAATTCGAAGCACATGTGTTACAGCTCCTGTTCCTTTACCATGATAGACATTGATAATCAAGCACAGATTTCACTCCAGCTTAGCAGAAGTTCAGATGCTGCTTCAGAATCCTTTTAAGTGATCTAAACAGTCACTTGCTACTATGAATCAAACACAAAGAACAGCTGAGATTGAATCTACTTCCCATCCCCTTTGCAAAGCAGTCAGAAATACACTTACAAACAGTAATTAAATTAAAATTAGGGGTAACTCTTTGAAATACAAAACTCATAATATTAGTTAAGCTACTTAGGTTCTGGCACAAATTAGCTGTTGTGCAAGTCACTTGGCCTTTTGCATCTCCATGTCCTCATAGTTCTCATGAGGGCTTTGGTTTCTGGAGTCTAGCAAAATACGTTTTGATTTTGTCCTACAGATTCCTTTTCTAATCTCTAACTTCTTCCAAATGTATTTCTGCCTTTCCTCATACCCACCTGAATTACCATCCCTGGTTGTTTCTCTCAACCCATTCAAGCTAGACTTTCACACCTTCAAATCCATGTTCTTTGTAACACTGGTTTTAGGCTACTCCAGTTGATGGGGACCTCACCTGCCAATGACTGATTTTAACTTTAATCATTCATGATTCCATTGGACTCATATTCTAGTAGGCTATATCTAGCCTACTAGATATAGCTAGTATATATATATATATATCTAGATATATATATATTATATATATATACTATATATAGTGTATATATATATATATATATACTATATCAAGCTCCCCAGGAAGCAGATATAAGAATCACGTTTCTTTGAATATCAGTGCTTTGCTGAGAGTTTTATCAGACATTGTAGATGCTCAGTATTGAATACCTGAGTCCATATTGACCCTTATAGTTTTCAAAGAACTTTCAAGTTTGCATGTTTTAATTTGATCTATTCAACTTCCCTGGTAATTTTAACCTTAAAAATGCTAATATTTAGGAAAAGGTCTACAGTATAACTGGCTTTCCAAGTTGCTCTTTGAAAGCATTTAGTTTTCCTCAATAGAAATAATTAATTTTTTAAATGTGGACATATGTATAGTGAGTTATTATTCAGTTATAAAAAGGAAAAAGTACCAACACATACTACAACATGGGTGAAACTTGTAGAGGTCATGCTAACTGAAAGATGACAGTCAGGAAAGACCACTTGTTGTCTGACTATCATATTAAATCTCTAGAATAGACAGATCCATAGAGGCAGAAAGTATATTAGTGGTTGCCAGAGGCTGAGAGAGGGGCCATGGACAGTGGTTACTAATAAATACTGGGGTGATAAAAATGTCCTAGAATTAATGGTAATCAGTGTAAAACTTAGTGAATATACTAAAAACCACTGGCTTATATGCATTAAAAGGGGGAACTTAATGGTATGTGGCCTGCATTTCAATAAAGTGGTGATTTTTTAAAAAAGGCATTAATTTTCTCTATAAAGACTTTTTATTCATCCAGGACTATAAACTGGGAAAAGAGAAGCGGTTAAAGATGTCTCAAATAATAAACTCAGGATCATGTAATAGAATTCAACTTTATCATGCATCATTCTGAGGCTGGTTTTAAGAACTTCTTTTAGCTATTTAATGTAATATTGTGGTATACCATTGACCTTTAAATAACACGGTTTGGAGATACACTGATTTACTTATACCTGTATTTTTTTCCTATCCTCTGTTCTATGTTCGCGGCTGTTCCATCAGCCAAAGATGTCAGTTTGTTGGGTTTGAGGCCACATAACCCACAATTTGAGCATCCTTGGATTCTGGTATCCTGGGGATATCCTGAAACCAGTATCCTGCAGATACCCAAGGACAACTGTAGTTTTTAGAAGGTTAAATGTGGATTTTTTTACTGTTTGGGGGAACAGGCAGTCCTAATCCCAGTGTTGTTTAAGAATCTACAAAATAACATATTTTACAATTGAAATATTATTGATTATTAATAGAAAATAATATATCTAATTTATAAATGAAATATATTTTATGATTTGAAGTAGATATTATATAATTTATAGACAAATAGTTTTATAATTATATTTGGTATGCTGTATAATAATTAATTATTATTATACCCTATTTCTTTCTTCTCCTAAAATTTAGATTTTTCTGGAGGACTGTTAAGTAATGAGAGGTACTCTATAGAAGGTTTTATAGTTTTTATTCTCCACCTACCATCACCGCTTGTGCTTTTATTTATTTGTTTTTATTTTGATATGAAACGTTTGCTTTTCTTTTATCTTTCCAATGCTGGCTTCTCCTGTGTGGGCCCCTGGAGTTAGGACTTCAGACCTGCATCAGAGATTTAAAGAAAGTAGGAAGGATTAAGACGCAGTTGGATTATATGATAAAGAATCTGACTGGAAAAGAAAGTCCATTATCACCACCCTGGAAATTTCTTTCTTCACATCAAAGAGAGGGGGAAAGAGAGGGGAAAAAGGTCTTCAAAATGGATTTCCTTTCATTTCCACCTCATTTCAATCTGGTTGGGTGTTCAGTACATTCCATACTGAAAGAACTTGGTTGTGACTTTAACACATTGGGAATTTCAACTCAAGCAGATCTGACAGGAGAAGACAGACGCCTGAACAGATGCAGCTCGTATAGGGAGAGAGTATTTTTTTAAAGCAAAAGTTGCTGATTTTTCTTCTAAAAATAAACCTTTTCCCTGATGAGATAAGTTTTAAAGTGTGAAAGTTTTGACATTTTTCTTTGCACATCACAGGTTTACTGTGTTTATTTTTTTGTGTAGTTCACATAATCATCCTATGGTGGATGGAGAAAGCACTATTCAGATTCTGTCAGAACCCCTGAGCTGTTGCCATGTTTTTGAAACTTCCAGCACTTCATGGAACATACCAGGGGCCTGGTTTCCCTGATGTGTGAATTGCTGCAAATATTAAAATGCTGCCAATGTTGGAATCTCCACTGACAGGCTGATGAGCTCCGTGTGCCTGGAGTATCTTTCAAGTGTCATTGATTCTGTCAGAGAAATCACTACACCTGCTCCAAATTGCTACCTGAGTGAAGACAAGGGCCTTACAGGCATCTGGAAAAGTTGTGAAAGAGAGGTGAGTGAGAAATCTGGCCATAGGAAGAGGAATTTCACATGGCTGAGGGTGAACTAAGCAGGTGTGAAATACATAAATGACTTCATGTTCTGTATCTAACATGAAAAGAGATCTGAGAAGAACAGATATAGTTATAAAGACAATGAAGGAAAATGTTTGAAGTGAGTAACTGTTGGTCCTACAGCTTCTGTAACAATGCAACAAACATGCATTTAAGTTGGCTAATTGGAGGGGGCGGAGCAACATGGCGGCGAGGAGACGCTGCGAGTAAGATCTCCCATTAAAAAAAGTTAATAGGGAGGAAAAGCGGCAGGTCCCAGTGAGAACTGGGACACGGAAGATAAACGGGTGACTCCAGCAAACTACCCGAAGAAGAAAGTGGCCATAAAAGAGGACCAGAAGGGAGGGAAGCGCAGAACCCTGCTCCCCTCCCCCGCCCACAGAGGCGGCACTCTCCGACCGGCAGAGAGGAGGGAAACAACAAACCAAAACGGCCAACAAGAACAAATGACGCAGCAAGCGGGACTGGGAGTGGAAAGGAACTATTGCAGCCACCACACCCCTTGAACGGGAGCTGAGGCGAACCCTGCAGGATTCGCTGCGGCGGTGAGTGAAGGGCTCCGGGCGCCATTAGAGAAGAACAAAGACCCCAGGAGACGTGCGCACACAGCCCGGGCTGCTGGTAAGCTTGCGCGGAAAGCGGCGCGCTCGGCGCGCTTGAAAAGCAAATGCAGACCAGGATCGCGGCTGCCCAGGTCCCCGCGCCTGCGACCTAGGCTTGGGAGACGACCTAGGCTTGCGGGGAGACGCGCCGAGGTCCTCACTGAGGTGAAGGTCCCTCCCTGAGTAAGCAGGAACCAGGCGCCCAGGCAAGGGAGCGGTGCAAAAGGCGCCATTCCCGCGCCACTGAACTGGGCTACAGCCCGCGTCCTGGAACTGGGGGCTTTGGAACTGAGACCCAGGGCACGAAATTAGGGGCGTGGGTTCCCCACGACGGTGGGGCACAAGGCAGACACAGCACCCCAAAGCCGTTGAGGTGTACCCTACCATCCCCGCTTTGCTCCCTGTCCCACGGGGTGGAAAATCAGCTCCCCAAGGGCTCTAGGAGAGATCTCTGGCGCCACCTAGCGACTTGAAGCCAGCACAGGCTCCTGAAGGAGCTAGTGGCCAGCTGGGGAGTTAGCCCACACCCAGCCCCTTCCGAACAAGTAGTCTGAGCCCACAGGGAGAGCGAGCACCCACAACCAGTGCAGACCAGGCACGCAGAAGAGTGTGCCTGACACCGGACGCGCAGGGAGTGTGTCCCACATCACCATTTTAGAACAGGGACATTTCTTCAGTAAAGACTACCTGCAGAAGGCTTCCTCAGGAGCCAGAGGTGAGCGGGGGAAGTTCGCCCACGCCAGACCCCCTCTGGCCTGCAGTCCAAGCCCAGAGGGGGAGCAGGAACCCACCGCCGGGGCAGACCAGGTGCACAGGGGAGTGTGTCCCCACATCGACATTTTAGGACAGGGACCTTTCTCCAATAAAGACTGCTTGAAACTGACAGATGACTCCTGGAGGAACCAGAGGGGAGCAGAGAAGCCCACCCAAGATGCCGGCCAGTCCCAACAACACAGTGTCCCAACGCATACGGCAAATTAGAAAACAGACAGTAGGGAGGAGAAGAACCACACGCAACCTAGCAACTCTCCAGAGAAAAAGCACACCACAAAAAGAAAACCAGCCCCCAGATTGCAACGATAGTAACTTGGAAGAACTTCTGAGCCTTCCAGAAAGAGAATTTAAAATTGCCGTGATTAAAAAACTGACAGAAGTCATAAAGGAAAACAATGATAAGGGAAAAATAATCAACGATCAGAAGAATGAAATTGAGTCCCTAAAGAGGGAAGTAAAAGAAATGCAGGAGATCAAAGAATTAGTGGAAGAACTAAAGAATTCTGGGAAAAGCAATGAAAGCAGAATTGATGAAATGGAAGAACGAATAAGTGCTCTTGAAGACACAGAAATAAAAAGAACCAAAACAGAAAAGGAAAGAGAAGTACGAAGGAAAAATAATGAAGAAAGACTCGGGAACTATCTGACTCCATGAGGAAAGGAAATATAAGAGTTATAGGAATACCAGAAGGAGAGGAGTGAGAAGTAGGAACAGAGAAAATATTCAAAGAGATAATTGAAGAGAACTTCCCAAATGTGAAGAAGGAGCTGAAAATTGATATACAAGAAGCAAGAAGAACACCAAACTTCCACGACGAAAGAAAAAATACAGCAAGACACATAATAGTAAAGCTCCCAAGAATCCAGGACAAGGAAAAAATAATGAAGCTGGCAAGAGGGAAGAAACAGATAACATTCAAAGGAAAGCCAATCAGGCTGACATCAGACTTCTCCGAAGAAACACTACGGGCAAGGAGAGAGTGGAGGGACATAGTCAACAGACTCCAAGAAAACAGATGCCAACCAAGAATACTCTATCCCGCAAAGCTCTCCTTCCTCTTTGAAGAAAGAATATGGACTTCCCAGACAAACAGAAACTCCGGAATTTCATTGCAACTAAACCCCCACTCCAAAAAATACTACAAGGAGTCCTAAAGCCAGAACCTCAGAGGGACGAATAACAATGAAAGAAGGCCAAAAAAAAAAAGTTATTAAAAGAATAAATAAATAAAATCAAAGGAAAGACAAATACAATGGCAAATACAGATGTTAACATATCAATATTAACTCTAAATGTAAATGGACTAAACTCTTCAATAAAAAGATACAGAGTTGCAGCCTGGATTAAGAAACAAAACCCAACCTTTTGCTGTCTCCAGGAAACACATTTAGCTACAAAAGATAAAAATAGGCTCAAAGTTAAAGGATGGAAAACAATCCTACAAGCAAATGGACCAAAAAAGAAAGCAGGAACAGCTATACTTATATCAGATAAAACAGATTTCAAACTCAAAAAGATAAAAAGAGACCCCAATGGTCACTACATTATGATCAAGGGGACAATACTTCAAGAAGAAATAACACTCATTAACATATACTCACCAAACGAAGGAGCACCAAAATATATCAGACAACTGTTGTCCTCTCTGAAAACAGACATCGGAGAAAACACATACGTAGTGGGAGACTTCAACACACTACTATCAACAATGGATAGATCAACAAGACAAAAAATAAGTAAAGAAACCAAAGCTCTAAATAAGGACCTAGAGCAATTGGGCTTAACAGACATCTATAGAACACTAAACCCCAAAAAAACGGAGTACACATTTTTCTCAAGCGCACACGGATCATTCTCCAGGATCGATCACATACTGGGGCACAAGACAAACATCAACAGATACACCAAGATTGAAATCATATCAACCATCTTTTCTGACCATGAAGGCATCAAACTAGAAATAAACCATAAAAAGAAGGCAAGGAACTTTCCTACCTCATGGAGATTAAAAACCACACTACTGGAAGACCACTGGACTAATGAGGAGATCAAAGAAGAAATTAAAAAATTCTTTGAATAGAACGACAAGGAGGACACCAATATCCTAAATGTATGGGATGCAGCAAAAGCAGTAATAAGAGGAAAATATATAGCAATAGAAGCTCACATCAAGAAACAAGAAAGAACTCAAAGAAACAACCTAATCTCGAAGCTCAAAGATCTAGAAAAAGAACAACAAAAAAACCCCAAAACCAGTAGAAGAAAAGAAATAATAAAAACCAAAGCAGAAATAAATGAAATTGAAACTAAAAAAAACAATCCAAAAGATCAATGAAACCAAGAGCTGGTTCTTTGAAAAAATCAATAAAATAGACAAACCCCTAGCCAGGCTCACAAAGGAAAAAAGGGAGAAAGCACAAATAAACAGGATCATCAATGAAAGAGGAGAAATCACAACGGACACAGCAGAAATCAAAAGAATAATCAGTAACTACTATGAACAGTTATATGGAAACAAGTTTAACAATCTAGAGGAGATGGACAAATTCCTACAACTCTACAATCACCCAAAGCTAGATAAAGAAGAAATAGAACACCTAAACAGACCAATTACAATTAGCGAAATTGAAATGGTAATCAAAAACCTCCCCAAAAACAAAAGCCCAGGACCTGATGGATTTACAAATGAATTCTACCAAACATTCAGAGACGAATTAGTGCCTATCCTTCACAAACTCTTCCAAAAAATTGAGAAGGAAGGGACAATACCAAACACGTTCTATGAAGCCAATATTACACTAATACCAAAACCGAACAAGGACAACACAAAAAAGGAAAACTACAGGCCAATCTCCCTAATGAACACTGATGCAAAAATCCTCAATAAAATTTTAGCCATCAGAATCCAACAATGTATCCATAAGATAATTCACCACGACCAAGTAGGATTCATTCCAGGGGCACAAGGATGGTTTAACATCTGAAAATCAATCAACGTTATCCAACACATCAACAAAAAGAAATATAAAAACCATATGATAATATCAATAGATGCTGAGAAAGCTTTCGACAAAGTGCAACACCCATTCATGATAAAAGCCCTTGAAATTCTTGGGATACAAGGAACATACCTCAACATCATAAAGGCCATCTATGACAAGCCAACAGCCAGTATCATTCTCAATGGTGAAAAGCTGAAAGCAATTCCATTAAGATCTGGAACAAGACAAGGATGTCCACTCTCACCACTGCTTTTCAATATAATACTGGAAGTCCTAGCCAGGGCAATAAGACAAGAGAAAGACATCCAAGGAATCCAAATAGGAAAAGAAGAAGTCAAACTATCACTATTTGCAGACGATATGATATTATACATAGAGAACCCCAAAAACTCCACAGAAAAGCTAATTCAACTCATCAATCAGTTCAGTAAAGTGGCAGGATACAAAATCAACACACAAAAGTCAGTAGCCTTCCTATACACAAACAATAAATCTGAAGAAGAAGAAATCAAAAAAACCATCCCTTTTGTTATTGAAACAAAAAAAATCAAATATTTGGGAATAAATCTAACAAAAGAGGTAAAGGACCTATACAAAGAAAACTATAAAACACTGTTAAAAGAAATAGAAGAAGACACAAAGAAATGGAGAGACATCCCCTGCTCGTGGATTGGAAGAATAAACATTATTAAAATGGCCATCCTTCCAAAAGCAATATACAGATTCAATGCTATTCCAATCAAAATTTCAATGTCATTCTTCAAAGAAATAGAACAATTATTGATGAAATTCATATGGAATCACAAAAAACCCCGAATAGCCAAAGCTCTCCTGAAAAAAAAAGAAGGGAATGGAGGCATTACACTCCCAGACTTCAAACTATACTACAAAGCCATAATCATCAAAACTGCATGGTATTGGAACAAGAACAGACATACAGACCAATGGAATCGAATAGAAAATCCAGAAATAAACCCACAGATTTATGGTCAACTAATCTTTGACAAAGGAGCAAAGACTATGCATTGGAGCAAAGAAAGTTTGTTCAATAAATGGTGCTGGGAAAACTGGGTCGCTACATGCAAAAGAATGAAGCTTGACCACTACCTCACACCATACACAAAAATCAACTCAAAATGGATTAAAGAACTAGACATAAGACCTGAAACCATAAAATATATAGAAGGAAATATAGGCGAAACACTACGTGATCTGCACATCAAAGACATCTTTACAGACACATCACCCAAAGCAGTGATAGTGAAGGCAATGATAAACAGCTGGGACTACATCAAATTAAAGAGCTTCTGCACAGCAAAAGAGACAGTAACAAAAACAAAGAGAAACCCCACCAACTGGGAGAACATTTTTGCACCCAACACTAATGATAAAGGACTGATCACAAAAATCTGCAAAGAGCTGATGAGACTCAGCAACAACAAAGAAAATAATCCAGTCAAAAAATGGGCAGAAGACCTAAAAAGAAACTTCTCTGAAGAGGAAATGCAAATGGCCAACAGGCATATGAAAAAATGTTCAACATCACTTGCCATCAGGGAAATGCAAATCAAAACTACCATGAGATACCATCTTACACCAGTGAGAATGGCACATATTAAAAAAACTAGCAACAACAAATGTTGGCGAGGGTGTGGAGAAAAAGGAACTCTTCTGCACTGTTGGTGGGAGTGCAAACTGGTCCAACCACTGTGGAAAGCTGTGTGGAGATTTCTGGACCTACTAAACATAGAGCTTCCATATGATCCAGCAATTCCACTCCTAGGTATTTACCCAAAGGACACAGAAACATCAATTCCAAAGAACACCTGCACCCCTATGTTTATAGCAGCACTGTTTACAATAGCTAAGCTTTGGAAACAACCCAAATGCCCAAAAATAGATGACTGGATCAAGAAGATGTGGTACATATATACCATGGAATATTACTCAGCATTCAAAAAAGATAAACACATGCGATTTGCAGCAACATGGATGGCGCTGGAAGGGATCATGCTCAGCGAAATAAGCCAAAAAGAAAAAGAAAAATACCGGATGGTCTCACTCATAGCAGGAATCTAGAAAACTTAAATAAGGGACCAGTAAAATGAATAACTATAAGAAAGTGAAAATCAAAATCAACAAAAAACTATGAACCAGAGACACTTTTAGGGGGGCGGGGGCGGGAGGGGAGGGATTGGGTTCAGAATGGGGGGGCTGCAATTGTATGGGGAATATAACAATAAAATTTATAAAAAAAAAAAAATAAGTTGGCTAATTGACCAGTCCCTCAATGTGCCCGAGATAGCAATGCCAAGAGAGAAAAACACATGTATTCTGCATTCAAGCTCCTCTCCTTTTCTAATAGCACCAGTCCCTTCTTTTTCTAGATCAGTAGCCTTCAGACTATATGTAAATGCCCAACTCATGAATCATCTGTTGGATGTGGAGGTAGTGGGGAGAATCTCTACCACTGTGCTGATTGGCGAAGATCTTTTATATGAAGCCACTTCATAAGATGAGCAGAAGTGGCTGAATTTTTCAAATGTACAAATGCTTCTTGACCAACCTCCTCATCATCACCTGGAAGATGTAGAAATGCAAACTCTAGGGCACCACCTTAGACCAAATGAATCAGAAAATCTAGAACGGAGTTTAGCAATGTATGTCACACTCTTGTAGCCCATTCCTAGTGCACACAGAAGTTTGAAATCCACAGCTCTAGTGTACAGCATCAATGGTCTCTCAACCTCAACTGATTTGTTCTCATCAGTATACAATATGTCCCAGCACCTACTACACTTAAATTTTTTCCTCTTGTCTTCATAATTTCCAAATGTCTTTCATCTGTCTGCTCTCTCACAGCAATATTTCTTTTTAAATGTTGTCTATAGATCAAGATGACAGAATAAGCTGAAGATCTTATTCTCTCAAAGAAACGCTAGCTTTAAACAATATAAAGTTCCAAAATACCTTTATGAGAACTCCAGAAACCAATTAAGAAGTTGCAGTACCCCAGATATGCTCAAAGTCGAGAACAGTTGCTATAAAATGGGTTAGAAAAAACGTTTCATCTCCTCCAGGTAGCCCTTTCCCCGAGTTAGCAGAATTTAGCATGAACAAGAGTAAATACTCAACTTTTGGCTTCTCCATTGTAGCTGGGGGAGGTGGGGGGGGGAGTGAACTGTATGTGTTAGGGGGAAGGGATGTCCTGAGCTAATCCCATACAGGCTTTGTGGACTCCACCCCCACTCCAGACCAAAGCCATCAGGAGATTGGGAAAGACAAATCCCGTCACCACCAAAGGGAGGGTGGCTGGGACCTGAGGGTGGAGTTAAGCAGCCAGGTTTGGTATAAAACCAGACACGTGGGCTTTGGGGGCCCTCTTGCCTCTTGGCTTCACTGCTCGTGGCTCACGGCCAGCTCTCAGAGTGTCATTGGGGTTCCAGGGCAGAGGAAAGGGTAGGACACATTTAAGACTTTATTTCCCTCTTTTCTCCCTGAGCTGTACATTTCCTCATTTCCCCTTCCCTTGTAAATAAACCTTTTATTAACCTTCTGTGTGTGCCTGCAGTAGAATATTAATAAGTCCTTTTTAAGCGCGTGGGTGAGGACCACAGTCAGGCAACCCATTTTATATTGGGGCTGCCCTGTAACATATGTACCAAATTCTGGCTTTTCAGACAACTGCCTGAGGGGCTGGGTTGCATCTTGTGTAACTCTGAACACTGGAGAGCTAGTACAGTTTTGTTAAAGGGCAACCCCAATAAGAAATGGGTTGCCTGACTGTGGATCTTCACCCGGATGCTTCAAAGGGTCTTATAAGAAGACTCAACTGCAGGCACATACAAAACGTTTAATAAAGGGTTTAATACAAAAAAAGGGGAAATGAAGAAATGACTAACTCGGGGTGAAAGAGAGGGAGATAAATTGGTAAATGTATCCTACCATTTCCGCTGAGCTGGAACCCCAATAGCACGGTGAGAGCAGGCGAAAAGCCAAGAGACCCGCCAAGACCCACATGTCTGGTTATACACCAAACCTGGCTGCTTAACTCCACCCTCAGTTCCCAGTAATCCTCCCTTCGGTGGTGATGGCATTATGGGATTTGTTGTTCTTGGTGTCTTGGATCTCTTTGGCCTGGAGTCGGGGGTGGAGTCCTTAAAACCTGTGTATGTGGAGTTTGTTCAGGGCATCCTTTCCCCCAACAGTTTGAATGTCTAGGAACTGTTGAGAAGAATAGAGAACTCCTTGGCTTGTTGCAGCACCAGGGAACCTGTGGTACTGAAGACAGATACTAAAAGAAGAAAGAGATTGCAAACTTTTGAAAATAAAAGAGCAAACCTCACTAAATGGGAAAATATACTCACAAACTCATGAGAGATGCATCCTCAGAAAAAGCTGGGAAGGTTCTCAGAATCACTAACTGAGCTGGTTGGTGAAGGTCGTCTGTGTGAAGCTGGTTTAAAAAGACTGGCAGAAGTGGCTGGGTCTTCCAAATGCACAAATGACAACAAAACACAATAAGACATACAGAGATACAGGGAAACATGATTCAATCAAAGGAACAAAATAAATCTTCAGAAACTGACCTTAAAAATTGGAGATCTATGAATTAGAATTACCTGACAAAAAATTCAAAATAATCATTTTTAAAAGGCTCAAAATCAGAAAAACAATGCGTGAACAAAATGAGAATATCAACAAAGAGAAAGAAGATAAAACAACCAAACAGAATTTCTGGATCTGAAAAATTCACTAGAGATGTTCAACATCACACTTAACTACTCAGAAGAAAGAATTAGCAAATTCAGAAACAAGATGTTTGAAATTATGGAACAAGTGGAACAACAAGAAAAAAAAAGAATAAAGTGGAAATACCCCGAAGGACTTTATTTTTCCAGTAAGAAGTGATTTTTTTTTTTTATCAGAAAATGCAATAGGGCCCCTCTGGGGGCGCAAGGGGTTAAGCACAGCACTATGAAGCTGTCCACAGTCTCTGTAGCACGAGTTTGATCCCGGGCCAGCCAGGGAGCAACCCACATGGCGCAGCAGACCTCTCCTGACTTACCCGCTGCTCCCCTCGGCAGTGTATTTCAGTCAGTCTGCCTGTTCTGTTCCCTGCTCTGTCTCTGGTGAGTCCTCTCAACCCCCGCATCTCTGGCCTGTACCCCAGTTCTTGTATGAATAAATAAATAAATCTTTTAAAAAAATGCAATAGAGAGTGGGTACATGTACTTAGTTAATAATCTTTCACAAAGGTACCAAGGCAACACAGAAAGGAAAGTGCTATAGGGCAGGGAGAGGGGCACCCCAGAACCCCCAAACCTGCCTGTTATAAATAAGTTCTGCCATCCACCTCATCAAGACAAAACATACTCTAGTGCATAAGACCTTTGCTAGAAAGGAATTTGAGTACAATCAATGTGCCATAAAGAGAAGACAAAGAATATAGTTCCCAAATCAAGCACCTGAAGTTACTTGTCCCCTCATGGTTAAATGTCCAGCCAAACAGGGTTGGACCAAAGCAGGACCACAAGGCCTAAAAGTCTGTCATAAATCTAAAGCACCTCCGGGGGGGGGGGGGACCCATAGCAAAGAGGCAGAGGGGGCCAGACAATTTTGGCAGGAAAAGAGCAAAATCAAAATCAAGATAAAAGTTGCTATTATTAACCTCTCCATGGTTCTCTCATCCACATCTGTTTCAACCAGTCCCAAACCAAGAAGCAAGCGCAGTTTCTTCCCATGTCTCTCTGCTCCACATGCCTCCTCCAGGTCTCCTTCAGGCTCTCCATCCTTCTCATTCCTTCAGTCTCCTCCCCAGCTCCTCTGCCCTGCTCAGTTCCACCCTTCCTTGAGTGGGGTAAGGAACCTGGAACTTTCCTTTGCCTGGGGACCATCCTGTTACAAAAGGATATTCTCTTCAGCAAATGTGTTGGGAAAACTAGATTTTCACATGCAAAGTAATGAAGATGGACTTTCACCATATATCGCACACCTGTGTTCACTGCAGCACTATTTACAATAGCCAAACTATGGAAACCATGTAACCAACCAAAGACAGATTATTGGATTAGGAAGATGTGCTACATATACACAGGACTATTATTCAGTTATTAAAAAATAATAATTCTTGCCTTTTGGGGCAATATGGGTAGGACTAGATGGGATTGTGCTGAGTGAAATAAGTGAGAAGGAGAAAGACAAATCTGAATGGTGTTACTCATATATAAAGAAACAAAACAAAGAGTCAGATAAAAGCAAACCGATAACAAACCCCAGAAATCTGAGTGTAGAAATGAGACTATAAGAGGTAGAGGTAGAGAGGCCAGAGCAAGGTGGGGAGGAGGCACAAAGGATGATGATGGAGGACTGTGGGAGACTTGGAGCTGGGTGTGGTGTTGTAACATACACTTCAAGGTGTGATCTTATGCCTCTGAATCTTATACAATGTTGTAAAACGTTACCTAAAAATAAAGGGAAAAGACATAAAAAACACTTAACAAATTGTGTGACTTAATCAGCTTATATATATATATATATTATTTTTAAATTATGGGATAATTTGTTTATAAGCATTTATTTTACCTTTCTGCTCTGCATAGTCACTAGGAAAGGTACTAACCTGACACAGAAATCCTACACAAGTGAAAAGCTGAATTGTTTTTTTGAACCAAGACTCGGGAAAACAGATGTGCCAGCCATCTGCTGGTGTGTTGAACACGCTCTTTCCAAAGATGTGTCAGTCCAGACATCAATTCACATAAGACTCAAAACCCACAATGCATTGAGGGAAATGGGACAGAGGAACAGCCTCGTTTCCCTCCGTAAACCAGGGTAGGTACACGTAGATGAATGCCAAGATCACCGTGGAACATGTCACTTTGGAGCCAGGTGTTTTTCATTGGCGCATCCTCTGACTTCATCCCCAGACAGGACACAGCAGAGGCCATCAATATAGAAACTAGTCTCCCAAAGTCCTGGGGGTCAACAAACAACTGCCATCTAGTATTTTCTGGGCTCACTCAGAGCCCCCGACTCTCATCTCTCACAGCTGAGTGTCTGACAAACGCCATGGCTTGTGTGACCACACATCTCTCCCGTGGCTCTTGGGACCTAAAGGAGGTGTTTGGACTGCTGTTCCAGTTCAGACTGGAGAAAAATACTCTGTGGGCCCTGAACAAGATAAATGGCAGATTTCTGTCCCAAATGAAGACCCTGGGAAACAAACCAGAGAAACAAACACATCTTTGCTAAACAATCAAAATCTTTCATTTGGAATTTTATCTGTTTATTGATGGAAAACCCACTTATAGGAGGCATTTTTTGGACTGTTGCTTTAACAGTGTCACTAGGCAGAAACTACCTGGATTTGCTAAAGTTTTGCAGATAAAATGATGAGGAAAGAACAAGGAAATGGTAAGAGACTGTGACAGAACCAAAAATAGAATTCCCAGAAACTCAAAAAATAGCCCCTAAGTAACCAAAGAATAATTAACCTGATATTCTGTACAGAACAAGAACTTCTCATTCTCTCTCAGTATCCTTGCTAATTAGAATCTAGTTAGAATCTAATTTATTAAAAAAATTTCCCTTTCATTTAGGTAATGGAACATGATACAGCCACTTATGAAATAAAAGAGACAGGTTATATGTTTGATATGGTATTTTCCAAAACAAAACTTTTAACAAAAAAAAAAGAAGGTACAAAAATATCTGTGGCAAAACAAAAATATCACTTTATATGTGTGCATGTAATGTGTGTGAATGTACAAAAGTATAGTGTAACACACATGCACATCTATGTTTGGAAGGAAGTTGGGAAAGGCATAAAGGAGGAAGATATTATCACTTTTTACCCTTTTCCTAGAATATTTTTTCATGTACTCCTACAATCTATTCAAAAACATGTAAGGCTACAACCCACAACCAAGGTCATATGCTAAACAATATGGTTTTTGTTGTGGAGGGTGAGTAGTTAAGTACGAGCATTCATATTTGCTATGTCAAGTTTTTATTATATACATTATTATTCTTTGCATTCCCATAGATACCTTGAAACTGTTGTCATGATTGTAGGTTTCTGGAACATTGTTATCATGCTCTCAACCCTCATCGCCAAGTTCTAATACAGTGGTCTTAAGGAGATATCTGGATTTATTGATTTCAGATTTGAACCCTTGGAGAAAATGTATCCCTGAGGAGAGACAGCTCTAGCCACTCCCAACACAGCCCCCCAGGCTACCTTAGAGAGAGATTGCCTAGAACAATGAATCAAAATCACTGCTAAGGCTTGAAGAAAAGACTAAGTACCTTCAAATAAACAGAGTATTTATCCTCTGTATGAAGGAGGGATTCTGAGGTAGATAAAGGCTTCAAAGTCCACACAAATTTATTAGAGCACCTGACTAGGGAGTGGCATCCTTAATCTTTTTGAAAACATTAGGAATGAAAACACGAATCTCTAAAATGTTTACTTGAGAGCAAAGTGTAGCATCCGCCTAGTAATTCTCAAGGATGAAGCTGCTAAGAGCTAAAAATATCTCCCGGGGGTGGGCTGTGCAGATGGGGCGCTGAGAGCAGGGGGGCATGAAGAGCCCAGAAGAGCAGCCATCTGAGCAGATTTCACACGATTAATAGGGAGTTTGTTGGCTGGTGGACTTTAAAAATAGAACCTCATTTCTGAGGGGTGGGTGCCCTGTTCCAGAGACCTAGAAGAAGCCTGCTGAGAGGGATGATTAAAATGAAAGATTGTGCAGCTTTAAGGAAATGTTGGCATAAAGAAATGGCAGCGATTACTGACGCTCCAGCCACCTTCTAAAAGGTTTCTGCAAATTGCTTTCCTTGGATGAAATACCAAATATCTGTTCCCAAATGTTATGAAGCAAAATAAATCACATTCCATTGACACATCCAATATGTCGTATCAGAGACCCTGAATCCAAACAAAGCAAAGCTGCTGTTACCTCGGTGCTATTACATTTCTTTTTCTTGCTTTTGTATTAAGGCTGCAAGATGAAAACTTGTTCCTTGTAAACAAAAAAATTATCTCTGCCTCCTCCCTGCGTGAAATGAAAAATCAAATCGGCCACTGACAAGCTTTTGGAGCTCAAATGTAACTGAGGAATCATTTACTCAGACCCCTGACTTTAATAAATGATGAAGGTGAAACTCAAAGAAGAACTTATGCAAAGTCGTGTTGCTGGAGATACACATGGGCAGAACTGGAATCCAGATCTCTCATCTCTCAGCTTGTCAAGAAATATCCCTTTTGCACAATAGGGTATAACAAAATGTTCAGGGTAGTATTCCTTTGCGAGAGTTTGCATTTTCACTAGAATCCTTGTTGAGAAAAAGGTCATTTTTCTAAATTGCTGCTATGAGTGAGACCATCCAGTATTTTTCTTTTTCTTTCTGGCTTACTTTGCTGAGCATGATCCCTTCCAGCTCCATCCAGGTTGCTGCAAATTGCATGAGTTCATCTTTTTGATTGCTGAGTAATATTCCATTGTGCATATATACCACATCTTCTTGATCCAGTCATCTATTTTGGGGGTTTGGGTTGTTTCCATAGTTTAGATTTTTCAAGCAGTACAGCCAGTGCATGAATAAGGCATTTTTTGAGCTTTGCAAAGAAAATTTGAGTATAATTTCTTGATTAACAAAATAATTCAGTGTTAAAGTCACCTGCATTATGTGACTACCCTTTGTTGTATTTCATAAATGGAAATACTAAAGCACAGTGCAAGCAACAATATTTACCCAGGTGTGGAAGCTGCTGTTGGATTACCCTCACCAGTAGTTGCCCACATCCCAGCTACCGGAATTGGTTGCTGAGAATTCCCAGCTGTCCCATTCTGTTTTCCAGTTCTACCGGGAATTTGCCTGCTCTCCTAGAAATGCCTGACAGATCAATGATTAATCGATCTGGGGGTACAGCATCCACCCCCCTTGCCTCCATTGTGGTTGTATTCATACCTCAGAGCTCCCCGTGAGATCAGACTGAGGTCAGCCTCTAGCAGTATCCACATCCCTGTTCATCTCCCTCTCCTTTCCCTTCCTGCCTCCTTCACGCCCCTGCAGATTGTTTTGGGAGCCTCCCTTCAATAACTCAACTGCTTCCAGGGAACCTGACCCCCAGCACCAAGTGAGTGTGCAGGAGAGATAATAAATGTCAATGAGCAACTTATGCTAGCCTAAGTCTTTTTGGTCCATTTTCACTTTGGTCCCCATGCAAATGTGTATCTGAGACAGAGAGATCTGCGTATAAGTGTTGTAAGCAAATGCGTGTGGGCTCCTAGACTGGTGATATGGAATGCTTCCCAGTTTTTCTGCTGAGTCATCCGCTTTCTGACTTGTCCTTCCAATTATGCAGTGCCGTTCCTATCATTGCTACATTTTTCCTAAAAACAAAACAACAACAACAAAAAAAAAACCCAGATATTTTAGGCATAGAAAGAAACAGATTCAAGGGCACAAGTGTGAATTTTAAGTCACTAGTCTATAAAAGGAGCTGGAGTGGTCTGCCTTCTGCCTTCAGTTTTCTTTGTGCATGGTAAGGAACAGGCTATCAGGTGGTGAGACCATAATGGCACAGCGGAGAGAGGGCCTTCATCGTATACAGAGAGTGATGAAAAGAGCAAGATACTCTGGACTGAGATTCTTTAGCTATAAGCAATAGAAAATGACACTCTCCAGCTTAAGCAAAAGGGGTATCTAGAGATAAGGTATGAGGGAGCTCAAAGGACTGGAATGACAGATGCAGAGGGAGCACAGAACAGAGAGTGCTGCATGGCCTGGTTTTGGTGCTGCTGCAGAATGGTTCTCCCATCTGCTATCAAAATTCATGGTTCTGGGAGACAGTCCAACTGGCTAAGCTGAGGCATACTCCCACTGTTTGACTGTACTAGGTCAATAGGAATACAAATCCAGAGGAAAGGTTCCCTAGATCCCCTAAAAAATTGTACTCCAGGGAAGGAGTAGTCTGACTTTGGCTACATATTAAAATCACTCATAGGAAGCTTTCATAAAGACCTGACACATAGGCCATACCACATACCCATTATATCAGAAAACCTAAAGGTGGGATCAAGGTGCTTGATATTTTTAACCACCCTCTCCCACCCCCCAACCAAGAGATTTCATTGTGCGATTTGTAGGACAAGCCTTCAGATAGCACATCAAGTTCTTTTGTAGAGGGAAGGATATAATTCTTAGCATCCAGGCATGACCATTCCAAATTGGAAAGAAGACAACTTCACAAAAGAAAATTAGGTTACGCATAAGAAGTCCAGGGATGGCTACTGAATAGTCAATCAATCAATAAATAGACAAAGATCCATAACACATGCAACTTAGTCAAACATTTTTTGAACACTTGGGGTCAGGCCAGGCACAACTTCTATCACAGTTTAACGAATAAATTTTTATCAGAAAAGGATGAAACAAAAATATGGTAGCAAACACATCTATGAAAAGTCATCATGAAATGTATGCAATCTTATTAGGTAGTTCACTCTTCTACTGGACACTAATCATTTGTCTACAACTATTGTTGATGAATAGAGTTCACTGATTTCAACTTGCTGTACAGCATTTTTTGACTACATTTTTCAATACAATCATCTTTGTTCAAATAAAAGTCATTTGTTTCATAACTCTAATACCTTGGATCTCAAAAGTTCAGTAAGAAGACTATCAGTGTCCTGCCTGGAAGTTTGCTAGAAATGTAAAATTTGGAAACTCACTCACATCTGCTGTATCAATATTTGCGTTTAAAAATAATCCAAGGGCCTCCCCTGGTGGCACAGCAATTGAGCCTCTGCAGCGCCGGTTCATTCCCCGTCCGTGGCGAGGGTCCCACAAATAATAATAATAATCATCATCATCATCATCATCATCCAAAAGGGAGCCATGTGCACATGCACATTGTAGTTTGTAAACAACTGGCCTGGTCCACAAAGTCCCATGGGCCTAAAATGCCCAATTGTACCGTCATTTGAACCAGATGCAAAGCCTCGGAACAAGATGCTCTGGACATGGTGTCCTTGCTCACTGCTCCCAACTCCAGTCCCTTTGTCTCTCCTAAGTCAAATGGCAAAAGACTGTAGTGGCTTCTACTAGGGACCTGGGCATAAATAATGGGACTTTTGACCACAAATAAATGTAGAACAGATTCATCATCTAATTAAGAACTTAAAACACAGGATTCTGGGTAAAAACTTAACATGCAGAAGACTGGTCCCCTTAGGAATGTTGACGCCAATTCAGTGTGAATTTGTGCAATGTCCAACTGATGGAGTACAAGATAAATGAGTCATCTGGGTATTTCTTCTTTCAAGTGAGAGACTTAGTAAGATGAGAAATTAAGAGGTGTCAGCCTGCTACTTCCATACTGAGAACATGGAAATAGAGACCCTCTTGCTTTCCACTGCCTATACATTGAATTATTAAGCTTCAAGCTAAATTAAAAAGGAAGATACATCCATAGGCATAGCATGGAAAATTTTCTGATCTAACACTTACATTTATTTTTTTTAAGATTTATTTATTCATACAAGAACTGGGGTACAGGCCAGAGGTGTGTGTGGGTGGGTGAGAGGATTCACCAGAGACAGAGCAGAGAGCAGAACAGGCAGACTAAGTGAAATACACTGCTGAGGGCAGCAGTGGGCGAGACAGGAGAGGTCTGCTGCAACATGTAGGTTTCTCCTTGACTGGGGATTGAACTCCTGCTGCAGTGTCTGTGGACAGATTCATAGGTTGCATTTTAATCCCTTGCACCACCAGTGAGGCCCTGATCTAACACTTTTAAAGACAAAAAAAGCTACTATTAAAAAAAGTGTTATCATCACAATTAGTTAAAAAAGGATATTAGAACATCAACTTATAGCCAGCTAAATATCACTAATCTCTCAGGGTCTACGAGTTATTTGAGGAAAAATTGCAGAAAAAAATGTCACTTAAGTACCATCTGAGAAAAGTGCAGAGGAGATTCTAGTTAAAAACAAATGAGGAAGTTTAGAATCCTAAAAAGATGACAGAGTGAGCAGTGATTCTATAGTATGCATGTTGCATATATTGGTACTTATGCGTATGTATGTGTGCATGTGTGTGCATATATAAACTCATAGTTATTAAACTATATAGATAATATAAACAATAATCAAAATGAATATGGTTATATAGCAATGTGTAGCAGTAATTAATGGCAATTAATACAATAGGACCTAGTTAAGGAAAAGTATGTTTTTTTGTTTTGTTTTAATTTTTTTATTTTTACATCATTGTTCATTTTTAAACAATATTTGCTTCCTCCCACCCCCTCAGTTGTAGTAGCACCCATAGAGTTTCCTTCACCACTGCACCCGCACACCATCACCTCAGTCCCCTGTGCTCCTCCCTCCCTCCCTCTGATCCCTCTCCCTCCTCCTCTCCTGCAGGATGTCTCTGATTTATATCAAGAAGATGTGGTATATATACACAATGAAATATTATTCAGCAATCAAAAAAGATAAACTCATGCCATTCGCAGCAATGTGGATGGAGCTAGAAGGAATTATGCTCAGTGAAATAAGCCAGAAAAAAAGAGAAATATCGGATGGTTTCACTTATAGCAGGAATATAGGGGAACCAAATAAGACATCAGTGTAAAAAAATAATTACAGTACAAACACAACAAAGCAAAAACAGACAATTATAAATCAGAGACACACTGCAGGGGAGGAGGAGGCAGAGGGATCAGAGGGACGGAGGAAGGAGCAAAAGTATGTTTTGTTGTTTTTTTTTTTTAAGATTAGAAAGCACTGCATGTTCTCTGTCAAGGGTAGGAAAAATGATTACCAGTGAGGCAGTAAAAAGATTACAACATCTCTTTAGGAGAAGGAAAAAGAAATGTTTGCAAAATCTCATTTTATTGGAATAGAAGAAATTTTTTAAACTAGTGATTTTTCTAGTAGAAAGGGGAATCTCTTTTGAAAGCGCAGTAGACGTTGATAATCTAATCAGTTAGGTCAAGCGCATCAATGACAAGGAAGAATATAGTACTTTCTGAACTAGCAGGAGAAAAAAGAATAAAGGAAAACTCAGACAAAGAAAAAGGAAAAAGCAATTATACAGTCGTAAACATAAGATAGAAGTAATATACCAGCTATATCAGACATGCATAAAATGTAAAAGGAAAAGGATTCTGTTGTGAAAAGACAAAAATAGCATATTTCTTTATAATACAGGACAGATGTTCTATATAAGGAACACTCAAGAACAATTATAAAATAACATAAAGCTAGATGGAGTAAACAAAGAAATACCAGGAAAATTGAAATAAAAAGGAAGCAATAAGTGACAATAACCAGAAACAGCAAAATGTAGTTTAAGGGTAATAGACTCAAAAGGACAATACATAATGATAAAAGACACAAAAACTGATAGGAGCCAGTCACCACAGCAGCTAAGTACTTAAATTTACTTGAAAAGCAAGAACTCGCTGAAAATATAATTATGGTGGAAACATCAATATATTATCTCTCAGGACTGTAAAATCTCCTTCAAATGAAAATACACAGAGAAACTGAAAGGTACAATTAATAAACCTGACATGTCATCTTATTTTTGAAGGCAGTTTTTCAAATACTCATGGAATATTTTTCAAGGTTGATCATGTACAGGTGACCCCTGAGGAGAAAAATCCTGGAATAATGTGTAAGTGAACAACTTGTATAAGCTACATTCTCCAATCACAAGCTAATCAAATTCGAAGTAAAGAATTAATTAAGGGCCTCCCTGGTGGAGCAGGGGTTAAAGATGGCGCTATCAAACACTGCAGCAAAAGCTCTCGATACCCTGCCTTCGGAGGGAGCAAAGCACGTGGAGCAGCAGACTTCGACTTCTCCCTCGCCTGCTGCTCCCCTCAGCAGTGTATTTCAGTAGATCTGCCTGTCCTGCTCCCCACTCTGTCTCTGGTGAATCCTCTCACCCCCTGCACCGCTGGCTTACACCCCAGTTCTTCTATGCATAAATAAATAAATCTTTTTTAAAAAAAAAAGAATTAAGGGCCTCCCAGGTGGCTCAGCGTTTGAGTACTGGGTTGCAAAGCTGCCTGCAGCTTCTGCAGCACTGGTTTGATCCACGGTCGAGGGTCCCACATGGCGCGCAGACCTGTCTTGCCGCCCGCTGCTCCCCTCAGCAGTGTACTCTGGTCCTTCTGCCTGCTCTGCTCCCCACTCTGGCTCTGGTGAATTCTCTCACCCTCCCGCGCTTCTGACTGTACCCAGGGCTTGTTATAAATAAATAAATAAATCTTAAAAAAAAAAAAAAAGAATGTACTCTTTGTATAGGGCCATTTAAAAAAAATGAATTGGTAACTAAAAGGATCTTTAAAAAAAATCTTAATTAACTTGGCAATGGAGAAGCATACTTCTAGATAATCTGTGATGCAAAAGGAAATTAAAACCTGCCTAAGTGGTAATAAAAAAGAACTCCACAACAAAACTCACAGAACACATCAAAAGGTTTTCAGAGGAAAATTTATGGCCTTTATTGTCTTCATTGTTAAGATAAAGAAAGCTGATGAGTAAAGTAATTTTTCATCTAAATGCAAAATATAAAAAGCAAATTAAACAATAGTTAAGAAAAGGAAATTTTAAAATATTTTACATGGGAAAAAATAGAAGAAAGGAAACATGATTCCAAAAGCTTATTCTTTGAAAACATGGGGACAATATACTATCTTATTATTCTGATAAAGGAAAAGAGAAAAAGTATAAATAAATGGAACAATGAATGAGAATGAGAATGAGATATGGCGGTGACACAAAAGAAATTAAGATCATCTGGAGAAAATACTATGTGTCGCTGGGGAGAGTTGTAAAGAATATTTTTTTTTAGCAAAATATTTCTAACCTACCAACTTTTTGTATTTCCTACTTTCTCAATTTTACTCTCCATTTTGCGTAACTCATTCTGATCAACCATCTTGTTTTGATGGACATATTTTTTTCTTTCGAGGATTCTCCTAGTTTCACTGGCTTAGTGTGGCTCTTCAAGGAGACTTCATTCACTGTGGCTCAGATTCACTAATTGTGTATTTTGTATTTTCATTTTCATATGTTACTTACAAGTTCTTGGAGCATTTCTCTATGAGACCCATATATGGCAGCCCTTTTAAATCTTTAATGTTTCAAAGCAATTTCACATTCTTTATAGCTGCAATCTTTTAAATATTAGATTGTGAAGAAAATGCTGCTACTTCAGGCAATAGTTTTATATGAGAAAAGTAAGGCAAATTGTTTTGACAAGCAGGCAGGAAATTTTTCATTAGTTTTTAATTATCAAGGTGTTTCACACACACACAAACACATGCATGCATGCACATAGCGACACAATTACAAATACATTATCTCACTAGGAACATAAATCAGGATGATTTTCAATCTTAAGAGACAGAATTAAGTAAAAGGGCTTAACCCATAGCACAATTTTAAAAAATGAGTGACATTTATATAATTGGTTAAAGAAATAACTGATAGGAGTGAGGTGCTCTTTTTTTCTGGAATCTGGACCCCCCCCCCCTTAGGCAGACCACATACTTTTTTGCTTTTTTCAGAAAGTTAAAAATAATTTCATTTTCGAGATAGAAAAAATTCCACTGTAAGTAATATCAATCGTTCACTCTATCAGTAAGCATTCTCTATGTAACAAACTACCCCAAAACTAGTAGTCATGACACCAGCTAACTATTTGGTTAGAATTCTGTGAATCAGTGATTAGAGCTGGATTTGGCTGGGTTAGGAAGTTTCCTGATCTCCCAAGGCCCCTCATTTTTTTTTGGTCACTGACGGTTGGTTATGGTCTCATATGTCTAGGAGTTTGGCTGGAACATCTGGACTGACTTGACTCTTGTCCATCTAGGCCCTAGACCTTCCTGCAGATCCAACGTTCTTGTTCACATGCAGCTAGATAGGCTTCCATGAGAGTCAAAGTGTGTGAAACCCACGGAGGCAATGGCTTAGAAGTGGGTTGCTGCCATTCCTACTAAAATCTATTGGCTGAAGGCAGTCACGGGCCTGTTCAGATGCAAGGCGTGGGAAATAGATTCCATTTGTCAATAGAAGAAGCTGTAGCAGGCACACTGCAGGATGCAGGATGGGGAGACATAGAGGGAAGCCCCAGCAACTTAAATCTTGTTTCTTCCTGTGGAGGCCTGGCTGGCCACAGGAAAAACCCACAGTGTCCATTGTTGCATGCTCTCACCCAGCCCTGTTGCAGTGTACGCTATCCCTCTTGTTTCCCCATCTCCCCCAGATTCACACATCAAGCCCTGTACCCCTAAATTTAAATTCCATGGGCAGATGTCAAGTTTTCCAAATGATGCTCCACAGCCTCCTCACTTAATTTATTCTCACAAGCAATTCTCTTCTATGAGAGTTTTACTGTCAACCTTTCTCAGTGTCTCTTCATCTTTATGACTCTATTTAAGAGTGATATGCAGAGCCTCTCCAGTGGTGCAGTGGATTGAGTGCAACACTGTGAAGCTGTCCGCAGCCTCTGCAGGGCCGGTTAGATCCCTGGCCAGTCAGGGAGATTCCCACATGGCACAGCAGACCTCTCCTGCCTCGTCCACTGCTCCCCTCAGCAGTGTACTTCAGTCCTTCTGCCTGTTCTGTTCCCTGCTCTGTCTCTGGTGAATTCTCTTACCTTCCAGCGCCTCCAGCTTGTACCCTAGTGCTTGTATAAATAAATAAATCTTTAAAAAAAAATCTTTAAAAAAAAAGTGATATGCTCAGGGTTGAAAACTGGTTTGATGGTTTTCTCAGTTTGGGTTCCCTAGAAGCAATGGGAGATGTGAATGCAAGAAGATTAATTAGGAAGGTGATTCTAAGAAACACAGATTGGCTTGCAGGGAGGAGAAATAAGGAGAAGGAGCCAATACAGGATGTGCTTTTCCATGAAGTTACCACTATGGACAAAAAAATCTGGGTATCTGTGTATAACACAGGTCTCAGTAATTATCCCACCTATTGGATGAGGGAGCTAGGGCATTGATAAGCAAACCTATCTGGGTACAAACAACCATTTATACACCAACAACCATAGCAAATGATTGAGCAAGGAAGACAGGGTAGGAAGTTTAGCCCTTTTATCCATCGTGAAAGCTCCTGGCCCCCATACTTGTCCTGTGTGATAAATCCATCAGATTGCAAAACAGCAGGAAGTAATGACGTTACCACAGAGCAATAGTTACAAAATGTCATCTCCTTAATCTCATCCTCTCTCAAAAATGTGTTTTTTATTCCTTTTGGCTGCCTCTATTATTTCTGCCAGTAATACATATTTCTATACCTGTTGTTCAGAAAGTTTCTAATCCTAGAATAAAGATGCATTGTCTCCTCCCTTTTCCTCCATCTGTATTCCCTATTATCATTAATTCTCTCCTGCCAATATGGTCTTCTCTGATATACGTCCTGCATCAACTAGGGTCTGGCCCATCACAGAGATTCAACAAGTGTTTCTGGTATAAATGAATTAATAAGTGAGTTTCATTATTCTTTACAATCATCTAGGGTATTTTCCATGACAATACCAGATACAAAAATATTCTTGAATTTCCTCTTCTCCATTCCCTTGAGAGGAACAGCTTCTCATTAAATGAAAGTTTGTATTAGTTTTAACCAGTTGTTTTTATCATGGAAGAAATTCAACCCGACACCTCCAATTTGTCATAGTCATTCTATTTCCTGCAACTTTAAAATTTTTTCCTAAAGGTCTATGCCTATCACTTTCCATTTTGTAAGTACAGATTACCATGAATTTTATGTATTGTGTTATAGGAATAAAGAACCTCATCTCTCTCTCTCTCTCCCCACCTCACATACAAATATAAAAGTTTAGTTATTCTTTTTTTTTTATTTATGCATACAAGAACTGGTGTACAGTCCACAGGTACATGAGGTGAGAGGATTCGCCAGAGACAGAGTGGGAAACAGAACAGGCAGACTGACTGAAACACACTGCTGAGGGGAGCAGCGGGCAAGTCAGGAGAGGTTTGCTGTGTCATGTGGGTTGCCCCCTGGCTGGTGGGCATCGAACTTGTGCTGCAGTGGTTATGGATAGCTTCATAGGTTGCGTCTCAACCCCTTGTGCCACCAGGGAGGCCCCTACTTTCAGTTTTTGAGTGCTATCAACTTTCTGCTCCTTCTTTGGTCTTATCATCTGTTGTTTGATTTCTTATTATATGAGTTCCTTTGCTTTCTGCAATTTCTTTCAATGTGTAGAGAATAATTCACTCAAAGGGCCTTCGTTGGCTACACAGAATGTTTCCCCTGAGCATTCTTCACCTGTCCTTTACAAATAACATTCATTTCAGCCTTTTGGAGAGTAAATGCCACAACTTATCTGCCTGCTTCACACTCTGTCCCTAGTGCCTAGAACAGAATGTGGCACATTGCCTGAGCTCAAATATTTGTTCAGTTAATATGGAATAAATCTCTGCCTGCTTTCCACGTGGGGACCTTTGACTTCTTCCTAATAATTGAATGAGGGTAACTCTCTTCCAACATTCAGTTTACAGACAAACATTCAGATAGTTTGACAGGATGGGAGTGTGTAGTGGATGATTAGGAGAATGCAGAGTGAAATAGGCTAGCCACAGTGTGAAAATAGTTGTTTTGCAATAATCTCCCACTAATTTTCTACATTTTTTTGCCCTAGGAATTTTTTTTATCAGCTTTAAATATCTCCCCCTCCCAGGAGAATATTCAGCTACTACCCCTCCACCCCCAACTGCTAGCATCATTCATTCTGCAACATGATTGTTGATAATGAGCTATGATGCTTTTGGCCCTGCCTTTCAAGAATCCACACACTGCCTTAGTTTTAGGTGAGTTCTCTAGGGGAAGAATGCAGGCCACAAAAAGGAAGAACAATAAAGATAGCACTTGCAAGCTGTCTCCACGGTAGACCCCTGCCTCACTGTTGTGCCAAGTCAAACATTTCAGGGACCTACTATCTTCTTTCTGTCTGACTCCCACAAGGTTCTATGTCTGTATCCTCCCCCCACTGCCCCATGTATTTACAAAGAATACTATGTCCTGCTTTAAATGTGAGTGGTTCAGCATTCATTGTTGGCATCTAAATTAATTCAAATGTATCCATATTTAGCTAATATTCTTTATTTTCTGTAGTTTTGGGCTTCAGCAATCATCGTTGTGTCTAGTTTGGGGTTCTTCATTTTCTATCCTTTCTCCCCAGCCTCATGTTAGAAGGTTTCAAGGGGGAAATATGGAAAAAAGCCAAAACTTCACCTGCAAGTCTTATTGTTTATTTTAAAATACCTTTTTAATTACTGAGCTGCTCTAACTCCATTGCTCTCATGTCACAACTGAATTCTGTTTCCCTTGTCAGAAAATAGGAAAAGTAAATCAGTAAATAGAAGAACTTCATAGACTATTTTCACAGGAAATCTTGGAGTTTACTTTCTATTATCCTCAGCCATGCTCTTTGCTCAGCTCCAAAACCAGGGTCCCAGAAGTAACTTCTTGGCTTTGAAATTACAGTAGGTTTTAGCTTTGATTATTTCTCTTCTTTGTCCATATTACTCACATACTGACAAGTCAGAGATTGGAGGAAGGAGAAACTGAATCAACAGTTAATCACAGATCCATTCTAAAGTCTGAGGGTAGTCAAACAATCACACTACTGGATTGTGGAAGTGCCATTTCTCTTGGAGCCAACTTGTCTCCCAATGTCCATGTGCTTCAGAAAAATCCTTTGTCTGATGAGGACCAGATATGGAAAAAGTCCAAACACAGCAAATAGAGTATGTGTGTATTCAAGCCTCTGCCACAGAAGCAGTCAATGGTCCACGCAGGCAGACTTCCACTGCCCTCTCTGCCTCTACACCCATATTACATTAGAATGTTCACAGCTATTTCCAAGATACCAGGAATTTTGTAAGCAAAGGGTTCAAATATGTAAGTTGTTTCTTAAGGTGATTTCCACAGAGCACTGAGGTCCCATAAGGAGCTCTCATAGGACATATGGGGTACTTAGGACAAAGTTGAGTATGTGACCCTCCAGACTCTTCACCATTAGGTCAACCAATATAACTCTCATTTTTCTATTCTAAATTTGGGATTTTTTAATAATGCTGAGTTTTAAAAACAATTCTGTAGATAAAAAGATTAAGAATTGCAACCCAGGTGATGCTGATGCATCAGTCTGTATACCACATAGCTCTTAAACTAAGGATCTGCATTTTTATTAAGAACTCTGTAGTAGTTGCTGGTATATTCAATTTCACTTAGTTTTTCTTTTGTATTTTTTCCTCTATCAATGCACTAGTCAATCCAATATCTCCTTTCATCCCTCTAAGATTTGGGTGCCAGTGTTCTAAAACTTCTTTTGGACATGTAACTGGATGTAAGGGCACCAGGAATCAGAAGGGGTATTTTCCAATGATGGTCATAAGGACTGAATCAATACCCCACTCACTGAGTGGACTAATAGCAGTTGGCCAGGGTCATAATTAAAATCAGCTTTGTTCTAGCACTAGCATAATGTTCAAAGGTGTCTAGCAAGTCTGTGGTGCTCAGAATATTCAGGTTGGGAGAGAAGACATCTTTGGCCAGAATATCTCAAAACCATCACAAAAGTCAAGAACCCAAACACCAAAACATTTGAGCTCATCTCTTCTGCCTTGATTTACTCTTTAGGATATTTGGTATTTGCCCCCCCCCCAACCCACCCCTATCACACATTTAAAATTACTGAACATCCCTAGATATTCTTTCTTAATACAAATATCAGCAACACTTACAGCCTTTAGCTGAAGTACTACAACATTCCTTGAAAAAAGTGTTCCAAATGATATGATTAAATAATAATTAAACAGTCTAAAATAGTTTCATGGTGCTAAAATTAAAAAAAAAAGCTGAAATCAAATGTTTATTATTAGCCAGCATGTGACAAATCTTTTCTTAATTGGAGATGGGGAGGTATGAGTGCATGTGTGTGTTTATCATGGCCATTAAACTTAATTTGCTGCTCACTGAATTGCAAAATTAAAGAAGAGTCACACCACACTCTTCATGTCAGCCAAATGCTGGGAGACTAAAATCACCCAAGATCTATTTGAACAGGTGCAGAGGGGTTTTTCTCTTCAGGGGATGGTTGTGTCAGCAAAAATGTCTTTCTTTCCCCCATTTCTAACCAGTGGAACTGAGTTTGTTAGGCCTCAACATCACTCAAAAGTGAATGTGGTGTCTTGGGGGATGATCGGGCAAGAGGCTGAGCATAAAGGTTAATTCAGGTAGACGCACACCCATATGCATGCACACACTTAGAAGCATCTAGGGAAAATGAGGTGTCACCTCAGGAGACCTCCGTCCTGCTCCCATGTTGTGACTGTAGCAGAGGACAGACAGTAAAATAGGAAAGGAATATGGTTTCCTAAAACCTGCTTTCGTACAGAACAGCAAATTTTTAACCACAGTGAAAGGGCATCCGCAAATAAAGTGTTTGAGTGGTTGGTGTGTCTTTAAGTATACATATATAAAAATAGAAAACATATTTTAGGTTTTTTAAGTTTGTGCATATATAAAAATACTTTAAAATTCTGGCATATGTATATTTTTATCAAGACATGAAACATCCCTCTGGTTTTAAATGCTTCCCAGTAGTGTCAAATTATAAAAGACTGAAACTGCTGCCTGTCTTAGTTTATCAAGAACCAGCACACGTGTCAGTTATGCAGAGAAAACTCAGTTCAGGTCTTGGCTGCCTGAAGAGCTTCACCCACCAGAATTTGGAAGCCCCAAATAGAGCCAGAATGAATATCCTCATTCAAGATATTGAAAGTGCCACCTGCATTACATAATTTGAATGGCATGCAAATATTTTAAATACCTTTGCTTTATTTTTCTGAGTAATCTCTTTAAGCAGGTATGGAGGTTTCCCTTCAGAGGGAAACATAATCACTGAACATGCTAGCTTTGTAAAAACACTTTCTCTGTCCCTGTTGTCAAGATGAAAGTGTGGAATCAAAAGGAGAAGTGACGGTTTTGATAGGGAAAGATGATAATAAAGAATACCTGGACACTAGCAACTGTATCCTCATTCAGTTGTACTTTAAGCCTCTGACACAAGCTTATCTAAACCACATAGCTTTTTCTCTTCTCAGCAATATTGTCCAGTTTTCAAATTCATCAATAAATATAGAAGTTGTGAAGTAGATGCTAACCATGCAGCAAAGCTTCAACAGACAAATAGCAGTGTATCAAGTCTTTTGAGGTCACTTTCTGTCTATTTCCTTTCCATCTTCCCTACCGCCACATCCACCACTCTCATCTACGTCATTACCACTTACAGCAACTTTACCAAAGGTCTCCCAATATTTATTTTTTTCCCCATCCCATCCCATTTTCATAAAGTAACAAGAATGATTTTTTTTTCCCCCAAGGTGTGAATCTGACCACAACAACTCACTATTTAAAACTCTTCTTGAGGGGCCTCACTGGTGGCGCAAAGGGTTAAGCACCACACTATGAAGCATTCCGCAGGGAGCAACCCACATGGAGCTGCAGACCTCTCCTGACTTGCCCGCTGCTCCCCTCAGCAGTGTACTTCGGGCAATCTGCCTGTTCTGTTCCCCACTCTGTCTCTGGTGAATCCTCTCACCCCCCCCCGCCCCCGCATCTCTGGCCTGTACTCCAGATCATTTTTTTTTTTTAAGATTTATTTTATTTTATTTATACAAGCACTGGGTACAGTCAGAAGTGCGGGAGGGTGACAGAATTCACCAGAGCGGGGAACAGAACAGGCAGACTGACGAAATACACTGCTAAGGGGAGCAGCGGGCACAGCAGGAGAGATCTGCGCACCATGTGGGACCCTCCCCAGCTGCCAGGGATGGAACTGGTGCTGCAGAGGCTGTGGGCAGCTTCACAGCCCAGCGCTCAACTGCTGCACCACCAGGGGAGGCTCTGTACTTCAGATCTTGTATGCAAAAATAAATAAATCTTGATTCCTGTTATGAGTGAGATCATCCAGTATTTTTCTTTTTCTTTCTGGCTTATTTCTCTGAGCATGATCCCTTCCAGCTCCATCCATGTTGCTGCAAATTGCATGTGTTTATCTTTTTTGAATGCTGAGTAATATTCCATGGTGTATATGTACCACATCTTCTTGATCCAGTCATCTATTTTTGGGCATTTGGGTTGTTTCCAAAGCTTAGCTATTGTAAACTGTGCTATACCTAAATATGGACCAGGAAAAACAATAACTATAAGAAAGGAAAAAATCAAAATCAACAAACAACTATGAGCCAGACACACTCTTTGGGCGGGGAGGGAAGGAGGTATTGGTGTCAAAATCGGGGTTGCAATTGTATGGGGAATATAAAAATAAAAATAAATACATAAATACACAAATCTTTAAAAAAAAAAAAAGCAACTCTTCTTGAATAGTTTTATATTTCCGTAGGGCAGGAAATAGACTTCTAAATGACCACAGACCCCAAGGGTTCGCACTCCTCCAGCCTCACTCCAGCATTGTGCTTCCTCATCCTTACCTGCTCACCATGAGCTCTCTTTTCCAGTGTGTTTGCCCTCTTACCTTCATTATTTATTACCCCATCTTTGATATTCAAATCTCAATTCTCAGTTTCTGGTTTTTCTAATTAGGTCAATATCTGCTTTAAAAATTAATTGGTTCCTTAAAGATAATCACTGCAGTTGGAATGCCCATTGGTTTTGCATGCTCTATAATTGATGTGCATCTCTGCTACCATATTGTGAGTAGCAAGTGAGTAGACAAAAAGCATATTTTATTAATTTTTTGGGCACATAGCTTGCCTACATTTCCCAGTCCATTGTGCATGTCCATAAATGAATTATAGCCAAAGAAATTTGGACAGAAACAGTGTGGACGATTTCAAGAGTAAATCACTATAAAATTCTCATGCAGAATGCTCTTTACTGGGGGCTTCCCTGGTGGCACAAGGGGTTAAACCTCAGCACTATGAAGCTATGGGAAGCCACCACAGCACGAGTTCAATTCCTGGCCAGCACATCCACATGGCACAGAAGACCTCTCCTGTCTTACCTGCTGATCCCCTCAGCAGTGTATTTCAGTCAATTCACCTGTTCTGCTCCCTACTCTGTCTCTGGTGAATTCTCTCACCCCCTGCACATCTAGCCTATACCTCAGTTCTTATATGCATAAATAAATAAAAATCTTTAAAAGAAAAAAGAATGCTCTGAACCCTTTTTCTTAAACTGACTGAATCAGAGGAGAGTACAAAGGTCTTGGCAGTCATACTTTGAAGGTGGGAACCTGACTGACAAGCAGGATGAAATTTACCCAACCCAAGACATCCATGTTGGGCTTCTTTTTATTGAATCATGGAGTTTGGGGAGTTTATTTGTTGTAGTATTTAGCATTGCTCTATTAAAACATGATTCTATTCTCCATGCCTAGCACAATAGCTAACACAGTAGATAATCAATAAATACTCAATATATCGAAACGTTACTTCTTGGTATATGGACGTACTTGGGAATTGGTTTTGGGGGTTGGGTATCTTCATTTGGTCAAGATTTTTAAGAACAATGTCATTTTTCTCAGACTATCTGAAGAAGAAAGAGAGTGTTCACACAACAAAAAGATTCATTCTTAATTTTTTCAATGTATTTGAGAAAGGATGCACGTGTGCCCAAATTTAATGACAGTCAATGAGGTATTAGAGCACTAGTTTTAACCTCTACAGTTTCTATGTAAGCCCATTTGGACATTTCTATGAAATTGCATTGCAGAATGGAAGGAGATGAGGCTGTAGAACTAAGCAAACCTGAATGTGAATTTGTCTAATACAAGCATGGATTGTGTAACCCTAGGTAAGACCTATAACCACTTCAAACTTCAGTTCCTCCTCTACAATGGGAATAATAATAAGAATACTTGATATAATATATGTAAAGCATCTGCCAATGATGAAACATTTTTGCAATTCAAAGTGTGGTGGCACTGATAATGATGATGGTGCCAATCAGCAGCAGCAGCCTCTCTGGCAGCAACTGTAAAATAAGTGGACATTGATTTCTGGGGCTAGAAAGCTCATGAGTCAAAAGATACAAATGTAGTAGGCTTGTCTGAAATATGCATTAAAGAAAACTTCCTTCTATTTTTAAATTACTTTTTTTGTGATATTACTACTTAATTTTTTTTATCATATGAAGGAAGAAGCAAATAAAATTCTCAGCACCCAAAGAAAATTGATACTAAGATGTCAATGCATCTATGTCAAGATTTTGCTCTTCTACTTTCTGACAAAATGTAAGCATGGTGATATTCAAATCTCAATTCTCAGCTTCTGGTTTTTCAATATTAAGAAAATGGGAAATTGGGGTTTAATTCTTAAGAACCAAAGTTTTGATATCAGATTTCCTGTTTGTGCATCCTGGCCTGACCTGGGAAATTTGTTATGACTTTCTAAGTCTCAGTATCTTTACATGTAAATGTGGCAAATAATTTTCTAACTTCATAAAATTATTATGTAAATTAAATGATGCCTTATATATAACATGTTTAGACTAGTCTCAAACATAACAGAAGTATTAATTAAATGTTGGTTATAATAATAATGATTATGATGATGATAGTGATTTGTGTGTGTGTCTATTTTTTCTAGAAGAAATGCAAGAAGAAAACAGAAGCCAACACTGTAACACATTATTTTGAACAAGGCCTGTGATTTTTTTTAAGTATATAATTCTAATGAGCTAAACCAACCTATATATAATCCCTTGATTCTTTCACAATTTTAATTTTGAAAAGTACTCTAGGTTCTTCTAGAGTAAATATACTTCTATTTCACATATAGATTTCTATTTCACAGATTTGCTCTATGTGTTCCTGACACCAGTACCACACCATTTAAAATGTTTTGGCTTCATTATGCATATTTGTATATGTATATATGTTATTCAGTTTTTCCAAAATAATGTTGGAATTATTATCTCTTCATTCTTGCAAATAAATCTTGCAGGTAAATTTTAGGGTTTTTACAGAGTCTAAGCTGATTTGGCACTATTGTATAATTGCCCTAGTGCTAAGAATGATTTTGGAATGAGTTGAAATATTATGATACTGAGTCTTTCCTTGTAGAACTTAGGATATGTTTCATTTATTCAATTATCTTTTGTTATTTATCTTAGACTTTTTAATATTCATTTTTAAAAATGAAGCTGTATATTTCTTGTTTATCTCTGTTAGTTTCTATTTTTATTGACACTGTGAATGGGAACTGTTTTAGCACATTTTATTTCCTAACAAGCTATTTTTGTTCTAGGAGAAAGCTAGAGGTTTGAACCAATTGACTTTGTACCTAAGAAAAATATTTCAATAAGTTCAATAATTTATTCATCAATGTTCTGGGATTTCTGAGATGGACAATTACATCATGTAAAATAATAATAATAATAATTGGGTCTCCCCTTCACCAATAATTCATTACTGATTTATGTTTGCTTTCTTAATTACAGTTACTAGAATATCTTCTTTAAAAAGGTAAATTATGGCAGAAATAAAAAAACATATTATCTGTGGTTCCCCTAATTCTATAGGTGGTATCGTAGTACTTTAACATTAAGATGAGTGAATATAAACTTTCTTGGTTTGATAAAAAATTTAACAATCTGAAAGATTTATTCTTCTAATACTATCATTTAGGGTTAATTTTTCAAGTTGAAGTGTGCTAAAATCTATCAAATGTTGCTAACTATTAAAAAAATCAAACTAATAAACAAGTAGATTATATTAATGTTTCTTAATATGGAAATATTTTCATATTCCTAGAATAAAACTTTCTTAGTAAATTTGTATTACTATTATAATTTCCTAGTTTGATTCATGAGAGTACTTAGTTTTTGCACCTACATTTTTAAATGTGGCGCTACTATAGTGTGTGTGTGTTTGTGTGTGTGTGTGTGTGTTTAATAAGGTTTTAGGATCAGGGATGTGTTTACCGTAAGGGTCTGTAGCTCCCACTTTTTCTCTCACATACACATTGTATTGTTGGAGCCAGTCTGTGCATTGATCTATTACAGATTCAGATCAGTATCTTTTTTTTTTTTAAAAGATTTATTTATTTATACAAGCACTGGGTACAGTCAGCGCGGGAGGGTGAGAGAACTCACCAGAGCCAGAGCGGGGGGCAGAGCAGGCAGAAGGACCGAAGTACACTGCTGAGGGGAGCAGCGGGCGGCAGGAGAGGTCTGCGCGCCATGTGGGACCCTCCTCCTGTGGCCAGGGATTGAACCGGCGCTGCAGAGGCTGCAGGCAGCTTTGCAGCCCAGCGCTCAAATGCTGCGCCACCAGGGGAGGCCCTCAGATCAGTATCTTTAATTCAATGTTTTCATTCAAACCCTGTGTTTAAAAGTACTGTTTTGTCTAATTGATCTCAGAAAGACTGGTGTGTTAAAACAACTTACTATAATTTTTAATAATCTTTTTCTATATTATTGGATTCATATCATTACTGAGAGCTATTGTTTTCTCGATGACTAGTAATGATTCTAGCAGATTCCTTTCATCCTAAGGTGTTTTTCACCTTGAATGTTTTCTTTGATAGTAAATAATTGATACCCTTGCTTGTTGCTTTTTATTCATATTTTCATGATACAGTTCTCCATATTTTTATATTTTTAGTCAGTCTTCATACCACTTTTCTTTCCAATTTGGGTCTCTTGTAAATGAGATACAGCTATAATCCCAAGCTCTTAAAGAGAAGAGTCTCTTCAGTCTAGAATAAATAAAAACAACTAATATGAAAATGACACCTTAGAGACTCAAATTATAGGAGAATATTTATCAAAGTTTACATGCAGAATATCTCTTATAAACCTAGAAGTGCATTAACATTCCATTTCACCTTCTGAAATTGAATTTATTTTCTGGTCATTTTTACCTTAAATATTTTTAATATCTATTTTTCCTTTATTTCCCATCAAGTATTAACTTAAAGATGACCTGGTTAGGTCTATTTTGAATGGCCCTGGACTGTCAAGACAGTGAATTTTGAGCTCCCTCTTCTGTTCTCTTGGCAGCCTAGAGTCTTTGGACTGTCAGCTGTTTCTGAGGAAAGTCAGGCCACTCTTCCTCCCCTAGCTTGGCCAAAAGGAAAATGACATGATTGAGACCAGCAGCACCCTTTATTTGTGCTTCCTTCCTTCTTTAGAAGAGAAACTTGACATCTGGGCCTAGAAGGAAGGTTCTGGAGAGACAATATCAAGTAGACTTAGAAAGAAGCATGTCTTAGTGTGTACCTTGGGTAAATTATTTAACATCTTTGTGACATATTGTTTTCATCAGTCAAAATAAAGATAATAATCTCTATTTCATAGAATTATTAGAGGCTTACATATTAAAATCGACTACGTTTAATGCAAAGGCTGGCACTTCATCAGCGTTGCGTAGAATGGTATTGCTGATGATTCTTTTTCTAATCTGTTTATTTCTCTTCTCATTTTGATTGCAGACATTTGTTCCCATGTTTTCTTTCCTCTCTTTTATCTTTTTGTTTCTCTAATTTTTAATTAGTCATTTATGAGTTTAAAGAAAACACATAAATTTTAGATAGAATGGTTTGGAAAAAAGTATCTATTGCATACACACACACACACACACACACCCTTCTACAACATAACCAAGAGAGCATTGTCATTGGAGTGAGGTCAATACAAGTTCACTTGTGAACCACTTCCCATGTATATAACCATTGGTTATTATTTCATCCTATGAAAACTGCAAATGTACCCATAGTCCCTGCTCTATATTACAGCTCAACAGTTTAACTGCTCTGAGCCTGAATTTCCTCATCTGGAAAACAGGGATGCTAATGATATTGATTTCACAGTGATGATGTGATAGTTAAGTAAGTCAATAAATGGGAAATTGACTATCGTATACAAGATACTCAATAAATATTGGTTAGCTGTTTTGTTTTTAAAGCAAAGGTAGTGTTTCTTATTTTATAATCATCTAATGAGGCTTCAGTGAGCTAATACCTAAGAGATTCTGCATAGAGTAGGAATTCTAAAACTTCTAGTTTCTCCTTTCCCTTCCTTCCTTTTGAGGTCAGTGGGAAAAAAAAAAATTCCTTTCACCATTGGTGAGCATGCCAGAATTCCACTGTTTCTTCTTTGTTTTGGGTTCTAAGGCCTGCTAAGCCATTAATTCTCCTACAAGACATACTTCTGAATAAGTATGTATACCTTCTATAGGGTATCAGGGTGGAAGAGATTTATAAGCATATTTTTAGGATATATGTTTAGGGATCTGCATGAGAAAAGAAGCAGAAGAAAGTTACAACTAGTGATTACTAGAGGGCAATTGGAAGGGGAGCCACAAAACCATGAGGGGATGTATTGAAGGTGAATAAAATGTTCCCTACTTCATAGATTTGCCCATATTTTATCCACTATAAAATTACCCTCCAGGACCTCCCTGGTGGTGCAAGGGGTTAAGACACAGCACTGCGAGGCTGTACAAACCCAATACAGCATGAGTTCAATCCTCGGTCAGGGAGCTAACACACATGGTGCAGGAGACCTCTCCTGTCTTGCCTGCTGCTCCCCTTAGCAGTGTATTTCAGTAGATTTGTCTGTTATGCTCCCCCACTCTGTCTGGTGAATCTTCTCAACCCCTGCACCTCTGGGCTTCACCCCAGCTCTTGTATTCACAAATAAATCTAAATTTATTTAAATAAACAAACAAATAAATGGACCCTCCACTATACACAGAGGTATATTAATGGGTCTCATCCCAGGAAAAGAGAAGTACACACTTTCTTACCTTTCTCTTTAATAAATTTCAGCTTTAGAAACTGGTGAAGCAAAAATGGACTGTCTTGCTCTCCATTTCTTTATGTCTAATTTAAGATTTTAGAGTATATCCCTGTGAAGTTTACCTCAGAGAAGATGGGACAAAATAAATGTTTGGTTCAAAAGTTCCAAAATGAAAGATGAAATTACTCACAGTTGTAACGAGTGGTTTCATGGACTATCTCCCCCAGAATTGATAAGAAAGAGAAAAAAAGAAAGTAGAAATATATTTCATTAAAAAAAATTTTCCTAGGGGCATCCTCAGGCAGTTGAGCGCAGCACTGTGAAGCTGTCGGCAGCCTCTGCAGTGCCAGTTTGATTCCCGCCAGCCGTGGAGCAACCTACATGGCAAAGAGACCTCTCCTGTCTTGCCCACTGCTCCCCTCAGCAGTGCATTTCATCAGTCTACCTGTTCTGCTTCCCGCTCTGTCTCGGGTGAATCCTCTCACCCTCCCCCACATCTGGCCTGTACCCTGGTTCTTGTATAAATAAATCTTTAAAAAAAAAAAAACAACAAACTTTTCCTATCCCCAAAATCAATAAAACAAGGTATTTTAAGTGAGTTTTTTTTAGGTCATTCTCACACATACATGATATAAAGGAGAGGAGGAAGTCTGTATTGTTGAAAATCCAGGGAAAGAATAAATAATTCTAACAAAAGCAACAACAACAACAACAAAAATAGAAAAACCTTCTTATGTTTTCAGATATCTACATGAGGTGCTCTGTTCTTTTTGAAAATTTAGATGTAGACTATTTAATTCCATGTTTATATATGACACAGCGTAGGGAACACATATAATTTTCCAGGCGTATTTACATGTATGACAATACCTACAATCCAGCAGTGAATTCCTCTCACACTATGTCAAAGGAACAATGACTGAGATTTCTTATTCTGTGGATTTCAATCATCTCTTCACTTATGCCATGTTACTGAAATCTCATTGTTACACTCAGAATTTGTCTTCTCCTAGGAATCACTTTTAAAGCATTTCACTGCCTGTGACAAGACAGAGTAAGTAAAATACTGATGAGTTTGGATTTCTTTTCCTAGTGTCTCAGCTTTTCTATCCTATAGTTTGGCATCCCATTCCTCTATTATATCAAATGCCATATTAGAAACTTGATATGACTGACAAGGCATTTCTTACAACTTAAATTCAGTCTTTAATCACTTATCACTTTTAAAATATTGAAGTATGTAATTAGGAAAAATTCAGAAAGCTCTTGAAAACTTCACGTAATGATAAATCCAGATCTTAGTAGTGAGTCTGTCAAATGTTATTACCTCATTCCCCGTACTAATACTAGAAGGAGGAGACAATTCTAATACATTCAGAAACAGTACTTCAGACTAAAGTATGAGATAAATGTCTTATTTTGTTTGTTCTTTCTTATTTTACACGTTTCCTTTTCTTTTTCCTGAAAGATGCTATTGAATAGAAAAAATGATCATCTTCAAAGTTCTCACTTAGAAGTAATCATGGAAGATTTCCTGACCTGGAATAAAGTTTTACATAAGAATAATCTTTTTTTTTAAGATTTATTTATTTATTTATTTATTTATACATACAAGCACTGGGTAGAGTCAGAAGCGTGGGAGAGTGAAAGAATTCACCAGAGCCAGAGCGGGGAGCAGAACAGGCAGACTGACGAAATACACTGCTGAGGGGAGCAGCGGGCGTGGCAGGAGAGGTCTTCGCTCCATGTGGGACCCTCTCGGGTGGCCGGGGATTGAACTGGCACTGCAAAGGCTGTGGGCAGCTTCGCAGCTGAGCGCTCAACCCCTGCACCACCAGGGGAGGCCCAAGAATAATCATTTCTTTATCAAAAAATTAAAAAGATTTTTGCACAATGTATGCGTTTTCATTTTGGTTATATTCCCTGTACTATATCCACCCCCTTTATCTTGGCCCTAATCCCTCCTCTCCTCCCCCCCCATTAGTGTTTCTCTGGTTTATGGTTCCTTGTTGATTTTTATTTTTTCTTTATTATAAAAATGATGCAAGAATTATATAAAATAAAATATTAAAAGGATTAAAAAAATTATTTTAAGTCTATTAAATCTAGACTAATTAATATTCAAATTTGGTGTACTAGAACAAAATTATCAGTAACACACCCCAACATTTTGCATTCATGAATTTGCTTTAAGAAATCCCAGGGATAGGACTATGAACAAGAGACAATACTAAGCATAGATTTATTTTTTCAGTTAGTAGTTTTCCTAAATAAGTCATTCTAAGTCATTCTGTACAGTGAGGATTTCACATTGATGAGAAAGATGACATAATTATTTGCTTTTATTTCTGAATCAGAGCATGTTCAATAAAGCAAAAAATGGCATATTAAATTTATATCTATTAATGATATTCACAAGATATATACGTATGATGTTTCTCCTAGAGGGTGAGAGATTCGGAATAGCTACCTTCCGAAGAAACTACATGTTTTTTGTAGTATGCTTCTTTTGCCTTCTTCCAATCTTTAAATTTACTTAAAACCTGACGTGGGATTTAATGCTTCTACAAGGAGAAAAACCTGCATTCACAAACCGAGACGTATGACATAAAATGCATTAAAAACATTATACAAATATAATACGCCAGAGTTAGCAGAAAAGTCTGCTTTGGGAAAAACTTCTAATATGAATAAAATTGTTGTTTGTCACTTTTATTTTACCAGAAGGCAAATTAGTCATTGCATAGCCTGTTCTATTTTTTTTTTCTTGAAATCAGGTCATTTAATCCCTTCTGGGATGTATTCAGAATGAGAGCCTATATTTTCCTCTCAGATTAATCTGGAGAGAATTTTGAGTTGCAGGTCTTCATATAATAGGGCATATGGAAATGGAGTCTAAAGTGTCTGACACTTTTAATGATATAACTTCATTCACAATGGCATTACTTGTGAATATAATTTAAATGAAAATTATTGGCAAACAAAATCCCCATATGACCTCAGCAGCTCTAAAATTATATTCCTGTAATGTGCTTCATACTTCCTATACCCTAAACACAGCTGGTAACCTCTAAATGCCAGCATATGTCAATGAAAACCTACTTCTAAGCATAATATATCATCTGTTCCTAGGATATAACAGTTATTATTTCTTCTTCTTGGACAAGATTCCATGTCTAATAATATTTATGATTTAAAGTTAGAACTAGTTAAATACAGGAAATTCAAAAATTTTGCTGGTCAGCCAGCTCTTTATTCGCCACCTATTGAGTATTCTTTATGTTTCTAAATATATTGGTACACTCTGAGGAGGTAGAGTGAGGTGGTTTCACTTCCCTGACTTAAAAGGTGAACACCTCTTGCAAATTTATTGACCTGCTATGATCTCTAAGTGAAATTTGCAAGATATAATAATATTCACTGCTTTCATAAAATTCTAAATGTGGATTTGAATACTGGTTAGTGCCCCAATCACATAAGAAAATAAGTGATCTAGGGAAAATGAACACTCAGGATAGCCAGACAGAAAGACAGAGTGAGCAATAATTCTCAAATATTCTGTAGTAAAAGACCAATTTATTTTGTTTTTAATTTTCAATATGTCAAGGATGGAAACTTTTGTGAAATAAAAGTCTCTCACAGAAAGTAAAATAAAAATAAGCAAATATGTACTAACTAAAAGCCCAGAATTCTATGATTACATTCAACAGTCAAATTATATTGCAATGAATATGGCCAGAAAAAACATAACAGGGAAAATTTGTAGAGAAGTTTCTAAATGCTTACTCTCAAGCTCTGCACTTTTCTCATCACAAACTGGCACAAGTCCATGAACCATACTTTGAGAAGCACAGTGATAGTACAAATATTCTTGCCTTGCTTTTCTCCTTATTTCATATTTGGAACATATCAACATTTCTAAACAGTGTGCTAGCAACAGCATTGTAGGAAGGCAATCATTGTAGTAAAGCAAACTACAAACAAGTTTGTAGCTGGGGATCACACTGGGAGACTGGGGAAGCTGGCATGTCATAGGAAAATATAACATGTGGTTCTTCCAGGAGACTTCAGGAAAAGAAATTATCCTGAGAGTGCTGGTGCAACGCTGAAAATGTCAGACTCTCCCAACCCCATGTTTCTGCATACTGTATTCACATTGTCTGCAATGCATTTCTTCTTCTAATTAACCCATTCCCATCTTTTAAAAGTAATCTTGATCACCATATCTATTCTAGCCCCTCTGCTTCTTTTTTTAAAAAAAGATTTCTTTTTATTTATGCATATAAGAACTAGGATAGGCCAGAGGTAGAGGGGACAGAGGCTGAAGGGAGCAGTGGGTGAGACAGGAGAGGTCTGCTGCACCATGTGGGTTAGCTCCCTGGCCAGGGATAGAACTCAGGCCACAGTGACTGGGGATAGCTTTATAGCCCTGAGACTGAACCCCTCAGCCACCAGGGAGGACCCAGCCCCTGTGCTTCTGTGTCATATGTTTCTCTTTGCCACAGCATCTATTACACTGTATCAGAATTCCCTCATTTTTTAAAAAAGATTTATTTATTTATACATACAAGAACCGGTGTAGACCAGGGGTGTGTATGGATGTGTGTGTGAGAGAGAGAGAGGATTCACCAGAGACAGAGTAGGGAGGAGAACAGGAGGATTTACTGAAATACACTGCCAAGGGGAGAAGAGGGAGAGACAGGAGAGGTCTGCTGCGCCATGTGGGTAGCTCCCTGGCTGGCTGGGGGTCAGACCTGTGCTGCAGAGCCTGCAGATAGCTTCATTGTGCTGTGCTTAACCCTTTGCGCCACCAGGGAGGCCCCAGAATTATCTCATTTTGTTCTCGACCTTCTCTATTAGAGTGTCAAAATATTAGAGCAGGAGCTGGGTTATATTCATTGTTGGCCAACAGGATCTCCCACTCTGTATGGCACATGTAATAACTTGTCAGAATAAATGTGTCCAATTTCAGAAAAGGATATCATATAAGGAAAAGAAGGAAAAACAATGGTTCTGAGCAATGTACCTGATTTCAGATAATCATTTGGTCCATTTCATGGAGCAGCAGACCTCTCCTGTCTCGTTGATGCTCTCCTCAGCAGTGTATTTCAGTAGATCTTCCTGTTCTGCTCCCCATTCTGTCTCTGGTGAATTCTCTCACCCTCCACACCTCTGGCCTGTACCCCAGTTCTTGCATGCACACATAAATAAAATCTTTTTTTTTTTAAAGTGATCCAAACAGAAGAGATCCAAACAATTGCTGCAACCACATAATTTTAGATAGTTCCAATTCCGAGTACATGGGAGACAAAGATCCACCTGGTCTGTGACTATTTTCTTATGTATTATTCTTTGCTTCTTTTCTCTCATGACTTTTTCTGCCTTCTGTGAGTTAATTCAGATTCTATTTTCTCCCTTAGCATATCAACTATACTTCTTAGGAATTTTTTAGTGGTTACCCTGGGGTTTTCTATACATATTCAACAAAATTTAGTCCACGTGCAAATAAGACAATAAGGCCTCATGGACAGTGCAGTCCCTGATGAAGAGAATTCTCGATTCCCTCCTTCTACTCTTATAACATTGATGCCATTCATCTCACTTCTCACCAACTATAATCACCTAATTAAAAAAAGATGTGGTTCTTACCCTAAAGAAATGTAAGCCATTAAGAAAGGAAAGCATCACAAACTCCTTAATGAAGTGTTTCCTCACTGTGATCATGGATTAGTGGGTAGGGAGGGAGAGAGGGAGGTGCACAGTCCTGGAAGGAGGTACTGGAGAGCAGACACAATGCTGTCCACCGGCACAGGCACGGTGAGATGGAAAGAGAAGTGAAGATGAAGCTGCCCCTTCCCAAGCCCCCCCAGCCGCCGTGTGACTATGCGATACACAAGTTAGTGTGTTCTGCTGGCTTTTTTGGGCCAGAACTCTTCTGTGGTTTTATGTGATCCCTAAAGGGATTCAGGTCCATGAGCATGTAAATAATTGGTACCGCTATGTTTTTCTACTTCTCCATATGGTACATAGCTCAAAGGGAAGTGCTAGGAAGGAAAATTAAGTGTCAGATCAAGACTTGGATACGTTTTATGACAGCATTCTACCAAATAAACAAACATAAATTTAAAAGACATCCACTTTAACCAAAAAAAAATTCCAATCAACCTGTGAAGTAGAAACATCATAATTTACTGATTTTTCAATTTTGATGTTTAGTTAAACATGCACCTTTTATATGCATGTGTGTAGGAGTTTATTTTGTATATAAAGATGTCGCCAAGTTATCTTCCTGAATAGAAAGAATATTTTATACAGTTTATGAATAGGGATTTTTTTGTTTGCAAGCATCAGAAACCCATCTCTGTCCTGGTGTGGCTGGAGCTGGGTGCTTTAATACAGCTATCAGGAATTGTTCCCTGTGCATCTCTCTGCTGTCTGTGTTCTCTCTATCCTTGGGCACTCTATAATGACGGGGCAAAAGCATCCATCCTTCTGCAGGTCCAGGGCTCCATTTAACCAGCTGATCATCCCTTATCGAAAAGAAACTCTTGGGCCTCCCTTGTGGCGTAGGGGTTAAGTCTCAGAGCTATCACAACAGCCTGAGTTCAATCCCCGGTCAGAGAGCTAACAAACATGGTGCAGCAGACTCCTCCTGTCTCACCTGCTGCTCCCCTCAGCAGTGTATTTCCATAGATCTACCAGTTCTGTTCCCCACTCTGTCTCTGGTGAATCCTCTCACCCCCCTCACTTCTGGCTTCCACCCCAGTTCTTCTATGCAAAAATAAATAAATAAGTGGTTAAGAAAAAAAAAAAAAAAAACCCTTATTCAATAGTTCAATCTCTGTGGCCAGCAAATGGAATATCCTGAACTAGAGGATGGCATGGAGGGTCCGCACAGCTGACCCACCTGCATTGCAAGTAATGGAGGGGTGTTCCCCAAAATTAGTAAGCTGGAGCATCAGATGCCAAGCTGGCAAAAACACAGATTGTCCACTATAGACTACGGCAATGTGTGTGTGCCAGCTCCTAGCCCAGGACCTAGGGGAGAGAGGCTTTCAGGAAATGCATATCGAACTATCAGAGAAATGATGCAAAAAAGAACATGTTAGGCACTCAGAAAGTTGCTCCTGATTTTTTCTTTACTTCCCACCACAGCACTGCCAAGACAGTATCATTTCCATGTTGCAGATGTAGAAATCGAGAGATTGTGATTTTAAATGATTCGTCCAAGCAGACTGAATGAAAATGTAGTAGAGTGAAGATTCAGAGCCAGGTGGGTTTCCCTGTAGAGCATATGCTGTTTCGTTTTTAGGTGTATTTATTGAATTTTTAAGATGCTTTCTTCCCCATCACCATCATTTACATCCCCTTGTCCTTTTCCTCACTCCCTCTTAACCTCAGAGCCCTAGGGATGTGTATTGTGTTGATGTCCTGTAGTTTTAAAAGTGTCTTCCATTATTGAATTTTCTGTTATACGAATGTTCAGCATTTGTTTTTATCATCCTGATTTATTTTGCTGCATATAACTTTTTCAAAATCCCTTCATTTCGTTGAAAATAGCTATATTCAATCCTTTCTCTTAATATTCCATGGTGTGGATGAGAATTTACAGGGAAGCTACATACTTCTGCAGCAGATTTTTAAAGAAATCATGAGTGTGCCGCTTTATTGGAGGGTAGAAAGGTGTTTTCTGCTAAGAAAGTTAACCTTGCTGATCACAACCTTTACCAAACCCATAAAACTCGCAGCCTTTGCCTGAACCTGCCCAGTGCAAGCTCTTCACTGTATTCAAAAGGTAGGAAAACACCATTGAAAATTTTTTATTATTGTTTCAGTTTCTTTGTTTGTGATTTATTTGTTTAGGTTATATGTTTCTTCTGGTTTGGTCTTGGTAGATTATGTTGCTCTAGAAATATATCCATTTTTCCAAGGTTATCAAATTTATTGGCATGTAGTTGTTTATAGTGATCTGTTATAATTATTTGTATTCTTATGCTATCTGTAGTGATATTTCCTCTTTTACTTATGGCTATGATCATTAATTTTTTCACTTTTCTTTTTTTTATTAGCATAGCTAGGAGTATATCTATTTTGCTTATCATCTCAAAGAACCAGCTCTGATTTCATTGTGGGTTTGTTTTTGTTTTTTGTACAGTCTTTTTGATCCTATTTCATTTATTTCTGCTTTTATTTTTTAATATTTCCTTATTTCAACTAACTATGCTTTATTATTTCCTCTTTTTCAAGTTGCTTCAGTTGTGATATTAGGTAGTTTATTTGGTGTTTTTTCTTGCTTTTTAATGTAAACTTGTAATTATCTTCTCCCTTAAGACCACTTTTGCTGTATCCCACAGATTCCAGTAATTTATATTACCATTTTCATTCTTCTCAAGGTGTTTTTTTTAATTTCCACTTTGATTTTCTCTTTTATCTAATTGCTATTAAGCAGGATGTTGTTTCACAGCCATGTGTTCATATTTTTCTGGTGTTTTTTTTTTAAGTTGATTTCTAGTTTTATGGCATTGTAGTCAGAGAAGGTACTAGGTATAATTTAAACCTTTGTATTTTATTAACAATTGACTTGGGCCAAAATATGACCAAGATGTTTGGTGTGCACTTGAAATTTCTTGGTGAAGTGTTCTATAAATGACTGTTAGACCTATTTGGTCCAGTGACTCATTTAGAGCTCGTTTCCATATTTATACTTTGTCTTGTTAATCTGTCCATTTTTGTAAGTGTGGTATTAAGGTCCCATGGTATTACTATGTTGTTATCACTATCTCTCCTACATCATGTTATTACTTATTTTATGTATCTTGGTTCTGCATCATTTGGTGCAGATATATTTATAAGTGTCACTTCTTCTGGTTGTATTAGACTCTTAATCACAATATAGTATACTTCCTCATATCTTTTTGCTTCTCTTAATTGAAAATCTATTTTATCAGATGTAAGAGCTGCTCTCAAATTAATCTGGCTGCCACTTGCTTTCATAACTATCTTCCAACCTTTAATTCTTAGGCACAGACTAAGATTGTCTTTGGAATCTTCACTCTGCTGCCATCTTGTCAGACTCTTCCTAAAGAATTTTTAAAGGGTTACATAAAAATCCATCAGAACTAGTATGCCTTCAGCTTTATTATCTCTAAGCCATCATCTCACAGGATGAGTTTGAAAAAAGCAGAAAATGGAGTTTGGAAAAAAGAGATGCTACGCTTGAATTCTCAAACCCTAGATATTGACTGAGTAGCCACAATATCAAAGCAAATGACTAAATGTGAAAAATTCATTCTGATTGGCAAGTTATTTGTTGGCCATTGTGTCAAAGGGCCACATTTTATATATTTTAAAAGTTTAATGTTTTGTAGTAGTACAAGCTTAATTTTTTTATTTCTACTTTCCAAAAGAGATGGAAATCATAATATCTCAGGGAAAAGTATTGCCTGGTTATATACACAGACTCTGCATGAGTCTGACATTTTGTGAATTTCAGGTCCTAAAATTGGTTCTCTGGGGGCCAATGTGAGGAGCAGTAAAAAGGCCCTGCCCAGATCCCCAATTGCCTGTGAGGGTTTCTCTACAAACAGAACATGGTATCTTTTTATATGCTGCCATCCCACTGACTTAGAAAATAGCAGAACAAGGACCCCTCCAGGGTATATATATTTGTAAGCTTTTCTGGTGTAGAATTTCCTAGACAGAGGTATAGTTTATGTGCAGCTAGATGAGCAAGGCCAAACTCTTTTCCAACATGACTGCCTATTTCCACTCCCTCCACAGATATCTTTATTCCTTTGTTTCATAAAGTGCAAACAAGGACAACTAACCTAGCCGTGGAAACCTCAAGCCTGCTGAAGGGGTTTCTAATGGGGACACAGGGAAGGGATCAATATAGGGGAGAGGGTCTCTTCTTGTTCCCCTTGCCCTCCAAGGCAGCACATAGCAAACAGCTATGGGCAAAAGTGGAATTCCAGAAGAGAAACCCACATATCTTAGTCTGGGCATTCTAAGCATCACAATTGAGGAAGCACAAGTCTCTATCTCTTGCAATCACAGTAAAAATAAGATGTGGCAAAGACTTGGCCTAATCCTGTCAGTTCAGTGTGGATAGCCAGGGGGTACTCTTAGCAGCTGCCCTTTCCTGTTGTGACCCCAATCTGCAGTCGAAGCCTTCACTTGGCCCATGAGTCAGAAAACCACACTTCTTGTGGAGCTTTGATGGACACTAGTCTCCATGGTGCCAGTTGTGGACAAATTAACCCTTTTACCCCATCCATCTCTGTTTCTTTTCAGTATCACATTGTTATTATGTTGAAGTTAAGAGTATGTGAGACACCTTGAGAAAAATGATGTGATTATGAACTCTTGAAAGTCAAGATATTCTATCTGGCCAAGCATATCATTAATTTTCATAAATTTTCTATATTTCCAGGGATAGCACTTTAAATATATTTATTATATCACACTTGTTAATTATGTTGTTCAGAGTTTCTAAAGCCTTATTTTTGCTTGACTAACCTATCAATCACTTAGAGAAGTTTGTTGAAATCTCCCACTATGCTGATGGATTTTTTTTAGCATCCACTATGTAGTTTTATAAAATCTTGGTGTATTTATTTCAATTATTTTTCAAGATGCAAAAAGTTTATGACATATCTTTCTGATGGATACAAATTTTTGTCAATTTTTACAAAGTTTTGTAAATGGCCCTCTTTTATAATGCTTTTTAGTTTAACTTAATTTGGCTTATGTCATTACACCCCTACTAATATTTAATGTGTATTTGTTATACATTTTTATTTTTCAACTTTCCTGTGACCTCTGTCTTTTAAAAAGTCTTCACTTATTTTTTATTCAGAAGGAAAAAATCTTTGAATTTTAATGGGGAGTTTAGTTCTTTGTTGTTACTGTTGATGTTTTTATTTTTATTTTTCTCAGCTCATTCTGTAAACACTAGCTCTCCTTTTTGTTTTTTGTTGGTTTACACTTTTACTCTGCCATTTGAACAGAGGCTTATTAATTAATATTGATTCCATGTTTGAAATTATATTACTTTAGGTATATTGAGTAAAATATAGTGCTAAAATCATTTTCATTTCTTTCCATTTTATCTTATTTGTAGCAGAGACTATGTATTATTTTTTAAAACTGTTAATTTTCCAATTTACAGATTTTAAATCTCTAGAATTCAGCTCATTTTCTAAGTGCTTTGCAGTATTGATACTTTGTATTTCTATTACATTTTCAATACTATTATTATTCATCATATTTATTTTATATTCACTACCTGATAATTCCAGTATTGATTGTCATTCTGAGCATAATTCTGAAATGCATTAGTTCTGCAGACTCTTCCCCCCTAGTGATTCATTTCCCCTCATATTTATTAATCCTTGGAACTTTATCTATGAAAATTCGTGGCTTACTTTACATTTCTTGAAAGCAAATTTGCATGTTCTTCTGCCAGGATATGAAATTTTACCACCCCGGCACAAATTTAAATAAAGTTTTTCCTTCTGAGTTTGGGGTAAAGTCAAACAGATAATAGGAATTTTCCCACACTTTATTAAAATATATTATAATATATATAATGTGTACATTTCCTAAATGAAAGGTTCAATAAATTTTCACAAACCAATCCTATCAGTGAAGTCAACACCCAAATAAAGAAGCAGAACATTACAGCACTATATTTTATTTTACCCAGTATACCTAAAGTATTATCTCACACACGGACTCAATATTAATTAATAAACCTCAGTTCAAATGGCAGAGCAAAAGTGTAAACCAGCAAAAAAGTAAAAACAAAGGTATGTAGACGTTGAAATCCTCACAGGCTTTGTACTACAGGACTGCTACTTATGTAAATGTATATACGTATTTTTTAAAGATTTATTTATTTATGCATACAAGAGCTGGGGTGTAGGCCAGAGGTGAGGGGAAGGGGGACTGAGATGATTCATCAGAGACAGAGTGGGGAGCAGAACAGGTGGATTGACTGAAAGACACTGCTGAGGTGAGCAGGGAGGAAGACAGGAGAGGTCTGCCATGCCATATGGGTCACCTCCCTGGCCGGGGATTAAACTGGTGCTGTGGTAGCTGCTGATGGCTTCTCACAGGGCTGACACTTAGCCCCTTGCGCCACCAGGGAGGCCCCTGTAAATGTATATATTTTGTATATATATATGTATATGTATAATGCACACACATTATAATGCACACACATTAAATGCTGATTTCAACATTTAAGCCAATAATATTAATTCAATAAATTATCACAAATGATCACGATGAAAAAAATCTACAGCATTAAAACTTTCTCTTTATAGGGAGCATTTATGTGAAAATGTCAATGATATTATTGAAAAGAAAACAATGATTCAAACCTGTAAAATATGATGCCAAATTTGTAGAATCACCTATGTATTTGTACAGACCTAGAAATATAGGAAAGAATTTAAAGTACTAACAGTGATTTCCTCTCGAGAATTGATCTTTTATTCTTTTTTCCTATGCATTTCTGTATTTTATGCAAGGTACACATCTTCATTTATAATACAAACAAAAATTAGGCAGAATTAAGAAGAAAAGAGCAGATGCCTGGAAACACTCCTTACCACCCACCTGTGCTCCTTGTCACATGCTCCATGTCAGTGACATGAGAGAAACTGGAAAAAATTGAATAGCCCCAATAATGCTCAACAAGGAAAATCTGCAGCCAATTAGGCAGACACTGCTCTGCCTTCTACACATGCTGATCAACATCCAATAGAAAATGTGATTTCATGCAGGAGGAAGCTTTGAGTCTTTCTACCCATGAGTTTTCTTTTATGTTGCTACATTAAGCTGCCCTTTCTCCAAGCTGCACACCGCAGGAGGAGAAAGCTATTACAAAATTCTTCTTATCCTCTCCTTTACACTTAATTTTTTGGTTCTTTGGTGTGATGACTTTATGAAATATTGGAAGGCACAGATTCAAGAAAAGGGAGAAAGCGACTGTACCTTTTTGACAATTGCCAATATTTGCAAATAAAGCATTAGGAAGGACAAGACCTTTTTCCACACTAGCATGGGTGAGCTGCACTCTTTTTTTTGGTCAGTCATTTGAAAGACCAGGTATTTAAGATTACTTTTAGGACCTAATTTAAGGAAGTAATTTGTCTAAGAGAATGCTTTTATGATTCTCACTCTTGAGAATGGTGACTAGGGATACCTCAATGTCTAAGGTATTGCCACTCAAAAAATGTGGTGCACAGAACTGCAGCCTGAGAGTCACCTAGGAATTTGCTGGCAATGCAGATTCACAGGCCTTACTCCAGACCTACTAAATCAGAATCTCCAGGGATCTATGGTTTAACAACCTACCTAGCGATTTTTACGTACATTAATATTTCAAAACCACTTGAGAGCCAAAAATATCAAACAATCATAATTCACATAAAAAAGAATGGAGACAAATTTATTCTTCTAAGCATCTGAATTCTTTTCTCATCTAAGAGTAAAATTTGCTTTGAGACCTCACCCCAGTAGCCACTATTAAGTGTGGGAACTCTCTGTGCATCAATAAACAGAGGTCAGGGCTGTGTTTAAGCAGCTGATCCGTAACTGCTTCCCTTCCACAGCCAAACCCCAGAGATAGATTTTTTGTTCAATTTCTCCTTTTATCATCTTTGAAGAGAGACAACTTTGAACTAATAGTGTCCCTGTTGAGAACTATTTTGCGCTTGTCATAAGTTGTGTTTTTCTCTCTGGGACTCTGGTGAGCCAATTCCAAGACAGGGACAAAAACAATAAAAAAAAAAAAAAAATGCAAGGCAACTCTCAAATGTTAAGAGTGTGCCAGCTCAATTTAGTTGTTTTTCCTTATGCATTGCCATGTTAGATGACCTTCTGCCTTCCTTTTTAGAATCATATTTAATCCAACATAAAGAAAAATTGACAAGCATTTAGTAGACTGGAAAATAACTATAAAAACTATGCCCTTGTAATATTCTTTTTAAGTATTGTTCACTACTAAAGACCAACACTTTCACCAATCCAATTTCTGAAAAATGTTGACAAGTCATTTCCTTTTTGTTAGGAAGCTTTCAGGGTAATGGTTACAGCCCATCAAAATACCTAATCTATTTCCCATTCTCTTAGAATGCTGTATTATAGTACTATATTAAACTCAGCGATCATAGTAATATGTACAGATGACTGTATTCCAAGTGTTTTCCCCTGTTCCTCTATCAATTATCTATTATCACAATAGTGCCACATAACAATCACAAAACCTCATGGCATAATATGGCAGAGATCAGTGGGGAACCACTTCAGAATTGAAGCCACTTCAGGCTACAGTTTGATCCTATTTATCATCTCCTGATTATTATGCTTACAGCCTTTTTATTCATTGTTCCTTAGACCATTCTCAAAACAGCAGTCAGAATCATCCTTTTACATTCATTTGTTTACACCACCTCAATGGTTTCCTATTGCTCTCAGTATAAAAGTGAAATTCTTGAATATGGCATGTGAGGTCCTCCCCCATGTAAATGAGGAGTCAGTTTCTGTCTCTAGTCTTATTTAGCTCCCATATACCTTCCAGGCTCCAAACACACTGGCCCTCCTTCAATTTTTCTAGTGCTGTATTTGCCCACACCACAAGGCCCGTGCACATGCAGGCCACCGACCTCAACAAGTCTTTGTCAAGTTCAATTCCATGCATCAATCAGTCACTGTTCAAACATCGCTTCCTCAATCTGCTCACCCCACGGACATTCTAACAGTGTTCTAGTTTTATGCTCTCAAAACTGCTTTTAAGTTTCCATCACTGCTTTCTTTTAAAGATTTATTTATTTATGCATACAAAAACTGGGGTACAGACCAGAGGTGAGGGGTTTGAGAGGATTCACCAGAGACAGAGCAGGGAACAGAACAGGCAGAATGACTGAAATACACTGCTGAGGGGAGCAGCAGGCAAGTCAGGAGAGGTCTGCTGCACCATATGGGTAGCTCCCTGGCCAGGGATCGAACTCGTGCTGCAGTGGCTGCAGATAGCTTCATAGGTTGCGTCTTAACCCCTTGTGCCACCAGGGAGGCTTTCCATCACTATTATTACCACAGTTTATAATTAACAATGGTCTGTGCCATTCATTGATTAACATCCACCCCCTCTAACCTATAAAATTCTGTGATGTCAGGGTCAAACATGTAAGCTCAACGTGGTTTCTTAAAACATTTACTTAACTATGAAAGAAAAATAAATATTTTTGCTTCATTTGGAATACAAGATTTCATACATTTTTTACTTAAGGAAATGACTGCACAATGATGTTATGTACCTATGATCCTTCAGAAGGAATTTCAAAAAAAAAGTAGCAAAGCTTCACTTATTTTTCTTTTTCCAAATTTATCAACCAAATTGTCTCTTTAATTTGAGCACATATACTTTGCTCCTGGGAATAAAACCATGAAACTGATTAACCAGTTTGCTGGTAAAAGTGTCCTTGATGGTTTGTGTTTACTTTTTGGTCACTTTTTATTTTTTAATGATTCCTGCATCCTCTGTAGAGAGAAAGCATCAATTCAAGTCTGCACTGAAAACGTGTTAAACAACTGTTAGATTTGTACCGTGACTACTGAAAAATGCTACCTACATTCAAAATCAATATTTTCCTCTTTTACAAAAAAACCCGTGAAAGAAAAGGAAAACATATGCATGCAGTAGTATTTAATAGTAATTCAGCATAACTAAACTGTATTTCAGAAATCTGATTGATATATTTTTATATGTGCTGATCAGATGAGTCAATGTAAAGATAAATGATTATTCTAGAAATGTCATGTATTGCACTCAGGAATCATTATAACTCAGTTACACTTTTTATTTTGTGAGCCTTTTCTGAGAAGATCCTACATGAGGCAGTTATAGGACAAGGTCCTTTTCCCTGGGGGTAGTTTGACCTGTTTTGGACCTCTGAATTAAACTTTAAACTAAAGGTCTCCTCCTGGCAGTTTGTAATTATAATGCAAAGAGTTTAAGCTACATGCAACCAGAAGGTCAGGCAAATGCAGGATTGAATTTCCCCTTTTTAGGGAAGCTAAGTAGGGAACTTATCAGAAAGCCAGACTGCAGAAAAGAAGAAAGGCGCATAAAGAATGCAAAGGGGAATCTGAGTATTCTTGTGTGAGGAGGAAAAGGTGAAATAGAAAGTGTGCAAAACAGCAGAGACCCCCTCGGTTCCTAACTTCTTCATTTACAAGCCCAGTAAAGTTGACCCTATTATCTTTTATACATTCCAAGATAATTCCCTAAGTTCATGTAATACAGTCCCTTATTTATTCATTGAATTTCTGTTCTTTTTTTAAGAAAATAATTTCTGGCCAAGACAGAGATCTTCAAGAAAAAGGAAGAGGCCAAAAACATGAACGTGGACCAGGGATAATTGTCCTTTCAGAATTGCATTCTTTTATTCTTGGGATGTCCTAATGTGCTTCTGACTAATCTGGACATGTATTTATTATGGCGAATTACAAATCTAAAAGCAAGCATATTGTGGGAGAATCATATACTATTATTATCAAAAGAAAACGTTCAAAACTTTTTTTTCCCATTCTAGTTGCATATCACAGCTAGAATATGTGGAACTTACAAGAGTAAAGACGTTGTGATCTAGCCACTCCAACTCCATCAGTCTGGAATGGGGACAGAACTACTGGATTGACCTCTGCAGGGGAAAATTGTGCACAGTTTCAGTTAAACTTGTAGTGCCTTAGAAGGCAACCTACCAGTCCTTCCTTTAAAGACAAAATAATTGAGGTCATCATCAACAAACTATTCCTGTGTAACAATTTACAATGGCTTAAAATTATTATTTTAAACAACACTTCTGTTCTTGGCTGGATCTACATTCCTACTGGGTCACATAAGAATGTGTCTTTCTCAACATGTTTGGGGTAGATGGGCTGGCTGGTCTAATACAATCTCAGCTGGGAGAGCCTGGCTCTTTGCTGCTTGGTTTATCTTGCTTTAGCAGGCAGTTCAGGGGTCTAAGAATGGAAGAAGTATACAAGTCCGCCTAAGGAAAGTTCAGAGATGATAAAACATCAAGTTCACTGAAATCTATTGGCCTTACCAGGTCACAAGGCAAAACTAGACTCCAGGGTGTGGGGAAATAAACTCCAATTTTGGGTGGGAGGAGCTGCCCAGACTTGCAAGTGATGGATACTGGGAAAGGTAAATCATTATAGCAAGTTTTGTGATCTATCAATGAGAGGCTTAGAAAGTGTTAAATAAAGCCCGAGGTAGCCAAAAAACAAGTTCCCTAATATGTAGCAGTGCATTTTCCTAGTACCCATGCTTTAGATCTTTTTTCACAACTTCCAACTTCCCTTGGACAAACACCTGAGAATACTAATGGCAAGTGCTGGTTGGCTTTAACTCCCTTTTTGAAACTCTATGTCAGCTCACATCAGCCAGCACTGCCTGAAGAAAGTCACTAACTGCCAGGCTTAGAAGGACTCAGAACACAAGTCAAGAAAGCTTCTCAAATTCAACCTAAATAGCCCAGTCACCTCCATTAGGATGAATTCATCTTGGGATAGTGCAAATTATGAAGATTTCATTCTGCTTTCAAATGTAATTCTTGGGAGTGATTGCCACATCTCCTAAGCAGCCAAATAAGCTCATTTCAGCAGAAGCAGAACTGGATGCAAATCAAGTGAAAGCTAGATGCAGGTATTAGATGAAAATGGCAAAAACAAGTGAGAAGAGAGAGGCAAAAATAAAAGGGAATAAATAGCCATTTTTGTGACAGCTTTGTTCTAGGAAACATTGTGGATACACAGAAGGACGATTGCTGACATTCCAGGTCTTCCGCCATCAGTGTTCTTAATAGCATTTGCTACTTCCTGAGTCCCAAATCCCATATCGTAGAAATGCAATTATATCTTAAGGAGAACCAGGCAAACATTAATACTTACCTCCCTCAGAGCAGAGATTTGTAAATTTGGCAGCCCGAATAAACCCTCTGGTGGGCTTTGAACATACTGATGCCTACTCCAACCTCACGTTTTCTAATTTAATCAGTCCAGGGTATGCCTTGAACGCTAGGACATTTTTGTAAATCTCCCCAGGTGTTTTTTTTTTAAATTTGTTTATTTATGCATACAAGAGCTGGGGTACAGGCCAGAGATGTGGGGGGGTGAGAGGACTCACCAGAGACAGAGTGGGGAACAGAACCAGCAGTTTGACTGAAATACACTGCTGAGGGGAGCAGCGGATAAGTCAGGAGAGGTCTGCCATGTGGGTTGCTCCCTGGCCTGCCAGGGATCGAATTCGTGCTGCAGAGTCTGCAGATTGCTTCATAGTGCTGAGACTTAACCCCTTGCACCAACAGGGAGGCATCAAAACAAGTATTGTTTTTATATGACAACTAAGGAAATTGAGGCTTTCTGATTTAAATTATTTTTCCAGGCTATTCACATGGTATGAGTTGAACTAGGATTCTCTGGGACTCTGGGTCCCCAGTGATTCACTTGTCCAACCTGTGGCTGATCGCCCAGTGGAAATCCATGGATAATTCTAACAAGCTAGGGTGCAAATAGCAGTGGAAAGTTATCTGTTGTCCTAGCATGTCATTGATCTTTTTCACTCTAGATTTTTCTTTATGGTAGCTCAGCTTGTGACGACTTTTAACTGCACAGGCATCGTTCTTTTCCTTGGGAGCAAACAGTCCACTGCCTCTTGATCACAGCATCTGGGAAGATGCTTTGACATACAGATGCTTAAAACAATATATGGTTGTATGAGTTGAGAGTTATCCACACATCTAGTTAAGTGCTCAAAGTAGGTATATATTAAAACCACCTGGGGAGGGCCTCCCTGGTGGCACAAGGGGTTAAGTCTCAGCACTATCAAGCAATCAGCAGCCACTGAAGCATGAGTTCAGTTCCCAGCCAGGTAGTTGACCCACATGGCACAGCAGACCTCTCCTGTCTCCCTGCTGCTCCCCTCAGCAGTGGATTTCAGTACATCTGCCTGTTCTGTTCCCTGCTGTGTCTGGTGAATCCTCTCACACACACACCCCACCCTGTATCTCTGGCCTATATCCCAGCTCTTGTATGCATAAATAAATAAAATAAATCTTCTTTTTAAAAATACTTGTTTCTTAAATGAAACAGTTGAAATAAAGCAATGGGCACAACGCATGATACCTAGAAACTGTTCAGGAAATGTTAATAAGGAATCGATAACTTTTTATGTTTAATGAGAGAATAACAGCAACAGTTATAATACCTGATCTTCAGATCCTCCCCTGAGAGCATTTCTTTGACTAGGGTACAGAAAAAAATATGTAAATTCTCAAAGATAGCAGAAGTGATAGGAAGGTGGAAAGAGGGAGAAGAAAGAAGTGAGCACAGAAGTGAAGAATCAATGTAGACGTATTTTGTAAAATTTCAGATATGTTGCAAGAAAGGTCAAAGGTGCTGTTAAATCCAGCTGTCCCTGTATACTACAGTATATACTGTATACTACAGGGTTTAAGAAGATCTTCCTCGATGGTTGTCTAGTCACTCTTCACTCCTCACTAAAATTGCCTGAGTGACCAGGATCCTAACAACATCAGCAACCATCCCATCATGCCTTGCTTTCCTCTTCAGTCACCAAATGTTATCTTACATACCCTGGGCTCTCATCCTTAACCAAACCTCTTTATCCTCTTATCCAATCCTGTCTGAGTCCTTTCCGTACCACCAAGACCCATCTTCTCGGTTAACTCTAACCCACACAGTGCCTCAGTAGCAACACCCCCCAATAGCCCCATCTTTCTAAAATGAACTCATCCCTCTTGGCTCTAAATGGAGCCAGGCTGGGGCCTCCCTGGTGATGCAGGGATTAAAGTCTAAGCGCTATCAAGCTATGGCCAGCCACTGTGGCAGGAGTTCGATTACATGAGTTGGGTCCCCTGCCAGATAGCTAACCCAAAAGGCACAGCAGACCTCTCCTGTCTCCCTGCCACTGCCCTCAGTAGTATATTTCAGTAGATCCACCTGTTCTCCCCACTCTGTCTCTGGTGAATCCTCTCAATCCCCATACCTCTGGCCTACACCCCAGTTCTTTTATGCATAAATAAATAAAAATAAATCTCTAAAAAAATAAAAATAAATGGAGCTAGACTGCCCCCAAGGATGTAGATCCCTGCAACCATCACAAGAATACAATTGTTTAATTTTCACTCCACTTTCTACTATTGAATCTGGAAAATAAAGGGGTAAGGAATAAGATCCCTTATCGCAGCTTCCAAATAATTGTACTTCTCACTAAACAGGGAGTCCTTTGAATGTCTTGCCATCAGTCTATATATCAGATGCTGTCTTTCCCTGTTGCTGGCCCCACCAGTTTATTTTTTTTAAGATTTATTTTTTTTAATTTATTTATACAAGCACTGGGTACAGTCAGAAGCGCGGGAGGGTGAGAGAATTCACCAGAGCCAGAGTGAGGAGCAGAGCAGGCAGAAGGACCAAAGTGCACTGCTGAGGGGAGCAGCGGACTGCTCCGGTGGCCGGGGAGCAGCCGGGGATCGAACCAGCACTGCAGAGGCTGCGGGCAGCTTCGCAAACCAGCGCTCAACCGCTGCGCCACCGGGGAGGTCCTGATTTAAAACATTTTAACAATCTCCTAATTCTTTTTTTTTTTTTTTTTTTGTGGCACCCTAGCCAGTGGCCAGAGATCGAACTGGCGCTGCAGAGGCAGCCTCGCAACCCAGCGCTCAACCGCTGCGCCACCAGGGAGAGCCAATCTCCTTACTTCTTAAGCTCTATTAGGATCCCAATCATTGTGTTTGGTCATTTCAATGGCCACGTAGATAATACTCTAATCCCCTTACCTGTAGATGTATGTCTTCATCTTCCATAATCTTTCCCTTGCCCCCTTCTCCACTTCAATCACACATTACTGTGGCCATCACGGATCTTGCCATTTCTCTGACATTACCAATAACTTTGCTCCCTCAGATTTCAAGTTCAAGCATTGCGTTCTGTAACTGCCCCCTATCTTTCTAGTTTACTCCTAGTAGCCTGACTCCCTCCATAATGTGACTCCCAATCCATTGTCTTTGCCACCTTGTCCCTGTTTATTTCCTCCTTTACAGTTTCACTTCCTTCTTCCTCTGGCTTATATTTCATTTACCATCATGATGACGCCCTCATGTTATCATATGTATAATCATACTCTCATGTATTAATCAGAACTCTGTTGAAATAATGCTACAAGTGATCCAAAAATCACTATGGTTGATAAGAAGGGACATTTATTTCTGAATAATGCATCTACAGGGCAGCTGGGACAGCTCTACACCAAGCTAGAATCTCTGTTCCCATCTACTCAACATGTCCTCGTTTTGAAACAGGCAGTTGCCTGGAGCAGGGCTTTCTCAGAGTGTTGCCAAAGCTCAACAGAATCATCAAGCAAAGCTCAATCAAATCATGCATGCATATTCAAGTCTCTGCTTGCATGTTATCCGCTTGCACTCTATTGACAAAAAAAGCGAATCACAGTGTTGGGCCCAAGGTCAATGAGACAGTGGTTAGTGGCAGACACTGCAAGTTGTATGGCAGAGTTATAATCTATTTAATAGAGAAAATGAAAATTGAAAATAATAAACCCATCCCATCTCAACTCCAGATCACCAAATATAATACAATACAATGGTTCACCATATACAATGGTCCACATGCAATGGTCAATATCCCGGATATCCTGGATCCATGAGCAGCCTGTGAATCACATCATGACTCAATGCTTTATAAATCATATTCCCCCTCTCTTTCACCCCTGCCTTCCCTTTACTGAAATCACAAAATGAAACTTCAACTTACGTTTAAGTTCATTTACTCACTCTCAAATAGCTTTACAAAGATGGAGAAAAATTCTACTGCCTTCGCTAAATGACTTCTTACTTCACTGAGAAAATAAAAATAATCAAAGAGAATTCTCATGTTCTACAACATCCAATTTACCAGCTTTCTGCCCAAAGTCTATGTGTTCTGCTTCCCTACTAATCACCTCTTGTCCACCCAAGAATGTAATTCTTCCAGCTTTTAGTCCTTTCCTGCATAAACAAATTTCTACCTTCTGTTGAATCGTTCTCAGTAGTATATAAACATTTTGTAACATGCTATAACATATCAGTATGAATGAAATATTATTTAACCTATATGTCTCTTCAACCGCTCTTGCGTTGTTTCTTGTCCTTTTTCAATAAATTTCCTAAAAATATTCCCACTGTCTCTTTTTACTACTTCTTTTTTCTTGTTCAGGCACTGGTTTCTGGCACGAAAAGCACTCTTGTCAATATCAGCTATGACTTCCAGATCACTAAATACAATGGTTAATATCCCTAGGTCTACTGGATCCATGAGCAGCCTGTGAATCACATCATGACTCAATGCTTTATGAATCATATTCTTTTTATTAGAAGCATAAAATCTCTGGTTTTTTAATGAAAATGTGTTTTTGTTTTATAAAGTAATTTTTGCCATATATATTCATATTTAATTATACATAAATTTAGAAATTGGTAATATAAACCCTTCAAATTCTACTGCTCCTCCTCTACTCACTCAAGATTTTTTTTTCCAGTTCCATTTTTACCCTAAACTACAGCATTCTAAGAAATAATATACTTTTTTAAAAAGATTTATTTAGTTATGCATACAAGAGCTGGGGTACAGGTGGGGGGGGTGGGGGGAGGGAGAGGATTCACCAGAGACAGAACGGGAAACAAAACAGGCAGATCTACAGAAATGCACTGCCAAAGGGAGCAGCGGGCAAGTCAGGAGAGGTCTGCTGAGCCATGTGGGTTGCTCCCTGGCAGGCCTGGGATTGAACTTGTACTGCAGAGACTGCGGACAGCTTCATAGGTTGCGTCTTAATCCCTTGTGCCACCAGGGAGGCCCCAGAAAAGACATTTTTAAAAAAGTTTATAATGCATTTTCATTGTTATTGGTTAGCGATTCTCTGTCCCAGTGGTCTTTTAGAGGTAGAATAGAAACTCCTTTTCCTGTTACTATGGAGCAGAATATTTCAAACAAATAAAACATGATTGATATTTACAGCACTGTGAAGTTTCCTTTTTTATGTGTATTCTGTAATCACTTTCTTTATGTCAACATTTGCCTTTATTTTTACCTGAGAAATATAGAACATTAAGACTATATTAAGCATTACAGTTTTAATTTGAAATCTTGCCATCTAACAGGCCCTTATCCACAATGTACTGGTGTGTGTGAAATAAAAATATGTCATAAATACTATGACTATGTTTATTCTTCATCTGTATGTGGAGGATTTCTTCTATGAAATGACCTTTGCTGAATGGAATAGAGAATACAAAATACATGAAACAGGTATCCTGCCTTCCAAGGTATGCAATATAATCAGAACATACACATAATGAATAGAGCCAGAAATTATAGGAAGAAACTAGAGGTATTCAAGAAGCATTTTTAAAGTTCTATATTATAACAATGAAGGAGAGGTAAGTCACCAGGGCACAGGGCGAGGAATGGATGGTTAAGAGAAGTTGCTGGGAGAAAATAGTTTTTGAGCTAAAATTTGGGAATGGGAAGTTCTTAGAAATAAGATACCACTGGGATACAGCATTCCATAGAAAGGAAAAACATTTTTAAAGAGCAATGGAAGGAAAAAAAGGTAAATGAACAATTAACGAACTTCTATCATAGAACAATTTTATTAACATTATCCTGCAGAGGTTGTGAATGGGTCAATTCCACATTCTGTAGACCAAAGGGGGGGGGGGAATGAAGTTGAAGTGTAGGGAAAATTCCTTCCCACTGAAACAACTGGGTAAGGAGACAGACTTAATAATTTTATTTTTAGGATGCAAAATAGTCTCCTAGCATTAAACAACCTGCTGGCCAATTAAATATAATTGGATGGATTTTACAAGTTTTCTTTTTATTTTGCAGTTGAACCCTTTAAGCAATCAGTATTGATTATTAAATCATTAGTCATGCCTGAAATATATATTTTATTTTATTTATTTTATTTTTTATTTTTATTTTTTTTGCCTGATATATTTTTTAATTGCAAATGCTTGTGGAAATAACAAATAATGCTCGTTCATAATAATAAAAAAAGTTGGAAAATACCCAGAGAACATAAATAAGAAATATTAAATCATCAAATATTCTACAGCTTATCCATAACTCCTATGAATATTTCCTTGTATTCAAAAATTAATTCAGTAGATGCCAACTTGGCTATTAGGCATCATGGTACTCTTCTAGGTACAGGTTGATTTTTTTTTGGTCATTATTTTTTAAAAGCATTTTTGCATTTTTATTCACATAGCATTTATTATCTTCATATTCTTTTCCTTTTCTGAAATATATATTTTAAAAGTTCTATTTTAAAAGAATTTAATACTGGTTTTCCTTTGCTCCTTAGTTAAATTAGAAAAAAGGAAGTTACTGATCAAGAAAGAGTTTACACCTTTTTAATGTTTAAACTGCATTCTTATAAAAATAAAAACAGAAATTTAGGGAAGTAGTTGTAACTTTTAGGCCACCCTTAATAGGACCAGAGTCCCATTAAGGGTTCTGACACATTCACTAGAGAGTTTTCCAGTGAAAAGTTCTTTACACCGCTTCCAGGAGAAACTAAACTTTGGCTAAGGCAGAAATTAGGAACTGAGATAAGCAAAGCTTTTATATTTTAACAGGCATGCACATAATAAAAACATTCTTTTGCCTTTTTTTCTCATAAAAATAATGTAATGCTAAAACGAGTTGATTTTCCTCAAATCACCAAATGTATTTATCTTGTTTGTTCCCACAATGTCAGATTTTTTTTTTTTTTTTTTTTTTTTTTGCCAAATGACTTTGAAAACAGAATGTGTTTAGTTTAACAACTTGGACAGCTGTGGGTTCTTTCCTTTTCTTTCCAATTAATGAATAAGCACTTCCTTGCAGCAAAGAATGGAACTGAAGTTAGCATTTAATTGAAATGTAAAATTCCCAAATTAAAACAAGTGTCTGAGAGAGAAGAAAAATACCCTCAAGAAATATATTTATACATCACATGTAGATGCAACCATTTCTGCACCTGTTTTCTGAGGGGGGAAATTCCAGGTCATATATAACTAATAAACTTCTCTTCTCAAGCTGATTGTCTCTAAATGTATCTCAACATAATGGATCATCACTGCTTTTCATTCAATAAAACATAAAAATCTGTACCAGTTTTGTTTTCCATGTACAGTCATAGCCACTCAGAATATATGTGCATCTTTCTTTTCAAAAGTTTTCTTTTTGATGATAATGGTTAACTCTCTGCCCCTTCTATCACTAAACATATGTAGTTACTATCATTTCTTGTTGAAACTATTTGTTATTTCCAGGAGGTGGAGGGAATCCTCTCTGCTTAAATGGCAAGCTCAACAATATTTTCAAGGTCACCCTCACTTTGCTCCTTTGGGATAAACTCAGAACTCTAAATTTGCAAAATGCTGCATCCACAAAAAGAAAGGATGTCAAAAAGGAAACTACCTTATTTGTCTTAAACTTTGATTAGTTTTAAAGGCCATCTGTTGGCAGCTTGAAAGATGGTATCAATAAATGAGGAGTTCCAGGCATTACTCTGAAACATGCCAGGGGCCCAGAACTTTTAATATTTATGGGGCATGACCTCTAAATGTCAATGATCACTTATTTTCCACAAAGCTATTTTGGGGCAAGTGCTGATTGCCTGAGGAACCAGGAGTACATTAAGCTCTGAGTTCAATACTGTACGGGCAATAGATGGGGATTTCATCTTCATGGGGAAAAACATATGTTGATCATCAATGGACCACACAGAATACATCACCAAGTGACAAAGATACCAAGATATTATAAAGCTCCAGCAATGATCAGAGCTTGTAATATCTAAGAAAACAATCACGTCCCTTGTAAAACCATGGCCTTTTAGAACAGTATAAAAGATCAAACTTCATAGCCATGGAAGAATTAGAAAAAGTTAGATCTGAAGGCAAGTGAATGTTCAGAAAAGGATATTTTAAGAATATTTGAGTGGTTACTTCCTTCTTTAAGATGAAAATTTGGAGGAAACATCCTAAATTTTTAATTGAGGAAGGATCTGTAAAAAGGATTGAAACTTCTATTCAATCACACAATATGTTCCAAGTCTGTTAAAATCATCAGAAGAGGTGTGTTCAGGAAATCCATATGAATTCCCCAGAGTTCTGTCCTTCAGAGAGATCAGTGCAGTATTTGATATGTTTCTCTCCAGTCTTTTTCTTGATGCATGCTTTCTTTTGCAGTCAAAGAGGTTGTTATGATATAATGCCTTCCTTAGCAACTTAGGACTAGACCAATGAGTAAGTCAAGCGTAAATGGGCTGTTAACAATTTAATCTGGTAGGAATATGAATTTTGTAATACCCCATGAATTGTCACCATTTGATGAAGGAAAGATAATATGTCCTTTTACAGACTGAAAAATCTAACCTAGAAAAAAAGACAGTTAATGATTGACTCATCTTAAAATAGACCATCTGAATTTTTCATTTGAAATTTTATATGTAACTGATTTTAGTCTAATCAAACAAAAGAGAATTTGCCAAAACCTTGATTTATACGTGATACAGTTCTTGCATGGTTCATACCTTAAAGAGAAATTCTCATGGAAAAAGCTGCTAAAAGGGCAGCTGTAGAATTGGTGTAGAATGCTTTATTGACAACTCCATAAGCCCACTGAGGACCACTGTATAAGGACAAAAAATGTGACAAAGGATAAAAGAGCTATTATTAGATGGAAAGGGGAAAAGATGCTGAACTTAAAACCAATAGACGTCCATTCTAAATAAGGTTATTAATGCTGAACATAAGATGATGAATCTTTGCCTTGCCTTCAAGAAGATTTCAAACTGATAGAAAATATGTGTATATAAGTACACATAAGTAAATGTGATCTTATTCCTTGCAAAATTTCCTCAAATATCTACCTTCCTCTGAACCATCTTCTTTGTAAAGTGGTTTTGCAATTCCTTCCAGAGGCAGAGCTGTGGGTTTGCTCATCCCGAGTGGCCTGTTAGGCCATCATTTTGTAACCTACAGTTCTGCATTCCTATACAAGGTCAGAACTGCCCGGTCAGTCAGTTATAGTAGCCCAACCCTACAAGGTATCTTTCAAATCAATCAAGAGCAGAAAGCTTGATCACCTTGGGACGGGTATGTATCATGGGGTATGACAGGGAACTCGGTGGGGAGAGGAGAGGGGATTGATGACCAATGCATAAACTTATTCCCAACTTATACATCACAAGGCATGATGGGAACGCCCTGGAGGCCGTTGACTGATATATTACAAGGGACCCCAGTAGCTGATCAGTGAAATGTCTTATTGATGAGATGGAAACTATGGCTGGGGGATCTAGAACTTGATCTCAATTACAATACCAAGTCATTAAGCAGATGAGATGTGCCTGGGGTGCAGACTCATGACCTTGAAACTATAGATGTTAGAGCACATTTTCTCCTTTTACTTCCCCCCTTTTCTCTTTGTCCTCCTTCCCCTTACAACTGATGCTGGGTAATTCTTCTATCAATAAAAAGGCCAGGATCTTTCTCTTCAGGCAGCATCCTATATCCTACAGCTTGCTCCATGACTCCCATTTGTCAGTGCAGTGTTGTCTATGCAACATAGAACAACTCTTGGTACCTGGTCTGCCTTGTGATTTAATCCAATACAATGTAGCTGAAGGGACAATGTACCCACTCCAAATTTTGGTCTTCAGGTTTTGCACAACTTACCTTCTCTCAGATCCCTGACTAGAAGTCATCTGAACAAACCTGGGCTAATCTGTTAGACCATAAGAGAACACATGTACGACAGCCCTATTACTCCAGCCAAGGCTATTCTGGACCATCAAAACTTGTCTGATGAGTATATGACATGAGTGAGTATCGAACAAAGCACAGGCCCCCTCTCAACTTACAACTGGGATGAATATTACAAGACTTCAGAGGAAGTGTTCACTTCTACAAAAGGAGGAACAAATGTTAACTCCCTCAGTCCCTCTTTCCTAGAGGAAGTCATATTCTAGCTTTCAGGGTTAAGTAGGATTTCCCTGAGAAGGGATAAAAGGAGAGGATAACATTTATAATAAGAGTAATTCTTCAATTAAGTTTTTAATGGCTTCCTAGGTATTTTATATCTCAAATAAAAGTTTATTCCTGCCCTCTGTGACTGAGAAGAAATTATATAGATATATAAATTTCTCCTCCTGACATGATGTGGAACAAGACTAGAGTTACAGTTTTCCAAAGGCAATTCAATTTCAGAGCAACACTCTATGACAAACACATCACTTGTTGAAACCCGCCGCACCTGTGGAATGAAAACATGCACATTTTATTCATAAATGTTAACAAATTTACAAGTGTAAATTTGTATAAAATAAAATAGAGACCTAATTGCAATACATTTATATATTGAGCTATGCAGGGAGAGGGAGATTTTCCTAAGATAACACATTCAAACTCATGACAGTATTAACATTATAAAATGCAATTCCGATTGAGTCATACCACTGATTTAAAATCTTCAGACTCCCTATTACTTACAGAATCTAAAGTGAAATTTTAGGTTAGGTGCCATAAAGGCAGAATGTGAGACAGGGTTTGTGGTGGTTTAGTAAGTGTGCTCACAGACAAGGAGAAGTGAGGGGAGTAGGACAGGACAGTAGCAGGCACTAAGCAAGAATGTGGTATCAGGCTCCCCTGGTGGTGCAAGGGGTTAAGACGCAACCTGTGAAGCAGCCCACAGCCTCTGCAGCACGAGTTCAATCCCCGGCCGGCCAGGGAGCAACCCACATGGTGCAGCAGACCACTCCTGCCTCGCCCACTGCTACTCCCAACAGTGTACTTAAGTCAGTCTGCCTGTTCTTTTTCCCACTCTGTCTCTGGTGAATCCTCTCACCCCCCACATCTCTGGCCTGTACCCCAGCTCTTGGATGCATAAATAATAAATAAATCTTTAAAAAAAAAAAAGAATGTGGTCTCAGCTAGACTTGAGGCCACACCTGCCCCACAGCAGCACAGGAACATGGGCAGCACTGCAGAGTAGCTTCATCTTGGGTCACAGGCTTTTAAATTCCCAGATCAGCAGAATCTTGGCTGTAGGTTTTCCTAGGAAGTGAGGCCTGTTAGCTTTCAGGCATTTGTGGGTAAGGTGGTTTCCCAGACTTAGGAAAGTTATCTGGAAATGGGGGCAAACGTGAGCCAAAATTCACAGTAGTAAGAGGAAGAGCATATTGACTAGACAGAGGGGAACTGGATGTGGCACCAGCAGTCTCTGCTATACTTTCATCATCCAGCCCCAGACTCCCTTGCCATCATCCTTAGTCCCCTCATCCCAGGAGGCTCACCATATAGCCTACCTTCACAGTGATGACTTTGCAAAGTCTGTTCCTCAACTGGAGTTCCCTTTCTTCATTCTTCTAGGATCCACCTTTGCTGTTTGCAACCAAGTGCCATTGTTATCCTCTCTCCATAACATCTCCTCTGATCCCTTGGAAAGATCAGTTACTCATTGTTTCTGGTATTCTAAGCTCCTTTGTATAATTCCATCTTATGGAATTGCACATCATTTTAGATATTTGTTAAATGAGCTGGTTCCCTGGCTGGATCATCAGTGCCATGAGTGAAAGGATTGTATCTTGCTTTTTTCCTGACTCCAGCATTTAAATACAGTACTTACAGAGTAAGTACTCTGTGATTAATTGATGAATAAATCGATGCCAACACAAGAACAATGGTCTTCTTTGGGGAAGAACAAAGTCATTTATTCAGTTTCTGCTTTCTATTTAAATTAGACAATCATGGTAAAGCTGTGTCACTGAAATATCCTGTGAGAGCAATCTGTTTACTCATAAACCTTTTAGCTAAAATCTGACATTTTCCATTTCACTGATACAGGGCATGCAAATAATTAAAGGAGGACAATAAGAGGCTCTTTTGCAGGCAAATGTTGATTCAATACTGGGGCTTCCTGGCAGTAGCCACTGGATTCCATTATCTCCAAAAGGAAAAGTAGAAAAATGAGTGGTTAAAAGAAGGTGCTGATTTAGAGCACAGAGGTCAGATTCACCTTTGCCTCTTACATTGGTTTAGATTCAATGATCCTGTTCTATTAGATTAAAACAACAACAACAGCAACAACAACAACAACAAAAAGCATAGAAAAATGTCCAGACTCCTAAAACTGAGAGGGTGTGGAATACACCATGCAAGGTTTCAGCCACATGGACAAGCCAACTTCAGTGCCATTGTGGTACAATGACAACATATATTATCTTTAACAGGGGAACCTCAGATGATGGTTGCCCCACAAAACCATTGGTTTGTGGTGTGTGTGGTTTTCTTAACCAGATATTAAAAGAATAAAATTTTTATTATTGGTGTCTTTATTTGAAAATTTCTCTGCACATAGGCCTCTGGAGAATAGTTGCTCCATCTTTCAAAGGCAAATTTGCATTTTTACACATAGAAAAAGTTTCTTGTGTGTGATTTCCTTTTCAAGGAGAGCTCTCAAAAGCCCCTTCCTTATTTTAAGTTTTAAAATGCTATGATTCTACATCTCATCAAATATAATAGAAAAGTTCAAGTTTAATATATCTTACAAAAATTGCCTTCCTGTAGATTATGCCCTTCAGCTATCGTTTCAAATTATAATTTGCAGTTTTGAAATTCTGCCATAAAAGAAGATGTTTTCTTTAGTCAAAATAGAAGTAACTTGATTTTTATTGTATGGCTAAATTGATCCACTTTTTCTCTTCTTCTTTTGTTTGAAGGACTTATCGTGAATTCGTAGAGTTATCCATTTTCCAGGGAAATATATGTACTCTTGGATCTCAGAAAATGAAAGAAATGTGACCTTAAAAGGCAGTTAGGGTAAAATAGCAATAATTCTGTTGCGGTTTTATTATGGAATCTAGTTTTTAAGAGGCAAAAGGTATTAATTGGTTTAGACTGTTTTCAATAGAACTCAACATGTATCTTACACTGTGTAATAAATGCAAGGCTTTGGAAACACTGAAATAAGGCAAAGGGGTCTCTTGAAGAGGTTACAGCTGAGCAGAGTTATTTTTGAAAGCTAACTTTCTCTAACAAAGAGAAAGTAAAGGGTCTGGGGTGATAGACTTAGGACTAGTGAAATATGCACTTTGGAAATTTATAAGTTGCCTGCTGCTTTTCTATTAAATGTGTTGAATATTTGCGCTCAAATTATGTTGAAAGTAGATCACCTTAGTAATAGATACCTAAAGACAATTTATTTCATCCATGTCTTTAGTGAGCGCCAGGAAACCTGAAAATTAAGTATGTCTCGGGACCACTGTCCTCAGATTCCCTCTTCTTGGATGAATGTCAAAAGCATACTGGAATGAAAAGCCCAAGCTATTCCTGTGATATTACAAAGTCCTTATAAAAATTACTTTTAAGAGGTTATTTATTTATTTATTTATTTATTGTTTTGTGGGACCCTCCCCGGCGGCCAGGTAACAAACTGGCGCTGCAGAAGCTGCGGGCAGCCTCGCAGCCCAGCGCTCAACCACTACGCCACCAGGGGAGGCTCTTAAGAGGTATTTAAATGGCAGCTCCAAAGATATCACAATTATTTATAGTTGAAAGAAAAATAAGACAGAAAATTCATATAGATCAATGTAAATGATATGCAATGAAATTAAATGGAGAGGAGAAATGTGTTAGTCAGACATAATTCACATCTCATTTTAAAATTCACCCAAAGGAAGTAACAATTTGGGAATCCCTGCTGTTTTTGCTCACTTATGCTGAAACATTTTCTGTGGAGTTACAGAAGAATGCTAAATGATTCTACCTTATCACAAGGCATTTAATAGCACACCCGACTTTTAAAACTGTTTCTATATCAATACATGTATTAGCTCAGGCTGCCATAACAAAATACCAGAATGGTGACTCAAACAAACATCTATTTTCTCAGGCTGAAAGTCCAAGATCAAGGTGCCAACAGGATTTGTTTCCTGTGAGACCTCTTCCTGACTTCCAGATGGCTACTTCCTCACTGTACCCCTGACCTTCTCACTGTACACCTGACCTTCTCACTGTACCCCTAGTATCTCTTCCCCTTTTTCCAAGGTCACCAGTTCTATTGGATAATGCCCCCACTTTATGACCTCATTTCAACTTATATCCTTAAAGATTTTATCTTTAAGCACAGTCACATTGGGGGTTAGGACTTCAACATAGGAATTTGGGGAGACCCAATGCAGTCCATAAAGGTTGGACTCACTATCAATCTCAGCACTGAAGTCTCGAATATCTTAGAATTTAACTTCATAATTTAGTTGCGATACCTGATCCCAGATCCTTAAGAGAGAAAACTTTCAATAAAAACTGGTGATCAAAAAGGTGAGCCCCTCTCATGCACCAGCACGATTTTAATAGGGATGGTAGTGTCCTATTGTTTAATTTGCTGAATAACTCTGTGCTACTTATATTCATCAAGAATTGGTTTAATTCCTATTTAGACATAATTGGTTTTCCCATCATTATCCAATTCATAAAATTCACCTAAGTTGTGCCAACTTCAACTATTTTTTAACTAGAACAAATTCACTTCAGCAAAGTTTTTTTTTTTTTTTTTTCCTTTAAAATGGAAGTCTACATCGGCCATTATCAACATCTCAGCTTTTGGAAGTAACTTTTTTTCCCAATTTGGGTTAATGAATAAGAAGCAATTGTTACTTTATCTACTGTACACTAAGTTATCACACTAGTAGCCCTATGAGTCAGGCTTCTTTTTAACACTTTTGTGCCCTTTTCCTGCAGAATATTTTCCACTCTTTCAGTTTTCTCATTGTGATTTAGTAGTACCCAGCAACATCTTAACAGTTAGAAATTCCTTCTTTAATTTCCTTTGATGTTTGTTTTGATGATAATATACATGCCTTCTTTGCTCACTCTAAATTGGTATCTAGATTTTTGAGGATACACTAAGATAGGTGATTCTATAGATACATGTGACATGGGTACTAGTATGAGAATAACATTTTGGGTAATGATGATTTGAGTTTCACCTCTGGTTCTGCAAAATACTAGTTGTGTGCCCTTGGGAAAACTGATTACCCTTTTTTTTTTTTACTTACTTTCTTCATCTACTACATGGAGAGAACAAAAGCAGCCTTGAAGAATTGTTGTAAACACCATTTATAAAAATATATTTCATTTTTGAGGCCAAAGGAGGGGCTCAATAAATAAGAATTATAAGAGTGTATTCAGTCCTCATCATCATGTAGCTACTAAAGCACTCATATACACAGTAATAATTCAAATTGCCCTGATTAGAGATGATGGCATAGCATAGGTCCTTAAACTCGTTCCCTGAGTATCAAGCAGCTATTTCCAGAATTCTCCAGGATGGGTCTCACTTGAATAGATACATCACTTTTTCAGACTTTCCCACTAATCCTCCTGGTTGATGGCCTTCATTACTTTGTACAGTTCAATGACAACTATCCTGGCTTGGGAGGCCCTCTGGCTGAGTTTCCAAGCTTGAAACCATAAAGTTATTCATTTTCCCTGGAGCTGGGATAGTCTGCCGAAGGAAGGGAATGCTCTGCTTTCAAACCTTGCCACTTGGCACCAGTGCAGAATACCTAGATCAAACTAATTCCTTGGGTTAGTCCCTTTTTTCTAGGCATCTTTATAAAAAGTCACCTTTTCTGATACCCTCAAAACAAAAATAAAATGAAAAAGATATAATTCAAATCAGATCCTGACTGTGTTGCCCACCATTTTGTGAGATCTTTCTCTTCCTCTCTGAATTCCAGTGTCAGCTCAAAGTGGGACTTCACTTCACCAACTGGTATGGATTTTAACACTTTAAAACTAATAGATCTATCATCCATAGATTTTGGATCAATTTCTCATGAATTATCAAGAGCTGTTATCTCAGGTAAGTTTTCACTCTTCTAAAATTAAGACATTCTGTTTCTCTATTCTGCTCTAATAAGGATCTATCTAGCCAACACCTCAGGGTGTTTTTCACAGGAATAACACCACTCACTTCAAATTTCTCTACCTACATAAGAAGGACAATTGCATTCCATTTATAAAATGTAGGTAATGACATAATACAGGTGGCTTCTAATTGCCTCCTATCTATCTTACTTCTAATTAAGATAAGCTCCCATCAGCAACTTGACTACGGACAGCCATAATCTCCAGAGATAAGGGTTAGAAAGAAAATGAGAAATAGTATTTTCCCACTCAATTAGATTTTTTGAAGTAAAATATCTTTTTTTAATTTAAAAAGATTAAACTGAAGAATAGAAACACCCTATGTACCAGTTAGTACCTTTGTTATTAAACCCAATTCCGGGCCTCCCCTGGTGGCGCAGTGGTTGAGCGCTGGGCTGCGAAGCTGCCCACAGCTTCTGCACTGCTGGTTCGATCCCTGGCCACCAGCGAGGGTCCCACATGGTGCGACAGACCTCTCCTGTCATGCCCGCTGCTCCCCTAGCAGTGTATTTCGTCACTCTGCCTATTCTGTTCTTCACTCTGGCTCTGGTGAATTCTCTCACCCTCCTGCACTTCTGACTGTACCCAGTGCTTGTATAAATAAATAAATAAATCTTTAAAAATAAATAAATAAACCCAAACCCTTTCCAGTCACAATTTAATCTAACTTAGCTTTATATCTGGACTTGAGTAGAATCCATTCATCTGCAGTGTGCTAATTTGAGGTTTGAAACTCTCTGCATTTGTTATTAGTTATTTTAGCAATAACTACATCCTTGAAAATACATCATAAATACTGTGCTCTAACCATTGAATCAGAGCAGAGAATCTGCTCTTGGAGAAAAGAGAATAATAATGATTAACAGTAGCCAACACATATATTTATCTGCTTATAATACTTACCATGTATGCTCAAAACTCTTCTAAGAACTTTCTACTCATTAAGTTATTTATTGATCAAGCACAAGGATTAACAACATGCATGTTTTTCTCTGAGATGCTTCGGTTAAATTAAGATTGTCTAGCTGGAATGATGAAGCATGGACTCCCAATGTAAATGCAATCAGACTTAACCATTCCAGAATTCTGCAGTTTAACCAAAGGTATAGAACAAAAACAACAATAGATCTATTCAAGAAAAACTAATTGATCTCACTTTAAAACAGTGGATTCAATGTCATTTTCATTTGGGAATATTTTTATCCCCTTCTTCCCAGTTCAGACCATAAAATACCTGCAACCTCCCAGCCAAGAGACAACACAAACCTCTTTGGAACTCCAGTAAAAGTTCCATCTTTGAGGACAGCCAATGGGAACATAAACAAACAAACAAACAAGCAAGCAAATAAACACACCTTAGTAGCAGTTCCCTGAAAACTCCATGTTGTTTCTATCTGATTGACCTGAAGCTCAAGGTGAAAAATTTCTTTCCATGGGGCATTATTGAAAACAGTAACAATCTACCATCACAGCTGTTTAAAACTGTAACTTCAGTTGAGGTAAACCAGAGACTGGACTAAAAATGTAGGAGAACTACATTACCGAAGGGAATTTTGAAAAGCTCTGTGGACATGTGGCGGGCTTATGCCCATGGCCAGGATGTCCCCAAGGCCAGGAAAGATCTGAGAAAGGCAGAAGCACAGCCATTAATTTTCACCGACCTTGAAGTCCTATATAAGCAGGAAGTGAAAGTTAAGATTTGCTATTTTACTGACTAAGGTTTGAGGATGTTTTACCCAGAGTCCCTTGACAAGGGTGAAATGAAGAGATACTACTCAAAGTCAAGTAAAGAAATCTGACTTACCAGTAAATGATCACTAAAGTTACTGATCCAGGGGACCCTATGTCCCAGTCTTAAAAATAAAATCAATTTTTTTTTTTTAAAACTAACAACAGACGTTAGAGAATACACAGGGCATACAGAATCTACAGATTTTGTCTATGGATGTCAATGAACAAATAGTCAGCAACAAAAATAGCAATAACAAAATAGGAGTAGGAAAGAAGGGATGTGATACTAGAGATGTTACAATATATTATCTACAATGTCATGATGTCAACAAGTATTGTCCCTACAAAAGAAGTGAACAGGCAATCGAAAATGACTCTGAAATAGCACATATACTGGCGTAGCAGATGATTTTAAGTCAATTATTATAAATACATCCAAAGAATTAAAGAATATCATGGCTAAGGAATGAAAGGAAAGTGTGACAACAGTGTCTTCAAATACAGAATGTCAATAAAGAGACAGGGTTATAAAAAGGATTCAAATAGAAACTCTGGAGTTGAATAGTTAAGTAACGGAAATGAAAAAAATCCACAGAAAGGCTCAATAACAGATTTAAGTTCAACTGAAATTTCTCAGGCTCAAGAAAACAAGCTGGAAGTTCCTCTAAAGTCAAATATAGAATTACAATAAAACCCAACCATTCTACTCTTAGGAATTATACCCAAATGAATTAACAACACCCGCCACATAGAAATGCACATATATGTGTTCAGTGTAGATTTAATCATGACAACAATAAAGTGGAAACAATCCAAATATCCATTAACTGATGAATAAATTAATGAAAGGTGGCACAGACATACAACAGGAGATTATTCAGTAGTAAAGAGGAATGAAGCATTCATTCAATGAACCTTAAAATTGTGCTAAACATCCAGTTATAAAAAAATAAATAGTGTGGGACCTCCCTGGTGGCACAGCAAGTTGAGTTCAGCGCTGTGAGGCTGTCTGCGGCCGCTGCAGAGCGGGTTTGATTCCCGGGAGGCTGGCAAGAATCCCACATGGCGCAGCAGACCTCTCCCATCTAGCCCGCTGCTCCCCTCGGCAGTGTGTTTCAGTTGTCTGCCTGTTCTGCTCCCTGCTCTGTCTCTGGTGAATCCTCTCACCCTCCTGCACCTCTGGCTTGTACCCCAGCTCTTGTATAAAAGTAAATAAATCTTGGGCCTCCCCGGTGGTGCAGCGGTTGAGCGCTGGGCTGTGAAGATGCCCACAGCCTCTACAGCACCGGTTCGATCCCCAGCCACCAGCAAGGGTCCCACATGGCACGGAGACCTCTTCTGCCGTGCCCACTGCTCCCCTCAGCAGTGTATTTCATCAGTCTACCTGTTCTGTTCCCCGCTCTGGCTCTGGTGAATTCCCTCACCCTCCCGCGCTTCTTACTATACCCAGTGCTTGTATAAATAAACAAACAAACAAACAAACAAACAAACAAATAAATCTTAAAAAAACAAAACTAAATAGTGTGGTTCAATTTCTATGAAATGTCCAAAATAAGTCAATTAATGGAAATAGAGGGTATCTTACTGGCTGCATAGGACTATAGGGGAATGGGATTTATTGCTAATAGGTACCAGGTTTCTCTTTTGTGGTGATAAACCTACTCTAAAGTTAGATTCTGGTGATAGCTGGGCAAATCTGAATATACTATAAATCACTAAGTTGTATAGGTGCTTTAAGTGAAACAATATTATATTATGCGAATTGATCTCAATAAAGCTGAATTTAAAATATTTACTTAATTTCTCTTAAACTGGGATCCCACATCTGTATAATACTATACTGTGTAGTAAGGGTTATGTGAGATAATGAATAAAGCACCTGAAGCAACCCAGATGTAGTAATTTGAAGCAGCACATTTTCTACCAATTTCCTATGAAATGTAAAAGGAAAAAGTAGCAATATAGTGGGTATGTCTTGTTTTTACTGTAGAATCTATTTAGAATAAAATTATAGTTCCTTCTTTTTTAAAAAAGATTTATTTATGTATGTATGTATGTATGTATGTATGTATTTATTTATTTATTTATTTATACAAGCACTGGGTACAGTCAGAAGCGCGGGAGGGTGAGAGAATTCACCAGAGCCAGAGCGGGGAGCAGAGCAGGCAGAAGGACCGAAGTACACTGCTGAGGGGAGCAGCGGGCGGCAGGAGAGGTCTGCGCGCCATGCAGGACCCCCCTCAGGTGGCCAGGGAGCAGCCGGAGATCCAACCGGCACTGCAGAGGCTGCGGGCAGCTTCGCTGCCCAGCGCTCAACGGCTGCGCCACCAGGGAGGCCCTATAGTTCCTTCTTAAAAGAGAAAATATCTCCCTTTAAAATGTCCAGTGAATATTACAGACTGATATTTAGCCAGCCATTCACTATCCAATTTTTTTCTCCTCTTTCAGACTGATTTAAGATAAACAAGTTTTCTTAAAGATAGGTTTTCTTAAATATTTGCATCTGTAAAATTTTAAAAATACATGATATTTCAACAAAGATTTAAAATAAAGAAATATATTGCATTAGATTTACAATGTAGCTACACAGAGAACCAAGAGAGGTCTACAGCGAGAGCTGGAGTAGTATTTTTAATCATTAAATAAGTTCGATCAAGACTTACAATGTTGGGCCTCCCTGGTGGCCTACAGATTAAGACTCAGTGCTCTCATGCTATCACCACTGTGGCCTCAGTTCGATCCCCAGCCAGGGAGCTAACCCACATATGGCACAGCAGAGCTCGCCTGTCTTGCCTGCTGCTCCCCTCAGCAGTGTATTTCAGTAAATCCACCTGTTCTGCTGCTCACTTTCTCTGGTGAATCCTCTCACTTCCTGGCCTACACCCCAGTTCTTCTACAAAAATAAGTAAACATTTAAAAAAAAAAAAAGAATGTTAAAAACAGAGTATTAAGAATCTCCAGAAGTACATATATTATAGTAAATGTTTCCATGTCCATCATTTTATAGATCACATTTTGGGCAATATGTATCAAATACCTTCTTCTCTTCTTCACAAATGGACTTTCACGCATCTGCTAAGCTGTCCTTTTTGTGATGCTAATGGAAGATATGTGCCTTTTCCCTAGGGATAAAAAAAAAAAAGCACACAAATTTTACTTGCAATTTCAGGACATCTATAGCCTCTCTCTAAGAAACAATAGTTGTTTTTAAAGTTTTTCAAAGAGTAAAGAATCTTCTTGAACCACGCAGGCTAACTTTAGTCATGGAAATTAACAATCTTTGTGGTTTCTCCCGAGTTTTTGTATTCCAGACATTAACGATGAAAGTACTTTGCACAGTGTTGCTGTCTGAGTAAGAGCAGTCTTTGTCTCTTTTGAAAACAGAAAATACAAAATTCCAAAGCTGCTTCTAAAGAATATAAAACACTGTGAAAATTACTTGATGATCAAAAATAACACCCACACTAACACTGAAGTATTTGAGTTCAGAAAACAATGCAGAGTAATTACACTTGAATCAGTAGTGTCTTTCATCCAAGGTGCTCACATAATCCTTGAAGACAACCAGTCTTACATTTTCTGTGACTATCTTTAGTCCAAATATGCAATATCTCAGAGATAGTGGTATTTGTCCACATGTACTAAACTTTGGTTTATAAAATAGAATCCCTATGCTCAGAGGTTCATTACAAAATAAAGGCTTGTCTCTATGGATTTTCCTTGGCTGTAACCAGAAAAAGGAATAAATCAAGTAACAGAGAATTATCAGAGGGAACAGGGGATCCCCATGTTTCTAGGGGACTAGGAGTAAGTTTGAAAAGAGAAGTAGGGCACAATGTCAGCAAGTTTTTCTAATTTAGAGTCTTCAAACTGGTATAAATCTAACATGTTTGATGGTAATGATCTTTCACCATATAGCCACTGTATTTGATTCTCAGGATAAAAAACTCCTTACTTCGGAGATGGTCTTGACAAATCCTGTACGGTAGAAACTCAGAGCCACATATGCAACATTAAAGGTTTTCTATTTATTTTTTAATTTGCATGTAGTGAAGTCCATTTCTTTGGATACACAATTCTGTAAGCTTCGACAAATGAATGCTCTATTCGTTTGCCATTAGCACAAATTTAATGGCATAAGCAACACAAATGAATTTTTTTTTATGCATACAAGAACTGGGGTGCAGACGAGAGGTGAGGGGAGTGAGAGGATTCACCAGAGAGAGTGGGGAGCAGAACAGGCAGATCTACTGAAATACACTGCTGAGGGGAGCAGTAGGCGAGACAGGAGAGGTCTGCTCTGCCATGTGGGTTGCTCCCTGGCTGGCTGGGGATCAAACTCCTGCTACAGTGGCTGGCAACAGCTTAATAGTGCTGTGTCTTTAACCCCTGCGCCACCAGGGAGGCTCACAAATGAGTTCTTAAAGCTCCATAGATGTGAGTCCAACAAAATTATTACTGATCTAAAATCAGGACATTAACAAGGTTACATTTCTTTCTGAAGGCCCTAGATAGAATCCTTTCCTTTGTCTTTTCCAGATTTTAGGGGCTTCCTTTGTTCTTTGGCCATGGCTCCCCTGTTTCATCACCAAAGGTAGCAAAGGTAAGCCAAGTCTTTCTCAAATCACAATACTGTAACTGCCCTTTCTACCTCCCCTTTCCATTTTTTAAGGACATGTGATTATACTGAGCTCACCTGGATATTCCAGGATAATACACCTATTTTAAGGTTACTTGATTAGAAGCTTTCATTCTGTCCACAATTTTAACTTTCTTTAGCTTTATAACCTAGCATATTTACTGGTTCTGGGGGATTAGGAGGTGGGCATCTTTGAGGGCCATTTTTCTGCCTATGACAAAGTCAGTCATGTAACCCCCACCAGCATTATGACACTGAACAGTTCCAGTACCTCAAAACACTTCCTTCTCTCTTCTTTCATTTTTTGAATCAAAATTTATTTATTTACGGTTTGTTTACAAATCTGGGCAAGCTAAGGTATACAGCTTCACACCTTGACCCACCATCAATGTTCTAGCACCATCACACTATCAAGTCAATCCCCCTCCTTTTTTCCCACTCCCCTACCCCTTTCTCTTTTTTTTTTCCCTTAAGTCATCATTTTATTATAACTAAATCCTTTTTTTCTGACTTATATTTTTATTTATTTATTTTTATATAACTTTTTATTTTTATATTCCCCATACAATTGCAACCCCCTTATTTTGACCCCAATCCCTCCCCTCCCCGCCCCCCACCCCCCATAGAGTGTCTCTGGTTCACAGTTGTTTGTTGATTTTGATTTTAACTTTCTTATAGTTATTCTTTTTCCTGGTCCCTTATTTAAGTTTGCTAGATTCCTGCTACGAGTGAGAATATCAGGTATTTTTCTTTTTCTTTCTGGCTTATTTCGCTGAGCATGATCCCTTCCAGCGCCATCCATGTTGCTGCAAATTGCATGTGTTTATCTTTTTTGAATGCTGAGTAATATTCCATGGTGTGTATGTACCACATCTTCTTGATCCAGTCATCTATTTTTGAGCATTTGGGTTGTTTCCAAAGCTTAGCTATTGTAAACAGTGCTGCTATAAACATAGGGGTGCAGCTGTTCTTTGGAATTGATGTTTCTGTGTCCTTTGGGTAAATACCTAGGAGTGGAATTGCTGGATCATATGGAAGCTCTATGTTTAGTAGGTCAAGAAATCTCCACACAGCTCTCCATAGTGATTGGACCAGTTTGCACTCCCACCAACAGTGCAGGAGAGTTCCTTTTTCTCCACAACCTCGCCAACATTTGTTGTTGCTAGTTTTTTTAATATGTGCCATTCTCACTGGTGTAAGATGGTATCTCATGGTAGTTTTGATTTGCATTTCCCTGATTACAAGTGATGTTGAACATTTTTTCATATGCCTGTTGGCCATTTGCATTTCCTCTTCAGAGAAGTTTCTTTTTAGCTCTTCTCTTACTTCTACTGAAATATTCTCACCACTCTAAGGCATGGCAAACATTGGTGTGTTACCTAACCTTTTTGTTTGCCTTTTCCAGGTATCATATACATGGAAGTAATCTTTAGTCTGGCTTTTTAAACTACCATAATATAATAATTATTTATCCATTTTGTGACAAGCACCTTTGATGGCCCCTTCTTGTTGTTGAGTAATTGTTCACTTATTGATTTTATTTCCTTTCTTCTACTACTTACATTTTTTTAATTTATGATTTTTTGTGTAGTTTCTTGAGATGCAAGCCGAGGTTACTGATTCTTCACTGAAATAGGTGCCTCCACACCCAGCAAATTTCTGTGTTGTCTTTTTATTTTCATTCTATCCAAAGTGTTTTCTAATTTTCCTTTTGATTGGTTGTTTAACTTTTGAGTTATTTAGAGAAATGTTATTTGGTTTCAAAAAATGTAAAAATCCCCCCAGGAGCTTTCTGTTATTGATCACTAATTTAGTCGAATTGTGATGAATGAACATACTTAACATGGCTTTAATCATTTTAAACTTATTAACACTTGTGTTATAATCTAGAATTCGGTCTTGATAAATGTTCCATGTGAACCTACAACGTTTCATTGAAGTTCTGTTTATACTTACTGCGGTTCTGGCTACTTAATCTATCAATTATTGAGATAGAGAATATAATTGTGGATTTGCCAATCTTTCCTTTCAGTTATCAGTTATTTTCTTTATGTATGTTGAAGTTCTACTATTAAGTCAATCAATCCTTTAAGATCATTGTGTCTTTATTAAGGACGTTAGTCCTCTACCTTATGAAGTAAAATTCCTTTTCGCTAGTAACATTCTTTTCTCTGAATTCTTACCTTGTCTGATATTAATACAGTGACTACATCTCTCTTTGCTTACTATCTCCATGGTGTATCATTCATCATCTTTTTACTTTAATTGAATTCTGTCTTTCTTATTAGGTACAAACACATTTGAAATTCTTACATCTTCTTGGTGAATCAGTCTGCTTATTCCTGGTAATTTTCCTCATCCAAAGAAAATACTTTACCTGATATTAAAATAACCTGTTCAGTTTTCTTTTGAGTAGAATTTGTACAATACATCTTTTTTCATTCTTAGTCTGACAATATGATTATAGTTAAAATGGGTTTGCTGCATATAGCATTTGGTTAAATTCTTTTTTTTATCTGATTACATTTTATTGAATCAGGTCTACCATTTTCTTTATTTGTCTCCTCTGTTTATGATTCTTCAGTTCCCCTTTTCTTGCTTTAGTTAGGATTATTTTAAAATTGTTAATATTTGTTTTAGTTTATTAACTTCTTTCTGATATATCTGTATCATTTTAAGTGTTTTTTTCTAGGAAATCAAATACATATAACATATAGTTTAATTAAATTATGTAAAAAATCACATTATTGAGCTATTGTATAAATAACTATATTATATAATATGTGCATAAATAGATGTCACTTTTCAAAGTCTACTTAGAGTTGAAAAGTCATCACTTTGATAATGTATAGAAACTTTACAAATATATAGGATCCTTTATCATCCTCCCTTTTAAAATAGTTTCTAAATATAATATTTCTGATTTTATTTCAAAACTTCTAAACAATGTTATAATTTGGCTTCAACAGTCATACATGTTTTGAAGAGTTTCAAGAGGAGAAAAAAACAGTCTTTTATATTGACCAAGGTGTTTACATTTCTTTTCCTCTTCCTTTATTCCTGATATTTCAAGTTCCTTGCCGGTATCACTTCCCTTCAGCCTGAAGAATTTCCTTTCAAATTCCTTTTATAGTCAGTGTACTGGTGACAAATTATCTTAGTCTTCCTTTTATCTGAGACTGTGTTTATTTTGCCTTTATTCCTGAAGGATATTTTCCCTGCACATAGGGTTCTATGTGAAGAGTCCTTCCAGAATGTCATTCCAATCTATTGGCCACCATGGTTTCTGAGGAGAAATCTGCCATCATTTGAATCATTGTTATGTGTCCTTTCTTTGGCTACTTTCAAGATTTGTCTTTACCTTGATTATCTGTAGTTTTATTATTTTGTGTCAGAGCAATGCTTTTTTTGAGGTTAACTTTTGGGTTCACTGAGCTTCTTCAATTTGTAAATTCATAACATCAAATTTGGGAACTTTCCTTCATTTTTCTTTGCACATTGTTTTCTGTGCTAAATACTTTTCTTTCTGGGATTCCAGCAACATGAATGTTAAACCTAATGCTATTGTCTCATAAGGCTCTGAGTCTGTTCTTTTATTTGTAATCCTTGTTTCTGTGTTCTTCAGATTATTTAATTTCTATTAGACTCCTTGCTCTTCTCATCTCCATTTTGTTACTGAGTCTGCTCAATGCACATTTTTACTTTGGAAATAGTATTTCTCAGTTCTCAAATGTCTTATTAATTCTATTTCTCCACTGAGAATTTTCAGCTTTCAAGGGAGTTATCTTTATCTCATTAAGGGTGGCTATAATGGCTGCTTTTATTTCTTTGACAGTTCCAAGACTTAGGTCATCTTGAGTTTTGGCATTTATTTTTGTCTTTTCCTTTGAGTATCTGTCAAATGTTTAAGAGTCTTGGTATGTCACATAATTTTGGATTATATCCAGGACATTTTTTATCTTAAGTTTCTCAGTCCTACTAAAATCCTCAGGAGAATGTGGATTTTTTATTTTTTAAACTGGCAATCAACAAGATTAGCTTCAGAATGACAAGAAATTTGGTCATCAGTGCTGATGGGCCAATGTCAGTTTTGTTTTTCAAGTCTTTGCTATATGATTTGGTTCTGCCTTGGTGCATGGCCTGTTCAGAGGATAGCATGAAATTTGGGTTTCAGTTTCCATTGCAGTTCTGCAATGATTTGGTAGAGCTACTTCACACAACCCCCACTCAGGGGTGATTCTAACATTATGCCCTTGTGTACCCAGTACTTGGAGATCCATTACTCCCGTTCTTTCCTCTCTTCTCCCATACTGCCCAATGCCCAGAGGCTCCTTTTCTTGGTTCCCTTAGCCAAAAAGACTGGACCTTCACAGATGTTTAGCTCCCTTCCGTGTTGTGTAGTGCTGTGTAAATGGGGCTACTTTGAGGATAGATCCCAAAAGAAAAAAGAAAGGAAAAAAAAATGACACAGAGGGGGCACACTCTTTGGAAATCTGGATCTCCATGCTAGTTCTTCTAGAAAGAGAGCCAACATGTCTTTCAAGGTTCCAGATGCCTTCACTAACCACAGATTTCAAGTTTAATGACTAGACTGACTCTGGGCAGAGCTGGGAGAGAAAAGAAAAAAAAAAAAAAAGATGAAAGGGTTACCTCCAGCATGTACAGTTCCTTTTTCCTAGCCCTTTGGTCAAAAAGTGGGTTTTTTCCCCTGAAGTTGTTGCTTTCAATTGTCTACTGTCTGATTCTGGAATTCAGCCATCCTTCAGGTCAAAGCTGGGAGGCAAAGGAGAAGAGTGAAAGCATGAGGCTCACCCACTCATCCGGCCCCTCAGCTCTACCTCCATAGGGACCATTACTCATGACTTGTCTGCGGTCTCTCATCCATTTACCATTGTTACTTCCGAGAGATTTCAAGTAGCTATTTTTCATATTCTGTCCAGAGTTTTCAGATGCAATCAGTAGGACTCTGCACTGGTTTACTCATCTGTATGTAACTGCATAATTAAAAATTTTCTAATAACCACATTAAACCATAGTGAGCAGATAAAATTACTTACACAAAATATATTCCATTTGATCCAGTACATTCAGATCATTGTCATTTTAATATGTAATCAGTGTAAAAAAAAAAACCACTTTGCATTGCTTTTCTTATACTGAGTCTCTAAAAGTCACTGTGTATTTTTCACTTATAGCATATTTCTATTTAAATTAGTTATATTCAAGTGTGCAACAGTCAGATGACTGTTGGACTACTATACTGGACAGCACAGATCTAAAGTCTAGGCCACTGTTTCTAAACTTAGGATGTATAGGATAGCTTCCTAAAATTCAGATTTTGATTCAGTAGCTTTTGGAAGGAAGCCAGTATTTCTAGTACCACTGTGACACACTTTGAGTCATAAAGTTCTTTAGTCATCTGTTACTTCTTTAATTCATTCTGTATTCCAACTACCTGATTCTGTATTCCAACTACCTGCATAAGCATACAGGATATGGATATATACCTCTCTAGGTATCAATATAAGAGTTTGTTTCTCACTACATGACATGCACCTCCAAGACATCTTTAAAGACACATCACCCAAAGCAGTGATAGTGAAAGCAAAGATAAACAGCTGGGACTACATCAAATTAAAGAGCTTCTGCACAGCAAAAGAGACAATAACAAAAACAAAGAGAAACCCCACCGACTGGGAGAACATTTTTGCACCCAACACTAATGATAAAGGACTGATCACAAAAATCTACAAAGAGCTGATGAGACTCAACAAAAACAAAGAAAATAATCCAGTCAAAAAATGGGCAGGAGAGTTAAAAAGAAACTTCTCCAAAGAGAAAATGCAAATGGCCAACAAGCATATGAAAAAATGTTCAACATCACTTGCAATCAGGGAAATGGAAATCAAAACTACAATGAGATACCATCTTACACCAGTGAGAATGGCACATATTAAAAAAAAACTAGCAACAACAAATGTTGGCAAGGATGTGGAGAAAAAGGAACTCTCCTGCACTGCTGGTGGGAGTGCAAACTGGTCCAACCACAATGGCGAGCTGTATGAGATTCCTCAACCTGCTAAAGATAGAGCTTCAAGGGCCTCCCCGGTGGCGCAGCGGTTGAGCGCTGGGTTGCGAAGCTGCCCGCAGCCTCTGCGGCGCTGGTTCTATCCCCGGCTGCTCTCCGGCCACCGGAGGAGGGTCCCACATGGCGCGCAGACCTCTCCTGCCGCCCGCTGCTCCCCTCAGCAGTGTACTTTGGTCCTTCTGCCTGCTCTGCTCCCCGCTCTGGCTCTGGTGAATTCTCTCACCCTCCTGTGCTTCTGACTGTACCCAGTGCTTGTATAAACAAAACAAACAAACAAATAAATAAACATGCCTCTATTAAAAAAAAAAATTGCTTAAAGATAGAGCTTCAAGTTTAATGACTAGACTGATCCAGCAATTCTACTCCTAGGTATTTACCCAAAGGACACAGAAACATTAATTCCAAAGAGCACCTGCACCCCTATGTTTATAGCAGCACTATTTACAATAGCTAAGCTTTGGAAACAACCCAAATGCCCAAAAATAGATGACTGGATCAAGAAGATGTGGTACATATACACCATGGAATATTACTCAGCAATTCAAAAAGATAAACACATGCAATTTGCAGCAACATGGATGGCGCTGGAAGGGAGCATGCTCAGCGAAATAAGCCAGAAAGAAAAAGAAAAATACTGGATGGTCTCACTCACAGCAGGAATTTAGAAAACTTAAATAAGGGACCAGGAAAAAGAATAACTATAAGAAAGTAAAAATCATAATCAACAAACAACTATAAACCAGAGATACACTATGGGTGGGGGAGGGCAGGGAAAGGAGGGATTGGGGTCAAAATAAGGGGGTGCAATTGTATGGGGAATATAAAAATTAAAAAAGTAAAAAAAAAGTTTATTTCTATATTTATATTCTGATAATATCACAGTTTCTATACACTATTCCATTATTGGCCAAAATTATTTATTCTTTATTTGAACGCATACACTTATAAACCATTCATGAGGGAAATTAGAAAAACAGTTTCAGTATGTGTTTATATTTATTCTTAACAATTTCGTCTCCATGGCCTTGATAACTTGGTAGAAGAAAGTGACAACCTAATATTTCGACTGTCTAGAACTCAAAAATCCTAATTCTACTGTTGAAGCATTTCCTTAAGGCACCCTAAACTATCAGAGGCTGTGTATATTAAGGGCTAGAAAGTAAATTTTAGTGAGCACACACTGTGCTTATTTTATTATACGATAACTAATCATTAAGAATCATTTTATACTGATTCCTGGGAAAACCTGTTTGGGACAGAGGCCATAAGATGAGAACTGAAGAAGCCTCCCCGTGGCGCAGCGGTTGAGTGCTGGGTTGCGAGGGTTTGATCCCCGGCCGCCAGGCGAGGGTCCCACATGGCGCACAGACCTCTCCTGCGGCCCGCTGCTCCCCTCAGCAGTGTACTTCGGTCCTTCTGCCTGCTCTGCTCCCCGCTCTGACTCTGATGGATTCTCTCACCCTCCCGCGCTTCTGACTATACCTAGTGCTTGTATAAATAACTAAATAAATCTTAAAAAAAAAAAAAGATGAGAACTGAAAATGAGCTATATTTAGACAACAGTTTAGCTTCCTTGTTAATCCTTGCTTTTAGCCCATGAGTTTCTCTCATGTGTATGTACCAACTATGTCTGCAAATTCCACAATGCATAGAAATGCACAGCAGAAGAGAACAGGCCCTTCTCCAGGAGGGTGTACCCCTACGCTGGAGCTTTAGTGGGGCCCCATCATGCATAGGGTGCCTGTTTTGAAAACATGAACATAGTAAGATCTCAGTAAGTATTTCTGTGATGGAAGTAATCACTGCTCATAGACCAGCTGTTTAAACTTATCTGAGCATTCTCTTAGCCAGGGTAGGTATTGTCAATATTTTAGACCACAGATGGTTTACTGAATTGTGGAAGACATGACACCTTCACCTCTAAGACTTAGGAAAGTGTATGAAGTCACCTTCCTTAAATTACCAAGGTACAATTTTAAGTAATATTGCCATCCTTTGCTAAAACCCTGCAGAAAGAGTATTAATTACACAAAATAATAGATGGACCCATTTGGTTCCTAGGAAGATCTAGCTCCATGGTCTTGGGCAACATCCTGGACCCTGGCACTGGTTTCCTTGCTCCCTACACTGTTTAAGGGAAAAGAATAATCTCCAACAAAGTCAGTAACCAGTAGGGTACCTGGCACCCTCAACTATTAGAGGCCGTGTGTATTAGGGACTAGAAAGTAAATTTTAGTGAACACAGCCTGTGTTTGAATCTTCTCTGTATGACTTGGACTACATTACTTAACCTCTGGATTTTGAAGCAAGTGGTTTAGTAGAAGCAAAAATTTTAAAAGACCACGTAAGATTAGAGGATAAAACTACACCAACCTGACTTGGCGTATTGTTTTTTTTAAAAAGCAACGTTAAATTGTTTTCTGGAAAAATCTGGACTGGCTAAGAGTATCACATTTAAAAATGCAATGGTGAAAACCAAGGCACTCCTTTATATTTCAAATGGTAAAATCTTCATGTCGATAACACTAGAATGTGAGTACAAGTAGTTTTTAGGAAGAGAAGGTAGAGAGGAAAGCCAAACTTGTGCAGTCTAGGCAGGCTGTCGTGAGCATCCCGCTGAGAATCTCTGGGGGACAGTCTAGACACAACTCTGACAAAGTCTGGTCTGAAAGGAGAAGGCTGAGAACCACCCACATGAACAGTGACTTCTCCAAAATTCTCACCTGCCTTGGGAATGGGTCCATTGCCAGAGAAAGCGCTCAGGAAGAGAGTCTCAGATGTTGGTATTGGAAAGCAGTCAGTATATAGAGGCAATGGGGCCAAAGGATAAGGGAAGAGCTTTGCTGCTCTCCTCCTGATCTCAGTGCGCATGACAATTAGAGGAAGATGACTTGGTCTCCCACACAGACCTCAGAGACTGCTGGAAGGCAAGGGGAGGAAGGTCAATCATTTAAATGACTCTTCACTATGCAATTTTATTGAATATGAAATCAGCGCTCAAGATTGCATCGTCTGTCTTTTCTATTTTAATATATGCATTGCCAATAACTAACATGAGTAACTAAAGTTCCTTTTTCCTTTGTTAGTGGATATTTGCACTGCAGTACAATCTTTTAAGAGTATCATTTACAACGTTTCTATTCTAACTCAAGCAAGAAAAAGAACAGTTTGTTCAATCTTTTATCTTCATTCTATTGGTTAAAAAGATATCTCTCTCTACATCCCACAGTCACCCTTAGTTCTACATTTATTGAAAGCAACCAACCCCAGTGTGGCCTATTTAACACCAGTACAAAACATAGAAGGTTTAATTGAAAGCCCAGGCATTCAAACTGTGCTTAGTGACTTTCAGAAGGAAAAAAAAAAAAAAAAAAAAAAAAAACCTGTGTATTTAAGACCAGTATTGAGTGGACCCCATGCGTCTCGGGCCTCAGAGCCCAGGGAACAAGATTTGAAATTGCTGAAGGGGGACGTCCACACATCTGCAACTACAATCGGTGACTTAACCTTATAATGTAAAGAAATTGTGAACAGTTTGTGTGAGGGACTTTCAAAATAAGATTAAAATAGTCTGTCTTCTGATTAATCATAGGAAAGGATTATAGCACCTACCTGTTCCTTTTTTACATACATGGTAATTATTCAAAGAAACAAGACCAGTAAAGTGATATTTCTGTCACTGTACTGTGTGATAACTCTTCTCAATTATTACCCATTGTTTAAAATTAATGTCACTTTTCTCCCCCATAATACACAGATAGAAGAAATTTATTGCAATAATTTCTACCACCATGAAACTGAAAGAAAAATAGTACATTTTTTATTTAGTTATACCCTCAGTGCTTAAAATGCCCATTTCTGAGTTGCTAAAGAGACATCACACATTAAAAAAATAAAATCAAGGGCCTCCCTGGTGGCGCAAGGGGTTAAGATGCAACCTATGAAGCTGTCCACAGCCACTGCAGCACGAGTTCCATCCCCAGCCAGGCAGCTACCCACATGGCGCAGAAGACCTCTCCTGACTCGCCTGCTGCTCCCCTCAGCAGTGTATTTCAGTAAATCTGCCTGTTCTGCTCCCCACTGTGTGTCTGGTGAATCCTCTCACCCCCCACACCTCTGGCCTGTACCCCAGTTCTTGTATACATTAATACCTAAATCTTTAAAAATAAATAAATAAATAAATAAATAAATAAATAAATAAATAAATAAAATGCACCAAATAAGAGCCTTCTGAAGTGGCTAGAAAGAGGTAACACCAGGTCTGCCTTCAGTGTTCACATTGAACCCTTCTGAGTTCACATTACATTTTCAGGATAATAGGCTAATGTTTTATGAAATTGCTTTTTTTGGGGGAAGCACCTTGTGTATTTACACATGTATATCAAAAGGTTATCCCTTTGTCCTCAAAAGAAAAAATCTCCAGAGGGATTGCAATTTACTTCTAATTTATTCTCTTTACTTATCTCAACACTGAACATATGGAGCTGAGGAAAGTCTTTAGTGAGTAAATAAACCATTAAAACAACAAGAGACACCAATGTTCCACAGAGACTCAGCACGCTAATTGGATGGTCACTGATGGATAGTAAACATCCCGTGAATAATAATATGGAAAGGGATGCTCTCTACACTTGTGCCTTTAATCATGACAGTCACAAACACTTATTGATCCTTGACTTTGCGTGTTGAACTGTGCTAAGGCTTTTGGGGACCACAAAGAAGTATCTTACTCACCTTCTTTATATTAAATCTGTATATTAAATCTGTTGATATGTACTTCCTTTACGCTCAGTTTTCCCCTCTAGGGTACCAAATTTTTAAAGCACATACTATATCAGATGCCACTGGCACCCCAGTTTTATCCCCTATTACAGATTGAGTTGTGTCTTCCCCCAAAATTTATGTTGAAGTCCTAACCTGTAGTACTGCAGAATGTAACCTTGTAAATATGGTCTTTGCTAAGAAAATCAAGTGAAATGAGGCCTTTCAGGTGGGGTTTAATCCACTATGACTGGTGTCTTATAAAAAGAATAAATTTGGACACAGAAACATACATGCATTGAGGGAAGATGAGGGGGAAAGGTGTTGGACAGCATGTTAGACAGAGGAATGACTTGCCAAAAAATCTTAACTCAAGGAAAGTGGATGATTGTCAACAAACCAGAAGCTAAGAAAGGATATCCTGACAGGTCTGTTGACAAACTGTAATTTCAGTCCACATGGGCCCACCTTTAATCACATACAATATTTACCTGAGAGTTTTCTCTAGTTCTGTGACCACTTTTGCAGAGACCCAGGAATCAATGTGGCCCCTTGAGAGCAGAACTGCTGGGAGTGAAAGGAAGAATAAACACCCAGGTCCTCATCCTCATCCTTTTGGTAGAATAACTCTGAGGAATGTATTCTTCTCTGAACCTAGGGCTCCTTGTTGGATTTAGTTCCAGTTGTCCAGCACTTAATTTGTTGGAAAACATACCCCTTACCGGGGCCTCCCTGGTGGTGCAAGGGGTTAAGATGCAGCACTATGAAGTTATCTGCAGCAACTACAGCACTAGTTCGATCCCGGGCCAAGGAGGTGACCCACATGGCACAGCAGACCTCTCCTGACTCACCTGCTGCTCCCCTCAGCTGTGTATTTCAGTCAATCCGCCTGTTCTGTTCCCCACTCTGTCTCTGGTGAATCCGCTCGACCCCCCCGCACATCTCTGGCCTGTACCCCAGTTCTTGTATACATAAATAAATAAAGCTTAAAAAAAGTATGCTTTATTGACTCCTTCCTTTTCTTGCCCATCTCCGCACTCTTCTACAGGTGGTCCCTGAAATCAACTCACAAATAAATGATTCACACGTGAGTCCATGTTTCCATGGCTACATGTGGGGGGGGGGCAAAATTAAGACAGGGAGTTTCCCTACCTCACTGTGAATTCCTAGGACTAAAAATGGTGCCTGAGTGGTGGTATTAAATGCATATTGCACATGAAAGAATTAATGAAGTAGAACACATATCGTCCTCAGAGATTTAAGCTTTCGATGAAATGCAAAACTAAAGAGTAAGAGCAGAAGAACATTTGAACACAGCAAGAAAGACCTAAGGGACAGTTAGCCAGCACCATCAGGGTGACTGATGGAAGGAAAAGCACAGTGGCCACCATTGAGGCCACAGTTTCAGTGACAGTAGAGGTCTTCCACTGGAGGACTGTAGGGTTAAGGTAAAAGGTATCAGGCTTTTCTGCCCTCCCGCCATCAGGATAGATAAGGGAACCCTATGATCCTGAATGCATGCCTGATGGCGGGCACCTGAAGTGGGTACACCTGCGCTAAGACTGTGCTTTTAAGGGCGGCGTCACAGGGACGCCAGAAGCCGAGAAAGCAGCAGCAGAAGCAGAAAGAGAAGCCGAGAGAGAGGCAGAGAACGCCAGAGAGCCCAGATAGAGTGAGGATTTGCTGGGGGCTGGGAGGTCTGCCAGCCTCCCGGCCCCCCAGCACCCCTGCCTGCCATATGCCTGGTGAACCCCAATAAAAGACCTGCAAAAACCCACTGAGGAATCTGACTCCTCCTTTATCCGGTCTGCATGGGATCAGAAAACCTGCACCGTGTCCATTCCTGCCCTTTACAAGGACAAATGCCACACGCTGCTACTGAAGGAGACTTTTGCCAACAAGCCTAACAAATGGATCTTCTGGAATAAAAGAGACCAAACCTAAAGCAATGTTACAATTGTGCAAAATACGCCAAGGATACCAACGCAAAGTTTCACAGTGATTCATTGACTGAACCCAAAACTGAGGTGTTATTTCAGAGAGAATTTGATTTGATTCTGTTTAATTCAAATCAACATGGATGAATCAAATGCACGTGAATTTCTAAGTACTAATATTTATGAACGTGGAAGGAATAAAACTAAAAGACGCCAAACTATTATGGAATATAGGGGAACAGCAGAAGAAAATCTATAGAGATGACTCTAAATGGACATTTTTAAAGTACTTCACTGCAGTTACTAGTATTAATTTCTATCAGGATCATTCCCTCTCCCATCTAAACCTAGCATCCATATGGGCAGGTATTTTGCTTAGGGTTTGCATGAACTATCTCATACAATTTAATTTACTGTAACTACCCTGAGATCGGAATTCCATACTGTTTTACAGATGAAGAAACCTGAGTTGAAGTGGCAAAGCTAAGGGGTCTCCCTGGTGGCGGAGGGTTAAAGACAGCGCTGTCAAGCTATCCCAAGCCACTGCAGCATGAGTTGATCCCCTGCCAGAGAGCAACCCACATGGCGCAGCAGACCTCTCCTGTCTCGCCCACTGCTGCGCTCAGCAGTGTATTTCAGTAGATCTGCCTGTTCTGCTCCCCACTCTCTGGTGAATGCTCTCACCCCCCACACATCTGGCTTATACCCCAGTTATTGTATGCATAAATAAATAAATAAATATTTTTTTAAAAAAGAAAATGGCAAAGCTAAGATTCAGACTCAGATCTGTCTGATTCAATGCCATCTCCAGGGCACAACTATTGGGTATGATATTTTAATTTGAGCGTTTTCTTAATTATTTTATCATTTTCAGCTTTGTTCAAGGAGCCACAGTCAGACCATGAAAGCTGTGAGTTATTTTGCCTCTTACACAGTGAAAGATAATTCATACATCTACAGATCAGCACATACCACAAAAAGTCAAATTACTAAAACGTGACTCTGACACTCCTCCACAGAGTTGGGACCTACATCTCCTTTCCTTAACCTGGGTGAACCTATGTTAACTGCCTTAGCAACATACTTTAGCAGACATGATAAGTGACTTCTGAAGTCAGGTAATAAAAAAGAACATGTTTACACTATTTTGGATGTGTACTTTGAGAACCCCAATATATAAGAAGTTCAGCTCCACTGAAGCTGCAATGATATCCTGGGAAGACCATGTGGAGATCTCCTATACAGCTGGAGAACCATGCTTAGAGGAGCCAGCCCCAGCTAACGGAATCTTCTCTGCAGTAACTCCAGACACCTGAGGGAGGGGATTTTAGGATAATGCCAGTCTCCACCTCCTTTTCAGCAAAAGCTAAATGAGGCTGAGACAGCTGTTCTTCTGCCCAAATTGATGATTTGTGATCAAAATATATCCTTCTATTGTTTGAAGCCAATATGTTTAGAGGGTAATTTATTATGCAGACGTTATAGCGGGAACACAAAACAAAGGTACAATAATACTAAGAGAGCACTAGTCTAATACAAATTATCTCCTCTTATATATTACATGCCTGAAATTACATATAAGATGCCAAAATGGGCTTACTGTATTCCAATTTCCATTCTCTGTCCATGTTATAGCTATTTTTCCCAGCTTTATTGAGATATAATTGACATATAACATTGTGTAGGTAAAAAGTATACAGCATGATCATTCGATACATATACATGTTATAAAATGTTTTCCACAATAATGATAGTTAACACATCCTTTATCTCACACAATTACCACTTGGTTGTCATTTTGGTTAGAACATGGAAGCTCTAATCACATAGCAAACTTTTAGGGATGCAACAAAGTGTTACCTCTAGTCACCATTAGATTCTCATAACCTACTCACCTTATAACTGATAATTTGTATCCTTTGACCAACACCTCCCCATCTGCCCCTTTACCTCCTGGAAACCTTTATTCTATTCTGTTTCAAGATTTCCATGTTTTTAGATTTCATCATGTTTTTAGATTCCACGTACAGTAATAGACACAGTACTTGGTTTTCTCTGACTATATAATACCCTCAAAATCCATCCATGTTGTTTCAAATGCAGGGGTTCCTTCTGTCTGTCTGTCTGTCTCTCTCTCTCTCTCTGTGTGTGTTAGAGAGAGAGAGAAATTTTTTGATCCATAGATCTGTTGATGGATACTGTGTTTGCATGTATTTAGATATTGTGACTAATGTGCAGTGAATATTGAAGTACAGATATCTCTTTGAGATGATGACTGTATACCTAGAAATAAGATTCCTGGATCATATGTTCTATTTTGAATATTTTGAGACATCTCTAGACTGTTTTCCATAGTAACTTCACCAATTTACATTCCCACCAACAGTGCATCAGGGCTCCTGTTTCTCAACATCTTTGCCAGCATTAGCTCTCTCCATCTGTTTGATAATAGCTTTTCTATCAGCTGTGAGGTGACATCTCTTTGGGGTTTTGATTTGCATTTTCCTGATGACTACTGATGTTGAGTACCTCTCCATGTTCATGACATAACTGAAATCCTGAAAGTCTTCCTTCACTCAGAAATGAAATAGATTTGGAGAACTTTCAACTTAGTCTCCAGGGAATGCTCTTCCCCCTCAAAGTTAGTGAGTCTTATAGACTTTGATCAATTCTGAGATAAACGGCAATGTCTCAGGTCAAGAATGAAATCTATTTTCTAGCTCTGCAGAAAAGGTTCATGCTCTCTGGTGACAGCTACAACTATTGGGGTTAATGCCCTTATCCTCTGGTTTTGAGAGGATTTATGTCAAGATTTAGGTTATTTCATCTTTGAGATTAATAACACAAGAATGCAGCACAAGTAAGGTCAAACCCAAATTCTATGACTGGTACAGCCCTATCTGAAAACGAGTATCTCTGCCCTACTCATACTAGTTTCAACCCTTCCAAAATTCCTAATCCAACAAGATGTGCTGCCTTCAAACTGTTTAATGAAATCATAGATAAGTTAGAAACTCATCCATGTATACAACTTTCCATTTAACAAGACGATCTTAAGGTTTCTCATTAACTTGTCTGTGTGTACAATCAACATTAAAATAACCGTCATGCATTGATAATATATTTAAGATCCATTAGACACTGATGACATTAATGTGAAATGTTGCATTTCCAAAGTTATTAGGGCCTAAAAATTCCCTTCAGCCAGTTTTTCTATCTCCACCTTCATTGAAGAAGAGAAAGTAGAAATTTTCCTCCAGCTCCAGACCTTTCCCCTCTTGCTTACATTACTCCAACCTTCCTGATATCTTACCATTCGATGAGCACACCCAGCATATGTTGGCTTTATGACCTTTGCACTTGCTTTTCTCTCTGTCAGGAAATCCTCCTGATTTGCCCTCTCTCTTCCTAGTTTCCTGCCTACAAAGTTTTCAGTTTAGTAGGAAAGACCATAGATGTGTGGGGTACTATTAAACATGGTAGAAGTTAATACTGGCTGCCTGTTTCCAGGTTCCTCCAAAGCAGAACCTAAGACAATTATTTGAGGGTTATTTTTTTCAAAGGGGAACCTCAGAAAATATCAGTGGAGTAATAGGAGAGTGAGACAGGGAAGCAAACAGGCAGCAAATAAACTTTTGCTATCAGCCCTTTACCACTGTAGGTATCTGGGGCTCAACCCCAAGTGGGAACTCTGGGCAATCAGTTATCCCAAGTAAAAGAATGGAAGCCAGGGACTCCCTGGTGGCACAGGGGTTAAAGACACAACTCTATCAAGCTACCACCAGCCACAGCAACATGAGTTCAATTTCCAGCCAGGGAGCCAACCCACATGGCACAGCAGACCTCTCCTGTCTTGCCCGCTGCTCCCCTCAGCAGTGTATTTCAGTAGATCTGCCTGTTCTTCTCCCCACTGTCTCTGGTGAATCTTCTCATCCCCCACACCTCTGGCCTACACCCCAGTTCTTGTGTGCATAAATAAATAAATCTTTAAAAGAGAGAAAGAGAGAGAGAGAGAATAGGAAGCCGGCATGGGTTGTCACATTGGTGGGGGCTACTCCAGGCACACCTGCCCAGGCTGAGCAGCCTCTGGAATCCAGAGCAAGACTAAGATGGGGAGGAGGTCCTTTGGCACAAGGAAATGCACAAAGAAATGCCAAGTGCCACATGAACGGGGCATCTGCAACTTCTCACAAGGTACCACTGGAAACTATGTTTCAAACATTTGTACCAGTTTAAAGAACAAATTACCATGTATACTTCTTGGATAAAATCAAGGATTCTTGGAAGAGCTGGCATTTGCTGCTCTGAGTCCTCTTGGGTTAGAAGTACCATAAGTAACCACAGCGTAATGGGGACAAAGAATCTAGGAAGGCGCCTCCTCATTGGTGGTGCAAGGGGTTAAGTCTCAGAGCAATGAAGCTATCTGACAACCACTGAAACATGAGTTCGATCCCCAGCCTGGGAGATAAACCACATGGCACAGCAGACCTCTCCTGTCTCACCCGCTGCTCTCCTCAGGAGTGTATTTCAGTCAGTCCACCTGTTCTGTTCCCCATTCTGTCTCTGGTGAATCTTCTCACCCCCTGAACCTTTGGCCTATACCCCAGTTATTGGATACATAAATAAAATAAATTAAAAAAAAGTCTAGGAAGTGGCTTTCTAGATGGAGCAAAGAGGATGAGCAATGCAGAGGAAAGTGAGAAAGCAGAGGCTCTTTGGAAACAAGGTGGAAGAATTGCTCATTACTAACAGAAATAACAGATTCTGAAAGGGGAGAAATATCTTTAATTAGGAAAAAAGCTAAAAATATGAAGGAATTAAATAGACAAAATGACAAAAATAAAAGAAACAAATGAGGGTCACAGCTATAAAGAGACATTTCCTGAAAGAGGCAATACGAATGGCAAATAAGCACATGAAAACTTGCTCAACATCACGAATCATTTGGGAAATTAAAATTAAGACCACGATGGGATATCAGTACACACCTATTAAACAAGGTAAAACTTAAAAATAAGTGAAATGCTGCTTTTCAGGATAATCATGTGTAAATTGTGGTTATTTATGACTTCACTTTTTTTTTAGTTCAGTGACAGGAAGTGAATCATCAAATATGTTTTGATTGCTTAAATAAGATTCAATTTCAAGCTCATTTTGGCAATATGTATATTCTATTCTTTTGAGAAATGACTGTGAATGGAAGCTTTCCAATTTGACAGGAGGGAATGCTCACTGTATCTGGGAACTGGGGGCCAACGGTGCCATACCCCATCTAAGCTAGTGACCCTGGGCAAGGGCCCCCCCTTGCCTTCTTGGGGCCCAGGGATAACCCATTATGAGTTGAAAGCCCCTCCAAGAATCCCTATTTTTTTAAGATTTATTTATTCATGCATACAAGAACTGGGGTGCAGGCCAGAGGTGTGGAGGTGAGAGGACTCACCAGAGGCAGAGTGGGGAACAGAACAGGCAGACTGACCGAAGTACACTGCTGAGGGGAGCAACAGGTGAGGCAGGAGAGGTCTGCTGCACCATGTGGATTGCTCCCTGGTTGGCCGGGGATCAAACTTGTGCTGCAGTGATTGCGGAGAGCTTCATAGGTTGCGTCTTAACCCCTTGTGCCACCATGCAGGCCTGAATCCCTGAAGGTTGTTGCCATTCAGCAGAAAGATTCTTTCCCTTGGAGCTAATATTAAATCAAGACAGTGTGACTCTATAACCATAAAACATTTCCAAGCATTTTGGAGGTTTTCACAAAGAATTCTGTTTCACTGAATTATGCAAATAGATATTAGTAAAACCGAATGGAGGGTTTCATAGCTTTTTCGGTTATAACCCATAATGAGAGATACATTTTACACTGACTATTATCCTCTTTCACATTTGGGCTGCATTTGTTTTACAGGAAAAAAGAATAACCGGATATGGTAACCCGAGGTATACACCCATATGGTATAGTATGTGCATCAGGGAGATAAGCTTGCAATTGAATCTTAGTCATGAAATCAAAACATCTTTTATGATTCACTTCCTCTCACTGCCCCCACTGTATTCATGTTATAAATAGACATGTTTGTATATTACAGTGTTGAAAAGAAATCCTTCAATGTCAAACTTACATTTTGATTTTCATTTTTAGATGATCACTTTGGTGTGATATACTCATAACAATTATTACTACTTCCCTTTTGTTATTTACAACTGCTTTTAAAATCTTCAACAACTTGGTATATATTCCATTTATTGTACTGAATATAATTTGGGGGACCCCTGCCCCACAACCTGTGAAAAATCATTGTGTTTAATCTGACTTTGAGCGACATGTTCTGTGTAGTTGACAAGCTTCTATTCCTGTCTTTACTTTTGCCTTCTACTTGGTATTTTGTACCTTTTCATACTTGGTATTTTGAAGTAAGTTGAATGAAAACAAACAAAAGAAAATACCATAGTAATGCATTAATTGGTACTAAATTTTCCTCATTATCAAATAGACAATCAAGAGTACATTTGGAACAAACTTCTATAGCACAAAGAAAAACATCGCCATGAAATAACACATTTTTTTTACTCCTTATCAAGAAAAAAATCTATTTTCAAAAAAAGAGAACAGAAAATCAATGTTGGGTCTGCTTTTTTACTGGCATGCTTTAATTGGAGCAATAGCAAAAACAAATTGGCTTTTTAGTACTATCGATTTCATTTGGTGTATATAATATTAGCCTTCTCCTAAATTCCAATAAAATGATAGTCATTGGAATGATATTTGTGATTCAAAAAGTTTTCCAACTGACAAAACCTGGCAATATTAAAAAAACAGTCATAGTAGTTATTATTTATGACTATTATATGTTTAAATATTGCTTCATGTAAAAACATCCCAAATTTCTCCAGGCTCCACAGAGTGGCTTCTTTCTAATGCTGCTCTAAGAAAAATTGGGACTCCCTCCCTCTAAGGAACATACAACCTGTTCAAATAGGCACAGAAAATCCAAAACACTTTCTCGATAAATTTTCAATTAAATGAAAGAATATGATCTCAAATGAATTCTTGGTTTGGATCAAAAAGGTGGTGATGCTTCAGTTTTGTTTCTGTTCAATAGATTTCGAGACTATAACTTGGCTCCAATATTTTGTCAAGTTAAATATATCTGGGTTTCATTTCAAATTCAATTAGTGCATTCAAATTATATTTGACTGATAATTTGGTTTCATTAAGTATCTGTTTAACATATAAGTACAAATGACCTTTCTAAAGGTTTGCATTTTTATAAGCATCTAAAGGCAAAGGTTTATGTAAATCATTTTTTCATTAAAAAGTGTGTGTGTGTGTGTTTGTGTGTGTGTGTAAGAATTTTTTTATCAGGAGAAACTAGCTTAGTTTTAGATAATGTCAGGCTTCGGGACTCCATCTCAAAATCTCATGGTTTCAAAAGCTTTATTTTAATCCATTAGATCATATAGGTTATTACCCACTTAAGAATATTTTCTCTTCCTTATGCAAAACTGTGGGAACAAAAGAGTCACAATAGAAATGACTGGAGTCAGAGCTGGTTCTTGTTTATGAAAAAGAAAGCACAACCTTCACACACAGCCCTAAAAGACTATTGGGTTTTGTACAAAATTTTGTTTTGAGGTTTCTCAAAAGTGTTATCAATGTTTGATACCTTTTCAACTTCACTTTTCCCTTTTCCTGCATTTTGCTCTTTATTATTGGACTGTTCCATTTAGTAACATGAAAGGAAATCGAACTCTTGAGCTTTGTGACACACAGCTTAGCTTAAAATAGCTCTTCTACTTTTAAACTGTATATGTAGGTTTATCTTATTTTTGACAAGATTTTGCAAACACTCTTGCTCCCATTTGACTGTGTGACATTAGATTTGCCATCTTTCTTCTGGAGGTTATGTTAGGACAATCACAATATGTGAAAGAAGCTGAAACGGAGATTTTTATGCCTCAGACTATATGTGTTCCTGAAAATGAAAGATATTTAATAATCCTTTTATTTTTTAAGCAAGAGCAATGTTTCTTTACTAAGTTTCTCACCAAACCATATCTTAATTTTTTTAATTTTTTTTTCCTGTACAACTAAAATGTTCCAACTCAAGGAATATGCCACTTGTTAATGAAACAGTTAGAAAGTGGAATATTGACTGTGACTCATTAAATGGAGATAGTTCATTAACTACTTAATAATGTCAATAGTTCTTTGTGGATAAGGCTCTCTTTTTAAAGAAAAATCAATTGAGTGTCTTGTATGAAAATGTTCCATTTTTTTATTGATTGATAAAATTGAGTGATGAAAAGGTACTCAATTCATTCAACAAATTAGTTTCATTGATGACAGCAGTCATATTTTTGAAATCTAACATGCAAGCAATATTATTTATTCATTTCACAATGTGGTGCTCACGTACTCAACTTCTCCCAAGCATGCTCAAACTTTTCCCGTTTTATCTAGGATTCGTTCCAGTGTATAACTCACATGTGTTACTACAGACATACACACATTACAAATGCAGTGAGTCACTATGTTAAGTGAGGGATTAAAAATAGAACTACTATGTGAGCTGGCAACCTCACTTCTAGATACGTATCTGAAGGAACTGAAATCAGCATCTTGGAAAGAAAACTGCACATCCACGTTCATTGAAACATTATTCACAATAGCTGAATTGTAGAAATAACCTAAATGTTCTTCAACAAATGAATGGATAAAGAAAATGGAATAAATATGATATATATGAAATTCTATTGTATGTATAATGAATATTACTCAACTTATCAAAAAAGAAGAAAATCCTGTCGCCATGTATGAAATTGGAGGGCATTATGCTCAGTGCATTAAGGGCATTAAGCCAGACAGAGAAAGACAAATACTGTATGGGTATCACAAACATGTGGAATCCCAAGAAGCCGATTTGATGAAAATATAGAATTGAATGGTGGTTACCAAGGGACAGAGGGGAAGGGGGGAAGAAGGTGATATAGGTCAAGGGGTACAAATTTTCTGTTATAAGGAGACATTGTGAGGATTTGGTGTGGTGACTATATACTAGTCATATACTTGAAAGTTGCTGGGCCTCCCTGGTGGCGCAAGGGGTTAAGCATCCACACTATGAAGCTGTCAGCAGTTACTGCAGCATGAGTTCGATCCCTGGCCAGGGAGCTAACCCACATGTCACAGCAGGCCTCTCCTGTCTCACCTGCTGCTCCCCTAAACAGTGTAGTTCAGTCAGTCTGCCTGTTCTGCTCCCCACTCTGTCTCTAGTGAGTCCTCACTCCCTGCCCCCCACACCTCTGGCCTACATCCCAGTTCATGTATGCATCAATAAATAAATCTTTTTTTTTTTTTAAAGAAAGTTGCTGAGAGTATATCTTAAGCATTTTAAACACACACACACACACACACACACACACAAGTGAACTTGTGGCTACCAGAGGTGCAAAGTGAGGCAGGGGGTCTAATGGACTATGTTGAAAGACTATGGTGCCTTGTTGGTGGGTAGTGAGTGGCAACATAGAGATTTGGGGTCTTGGGAACTACAAAAGGTGTGAACCTAGACCTCTGAATCATATATAATGTATAAATCAGAAATAATACAATTTTTTTGGAAAAAGACAACTAGGGCCTCCCTGCTGGTGCAAGGGGTTAAGCAATACACTATGAAGCAATCCACAGCCTCTGCAGCACGAGTTCAATCCCCGGTCGGCCAGGGAGCAACCCACATGGCGAGGCAGACCTCTCCTGTTTCACCCACTGCTCCCCTCAGCAGTATATCTCAGTCAGTCTGCCTGTTCTGTTCCCCGCTCTGTCTCAGGTGAATCCTCTCACCTCCCTATCTCTGGCCTGTACCCCAGCTCTTGTCTGCATAAGTAAATAAATCTTTAAAAGAAAAAAAGAAAAAGACAGGTATGTATCTTCTTGATTTTGGTAATGATAAAGAAAATGTGGCAAAATATTAATAACAGATAAACCTGAATAAAAGGTACATTTTGGACAAAAAGGTACAAACCTAGACAAAAGGACCAAAGGGATGTATTGTACTGTTCTTGCAATTTTGAGTTTGTGATATAAAAATTATAAAGTGAAAAAAATACCTCTACTTTAAGAAAATATAACTCAAATCACATTCAGCACAGACTCCCACTGCCCACCTGTGCTTATGCAGGTGCCTCTTTTCACCAACTCTCTCCTCCACAGGGCAGCAGCCTCCTGCCTGCCCGTGACCCGTCAAGGCCACCTGCCTGAAACCTTGTAGGCCTCTCTCAGCAAACCTGTCCCTTCTGGGGCAGCTCTTCCTGTTCGCTTGTGTCTATGCAAGTGTCTTTTACTTTTCTGACCCTTTTCCTAATAAACCTGCCCTTTAAATATAAAAAGAAAAATTACATTCAGCATTATATACTCATTATTGCAATGCTCAATAGCAATTATTAAATTGATTACTGCAAGATATTTACAGTAATTAAATGATCCCCAGCTGAGCTGCAAGCCTACCCTTTGTTCTCATAATAGGAGATAAGAATGGCTATCCAGCAACAGGGAGGGAGATGCATGCCTTGAGCAGTTTCTTATTCTAGATAATATTGTTCATAACAAATCACCTTAAAATTTATTATTTTAAAACAACATCCAGTTTAATATCTTTTATGGTTTCTGTGGATAGGAATTCAAGAGGGAATTACCTTTCTGATTTGGGATCTTTGGAACTGCAAGATGCTGGAGCTGATGGTTTCTCTCTCTTTCTCTCTCTCTCTCTCTTTCTCTCCCCCTGGCCCTCTCTCCCACACCCCCCACCTTTCAGGGATTTGCCTCTGATCTCTCCATGTGGGTTACACTGGATTCCCTTACAACACAAAGATTGCTTAATATGATGGCTCAGGATTCTACAAGACTGCCCTAACAGATAAACCTGGACAAAAGGTACATTTTGGAAAAAAAGGTACAAACCTAGACAAAAGGACAAAAGGGATGTATTGTACTGTTCTTGCAACTTTAAGTTTGTGATCTAAAAATTATAAAGTGAAAAAAAACCTCTACTTTAAGAAAATATAACTCAAATCATATTGAAATGAAAGCTGCACAGAGTCTTGGCACAGAGTCTTCCTGGTGGCACAAGGGGTTAAATACAGCACTGTGAAGTTATCTGCAGCCTCTGCAGCATGAATGCAATCCCCAGTCAGCCAGGGAGCTACACACATGGTGCAGCAGACCTCTGGTGCCTCACCTGCTGCTCCCCTCAGCAGTGTATTTCAGTCATTCCGCCTGTTCTGTTTCCCACTCTGATCTGGTGAATCCTCTTATCCCCCGCACCTCTGGCCTGCACTCCCGTTCTTGTATGCATAAATAAATCTTTTAAAAAAATAAATAAACAGCCTTGGCAATCTATACATTCATTCCTTCCCACATGATCACAGGCATGTTCACATTGAGGGAGGAAGCCATACACCCCACTTTACCCCACTGTTGATGGCAGAAATGTCAACCTCAGAACGTAAGGACATGAGGACTGTTTTATCTTATTGTGGCAAGACTACAATCTGTTCCATCTTTGTGATACTCATTTGTAAAGTCAGATAGCTACAGATGAATTCATAAGCTTATATCTGATAGACGCATTCCCAGAAAGTTTTAAGACCTATTTCTAGATCATATGGAAGTCCCAAGCCCTAGAGAGAAACAGTTATTGGTCTCCATCCCAGAATATTCCTAAGTCACTGCTTTTTGGTGTGTTTTATTTCTACCATTTCTAAATGTCCAGTCCTAGTCTTTCTGCTTAAAAAGCAGATGGCCCAAATTACTACAGACACCTTTGAGCCACATAAGCTCTTCTAGTATCTTCTAGTATACACCACTCTATACTAGATGCACACACAGTTGTTCAGTAGCTTAATCAAGAGTCCTCTGAACAATGGAATGTGGGACAGGAGTTTGGGCATAGATAATTTAATGAGAGCTTCTCTCAGGTTCAGGAATAAGGACAAAGACAATGTAACAGGAAGGAAGACATTAACCCAACTGGATGACAGAATTGACCACAGCTCAGGGAAATCACAGCTTAGTGTAAATGGGGATGGATACATCACCTTCTTTCCTCATCAGTTTGGGGCTGCTCCTGGGGCTATAGATGCTCCCTACACTTCCACATTGTGTCCAAAAACTGGTGCTGAGCATAAATCAAAAGACAAAACAAATGGCGTGATCTTAACGTCAACAACCTCATCACAAGACAGCCTGAACCCACATGAGTTGAGCTCAGTGGCATCCCAAACACTCAATGATGTTAAACAACCCTTTCAACACTCTGAGTAATAAAAAGCTGCATTCCTTAGTGTCAGGAAAATAGTTACAAAATGTTACCAATTGTTCCAGGATACTAACAACTGTGATGTGCTGAGAGCTTATTGTTAAATTTTTGGAATTTTGTGAGCTGGTTAAACAAAACCATTATTAAAAACAAAATTACATAACCTTACCAACAAATACATGACATTAAAAATAAAGTTCATAAGCACACATACTTTATCACTTTCTAATTAGTTTACATTTACACTTACATTTGCTCTTGAGATGACTTGTTTTGTATTTTATGGTGAAAATGCTACATCATGGTGCACTACCGCCTAGTCTTTCCCAATGATCAGTGATGTCACTTTGGAAGCTTGAAATCAGCCATGGTAAAAGTATTTACGCCACAACACCAGCAAACACTACAAATCAAAGTTTTGTCTTTTTTTTTAAGAACAGATTGTTAAACATTTGCCAGCACACCAACAATCAATCATTTTCACTTTTGTTATTTTATTCCTGCTATTTCCTGTTAACTTTTATCTCTTCCCCTCACCCCCCATTTCCAGCACCATCATGTTTATGTTCATTGCCTCAAGCAATGGGAGATATAATAAAAGGAGAGAAACAACAACTGTCACTGTTTTCCAGGCTTTTGAGTTTTATAAGCATAGGCCTGAAGGGTGGCGGTGGAGAGATTCTCATGTGCACAGAGAATAAAATAGATTTGGGTGAAGGTAAACTGCACAGATACCAAACTTACCAGCTTACTCACCCCTCAAACCAAATATGGGATATAGGGCGAAGGTGGAATGGGGGAGTTGTTGCCTAAAAGAGGAAAAATACGAGATCTGAGATTCAATTCCTTAGGACAGGATTGGTGAAAAACTTGTACAGATTTGAAGGAATGAAGTGAGGAAGGGGCTAAAACTCCTTTGGTGAAATCCCAGATAGTCAACAAGAGTCCAGGACAGAAATAGAAGTAGGCTGTGGCTATAAAGCTGCCCCTGATCCATCTCACAAGACTTTGCCTTCAACCCCAGCAGGATGTAGCAGTATAGAATGTTTCTTACAGACCCAAGATGGTTTGGCAATAGTGAAAGAGTTCAGGTATCCCAGATGCCCACTGCCAATGTGACACTGGAACCGATGTGTGCAGAGTCAGGAGAGAGTCCTATCTGGGATCTTGTAGGCAGAACCTTACGAATACTAACAATAGTCTATACAGAGTAAAACTGAGAACCAGGATGAGAGTGGTTCAACAGATATCTACATGACAGAGGACTCGCTAGCCTTGATCCCACACCATTCAAACAATAGCACAGTAAAAGCCCTAGAACTGACACTCAGCCCTGGACAAAAAATGTGGAAACCCTGAATTCAAATATACACACTACTATGTGGCATAGGGGTTCATTATAGAGATTATGATGGTGGGGCTCCCTAAATGCTTGAGGGATTTCCAAAGGGCAACTCTTTGAAAACATAACAGGATATTGCTAATTTTCTCATGTCTGATCTAATATCCAGGAAATATTTTCATGCCAGGACAATGTCTATTCTGGTACCAACACACAAGAAGAAACCTATATTTTTCTTTTTCTTTTTAACTATTTGGAAGACCATTATTTTTACAGATATTCATTACCCTTCTGTGATAAAGGATTCTATTTCCCTTAGCCCATTTACATCTAGCTTGACCATAAGACTTGCTCTGACAATATGATGCATGAGAAGTGATTTGTGCCACTAAAAGAGAATATTTCCCATGTTTTCCTTTTGCCATGATGGCAAGCAATATTCTAGAGTTTAGGAAACTGTTGGCAAAATATGACTGTGGCTCTTCACTTCTCCTTTTGTAATATGAATTTGTGACATCTCCCAAAGATGGACCTCCTTCTCTCTAAAATCTGGACTGGCCTATGATATAGTTGACCTATAGAATGTGATAGAAGCAATGATGTCCTAGTCCTTAAACCAATTTGCAAGAGGGATTCCACCCACTGGGAATCCTGATATTGTCATGTGAACAAAACTGGGGTACCCTGTTGGAAAATGCCTAAGGATGAAGAATGATAATAAAGAATGAGTAGACCATGAAGGAATTACCTCTGTGAGGCCATCCTAAACTAACCTACTTCAAACCAGTCAAGAAATACATGAGTGAACCAAGCAGAGATCAACTAAGTCTGACTCACCTTGGCCGAACTATCCATCTGGCAAGTAGACATGGGGAGAAAAAGCAAAGGTTTAAAGTTGCAGCATTAACATGGCAGACATAACTAATACACAGATTAAGGCTGCTTAGTCAGCCTTTATCTCAAAGTGCAGAAGATGTGAAACAGAGCTATAGTAATTGTGTGAAAGGGGTAAAGTATTAAGATCTCTTTTTATATTGTAAGTCAATGGGATATGGGGGTCTATTTTGTTACCCAGAATATCTTAGACCATGTAGATTGATATACCAAACAACATTCCTAACTATGATTTATTCCTCAAGTTCTGATATACTTTTTCTCACTGGTTGATTTTAATGCCTTACATTCCATGGACATTGGGTTCACACATTCCCTTTAAGAAATGGACATCCATCTGTGCCTCTCTTGGTAATACCTCATGAATTTTTCTTTATTTTGGACCTTAAGATTCATCCCCTGCCTAGATATCCTCGGATCCCCAGGCCATAAGACTGAGTATAACCCAAATAAGAGTTCTGTGCTTTGTTTAGTGAAAACATTTGCAAGACAGAGACAGAATCATGCATTTGAGGGTCATCTGCACATTACTTTTAGAATTCATTTACTTTCACTTTTATTCACAAGAGCATTTAAAGTGTGATGCCAAAATAACCAACAAAGCATGACTTTTCTGCCACTTTTCAAGTTGCTGGGAATTTGCTGAGCCCTACTGTGATATTTTCAGTAGCTACTGAGCTAAATTCAAAAGAGCTCATTCATCTTCTTTAGGGAAAAAATAGGTGCCACCAGAGCACTGTGCAAGATCCTTTATTTATACCACCCAGGGCACAATTCAGCTGGTAAAGAGTAGAAAAACATAGATTGTAACTGCTTTTGAACCCAAAGTTCTGACCATACTGAGCAGCCCCACCCATTAGAAAATAGCTAATATTTACTAAGCAAAGTACTTTAATAATGATGACAGGTAATATTTCTTGAACAAGTAACAAAATGCCAACCTTGTTCTAAGTGCTTACATACCTTCTAAAGACTTTTTTTTGTCTTTGTACAGATGAGAAAACAGAAGCACTCAGGATCAAGGAATGTACCAAGGTTGTCCAATTTGCAGACGGGAAGGAAGTTGGCCCAGCAGCTGAATTCCTAATCAACACCCTGTAGCACCTCTTACCTGCTAGAGCACTTAATCAGGCACTTTTCAAACTTGAGCCAGAAGGGTAATTGTGCAGAGAGCTTGTTAAATAGACTCAAGGACATAGCTTTAGATTCAGCAGGTCTGGGATAGAACCAAGAATTTGTATATCTAGCAATCTGCATTACTAACATCCAGGTTTTGTGGATGTTAATAGTCCAGTGATCACACTTTGAGAAACAGTTATTCTATCCTCAAAGTACCTCCTGCTGAAGATGCTATCACCTCTCTGTTTTTTTTTTTTTTTACATCATTGTTCATTTTTAAACAATATTTGCTCCCCCCCATCAGGGGTAGTCCCCATAGAATTTTCTTCACCAATGCACCCATGCACCATCACCACAGTCGCCTGTGCTCCTCCCTCCCTCCCTTCACCTCTGTTTTATTTATATATTTATTTATTTATTTGGTGGGACCCTCGCTGGCTAGGGAACCAACCCGCGCTGCAGAGGCTGCCGGCAGCCGCGCAGCCCAGCGCTCAACCACTGCACCACCAGGGGAGGCCCTCACCTCTCTGTTTTAAAGGAAGACTAAAACACTGCATTATCTGCAAGGTGTGGTACATGGGAGACGTCAAAGATATTTGAACAAATTAATGAAAATGGCATGCCCAAAATCACATTGTGAGCATTTAAATTTTTACAGAACTTGTAAAAACTTAGTTTGTAAAAGATTTTTCAGTTTGCTTTTGAAAATTCCCTCTCACATACTAGATCAGCAGGCATCCAGGGAGCCAAAGTTCATGCATTCCCCATCTCCCACAAGATCTAAAATAGCTTCCTGCATATAAAAAGCACCCAGGAATCATTTGCTAAATCAAACCAAAGTTAGTACATGGCACTCCCCCACCAGTGCCCCCCCCCCAACCTAAGTTCAAGATTCAAGTAATTATGTTAGATTAGGAAACACTTCCTTGCTGTTTTCATCAAGTGGCTGGTCCTTGGCTTCATCTATCACAATTTAATTTGTTTCCTACTATTTGCTCTTGTGTATATTTTAACTGACAGCAGTTATTTTTTCATTTAGACAAACCCTAAAGGCTAGAGAAAATGCATAACAGTTTCTTGCTCATTCCTGTTTAACTTGAACAATATACTAATGTGATCAATATCTAGTTTGACTTTCATTGTTAACAGCAATAAAACATTGCCATCCAATTATATGTTTCCTCAGAGTAGGAGAAAGCATTTAATAATGCTTCATTTTGATCACTGTAGTGTGTGAAAATTAGGTAGACATCTTTTGAAAATAAAAAGAAATCAATAAACTGAGGCAGGAAATGGAGCCCTGTGGAAGTTCATGCAACTTAGAATGTTTTAGGGCAAGTGTATCACTTGGAAATTGAGCTGTACCTCTAGTGTTTAATAGTGAGGTTAGAGAAAATGCAGTTTTGTTCATTCTACATCCAAAATTGACCCTACCATCTTCCTTGTTCTTTCTTCACTTAAACTAACTTTTCTTTTTTTTTTTTAAGATTTATTTATTTATTTGTTTGTTTATGCATACAAGAACTGGGGTACAGGACAGAAGTGTGGGAAGGGTGAGAGGATTCACCAAAGACAGAGTGGGGAGCAGAACAGGCAGATCTACTGAAATACACTGCCAAGGGGAGCAGCAGGTGAGACAGGAGAGGTCTGCTGTGCCATGTGGATAACTCCCTGGCCAGGGATCGAACTCATGCTACAGAGGTGGCGGATAGCTTCATAGGCTATGTTTTAACCCCTTGTGCCACCAGGGAGGCCCCTCAAACTGATTCTTTTAAACTCTTCACTCATCCCTTTAAAAACTTTATTCAGTATCTACCAGGTTCCCACTTTTGTGGTGTTAATGTACTGGTTATATTGTGTGTGAAAAAAGACACAAAGTAAACTAGAACAGAAAAATCAAGGAAACATCAAGGGGAGGAAGGGATAAAGTCAGGGAGGAAGATGAGATGAATTCCAATAAACGCAATGAAGGGAATTAAACCATGATGTGATAAATCACAAAAGGGTAAGGTAGGTGCTATATAGGAAAGGGTGGGGGGGAAGCCCTTTCTGAAGAGATGCTGTCTATACTGAGCCCATGGGACAAAAAGAGGCATCCACGAGGCAGCCAGCAGGAGAGAGTTCTGGGAGAGGGAAGAGCGGAAGGGCTGTCTGGTGAATTCAGGGAACAGGAAAAACAACATAATGACAGGCAAAGCCTGAGGAGGAGAGAAATGCAGGATGACACCAATGAGGCAGGGGAAGCAGCTCATGAAGCACCTTCAATTTTTATCTATTACCAGAGGATTCTGTTGAGAGTTTTAAACAAGGAGTAATATGATCTGAATTATTTTTTAAAGAATTGCTGCTCTCTGGAAAATGGCACCAAAGATCTAAACTCTATGGCTATGGGTTTGCCTAATCTGGGAAATAAGAGTACGAACGGTGCTTATTATCATCATCAAACCTAAGAATGTTGTCAGCACAGACAGAATTTCTGCAGCAGATGTAGTGAGACAGTGCCAGATTTGGAACATTCCTGAGAGTACTTGTTAATAGAGTTGCAGTGTGTGCATTTGCGCGCATGTGCATGGGGGGCGGGGGGAGGGGGTTTGGGCTTTAGAGCAAATGTCCTCTCTTCTCACAGCCCCTACTTTAAACTGTCTTTTTTTTTTTTTTTTAAATAGAGGCATGTTTTATTTATTTATTTATTTATTTTATTTGTTTGTTTTTTTTTATACATGCACTGGGTACAGTTAGAAGCGCGGGAGGGTGAGAGAATTCACCAGAGCCAGAGCGGGGAGCAGAGCAGGCAGAAGGACCGAAGTACACTGCTGAGGGGAGCAGCGGGCGGCAGGAGAGGTCTGCGCGCCATGTGGGACCCTGCGCGCCATGTGGGACCCTGCGCACCATGTGGGACCCTGCGCACCATGTGGGACCCTCCTCCGGTGGCCGGGAGCAGCCGGGGATCGAACCGGCGCTGCAGAGGCCGTGGGCAGCTTCGCAACCCAGCGCTCAACTGCTGCGCCACCGGGGAGGCCCTCACAGCCCCTACTTTAGCTAAGGTTCTCTACAACTCCAGCCTGGGCAAAATGGCAGTAAATTCCTGATCTCCATTTTCATGACTCATTATCTCCCCCCCATGCCTTCACAATTATCGTATATGTTATCTCATAAGTAGCAAAATCATTTCTCTTAAATATTGGATCAGTTAGGAAAAAAGAATCCACATTAAACATTGTCAGAGAGGATTTAATAAGGGATCTTTTTACTCAACACAAAGTAGACACTGACATAAAAGCAGATATTAGCAATATTTCAAAGCCATTGCCCATTTTAGGATTGAAGCAATTTAGATCCTTGATTCGTGAAAGATGCACTTACTCCTCTGAAAACTGGGATAAACTTAGGGGAAAAGTGAGGATACCAGTACCCAGGAGCATGGGCAGGATCCTAAATATCCCAGATTCCAAACTTATTATTCCCTAAGCCCATAAGTTTTTTTTAGAACCTAGTATCTTTTGTTTGTGTCATTTATTCTATTTGAAATGTTACCCCCTGCATTGGAAAGCCACTCTCAATTTCTCCAGGCAGAGTGAATCACATCCTCTTCTTTAACAGCATGATGCTTCCATAGCTCTGTGTCAACATATGTCATATTGGTGTGTCATGTCTGTTTACAGAGCTATCTCATCCCCAGGACAAGTAATTTCTTGCAGATAAGAATTATGCCTTGCTGGGCCTCCCTGGTGGTACAAGGGGTTAAGACACAACCTATGAAGCTGTCCACAGCCTCTGCAGCACGAGTTCAATTCCCCGGCCGGCCAGGGAGCAACCCACATGGTGCAGCAGACCTCTCCTGGCTCTCCCGCTGCTCCTCTCAGCAGTGTATTTCATTCAATCTGCCTGTTCTGTTCCCCACTCTGTGTCTAGTGGATCCTCTCACCGCCCACACCTCTGGCCTATACCCACTTTCTTGTATGTATAAATAAATACATCTTTTAAAAAAAAGAAAGAATTATGCCTTGGGGCCTCCCTGGTGGTGCAAGGGGTTAAGACGCAACCTATGAAGCTATCTGCAGCCAGTGCAGCACAAGTCCAATCTCCAACCAGGAAGCCACCCTCATGGTGCAGCAAACCTCTCCTGACTTGACCTCTGCTCCCCTCAGCAGTGTATTTCAGCAGATCTGCCTGTTCTGTTCCCCACTCTTTCTCTGTTGAATCCTCTCACCCCAGCCCCACACCTCTGACCTGTACCCCAGTTCTAGTATGCATAAATAAATAAATCTTTAAAAAAAAAAAGAATTATGCCTTGAAGAATTCCCAACACTCTACCAAAGATGCCCATTGAATCCAAGATGCCCGTTGAATCTATAGTAGCCAAAGACAACCTCAAAGAACCACACTGGTATTTACAAAACTCTTTGATTTCAAATTAGAACAAAAGATTACATACTGCTAACCCTACAATCAATACAAAAGGATACAGAATAAAGGGTGACCACTTTAGTGTATGACATCTTTATTTTTTTTTTTTTGAGCTATTAAAAAAAAATCACACCTAAACTTTGTAGGTAGCTCAGCATTCTGTGAGTCAACATTTCTGCTGAATTTAGCTGGGTGGTTCTGCTTTCACTTAGTTCTCTCATGCATCTCTGGTCAACTGTCTTTGCAAGTAGATCTGAATACCTCCAACTGGCTAGTCTAGATGTGGTGACTGAGATGGGTTCAAGATTGCTTGAGGGCTATGCTCAGACAAGCTCACCATTACATGTGCTGAAAAGTATTGGCCAAAGCAACAACGAGGCCAAAAAACTCAAGAAGGGTGAAGTAACCCCACATTTTGGTGGAAGAAAATTTAGTCCTCGTGATGATATGCCACATCCTAACCTTAACCTCAAAAGGCCAAGTGCAACCCTGCTCGTCTTTTTGAAGACCCAGTACCACAACAGGAGAAAATCAGGGTTTACCTGTGGGAGAATGAGTGACCACAGGAAGGGAGTCCAGGTGTCCTTGGGGAATCCATCCTAGATAAGTCTCCAGTCAGGGAATTCTCACGTATGAAGGCAAATGCAGCAAAGACCAGCAGAGTTGCTGCCTGACCCATAGCCAATCACTGATAGGACTGATCTGAGCCAAGATCAGAAACATAAATTCACATTATTTTTAAGTCACTGAGTGTTGCAGTATTTGTTTATGCCAATAGCTAACTGATAGTGAAATTATTACTAATTTCTATGTTGACACAAAGTGCTTTTAGTTGCTGTTGTTTCAATTTTTAATTCATTCATGCATACAAATATTGTCTCTTTTATGCTCAGCCTTCCAATGCCCAAAGGCAAGTTCTTGCCATCTTCTTTTTTGAAAGAGGAATATAGCCCATGGCTGGGGTTAACTACATCACCTGCATGCAGCAGAATCAGTGAGGAGAGCACAGCTCCACATTCAGACGCACCCAGGTTTACCACTGCTCCTGACACTAACTCGTAGTGTATCTGGGGCCATTTCCTTTATGCTAAGATGAAGACAATAAGCAACCCTAGGACCCCCATACATATAAAGTTGTCCAGGTTGGGTTTTATGCAACTCCAAAGGCCAGCAACTACTGTTCTCTAGAACACAAGCCGCATGTCTATGCATGACAGCCATAGGTTGTTTGGCATAAACAGAGAAGCTTTGCACACAGTCAGCATTAATAAAGGTTTAACTCTCCTTCCTCTGTCTCCCAACTTTCCTACATAATATTTAAAGTTGAAACAACTAGCACTTTGCATTCTAATGGGGGGAAGGGAACAAACTAAGGGGCATGGGTCATATCTGGCCCATTGTCTGTTTTTGTAAATAAAATGTTCTTGGAACACAGCCACACTTATGCTTATGACTGCTTCTGCTTTACAATAGCAGTGATAAATACAGTTATTATAGCAGCCCATTTGGCCCCCCAAATCTAAAATATTTATGAGACTGCACATAAGATCACCTGAAATCTTTTTGTTTTTATTTATTTTTTTGCATAGAAGAACTGGAGTATAAGTCAGAGGTATGGGGGTGAGAGGATTCACCAGAGACAGTGTGGGGAGCAGACCAGGCAAATCTACTGAAATACACTGCTGAGGGGAGCAGCGGGCAAGAAAGGAGAGGTCTGCTCCACCATATGTGGATTAGCTCCCTGGCTGGGGATCGAACTCATGCCAGTGTTGGTAGTGCTGAGACTTAACCTTTAGGCCACCAGGTAGGCCCAGATCTCCCGAAATCATGTTTGAAACACAGAATCTTGGGTCCTGTTAGCCAGATTCTAAATCAATAGTTCTGGAAGAGGCCTGAGAAGCTGCATTTCTAACAAGCATTCAAGTGTTGTTGTCTGGGGACTTACTTTACCCAGATGTCTCTAACCATTTGAGATACATTAAGTATATTAAGTCATTGTTTTTAAATGGCAAGGCATTAATAAATTTCCATACAAAATGAACTCACTTGGTGAAAAAGCTCGAAACGTGCCTTTGGCATTGATCAATGAACAACTACAGGTCATATTAAGTAAAAGGATCCTTATAGATAATTCATACTTCTTTACAGGAAGAACAGCCAAGCCAGGCCAAAGTCAGAAACCAGACACAAAAACAAAAAATATATATTAGGCTTTAATTATTAGTCTCTGTACAAAATGAAAAATCCATCTCAAGGTTTTCTTAAATTAGAAGGGTTTTCTCCTCGTAATTGTGCCATTTGTCCAATTCTCTCTAAAATATCTAATAATGATGCACTCTGTGACAACCACATGTTCCATGACTCAAAATAATTTATATTTTCCTCTACTAATAACAGATTGTAGATGCTCTCCTGGCAGTCCTCAGGATTTCAGACTGATCACTAGCAACACAGTTTACTTAAAAAGTACTGGGTCAGATATGCTGTAATCCAACGAATGTCATTTGAAAATCATCCCAGAATGAGACTTTATAAATTATTATAATTAAGCTGGTTGTTATTGGTCTGCCCTTCTTGATCCCCAATTTAATTTTTTTCAATAATTTCTTTCTTCCTACCCATCTTTCTACTTGGGTGCTTAAACGAAAAAGAGCAAATTATGACCTTTTAAAATTGTATAAAAAATAAAAATGTAGGACCTCCCCGGTGGCACAGCGTTTGAGCGCTGGGCTGCGAAGCTGCCTGCAGCCTCTGCAGCACCAGTTCAATCCCCGGCCACCAGGCGAGGGTCCCACATGGCGTGCAGACCTCTCCTGCCGCCTGCTGCTCCCCTCAGCAGTGTTATTTCGTCAGTCTGCCTGTTCTGCTCTCCACTCTGGCTCTGGTGGATTCTCTCACCCTCCTGCACTTCTGACTGTACCCAGTGCTTGTATAAATAAATAAATAAATAAATAAATAAATAAATGAATGAATGAATGAATGAATGAATGAATGAATAAATAAATAAATAAAAAGTGCTAATTTACCTTTTTTTAAATAAATAAATAACTAAATAAAATTGTATAATGTACCTTCATTTTATCTTGATCACTTAGATCATATTCCTTTTATTAGTAGAAAAAATGACCTCAATATTATCTTGAGTCTATTTTAAATATGGAATTAGCTTCAAAACACAAAAGACTATTTAAAAAGAGTTTATAGGCAACATCCATGTCCAGTTCTAAGGTATAAAGTTAAAACAACTTCTCTAATGCGGGTTTCTCATAGAGAAACCTAGAACAAAAATCCAATATCCTTTGAAGATTTGAAAGCTTATCAGATATTAAAGTTAAACACATACCCACAAGTTTTTTTTTACTTTTATTTTTTTATAATAAATTTTATTTTTATATTCCCCATACAATCACAACCCCCTTATTTTGACCCCAATCCCTCCCCTCCTGCCCCCTACCCCCCATAGAATGTCTCTGGTTCATAGTTTTTTGTTGATTTTGATTTTCACTTTCTTATAGTTATTCATTTCCCTGGTCCCATATTTAAGTTTTCTAGATTCCTGCTATGAGAGAGACCATCCGGTATTTTTCTAATTCTTTCTGGCTTATTTCACTGAGCATGATCCCTTCCAGTGCCATCCATGTAGCTGCAAATTGCATGTGTTTATCTTTTTTGAATGCTGAGTAATATTCCATGGTGTGTACGTACCACATCTTCTTGATCCAGTCATCTATTTTTGGGCATTTGGGTTGTTTCCAAAGCTTAGCTATTGTAAATAGTGCTGCTATAAACATAGGGGTGCAGGTGCTCTTTGGAATTGATGTTTCTGTGTCCTTTGGGTAAATACCTAGGAGTGGAATTGCTGGATCCTATGGAAGCTTTATGTTTAGTAGGTCTAGAAATCTCCACACAGCTCTCCATAGTGGTTGGACCAGTTTGCACTCCCACCAACAGTGCAAGAGAGTTCCTTTTTCTCCACTTCCTTGCCAACATTTGTTGTTGCTAGTTTTTTTAATATGTGCCATTCTCACTGGTGTAAGATGGTATCTCATAGTAGTTTTGATTTGCATTTCCCTGATTACAAGTGATGTTGAACATTTTTTCATATGCCTGTTGGCCATTTGCATTTCCTCTTCAGAGAAGTTTCTTTTTAGCTCTTCTGCCCATTTTTTGACAGGATTATTTTCTTTGTTGTTGTTGAGTCTCATCAGCTCTTTGCAGATTTTTGTGATCAGTCCTTTATCATTAGTGTTGCATGCAAAAATGTTCTCCCAGTCAGTGGGTTTCTCTTTGTTTTTGTTATTGTCTCTTTTGCTGTGCAGAAGCTCCTTAATTTGATGTAGTCCCAGCTATTGATCTTTGTCTTCACTATCACTGCTTTGGGTGATGTGTCTGTAAAGATGTCTTTGATGTGCATATCACGTAGTGTTTCGCCTATATTTCCTTCTATGTATTTTGTGGTTTCAGGTCTTATGTCTAGTTCTTTAATCCATTTTGAGTTGATTTTTGTGTATGGTGTGAGGTAGTGGTCAAGCTTCATTCTTTTGCATGTAGCGACCCAGTTTTCCCAGCACCATTTATTGAACAAACATTCCTTGCTCCAATGCATAGTCTTTGCTCCTTTGTCAAAGATTAGTTGACCATAAATCTGTGGGTTTATTTCTGGATTTTCTATTCGATTCCATTGGTCTGTATGTCTGTTCTTGTTGCAATACCATGCAGTTTTGATGATTATGGCTTTGTAGTATAGTTTGAAGTCTGGGCGTGTGATGCCTCCATTCCCTTCCTTTTTTTCAGGATAGCTTTGGCTATTCGGGGTTTTTGGTGATTCCATATGAATTTCATCAATAATTGTTCTATTTCTTTGAAGAATGACATTGAAATTTTGATTGGAATAGCATTGAATCTGTATATTGCTTTTGGTAGGATGGCCATTTTAATAATGTTTATTCTTCCAATCCATGAGCAGGGAATGTCTTTCCATTTCTTTGTGTCTTCTTCTATTTCTTTTCACAGTGTTTTATAGTTTTCTTTGTATAGGTCCTTTACCTCTTTTCTTAGATTTATTCCCAATTATTTGATTTTTTTGTTTCAATAATAAAAGGGATTTTTTTTTTTTAATTTCTTCTTCTTCAGATTTATTGTTTGTGTATAGGAAGGCTACTGACTTTTGCGTGTTGATTTTGTATCCTGCCACTTTACTGAACTGATTGATGAGTTGAATTAGTTTTTCTGTGGCGTTTTTGGGCTTCTCTATGTATATTATCATATCATCTGCAAATAGTGATAGTTTGACTTCTTCTTTTCCTATTTGGATTCCTTGGATGTCTTTCTCTTGTCTTATTGCTCTGGCTAGGACTTCCAGTATTATATTGAAAAGCAGTGGTGAGAGTGGACATCCTTGTCTTGTTCCAGATCTTAATGGAATTGCTTTCAGCTTTTCACCATTGAGAATGATACTGGCTGTTGGCTTGTCATATATGGCCTTTATGATGTTGAGGTATGTTCCTTGTATCCCAAGAATTTCAAGGGCTTTTATCATGAATGCATACCCACAAGTTTTAATGGAATTGTCCTTCGATCTCAAAATGTATTCCTGAAATAAATCCTTTATATCACCTAGAGCATTAGAATAACGAATGTCTTTACTTTTTTTAGAATTATAACCATGTGTTCATTTTATTTTATTTTTAAATTCCCCATACAATATTGCAACCCCCTTATTTTTACCCCAATCCCTCCTTTCCCTGGCCCCCTCCCCATAGTGTATCTCTGGTTCATAGTTGTTTGTTGATTTTTATTTCTTCTTTCTTATAGTTATTCTTTTTCCTGGTCCCTTATTTAGGTTTTCTAGATTCCTGCTATGAGTGAGACTGTCCAGTATTTTTCTTTTTCTTTCTGGCTTATTTCGCTGAGCATGATCCCTTCCAGCGCCATCCATGTTGCTGCAAATCGTATGTGTTTATCTTTTTTGAATGCTGAGTAATATTCCATGGTGTGTACGTACCACATCTTCTTGATCCAGTCATCTATTTTTGGGCATTTGGGTTGTTTCCAAAGCTTAGCTATTGTAAATAGTGCTGCTATAAACATAGGGGTGCAGGTGCTCTTTGGAATTGATGTTTCTGTGTCCTTTGGGTAAATACCTAAGAGTGGAATTGCAGGAAATAAAGGCAAAACACTACATGTCATGCACCTCAAAGACATCTTTACTGACACATCACCCAAAGCAGTGATAGTGAAGGCAAAGATAAACAGCTGGGACTATATCAAATTAAAAAGCTACTGTACAGCAAAAGAGACAACAACCAAAACAAAGAGAAACCCCACGGACTGGGAGAAAATTTTTGCATCCAACATTAATGATAAAGGACTGATCACAAAAATCTACAAAGAGCTGATGAGACTCAACAAAAACAAGAAAATAATCCAGTCAAAAAACAGGCAGAAGAGATAAGAATGTGTTTAGATGGAGAAAAATGTAATTTGCATCCTGCTTCTACTTCCCCTTCTACCTTCCCTTTCTCCCTCCCTTCTTTCTTCCCTTCTTCCTTCCTTTTTGGTGCAATTTTTAAGTAACTTTCTTAATTAATTAGTTATAGCTCTCTCATTTTTAAAACAGAGATGGAAAATTCCCACCTCATAAATTTCAAGAGTTCTTTAGGAATCAGGGTTTAAACTAAATCAATTGTTGATTTTTTTCCCTATCTTATTTCTTCCATTTTTCAAATTTTCTACAATGAACATACATTTCTAGAATAAGCTGAAAGGCATGTACAGCATAATATTTCAGGGCACGGAGTTCTTCAGTGTACCTGGATTTGAATTTACTTCACTGCTTATAAGTTGTGTGACATTAAGTAAGTTAAATAATTTCTCTTTACCTTAATGTCTAATTCTGTGAAATGGGAATTAAAGAAGTACCCTACCTCATTGCATTTTTTTGATCATTAAGTAATCAAATTTAGTGAAATACACCTGAGAAATGTTCAAATGTGTCAATTGTCATCATCACCATTGTTACTTGGTGATTATAAAATAATGTGTTATTCATTTAATTTGCTTTGTCCTTGCTATATATCTTTCTAAAATGTAGAAACGAATTCTTATTGACTATGATTTCTGCCTCCTGGACATTCATATTTATATTCTTTTTATAATGCACACAGAGTTTGGTTTGATAAATGATTCAGCTTTCTGGGATCATCTCCCAAATAAATACTTTGCCTTTGAGTCCTTGTTTCAGGGTCTGCTTCTGGGAGATCTCAGACTAAGACATATATTTAATGCCAAGAATGCCAAATGGAAGGAAACACAGAAAAACCTAAAATTCACAGCAGACTACCTAGTAAATAGAAGAGGATTCAGTGGAATGAAACATATATTACTTAACTCTAAAAAGCAGGGCTTGAAACCTTGGTCAATAAATCTCTGTGTGCAGGGAAGGGGTGGTCAATTTTGACCTTACTTGTGGTCCTGGAATGTAAACTAGCCTCCAAAGAACATAGTAGTAGAAATACTATCAGGACATTTCTTGGAGTACACTTAGTACTCTTGTTCATTAAAAAAAAAAATTAAAAGTTGGAGGTAAATAAGAAATTCACAAAAGCACATTGAGAGGCATTCTCTATAGAAATCATAAGAAACACATAACTGATAAATTTACATGCCTCTAAAAGCATGTAGGATTCTTTTCTGACATAATTGAAATTTACAAAACTGGACAAATCCTCTTACTGAAAACAATTTAAAATGTTAACTAAAATATAAATATTGTGTTTTCTAGTGTAAGCATGAGTGGGTGAGACAGCATGGAAATTCTCAGCGGCCAAACACTGATTAAGAGCAGGAATCCAGACAGACAAGTTACGGCCAGAGCTCACCCACACAAAATAGGGTACAAAAAGGGCTGCACTCAGAATCAAGATAAATGAAGAAAAAATTGTCCTCACTGCCTATTTCTCCAAATCCTCCCACACTTCACACTACATGGATCAGCAAATAAAGTTGATCATCTCAGACCTTGGTGTTGGGTAGAAAAGAAAAGACATCCCTGAGAGACTGGATTCACAAGATGTTTCTTATATCTGTGATTCAATTCCTATACAAGTGTGGTGTGAAAAACCACAAGCTGATAATTTAGCTTAATAGTAGTATTGTTAGGGTAAAATCAGCTGCCCTAAATAAAAAAAAAGTAAAAAAAAGAAACCTTAAATATCAGTGGCTTAACACATCCACATTTCTTTCTTGATTATAACACATCTAATTGCCACAGAGTCAGGACTGGAGGTGAGGAATTCTCTAACAGAAGACCCTCTGTCTTCATTACATGACTTATAAGGGCTCCCTGGACATCTGCATCTTCTCAGGGGTAGAGGGAGATGATCCTACTTGGGGATTATAGGGGGTGATGCAGTAGAATAGTAAAAATAGCCCCCAATGAATTTTGGTTTTCTGTGCCCATGCCCCTTTGTACAATGACTTTCAATTTCCTCACATGAAGAGGCAGAATCAATGTCCCTAACATGCGTCAGACTTAAGACATGTGTTGATCAAAAGAATGTGGTAGAAACAATATTATGTGTCTTCTGAGCTCGAGTGTTAAAAGGGCTAGCAGCACTGGTATTTTCCCTCCCAGCTCCCATTTGCCATATTTTAAGGATGTCCAGGCAATTCTGCTAAAGAGAGAGGCCACATAGAACCTACAAGGGGTGGGATATCGCATGGAGAGACAGGCTACAAAAAGGATAATTATGACACTGATGTGGAAGAGAGACCATCTTAGACTTTCCAGGCAAGTCTATAAAAAGGCTTTCTATTCAACTGATGGGTCATGAGCAATAAAATGGTTGTTGTTTTAAGCACTAGATTTTGTGAGTGGTTTGTCACATAATATTAAGTAACTAAAGTGGGCATTCATTCACAGGCAAGGTTTTTATTATGGGCCAGGTATGGAAGTGGATGCGTCACTGCAATCCTATTTCACTGACAAGAACTCAGACTCAAGACCACACCCAACTCCAAGGATGTCTGGAAACAGAGTCTGACTATTCAGATGAAGAAAAAAATGTTTCTGTCTACAGCTGGAAAAAGTTCCCTGTTTAATAGTTGCCAACACATCACACAGGCAGAAACAGGGCCTCTCTGGTGGCCTAAGGGGTTAAGTCGTAGCACTGTCACCACCACAGACTGAGTGTGATCACCAGCCAGGGAACCAACCCCCGTATGGCACAGCAGACCTCTCCTGACTCACCCACTGCTCCCCTCAGCAGTGTATTTCAGTAGATCTGCCTACTCTGCTCCCCACTCTGTATCTGGTGAATACTCTCACCCTCGGTACCTCTGGCGTACTCCAGTTCTTCTACAAAAATTAAAAAACAAAAACAAAACAAAAAAACTGGCAAAAACTATCTGAGGAATTTACATTTACTCATACTTCAAAGAATTAGAACAAATTTACAAAATAAGCCTAGAGATGAAGAAGGAGGCATAACACTGGGTGTTATGACTATTTAAAAAAGAATATGAGAATATTTTGACAAAAAAATGGAAAATATATCAATTTCTCAAAATACAATGACTCAACACTGACTCAAGATTAACAGGAAATCCTAGTGACCCTATAACCATTAAAGATAAGAAATCAGCACTTAAAAGCTTCTCCACAAAGAAAATCTCAGATCCTGACAAATTTATGGGCAAGTTCAAACAAACACTCAAAAAAATGATAATAAATATGACTCATATGCTTCTAAAGAAAAGCAAAAAAAAGAGCATCCCTTTACCTTTTATGAGGTGACTATAATCATGTCACAAAAACCATACAAGAAGCTCAGGGAACGGGAATTTACAAGATATCCTTGGTTATGAGCATATACATTAAAATCCAAAGGAAAATTTTAGCAAATCAAATGAGACTCATATAGAAAAATAGCACATTGTAACCACATTGGATTTATCCTAGGAATGTGAGATAGAAGGTAGATACGAAGATCTCTTTATGTATGTGCGTGTGTGTGTGTATACATAAATATTGATGATCCAGACAGAGAAAATCACAATTTAAATTAACAGAAACCTCTACAGCAACTGTTTCAAAGCAGGAAAATCTCAGCTGTGACTGATGAATTGTTGAGAGGCTGACGGCCCACCTAATCTTGAGAGGATGACAAACTCTTGTGAGTTTTCTCACAAAAGCTAGATAGTGAGGCATATAGTATACCTATATCCTAGAGTTCTATGGAATTCTTACAGAGAAAGTAGGAGAAAATCCCTTCATACATCAGCAGGGGGAGGAGGAAAGTAACCATTTCAAAATATGTTAGAACATTCTGTTCCTAACAGATTCTGCCCTTGGAGAAATTTAACCAGAGCCTAACCTATTGGGGTTTTACCAGAGCCTAATAGCAATGAAGGAAGGGAAATATTTCCAGTCCACTTTAGCCAAATTTGTTGAGGGGGCGCTGGTAAGGATGATTGAGAGGCACTTGTGAGGTTCACAGTGTAGGGATACAGGCTCATTTAAAAATTGGGATCTCCTGTAAGACTATGCAACACTTCCGCCCTCCCCCCACACACACACCTTCCTACCACTTACACAGCCCTATTTACTGCTGTTCCTTTTACCCAGTGCATTATGTCCAGTTTTCACCACCAATAACAACAAAAAATTACAAATCATATTAAAGGGGAAAAAAAAAACAGTTTGAAAAGACATAGCAAGCATCAGAACCAGAGAGCCAGCTGTGACTGGAATAGCACTTGTAAATTAAATTAGAATAAGTATGATTATTATATTAACGGCTTTAATAGAAAAAGGAGGCAACTTGCAAGAACAGATGGGTAATGTAAGCAGAGAAATGAAAATTCTAAGAAAGAAGCAAAAAGAAATCCTAGAGACCAAAACACTTTAAGAGAAACGAGCAAAGCCTTTGATGGATACATTCATTGACAAAATATGACAGAGGAAAGAATCTCTGAGCGTGAGGATAGCGCAATAGAGACGTCTACAACTGAAAAAGAAAAAGACTGAAAAAAACCAGAGTGGTATATGCAGGAATTGTGGATTACTGAAAAAGGTAGCGAATACCCATGACAGAAATACCAGAAATACCACATGAAAGAAAAAAGAATGGAAGAAATACTTGAAACAATATTGCTTATAAATGTCCCCAAATGGGCCTTCCCTGGTGATTCAGGCAGTTGAGCGCTGTGCTGTGAAACTGTCCACAGCCTCTGCAGTGCCGGTTTGATCCCGGCCGGCCAGGGAAAATCCCACATGGTGCAACAGACCTTTCCTGTCTCACCTGCTACTCCCCTCAGCAGTGTGTTTCATCAGTCTGCCTGTTCTGTTTCCCGCTCTGTCTCTGGTGAATCCTCTCACCCTCCCCCACATCTGGCCTGTACCCCGATTCCTGTATGCATGAATAAATAAATCTTTAAAAAAAAAGTCCCCAAATTTACTCATGCTCCAAACAACAGAACCCAGAGTTCAGAGAACACCAAACAGGAAAAAAAGTCAGAAAAATAAAGCAATTGTACATTTTGGTATGTCATGTTAAAACTGCAGAAAATTAAAAATAAAAGAAAATCTACATTTTTTGGGTTTCCTCCTACCTCTTCAAATTCCCCTTTTTTGATTTTATTACAAGTTCATTCTCTTTCCCTCAGTCAGTAAATATGATGATTCACTGAGTTTCTGGTCTGTCCCACTTCAGTCTTACTCAAGTTTCTGGTCTGTCCCACTTCAGTCTTACTCAAGCTTAACACAGCGTTGATGACTGCCTACAAGCAAATGAGTCAGAGCTTTAGCACTACCTCAGGTCTTCTCTCTGAACCCAGACCTGAACATGTAAAGTGTCTTTTTTTTAAAGATTTATTTATTTATACATACAGGAACTGGGGTACAGGCCAGAGTTGTGGGAGTGAGAGGGTTCACCAGAGTCAGAGTGGGGAGCAGATCGACTGAAATACACTGTTGAGGGGAGCAGCGGGCAAGTCAGGAGAGGTCTGATGTGCCATATGGGTAGCTCCTTGGCCGGGGATTGAATTCATGCTGCAGAGGCTGCGGCTAGCTTTATAGGTTGTGTCTTAACCCCTTGCACCACCAGGGAGGCCCCGCAAAGTGTCTTCTTCCTTCCTATCAACTTCCCTGAAATATCTCCAAAACCACTCAGGCTCAAACTCTGGAAATTTTATCCTAGTTAAGCCAGTTCTAAATCAACCCTTTAACCAACTCTCTAACTCTTCTGAGTGTACTCACATATGCCTACAAAATATTGCACATGCAACTGTACACCAGCAATCTTAGGGAAAATTTAGCTGACATTATGGGATTGGTAAATTAATGTTAACAGGTTTTTCAGTAATGAGGCAGATTCCACGACATTAGTTTTGGGAGTATCTCCATTAAGAGAAAGGAAAAGTCATGGAAATCTAGGCAACCTTCACTCCACAGGTTTTATCCATCACCAAGATCTTTGCTCTACCTCCTTAAGCTGCTGGCTCCTCAAATTGCCAGTGTATAACCCACTGCTTTCAGTGGCAAAAATGGAGGACAATGAAACATTCCTCAAGTTCCCACCATATCAACAAATCTAGAAGCACAGGGACTTGTCTTGGCTGCTTTCCTTCCTGTTGATCACAGGTGACGTTTGTCCTAGTCTTACCTAAGGTAAACCCTCTGTTGTGCAATGATGCCCGTAATTTTTACCCTTTTCTGAGTGTGCGTCCCCCTCCTTAGCATTCAAACATGTTGCAATTTCTTCCTTCTTAAAGATGTTTTTTTTGTTGGTCCCATCTTACCGTGTAAAAAACACTTCTGTATTTTCCCCTTTGTAGTAAAATTTTGTGGAAAATTGTTTCCCCTTCATCGATATCCCCTCCAATTGCTCTTCTTTCTCTTTTAAACCATTTGAATGAGATACTTGCCCCCACCACACCACACCACCACTAACGTTATCATAACATCAGCTGCTTCACCTTTGTGGCCCTAAGCACATAATTCAATATTCCCGAAAGTAGCTTTGTTACTCAAACAATTATAGGTAATGCTTAACTTACAAAATACAATGTGTTTATCAAAAAATTCCAGATACTCACTCTAGAAGGGAGATAATAATCGGAATCATTGCTTGACCGAGTTTCTAACAGATGTCTTCTCTTTCCCTGCAGAACTTTGTAATAAATCACTAACCTTTCTTTTACTTAAGAAAATCAAGGACAGGGATCCAAAGTTGTGAAACACCATGGCCCTTGTCCTGGATGGATGGTACCAGCAAGACCTCCAGATTGCCCATTAGTCAAGATAACTTCAAAATAAAGCCCAGGGACCCACATGTCCCACATAGGTCCTGCCCTTTGAAAACCATTCAGTTAATCTCAGGAATTCCCGGTGGTCTTTGAGGTAATAATCAGCACCTCTATCCTCAGGCTACTGACTCTTACATAAATCTGATTTCCTTCCAGCAAATTTTGTGTCTCAAATATTGGCTTTCAAGCAGTAGGCAGCCAGAGGCCTAGAATCCAGTATCAGAATAATAAATAAAGGTCACTTCTTATACAAAGTTCAGGAAACAGAGCAACATCCAGAAAAGGAGAGTGATAAGCACATGCCAATGAAATGGGAGGAAAACCAGGACCATGTGCCATCCTAAAACCAGGGAAAGAAAGTGATTTAAATGATGACTAGTTTCAAAAGCTGCTGAGAGGTAGAATACTGTTAGGATTGAGACGTGATCTGCGAATTAGGTAACTTAGCTATGATGGGAGACCTTGATAAGGGTGGATTTCATAGAGACACGGGAAAGAAAATCTCAATGAATGGGGTGAAAAAGAAAAAGAGTCCCCAAAATCACACTCAGGTTTGAGGAGTCTCTGGGAGGACTCGCAAAACTCAAGCATGTAAAGCATGTACTCGTATTCACAGATATGTTTTATGCAGAGAAGGGATACAAAACAAAATCAGCAAAGGGAAAAGTTTCAAGGGGTGAGGTCTCAGAGAAACCAGGGATAAGCTTTCAAGGACCCTCACTCAGTGGAATCATACCAGGTGTTTTTAATCACCCCAGAAAATTACACTAGAAACTCAGCCCAACATTTTTGTTGGAGTTGGTCATGAAGGTGGACCTTTCCTGGGATGTACCAAAATTCCAGATTCCCAGAGTGAAAAGAACAATAAACCATATTGTTTATATAGAGTTTAGACATAGTCAACCACCTTTACAATTAACAGTGGTGGTAACCTCCCCAAATCCAATTTATTTTCTAAATAGACCTTTTAAAGTTAGTTCTGCTGGACCTCCCTAGTGGCATAGGGGTTAAGTCTTAGTGCTCCCATGCTGTGGCCTGAGTTTGATCTCCAGCAAGGGAGCTAACCCACATATGGCACAGCAGACCTCTCCTGTCTCACCCACTGCTCCCCTTAGCAATGAATTTCAATAAATTCACCTGTTCTTCTCCCCACTGTCTCTGATGAGTCCTCTCACTTCTGGCCTATACCTGAGTTCCTCTATGCATAAATAAATAATTTTTTTAAAAATTCTTTAAAAAAATAGTTAGTCCTGCTCTATTAACTCTTTTCTGCACAAGGAAAGTCAGTAAGTAGAAACTAAGTCCTTTGATGAATTTTGCTCTAAAGAGAATAAGAGAAATCAAATAGTCAATGGAGAGAACATAGAATGTAAAGGAAATTTGTTTTATTTTATCTTATTTTTAACAGGTAATTTCACAGGATGTTTAGATACCTGTGGGAATGTTCCAGTAAGCAGAGGAAATTCAATGATGCACAAGAAAGAACAAGAGTTGCATTCAGCAACAATTAAACATGAGACATTCACTCATGAGATGAGTGATTATGATTGTTGATTGAGGTAAGAAATATGTCTTAGATATAAATTTATTAACAATTATTTCTGCATGATGACAATTTATATTGCTAAATATACAAAATCAATAATTGTAATTTCAAAAACATGATGAGGAAGCAAAACTCCCACCTAAAGTAACAACAGGAAAAATACATGTATAGAAATAGGTGCAACGTCTGAAGGACTTTTATGAAAAACACTACAAAATGCTGCTTGAGGACTTAAAATTGGACAAGAATGGAGAGACATAGCAATCAATTTCTTGAAAGACTAAATATCTTAAAGAATATTTTTTTCTTGACATAATTACATCAAAAGTATTCATTACAATCAAAACTAATTTCAATGGAAAGGAGCTTAAAGAATAAATTTAAAATTTTATTAACTCAATCATCCCCAAGTTGTCTGAATTAAATATCTTTTGATTCACATTAAAGATAAGTGGATTTTTATAGGGAAAAAAATTAGCATTATATTTTTCTGAAGTTTAAAAATAAAATGCTTATTTTTGCATTATGCAAATTACATTAATTGTAGGAAAATTTAGAATACACGTAAGGACATTTTTTTCTTTTGCACAAAAGAACTGGGGTGTAGCCCAGAGGTGTGGGGAGTAGTGAGAGGATTCACCAGAAACAGAGGAGGGAGCAGAACAGGTAGATTTACTGAAATACACTACTAAAGAGGTTTGCTGTGCCATATGTGGGTTAGCTCCCAGGCCTGGCATGGAACTCAGGCCTTGGTGGTGATAGCACTGAGATTTAACCCCTAAGCCATTGGGGAGGCCCAGGACATATTTTTTTAAATAGGAAAAAATTAAAAAAAAAAAAAAAAACAATCTGCAAGTGCAAGACCCAGAGATAGTCACTCACTGAGCATTTTGTTGCAGGCTTTTCTAGGCTTTCAGTCTTTGTGGTTCTTCATTTGCATGGTACCCATATGCAAACTTTCAATTACCACAGTTTATTTATAATTCAGTCCCCCCAACAAGATGGTTCAGATTTCAGTTTCCATGTCATATTAACTTTGAGTAATTGCATACAGTACAAACTTTACTTCTAGCTCTTCAGTTCATCAATCACTTTACGTATAACAGAATGCTGGGTGATCACTACCATCATTTTTTTCTCTCAGTGATTGGTCACTTAAATGTTAATTGTTCCTTTTATATACAAATAGCTAAGCTTGTAGCTGTGTTGCCTCCTTGTCTCCCAGGGATGAACCCATGTGAAATTTTAAAGAAATTAATAACTGAAAGAAGAAATTGACCAACAAAGTGAAGTTCAGCAAGAAGGAAAACAAGGGCCTTCCTGGTGGCCTAGGGGTTAAGTCTCAACTATCAGGGCCAACACCTAAGTTGGATCCATGACAGGGAACAAACCCACATATGGTGCTGCCCCCTTAACAATGTATTTCAGTACATCTGTTTGCTCTGCTCCCCACTCTGTCTCTGAATCCTCTCAACCCCCCAACCCTCTGTACCTCTGGCCTACACCCCAGTTCTTCTATGCAAAAATAAATAAATAAATATCTTTAAAAAAAAAAAGAAAGAAAACAAATCAACAAAAAGTGGTAATGTTGAAAATGGAATAAAAATAGAATGTAAATGTGTTCTAGAAAAATTAATGTTCTGGTGCTGACACTGCTGCCATTGGAGAGGAAATTAGTGAAGGCAAACTTACAGACACAAATGAGGAATGTAGTCATGATGATAGGAAGAAGGTGTCCCAGAGCAAAAGATGCCAGCAAAATCTTTCCATTAAAGAAACCCTAAAAATGTTTTATGACTTTGACAGTAAAATCTTGGAAGATGACCCAAACTTTAAAAAAAAAAAATGTGACCGTTTGCCAAGGCATAGAAAAGATGTTGTCTCATATCATCAGCTATATTGTTATAGCTCAACCTCAATGTGAAATGGGTTGGCCTGACTGTGACCACCCTCATCCATGTGCTTAAAATGGACTTACAGTGAGACTCAATCACAGGTATACACAAAACGTGTAATAAAGGGTTTATTTACAAAAAAAGGTGAAATGAAGAAATGAATAATTCAGGGAGAAAGTGAGATAAATTGGTGAATACATCATACCAGTTCCTCTGATCTTGAACCCTGTTAACACACAAAAGCCTGCAAAAAAACCAAAGGCCCCCAACACCCACATGTCTGGTTATATACACCAAACCTGGTTGCTTAACTCCACCCTTAGTTCCCAGCAATCCTCCCTTTGGTGGTGATGACATTATGGGATTTGTAGTCCTTGGTGTCTTGGCTCTCTTGTCTAGGGTTGGGGGGTGGTCCATAAAACCTATTTGTGAAATTTGTTCAGGACATACTTTCCCCCCAACAATATGACAAAAAGAAGGAAAACATTGAAATTGCTTTTGATCCTTTTATTAAGGTATAGAACATTTTAATTTCTATTGCTTCTAAAGTTTTATTAGTGTGCTCAAAGGCATTAATTTTACTATATATTTTTTTCTATATACACTTAAATGAAAAAAATTTTTTTTTAGATTTATTTATTTATTTATTTATACAAGTACTGGGTACAGTCAGAAGCACGGGAGGGTGAGAGAATTCACCAGAGCCAGAGCGGGGAGCAGAGCAGGCAGAAGGACCGAAGTACACTGCTGAGGGGAGCAGCGGGCGGCAGGAGAGGTCTGCGCACCATGTGGGACCCTCCTCTGGTGGCCGGGGAGCAGCCGGGGATCGAACCGGCTCCGCAGAGGCTGCGGGCAGCTTCGCGACCCAGTGCTCAACCGCTGCGCCACTGGGGAGGCCCACTTAAATGCATATTAAGAAATGGCTAGCGGACTCAGTTTCACAGTCCCACACTGCCAAGCAATGTCAGGGAGCCCTATGTATCCTCTCTCTCAATTATTCTCTCCCTCTCATCTTTTCTTTCTGTATTTCATATCATTACATGCACTTAAATAAAATGTTACTATAGTGGAAATATTGTTTTGAATGTCACTTTTTTTTTGCTACACATGTGACAGATCATTTCCATGCAACAAATATAAATATACAAAATTTTGCATTTGGTAAATGCAAAATATTCCACTAACTAATTGAGTCACTCATGGTAAGACTAGGTGAACAATCTTACAACAATTTTCCTATTAAAAAATGTTTGAGTTTTTCCTTTTGCTTTGTTATTTGGAACGGTGCTACAAAACTTCCTAAAAGTTCAATTTTAAATCAAAAATTATGTGTGTATAATTTTTAATTTGATAACATAACATTGAAATGAGTTTCCAAAAGTCACACTTTTTATACTTCCACTTAGAATGAAACAGAAGCCAATAGTCAAATCTACATCAGAGGTGGGTATTTTTAATCTTTCTAATCTTGGCTGATCCAATAAACAAAATAACTTCTTTGCATTGTTTCAATTTAATTATTGAACTGAATTGAATTTGATTTTGAGCAAAATAAGCCTCCACAGAAAGTTTCTATTTTTACATTAGGAAGTATAAAATTTTAGGTCATATAGTTTAGAGGCAGTCATATTAAAAGAGGTTTTTTTCTAATTCTCCAAAGAATTTAATTGTTGTATAACAATATTACCTCAGTCTTCATGGACTAGAAAATGGAGGTTATACAGAAGTAGAATACAGGTTTTGAATTTTAAAAAAAAGAGATTTATTTATGCATACAAGAGCTAGGGTACAGACCAAAGGTGCGAGGGGTGAGAGGATTCACCAGAGACAGAGTAGGGAACAGAACAGGCAGACTGACTGAAATACATTGCTGATGGGAGTAGAGGCCGAGACAGGAGAGGTCTGCTGCACCATGTGGGTAGCTCCCTGGCTGACTGGGTAGCCAACTTGTGCTGCAGAGGCTTTGGATTGCTTCATAGTGCGGTGCTTAACCCCTTGCACCACCAGGGAGACCCAGTTTTGAATTGTTTATCGTCCTTTTCACTGGCCTCTTGGTCACAGATGTTTCAGGTTTATTATAGTGATCTATATGGATGTCTTTGTATGCTAAAGATGCTTCTAACATTGGAATACCCATAAAATGGGGCTGGAATTAAGAGATGTTAGTTAAGGGAAGGACTTTCTATCAAGGATATAAACAAGACAGAGAATGGACAGAGGTGAGAAAAAAATGAAGTAAGCATAAGCTAAAACTAAGCAACAAATCAAAATTATTTCAACATCAGTTAATTATAAACTTTAAAATACGTCAATGCCAAGCAAAACTGCATAGTTTATTCTGCTATGAAATCATGCCCTTGCTATTTATGAGGTGAGTCTAGTATAGAAGTTTTTTAATAGTTGATGAAACTTTTGTACTAAGCATGTTCAAATTTCCAATTTTCTGTAACTCTTCAGAAGGTCTGATAACATGAGACCTCTCATTCTCACATAGCAACTACAGGTAGAGATGAAAAAGTAGCTGCTTCCTTTACAAAGGGACACATTTCACAGTCTCTAACCTGCCCTCTTTACGCATTTATATTGCCTGCCTAACTTTTGCTGGAGAAAAGAAATCAATCTTGAATTTCCTTATAAATTTACATTTCTGGGGGAAAGAAATGAAAACTTATTATGGACTCCTATTAGCATATCAGTTACACTTGAAAGGGACAGCAAATAAGTTTATCGCTCTCTTTAGACATTTTATTTCAGGAAATGATTTTTTTCCTTTAATATTGTTAAGTTCTTTCCAGCTGCATGCCCAAACAGATGACCTAATGCTCAAGCACTCTGTGAGTTAATGCACCATTTAGGAGTTACATAGATTTCCACTGAATTTTCCATGGTCCTAATGGAAGCACTTATCGGACTTGATGCCAGTTGCAATCTGCTTTATGGCTGAGAAACCTAGTCCTTTCATTTATCAGCCCCACTAATACCAGTCAACCTTTCCCTAAGAAAATTGTATAATCTGCCTTAAGTCAGTCTTAGTATTTTGTGGGCAAATTTCAATTCCTCTAAGAAGGGTTTATGCTATTCATTTCTAACTCTAAATGATTTGCTTCAGAACTGACCTATCAATGACAAAATTCTCAAATACATGTTTGAGATAAATAAGTAAACTTATTATTATTTTTTAGTCAAAAATTTCCTTCAAGGGGGCCTCCCTGGTGGCACAAGGCATTAAGCACCGCACTATAAAGCAATCCGCAGCCTCTGCAGCATGAGTTCGATCCCCAGCCAGCCAGAGAACACCCCACATGGCATAGCAGACCTCTCCTGTTTCACTCGCTGCTCCCCTCAGAAGTGTATTTCAGTCAGTCTTCCTGTTCTGTTCCCTACTCTGTCTCTGGTGAATCCTTTCACCCTCCCAACCGGCCCCCCCATCTCTGGCCTGTACCCCAGATCTTGTATGCATAAATAATCTTTTTTTAAAAAAAAAGCTCCTTCAAGGGCCTCCCTGGTGGCGCAAGGGGTTAAGTCTCAGCACTATGAAGCTATCAGCAGCTACTGCAACATGAGTTCCACCCCAGGCCAGGGAGATACCCACATGGTGAAGCAGACCTCTGTCTCGCCCACTGCTCCCCTCAGCAGTGTATTTCAGTCAATCTGCCTATTCTGTTCCCACTCTGTCTTTGGTGAATCCTCTCACCCACAACACCAGTACCCCAGTTCTTGTATGCATAAATAAATAAATCTTTGAAAAAAAGTTCCTTCAAATACCCAAAGGAAGGGAATAAAGACAAAGTGAAAATATATAACCAAAAACTGGAAGGGTTATTCAACCACATCTTTCCCCCTGGGTCTTGCTGAGACTGAAAACTTCTATTCCAGGTATAGCAGACACTATAAGGCCCTCTCAGATTCCCCATGGTTCCTTTATCCCCAGATTCTGAGATCTTTATTTCCTCCTCCCTTTCCATTCCTCCTCCCCCTCATCTTTTCTTCTTTTTCTTCTCTTTCGATACTCTTTTTCCTGAACTAAGCACCAAAACAGCCTATTTCTGTACCTACTTTTAATAATTCACTGAATTCTAAAATCTCTTCAGCCAGGTATGCTGCACTAAGCATTCAAATACCACAATTTACAGTTACCACAAGTATCATGAAAGAATGAGCAATTCCTTGTAAAACTCTAAATATAACAAAGCATATATAATATTTCTTCAACTCACACTATAATTCCAATTCTGGACAAGTCAATCTATGCTAAAACTGTGAAAAATAAGTAATCTTTGGTTGTATGTAAATGTATGTAGAGTGGAATTTGGGTCCAAGTTAACATGATTATACCCGACTTTTTCACCTCAATGCACCTTTGGTGGCATAGTTGACCATCATGTTATTTGGAACTTTTTCCTCATTGTGTGGAAATGTTCTGCACATCTGTGGCTCTGGTCCATTAAATGACAGTATCATCTGCTATCTACTTGACAACCAAAAACACCACCCCAAATTTTCAAAACTCACTACAGAGATGTGTTCTCTACTGAGAAATATTGCTTTGGAGCGTATAGTAACAATCGTTGAAAATCTCCATTACCTCAATTTCAAGGATTTTACTCTCTCAAAAGACCCTTCCTATAGTCCATTCCTTCAAGTATACTGACATTGACAACATTTTAATTATAACAGGACCTACAGTCCAGTCACCCTTACTGTCTTTTCACTGATCCTCAGTCTCCTCATGTCTTCACTTTGCTCCTCACCAGTTTAAAGTCCGATGATTTTTGCTTCATATGGCTTGCACCTGGGGTTCAAGACTTCTCCCAAGGTCTGCCCTATTTCTGCAACTACTTTGGACATTCATGATCCGTCAGAAGTACCTGGAAGTTTAAGTCCCCCAGGCAGCCCAAAGTTAAAGACAGACTGGTCCAGGAGTATAAAAACCAGTTTTATCATCTCAAGTTTAAATAAATGCTAAGGTTCAATATGCTCTAGAACTTCTGCAGAAGTAGAAATTATAGAGGAACTTCTGGAATTTCGCCCTTGTGTGGTTTCTTTTCCTTCCCAGCCCTAAGCGTCCCCCTGCTGCCTTGCTGGTCTCTTCTGGGGAAATTCCTTTTGTTAATCACTTGGCTATGCTATAACTACTCATCTCAACACTGGTTTCTGGAGAACCCAACGAGAGTCCAAGGACAATGAAGTATGACAGAGAGTTGAGGCGAGATTTCTAAAACTGTCTCTCTCCCTGCCTCTGGAGGCCTGATCTTAACGTTGTTTTCCAAAAATGAGAGAATAAGTTACGTACTTGGAGTCTTATCTCATACTCTCCCAGAGTCAGTCTGCCCAGAGTTAGTCAAACTGTGCTAGCCTCTCTTGAAATAAAGACTTGTCGGGAGATAAACTTGTCTCTCAAAACAACTGTCACCAAGCAAATATAGACACTATTCTGGCCCAGCCATTTCAGTAAAAAGATTCTAGAAGAACTCTAATTTGAGTCTTATTCGTTTTCCAAACATTAGAGAGAATGAAAGCCAGTTAGCTGGTTATAATGAATAGAATTCTTGATAAACAACTATCAGAGGCAAAAACAATCAAGGTTTAGAATGATATTTCATAGATCCCTAAAATAAAACCTGATAAATCAGGGTCATTCACCCCTTTCTTAATGGTTCAATACTCATTGACTATTCCTTAATAGAAGGTCTTATTCAATTCAGATCCTCCCTTTATATAGATCATTTCTTTCCCTGGAATATGTATTCCCCATCTGTGAACCTAGATGCCTCTCACTTATTGCTTCAGTTGCAAAGAGCCTTCTCTCACTCTCTAAGATCCAATAAATTTCACCTCATCTGTCATATATCTCCAATACGTACTTTACATTGTTATCAAATTTCTGTTTAGAAGTGTTTCTTACCTGCAGACTGTCCAATCCTCCAGGGTAGCAGCTGTCTTTGTTCTTATATGTATCCCTGATGCATCCTTGATACCTGTTACTGAAGTCTTTTTGGAGTTGTGTTGGGTTCTGAATAGGGTCCTTGAGTTCACTGTGGGAAAAGTTTCACCAGAGCGCCCCTTTCAATTGCACCGGGGAGTTTCCAAGACAAATTTTTCCATGAGACAAAGATGTTAGTTGTATCTAAAAGGGCAGGTTTATTATAAAAATGAGAGAAGAACAAAGGACACTTGCATGGACACAAGCGGGCAGAAAGTGCTGCCCGGAAGGGGATAGGCTTGCTAAAAAGAGAGACCTACATAGTCACAGGTGGGCAGCCTTGGGAGTGCTGCCTCTGCTGCTTTGCAAAAGGAGAAGGTCAGAGAAGAGCCACACTGACATTGATGGAGGACAAGAATAGAAAAAAAAAACAAAACAAAACTGAAAAGGTGGGTCTCCCTGGTGAAGCAAGAGGTTAAGCACCGCACTATGAAGCAATCCACAGCCTCTGCAGCACAAGTTCAATCCGGCCAGCCAGGAAGAAACCCACATGGCACAGAAGACCTCTTCTGTTTTGCCCACTGCTCCCCTCAGCAGTGTATTTCAGTCAGTCTGCCTGTTCTGTTCCCCACTCTGTCTCTGGTGAGTTCTCTCAACCCCCGCATCTCAGGCCTGTACCCCAGATCTTGTATGCATAAATAAATAAATCTTTAAAAAAAAAACTAAAAAGGAGGTGCACCACAAGACCAGGTGGGGGTAGAAGAGATTAGCATAACCATTGACAAGCTATGGAAACCAAGATCCTTAAGTACAGATCACACAGTTGCTGAAACTAGTATCCTTAGGTGGACTGCCTATATACCCCAGGGCACATCCAAAGGTAAAGATATGGAGATTGAGCCCATTGTAGAATCTCTGGTCCCTTTCAAACTCTACATAGTTATCCAAAATTAGCAACAAACTGATGGCTCACAAGGAGTGAGCCACTCCCAAACAGAAGAAGACTTTATCAGTGCAGTCTCTGCACAGGCTGGGGCAGCAATCCCTCTGCCCACCTGTGAGTATTAAGGTGCCTCTTTTTACCAACTCTCTCCTCTGCAGGGCAGCAGCCTCCCGCCTGCCCATGACTTGTCATGGCCACCTGCCTGCAACCATGCAGGCCTCTCTTAGCAAATCTGTTCCTTCAGGGCAGCTCTTCTGGCCCGCTTGTGTCTATGCAAGTGTCCTTTATTCTTCTGTCCCTTTCCTGTTCTTTAAATATAACTAACGTCTCTGTCTTGTGGAGAAACTCGCCAGGGAAACTCGCTGTGTGTCACCGAAAGAGGAGCTCTGGTGAAACCTTTCCCAGAGTGAATCCAAGGATCCCGCACTCCAAATCCACAGACTCCAAAAGTGACAACAACATGGTCAGAAGTCACAGGTGGGCAGGAGGGCTGCTGCCTTGCAAAGGGAGATAGTTGGCAGAAAGGAGCACCTGCATAGACACAGGCAGGCTAAAGGGTCGCTGCTCCTGCTCTATAAAAGGAAAAATGTAAAAAGAAGAAACTCCATAGTCACAGGTGGGTAAGGATTGGTGCCCCTTGCAACTGCAGAAATTGCACTGGTATAGTCTTCCTCTCTTTGGGAGGGGCTCAAACTCCTTTGTGGAGTGGTTTGTTTTTGTTGGTTTTGAATAACTAGTTTGAATTTGAAAAGTACCAGAGAGTCTACAAAGACCCTCAATCTCTATGTCCTCCAAAGACACCCTCTAGAGCAGTTTGACACCTGCTTGGGTCTGCAAGTCAGTGATCTAGGAGGATTTTTCATTTCTATAGCTGGGTTGATGGGTATGTTAACCCCTTCTAGGGTGTTGCCTAGGTTGATGTGTAACAACCAGAGATTCTCTACAATGACCCTCCCTCTCCATTTCCCCACCTATGATCAGCACTTAGTGATACTCTCTATAGCAGTCTGATATTTGCTCTAGGAGTTGGAGCCTAAGGACTTTTTATTTCTATAGCTAGTTTAACAACTATGTTAATCATTTCCACCCTCACCTCTAGCTCCTGGCATTGCATGACCCAGGTTTACGGTCTGGTGGTGTCTCCTTTCTAAGTTTTCTATTCTTTTCCTTGATCAGATTGATGGAACTGTGTTCAAAAGGCACTCAATTTATTTTGGTTGAATGCAAGAGCAAGGGTTGACTAATCATTTCCTTAAGAACATCATTTATTTGGGGCTTCCTTGCCCTTCCCTGGCCTGGTTCCATGGCCTGGGAGTCCCACTTTATTTCTGTTCCTTTTCTCCTCAGTAAACTTTTTCTTTCTCTAAACAAACAAAAAAAAATCATTCATTCATCCATTTATCAACCCATATATTCAGCCATTCATTGAATCATTCCTAATAATGGGTAGACTATCGCAATGGTCACTCCAGGGAGGATTTATAAAATATGAAGCCGCTTCACTTACCAGAGTCAGGGACACTGAGCATCAACTTAACACCAAAAACTGCTTAGGGTCACTATGAAAATATAATAAAGATATTAAAGTAAATAATAATAATGGCATAATGAAATGTCCATGCAGGAGGCCAGAATGCAGGAGCCAACCAGGAAGCCCACCTGGGGGGCAGGAATGCAGATACCTGCCTGGAGGACTCAGACAATGAGCCTCCTCTCCCCCTACAAGTCTCATCTCAGACAAAGAACCTCTACCTGCCCTACAAACTTTTCCTGCCCTAGGAGCCCAACTACCCACCTGACCTCTCCTCACCCTATAAATCCCTGCTTCCCCCTGACGACATGTGCGACTCCACTGACCCCCCCCCCCTTGGGTCTGTGAGGTCCCCCGGGGCTAAATAAACTTTCCCTCCCTTTGAGAAATGTAGCCTGGCTCTCTTTTTCTTTACATAGCCGAAACTTTCATCTTGGTGCCACAAACCCTGGAAGGCCCTGTCCCCTGGCGCTGGGGCCGCCTTCTCGTCCTGTTATAGGACAGGGAGAGGGGCAGCCCAAACCCCACAAACCTGCCTATTCTAAATGGGTTCTGCCATCCGCCGCATCAACACAAAACATAGGAGACTTTAATGGGAAGGAACTTTAATAAAACTAGGAAACAATACAGGTAAGGCAAAGAGTCTAGTTTCTAAATGAAGCACCCAAAGTTACCCGTCCCCTCGTGGGTAAAAGTCCATCCATATGGGATTGGCCCAGAGCAGAGCCCCAAAGCCTGCCACAAGTCTAAAGCATCTTCCAGTGGGGACCCACAGAAAAGGGTCAGAAATAACCAGACAAGCCCGGAAGGAAAAGAGCAAAATCAACATCAAGATAAAAACTGCCATTGCCACCTCCCCACAGGTCTCACCCACATCTGTGTCACCCAGTCTATGACCAAAAGACAAGCACAGTTTCTTCACGTGTCTCTAGGCTCCATGCGCCTCCTCCAGGTCTCCTGGCTCCATCCTGCTTCCTTCCTCAGTCTCTTCTGCAGCTTCTCCTCTTCCTGCTCAGCTCCACCCTCCCTTGGGTGGGGCAGGGAACCTCCCCCTTTCCTGGGGACCACCCTGTTGCAATCCCCCCTTTTAATTTTTATTCCACCATATCTATGGTGGCACAGATCTCATGGTGTAATCTTAGGAGACAGTCTTTTTTCAGGGTTACAATGTGTGTAAGAGAAGCAACAATTAGTCAGTAGCATTGTCCATGAATGTCCAGTATGAGTTTCATTACTTAAAAATAGTCCATTATCCAAGCTGAAAGAAAAAATTTGGAGCATTGGCTAAAACAAGACAGCAAATATATCAAAATCACAGGGAAAAAATGTTAAAATGGTTCAACTTATGCAAAAACGAATTCTCTCAACCTTGATCCCAAACTTTTAACAGCATAGCAAAAGTTTGCAAACTAAATCTACTTTTAAACCATTTTTCCTATTTTTGCATAAAATCACAGGGCAGAAAATAACTAACAGCAATTTTTAGCTGGCTTTGTTGAAATACTCCATATAGGATCAGAGCGAACTGGTGGCATCCAGTCGATGTAGGCTTCAGGTATAAAGTTGGTCTCATCAGACTCCACCTGGGCTTTCCTCTTCTCGAGGGTACCAGGGCATTTTCGTTGGCCGGGTTGTCCAGTCCTGCCAATGGAGGCAAGCTTCCTCACCTTCTTTGGAGGTCTCTGGAACCCTACGAACAAAGCAAACAGGTTCTCCTCTTCTTGGTTCAGCTCTGTTTCAACTTTCTGGAAGAGCTCCACACAAAGCCACACAATGGAACTTATGTCCAATTTTTTTAAGTCCCTTTAAAGCGCGCGGGTGAGGACCCACAGCCAGGAACCCGTTTTAATATCGGGGTTGCTCTATAACACCGTTAGTTGGGAAAGGAGCCGACTTAGTCATGGGGTCTGCAAATTCCAAGCCAAATTCTGACCACTCCACTGGGATGCCTTCTCTCAAACCTCGGTCTGTTGGGACTAAGGCCACATAACGCCCTAAGCGTCTCGTCTTTTACTGCAACAGATAATGCCCTAAGCTCTCGTCTTTCACTGCAACACTACATGGCCTCAGTATCAATTGGACAATGGCTCCCACTGGCCCAAACATGGCATTTTTGACTTCTCGGTCCTTACAGACCTAAACAATTCTGTCACCGCAATGGAAAATGGTCAGAGATCCTTAGGGCCAGGCTGTCTTTCTCTTGCGCTCCACCCCTTCCCTCCCTCCTGAAAACCTGCCGTACTTTCTAAGTCTCTAGACTCCTCTCACTCTTCGCCCTCTCCAGACCCCTCTTCAAAATTCTCTAATCCTCTAAATTCTCAGTCTTCACTTCCTCCAGCTCCCCAATCCAGCCCCTCCCCCCCTTTCTTTTCACCTCCCAGCTGCCACACCCTCTCCCTGCTGATCCTCTTCTTCCTCCCCTCAAAGAAGTGGGTGGGAACTAAAGAAAAAGTTAGAGTCCATGTTCATTTCTCTGTCTGATCTCTCCCAACTTGAAAAGCATCTTGGCTCTTTCACAAACTATCCCACTACCTACACCTAAATTTCATGATCTTACCCAAGCCTATGACCTTACATGTCATAATTACATGTTATCTTCTCTTCCACGCTGACCTCTGACCTGTCCCCTAGCTGGTCTCCAACCGACAGCGCCTAAACCTATAAACTTTCATAAGTTCTGAAAAATTACCCAGTCTTCCTCAAAAAAACCCTCCTGACTTCCAAAGGCTGAGGATGGTCCTCAAACCCCTATCCAGGATCTGCTGAACATGGCCTTTACAGTATTCAACAACCGGGAGGAATGGGACAGGACAGAGAGGGAACTCCGCAGTCGCCAGAAGGCTGAGCTTCAAGCTCAGGCCCCAGTAGCTGCCTTGAGACCGCCAGGCCCTGCTCCTCCAACGACCGCAGCGCCTGCTGCCCGACAGAGGACGACAATGGGCCCCATGGGCCCCAACCGACCGCCGCCGGGAGCCTGCTTCAAATGTGGCCGAGAAGGCCACTGGTCCAGACAATGCCCCAACCCCCGCCCTCCGCCAGGACCGTGCCTCATCTGCAATGTCCAGGGTCACTGGAAAAGTGACTGTCCCTCCACACCTGGCTGTGGTGGGCCAGTCCTTCCAGTCCCTGCAACTCTTGCCACCGGCGGTCTTGGGTTTGGCAGCTGAGGACTGAAGAGGCCCGGACTCATCAACTCCGATAACCTTGAGGAGCCCAGGGTAACGGTCAAGGTAGCAGGTAAGTCCATCTCCTTTCTGGTTGACACGGGGTCTACCTTCTCTGTCCTCCCCTCCTATTCCGGTCAAGTTTATCCTTCTCAGGTCTTGGTTACGGGTGTTGACAGCCTTCCTTCTCAGCCCAGGACTGCTGGTCCACTCTTTCCTAGTCATGCCTCCTTGCCCCACACCACTCCTGGGTCACGATCTTCTGACCATACTCAGGGCTACTCTCTCATGGTTCCAACACCCTAGCGCTGCTCTCATCCTCCCACGACTCCAAACATCTCCTAATCCTCTTCAGGACTACCTGCTGTCACGCCGTCTCCTTCCACTGTCAACCCCATGTTCTGAAATATCTTTATCCTGATTGTTGCCACCCATCGTACCCCAGTCCTCATTTGCCTTAAGGATCCCTCTTCTTTTCCCTCTCACCCCCAGTTTCCAATTTCCCTCACTCACCGTCAGGGTCTCAAACCCATCAGCCAACGCCTCCTGGGAAAGGGACTCCTTACTCCTATCAACTCGCCCTGTAATACTCCCATTCTCCCCGTTAAAAAAAGCCTGATGGTTCTTATCCCTTAGTTCCAGACCTTCGCCTCATTAACGAAGTGGTGGTGCCTATCCATCCCGTAGTGCCAAACCCCTACACCCTTCTGTCTCATATACCGTCTTCTACTACACACTTCTCTGTGCTTGACCTCAAAAATGCCTTTTTTACCATCCCTCTAAATCCTCAATGTTACTTCCTATTTGCTTTTACTTGGAAAAATCTGGACACACACCTCCCAGCAACTGGCCTGGACAGTCCTGCCTCAGGGTTTCCAGGACAGCCCTCATGTGCTTGGTCAGGCATGAGCTAGTGGTCTCTTGTCATGTCATACTCCACCCCGCACTCTCCTCCAGTGTGTTGCTGACCTCCTCCTCTGCCGTCCTTCTCTGCCACTATCTCAGCAACACACTGCACAACTCCTCACCTTCCTGTGCTCCAAAGACTACAGTGTCTCCCCATTCAAAGTGCAACTCTCAGTTCCCACAGTCGTCTATCTGGGTCTTCCACTAACTCCTTCCTCCAAACAGCTGACGGTGGACCACAAACAGGCCATCAGGGACCTTCCCTCCCCTAAATCGACAAAACAAATCCTTTCTTTCCTAGGTTTGGTTGGACTTTTCTGTCATTGGATCCCTAATTTTGCTTTCCCAGCCACGCCACTGCAAAATGCAGCAAAAGCCTCCCTGAAGGACCTCTCCAATCCCCCGGAGAGTCCACAGGGTCACACATATCCTTCTTCAGGCACCTGTCCTTACCCTTCCTGATCCAGAAAAGCCTTTGCTCCTGTTCACAGACAAACGTTGGGGCACTGCGGCAGGCGGCCTTTCCCAGCCTCTCGGACCAGCCCTGCATCCTATCCCTTATCTCTCCAAGCAGATGGATCCCACCGTTAGGAGCTGGCAACCCTGCCTTAGAGCCCTGACGGCGACAGCTCTACTCACCCGAAAATCCCTCAAACTTACTCTAAAAAGACCCACCCAAGTACATTCCCCGCACCGCCTTCAGGACCTCCTGTCTCGCCGCTCGCTCTCCACTCTTACTCCTTCCTGCTTACAAAATTTCCATGTATTTTTTATCGAAAACCCTCTAGTGAGTCTCACTCAGTCTAATTCTCTCCACCCAGCCACTCTCCTGCCTGTCTCTGTTCCCCTTTCTGCCGCCCATTTCTGTCCTGAAATCCTGGAAGATACGCAAACTCTCCTTTGTCACATGCCTCCTGTGCTTGTAGACTGGCAGCTCTTGTGAAGATGCACGCGGTCAACAGAGGGCCACCTAGGCCACTGTTACCATCGATCAGGTAATCGACACAAAAAAAATGCCTGGAAGAACCACCTCCCAAAAGACAAAACTCATAGCACTTAATCAGGGACCTTACCCTCAGCAAACATAAGAAAGTCAACATCTACATAAATTCAAAATATGCCTTATTACTCACAATCATGCTGCAATTTGGCAGGAAAGGGGATTCCTTTCCACCAAGGGGTCCCCCATCATGAACACTAAACTTATCCTTAAGCTTTTAATAGCCTTGCAGCTTCCAACTGAAGTCGCCATTATCCACTGAAAGGACACCAACTGACAATTCTTACGTTACCACAGGGAATAACAAGACCGATGCAAGGGTTTTCGCTCTCACAACTGACTCTGCTGCAGACCTTTCCCCTATTCTCTATCAGTCCCCTCCATCACTCCGACTTAGGAGCCTAATGAACGCCAATTCCTGAGTCTGCTCTTCTTCCACCCCTCCTTGAGTACAAAAGTCTAACAAATATGTTCCCGTTGTCAAACCTGTGCTCACGTGTCACCTCAAAGGGGAGTTCGCCTACCTTCTTTTGCAGCTCACCAACTGCGTGGACACCTACCCGGACAGGATTGACCTCTCCCTACTCAGCCAACTGCTCCGGGAACACACAGACCGGTACTTACCCAGTCCTGCCTCGGATCTCGACCTCCTCAACCAACCTTCCCTACCACTGCATCCAGGAGACCAAGTCCTGCTCAAATCGCTTCAGCCAAAGCCACTGCAGCCTCGGTGGACCGGCCCACGCACGGTTATTCTCACCACACCTACAGCGGTAACACTTCTGGGACACCCCTCCTGGCACCATCTATCACGGGTCAAACGTGCCCCTAAAGACAAACAGCATGTATGTCATAACCTGGGTCCTACTAGGATTTGCATTTCTTGTCAAAATCTCCCCTAGCTCAGTGTCATGTGTATGGAAATTCAAAGTTAGGGAGACCTTTGTCTCAGGATCCACTGAGACCACCCACTAGGTGGGTACTGCGGAGTGCCCACAGGCCAGATGCACAGCACTTATCACTCTCACCCTAACTCTTTCATCGATTAATAACCCTATGAACACCTTGTTTTGTTTCTTTACCATCAAACCTTAGATTACTGCAAAAATACCTATAGAGAATATGGGGGGTGCCCTTACCAGTCATGCACAGTGCACCTTCCAGACAAAGGCCAAATGTTCTCTCTGGTCCGTCATAATATGGACTTCAATATGAGTCAAGTTAGCTATGCTATTTCAGATCCTTGGGACCAACGTTGGGTACAGGGAGTCCAAGCCGCAGGGTACACTGGCTGGCATTCCTATCCAGTGGCAACACTGTCCATCTCAAGGGAATATGTCCCGACACAAAATGCCACAGTCCAAGTCTCCCAGGACATCCTCCATTCAGAACAAATCCTATAAAATTAGCTAACATCATCAGAAAAGACCGAGACACCCTCAACCTGGATTCAAAATCCAAAACGCTATAACCTTCCTAAATGACTTTTTTGAGACTAACACCTCCTCTTGTTTCCTCTGTGCTTCCCTTCAGAGGCCTCTACTGGTGGCAGTTCCAATTAATCTCAATACCACTACCACCAGACTCCCCAACTTGCTTGCCAGACTACCCAACTCTCAGTTCCCCTATGGGACTCCAATCACAGCTACCCCTGCTATCAAACTGATGCCCTTGTCAGCTTTCATTCCTGTGCTTCTAACATTTCGGTTACTTCTGTACTCCGAACAACAGCAAAGGAAAACTTCTTCTGGTGCAATGGCTCTCTCTCTCGGTGTATTAATTCTGCTACTCCAGGCCCATGTATCCAAGTCCTCGTGGTCCCACTGTTAACTCTGTACAGACGGTCTGAGCTAGGTTAGTTATTCTCACCACATCGAACTAAGTGGGCAGCCTTTCTTCCAATCATGGTTGGAATCAGCCTGGCATCATCAATAGCAGCTGCAAGTATGGCAGGTGGGGCCCTGGGACACAGCCTGATTACTGCCCAGAAATTTCATGAAACAATAGATACCTCCTTACAAAAAAACCTGTGTGTCTTTAGCATCATTACAAAGACAGCTCACCTCCCAGGCACAGGTCACTCTCCAAAACCAGCGGGCTCTGGACTTGTTACAGCTAATAAATGGGATACCTGCCTGTTCCTCAGGGAAGAATGTTATTACTAGTAAAACCGGGGACTCCAACGCTCCACTGACATGGTTTCAAAATCCTATAGTGTCATGGCTCCTCCCACTCTTGGGGCCAATACTAATGATAACCTTATTTTTCTTTTCGCTCCTTGCCTCCTAAAGTTCATACAGGCTCACATTCGGAAAATGTCTCGTACCACCTTTAACCAGCTCCTGCTCCATCCGTATTCTCGCATCCCTGCAGAAGACCCTCACAACCAGGCCTGAGCCACCCCCTTGGTCTTCGCCCCTTTTCAGCAGGAAGTAGCCAAAGAAAGAACCTTTGCCCCTTTTCCTATCAACAAAAGGCTGGTATGAAAGGTCCATGCAGGAGGCCAGAATGCAGGAGCCAACCAGGAAGCCCACCTGGGGGACAGGAATGCAGATACCTGCCTGGAGGACTCAGACAATGAGCCTCCTCCCTCCCCCTAGGAGTCTCATCTCAGACAAAGAACCTCTACCTGCCCTACAAACTTTTCCTGCCCTATGAGCCCAACTACCCACCTGACCTCTCCTCACCCTATAAAACCCTGCTTCCCCATGACAACGTGCTCAACTCCACTGACCCCCGCCTTGGGTCTGTGAGGTCCGCCCGGGGCGCAATAAACTTTCCTTCCCTTTGAGAAATGTAGCCTGGCTCTCCTTTTCTTTACCGCGCCGAACCTTTCACATAATCTATATGACATAATCATGTAAATCACATGTACTTACCACTTAGCAGTTTACAAAGTATTTAGGTGTTTGCAACCTATTTATCATACTTTAAATCATTGGTAAATTGGGAAAGGCAGTCTGAGTTATGATCATCTCCATTTTATTGGCAGCAGAATTGCAGTTAAGAAGATTAAGTGACTTGTCTAAGTTTACTTGGTGTTATAGAATGCAAAAATAGCCCAGCTCGTCACCCTTTCCTGTACCCACATCAACAGCCATCTAACTTTGCAGTACCTCCAACTCTGACTCTAGTTACATGATTTACTTTGGCTAACAAGCTATCAGCGAGCGTAAAATGCAAGAAGAGACTTGAAAACCCCCATGCGAAACTGGACTTTCTCATTCTTGTCCTTAGCCATCACATAGGAAGCATCTGCCCAGACTAGCCTGCTGGAAAACCCCTAGAGCTGAGACTAATCACCTCAGTCATCAAACCATGGCTATATAGACCATTAAGAATCTAGAGGTGTTGGGCTTCCTTGGTGGTGCAGGTGTTAAAGACACAGCACTATCAAGCTATCAGCAGCCACTGCAGCACGAGTTAGATACCCAGACAAGGAGCTAACCCACATGGTAAAGCAGACCTCTCCTATCTCTCCCATCTCTCCTGCTGCTCCCCTCAGCAGTGAATGTCAGCAGATCCACCTGTTCTGCTCCCCCACTCTGTCTCTGGTGAATCCTCTCACCCCCCCCCACTCCCGCACCTCTGGATTACACCCCAGTTCTTGTATGCATAAATAAAAATAAATCTTTAGGGCCTCCCCTGTTGGTGCAGTGGTTGAGCTCTGGGCTGCGAAGCTGCTCGCAGCCTCTGCAGCACCAGTTCGATCCCCGGCCACAGGTGAGTGTCCACATGGTGTGCGGACCTCTCCTGCCACGCCCGCTGGTCCCCTCAGCAGTGTGTTTCATCAGTCAGCCTGTTCTGTTCCCCGCTCTGGCTCTAGTGAATTCTCTCATCCTCCCGCTCTTCTGACTGTACCCAGTGCTTGTACAAATAAATAAATAAATCTTTTAAAAAATAATAATAAAAAAATAAATCTTAAAAAAAAAAAAAGAATCCAGAGGTGTTGTGTCTGAACCCAGTCAAAAAGAATTGCCAAGCTTAGCCCACACTAAATCGAAACCCTGAGATTCATGAGCTAACCTTGTTTATTGCTTTAATTCACTGAACTTAGATTTTTTACATAAGATATAATTATAACAATCCTTCTGGTTAAAATAAGAGTAGGACTAGAGAAGACTGATAATGAGCAAAATATTCTTCTTATGGCAGTCGCTCTTTATAGATATTGGTGACCCTGTAGGACATTAGGGGCCTAGGTATTAAAGGTAGAACATATCTAAATTAATGAGCCCAGATTCCCCTCAATTTCCTGGCAATTATCTGTCTTGAGTGGCTGTGGCCTATCAGTGAGAGATGCAGAGATACTTCTGTATATGATGGCTAGCTTACACTTTTCTAACCTTCACGATATCCCTCTTATGAGAAAAGTACTCTTTTTTGCACATTATTCCAGGCTATGCTAAAATGAGATGTGGAGACCAGTTGTTGCTGGGAAACTGTTAGATGAGAGCACCTACTCATGGGAGGCAGATGGGGGTTTTGTTAGATGGAAGTTGTATGTGTAAGTTCCTGAGTCAAAATGGCAGGAATAAAGAGATGGATCGAGAGGTTAGTGGAGGATGTTTCTTCCAAACAATTAAGAATGATGACAGGAGACTAGGAATGTGGATGAGGGTCACAAGGCATGAAATAGACTATATGGTTTTGAAGGGATTTGGACGACTGAAGGAGATAAAGGTATAGGCAGAGTTAATGTTTCGAGCACAGATAACAAAGAAACTTTCTTTTATGGCAAGCTAGAACATGACTCTTGTTAAGGGAGAATGAAAGAAGCATGTGATCTTAAGTAGTCTTGAACTTTGAAAGTATTTGGAATTCTGGGTAAATCCCTCTTGGTGAAGACACAGTATTCACTTAGATGACTTGACATTCACACCCTTGATTAAACCACTTCCATATGCATCCTGGGAACCAAACACTAATGAGTGGTCAGAGGTATACTCCAGAATAATGTTTCCTGGATTTAATGGGTAATAGGAAATAACTGGATGGTTTTGAGGTGGATTTTTTTAAAAAGATTTATTTTATTTATGCATACAAGAGCTGGGGTACAGAGGTGCGGGGTTGGGGGGTAAGAGGATTCACCAGAGACAGAGTGGAGAACAGAACAGGCAGATTGACTGAAATACAGTGCTGAGGGGAGCAGTGGGCAAGATGGGAGAGGTCTGCTGCGCCATGTGGGTTAGTTCCCTTGCCGGCTGGGGGTTGAACTGCTGCAGTGGCTGTGGATAGCTTCATAGTGCATCTGTTACAGGGTAAGTAGAGGGGAACCCCAGGCCCCGCAAACCTGCCTGCTCTAAATAAGTTCTGCCATCCCCCACATCAACACAAAATATATGAGACTTTAATTAAAAGGTACTTTAATACAATTAGTAAACAATACAGTAAAGGCAAAGAATATAGTTTCTAAATCAAGCATCCAAAATTACCTGTCCCCTTGTGGGTAAAAGTCCACCCAAACGGGATTGGCCCAGAGTAAGGCCCAAAAGCCTGCCACAACCTAAGCCCCCTTTCATTGGTAACCCACAGAAAAGGATCAGAAACAACCAGGCAAGTTTGGGAGGAAAAGAGCAAAATGCAAATCAAGATAAAAACCACCGTTGTTATCCTCCCCACGGGTCTCTCACCCACATCTGTTTCAACCAGTCCCAGACCAAGAAGCAAGTGCAGTTTCTTCACATGTCTCTCTGCTCCACATGCCTCTTCCAGCTCTCCCTCTGGCTCTCCATCCTGCTTCCTTCTCAATCTCCTCTACAGCTTCTCTCCCAGCTCAGCTCCACCCTTCCTTGGGTGGGGCAGGGAACCTGGAACTTCCCCCTTTCTTGGGGACCACCCTGTTACACTGTGACTTAACTCCTTGCTCCACCAGGGAGGCCCTTGAGGTAGATGTCAAAGTTCTGCATTTACATAGGTGGAACTAGAGAAAACAAAGCAAATTTTAGTATTAAAATCAACATTTAGGCTACAAGTCAGTGATGCCAACAAACTCCTGCTTACAAATATTAAAATTAAAATTGGGGCCTCCCTGTCCGCAGCCTTTGCAGCGCTGATTCAGTCCCTGCCGGCCGCAGAGATGCCCACATAGCGAGGCAGACCTCTCCTGTCTCGCCTGCTACTCCCCTCAGCAATGTATTCCGTCAGTCTGCCTGTTCTGTTCCCCACTCTGTCTCTGGTGAATCCTCTCACCCTCCCACACATCTGGGCTGTACCCCAGTTCTTGTATAAATAAATAAATCTTTTAAAAAATAGATAAATTTAAAATTGGAATTCAATACCTCTTTGGTGTGCTATCACAGCTAACAAAATGGAGAAGATGAAAAATGGTAGATAACGAAGACCCTTGTTAGCAAGAATAAGAAACACAATATTGGAGGGGATGTAAATTTGTACAAACTGCTAAGAGTGCTATCTGAGGGACACCCCAGGACCCCCGAACTTGGACATTCAAAACAGGTTCTGCCCGGCCTAACCTGCTGGCGCAGAGGTTGAGCATTGGGCTGTGAGGCTGCCTGCAGCCTCTGCAGCGCCGGTTGGTTCTCCGGCCGCAGGCAAGGGTCCCACAAAAAAATAAATAAATAAATAAATAAATAGGTTCTGCCATCTGTCGCATAAAGACAAGGCGTACTCTTAGTGTGAAAAGACTTTAATAGACCAGTGTGCATAGAGAAAAAAGAAAGGGTAATAGTTTCCCAATAAAACACCCCAGAGTTACCCATCCGCTTGTGTGTAAATGCCGAGACAAACAGGGTTGACCCAATTCAGGGTCTCTAAGTCCGAAAGCTTTCTATAAGTCTTAGGCATCTTCTAAGAGGGTACCATAGGGAAGGGGCAGAAGGGACCAGGCAAGTTTGGGACAAAAGGAGCAAAATCAGAGTACAAATCAAGATAAGAGCTGCCATTATCAACCTCCCCATGGATCTCTCATGCAAGTCTCTTACATGTCTTGGCTCCACATGTTTCCTTCTGTATCCCCCAAGTCCCTAGGGCATTTACAAGCTGAGAAGCAAGCAGACTTTCTTCTTTACATGTCTCTCTATTCCCTATGACTCCTCCAAGTCTTTTCCAGCTTCTACTCCCCACTCAGCTCCACCCTTCATTAGATGGGACAGGGAACACGTAACCTCCCCTTTTCAGGGAGATTACACTGTTACAAAACCACTCTTGGGGGCCTCCCTGGTGGCACAAGGCGTTAAGTCACAGCACCATGAAGCTGTCCACAGCCACTGCAGCAGGAGTTCGATCCCTGGCCATTGAGGTGACCCACATGGTGCAGCAGACCTCTCCTGACTCACCCGGTGCTCCCCTCAGCAGTGTATTTCATCAGCCTGCCTGTTCTGTTTCCCACTCTGTCTCTGGTGGGTCCTCTCACCCCCTGCACCTCTGGCCTGTACCCTGGTTTTTGTATGCATAAATAAATAAATCTTTTTTTAAAAAATACACACTTGTACAAATGTCTAGAATTGAATATATATCCCCTGACCCAGCAATCCGTCTTTGAGGCATAAGTCTAATAGAAATATATACCTATATTTACCAAAAGACACAGAAAAGGAGGTCATAATACCACTATTTGTAATAGTAAAGAAATAGAAATAACTGAAGTCCATCAATGATATCATGGGTGATTGAATTTTGAAATATTCATATCTTAGATAATATACAGCAATGATAAAGAGCAACCATCAACCATCTCAGTCTGAATGGAGATACTGAACTTAGTTTTAAGCAAAATAAGACACAAAAGATACATACTGTGATTCCATTTGTATAAAGCTTGAAAACATGTGGAATAAATCAATGCTATCAAAGCAAAATTAGTGGTTATTTGGGGTGGGAGGATTGAGCAGCTGTGTCCTAAGAGACCTGAGGTGGTTTTAGGGGTGATGATCATGTGCTGCTTCTTTTTTTTTCTTTTTTTTTTTTTAGATTTATTTATTTATACAAGAACCGGAGTACAGGCCTGATGCGCGGGAGGGTGAGAGGATTCACCAGAGACAGAGTGGGGAACAGAACAGGCAGACTGACGAAATACACTGCTGAGGGGAGCAGCGGGTGAGACAGGAGAGGTCTGCCACGCCATGTGGGACCCTCGCCAGTGGGGATCGAACCCGCACTGCAGAGGCTGAGGACAGCTTTACAGTGCGGCACTCAACCACCTGTGCCACCAGGGAGGCCCCATGTTCTGCTTCTTGATCTAAGTGCTTGCCACAGGGATGTTTTCAGGTTGTAAGAATTCATTGAGTTGCTCATTTATGATTGGTATACTTTTCTTTATGTATGTTACACTTAAATTTTTTTAAATTGTTGTTAAACATCAAATCAAAATAATATGTGATAAAAATATGGTTGTCTTACAAGGAGTGGACAATCTGTCTTTGTAGCTGAATCAGTAAATTAAGAACTCTGAGTTTCAGTCTCATTTTTTAAATGGAGATAATGATATCTGTTCTGTCTCTTCACAGGATTGATTTAAAAACCAAATGAGTTATTGGGCATGAAAAACAGAAACTTTGTAAACTGTTAAAAGGTATACACTTGGAAAATAATCATTCTTGTTGGAACAAAAAAAATGGGAGGGGGTTAATTTTAATTTTTAAATGATTCTGCGCTGTTAAGGAATAACTCCCTTTGGCAAATGATAGTAATTGTAAGTGTTTTGGATCAAGTTTTTAAAAGCAGGTTTGTCAATTATATAATGGTCTTTAATGTACCCAGATTGTTGCTTTTGTTTCAGAAAACAGAAAATTACATGATAGCTTGTAAGTGGCACATTCAATTTCACACAGTGAGAATGCTTGAAAAGCAAAAGGTCCACATATAATGCAGGAACTCAAATTTAATGGCATCAAATGATACATAATTTGATTCGTTCAACCACATTTCCAGAAATTAATCACTGAGTGTCAGTATCTTTCTGTCCTTCATGATTTGGTTTGTCAAAAGAAAACTGCCCTTTCTGCCACAGCACTGCTAATCAGTAATAGTTGCTTCTTTGGATTTAGCATTTCAATCCAGTGCTCAGCATCTGGAAACATTTTAAAAGGTCAGGCTGCTATTCCTTTATTCAATTTAGTAAAGTTTCATAAAATGTAATGAGCCTCCTTTTTGTGCTTCCCAACATGCTTAGAAACACCTTCAAAAATCAATGGAAACTTTGCTTGTTAGAGTATTAATAGGGAGTGAAGATTAGGAAAGGAAATTGGAATGACCTACCTATAGGTTCTTCCTCTTCACTGATAATGTTTCTCTAGATTGGAGTTTCTAAAAGGAATAACAAAACAATTTGGGATATTGCCAATTTTTTATGGGGTGAGTGGTGCTGTCCCATGCACTGTAAAAGGTTTAGCGGCATCTCTGGCCCCTAACTATCTGATGCCAATAGCATTCTCCAAATCTTCCATCCTCTCCACCAAGATGTCACAACCAAAATGTCTCCTGCAATTGCCAAATATCCCTGAGACAGGAGTTTAAAAGTTCCTCCAGCTGAGAACAACTACTCTACGATTGTTTTGTTAATACCTCTGTCTTCAGATATCCCCCCAAATTTCTACTCCTTTGTATAATTTCTTTTTTTTTAAAGATTAATTTATTTATGCATACAATAACTGGAGTACAGGTGAGAGGTGTGGGGGGTGAGAGGATTCACCAGAGACACAGCAGGGAACAGAACAGGCAGACTGACTGAAATACACTGCTGAGGGGAGCAGCGGGCAAGGCAGGAAAGGTCTGCTGTACCATGTGGGTAGCTCCCTGACCAGGGATTGAATTCGTGGTGCAGTGGCTGCAGATAGCTTCATAGGTTATGTCTTAACTCCTTGTGCCACAAGGGAGGGCCTCCTTTGTACAATTTTTTCTAAACTTTCTGGAAACAGTTTGGATATAGGTATGCTACTCAGCGAGTGTGTAAATAGCCTGGTGTTTTGGCAAACCTTTGTAGGCAAAGTGGGTCACTGTCTGATATGTACATCTTTAGAGGCTGCCTTGATTAAGTACATGGAATTTTGAGAAGATCAGAGAGAATGAAAAATGAAACCAGAGCAACGAAGGCAATCTTCAGAAAATAGTTGAGTCTGCCTGGAAAGGGACTTCATGACACCACTTCATGTCCCTGTGGATCTGGTACATCTGCTGCTGCTCAGTTCACACCCCTCACACTAGAGCAAGAGTCCTGACTTCTAATTCCCAGCAACTGAAACTATTCATCTTTTTTTTTTTTTTCCTGGCCACAGAACATGTTCAGCTCACAATCAGGGATTAAATTGAAGTACAGGGAAATTAGCTTCCCTGGAAGCAGCCCTCTATCTTTGATTGATGGGAATTGGTAGACAATGATGGCCACTCTCTTGCCTCTTGATGGACTGCAGTTAGTCTATCAATAACAATCTCAGCTCCCTCAGCCCTCGATTTGATTTTCCCTGAGGTTTGTATTCTGTGGCAGTCCCCCTAATTCCCTAGCAGGATTCAGCACTTGGTAACTTGGTTGCCTCCGTTTACCATTTCACGTCTCCATTTCATCACCAGTGCTTCTTTCAGTCATCTCCAGATAAACAGTTTGTGTTTGAATCCTTTTTAGGGTTCGTTCTGAGGAAAATCAAAGCAAGGGGGCTAGTGGTAAACAGTTTTATGTTGTCTTGTTAGGTTTCAGATTATTCCAAACCCACAAAGCCAACCTTGGGCGAATTAGAAACCACTGGGCTTCTCCTAGTTCATGTTATTATTTGATCAGAAAGAATGCTTCTCCAGTTTTAGGGGGAGAAATACAGCAATAAGCCTTTGTAAAGGGCAAATAGCATAACATATCTAGGTGGTGTTTTTCTTAGACTACTTTTTGTCATTTGCTCATGTAGGTAGCAAATATTGCTTTGTGAACTGCAATTTATTCTTTTTTAAAGAGATTTATTTATTGATTGATTGATTGATTGATTGATTCATTTATTTATACAAGAACTGGGTACAGTCAGAAGCGCGGGAGGGTGTGAGAATCCACCAGAACCAGAGCTGGGAGCAGAACAGACAGACTGACAAAGTACACTGCTGAGGGGAGCAGCAGACGGCAGGAGAGGTCTGCACGCCATGTGGGACCCTCACCTGGTGGCCGGGGACAGAACAGGTGCTGCAGAGGCTGCGGGCAGCCTTGCAACTCAGTGCTCAACCGCTGCACCATGGGGGAGGCTCTGCAATTTATTCTTAAGAGGTTGCAATTTAATAACAAAGATTTACAATGCCTATTTAAAAGGAAAAAGAGGAAAGATATCTACAGGATTTGGAAACTCCAGACACCAAATAAGTAACCCCAGAGAAAGAAATGTAACTTGTTTTATTTCTTAAAACAAAGAAAGGTCATATACTTAACTAATTAAAAAAAAGCCTTTATTTTAATATCTGGCTTTAAGAATCTCTTTATATATAACTCTTCAGTATGGCTTCCGCAAATTTCAACAGAGAATGATTTACGATAAATTGAACCATTTTGTGAAAGAATGCAGTAAAAAAATACATGTGTGAAATACAAATGTTGAATGGACAAGCAGAAAGTGAGTGTTTATCAATATTGAATACATATGACTACACATTTGCTTAAATTTCTGAAATCGGTTTTAAGAATTTTGACAAAATAGGTAGCCTTCAAAACCTCTTGTAATGCAAGGCAACAGGTAATGTCTTTTAAATGCATTATAGCAGTTTAGTGATTGTTTGATTAAATATTACATTCATTCTTATTATTTGTTCGCACAGTAAAGTCTTTTTAATTTTTTTAAATTTTCTTATATTGTTGTTCATTTTTGTATAATATTTGATTTCTCCCCTCAAGTGTAGTCCCCATAATTCTCCCACTACCATGGCACCCGTGACCATCAACATTGTCCCTTGTGCTCTTCTCTCCTCTGTTTTGGTCCCTCTCCCTCCCCTCCTCTGTTGTAAGTCTTAGATCTTTGGTTTGCCTTCAACATTTGTCTTTTTCCCACACAGTCAAGTTTAAAAAGAAGTTTTAAAAGGGTAAAATGACTAAACCACAAAGAAATGTTCTAAGAGAAGGATACTAATAAAACTCAAAAAAAGATGCCATTTATAATAGGAAGAGATAGTCATCAGGGTAATAAGATACATTTTAAAAAGCTGCAGAGTAAGAATGACTGGAAATGAACAATTATACATGCTAGAACTAGTCAGATATAGCACTAAGCGCAGCAGATTGCCATGATGCCTGGATTCATGTTCTTTGACTCTGGCCTTGCACATATGACTTATTTTGGCAAATGAAGTAGTGGCAACTTGATGCAGAGACATGAAAATGTGCTTATGTATTTTTATACCATGTTCGGAAGGTCCTTATTGCACTGAGAACAAATCTGGGCTAGCCTGCTGGAGGATGAGCAACTGTCAGGCAAAGAGCTGAATTGTTCCATTTGAGACTATCATAGGCCAAGCTTCCTCTAGGGACCCCACAGATAAATGTGGATGCCTGAGAAAGCTTAGAGGGAATAGCCAAGCCTGGCCCTGAGGGACTGCACACAGACTCACAGACTTGACGGAGGAATAAAGGTGGTCATTTTAAAACCAGTAAGTCTTAGAGTGGTTTTTTTTTTTTTTTTTTTTTTACTGAGCAATATGGTGAATACCTGCTATTAGGTAGAAATAATCATAATCATCAGAGGGGAAATATTTGTCAAGGATATGGGTTAGCTCATATACTTGCAAAGCATACTGGATGCATACTAAAACACATTAAGTAACAGTAGGCATCATAGAAAGGTTTCATAACCCCACTGTCTGAAGTGATTTCTCTAGAAGATTGGCTAAACAAATGTAAAAAAATCCAAAGAACAGGCAAAGAACAGGGCCTCCTGGTGGCACAGGGGTTCTGCAGGATGAGTTGTATCCCTGGCTAGGGAGCTAACCCACATGGCACAGCAGACCTCTCCTGTCTTGCCTGCACTCCCCTCAGCAGTGTATTTCAGTAGATCCGCATGTTCTGCTCCCTACTCGGCCCTGCCCCTCCCCCCCCAGCACCTCTAGCCTACACCAGAGGTATGCATAAATAAATGAAAATAAATCAGTTCACACCAAGTATTGGGATTAAATCCTAATCTGGAGTCATTCACTTACATTTGAACTCATGACCAGATTAATCAAGGCTCTAGACTGTCATTAGCAATTATTAATTGCATTAACATATATTAGTGATATACATGTCAATTATTAATTGTATTAACATATACTAGTGATATACATGTCATATGCTATATGTGCTACAAACACTTGTATGTTTCAGCATGATTTGTAAATGCTGTTGTTTCAGGTAAAGCAAATATGAAAACAATTACCGCTGACTTCATAATATTAAAGTTCTAATAATGCTTTTTTCCAAAAAAAAAAAAGTAAAAAGTGAGACCAGTGATTCCCAAAACTTACTACATATTACAATCACCTGAACTTTTTTTTCCTCAAAATTCCAATGTCAGTGACACTCCACAGAAAATACACTAGATACGGGCATCAACATCCCAAGTTTCTCAAATAGTTCTAATGTGTCGCCAAGGTTGAGAATCAGTTGTTATGGAGCAGAGTGAGGGGCACCTGGGAATAGGTTCTGCCATCTGGTGCATCAAGACAAAATATACTCTAGTGAGAAAGACTTTCAATAGAAAATAACTTTAATACAATTAATGTACAATAAAGAGAAGAGAAAGAATACAGTTAAATTAGTTCCCCTATGAAGCACCCAAAGTTACCCATCCCCTCGTGGGTAAATGCTCAGCCAAACAGGATTGGCCCAAACAGGGTTTCCTATGGTGGTCCCATAGGAAAGGGGCAGAAGGGCCAGGCAAGTCTGGGAGGAAAAGAACAAAATCAAAATCCAAGTCAAGATAAAGACTATCATTGTCAGCCTCCCCATGGGTCTCTCACCTGTGCCACTGCCTTTTTCAAATATTTCCTCTGTGTCTCCAAGTCCCTGGTATAAGTCCAAAGCTGAGAAGCAAGTGCAGCTTCTTCATGTCTCTTGGCTTCATATGTCCCTCCAGTCTTCTTAGTCTCCTTCCTTCCTTTATATATCTTCTCTCTCTCTCTCTCTCTCTCTCTCTCTCTCTCTCTCTCTCTCTCTCTCTCTCTCTCTCTCTCTCTGTATATATACACATCCTCTTGCTTCTCCTTGCTGCTTAGCTCCATCCCTGTGGATTACCCTATTACACAAAGACCTAGTTCTAAATCTGTGCTGTTCAATATAATGGTCACTAGTCACATGTAACTAGTAATTATTTGAAATTTAGCTAGTCTGAGTTGAGATGAACTATTAGTAGAAAATATACACCAGATTTTTTTTTTAAAGATTGATTTATTTATATAAGAACCAGGTTACAGGCCAGATGCAGGGGAGGGTGAAATGATTCACAAGAGACAGAGTGGGGAACAGAATAGGCAGACTGACGAAATACACTGTGGAGGGGAGCCGCGGGTGTGACAGAAGAGGTCTATCAGGCCATGTGAGACCCTCGCCAGCCGGCCGGGGATCAAACCAGTGCTGCAGAGGCTGCGGACAGCTTCGCAGCACGGCGCTCAACCACCTGCGCTACCAGGGGAGGCCCAATATACACCAGATTTTGAGAATGTTGTATTAAAACAAATGTAAAATACATAGTTAACAATTTTTTAATCTTTATAACAAGTTGAAATGATAATATTGTGGATATTTGGATTAAATAAAATACACTATTAAAGTTAATTTCACCTATTTTGTTTTATTTTGTAGAATGTGATTACTAGAAAACTAACATATTAGCAAGCAATTGTTGGTTAGACCGAACTAACCCAGATTGTCCCAATGAACTAGAATATGCTGAAAATAATTATTTTAATATTCAAGTGACTCTACAAAATCTTGCTTTATGTTTACATGTTAGAAAACTGGGTATACTCTTCCGTAGGAGGTTCATTTTTAAAGAAAAAACCCTCTAATCTAACACTGGATTTGTTGCACTGTTTTCATCATTGCTCATACAAAATAATATTCACTTAATTTATATAATTATACTCAATTCAATATTTTAAATGTCATACTGAAGTAAAGTTTATTTAGGATTAAAAGATACAGCTATAATTAATATGCACAAAAGTCATCTCATTGAAAAGGTGTACGTCAATCAATCACATTTTGTCACTGGCATAAAATATTAAAGGGAAGAGAGACTAAAATCTGTAAAGAATAACTAATATTGTGCCTGCTAACCACTTTATTAAATTTTTATTTTTTCAAGATCAAATATTCTGATAGTGAGAACACGTCATCCATTCTCTTTAATGGATGGACAATATTCTACTTGTGATACTTGATGGAGGCTCAGAGTAGGAGATTTAGGATGGAGGCTTCACAAGTGGGGATAGAAATAACAAACCAACTATAGAAATAAAAAATCCTGAGGCCCAGGAAATGCTTTGGCATGAACTGCCATAAAAATGGAGATTGTCAGTCCTCAAATAAATTCCCCCAAAAGAACACTATATAAATCCCCCCAAAATCCCCCCAAAAGAACACTATATAAAGAACAACTACTGTCCTTGCAAATATTTCTGTCAGCCTGTGTCTATGCAAATACTTCTTTTTTTTTAAACTTTTTTAAAAAATTTTATTTATTTATGCATACAAGAACTGGGGTACAGGTCAGAGGTGTGGGGGGTAAGAGGATTCACCAGAGACAGAGCGAGGAATAGAACAGGCAGAATGACTGAAATACACTGCGGTGGGCAAGTCAGGAGAGGTCTGCTGCACCATGTGTGTAGCTGCCTTGCCTGGCCTGGCCGGGGATCGAACTCGTGCTGCAGTGGCTGGGGATAGCTTCATAGGTTGTGTCTTAACCCCTTGTGCCAACAGGGAGGCCCCTATGCAAGTACCTCTTTTAACAAATCTTTCCCTTTGAAAAGGAGCAGCAGCAACTCTCTGCCCACCTGTGTCTATGCAAGTGCCTATTTTCACTTTTTTTACTTTCTCCTTTTCCTAATAAAACTAGCCTTTTAAAATGCAACCTGCTTATGTCTATGCAAATGTTTTTGTTATTAGTAAAACCACCATGTGCCACTGAAAGGGGAACTCTGCAGAAACTTCTCAGAGGTAACTCAAGGACCCTGCTCACTGAGCCCCAACATCTAATCTCATCACAACCCATCAATACTGATCACATTGAATTCTTTTGAATAACATTAATAAGAAAAAAGATCATGGAATGGATAGTGCTGCATATGAATAGTTTAGTGTTAATTGTGTTTAAGTCTAATTTTAAACCATTTAATACTAACACATTGGTTAAATTTGTAAGGCACCATTTCAGGTTTGTAATTAAAAAAAAAAAAATAGACCCAGGATGTATTTCAACTTATTTCACATCTTCTATTATCATCATTATTATTCATCAGATAGTAATTAACATAATGGCTTGAGGCCATGCCTTTCCATTTTCTTAAAACTCTTCCCTTTCTGTTATAGGATTTTTTAAAAAAGATTTATTTATTTATGCATATCAGAGCTGGGGTACAGGCCAGAGATGTGGGAGGTGAGAAGATTCACCAGAGACAGAGTGGGGAACAGTACAGGAAGACTGACTGAAAATACACTGCTAAGAGGAGCAGTGGGCGAGACAGGAGAGGTCTGCTGGGCCATGTAGGTTGCTGCCTGTCCAGTTAGGGATTGAACTCGTGCTGCAGAGGCTGTGGATTGCTTCATAGTGCAGTGCTTAACCCCTTGCACCACCAGGGAGGCCTTTTCTGTTATAGGATTTACTTTAATTCCACATTAATTTACTTCCCATTTATTGCGGCAAAATTCCTGAAATGGATATATTCACAAGTTTTCATAGTAAAATAGCATTGTGATTATTCAATGATTACTAAAATGCTGTATATTTTCTCTAAATCACTTGCTTTTGTTATTCCTGGAGATAGTTTACCTCATCCATTGTGGAATATTTCATTCTAAGCCAAAATGGAAAAGGAGATCACATTATGAGAGCAGAGGTTACAGGACAAACATGAAGTCATCTTTGTGTACCTGGTTAATGGTATCCAATGCGATCATTCATTCCTAGTCTTTTTATAAATACAACATTGCCCCACCTTTGTTATTTTCATATTCATTTTTATGTATTTTCCTCATAAATCTCCATTATGTCAGGGAAATTTATGATTTTTTTTTTTAACTTTAAAGTGAAATTATCCTTTAAACCAAATAAAGGCCAGGGAAACAAAGAGGTTCTTTTACATCTGAATAGGTTGTAAATGTCTCTCCTGAGTCAACCTCACAAATTGTATACTGTAAACAACAAAGCAAGTTGAGTCAGTGTAATGAAAATGTTATTCTACTGTTAACAACTTTGCTCTAAATGTTTTAAAAGGATGCTGCTCCAACCAATTAGTTTGCACTATCCCAAACTACTCAAAGCTGGGGACCACAAGGAACCAGGAGTAGAAGAACAAACCTTTAGCATCAGCTTTCTGAACAAGGTACAATTAGCCCAATTGTTTAGTCTCTAAGGCATCTGGCACATTCTGTTTTAAATGATAGCTATGGTTGTTCATTTTTTCCCCTAGGTTATTTGACAGATTTCCTGAGGGCATGGATGTTGCCTAGTAGATAGCAAATGACAATATTTTTAGATTAAATAGAATATTTTATTCATTATTGCATGCTTCTAATAGTTATAGGTTTGCCCCAGAATGGATTCAATGAACACATTAAATGCTATATCATGCATCTACTCTGATATTGGAATTATTTCCAAAGCAAGTTCTTAGGTTTCCCCTTCTTAGCAACAAATAGAATTAAACTAGCACTTAAACTGGAATAAAATGTTCAGATGTGAATTTATAAATCTGCTTTGCATGTTTGGTATTTTAAGAGTACAGCTAGAGTTTATCTTCAGTAAATGGCTCATTAGACATTCATTTGCAAATAATTAAAATATTCATATCTATCACCTCTTTTACCTGTCAGCCAGGGAGGCCAATTTTTTCTGTTACCTTTTAAATCTGTTTTTTTAAATTTAATATTATTATCCAGTGAACTGAGAAATTGCTCCTACCCTCAAGATCCACTCTCTCCTCTTGGTTTTTGCCTCTGGTATTCTTTCATAAGTAGTGTTATAGGGCAGGGAGAGGGGCAGCCCAAACCCCGCAAACCTGCCTATTCTAAATGGGTTCTGCCATCCGCCGCATCAACACAAAACATAGGAGACTTTAATGGGAAGGAACTTTAATAAAACTAGGAAACAATACAGGTAAGGCCAAGGGTCTAGTTTCTAAATGAAGCACCCAAAGTTACCCGTCCCCTCGTGGGTAAAAGTCCATCCATATGGGATCGGTCCAGAGCAAGGCCCCAAAGCCTGCCACAAGTCTAAAGCATCTTCCAGTGGGGACCCACAGAAAAGGATCAGAAACTACCAGACAAGCCCGGAAGGAAAAGAGCAAAATCAACATCAAGATAAAAGCTGCCATTGTCACCTCCCCACGGGTCTCACCCACATCTGTGTCACCCAGTCCACGACCAAAAGACAAGCTCAGTTTCTTCACGTGTCTCTAGGCTCCATGCGCCTCCTCCAGGTCTCCTGGCTCCATCCTGCTTCCTTCCTCAGTCTCTTCTGCAGCTTCTCCTCTTCCTGCTCAGCTCCACCCTTCCTTGGGTGGGGCAGGGAACCTGGAACCTCCCCCTTTCCTGGGGACCACCCTGTTACAATCCCCCCTTTTAATTTTTATTCCACCATATCTATGGTGGCACAGATCTCAGGGTGTAATCTTAGGAGACAGTCTTTTTTTCAGGGTTACAATGTGTGTAAGAGAAGCAACAATTAGTCAGCAGCATTGTCCATGAATGTCCAGTATGACAGCTTCATTACTTAAAAATAGTCCATTATCCAAGCCAAAAGAAAAAAAATTTGGAGCATTGGCTAAAACAAGATAGCAAATATATTAAAATCACAGGGAAATAATGTTAAAATGGTTTAACTTATGCAAAAACGAATTCTCTCAACCTTGATCCCAAACTTTAACAGCATAGCAAAAGTTTGTAAATTAAATCTATTTTTAAACCATTTTTTCTATTTTTGCATAAAATCACAGGGCAGAAATAATAGCAATTTTTAGCTGGCTTTGTTGAAATACTCCATATAGGATCAGAGTGAACCATTGGCATCTGGTCGATGTAGGCTTCAGGTACAAAGTTGGTCTCATCAGACTCCACCTGGGCTTCCTCTTCTCGAGGGTACCAGGGCTTTTTCGTTGGCCAGGTTGTCCAGTCCTGCCAATGGAGGCAAGCTTCCTCACCTTCTTTGGAGGTCTCTGGAACCCTGCAAACAAGGCAAACAGGTTCTCCTCTTCTTGGTTCAGCTCTTTTTCAACTTTTTGGAAGAACTCCACACAAAGCCACACAATGAAACTTATGACCAATTTTTTTTCAGTTTAAACAAAATCCCTATGGAAGTTATGCAAAAACAGACTCTGAGATATGTAGCAAAAATTACTACCACTATTTTTATGCTGTGTTGGTATTAAGGGGAGAGAAAATGCAAACACAAGTTAGCTTTTTTGGAAAAAAAAGAAAAAAAATTACAACCTTGCTGCAGATCCTTGTTACTCAAAACAAAACAAAACAAAAACTTTGTGGATTCAGGACAGAATGCATAAAAAATTTCCGGTATTATGTCAAAGAAACCTTAGTAAATGTCAGGTGTATTTCCAGGTCTACTCAGTCCTTTGTAGGAAAGTTTTTTCTCTCAACAGTTCCATCAATAGGAATCTGTTGAGACCTTTTCTCCCTATATTTTCAGAAACAATTTCTGTAGATGTGAAACAATTGAATTATACAATATTACAAGGTGACAATCACCATTGACAATTTACATACATACCAGATACTGAGAGGTTTTTTTTTTTTTTATATACACCTTTTTAGAAAACTACTGTTAACATTTTGTACATACCAAAGTTTTACCATTTTCCCAAGTGACAATGCTTCCCTTCCAGTTTTACTTCATTAGATAAAAGCCAAATAGAACAAATTCATCTAATGCCTTCCCAGGAGGAAAGACAGAAACTTTGTGGAGTGTCTCAGGAGCTCCACTGAGGTTCCACAAAATTTCCTTGCATCAGCCAAATGACAGGCTACCAAATTTGTACTTGAATTTTGATTTCTGGGAAGCTTTGCCATAAATATCAGAAAATTAACAGAAACAACAATATTCAATCTCTATGAAGTCACCGGCTTAGTTCAGTAGCACAATGTTGACAATCAAACCATAACCTTTAGTTTTTCTCATAACTGGAGACTCTTTTTTCCCAACATTTATGGGCACCATGTATACCAATTTTTTTAACCTCTAGAGGCCAAGACAGTTAGACACAAGGACATACAGACATACATGTAGACAAAGACGGTTTTTTTTTTTTTTTAAGTTATGCCACGTGGAATATGATAGGTAACTGCAGTTTTACTCCATAGGCTCAGAAAAAAAAAGTCAAAGTCCAAAAAAAATGTGGAGTGTAGCTGGCAGAAAAATTTCCGGTTGTCATCCTACAAACCTAAGACTTTAGAAATAGGAAGGAAAAGTTTTATTAATCACAAGAGTTACATGACCTTGTTTATCACCTTAGGGTTTTCAGTGTTGAAGACTTTTTATTAGAAGTCAATCCTGGGGTGTTCTGTACAGCAACTGAAAGAATAAAAGTTAAATTTTAAGCAAAAGGAGTCATCTCTTGTGAAAGGTTCGGCGCCAATCCCCCGAAAAGACCGCAGGGTCACACATATCCTTCTGAAGACACCTGTCCTTACCCTTCCTGATCCAGAAAAGCCTTTGCTCCTGTTCACACCCGAACGTCGGGGTATGGTGGCAGGTGTCCTTTCCCAGCCTCTGGGCCTAGCTCTGCGTCCTGTCGCTTATCTCTCCAAGCAGATGTATTCCACTGTCAGGGGCTGGCAACCCTGCCTTAGAGCCCTGGCGGCGACAGCTCTACTCACCCGGGAATCCCTCAAACTTACTCTGGAAAGACCCACCCAAGTACATTCCCCGCACCGCCTTCAGGACCTCCTGTCTCGCCGCTTGCTCTCCACTCTTACTCCTTCCTGCTTACAAAATTTCCATGTATTTTTTTATCGAAAACCCTCTAGTGAGTCTCACTCAGTCTAATTCTCTCCACCCAGGCACTCTCCTGCCTGTCTCTGGTCCCCTTTCTGCCGCCCATTTCTGTCCTGAAATCCTGGAAGATACGCAAACTCTCCTTTGTCACATGCCTCCTGTGCTTGTAGACTGGCAGCTCTTGTGAAGATGCACGCGGTCAGCGGCGGGTCACCTAGGCCACTGTTACCATCGATCAGCTCACCAACTGCGTGGACACCTACCCAGACAGGATTGACCTCTCCCTACTCAGCCAACTACTCCAGGAACAGGCCAACCGGTACTTACCCAGTCCTGCCTCGGATCTCGACCTCCTCAACCAACCTTCCCTACCACTGCATCCAGGAGACCAAGTCCTGCTCAAATTGCTTCAGCCAAAGCCACTGCAGCCTCGGTGGACCGGCCCACACACGGTTATTCTCACCATGCCTACAGTGGTAACACTTCTGGGAAACCCCTCCTGGCACCATCTATCACGGGTCAAACGTGCCCCTGAAGACAAACAGTATGTATGTCATAACCTGGGTCCTACTAGGATGTGCATTTCTTGTCAAAATCTCCCCTAGCTCAGTGTCATGTGTATGGAAATTCAAAGTTAGGGAGACCTTTGTCTCAGGATCCACTGAGACCACCCACTAGGTGGGTACTGCGGAGTGCCCACAGGCCAGATGCACAGCACTTATCACTCTCACCCTAACTCTTTCATCGATTAATAACCCTATGAACACCTTGTTTTGTTTCTTTACCATCAAACCTTAGATCACTGCAAAAATACCTATAGAAAATATGGGGGGTGCCCTTACCAGTCATGCACAGTGCACCTTCCAGACAAAGGCCAAATGTTCTCTCTGGTCCGTCATAATACGGGCTTCAATATGAGTCAAGTTAGCTATGCTATTTCAGATCCTTGGGACCAACGTTGGGTACAGGGAGTCCAAGCCGCAGGGTACACTGGCTGGCATTCCTATCCAGTGGCAACACTGTCCATCTCAAGGGAATATGTCCCGACACAAAATGCCACAGTCCAAGTCTCCCAGGACATCCTCCATTCAGAACAAATCCTATAAAATTAGCTAACATCATCAGAAAAGACCGAGACACCCTCAAACTAAATTCATATAATCCAAAACGCTATAACCTTCCTAAAGGACTCTTTTGGGACTAACACCTCCTCTTGTTTCCTCTGTGCTTCCCTTCGGAGGTCTCTACTGGCAGCAGGTCCAATTAATCTCAATACCACTACGACCAAGATAACGGACGCTGCTTGCCAGACTCCCCAACTCTCAGTCCTATGGGACTCCAATCACAGCTACCCCTGCTATCAAACTGATGCCCTTGTCAGCTTTCATTCCTGTGCTTCTAACATTTCGGTTACTTCTGTACTCCGAACAACAGCAAAGGAAAACTTCTTCTGGTGCAATGGCTCTCTCTCTCGGTGTATTAATTCTGCTACTCCAGGCCCATGTATCCAAGTCCTCGTGGTCCCACAGTTAACTCTGTACAGACGGTCTGAGCTAGGTTAGTTATTCTCACCACATCGAACTAAGTGGGCAGCCTTTCTTCCAATCATGGTTGGAATCAGCCTGGCATCATCGATAGCAGCTGCAAGTATGGCGGGTGGGGCCCTGGGACACAGCTTGATTTCTGCCCAGGAATTTTATGAACAAATTGATACCTCCTTAGAAAAAACCTATGTGTCTTCAACATCATTAAAAAGACAGCTCACCTCCCTGGTACAGGTCACTCTCCAAAACCGGCGGGCTTTGGACTTGTTAACAGCTAATAAAGGGGGTACCTGCCTGTTCCTCAGGGAAGAATGTTATTACTAGTAAAACCGGGGACTTCAACTCTCTGCTGACATGGTTTCAAAATCCTATAGTGTCATGGCTCCTCCCACTCTTGGGGCCAATACTAATGATAACCTTATTTTTTTCTTTTCGCTCCTTGCCTCCTAAAATTCATACAGGCTCGCATTTGGGAAATGTCTCCTACCACCTTTAACCAACTCCTTCTCCACCCATATTCTTGCATCCCTGCAGAAGACCCTCATAACCAGGCCTGAGCCACCCCCTTGATCTTTGACCCTTTTCAGCAGGAAGTAGCCAAAGAAAGAACCTTTGCCCCTTTTCCTATCAACAAAAGGCTGGTATGAAAGGTCCATGCAGCAGGCCAGAATGCAAAAGACTACCTGAAGCCCACCTGGGGGGCAGGAATGTGGATACCTGCCTGGAGATTCAGGCAGTGTGCCTTCCCCCTCCCCCCCAGGAGTCTCTTCTCAGACAAAGAACCCCCTACCTGCCCCAGGAACCTTTTAGTGCCCTACAGACTTTTCCCTCTGAAGGAGCACACCTGACCTCTCCTCACCCTATAAAACTCTGCTTCCCCTTAACAATGCGCGCAACTCCACTGACCCCCGCCTTGGGTCTGTGAGGTCTGCCTGGGGCACAATAAACTTTCCCTCCCTTTGAGAAATGTAGCCTGGCTCTCCTTTTCTTTACTGTGCTGAACCTTTCATCGGCACTCCTTGGGTTTCCTGGAATAGAACCTGAAAAAGCAAAATCAAAATATCAGTAATTAAATTTCAATTAAAAGGAGTCATCTCCTTACTTCTGTTAGCCACTCTGGGACAGAAGCTGAAAGAGCAGATTAAACATCTAAGCACAGATTACACAGGTATGAAAACCTGGTACAGTTATATGATGCACCCTAAAGAGTGCTTTCCATAACAGACCTTCCTCAGTAGGAAGCAGAAACTTAGAGTCTTGTCTTACACCAGCAATTGAACAAATCCAGTATTCAAAATGACAAATATGCCCAAAACAAATTGTGTAGACAAAATTCACAGTAGCAAATCCTTTCAGACTCAGACAAAATCTTGTTAATTTTTCTGATCCAGACTTTGCAAAAATTCAAGTTATCTCCAAGAATCCATCAAGGCTACCAGCAATTACCAGTTACTACTTAAGGCTACTCTTTCCTTAACACCCAGGCATACATTTGCTAATTTATTTATTTATTTTTTTTTAAAAAAAAATTATTTATTTATTTATACAAGCACTGGGTACAGTCACATTTGCTAATTTAAACACCACTGCTCCACAATTGGCTGGCAAAATGCATCAGGCAGAGAGCAGGAAGTAGCCAAAGACAAAGCAACATACCATTGAAGAACCATTATTGCCTTTAGAAATGCTAATGAGACAGCAGAGATTACAAAAAGAAAGAAAAAAAAGTTCCAAAGTCCTAGCAACAAGAACCTCTGAATTTTACAAGAGCACACCAAGTGGCCTCAGACGCCATCTTTGATCTGGCCACATGGTCCAACATACTGCCTAATCTTTTGAGTAAAACTGGCACAGAACAATTTCCACAAAATCAAATGTCTTAGCAAGTCACTACAAACAAATTACATACAGACACACAGATCTTCACAAAGCCCAAGCCAGTTTTTCAACAGCAAATCGACATATGAAACAAACACATCGGAGAAACCAAAAATCACATTTGCGCTTATGGTAGCCAGTGCCATAGGGAAGCCCAATTTCCCCATGGGGCTGACTAACCACAGATGGCTCTGTCCTAAATCACGTTGGACGCCAAACTGTTATAGAGCAACCCCGATATTAAAACGGATTCCTGGCTGTGGGTCCTCACCGTTAGATCTGGTCGGCTGGCATACACTGTGTCTATGGTTTCTAAACAGTTATGGATTAAAGTGTCATCCTCAAGTCCTTCTGCATTGCTTGGAAGCAGTGTGGCAGGATTCAGGGAATTAGAAACCTGCAGTTTCACATTAGGATTGTCCAACAGAGCTGCTTGATATTTTCCCATTCGCCCAGCGGTTAACCTAAGTCCACCCTTCTGCTCCAGCAATGTCAAGACCTGATGTGGCACACACACAGTGATGGGCTGACCCAATGTAAACTTCTCTGCCTCGTGTAGGAGGTCACAAGTGGCAGCCACAGCACGCAAGCATGGAGGCCATCCCTTAGTGGTATGGTCCAACTGTTTGGACAGATATGCAACGGGCTGCATTTCTGGTCCCAACAATTGGATCAGCACTCCTAGGGCAACCCCCTGTCTCTCATGTACATAAAGTCTGAATTGGCTTCCTCAGATCCGGAAGCCCTAATGCTGGTGCTGAAATCAACTTTACTTTTATTTCATCAAAAGCCTTTTGACATTCTGGAGTCCAAGACAAAGGTTCAGAGGCTGGGACCTGAGGGTGGGGTTAAGCAGCCAGGTGGATACAAAAGGCAGACACGTGGGCTTTGGGGATCCCCCATTTTGGCTCTCCGCCAGCTCGCAGCATCCGGCCAGCTCTGAGAGTGACTTTGGGTTTCCAGGTCTTCGGATCGGGTAGGACGCATTAAAGACTTTATTTCCCTATTTTCTCCCTGAGTTGTACATTTTCCTTATTTCCTTTTGTCTTGTAAATAAACCTTTTATTAACCTTTTGTGTGTGTGTGTAGTAGAGTATTCATAAGTCCCTTTAAAGCGCGCGGGTGAGGACCCACAGCCAGGAACCCGTTTTAATATCGGGGTTGCTCTATAACAGTAGCAGTAATAGTAGTTGCTATTTATTCAAAGCCTACTTATGTGCAGGGTGCTTTACCCCTTTTTACTTATTTAAGTGCTAATGACACCTTAGAAATCTTCACAGAGGGCCTCCCCTGGTGGTGCAGCAGTTGAGTGCTGGGCTGCAGAAGCCAGGCCACTGGCGAGGGTCCCACAAAACAAAAACAAAAACAAAAAAAAACAACACCTTCACAGAAACATCTAGAATGTGTTTGACCAAATATCTGCATGCCATAGCCTAGTCACATTGCATATAAAACCTACCATAAATATGATTTTATGTTACAGATGAGCACAATAACCTGGGAGATATTAAGTAATTGCACAGTAACTGGCAGTTTGTTTTGGAGCATCTGTATTTTTATAAAAAGTTTTGTTTTCCAACATCCATGTGTTTTTCACTATGTGCACTGTTTCTCAAATGAACGATTTGTCATTTGAGTAGAAATAAGTTCTGCAGAGACCATGTCGCATTAAAAGAAGCATTTAATGAGCGTCCCTGGTGGCACAGGGGTTAAAGTTCAGTGCTATCAAGCTATCACCAGCCACTGCATGTGAGTTCAATCCCAGGCCAGAGAGCTAACCCACATGGCACAGCAGACCAGACCTCTCTTATTGCACCAGCTGTTCCCTTCAGCAGTATATTTCAGTAGATCCACCTGTTCTGCTCCCCACTCTGTTTCTGGTGAATCCTCTCCTCCTCCCCCTACCTCTTGCCTACACTCCAGTTCTTGTATGCATAAATAAATCATTAAAAAAAATAGGGAGAAAAGGTCTCAACAGATTCCTATTGATGGAACTGTTGAGAGTAAAAAACTTTCCTGCAAAGGACTGAATAAACCTGGAAATACACCTGACATTTACTAAGGTTTCTTTGACATAATACTGGAAATTTTTTTTATGCATTCTGTCCTGAATCCACGAAGTTTTTGTTTTGTTTTGTTTTGTTTTGAGTAACCAGGATCTGCAGAAAGGTTGCAATTTTTTTCCAGCAAAGCTAACTTGTCACATTTTCTCTCCCCTTGATACCAACACGGCATACAAATAGCGGTAGTAATTTTGCTACTTATCTTAGAGTCTGTTTTTGCATAACTTACATAGGGATTTTGCCTGTTTTAACAAAAAAATTGGACGTGAGTTTGATTGTGTGGCTTTGTGTGGAGTTCTTCCAAAAAGTTAAAAAAGAGCTGAACCAAGAAGAGGAGAACCTGTTTGCCTTGTTTGTAGGGTTCCAGAGACCTCCAAAGAAGGTGAGGAAGCTTGCCTCCATTGGCAGGACTGGACAACCCGGCCAATGAAAATGCCCTGGTACCCTCGAGAAGAGGAAAGCCCAGGTGGAGTCTGATGAGACCAACTTTATACCTGAAGCCTACATCGACTGGATGCCACCAGTTCACTCTGATCCTGTATGGAATATTTCAACAAAGCCAGCTAAAAATTGCTATTAGTTATTTCTGCCCTGTGATTTTATGCAAAAATAGAAAAAATGGTTTAAAAGTAGATTTAGTTTGCAAACTTTTGCTTTGCTGTTAAAAGTTTGGGATCAAGGTTGAGAAAATTTGTGTTTTTACATCAGTTGAACCATTTTAAGATTTTTTTTTCCTGTAATTTTTACATATCTGCTGTCTTGTTTTGGCTAATGCCTCCAGATTTTTTTTTTTTTTTTTGGCTTAAACTAATGAACTTTTTTTCCTGGAATAGAAAACTTTTGCTTTCCACAATGGACAAATACCTGGAGAGACTGGTTTTCTGTCACACTAAAACCTAAAAAAATGTTCATCTAAGACTGCATCCCAACCTCCATATATTCGATCTTCATCACCATGGAAATGGTGACAAAAAGTGAAAGGGGGGAATTGTTAGGGGGAAAAGGATGTCCCAAAGCAAATTCCATATAGGCTTTGTGGACTCCACCCCCACCCCAGGTCAAAGCCAAAGACACTGGGAACTCCAAATCCCATCACCACCAAAGGGAAGGTGGCTGGGACCTGAGGGTGGGGTTAAGCAGCCAGGTGGATACAAAAGGCAGACACATGGGCTTTGGGGATCCCCCATTTTGGCTCTCCGCCAGCTCGCAGTGTCTGGCCAGCTCTGAGAGTGACTTTGGGTTTCCAGGTCGTCGGATCGGGTAGGACGCATTAAAGACTTTATTTCCCTATTTTCTCCCTGAGTTGTACATTTTCCTTATTTCTTTTTCTCTTGTAAATAAACCTTTTATTAACCCTTTTGTGTGTGTCTGTAGTATTCATAAGTCCCTTTAAAGCGCGCGGGTGAGGACCCACAGCCAGGAACCCGTTTAATATCGGAGTTGCTCTATAACATATTCACTTTCTTGCCAAGTGAAGTTGTCTTCTGACTCCAGCGTTTATTCTTCCAGACTTCTCCAAGTTTTCATCACCAGCTAGCCAGCAGCAACTCTCCTTCCCCAAATAGCACAGGAGTGTTGGTATGGTTTGCTGTTTTAGTTACTGTGAGCTCTCCAATTATGTGTTTTCCTTATGTGTTCAAAAAGAGGGCTGGAATCCATGCCAGAAGGTAAGCTCCAAAGTCAACTGTGATGGGCTCCCCATTACAGGAGGCCCTGCATCCGTCCCCGAGGCTCTGCTAAACCCAGGTCTCAATAAAGATTCAGTACATTAATTAATAAAAAGCAGAAAAACAACTGCAGCTCGTGGGACTAGGGCGAAGTCCCCTCTCAAGGGCGAAGGCCCCTCAGCAGGGCTTGGGGGCACAGTCCAGCGCCCTCCAGCAGACCCCAGCAAGACGCAGGCAGTGCGCATGCCCCGTATTCCCGGTGGCCTTCGGGCGCGCGCCTGCTCGGCCCCGCCTCCGCCCGACACTTGGGCGCGCGCGCGCGCGGCCTCGCGGAGCGTACCCCTGCGTGCGGGTGCCCGCGGAGCCCGCCGGGCGTTGGATCCCCGAGTGCCCGGGCCGGGGCCTGAGGAGCGGGCGCCGGGCCGGGGCGGAGAGCAGCTAACAGTGCGGGCGGCGGCCGCGTCGAGGCGACGAGCCGCGTGGCGGTGAGTGAGGGCGCCGCGGGCGAGCGTCTGGACGCCTCCGCGCGTGCGCAGCGCCGGACCTCCCGGTCAGGGGCGCGCTCCCGGCCGCGGGCCGGCGGGGCCGGGCGTTGCGGGACCCAAATTGGGGCCCCGGACCGCTGTCCGTCCCGCGGGTGCAGAGGCGTCCGTACCCCCCACCCGGGCTCCAGGGGCGCTGACGCGCGGGCAGGATTCCTGTGGGGTTCCAGGCTGGACGCTGCCGGCCCTGGCTGAGGCCCCAGCGCCTCCGGCCGAGGGGCAGGGCCACTGCTCGGGACCCCAGATTGGGGCGAGGCGGGCGGCTTCCCCCTCCCGGCGCTCGGGCTGGGGGTGCGGGCGCCCGCCGTGTGCGCGACCCCTGTACGCGGTGGAGTCCCGGAGGGGGCGCGGCCGGGGGGGCTGGGGTGCTGAGCAGGTGGCGGGGGCCGCGCCCCTCGCCCCGGAGCGCACGTTTGGAAACCCGAGGAAACTTTCCCCTAAGTAACTTTATGGAGGCGCTGCCAGTGGATTCTGAGGGCGGGGCCTGGGGGCTCCTGGAACTTGCACCCCGGTCTTGCCCAACCCCGGCCCTGTCAGGACCTGGGCACATGCTGGTGGGCTTTTGGAGGGTCAGTAGCCTTCGGATTGTGGAGCTGGTGCGCCCGGTTCTGAGCTGCATTCGAGGCCTGTTCGCTCTTAAAATAGATTTAGAAGTTTGGTGCTTTGTAAGAAGGATGTTTGCTCTCTTGGGAGAAAAGGCGCATACTGCCCGGGCTTTCTGATCTCAAAGAAAGGACTGTTGTGGTATGCTGGGGATTCCTATTTATCAAGCAGCCTATTGTCCTGTGTGTGTTTGGAGAAAGCCGGCTAATTCTATTATTAGCCGTAGAAAGACAAAAGCAGATAGTGTGTTTTTCTTCTGCAGAGTACTCTCCGCCACCTCGCCAAATCGTGTAGTGCAGTAGTTCTTAAAATTGGCTGCACAAGAGAATCCCTGGGGAGTTTCAAACTCCCTTTGCGCAAATCGGACTCCAGACCAGCTAACGCAAAATGTACTTTTGAAAGATTCTCCAGGTGATTTTAATGTACAGCAGTTTGAGAACCATCAGTTTAATATAAAAAGTAGGAACTTCAGTTTTAGAAAGTAGTGTGCAATGGGATTGTTGCGACGAAACTTCAGCTTCACTTTGCATCGACAGAAACTCACAAAGGGTGGTTTTGTTTGCCATTAAAGACAGGGAAGCGTCTTTGAAGGTTAAAACTTTAACTCAACTATATGACGAGTGTCCAGAACGTTGTTCTGACTGGTGGTTTTCATTTCTGCTGGGGTTACTAAGCCAACCTTTCTTGATAGTATCTTCGTTTACCCTTCTCTTTACCTCTCTCTCTATACTGCCCCCCACCCCCACCCCCACCCCTACCCCTACCCCTTTCTACCCATCCCCTATCCTATGGGAGGATCGCCTTCCCCCAGACTTCACTGGCTCCAAAGGGTTATGACCGGTTTCCACGGCGACTAGTTCTCCAGGGGAAGTGGGCGGGTCCTCTTACCTTTGGATTTGTAAATAGGACTCTTCCTTTTCTGTAGAATTTGACTCACCCTTGCCAGTTCTTGGTGAGGGTGGGCGCATAGAGTTCCATTTTTTCTTTCTAAGTAATTACAGAATTAGTTATTAATGCATTATGGAGTGATACTGCTAGCAGCTATCTTGTTCACCGAATGTTCACTGTCTTCCAATCTTTGCAGTGAGAACTTCATTGACAAAGTTCCAAAATGAAATGGAAACAATTTTTTTAAAGCAGTTTTTCTAGGGGGAGGGGGCACAGATGTATGCATCATCTCTCTAAAATCCTCAGACATTTTATTTTTTTTTAAATAAGTGAAATTTTCTGTGGCAATAAGAGAAACCTTAGACTTGTGTCAAAAAACCCTCATTATTAGCTTTTAAATTGTTTCATGCCTAGAAAGTCTTTTGCCTTAATTCTTAACAAAAAGTTAAACCTCGTGTAATGTTATACTTAAACATAACAGAGAAAAGGCACAGTTTGTCTTCAAATTCAGCCACCCCTTTCCTTTCCCAAATCACACATCCAAAGAAAGATGAATTTTTTAAAAAGTTCATTCTTTTATCTTCAAAATGAAATTCTCTAGCCATCTAATTTCCATCTGCTCTTTAAGGAACTGTTAAAACTGTTCTTCACAAAATAGAAAATATCTTTTACATGTCTTAGACTTTAGTTTTTTGAAGCTGTTTAAACTTCACCATGTAAATAGCCATCAAAATTCAATGTTTTTAGTAGTCCAGTCTCCTGCTGAAATAATGTATTTACTCTCTTGTTTTATGTGCTAATTAAATTTCGGTAAACCAGGGTATTGTACTCATTCTACAAGGCCAGTTTTTCCCATTTCACTCTGAATAAGAAATGATGGGGCTTCCCTGGTGGCTCAAGGGGTTAAGCACCGCACTATGAAGCCATTCCAGCCTCTGCATGAGTTCGATCCCCCGCCTGCCCGGGAGCTACGCACATGGCGCAGCAGACCTCTCCTGGCTCGCCCGTTGCTCCCCTCAGCAGTGTATTTCAGTCAGTCTGCCTGTTCTGTTCCCCACTCTGTCTCTGGTGAATCCTCTCACCCCCGACATCTCTGACCTGTGCCCCAGCTCTTGTATGCATAAATAAATAAATCTTAAAAACAAAGAATAATGATGGAAAGTCCTCTCATTTAACTGGACCTTGTAGTTCAACAGCATTGGTATGCTGCTGAGATAATAACTTGTCACCTAATCTTTACTTTTCCATGGCAAGTTTAAAAATTGAGTTCTGCTGTATTTAGTGTCTCCTTGAAACTAGTTCACTAACAGATTTCAAGAAAATGTGTGTTGATCTGCAGTTATTGATACCTCCTTTTCTCCCCCCAAATGAAGCAACAATAGTTGAGAATTGAGAATTTCTAGTGTTGCTATGGCTTTTAAACATTTTTTATTATTGTTTTTTATTTATTTTTTTGCTCATTTTTATTTTTAAAGGTTTATTTATTTATTTATACAAGCACAGGGTACAGTCAGAAGTGCAGGAGGGTGAGAGAATTCACCAGAGCCAGAACGGGAAACAGAACAGGCAGACTGACAAAACACACTGCTGAGGGGAGCAGCGGGCGTGGCAGGAGAGGTCTGCGCGCCATGTAGGAAACCCCCCCCCCCCCCCCCCCCCCCCGCCCAGGGATTAAACCGTCTCTGCAGAGGCTGCGGGCAGCTTCACAGCCCAGCGCTCAACCACATCATCCTGAAATAAGCAGTTCATGGAATAATGTACTTTTTTTAATCCTTATTCTGTTAGTGTGTGTGTAAGCATTTTTAAATAAAATCAGTTTAATATCCTCTGTAGTTTTTAAATACTACCCTTTCACTACTGTGTGTGTCACAGACATTGCCTGTGCCTTTAAATCTTCTTTGAAAATAGTATATTTTTAATGATGGGCATGCCAAAGTTTAACTAGTTTTTCTGTTTGACATTTTCACTTTTAAGTGGTTGAGAATATATTAAACACTGGTTGCTTCGTCGTTTGCAACCTAAGTAATTTCTAATTTTTTCATTGCATTTCTTTTATCCTTCGAATGATGGTGCCTATATCCTCCATTGGAGAGTTGGGTTAGGATGGGCCCCAACAGAGTCTGGCAAAGAAGCTTGCCTCAGAAAGCAATAGACACGCTGGCGCTGCCAGAACTTGGATAAATGCCCTTGTCTGAAAGTCTTAGTATCTCTGACTTGTTTAGGCTAGATTTACAGCAGAATTCCTGGGGCAGAGGTGAACTCTTTTATGACTCTTGAGGCATGTTGCCAAATTGTTTATGCCAAGACACATTCATTCCCTTACTTGCTGTATGGTCTCCCCATTGTGTCAGCACTCCAGTGCCTATTCCTTTCTAATTTCCTATAGAAATGTGGTCATATTTTATTTCATATATTTTGGTAATGATTGAAATTAGTGACTTTTTGTTTGCTTTACACTTTGGTAATAGGCAAAATTAGCAATTCGTTTTACCTTTTGTTTGTTTTACCTTTTGAGATGTCTATTTAAGTACTTTGCCCACATTACTCTTAATTGATGATTTAAATCATTTAAAATGTGTTTGATAGAGTATTATGCCTTTATCATATTTGTAGTGATTCTTTCCTCTCTGTCTCTGTGGTGCATTATTTGTCTTTTTTTTTAAAAAAGATTTATTTGTTTATGCGTACGAGAACTGGGGTACAGGCCAGAGGTGGGGGATGGGGGGGGAGAGGATTCAACAGAGACAGAGTGGGGAGCAGAACAGGTGGATTGACTGAAATACACTGCTGAGGGAAGCAGTGGGCGAGATAGGAGAGGTCAGTTGGCTGCGCATGTGGGTAGCACCCTGGCTGGGGATGAACTCTTGCTGCAGTGGCTGTGGATAGTTTCATAGTGTTGACATTTAACCTCTTGCGCCACCAGGGAGGCCCCTATTTGTGTTACAATTTATGGTGTTTTCATTTTGACATAGTCAGCTCTATCATGTCCACTATGGTGAGATTTTTACTTGTAAACGTTTACATTTGGAAAACCGAGAAGAGAGGTAAATGAAATAAAATTTTGGAAATACAAGAGGCTTTTATATTTAATTGTGTATCAATAGGAGGAATTGTCCTACACTATGACCTCCTCTCCCAAGTGAGCCTATTCTACCAGCATCATTTGTTAAGTAGCATATCTTTTCCTCATTGGTTATGATCTTCTCTTTATTATACTTTAAGTTCTTTTTTTAAAATTTATTTATTTATGCATACAAGAACTGGGGTACAGGACAGAAGTGTCTCTGGAGAGGATTCACCAGAGACAGAGTAGGGAACAGAACAGGCGGATTGACTGAAGTACACTGTTAAGGGGAGCAGCGGATGAGCCAGGAGATGTGGGTTGCTCCCTGGCCTGCGGGGTATCAAACTGGTGCTGCAGTGGCTGCAGACACCCTCATAGGTTGCATCTTAACCCCTTGCGCCACCAGGGAGGCCCCTATACTTTTAAGTTCTTGACTAGCTGTTGGGTCTATTTCTGTTTTGGGTGTTAATCAGTTATGCATTGATAATGCCACATCTTTTTAATTGTAGATTTAGAAATAGCTGGTTGAACTAGTCAACTGTTCTTTCTAAAAATCATAATTACATTCACCTTTCCTTTCAGATACAGGTAGTTTAAACCTTAAGTACCAGCAGGCTGATTGTAAAACAAGTGTCCACCTGCCTCTCCCCTCATACCCTTTGTCTCCTTGCCCCAGTGGCAGTCTTTTGACTCTTTGCTGTTTCTTCTGAGTTCTTCACAGAAGCCATTTGTAGAATCTTTTCCTCTTGAGTTGGTCAAGGAGTATCTTTAATCTTGTGAGAAGCTGGGACATGCTGGGGCTGTGGACCACTGCTCTGTGGCAAGGAGGTGGGGAGGGCATCCAGGGAGTTGGGACCTTTCAAATAGCCCTTCCTAACCTTATTTTAACCACCACCCTTTCTCCAGTTTTTGAGTGATCTGGTGTGCTTCTTAGCTCTTTTCAACTGATGGTGTAGCATTTCATTCTTTTAGGACTGCTAAATTGCTACTTGTCCATCTGCTTTCAACCCTTATGATTTTGTTTCAATTTCTACTACAGTTCTTTAAGTTCGTATGTCTGTATCTTTGAGATAGATCATCTTTACTGCCATTTCAGTGGACTTTAGAAGGAGGGTGTAATTGAATGTTTTGCTAAACCTGCCATTTTAATCTGGAAACCTCAGCAAATGAATCCTTAAAACTTGGACATACCCAGTTATGTTGCATTTTGGTTTCTTTGGCAAGGACTACCATCTATATGTAGTTAGTGTTTCCATTAAGGGACATGAATGGTGGTTCAAATTAGTGTTTCATCTTCATGTGAGTCCTAATATTTCTTGTTTATGTCCTTACGTATCTGTGTTTTTGCTGTTTGTGATTGTGTTCTTCAAATTGGCTATTGCTGGCACAAGATGGTTTATGATTTTCCTGTATTTGTTTTATAGCTGGCTCTTAATGACTTTGCATCTTATCTTTAGTTTCTTAGTTATAGAATCACAGATGATACTTGTGTCTGTCTTTTTAATAATTATACCTTTTATTTTGGTTTTATGACAGGCTTCTGGAACACTATCAAATAGCATTGGTGATAATATGCAAGCTTGTATTCTTTATTTCAATAGGAAAATAATAGTATGATATTGACTTTTGGTTTATCATAGTTCCACATCTGGACAAAGAGAATCTATCCTGTTATTTCCAGTTAATTAGAAGCATTTTTATTTATTTATTTTTTTAAGGAATAGGAATTGAATGCTAGCAAATTGCTGTTAGCATCTGAAGTTTATCACTGGTATTAATTCTTAACAGATTTAGTGATTTGAGTCTCAAATATTAAATGGGAGTAAATTCTTTTTTTGGCTAATTCTTTAGAAAAACATAAGAAAACTGAAAGGTAACATTCATTACATAGTCATGCTGTCCGGGCTGGGAGTAAGGTGGGATACAGTCCCTAGAGTTTTTCAAAAGAAAATTGTGTAAGCTACTAAACACAATTTTGACCTATCTCCCTTGGCAGCATTTATTTCATATAATTGGTCATACCCTCTTTTTTGGATATACCTTCTTCTTTTGATTTTAAAGAAATCATGCACTCATGCTTCTCCTTCTATGCTGTTGGCCCATTGATTTCTTCTTTTCCATCATTTTAAGAAATCTGAGCTGCTTTTCTCTTTCCACCAACCTATTAATTTGGAATGCCTCAGGCCTCAGATCTTATAGAATGCTTGTCACAAACACTTGGAAGACTTTAGTAAAATACCATAGAGTTCCTTAAGACTCTCAAATGTACATTTCCAGCTGGGGCAGCTCTCTTAAACTCACACACTTATCCAACTACTTTTTTTTATTTCTTCACATGAATACGTAAACAACACCTCAGATTTAACAGGAATGAAACTGATTTTCTCATTTCCTCTGCAAATCTGTTCTCCCTACAGTCTGCCCCATTTTGCTGGGTGGTAGCTCCATTTATTTTTTAAGGTTATTTAAGCCAAAAACTTTGAAATTATCCTGGGCACTCTTATTCTACCCCACTCTACCTTCAAGCTGTTAGCAAATGATGCTACTTTAATTTCAAAATGTACCCAGAATCCTGTCTTCAAAATAAATCAAGAGTTCTGCTACTTCTCCCACCTCTACTGCTAGCACCTTTGTCCAGGTGCCCAGCACATCTTGCATGGATTTTTGTGGGGACCTCTCCTTCCTCATTTCCTGGCTTCCCTTTAATTTGCTAAGAGCATAACAACCAGAGTGATATTTTTAATACTCAAGTCCAATTAAGCTTAAAACTTTCCAGTGGCTTTCATCTCAGAATAAAATGATTCACCGAGGCCACCATAGTCCAGTTACCCTTAAGTCTTACCTCTTCTCTACTTCATTTCCTCTCCTGTTCTCCATTCCATCCTAGCCTTTTTTGCCTCCTCGCTGATCCTGGAACGTGTTTGGCGTGTTCCCACTGGGCTTTCCCTCTGCCTTTAATAGTTTCTCCCCAGATATATTTATGACCAATCCTCTCACCTTCTTTGAGTTTTTGCTAAAATATCACTTGTTAGTAAGATAGATCCTATTTATAATTGCCGGCTATGCCCTGTATCCTTTTTTTCTTTTGTATAGCATCTGTTACCTCTAAATTACTACATAACTTTAGTTACTGTGAATTGTCTCTTTCTCCCACCCCTGCTTGACTATAAGTTCCATGTGGGCAAGTGTTTTATGTCTGTTCATTACAGTGTCCCAAGAGTGTCCCAAGTGTCTGGTACATGGAAGGTAAACCAGGCCATATTTTCTGGATGAGTGTTTTCCTGTCCCCCCCCCACTCTCCCCCACCCCCGCAAGTGAATTTCTTACAAAGCAATATAGTCCTTTGGCATCTATGGATCCAACATTGATGATTTAGCATCATACCAGCAAAAACAAAATTCCAGAAAATGTGTAATTCATAATGAATGTAATAATACATAGACAGGTTATGAGAATTAAATAGGATACTTGTCTGTAAAGTGCTAAATTGTATCAGTTTTTAGGACCACATCACTTAGCTGTCAGAAAAGAACTAGTTCCTGACTTGATTGACATCTGAATTATGTGTATTATGTTCTAGAACCTGCTATTTTTGGATTTCAGTTTTTAACCAGGAAGGTTCTATCACCTTAGGGACTTTTCAGAAAACATGTGTGAGCTTCCTGGCAAACATCAGTGCGGAATAGACTGCATTTGTGCTCTGTTAAAGTAGAATGTAACCATTTGTTTTCTCATTATTTGTCGTCTTGCTCTGTACAACATCTCATGTCCCCTCTACACCTTTTTTTTTTCTCTCTGAGAAATAAGTTCTTCTATAAGGTGATTTTGAAATCTTTCAGAGGCACATCATTGAGCATGGTGCTAAATCCACAAAAATCAAAGGATCTCAGTCCTTTACCGTCACTTTCTCAGACGAGTACATTGCAGTCATCCCTATAGCAATCATAGCAGTTGTCACAAAATTTTACTTTAAGTATTTCTAGAGTCTCCTTTTGTGTCCTTCAGGCTCAAGAATGTTTCAAAAACATTAGACCTCCCTTCTCTTTTAATAGAGTAAGAAATCTTTGTGTGTTTGTACTGCATTAGGTGCTAGGTAAGAAAGTAGTATCGTGTACAAGAAAAAGGTGATTATTTTAGAGCTCATGTAAGCAAGGAAAGAATAGATAATACACCAGGGCCATGATGTATGGATCTTTGCAAGTGTATGAACTCAGTACTGTTACCTAAATACACAAATCTGAAATTTCTCTTCAGTTTCTTCACCTTCCTCCCAGGCATAGCTCACTATTTTTTTATATACGTAATTTTTCTGTAATTCTGTGTGAGCAGTAGTGGTTCCTATAGGTGGTTTCAGTGTTTAAGCCATGATTATCATTAGAGAGAAAATTTCATAAGCACCACTATTCTGAACACATCTATCTGATGACTTATCTTGCCTTTGAAAATCTGACTAGTGTGGTATCTGTGTATTTTTATTCCAAAGATTCATTCTTTAGAAAATACCACTGTTTTAGTTTGCTTTGTTTTGAACCCTGAACAGTTGAGTACTGTCGGCCAAGGCTGAATGGTAGTCATTGACCTGTCTTTCTGTTGCTGAATCTCAAAATATCTCTTAGTTTAGCCATTAATGGATAACCATTTGGAAAACTTACTTTGTTTTTGTAGTTCTGTATCTGTGAAGATTTTTTTTTAATTGCCACATTTTCTTATATTCATCCAGTTTATTGGAAGTGGTGGTCTTGGTGGTCTTGGTGGCGTTATCAGTAAATATAGCTGCTATGTTTGAGGGGTTAATTTTGACCTATCATTATACTTCAAGTCTCTAGCTAAACAAGGGCTTACATAAAACTGCCACTGATTTTCGTAGCTTCATTCATGGAAAATGTAGTGAAAATCTGGGTAATAGTCAAACTCCATTTAGGTATAATATTGGGGAGATTATCAGGAAATGATTTACATTTCTAGAAAGTCTAGAATATGATAAAAATTCTTGGGTTATAGCAAGCGTTTCTTTCTATAATAATTTGACAACTTTAAAATTGTGAGGAGGGACTTCCCGGTGGTGCAACAGTTGAATGCTGGGTTGTGAAGCTGCCCACAGCCTCTGCAGCGCCAGTTCGATCCCCGGCCACCGGGCGAGGGTCCCACATGGCGTGCAGACCTCTTCTGCCGCCTGCTGCTCCCCTCAGCAGTGTACTTCGTCACTCTGCTTGTTCTACTCTCCGCTCTGGCTCTGGTGAATTCTCTCACCCTCCCATGCTTCTGACTGTACCCAGTGCTTGTATAAATAAATAAATAAATAAATCTTTAAAATAAAATAAAATTGTGAGGACCATCTCTTTTTCCTCAAAATGCAGGTTCAAGCTCCAACAGCTTTTTCTTTTTTTTTCTTTTTTTTTTTTAATAGAGGCATGTTTTATTTATTTGTTTGTTTGTTTTGTTTTGTTTATACATGCACTGGGTACAGTCAGAAGCGCGGGAGGGTGAGAGAATTCACCAGAGCCAGAGCGGGGAGCAGAGCAGGCAGAAGGACTGAAGTACACTGCTGAGGGGAGCAGCGGGCGGCAGGAGAGGTCTGCGCGCCATGTGGGACCCTCCTCCGGTGGCCGGGGAGCAGCCGGGGATCGAACCGGCGCTGCAGAGGCCGCGGGCAGCTTCGCAACCCAGCGCTCAACCGCTGCGCCATCGGGGAGGCCCTCCAACAGCTTTTTCTAGAGACACCTCCTTCATCCTGCAGCTAGGCCTCCCCACCCCCATTCCATCTATTCCAGTAGGTGACATCCCAGAGAAACTGTCCCATGCTTTCTTCCCTTACTCGCTCCTGTGGCTTTGGAGATAAGGGTACGAACAGTAAGTGCTTGAAGTTGGCTTCTACTTGTTGGATAGTGGAAATGGGTGGTCCTTAGTGGAAGGAGAGTGAATTAGTGCTGTCACTTCTGAGTCTTATAGCAGACTTCTGTGATTTGAGCATATATTTAAATAAATTTAGTATATACAAATTAGATTATTTATTTTTAAAGATTTATCCATTTATGCATACAAGAGCTGGGGCACAGGCTAGAAGGTGTGGGGGGCGAGAGGACTCATCAGAGACAGAGTGGGGAACAGAACAGGTAGACTCAAACACACTGCTGAGGGGAGCAGCGGGCGAGCCAGGAGAGGTCTGCTGCGCCATGTGCGTAGCTCCCTGGCTGGTGGGGGAATTGAACTCATGCTGCAGAGGCTGCTGACAGCTTCATAGTTTGCGTCCCAGCCCCCTGTGCCACCAGGGAGGCCCTAGATTTTCTTTTAATTTAATACTTCTGAATAAATATTTCTCAAGGTCCCATGGAAATCAGCCCACACTTACAGATATTTCGGGTTATTATCTACCTCTCTTGTCAGTGTAACTCACTCTTCAAAATGCCAAAATTGGTCCTGATCTCTTGGCTACCATGCTGTGCCTGACATTTACTCAAAAGCCCACTACACAATGATATACTGTACCTGGGGGTATTGGTTGGGTATGTCATTGTATAATGGGATTTTGGTTGGAGTGGCTGATTAGGCTCATAATAAAAATAGTTACAGGGGCCACCCTGGTGGCGCAAGGGGTTAAGTCTCAGCACTGTGAAGCTATCAGCAACCACTGCATCTCTAGTTCAGTCCCAGGCCAGGGAGCTAACACATGTGGCATGGCACAGCAGACCTCTCCTGCCTCGCCCACTACTCCCCTCAGCAGTGTATTTCAGTCAGTCTGCCAGTTCTGCTCCCCACTCTGTCTCTGATGAATCATCTCACCTCCCTTCCCCTGCACCTCTGGCCTGCACCCCAGCTCTTGTATGCATAAATAAAATAAATCTTCAAAAAAATAGTTATACAAGCATTTTTTTCTCAAGCAACCATTCTATTTCAGTTTCACCAGAAATATTTTATGCATACTTCCCATTTTACCACAGAATATTAAAAAGATGTGTGCTCAGGGATTAAGGTTTAATAAGAACAATTTTACTGCTGTTTCTGCTGGAGATTCCCCATGAAATAATACATTTGTTATGCCAAAGGAATGCACAGTAAGTAGCTCATCTGCATTTACCCAAGCGATTTCACCACTATTTCTGAATCCCCCACTCTCCCAGGTGTATGTGGGTAGAAAGGGAGAAAGAAAAGAGATGTGATTGATCCTTCAGTGTCCATTGGAGTGACCAAGTGAAGTGGCTTAGGAGCCAGCAATATCACTGGGGAAAAGAGAAAAAGAGCCATCGAGCGCATGCTAGAGACCAGTTATATTCTGGTGCTCTTGAAGGAAGACCCCTTTTTTCTTCTGTTTGAAACAGATGGCTCCTCCCATGAGGGCTTTGGTTATACGTCACCACTACCAGATGTCACTGGGAGATTTCAGGCTCTTGTACCTATCAACCAGTACAATTCAAAACTGCTTAAAATGCATAATTTACAATCATGTACACATTAAATAAACAGGTGCAACACACAATTTATTTACCTCATCCCACCTTCCCAAAAATACACATTTCATACTGTTTTTTATTTTTGCCAACACACAATTCAAAGTTTGTTTATATAATATAAACCCAATTGATGATTTTTAAAATCATTGTTGGTGGTAAGAGTCTCCTTTCATAAACGTGCTAGCTCACCAAGAGACTGCTAGAATATTCATTCAGCTGTTCTACTATTGATATTATTCAGCTATGCCACTATTGAGGTTGCTAACCTCTACTTATTGTTACTTAAATATTACAAGAAAATATATATAGAGAGAGAAATGGAGAACTCTTATTTTTTGAAAAAAAAAAAAAAATCAAACACTTGATCACTTATTACACTTGGTTACACTCTGGTGGTTCTTAGTAAAGTCCCAGAATGGAGATGCACACATGTAAGAAGTGTGCTTTTCTTAGTTGTGCTTGTAGCTCAACAGTAATCTGAAATGTGACCCTAGCAGTGTAGTTTGTTTGTGGGGTAGGCGTGACTTTCTAGACTGTTCATATACTCAGCCTTGTACACACAAGCCTGTTTTATAACTTTGTTTGAAGACTGGGTGTGTCTAATGTAGTGGAAATTCACCCATTCAGTGTTAAGTACAGACAAAAACACATTTCAATGCCACATATAAAAGTCTTTTTGATTATCCATTTTTTTAGGTTATTCATATGATTATTTTCTAGCTTTCATTTGAATTACTGAGAATTTATTATCCTTTCCAGTTCATTAAATCACTAAAATTCTCTAGTGGTGCTATAAATAAATATGCCAGACCATGAATTGAGACTAGTTGATAAACACAGCTTTGTCCCTGTAACTGAGTATTGCTCCTAGTTAACCCACATTTCTCTTTGGATCTGTGAATATCTATTCCATTAAATTTTTAGAGTTCTAATGAAGCAAATCTTGCTTTGAGCACATGTGGGAACTTGCATTATGTTGAACTTTAGTATTTCATTTGGACTAGCTGCAAGAGGAATACAGTATTAGAAAACCACATTTGTGCTTGGATGTGTTTGGGAGAGCCTCAGGACACATTTAATAGATGACTAGGTTCTTTACCACTGTACCGCGTATAAACTTGCATCTCAGCTAGAAACAGACTTCAGTTTCAAACCATTCTACAGGACCACTTGCACTCCACAGATGAAATGTAGAGTAATGATTGAGAATCAGGTGTAAGTTAGCTGGTATTGTTAGTTCTTGAGAGATAGCAAGCTACAGCCTTCTGGAATTCTCTCTAATCAGACAATGTAAGGAAAGATGTAATGGGAGAAAGTGCAGCATGGAGAGTCTGGAAATATTAGGAAACCTCCCTTGTGGAATCTTTGCATTGTAAAAGATGGACAGGCTTCTGATAAGGGAGGATTGTGGGGAAGAAAGGACAGCAAGGATGGCAAGAAGCAATGGTCTCATTTGCAGTGCAGGAATAATCTTGTTTGAAAGGTGAGTAAACACAAAGGATGGGTCAAAAAGCACAAGCCAGGTTATGGATCCAAAATGCATTGCAAATCATGTGGCTTCCTCTCTGAGAAAGCAGAGACAAGATTTCTTCTCTTGTTCCTGGGTAGATGCTTTGACTGTACTGGCATGCTAATAGGATGGTAGCAACCATCCTCATTTCACACGGTAGCCTCTTTAAGATGAGCAGCCCAGAAGAGGTGGTTAATATACTTGGCCATATGCCACTAATAACTATCCCTTTTGGTAGTGGTGCATTTTTAGTTTTATGAGCGTGTTACGTTAAGCAAACACTGATAACAACCATTTTTCCTATGCTGAACTCTTAGTGTGGGTTATGGCATCCTTAAAACTGGCCGGTAAAATGCTTATGTGGAGACCTGACTCATGTAAATTTTGATCACCCTTTTCAGAGAGTTTCTGCTTTTCACTGGCCTGGTTCCAGTCATCATCATTATCCTGCATCGGGGTGAATGAGTTCATGTAGCTGTTAACTATGGTGAAATGCGTTTCTTCATGTGTTATTAAAAAAAAAAAATCAGGTGCTTGCTGTTGAGATGCTATTTTTTTTAAAGATTTATTTATTAATACAAGAACTGGGGTACAGGCCAGAGGTGTGGAGGGTGAGAGGATTCACCAGAGACAGAGTGGGGAACAGAACAGGCAGATTGACTGAAATACACTGCTGAGGGGAGCAGTGGGCGAGTCAGGAGAGGTCTGCTGCGCCATGTGGGTAGCTCCCTGGCTGGGGATCGAATTTATCAGCTGCAGTGGCTGCTGATAGCTTCGTAGGTTGTGTCTTAACCTCTTGCACCATCAGGGAGGCTCAGATGCTACCTTTTGAAGATATATTTTGGCTTGACTTATACCTATAATCTACTCATTACAAGTGCACATGTAAATACTGTCTGCCTGTTAGGTGATGCAGAATTGAGGAAACCCTGAATTAAGAACTTATTTCCTTGGGAGGGCTTAACTTTCTAAATGAGACCTTTTTTGAGCATTAGTTAATGAACAATTAAATTACTAATTACAATTACTTCTTAATTAAAAAGATCTTACTGAAAAATTGCAATTGAATTTTTGTTTGAAATACCTTATTTTCTTATTTCTGACACATGTACTCAAGGTAAATATAAACCATCTTGACTTCTATTTCAATTATAACAACTTGAGATACTGAAGCAAAAAGGGAGTACTTTATCAATGCCAAATAATTATTTACTGCAGCAAACGGTGTATTTGCTCGCACCCTGGGAATACCACTTGGTGTTGATATAGTTAAGGTTATGCCAACATTTATAGTGTCCCTTTATATTACTCCCTTCATCACAGCCATGGGGGATTGTATATTTTCAAGCTAATTAAAAGTAGCATAAAATGATTTTTTTTTTTTAGTTTAGTCTTAGAACAGAATTTACTTTGCGTTTTTGTCAGAAACTGGTTTCTGTAATAACCCTCTGTCATTGGCTTCTAATTCTATCAGAATTTTTTGTTAGGCAATCTTTTTGTGACTCAGTTTGGAAATTGTCTTTTTTATTTTCATTTGGTAGTCTTTACTACATTAAGACTTAATAAATGGGGTGTGGAGATGCCATATAACTTCATACGTGTTTATATTTTCCCATAGAACAATTTCTGTCAGTTCGGCAGATCTCTTGTTTTTAGATCTTATATTGTTTATTTAAAGTAACTATTTCATTTCAGTCACACACATTGTAAAAATGAAGGAAGGCATGTCATTCAATAGTAAATAACTGAGGCTTTTGTGGATATGTATCTTATGATGGTCAAAACACAAATTTGATAATTGGTCTTTTCTATGTGGTTATGCTAAAGTAAGAAATGAAAGAATTTTTTTTTTCCATGACCTTGCCATTACCAAACCTGTCCTGTTAATTTTATAGTCATAAAAATTTTAAATCAGCTTTGGAAACAACCCAAATGCCAAAAAATAGATGACTGGATCAAGAAGATGTGGTACATATATACCATGGAATATTACTCAGCATTCAAAAAAGATAAACACATGCAATTTGCAGCAACATGGATGGCGCTGGAAGGGATCATGCTCAGCGAAATAAGCCAGAAAGAAAAAGAAAAATACTGGACAGTCTCACTCATAGCAGGAATCTAGAAAACCTAAATAAGGGAACAGGAAAAAGAATAACTGTAAGAAAGAAAAAATCAAAATCAACAAACAACTATGAACCAGAGACACACTGTGGGGGGGCAGGGAAAGGAGGGCTTGGGGTCAAAATCAGGGGGTTGCAATTGTATGGGGAATATAAAAATAAAAATTTTTTAAAAATTTATTTATTTATTTAAAAAAATTTAAATCTGGGTCTCCCTGGTGGCGTAGGGCTTAAATCTTAGCACAATCACCACCATGGCCTGAGTTCCAATCCAGCCAGGGAGCTAACCCACATACTGTGCAGCCAACCTCCCCTGTCTCTCCCACTGCTTCTCCCCTCAGCAGTGTATTTCAGTTAATCCGCCTGTTCTGCTCCTCGCTCTGTCTCTGGTGAATCCTCTCAACCCTGTACCTCTGACCTATACCCCGTTCTTCTACAAAAACAAGTAAATAAATATATAAAAAATTAAATCTAAAATAATTTATGTCTTTGGGAGTCCAATATTTCTTTCTAAGGGCCCTTGAGTGATTAAGGGCATAGCATACATTTAGATGACCTGTATTTAGGAATTTTTTTTTTTTTTTTATTTTGCAGAACTTTTTCACTAAGAGTTATGGATGTTGGGGAAATGATCTAGCATACTTACCCCACTAATAATCAGGACTGATACAGAATATCTGGAGATTTGATGGTTGTCTGGATTTTCCCATGTGCTCACTAGAAAAGGATAAATTTCCAAGTAGAACAAGTCATTCTTTGCTTAAGTATAGATATAAACAAAGAGAGCCTTTGGGTTTTAAATGATGTGATTCTGAAAATATTTCTTATAACTATCTTCCTATAATATAAAGGAAAAAAATCACCAAAGTAAAAAATTATAATTTTTTTTTTCCTTTGCCCTAAACACAATTTTTTCCTCCTCTAAAGCTAATAAACAATTTTGGAGGAAGCCACTGCAGTGATTGCGTTGTGCATTCTAGCTTTTTTAAATAGGTTTCATATCTCCTCTTGGATCAGAACAGTCCCCCTCTGGACCGTCTCACAAGAGCCCTTTTGAGACCTGATTTTACTTTTCTTTGGATAAAGTCATACATGTAATGAGGTCATTATAATATGGTACTAGTCTCCCTCTAAAACTGACATTTTACTGTAGATGATATTTGTTTGAAAATAATTTTTATGGAGTCACTTAGTTCCAGGTTTAACATAGGTATGACTTAGTTAAGTTCATAAATCTTAATTGATAAGGTATCTTTAAAATACTACCTGAATTAATAGGATTCTACTAATGAGTTTTGTGTATATGGACAGTTGTGTGGCATAAGAAAATGTTAGAAATGCCTTATGTTAAACTGGAACTCTTACCAGTCTGGGAAATGGAAATTCTCTTTCTGGAATTTCCATTTAGTCTTTCTACCATATCATTGGTTGTCATAGTAGCAGTCTCAATTGAGAATTATGATTATATATGACTACTTGATGAGAGCTCAGTTATTCTAATGTAGTTCAATCAGAGTTCTGAGCCACATCATCTTGCCAGGGGAATAAGGAACCAACCTATAGAAGACTTTCCTTTATTTCTGTTCATATATATCTTATTTCCCAGACAATGGGTACCATCAGTTATAAGACATGACCATTATTTTACGTACCAACAAGAAAAGAAAAAAGTCATCTTAATAGTTATTCTTATGAGATGGCATCAATTATAAGATGCAACCCAATTTCAGAAAATAGGGACAGGAGAAAAAAATCTTACAATTGATAAAATATGGCATATATATGTATACATATAATATATATATACACATGCACATAGTTTTAGTTGGGTATTGGCCATAATCATAAAATGTGAAGAAATCTATGTCATTATTTTTGTCAAACATATACAGATTGTTTAATCCTAGAAATCTGGAATTAGAAAAGATAAGAGATTATGTAGTTACCGTTTATACACGTGAGGAAATTTACTGATTATCCAGGGCATGTAAAAATTAGCAGTTGGTTACCTTGTTTACCAAAGTATCTTAAACTTTACCAAAAATCCATAGTAATATTTATTTAAATACATATTTTTAGAGTACCTGTGATAAATTTTATGTCTTTCTATTCGAGATCACTTCATTTAACTTAAAGCGAATAATTTGGGATTTAGACAAGTCGTTCAGTATTCCAAAGCAAGGTACATACAGACACAACTATTATTGTCAAATACCATGTTAAATGCCATATGGAATATTAAAAAGAATCATTGTTCCTCCTTCAGAGATTTGTCAAGTTCTATCTGAGCATTTGTCAAATTTATTTATTTTTTAAAAATTATTTATACAAGCATTGGGTACAGTCAGAAGCGCGGGAGGGTGAGAGAATTCACCAGAGCCAGAGCGGGGAGCAGAGCAGGCAGAAGGACCGAAGTACACTGCTGAGGGGAGCAGCGGGCGGCAGGAGAGGTCTGTGGGCCATGTGGGACCCTCCTCTGGTGGCCGGGGAGCAGCCAGGGATCCAACCGGCACTGCAGAGGCTGCGGGCAGCTTCGCTGCCCAGCGCTCAACAGCTGCGCCACCGGGGAGGCCCTATAGTTCCTTCTTAAAAGAGAAAATATCTCCCTTTAAAATGTCCAGTGAATATTACAGACTGATATTTAGCCAGCCATTCACTATCCAATTTTTTTCTCCTCTTTCAGACTGATTTAAGATAGACAAGTTTTCTTAAAGATAGGTTTTCTTAAATATTTGCATCTGTAAAATTTTAAAAAATACATGATATTTCAACAAAGATGCAGAAGGACCGAAGTACACTGCTGAGGGGAGCAGCGGGCGGCAGGAGAGGTCTGCGCGCCATGTGGGACCCTCCTGGTGGCCGGAGGGCAGCTGGGGATTGAACCGGCGCTGCAGAGGTTGAGGGCAGCTTCGCAACCCAGCGCTCAACCGCTGCGCCATCGGGGAGGCCCTAAATTTAAAGTACAGTTTAAAGTTCACTAGAACTCTTGTGTGGTTAAACAGAGGTGACTGAGCAATACCGTCCACGAACCTCAGTCTTCTCACCTACATTGCCTCCGCTGTTTCTTTTGCTACTGGATTTCATACTGGGTCATTTTGGAGAGACGTCAAATTGAGTTGCTAGGATAGACGCTGTTGGGTAGTTAAAGACTGACTCCTTGCAGCTTTGGGCTCTCTCAGGGGGGATGGTACAGCAGGGGAGCTGCCATCAGGTGGCCTCATGGAGGTGCAAAGTCCAGTGGATTCCCCACTGGGAACATTGGTTCCAGGTGCAGATTTGGGCATTGGGTGGGGCCTGATCACAGTGCACACCAATCTTGATTATTGAGGCTGGCCTGCAAGATCCACAGCAACTTGGGACCTGCTTGACCAGTGGGTGGGGCTGGAGCAAGCCTGCAGATGGGATGAAATGTCAGTAGCTGTGAAGCCTGGAAGATTACAAGGGCAGAGAGCCAGATAAATCTTTGTGTTTTTGGAAGATTGTATCACAAATCTTTCCTGCTTTGAGTACAGTTGCTACTAATAGTGAAAGTTTATCTTTGTAGAATGTTTTTAACTTCTATCAAAGTGCTTTCACAAACTCGTAATCTTGAATTCACAGTAAACCTGAGATTGATGAGCTGGGTATAATTACCCCATTTGGCAAATCAGGTTCACATATACTGAATAACTAGTCTTAAGGTCACCTGTTTCTGATTCTTGCTTTTTCACTATACTGTACTGCCCATTGCTTCACTCCCTGTTTATTTCCAAATTTAGAAAGCACGAAGTCTGTTTTCCAGCAGCTGATGCTATCTTTAGGGATAGCCAACATTTTGTCTCTTTTTTCCCTCCCAAATCATAAGTGTAATGTCTCCATATTGAAGAGGAAAATAAGCAAAAACAAAACACTATTCCATCACAACGTACATGGTTATATTACCCTCTTCTGTTTGGTTCTAGCAATATGTTACTGATAAAAATTGATCTGCATTTTTTTCAGTCCACTTGCCTTATTTAAATCTCAGTTAACCTTATTGCTGTAAGGTTTTATGTAGTTTTTGCTGTAGTTTTATGTAGATGTCTTAGAATAAGCCAAATACAAGTCCAGACAAGGAGACCAGAGTTAGACAAGTTAAACAAGAGTTGCAAGCATTGTTAGTTGTTGACATAGAATTTGCTGGTTTTCTAGCTTTCATTTTGCCTGGAGAACTTCTTTTGTTTTTGAACAGCTTCCTTGTGGCTCTTAATGCTTTTGTATGTACCTTCCTATTATGTTTTTTCTCCATTTCTGTCCAAAAAGTGTCTTTCCAGCATTCTTTCCCACAGTGTGCAAAGTATGGTATGCTCATGGTTTTCATCTCTGTAAATGTTGCACATGTTTTCTTTAAAGTTGGTTGGAAGTATGAAGATAAAAGGTGAAGATGTGATGGGGTAGTTATTGCACATGAAAATTACAGTGAGTTGAACAGACAAAATAGGGCAGGCAGTCAGGAAAACTGCATCCTAGTCCAGACTTTGCCCCACGTCTTAACTGTAGACTTTTTTCACAAATCCTATTGTCTTCTGGATACCTAGCTGCTTTATCTGTAGGATAGAACTGCATTAAATAGTTTCTGGAGTCCCTGTTAGTTCCAAACCTCATTCAGATCCCCAAACTGAATGACTACAAGATTCTATTAAATACAGTGTAACATCTGGCAAACCTTAAGTGGTGAAGAGTATGATCTGAGCAAGCTTAAATTTTGTTAGAAATTTTGTAATTATTGGAGATTGAGTGAAAAAAGTTAAAGATGATTGACTTTCATGGAAATTATAAAAACCATATGAAACCCACTATTATTTAATCTTATAAGCTTGATTGCTAATCTTGCTCACCATTATATGCCCAACACATAATATACTGCAGGATCAGCATATTGCATTTTGAGAATACTTGTATGAAAAATTGATGGGCTTCTTGACCTATTTACCTCATTAGGGCAGATTAACCATGTCTCACAATTGCTCTAAAATTCAGGCAGGAAGTATAGTAACAAGTGATACAGTGCTAGTTGGAAAGATATTTTAGAGGTGAAATGTGACAGTAGATATTAGGGTGATATCCTTTATTACCTTTCAGTACAGTTGATGATTTCCTAGGTAACAGATTCAATAGATGGGGTATTAACTATATTTAATTTTAAGTAGGGGGAAAAGAGGCCAATTTGTGTTTAATGAAATAGACTGTAGAAATGAAAGCAGAGAATAAAGTGATAAGCATATTCTGTATATTCAAATCAACCTTAGACTTTCATAACATTTTATTGGGTTACTGTGAAAGATAGGTAACAATTATGCTTTCTCTTTTTTCCAGAAAAAAGAAACAACACATTTCTAATTTTTGTGAAATTTGAGGGGTTTCATTGTCTCCATTAAATAGATGTAGCCTTGCCTTCTTCCTCACCTGGTATCCCTTAGGTCCAAATTCTTGAGAGAAAAAAGTCCTGGGATGCTAAACATTAAAAAGCCCTTGGAAAAAATCTAGACCAGTGTTACCTAAAGTGGTCATGAAATCAATGGAGTAAATCAAGACCAACATTAAGAAGAAAAAAAAGAAAAAAGAATAAGAGTGTATTTTAGCATGCCAAAAGTTTTATTCTGTGCACTTTTTCCATGTTTGTATGTGTGAGTGTTTATGTATGTTAGAGTAGTGAATCAAAATATAAAATGCATTTCTCACTGAATTGAGAGTAAAATAAATTTCAGAAATATTCATCTGTTCCCAATGAACCTCTTCATTTTGTAGCTGAGAAAACTGAGGTCCTCAAAGGCAAAATGCTTTATTTAAACACACCCCCATTCCACTCCCATAGACTTAGGTATCCTGGCCAAGACTGAACCAGATTACTTGTTAGCTGATTTTACTGTGCCACAGTGCCAGTTTTTTAGATAGAATTTTGAAGTAGATTATTTAAAAATACTAAGTAGTTCATCTAGGTCACACTTGGCATTTTTTTAACCCTTTATTTTTCCCACTAAAATTATCTGTCCTCATTCTTTTAAAACAGTCTGGACTTGAGCCTTTTTTCCTCGAGAATTGAAACATATCTCAAGGCTTCTTAATTGCCTCCATATACCTGAATCCTAGAATTTTCACATTTAGGTAGAATTTTTCACATTTAGGGCCTAATCTGAAAAGTTCAGGATACAACTTGAGGCTTTTAGGTTTTATGTCCAAACTAAATAAGATTACTTTGAATTATTTGCCTATTCATTTGATAATGGATTGCAAAATGTAACACCAGGGGTCAACACTAGATTGTTAGTACTCTGTAACATTCCTTATTTTTATGAGAGTTTTTCCAGATATGAATGACATACAATCACTTGGTAGATATTGTTAAAAGGCAGATTCTGAATCTGACTGAGATTATGGGTTTCAGACTCCCAGGAGATGCTGTTGCTGCTGCTTGTGCCACTTGCAGTAGCAAGGACCTTCATTACCTGCTTTTTTACCATGGTGAGGGGAAGGTAGCTCCATTGTCTTGATTTTTCATGCTTTTCAAATTGACTACAAAAATTAAAATGTCTTTTTAAAATTTGGATTACTTTCTATAGGAAGAACATGTCTTTATGACAGCCCTGTTGTTCATCCCCACATCCATGATTGTTAATGCAAGACTATTCTAGTTTATTGTGATTTAGTGCAACTTCATTTAGCTAGTATTTTCAAGTTTTCATACAAAAATTGATTTTCCAAATAACTGAAATCTTTAATTTTGAGAAGAACATTATCTAAAATATATAATTTTCTTTTTTAAACTGTTATGTGCACAGTATTTACTTTTTCATTGTAGTGGTGTAAGAGCAATGTTTTTGGAGGCTTTCTTGAAGAGTGTTGCACTATGAAATAAAAGAAAACCACAAAAACTTCTACGTTGTGTCAGCTTTTTATGTTTTTTCTAGTATGTCTTTCCACCTGCCAGTTACAGTATGACTCCCTCAAAGCACCTCTTTCTTTTTACATTCGAATTGATCACTTCTGACCAGAAGAGCATATAGAGCCAGGTACTAGGTTTATTAGAAATAAATCTGGGATTAACTCCAGTCAGAAGGACCTCCCTGTCATGGGACTTTCCTAGGAATGTACTGGTCAGGAAGCACAGTACTAGTTGAACAGGAGAGAAACCCTTCTTTTAATTGTATTCTAAATAGTTAAACACATTTGTTTCTTCTTGCCTTTCTCTGTGTGCTTTTAAAGCAGTCTCTCGATCTTTCCCTCTAACATTGTGTGTTAAAGTGTTTGAAGACAGTTTGTTTTTTCATTTAACTTTTATTTATTTATTTTTTAATGGAGGTAGTTGGTTAAAAACACTGTCTATGGTTTAAGGGGTATAAATTCTCATGTCTTCAAATGTATGTTACCACAGCATGCCTACCACCCAGTCCCCGATAATCCTCCACCTGAAGGCAGTTTGAAGTTGTGTATGTGTGACTGGTGGTAGCCCTGTGATTGGGAATGTCTCCATTGTAATAAATAAGCAGCCCTGCCTGCAGGGTCCATCCAAAATGGGGACAATAACCTTGTGCTAAAGACTCTGGTTCTCTTACACAGTCTGTATTGTAGTGGCTTTGTAAACAGTATAATAATGGCAATAAGGAAGATATTCCTTGGTTTGACTTAGTAACTTTGGGTCCCAGGGAGTTTAGAGTCTGATTTTTGAGGTGTTGACTTTAGAAGATGATTAGCTCTAATAATAAGTATAGCTCTGTTTTGTTGATCCCTTACTCTGTCAGCTCTCATTATTCAGTGGATGTTATGCAACAAGCAAGGTTGTTTTCAGGAGGGTGCATTAGGAGGGGGTAGCAAATGGCTGCCACACTTCGAACAAATGAGAGTGATCCAAATAGATAGAGATGAGATTAAATCTCCTCATTAGTCCCTCTTTAGAAATAAATAAGCATATGTGGAAACTATAGCAGGTGTTTCTGTTTTTTCTTATTCAAAGCTGGAAATGTTTGATGGATTCACAACTTTGAGAACCACTTAGTATTTCCTCTGATCCAAAGCAGAGAGAACCTGTTTGTAGTTTTAACTACTCCGTACCAGAACATTTGACATTTTGGATAGTCTTATTAGTTTCATGTTGGAAGTCATGGATTATAGTCTTTAAAATTATGACAAGGCTGAATGTAGCTGAAACATTTAGCTTGGATCTTGAGATCCTAAACAAGGCCTCCTCTGACTTTTTTTTAAAGGGAATTACAACCTTTAAACACTGATTACCAGATCTGTTTCATTTGAATTTTATTTGTACATCTAGAATTTGTCTTTGTTTCGGTGCAACTAAGCCTACTGGTATAATCTTAGTCTAATTAACAGTACTTTGTGGTCTGGAACTCCTGTCAAAGATCATTAAAAGAGCTAGAAAGCATTGGAAGGTAAATGAACACATGGCCTCATCTCTCTTATTTGCACTAGACTATAACTTGTGTTCAAAGAGACTGGGAAAAAAAAAGAAAAAAAAACGTTTGTTTCTTCCCATTAAGCTATAGCTATTTAATATGGTTTTGTTGTTAATATCTCTTTTAAATGGTAGAATGGAGGATTTTGTTTGAAGTATTTAAAAGGAAATGCTGCTGGGGTACAGATTTCACTCGAAATAGTAGAATCAGCCCCTACTCTTTGTTAACTGATAACTGCTCGTTTTACTGGGGAAATAAAAATGAACATGTATTGGAGAAAATCTGTGAGCATAAATGTATCCCTTCCTGTTTGCAAATATATTTCATAGGTTGTTTATCTTATTTAAATATACAGTAATACAGTAGACAAGAGAATGCAACTGCTGTTCCTTTAACATCAGAACTGTGCACGTTACAATAGGTGTCACTGTTTTGCTTGGTCCAATCATGATTGGTGACTTCAGCTATTGGCTCCGAGCACAGGCTGTCTGACTCCATCTGCAGGGCTGTAATACCTACTCTCCCCGATCCATTCACCACACAACTTCAGCAGGCTGAACAGACTCTCGCAGCTCCAGCACATCTTGCTAACCTAATTCAGAAAACAAGTGCTACGGCTCTCTGCCTGTCATCTTTGCTCAGTGTAGCGTTTTCGGCTTATCTAGGAAACTGGGTTATTTTTATGAGCAAATAAGAGAAACAGGAATCATGATGGGGATGTATTTAACAGACCCAGTCCTGGATAAAACTTAAAGCCAGTTTCTATTCAACATAGTGAAAAGGTCACCTTGCCTGACTGAGGAAAGAAGCAAAATATCAGCTTGCTGGTTTCTGTTAACACCTTTAGCTTGCGCTAACCTCTCTTGCTTGATGTTCGTACCAATTTGGGATATCTGGTTATAAAGAAAGACATACTGTACTCATGGTAGATGACAAGGAAAAGAACATGAAATGTCTCACCTTCTTCTTGATGCTTCCAGAGACGGTAAAGAACAGGTCTAAGAAAAACTCGAAAAAAACAAGCAGCAGCAGCAACAACAGCAGCAGCAGCAGCAACAGCAACAGCAGCAGCAACAGCAGCAGCAGCAGCAGCAACAGCAGCAGCAACAGCAGCAGCAGCAGCAGCAGCAGCAGCAAGTTACCCCCAGTTTGTTATGAAATAATTACCTTGAAGACTAAAAAGAAGAAGAAGATGGCTGCTGATATTTTCCCCCGTAAAAAACCAGCCAACTCCAGCAGCACCACTGTCCAGCAGTACCACCAGCAGAACCTGAGTAACAACAACCTTATTCCAGCTCCTAACTGGCAGGGTCTTTACCCCACCATTAGAGAAAGGTAAGTGCTGGACCAGCATGTTTACTTTAAAAGTTTTCCTGTGTTGAAGTTTCAGCTTTTGCACAACCTGTAATGTATTTTAATGTAAATCTGTGTTTCCTCTTTTCCCAGAAGCTTTATTGGTAATGGAAAACTGTCTTGTATCTTTTCCAAAACAGTACAGCTGTTTTCCTCTTAGATAAAAATGTTTTTGCAAGCTGTAACATTTAAGTGACAGGGTTGTGTCTGTGAGCCATAGAAGATAGAAAGCTTTTATTTGTCTTTAGCCTAAAGAAAAGTTTGGATAACTTTTTTTTTTTTTAAACTTTAGTTACTTCCCATGTGTTTGCAATGATTACAAGCACAGTTGTTTAATTGGAATCTTTAGTTGTAGTTTTACCCTGAAGTTAAACTGTTGCTTAGCTTTTGAATCTTTGTGGGGTTTTTTATGTTGGGAGGGAGGCATTAAAAATGTTGGCTGCTGTGGATTAATGAATTGCCTCTGTTTATAGAAATGCGGTGATGTTCAATAATGATTTGATGGCAGATGTACACTTTGTGGTTGGGCCACCAGGTGGGACTCAGCGGTTGCCAGGACACAAAGTAAGCAACAGCTGCATTACCGGTTTAGTCCTGAGATTTACAAAGAGGGACCCTCTCAGTAAGCCTGGAACTTGGGGTGGGCAGCTTGCCGATGGCAAGCAGTGCATGTTTCACCGGATCATCGAGAAAGCATAGCCTCGCCAAAGAGCCTGGGCCACACTAATTTTTTTTCTTTGTTTCCTTCTACCCTGCTTTATATGCCACACACAAACGTGCCCTCTTAACTCTCCAGTGACAGAAAGTTGTGATAGGTTAGGAAAGTCATATGTTGTTAATGTTTCTAAAAATGAGTTAGATAGCCTTTATTTTCTTTATTTTGTAATGAGAGAATTTACACATTAATTAGGAGCACAGAGACTGGTTTCCTTGAACATCTACCTTATACTTTACGATAAGATAATGGGGACAATGGCTTTTTCAAAAAAGGTTTAGGTGTTCTATGTTTACCAAACCTGATTGCTTAGAGTTGCTTTTCTAGACTGATTTGCTGAAAATGCTTTCAATTTAGTGCATGAAATAAGATTTCCCTTTCTCCACAGTATGTTTTAGCTGTTGGGAGCTCTGTGTTCCATGCAATGTTTTACGGAGAACTTGCTGAGGACAAAGATGAAATTCGTATACCAGATGTCGAACCTGCTGCTTTTCTTGCTATGCTGAAGTAAGCATCATTCCTATGTTTAGAAAGAGTTTGTTTATGCTGTATTTCTACTCTGCTGCTTGCACAGTTAAATACCAGTTCTATGTAACAGAAAAGGGAGACTGGTGAAGAAAGAGGGTGCTGCTTACCTTAGAAATGTTTCTGGAGAAAACTACTGTGGATCTTTCAGTGGAAGCTTGTGAAATGATGAGCGAATTTATAATCACACTTTGGCATGGGATTTGGGGGCAAGTGGCATGTATAGTGATTGGATTTTTAAAGACCAACAATTAAAGAAAAATAACTGTGTGATGTAGGCATTATCTAATAGAGTGTGCTCTTTCTGAAAGCTTGTATCTGAAGAAGCCTTCAAAGACATTGTTTTTTGGCTTCATAATTCCAGAAATCATACACCTCGTTTAAATATAACTAGTTAAGGGATTTCTAAGTTATCTAGGAGTTATTGTCTCCTATCAGCAAATGTAAAACTTGTTATCCATTGAAATCGTGTGATCTTTATGCACATGTACTTATGCTTGCTCTTATGTAAAATCAGATACCATTTCTCAAGAATAAGAAGCATTTGAGTTTGATAGAAGAGAAATTTTTGAAAGATATGAAGTTTTCTTATAGTTTTATTAGGACTTGTACAAGAAAACTCTAAACTGGTAATAAAAAAGGTAAAGCTATAAGATACACATAAAAAGTTTTATATCTTGTGGCTCTTTTTCAAAATTCAATACATGTTAAGCAGATAAATAAAATCTTCTTTGACGTGTGTTGCTGCTAATCAGTGTGCTAGTTTACCATGTCATTAAAATCCAATGAGTATTCTGCATAATATTTATATGATTTGTATTAATCCTATTGTAGCACATCCAGAGTATATCAGAGTTCAAGGTTATTTGCTGCTATAAGGATTTCAGTTCACTGGGATAAATACAGTGTTTGTTGAAAATACTATTCATTGGGCCAACAAGTTGGAGAGTTAATCCCACAAATGATTAAATTGTTGATATATGTTGTCTGCTGCCTACTGAAAAATAAACACTGTAGTTAGCTTGGTACTTATATGTATTTAATTCTTTATGTGTATTAAAGTTTTAAAATCTAAATGCTGCTGACTGGAACGTCTACAGTGGATGATAGGGATATAAAAGCAAGCGAAAATGTGAAGTATCAAAATCCAAACTTTTAGCCAACCTATGCTTTTTGTGACCTTTGTCATCTTAGAGATTGCCGAAACCAATTTTACCTGCAAGAGTTTTTGTTTTGTTTTATTTTTACAGTGAAGTCAGCTTTTATATTTGACATTGTTATCTATTGCAGAGGAGACTGCTAACACTGGTTCAGCATTTTGGCTTCACTGCAATCTAGTCCAATGTTGTGTCATTCCTGATATATGTATAATTAGGAAACATGCCTAAGAATCACAGACTTATGTTTCACTTAAGACCAAAGTCATTTGATTTGCCATCTGACAGGTGTCTTTTCACACAAATGGGTTGCTTAGAACATATCTTGATACAACTTTTTAAAATTTCACTGGCAGTCCACATAAAGTGATAGGACTCAGAAGCGTAGTAAGTAAACGTCCTTAGTTGTGACCTTTGTCACAACTGTCGTGCCATAGTTGATTGATGTTATCAATGATTGCCTGGGATAGTGGAACCCAGGCTTTCCTTACTCCAGCATTGTGGGTGAGCAACCAGTTTTCCTGACAAGGGGAGAACAGTTTTAGGGTAAGAGCTACAAGGTATTGACCATGTTCCAGAATCCACCATCTTCCTGGCTCTTAGGTCAGAGCGTCACACAGCTTGCAGGCTGTTTTGTTAAACAGTCTTGCCAGTGGTGACTAACTTATCCTACCAGAGAAGAGAAGGGACTTCCTGAGAGCAAAAATGCAGGTTCCACTTGTGAGTGGAGGCATTTTTCTCACTGCCATCCTTATAGTTGTGTACTTTTTCACAGAATCCACTCCTAATTTGTTGTGTTGTTGAGAAAAACTTCACAGCAATAGCTCACTATTTCAGCTAGAAAAGTATTAAAAATAAAGTGTTAACAGTATGTATATTTCACCTATATGTGGTTCTCACTGATCGTCTTTTAGTCATCCACTGAGATCTGAAAGAAGTAGGAGCAGCAGATGATTTCTACCTTTACATACCATTTTGGAAGACTGTCACCATCCCCTAAACAGCAAAGAAGTGTTTTACCCCCTGAAACAGGAACATAGGAACATGTCACAGAAGCACACACATAGTGCATATGTAAAGACTTTCTTTGTCATTTAATTAAATGTATCTGGAAATAATATACTTGTTAATTCTGAAGCAGGAGGAATCCATAGAGAAAAAGAAAGAAATTGGAACAAAAGGAGCCAGATACAAAACCTTTGTTGGATTATGTGTAAAATAAACTGTTAACTAAAAAAGAGTGTCCACGTTCATGTTTGAAAATACATTGAAATTGTATTGAAATTATTTACTAGTAGGTTTTATTTTGTGTTTAGGAATTGCTAACATTGAAGACATTTGTTTCTATCTGAGCAGAAAAAATTTTAAGTAAAATTACATACCTCCTAAAACATAGGAGGATTATTTTTTAAGTGTAGACTATGTGATAGAATTTTGCTGTTTTCTCTAATACTGACAGTCTGATAATACAGTTCTTTTTCAGACTGTTCCAGTGTCTTCTGTTGTTTTTTTTTTAAGAAGCCACTGAATGCAGCTTATAAAAGAGAGACTAGACTAACACCAAGTTAATGTCTTTAATTATACAAACTTATTACTGAATTGGAATTTTAATAATTTATGAATATATTTCATGTTTCTTTAATCCTTAATCATTTTTGTAATAAATGTCACATAGGGTGGTTTTCTTGGAACTAACTTGACAGTAGTTGCATCTTTTCTTGCTGGACATGCTCATTTTGTGAAATTTCATTTACATGCTTTGTGCTTTCTTTCAGATACATCTATTGTGATGAAATTGACTTGGCTGCTGACACAGTGCTGGCCACTCTTTATGCTGCCAAAAAGTACATTGTTCCTCACCTCGCCAGAGCCTGCGTTAATTTCCTGGAGACCAGCCTGAGCGCCAAGAACGCCTGTGTGCTCCTCTCTCAGAGCTGCCTGTTTGAGGAGCCTGACCTGACGCAGCGGTGCTGGGAGGTGATAGATGCTCAGGCTGAGTTAGCACTCAAGTCTGAGGGATTCTGCGATATCGACTTCCAGACACTGGAAAGTATCCTCCGCAGGGAAACTCTGAATGCCAAAGAAATTGTGGTTTTTGAGGCAGCTCTCAACTGGGCTGAAGTAGAATGCCAGCGACAAGACCTCGCTTTGAGCATTGAAAATAAACGCAAGGTCCTCGGAAAGGCACTTTACCTGATCCGCATACCCACTATGGCCCTGGATGATTTTGCAAATGGTGCTGCACAGTCTGGAGTTTTAACTCTCAATGAGACCAATGACATCTTCCTCTGGTACACTGCTGCCAAAAAGCCTGAGTTGCAGTTTGTGAGCAAAGCTCGAAAGGGCCTTGTCCCGCAGCGCTGTCACCGGTTCCAGTCCTGTGCCTATCGGAGCAACCAATGGCGCTATCGAGGCCGCTGTGATAGCATTCAGTTTGCAGTTGACAAGAGAGTGTTCATTGCCGGCTTTGGGCTGTATGGCTCCAGCTGCGGCTCTGCAGAGTACAGCGCCAAGATTGAACTCAAGCGGCAGGGTGTTGTCCTGGGGCAGAACTTGAGCAAATACTTCTCAGATGGCTCCAGCAGTACCTTCCCTGTGTGGTTTGAATACCCGGTGCAGATTGAGCCAGACACCTTCTACACAGCCAGCGTGATACTGGATGGCAATGAACTCAGTTATTTCGGACAAGAAGGCATGACGGAAGTTCAGTGTGGCAAAGTGACTGTCCAATTTCAGTGCTCCTCGGATAGCACCAATGGCACCGGGGTGCAGGGGGGGCAGATCCCTGAACTTATATTTTATGCTTGAAAATAGTGTGAGCTCTGGGGTGTTACCTCTGGTTCCTACTTGCTTGATGCTTAGCTCATCTGCAGATATGTGATCAGTGCAGGTAATTTGTAATGATTAAAGCTGTAGGCAGTTTCTAACTTCTCTGAACCTTTTAATTATGTACAGGCAAAAATGCAGCATTCAGCTTTTAACTATATGCTTAAAAGAGCCAAGTTCTTGTTAAGGCTTTGTGGTTTTTAGAGTTGCGTCTGTGTACCTGGGGAGATTTGTGTTCTTTTCTAACCCTACTGACCTCCCAGTTGTGTCCCTCTTAAGAGAGCTTTTGGATCACCTCAAATTTCCATTACTGCTTCATTTCAACAAACCAAAATAGTCCAAAATAATAATGGCAAGTTATTTTTAAATGGGATTCCTTTACCTCCCTCCACCCCAAAAAACAGTTAAACCTCAGTGTACCTTTTTTTTTTTTAAAGACAAATGTTACTCTTTTTTTTTTTTTAAAGGATTTATTTATTTATACCAGCACTGGGGTACAGGCCAGAGGTGCAGGAGTGTGAGAGGAGTCACCAGAGACAGAACAGGGAGCAGAACAGGCAGAAGGACCGAAGTACACTGCTGAGGGGAGCAGCCGGTGAGACAGGAGAGATCTGCCTCGCCATGTGGGAATCTCCCTGGCCGGCCGGGAATTGAACCAGCGTTGCAGAGGCTGAGGACAGCTTCACAGCACTGCGCCACCAGGGAGGCCCCTCAGTGTACAATTTTGAAAGAAGTTTTGCTTTGTAATAAGTAACAATTTAGAAAGACAGTAGTCATGTTTAGCTCTTTTTCTTTTCTTTTAAATATATTATTTCAAGCATTGCTTTTTCTTAAATGCTAAATTCATAAGACTGTGATATTTTAGGCACTGAAGAGTGTCAGTATAAAATTGGAAGATAAGAAAAATGAATATTAAGGCCATGACTTCTGCTCTAGGCAGTTTCATTACCTTTTAGTTTAGAAAGTGAAATATATGCAGTACAGGCATTTCTTTTAGAAATAACTAAACTCTATTGTTGTTAAAAAAATTGCAGGCCTATTAATTTAAAATAATTTTTAAAGGAAACCTAAAGAATTCCAAACTATAATACTTTAATTAATAGAATATTAGAGTACACAGTTTGAAAAAAGTTAAACTCTTTTCTCCCCACTTGCTTGTAATCCTTACCATTTGCTTATTTTTATAAGTTGTGTTGTATAGAATTTTATCCCCTTTCCCATTAAAAGAGGACCAAACAATTCCTTAGATGAATGGAATAACAATTAGTTTTGTAGCACTAAATGTTAATATGATACTTATAGTCATTATTTTTTTTTTAATCTGAAATATACTTTACCTGATCTACTTTGACCACATACTAGCTTCTTACTTATAATTCTGTCCTATTCCTGGACTGCTAGAATCTGGCCTTTGTCCATCTTAAAGTGCCAATATATGCCTGCAGGGTTTAAAAAAAATTGGTCTGCAGTGTCACCCCTTGGTTATACCTAATATTTACTGCATCACCATCACATCCAGCTCTCATGTCCATGCATAATGGAAACAAAGGAGGGAAACACTTATCCAAAAAATTCTCCTTCAGTGATGGCTTGTGATAGTTCAGTGCCGTGACCCTGGTGGTGTCCAGTGCATTCACTTCCAGTTGAAGTATCCATGTGTTTCTGGGCAGCTTCTCTGCTCAGTGTGCTCCTGAGTTGGCTTCCCCTGCCACCCAGAGTGTGGTCCCTGGCCATCTCCTTCTCCTGCTCAGCGAGCCCAATGCTGGCTTGTCTCGAGGCAGGGGTTAGTCCTGGGGTGGGTGTATGTGGGCATCCATGCACGTGCAAGTGCGTTTGCCAACTCAGGAATGGTCTCCTCTCTGCTTGGCCAGTGGGAGGTGGGGCATGAATGGTCCCCCTGCTGGCCCCAGCAAGGCCCTAGTGTGACTGCCCTTCTCTTATTCACTGTGCTTCTGGGCTACTTCTTCCCTGAAACGTGGGCTTTGTTGCCTTTGGCCAGCTTCCCTGATGGAGGAGAACACTGGATTATAAGGAATGTTTCAATTACTTTGCCATTACCTATGTCTGTTAGCATAGATCATCAAAAGCTGTTACTGGTGACGATTAATGAGTCCTCCCAGGACAACTTTCTGAAATTGTCTAGCAATTATTTCTTATTAGAGAGATGACAGATAGTAGTTTTGGCAAAGCATCAATTAAATATGGAGCATTTTCAATAAAAAAAAATACTTCAGAAAGGATTTTGTTTTAAAATTAAGGTTAAACATTTCAGTAATTCATAGCTACCACGCAAACTGGTAAACTAGCTACCTGATTAGAAGGCACTCATTTTTAAGCCAGAGGAGAAGAAACCTGATTTAACGTTCATTCCATCATGTCAGATTGTTAACGTAGGGTGCGTGTGACAACCTTGAAGTCATGATTGTTCATCCCAAAACACTCACCATTAGTGCTCTGGTGGTGGCTGCCCTCCGTGTGGCTAGGGAGCAGCTGGCAGAAAGCTGCCTGACATCCTTTGCACTGGGTGTAGGAGAACTCAATTTTATGTTAACTACTACTGCTTAAAAAAACAATACATTCGTGTCCAATTGGCTGGTACTGAGAGCTGTGGGTCAAATTTGAAAATTATGTTTAGAATAAGAATTTTTCATTTTAAGCCTTACTCTTTCTTCGGCATTTTCGACATGGAATGAAAGCTAGTGTGCTTCCTTTATTTCCTTTGGTAATCTCAAATTCTGTAGCTTTTAAAATTGTTCTGACAAGGCAGGCAACTTGTGTATAAACACAACTTTATTAAACAGAATACTCTGTAGATGCTTTTCCCAATGTATCTGGCAGTCTTCATTGTTGTTCTTACTGGGGATAAAATGGGGGCTAGGCTAGCAGTTCTAATGTAACATTCTTTAAGCATACCTTAATATAGTATTTAAGTAAATGGTCTAATTTCTACACAATTATTGCACTGAACTGTCTTTTTTTTTTTAAGGTGTTTAAATAAGCTTGGCTAATTCAAGACACTAGCCACTTGTGCATCAGAGTGCTTGAATTTAATAGCTGACAGCATTATTTATGAAGGAAAAATATATAAATATGAAGTACCTCATGTTGAATGTTATTGTACTGTATTTTTAATGTAACAGTGCAGATCTTGTTAGACACATGAATGTGTATAATCATGTTAAATGCAAATAAAAATAAAACTGGTTCATAGCCTTGTTTTCCTTAGCATTTTTGTAGGTCCCTTGAAATAATAAAAAATACGTTCTGGCACTTTTGGTGCTGCTACATTTTACAGAAGCATTTGTAAATGGTGGTTTCCCAGAAGCATTTGTTTGCTTAGTACTCACATATCTGTGATCCCTGAAGAAGTAAAAATTTGAGGCAAAAGCACAAGAAAACAATAAATATCTTAATTATATTACTGAAAGCCTGACTGTTAAATTAATGAGAAGGAATGAATGGATGAGTTTATATTCCGTCATGGAATTTGTGGTTGGCTGCTGTTCTGATGCTATAGTTGCTTGTATGTCTGTGGATCTGGCTGTGCTAGGGATGTTGCTATTCAATCACATGTAGCTTCAGATATGATCAATGTTACTTGTTCCTGTTGTGTTCAGTAGTGGAAGTCTAGGAATAAATAAATGCCACAAGAGGATTTTATTTTATTTTAAAGATTTATTTATGCATCCTAGAACTGAGGTGCAGGCCAGAGGTATAGAGGGTGAGAAGATCCCAGAGACAGAGTGGGGAACAGAACAGGCGGATTGACTGAAACATACTGCTGAGGGGAGCAGCAGGCAAGACAGGAGAGGTCTGCCGTGCCATGTGGGTAACCGCTATCCCTGGCCGGAGATCGAACTTGAGCTGCAGTGGCTGAGGATAGCTTCATAGCGCTGCATCTCAACCTTCCATGCCACCAGGGAGGCCCCGCCACATGAGGATTTAAATACAATTTTTATTTACTCAATGATTAATACTTCCCCATAGCAGGTCCATATATACACAGGTGTGCACAGTTATATACACATGTACATACATTTTTTTTTCCTTTGCAGCTTTCTGTTGTTTTTATGCTAGAATTTATTGTGAAACCCTGTGTATTTACTTTAACTTCATCTGCTCTGGGTTTGCTTTCTATAGCATACCTGCTCAAAGGATTTTTGGAATTATTTCAAAGAATAAGGGAACTGGAAATGCCCATTCACAACAGCTTAATTACAGATAAAACCTGAATTGCAAAGGTCTTTAATCCAGGAGAATCTTAGCCATTATCTCTTTTCTGTTGCTACTTAAACTTAATCCCCACATGTTTGTTTTCATTATCCTGGGACAAATGGAAATCTCTTTTGTTGGGACTCAGGATCAACATGCCACTGAAATTATACTTTTCTCAGTTGACTCTTTGGCTTGCCTGCTAAAGCCATAGACTTAAACTGGGGGGAAAAAAACAGGAAGTAGGAAAGTATTCCTGAGGGACTAAATGGTATAAAATTTAGAGGGTGAAACAAGCAAGTGCCTGGAAACCTGTGGTTATCTTAGAGTGTTCTTCAGAAGAGCTTTGTGTGCCTTGAAGATGTTTTAGTGGGAAAGTGACTCCACTTGATTTCTACTTAATACATTTTAACAATTTTTTTTCTGAGCCACTTAAAATTATTGGCCAACAAGCCTTTGTTCAACATTTCATATTGTCTGACACCTTTTAGAATACATCATACAATAAAACTAAAGTGAAAAATGGGGATAAATGAAAAAAAAAAAGTGTTTTCCTCATTTGTTTCCAAGATCTGTGTAAGCACTGGTGAGAAGTTTCTCAACCAAGAAATCAGTTAGAGGAGATGAAAATATTTATTTATTTTTATTTGTTTTTTATTTTTGGTTTTCAAATTTTACATATTTTACATCATTTTTCATTTTTGTACAATGTATGCATTTTCATCTTGGTTATAGTCCCCATATAATTCCCACTATCCTTGTTTTGATCCCACTCCCTTCTCCCCCTCCCCCCATAGTGTGTGTCTGGTTTATAGTTGCTTGTTTTGATTTTGATTTTTACTTCATTATAATTAGTCTTTTGAGATGAAAATATTTCTAAGAGGTGATGAGGGTTGGCCTTCTCACACACCATGCAGTGTAGCCATAGCACCTGTACACCCATCTCTGAAGAAGCACTGGATACATGTTCTTAACTTGGGCATTTCCCCTCTTTTGCCTCTTCTGAGCCTGTTTTTTTTTTTTTTAAAGATTTATTTATACATACATACATACATACATACATACATACATACATACATACAAGCACTGAGTACAGTCAGAAGCGTGGGAGGGTGAGAGAATTCACCAGAGCGGGGAGCAGAAGGACCAAAGTACACTGCTGAGGGGAGCAGCAGGCGGCAGGAGAGGTCTGCGTGCCATGTGGGACCCTCCTCTGGTGGGACCCTCCTCTCGTGGCCGGGGAGCATCCGGGGATTGAACCGCCGCCGCAGAGGCTGCAGGCAGCTTTGCAACCCAGCGCTCAACTGCTGTGCCACCAGGGAGGCCCATTATGAACCTGTTTTGAGGGAAGACAGTAGGGAAGGTGTAATTCTCACTTACATGGACCCTAGCTATCCTCATACAATGTTTTCTCTTTGTCTGTTTACTCATGTCGATCTGATAGCAATTTTACTAGCAGATGCTGCTATTTTATATTCGATCATCTACAAAGTTCCTAACCTCAAGATCTGTAGATAAACAAGACACCCACTCTTGGTCAAACTTTGTTAGGGACATAATTAGTTATCTATTAAACTACTAACACCTAAACATTAGTTTACTTCTGATTTTTCTTTCACTTGTTTTAGGTCTAAGTGATAAGGAACTCTATGATCGACGTCAAGGATGATGTGCCTTACTCCATGTAACAGTATAGAAAATTTCTTCGAAGTTAAGACATGCTTCTTGTTTTCATGACTGATGAATAGTTTATGTTTAATATACTGCCTTTATATCACTTTATCTTAGAGAAATAATATTAGACCAGAAAATTTTAAAAATAAGTCACAAGACCTTGTTAATTTTAACATGATATGCTACAGCAGATCTTTATGAGAAGCATATAGCATAAGAAATTGTGAGATATCTGGAAAGTCTATGAAATAATATTTTGATATGTAGCGTTTTTTACTCTGTCTATACAACATGCGTTTTCCTTCCTAAACTATTATATTCAGAAGAAAGATAATGACTATTTAGAGAAGCTGCAAATCTTTCAAAAGCTTGAAGCAGAGGGTACCACCTTCTGCTATACAGGATACATAAAAATGTACTTTTGAGAGACATTCTATGTATCTAAGAGAAGTTTCATTTTGTGCTTGTTTCAACCAGCTCTAAGCTTTAAATTATTTTAGCATTTCTTGTAATGGTGCTGAATCAAACACTTTAGTGCACCTAAGCCTTAGCCAATCAAAATTAAAGAAAAACTCCAATTCTAAGAATACTTGTAGGTGTTTATGGACTCAATATTTAGTGTTTCCCGGCAATTTTCGCTCCCCAGAAAAAAACATAAGATTTAATGAATCATTCAGACAATCAACCCAATGTTCATTCATGCACTGACCATTTATTGATCCTTTACTTCATCCCAGGCAGTAAGAGAGGTGCCAGGGTAAGCCTTGGGCAAGGGGCGGGGGAGTCAGATGTGGTATGTGTGCTCAGGAGCTAATGGCCCCCTACAGTGAGTTCTGCTGTTAGCTCACAAAAAGATCCTGGATTTCTGGCACCCACCCCCAGAAATTTTGATCTCGTATATCTTGGATGGGGCCTGAGAAATTGTATATCAAAGGCTTTCCACATAATGCTGAAACTGTCTTCTGCAGATGACACTCAGAATACTAACCTAAGGGATGGGTTGCTGGGGAGCGGTCTCTGCAGGACTGAATCAGGAGTGCTAAGGGCTGCTGGAGAAGCTATTACAGAGGACTGTTGAGGTCAGCCCCAGGGTTGAACAGTGCTTTTCCCAGAAGAAATGACACTCCAGCTGGGTTTTGAAGAACTGTTAGAATTATCTAGTGAGGCTTGGTCATGTGGAAGTTGAGGGAGGCATGAAGGGAAGTCCAGAAAGAAAAAAGCAGGGGTGATAGAATGGCGACCAGCTCCGTATGAATCCAGAATAGGATACATGTGGAAAACCCAGGCACTGTGTGAGCCTGGAATGGAGTGGGATGAGAACTGGGCAGGAACTTAAAGTATTTTGTGTGTTAGGCTCAATTATTGGCTTTCAGGCACAGAATGGGGCAGGGGTGTTGAAGAAATTTGAAGTCATGAAACAACAGTTTTGTGTTTTAGGGACAACTTTGTGAACTCTGGGAAAGAAAGACTGGAGGCAGGAGGAGCATACAGGGCTGTGAATAAAGCACATAAAGACCAAAGGAGATCAGGGGTGAAGATTCTAGAAATGTGGAGGGAAGATCCCAGACTACAGTGGTTGTAACATCTACCTTGAAGGGACTTGCTGAAGTTGGAATGAAGGCTCTTGCCTTACATTTATCCTTGTAGAAAGGGAAAAAAAAAAGTAGTTTTTACTCAGCCATCCTTGGTAGACAATTGGTTTATGGATCCTCCACCCTTGATTCTAAGATTCTTTTAGGAAGAAGGAAAAGTAAGAGTCGACATAGTGTGCTGGTTAATAACTGAGGCTGGAGTAGACTGCTGCATTTGAAGTTCCACATTAGCCTGGATGTGGCTTTAGGCAAGTTACTTAATCTCTGAGCTTTAGTTCCCTCAAGAAAGATGCAAGTAGGAGTAATGTCTTTCTCAGAGGGTGATTATGATGATTAAATAAATATTTCAAATGCATTTATAGCTGTGTCTGGTAAACTGGAAGTGTCACTAAGTGTGGATTAAGAGAATCAAAATGTAAAAGATCACAAAATAAACCCTTGTACTTTGCATGTATATGACTGTAAGCACTGGCTTAATTTTTTTTTTTAAGATTTATTTGTTTATGCATGCAACAGCTGGGGTACAGGCCAGAGATGTGGGGGGTGAGAGAATTCACCAGAGACAGAATGGGGAACAGAACAGGCAGACTGATGGAAATACACTGCTGAGGGGAGCAGTGTGAGACAGGAGAGGTCTGCTGCGCCATTTGGGTTGCTCCCTGTCCAGTTGGGGATCAAACTCTTGCTGCAGCGGCTGCAAATTGCTTCTTAGTGTAGTGCTTAACCCCTTGTGCCACCAGGGAGGCCCTCCAGCTTAATTTTTTAAAAAAGATTTTTATTTATTTATGTAGAAGAACTGGGGTGTAGGCCAGAAATGCCAAGGGTGAGAGGATTCACCAGAGATAGAGTGGGGAGCAGAACAGGCAGATCTACTAAGATACTGCTGAGGGGAGCAGCGGGGGAGTCAGGAGAGGTCTGCTGTGCAATATGTGGCTTAGCTCCCTGGCCAGGGATTGAACTCAAGCTGTAATGGTGATAGTGCTGAGACTTAACTCAGGCTACTAGGGGTGCCCAGAACCAGCTTACTTTTAGGTTAAACCTTCTTAACGGGTTGTTAATACAGGTAAATAAAGAGTTCATTTTGTTAAGCTTTCAAATCACTATGGTCAAAAGCTAGGGAGTATATAAAGCTATAAAAATCACATCATTGAATTCTTACATTTTAACTGAATTTCTATTTAGTATTTCAATTTTGTCATGTTAATAAGAGACAAGTGATTTTAGAGATGAATTCTAGCACATCAGATGCCTAATAGGCTAGGGCGTTATCTAGAATTCCTCAGAAAATGATTCAGTGAAAACTATGAGACTATATATATGAGGAATCTTTCTCTTTTTTTTCATACTTATATATCTTTTACATCCTTGTTCATTCTCCCCTTGGGTGTAATCCTCAAGAGACCTGTGAACCATAACCATAGTCTCTTATGATCTTCCCTCCCCTGTTTTGATCACTCACCCTCGCCCTCTCCTACTGAATGTCTCCAATTTATAGTTTGTCTGCTAATTTTTTCTCTTTTATTTTTCTGATCCTTTCTATGGTGTCCCTATGTTCCTCCTATAAGGGAAACCATCTGATATTTTCTCTTTCTTTCTGACTTCACTGAGCATAATACCTTCTCACTCCGTCCATGTTGCTGTAAATGGCATAAGCTTATCTTTTTGATTGCTGAGTAATATTCCATTGTATATATCTACCACATCTTCTTGATCCAGATATCAGTTTTTGGACATTTAAGTTGCTTCCATATCTTCCCTATTGTCAACAGTACTGCAGTAAACACAGGGGTTCAGGTATCCTTTTGAATAATGTTTTTTTGTCCTTTGGGTAGATCCCTAGGAGTGGAATTGCTGAGTCATATGGTAGCTCCATTTTTTTGTACACACAGCTTTCTGTAGTGGTCGGACCAGTTTGCATTCCCACCAGCAGTATAGGAGAGTTCCTATTTCTCCACATCCTCACCAGCATTTGTTGTTGCCAATTTTTTTTTATATGGGCCATTCTCACTGGTGTGAGGTGGTATCTTATTGTGGTTTTGATTTGCATTGCCCTGATTATGAGTGATGTTGAACATTTTTTTCTTATACCTGTTGGCCATTTACACCTTTGAAGAAGTGTCTTTTTAGCTTTTCTGACCATTTTATGACTGGATTGTTTGTTTTTGTTGAGTACTGTGAGCTCTTTGTAGATCTTTGAAATCAGTCCCTTATATAAGGAGTTTCTGAGATGACCTTTGAAGACATTCTTCAAGAGGGATTTATTTTGCAAGTGAAAGAATATCCTCTTTACTAGTTCTGCTAGAGTCAAGATAACCTCATTTTTTCTTGGCTTACCATCTTAGGCAAATTTTTTTAAAGATTTATTTATTTTTATACAAGAGCTGGGGTACAGGCCAGAGGCGCAGGAAGGTGAGAGGATACACCAGAGACAGAACGGGGAGCAGAACAGGCAGACGACAGAAATACACTGCTGAGGGCAGCAGCGGGCATGACAGGGAAGTCTACCACGCCATGTGGGAATCTCCCCAGCCAGCCGGGAATCGAACAGGCGCTGCGAAGGCTGCAGAGAGCTTCACAGCACTGCACTCAACGCGCTGCGCTAGTGGGGAGGCCCATCTTAGACAATTTTGGATAGAACCCCTACACTAAATATTTTGGGATTAAAATCCGTTTTAGCATTGAAATGATTTGTTTTGTGTTGAAAGCAGATTTGACCTTTATTATAAAGGAAGTGGATTTTACTGGGAATATTTGAGTGGCTAATTGTTTTGGTTTGAGTAAAGAGGTGTGCCAGAGGCACTGACCACTGAGCTCATTTGCTCCCATTGTGATGACCTTTCACCTCCCTTCTGCCACCTTCCCATGACTCTCCTCTTGCTGCAGCCTCAGCCAGTGCAGAGGCCTTATTTGAAGAGTCTCCTGTATCTTGGAAGTTAATTTCTTGTTCCTTGTTCAGGACTGAATTCTCTATTTTGCAAGGTAAGCCTCACTAGCCATCCTCCAGAGATTTTCGTTTAGGAGCTCTGGTGTAGGCTCAGCCCCCTTTATCTGGAGCTCTCAGCAGGTCTGTGGAGGTTCTGATACACATGGCAGGGTTGAGAACCCCTCGTGTAGATAACATTCCTGGAAACTTCCCTCACACCCACATGGACATCTTCCTTTAGCCCCCTGTTCCCTCACCGTTAATATCACCCCCACCTTCCTGGCTCCCTTCTGCCTCCCGCTGTGAAACCCTAGATGGTCCATGAGCTTTTTCCCAGTACAGAAAGATGGGAAGAGACAAAGTGCTGACCGCCAGTACTCTGAAAGGACACAGGGAATTGTACTTTGATCTAACCATTCAGCCAACACTTGGGGCAGGAGGAACTAAAGAAAGAGTGTTGGCTGGAGGCGGTGAAAGTGTAGGGTCTCAGGTAAGCAGGAAGCCTCATCTAGCTTCTTGGCTTGGAATTTCCCTCATGTTTCCTTACTTCTTTATTCCCAACTTGAGGGAGCCCAGCATGTGGGAAAAGTTGAAGGCAGGTGCACCAACTTGTGGCCTGGACACATGGTCACGTGATAAACCCATGTGGCCTGGACATGGTCATGTGTCCAGGCCACGAGTTGGTAAACCTGCCTGTCCTTGCAAAGTGTTATGTGGTCAGTGTTTACTTAATCTCCTTTGCATTTTCCAGTCTTATCACCAAGGCCCCATCACCAGAACAGTTTTCTCATAAGACCTTTCAAATAGTGCTTCATCATCTCACATGCGCACTTGTAAGTTCTTTACTTTCTGGCCTTTGGGGAAATATGACAATGTCCTTGATCCTGCTTGCTTTTCTCTCTTCTCGAAGAACCTCTTCCTTGTTGATGCACCTGGCTCTTTCCTCTGTTCCTTTCCTTTGTACTATGTAGAGATTTTTTTTTTTAAAGATTCATCTATTTATGCATACAAGAACTGGGGTACAGGGCAGAGGTGCGGGGGATGTGAGGATTCACCAGAGACAGAGTGGGGAACAGAACAGGCAGATCTACTGAGATACACTGCTGAGGGGAGCAACGGGCGAGACAGGTGAGGTCTGCTGCGCCATGTGGGTCAGCTCCTTGGCTGGGCATCAAACTCATGCTGTAGTGGCTGCTGATAGCTTCATAGTGCTGAGACTTAACCCCTTGCGCCACCAGGGAGGCCCTATACAGGGATTTTTTTTTAAACTCCTTGAGTGTCCCTTAACCCCCTCCTTACTGAGGAATCCTATGTGGTTACCATTAGTGAACAATCTGAAACTCATGCTGAAAGGGTAGCTAAATCATTCTACTCCTCCTCAAAATGTCAGATTCATGTGTCACATGGGTTTATCAGCAGTCAAAAGAGAAGCAACTCACACCATTTCATTGCTTTAGACATCCAACATCTATTTTCCTTAAAAAAAGGGGGCGGGGGTGGCCTCCCCTGGTGGCGCAGGGGGTTGAGCGCAGCCCTGTGAAGCTGTATGCAGCCTCTACAGCGCTGGTTTGATCCCTGCTGGCTGGCCAGTGAGGGTCCCACATGGCGCTGCAGACCTCTTCTGTCGCGCCCCCAGCTCCCCTCAGCAGTGTATTTTGTCAGTCTGCCTGTTCTGCTCCCTGCTCTGTCTCTGGTGAATCCTCTCACCCTCCAGTGCATCTGGCCTGTACCCTGGTTCTTGTACAAATAAATAAAATCTTTAAAAAAAAAATCAAAAAAAAAAAAAAAAAAGGAATGCCCAACAGAACAACTGTGATGTACTTTAAATAATTTCTGTTCCCCTGTTAGTGTTGTTATCCTTAATGAAATTTCCATGACTGTAGGTATAATTTGAGTTGGAGATCATATTCAGTGTGTATGGAAGTCATGTGACATGGTGACTTCCAGAAATTGTCTCTGTAATCCATCCCCACCAGAAAACTAGGACTGAATCTGAGCCCCTCCCAGGCCAAACCTCTTCCCAGCGGCAGAATATTAAAACGTCTCATCCCCCTTTTTCCCTCCTCCACTGCTTTCAGAAGGAATGTACCCCGCCACCAAGCATGATCAAGCAGAGTGAGCCACAACCATTTCTAATAAACTTCCAGTGTACAGAGTGATCTGTGTACAAGAAAGCTCTATTTGGGGGTGTTTGAGAATGTCTGTGATGGGTTTTACTTCCATTCTTTAATGTTTAATTTATTCAGACAGACTTCAGATTAGAAATGAACTGAACTCTTTCCTGTAATTTCAAAGGGACACCCACATTTTCAGGTAAATGGTCATTAGATTGATAAAACCAAGTGACCTCTATGTCCAGGAAAACTTCAATAAGGAGCATGAATGAGACTAGAAACAAGATAACGCGTACAAAATAATCAGGGAAGATATAGGGGTGGAGAGAGAGAGAGAGAGCAAGCAAGCAAGAGGACTTGCAATGAGTAGGCGCCATTTCCTCTGAGATGCAACAGCCTTTGGAAGAAAGGTGAAGGAAAGGGGCTGGTTGCCTCTGGGTTCAGGGAATGGTGTGAAATAGTGACCAGTTCCTATCTGCCACCGACACTCTGTCAGGAGACTTCCAAGATTTCTCAAGCCTTTCTCTAGAGTTCCATGAACGGCCTCTCAAGTCTGTTCCTTAGGGGCATTCTAGCTTCTGAGCCTCCAAATGGAGCCAAAATGCAGGCCTGACCCACCAGCTGTTAAGGGTTGAGGAAGGTAGTGAGAAACCATTCCATTCCTAACTCCTCTCTCTGATGTCTGTCCCTAGATATTGTAGCAACTGATAAGATGTACAGGCTTAGTCCATGAGAAAGAACCAAGTTTCACCCACAGTGGCCTCAGATATACCTGGTATTCAGGGATGGCGTCGAAGTTTCCTTATTCCTCTGCTCTTATCTGCTCACCCGTCTGCTGGGTGGCATCAGCCTCAAAGAGAGAAGAGAAGCAGAAGTCCTGTTGTCTTACATGCATCCCTCCTTCCTTTGCTACTGTTCTCATTGCCATGGCCTCATCCTGCTGCTGCCCACTGGCCTCCAGCTCCAGCCCTTCAACTTGGGCAACCTTCCCATTTCCTGCCCCATCTCCATGCATGACCCCACATTCATCTTCCAAGAGGTTTATGGTGAGGGAGCTTTTCTGTTGCGTAAACAAGTTCACCTATCACAGCTAAAAGACACTTCACAACAGGCACAGCAGGCAGAAAGGTAGCGAAGGACAAAGCAGATAGAAGAATCCAAAGATATGCTTCTGTCACGGTGCTGAAGACGGCAGGGATGGAGAGGTGAATGGAGCTGACATTTGATCCCTGACCTATGGACAAGAAATGACAAGAAGTGGCTTCTTACTGTCTAAGTAATAAAACAAGCATCCAGTTTTCTGGCTCTGTCATGTGACTGCCATTTACACAGTGGCCTTGCTGTCTGCCCAAACTCCTGCTAAGATGCCCTGGTTAGAAAAACAAATTACCAGTTGCGGCCAGAATGCAATCTTTCATAGGTCATTATCAGAGCAGGTCTCTTGTCAATACCCAGCTTGATTGGGAGCAGCTCTCAGAATCTTTCAGTTTCTCTTGTCAGGGGAAGCTTTTTAACTGCTTCCTGCTGTCCTGTCATTTTGCGCTAACCCCAAAAGGCAGTGTTAAATTGATGTCATCTTTCCAATTTCTTCCCAGAAGCAATTTCCTTTCTGGTTAACAATGGAAACATTTGCACAATAATTGGGGGAGAAGAGTGGTCAAACAACAGCACCATGGAAACCCCTACCTGGGATGAACGCATTTTTCTATCTGTGGGTCGCTGCCTTCTGGATGCCTCAAAGAAGAAGGATGGATCTCATTCAGGTAGCAAGATAAGTAAAGAACAATAAAGAAGTAAAATAAAAGCAAGCCCAAGCCAAGAGGAAACTCACTGTCCCCAGTCAAGAAAGCATTTGATTAGAGACGATTCTAGAATTGCCACCAAGCCAGACATTCAACAGAATATTGATAATCTTCAAACTGGGTGAGAGAAACATTCCTTTCATTGTACAACCTATGTTTGTGTCTGTGAAAGTTTACCTAGTAAAACAAAGTATTTTAAATTGGATCAAAAAGCTCATATGTGGCTCAGCATTCCTCAGCAGAGATGATTTTCCCCCTAACTTTATTTGCAGTGCTAGCAACACCCACTCCTGTAATTTACAGCTAAAAGCATGTTTGAAAGTAAACCTGACTTGTTTTAGACACACATGTGGGCAAAGACTTCTCTGTGATCAGCCTACCTCTGGCATCTTTATAACAGGCTAAGATTTTCACAAATGCTGGACTTCTGAGTTATAAAACTTAAATTATGCATCTCCTCAAATGCAGGGATTGACATTTATATTTAGCCACTTAAATGAGGACTCCTATTTCATAAATTCCTAATTAAATGGGAAAGCATTCTAAATTCTTAATCTATGTTAATCATATCTGGGAGAAGCTGGAAGTTTACATCGTGATTTCATTAGGGCATTCATACTGTTCCCCTGGTGGCAACATAATCTAATTTTAGCAAATTTTAATTGCAAGTGCAGTGAGGGTTTATGTGGATTGGAATCGAGTCAGATATTCTAGCTTCTGGATGTAGACTCCACCTCCACCTCAGGCCCTCCACCCCGACTTGCTCAAAACTCACAGTTATAGGGTCTAAAGCATCATACAATTGATGAGCTACATGTCATTTGTCTAGTTACTAAAAAGTATAAATCAAGTTAACAAACTGATAAATAAATATGTTCTAGTATTCTACCTTTATATATATGACTTCATAGCAACCTGCCAGGCCAGGTTCAAATTTCAAATTCTTGGCTCCTTAGAGTCCTGCCCTTGGGAATGTGGTGGTATAGGAGGAGGAGTCTTGGCTCCTGGGCTCCTGCCCATAGTCCACATTCTTTCTCTTACAATTCCTGGCTTTGTCTCACAGCCTTCACTCATGTGTGGTCTCCTTAACCTCTGTGTTCAAACTCTGTCCATTCTCCTTGGCCACGCTGGGTCCTCGAAGTGCACATGTGGGTCTATCCTCATGAGGAAGTGGGCTTGAGGCCTTGGACAGAGACCTCCAGTATCCCGACTACTGCAAAATATAGAGATTGATGAAAGGGGCTAGACAGGTATGTCCCTTGACTGATTTGCAAGAGGTTCAGGGAATCTATGTGAAAGTACTTGTCCCTGCCTCCTCTATCAGACCCTAAGTGTTGGAGCATCCCCCAAGGCTTGATACTGACCTCTATAGTCTTTCCTCTTCTACTGTCTTCCTTAGTTATTTCTGCTGGTTGAGTGGTTTTATATGGTTCATTCATTCATTCATTTATCAACAAATAGTCATATTTCTTTTTTATTATTAATTGATTTCTAAAATTTTCTTACTTCATTGTTCATTTTTGTACAATATTTTGATTTCTCCCCTCAGGTGTAGTCCCCATAATTCTCCCACCACTACATCACCAGTGAACCATCCCCCTAGTTCCTTGTGCTCTTCCCTCCTCTGTTTTGACCCCTGTTCCTCCCTCTCCCCTGCTGTATGCCTCAGATCTATGGTTTGCCTGCAATATTTATCTTTTTCATGGTCCTTTGTTCAGTTTCCTTATATTCCCCCTGGTAAGAGAGATCATCCAATATTTTTCTTCTTTCTTCTGCAAATAGTCATATTTCTAGGTGCTGGGGATGTAATAGTGGGCAAAATGGGTACCAAAAATTCCTGTGTCACAGAGGTTATTTTCTACTGGGGAGAAGGATAATGAGTAAGATGTGGCAGTTTTAAGCATGATCTTAAATTCTTCAGTGTCTTCTTGCTTGAACTTGGGTAGATGACAGAATTCAGTGGAAGTAAAGGCATGTAACTTCCAAGGCTAGGCCATCAAAGACCATGCATGATCTTGGTTACTGGAAAGGCTCACTCCTGGAGCTGCATAGTCATGTAGGAAATTGGCTACCCTGAGAGCACCATGGTGAAGGGGCCAGATGCTGGTTGATGCTCACAACTGAGTGGGCCCTTCACCCAGTTATGAGACATGGGTGTGGAAGCCATCTTGGAAATGGGTACTCCAGCCTTTCATTCCAGTCACACCCAAATGAGTCCCCAGACATCAGGGAACAGAGAGAATCTATCTTCATTGTGAATTTTCCAGTTCTGATTCCACTATGTTTTGGGGCAGGATGAATAAGGACTTGTAAATTTATGTCTCCATATCCCATATGTGAGTAAAATCATATTGTTTCCCTTTCTCTGTCTGGCTTATTTAAGTAAACAGAAGAAAACAAACAGATAAACTAAGTAAATTAAAATTAAACTTCTGTACTACAAGGTCAATTAGTGATTATCACAAGGGGAGGAATAAAACTGGTGGGTAAATCGGTACAGAGGGGACAATTACATGGTAAAGGATAGAATTAGACTTGTAGTCACAAACCTAAATGTCTCCAGCCCAAACTTGAGTTCCAAGTTTGTATGTTCAGTTACCTTCTTATAACCACATTTGGAGCTCTAAGAGGGCATCTCAAAATGTCCACTTCCAAAATGAAAGTCTTGATTACCAACACCTCCTCCCAAAAAAACAACTTGTTCATCTTAATCATAGAAATCTTCTCAATCTTAGTAAAAATCACAATTTGCAATCTAAATGCTTAGGACAAGAGTCATCCTGGATTTCTTTTCCATCAATTCCCACATCTAATCTGTTAGCAAATCCTGCTGTTTTGACACTGAAAATATACCTCTAGTCTGCCCATTTCTCCTCAATTCTACTGCTCACTGATAGCCATAATCACCATAATCTCTGACCTGAAACAGCTCCTGACAACTTTTCCTATAACCCAAAACTAACCACTGAAGTTTGTTTTTGAAGCAACCGCCAGCAAGATCATTCAGAAACATAAATCAGGATTTCCAGATCTGAATCTTGCTGTGAATGAATGCTTCAGTGCTTCCCATCACTACCACCCCAATTTCTTTAAACAAATAGTCATGAAAGTTATACATTAAAAATGAAAATTGAAAAGACAAATTTGGGATTAAATGCAAATGAACATATTCAGGAGAAGGAAATGGAATCTCACACACACGCACGTACACACACACACTGAATGAAACTGCAATTGTAGTCTTGTTCTCGGGTCTCAAAACAGCATGAGCTATTTCCTCTGAGGATCCTCTCCTTGAAGACATAGGCCAGAAGTGTCTTTTCAAAGTCATAAAAAGACATGGCAAAGAAGCACCCCACTGATGCCTCTGATGATAGCTCCTTGCAAATGCCAGCAGGGCAAGTGGAGGACACAGACATGGCCTTGAGACCAAGTGCTGAGCCAAGTCCCACTAGCTTTGTGCCACCATTTGAGCTCTGGCTTTGAATCGTGGGGGTGGAGGTCCAGGTGGATGCACCAGTAAATAATTCGACAGGGAGTGAGTGGTACACACAAAAGAAAAGAGGTGATGTTGGGGGAGAACCTCCTCTTTAGGATGAGCTTGTAAAGTAAATGTCTTATACACATGAAAAATCAAATGCTAAGAGACAATCAAATGCAAAAATCAGACTATATATTCTCTCGGAAGAATTGTGTATCAGTTAGCTAATGCTATGTAACAAATCCCCACAAAACTCAGTTGCTTTTAAAATTATTGTAAGGAATTCCAACAAAGACTTTCAGTATTGTTAAATCTATAAAGAGATATGTCTACTTGAACTAGAAAAAGAGTAAGAGTGTATGAACAAACAAGGTTCAGATATAGAGACACATCTGATAAACAGGAAGGGTGGGGCAGTTAAAGCCAGATTACAAGAAGTGATAGTGGGGGGACAATCAACAGAGGAAAGCAAAATTGCCATAAGTCAGGAAGATTGCTGGTCATTCTCAGTAACTGTGCAGGAGAGGGAAGCAGAAGGGTCAGGGTCAGGGTTAGGTAAACTTCCTTTTGGTGGGTGTTCCTCCACACCATGGTAAGGAAGGAAATGTTGGCTAAAATGGGGAAGTACATTTCTCTAAAAAACCATGCATCTTCTGTACATATGCATGTACACATACGTGTCTGTGTACATGTGAAGAGACAGAGGGTTCCTTCCATCTAGCCAGAGAGATGTGCACTGGAGCTCAAGGAGTGGCTGGTTGCTCTGAGGACATGACCCACAGGAAGCTTCTTCGACACCAGGACACCTGGAGGCGTCTGGGGGTGGAGGTTCAGGTGTCAGTGACAGCAACAGCTGTAGCATCAGCATGAACAGGTGCCTGGGACACCAGAACAGGTTTGTGCAGAAACAGCCAAGCAGATCTCTGAGGGATGATAAGCAACTGCAGGAGACAGAACAGAGTTTAGAAAAAATAAAAATAAAAATGAGACAAACTGCTGTAGCCTCTGCCAACTCTTCTGGTGATCACTGGAGAGATGCAAAGAAGGGAATGTGTGGAGATCCTGGCATAGGTTGTGATCAATGTATTCAGGATTTTAGGACAGAGTGTTGAGCTGCAAGATACTAAGACTGAGAGGACATTCAGATAACACAGTTCTATGAACACTAACTGTAGATCTAAATATGCAAAATCATAAATGGCCATCAGTCTCCAAGATGGTTCCCAGTGTCCTCTTATTCAAACCTTTGTGGGATTTTGTGCATATGATTGAGTTGACATGTGCAACCAATAGGTTATGGCAAAATAGTGGTGTGTGATTTGAACAACTAGCCCATAAAACACATCATAGCTTCTGAGCTGCTCTTTTGAATCACTTGCTCTTCAGGCCACCAGTGCCCTATGTGATAGGGACATTCGAGTTATCTTACACACTGATCCAAATGGTGTGGAATCAAGGTCTCCTGAGATCAGCTGTGTGAGTGAACCATTTGGAAGCAGATCCTCTAGCCTCAGTCAAACCTTCAGCTGACTGCAACCTCAGCTCACATCTTGATGTCAACCGCATTAGAGATCCTAGCCATCCCACCCTCTTAATCTGCAGCCATATCTATCCACTAAAACTGCATGGAATAATAAGTGGTTTTTTTCTGGGTCGCTACATGCAAAAGAATGAAGCTTGACTACTACCTCACACCGTACACAAAAACCAACTCAAAATGGATTAAAGAACTAGACATAAGACCTGAAACCATACAATACATAGAAGGAAATATAGGCGAAACACTACGTGATATGCACATCAAAGACATCTTTACTGACACATCACCCAAAGCAGTGATAGTGGAGGCAAAGATAAACAGCTGGGACTACATCAAATTAAAGAGCTTCTGCACAGCAAAAGAGACAATAACAAAAACAAAGAGAAACCCCACCAACTGGGAGAACATTTTTGCACACAACACTAATGATAAAGGACTTATCACAAAAATCTGCAAAGAGCTGATGAGACTCAGCAACAACAAAGAAAATAATCCAGTCAAAAAATGGGCAGAAGAGCTAAAAAGAAACTTCTCTGAAGAGGAAATGCAAATGGCCAACAGGCATTTGAAAAAATGTTCAACATCACTTGTAATCAGGGAAATGCAAATCAAAACTACAATGAGATACCATCTTATACCAGTGAGAATGGCACATATTAAAAAAAACTAGCAACGACAAATGTTGGCGAGGAAGTGGAGAAAAAGGAACTCTCCTGCACTGTTGGTGGGAGTGCAAATTGGCCCAACCACTATGGAGAGCTGTGTGGAGATTTCTGGACCTACTAAACATAGAGCTTCCATATGATCCAGCAATTCCACTCCTAGGTATTTACCCAAAGGACACAGAAACATCCATTCCAAAGAGCACCTGCACCCCTATGTTTATAGCAGCACTGTATACAATAGCTAAGCTTTGGAAACAACCCATATGCCCAAAAATAGATGACTGGATCAAGAAGATGTGGTACATATATACCATGGAATATTACTCAGCATTCAAAAAAGATAAACACATGCAATTTGCAGCAACATGGATGGCGCTGGAAGGGATTATGCTCAGTGAAATAAGCCAGAAAGAAAAAGAAAAATACTGGATGGTCTCACTCATAGCAGGAATCTAGAATACTTAAATAAGGGACCAGGAAAATGAATAACTATAAGAAAGTGAAAATCAAAATCAACAAACAACTATGAACCAGAGACACTTTATGGGGGGTGGGGCGCGGGGAGGGGAGGGCTTGGGGTCAAAATAAGGGGGTTGCAATTGTATGGGGAATATAAAAATAAAATTTATTAAAAAAAAAGTGTTTTTTTTTTAAGCCTTGCATTTTAGGGTGATTTATTATGCACCAACAAATAACTAATACAGATATTGGCACCAGAAATGAATTCAGAAAAAAAGATCCTTTAAGTTTTTTAAGGCCATGTCTTCTCATAGATTCTATGGGTACAGTATTCTCATGGGTTGAAACCCTACTAGACTGGGATGACTCAGTTGTCTTCACGTGGTTCCAGCATTGTTGCCTGAGCTTGTAAACAGGAGATGACAGAAAAACAAAGCACACAAGAGAGAAAAACAGAGCACACAAGCTCTTTTCAAGCCTTGACTTGTCAAGTTTGCTAATGGCCAAAGAAAATCATGTGACCCAGACCAGTGTCACCTGGGAGGTACGAACACAGACAGTTGTGGTAGATGAGGGCCACTGATATGGTTAATGTACTGCAGCAATCTACTAAGGTCTCTTTAATATATTAAGTTATAGGAAAATGTTCAAGATGATAAATCCCTTATTCACATATCCCTATTTTCCACAGCTGTTTAATCTAATCCAATTTTTCTTATATTTTGATGTGTGATTCCATAAAGTTATACAGATTTTATAATGATAAATCCACTTCAATCTATCTGGTCGGTTTTCACATCAAAATCCCTTGGAGTTACCTCCTTTTATAGATTGCCAGAGGCTTCCCTTAAGCTTTGATATGCTGTCTAGTAATAAAAACCTGACTGCTTACAAATATGATTTTTAAAGTGCCATTAAATTGGTGTGTGTTTTTTCTTTTTAGGACTACAGATCACTCCTTGTAGCACAATCACTCTTTAGGACTTTTTCTTTCAGAGTCAGAAGGGAGACTTAGAAAATGAAAATGCAGTGCAGACTGTGTTTGCTAGCAGAAACCCCATGATTATCTTTCCCCCCTATTGGAAGGAAATACTATCCCTCTTTCCTTAATGGTAGCTCTTTGCCCTTTGAAGTCTAGCTGATATTTCTGACTTTGTACCTAATGATACTTTTACAACATCTATACCTGTCAGTTAGCATACTTCTATTACATATGCATTCTTTCCTTTTTTCAAGAATGATTTTAATCCCTTTCCAGTTGCATTTCAAATATAAAGTTTAGAACATAAAATTTAAAAAGACATATTTAAATAAACTTACTTAACTCCAAACAGACTTATAAAGCTGTTCTCTTACATTGATATGTGTTGCAAGAAGAATCCCTTGTTACATAAAGTACCTGGAGAAAAAGATGTGTGAGTTATGAGCCTACATTGAATGCTCATGGGAAAATATGCCCTACTTAGAGCAGTCAGCTCTCTTCTTTGAAGGCTTTTTGAGCTTAAAAGGCATGGGATTTCATCTATTAATATTTTTTATATAAAATGTGAGAAACCATTAATACTTAAAACACTGGCATTGGTGGATTTGGCGCTTAAAGGATATTCAAGCAACCTGAAATGTCGAGGCAGTTAGTGATTTGTAAATTTGTTGATGCAGGACATTTAATCTGAACATTAACATGCATGGACTTAACCCAATAGGGCAATCGCCTCATACTGGTCTCATTCTATCATCAGCCTGGAACTCTTTTGAAGTGATGATATTCGGTAGGTTGTTTGCCCACAGTGGTTGCATCCATCTGCACTCCTGATCTTTCTCCTGTTCCCTTCCTAACAATCCTTGATGTTCTTTTGGGTTTCCACTTGTACTTCCCCATCACAGCTCAAGGTGGGCCTCCATTGGATAAGATCCAGCCATAGTGATTCATTTAGGCTAGCTGACCAAGGGACTTAAAACAATGAAATTCAGGCAAATTTACAAGTTCAATTTATCATTTAGCTGTTGCTATGTAACAAACCATCCCAAACTCAGTTGCTTTAAACAAAAGCATTTGTTTTAACTCTACAGATAAGCTGCATGGTTCTTCTGATTTCAGCAGGGTTTACCTATTCTGTGGTCAGCTGCAGGTCAGGACATGGCTGGATTGCTTCAGGCTGGACTCTTACGTGTAGGAGATTGTTTGGCATGACCAGCTTGGTTTAAACAGAGATGACTGGCCTCCTGTCCACGTATTCTTTCATTGCCCATCAATGTAGCCAACACTTGTTCTGCTGGTAGAGGTAGGATTCCAGTGAGGGTGAAAATGTGCAATTAATCCCAAATTCAAGGGGTTGAGAAATAAGACTCTATAATGAGAGGAACTACAAGGTCACATTGCAAAGGGCATGGTTTCATGGAAAGGTGGAAATTTGGCACCATTTTTACAATCAGTCTATTAGCTATTGAAATGTCAAGATCAAGATAGATATTCCCTCTCACCCCCCATCTCTCTTTTGGATTTCAAAAAGAAAGTAGATGAAACCCTCAGAGTTGCTTGCAACTGCTTGCTGTCTGGAGAGAAACTCAGCCTAAGAATAAGGACAATGTATATAGGAAGACGGAACCAAAAGAATTGCAAGAACTGAAGTCCCATAGCTCTTATGATTGTGTGAAACTCTGTTTCAAGCCAACACTCCCCCTGGTCTTTGCAGATACTTAAGTCAATAAATTCTGATATCACTCCAACCTGGGTGATTGGAGTTTTCTCTTTAGAAAAAAAATTACACCTAAATGATGTTGCAATTCTACAGATCAATAGCTTTTCTTTTCTCTTAGAATTGTCTTATTTCGCTGAGCATGATCCCTTCCAGCTCCACTGGATGGTCTCACTCATAGCAGGAATTTAGAAAACCTAAATAAGGGACCAGGAAAAAGACTAGTTATAATAAAGAAAAAATCAAAATTAACAAGCAACTATAAACCAGAGACACGTGGGGGTGTGGGAGGGGGGAGGAGAGGAGGGATTAGGGTCAAATTAGGAATTGTATGGGGAATATAACCAAAATGAAAATGCATACATTGTGCAAATATGAAAAATGATGTAAGAATTATATAAAATAAAATATATTAAATAAAAAAAGAATTGTCCTTCCCCCAACAAATTCAGGTGCTGTTTCTTCCATGAAGTGAAGAGAATACAAAGATATGTAGGAGACAATACTTAGTCAGAAAGTCAGATTTTCATAGAAATTAAAGAGTGAAATGTCTTATTCAACAAAGTTCACATATATGAATTTAATCCTATATTTATGGAATATTCAGGAGTCTGGATGGGTCACTTAAAATTTTTGGTTATAATTTACTGTCTCATAGAAAAAATTACATGCTTCAGTAGATGGTTACTCAAGCTTTTTTTTTTTTTTTAATTATGTCTTTTGAAATGCTCTCTCAGTTTATTTTCTCTCTATTTCTACCAGTCAAGATTTTGTTGATCTTTGCCTTCTATGACTTATATTAAAATTACTACTGGTATGTTAAATGTGCTTTTCTTAAACTATAAACAATCCTTCATGATTCTAATTAAAAAAAATCCAGGGAGCCTTTGATTCAACCTTCCTCACCTATTTTGAGACTTGCAGCTTTTGTAGATTCACAAAGAACCTTGTGACATATCTTTCCCAAGTATTGTGTCTATTCACCAATCATTTAAACAATAAATGGATATTTAAAGGGTAGAGTAATTGCCATTGTCCAATTGTTTCACTAGTTTCAATTCCAGTGGAAAGAAGTCTAGGCAGCAGTTCAGGAATGCAGCTTCCAAATCTACTGCTACTGAATTGGCCCTGAAGCCTTAGACAAGTCACATGAGTCCCTAGGACAGTTCCCTTAAGTCAGAATCACTCTTCACCTTCATCCCCTCACAGGCATCAATAAGTCCAAGTAAAGACTAGAAGAAAGCACTTTTGATCGACTTTCACTCTAGATGCGAGAAGTTTAGAGTATGGCATTCCCATCAACAGAAGAGCAAAGCTGTGTGATGTAACTCTGATAGTGTCATTTTCACTCCACTGTGATGAGAAATCAAACACGAATGGAAACTCTCTGAAAGAGCATGAAAAATCACTCACAATCTCAGTACTGCCTTAGTTCCCAGGAGGAAAATTTGGGTCATGGAAAATCAATCTCAAATTTTGTGTTGAATTTGGTCAGAACTAGTCTAGAGAAAGTTTTCAGTGTTTCAAAGACAAAGGACTAATCTTATAGGATGCCCGCAAATGTCTATATTACCTTAATAATTTATAAGTTTCCACCTAAGCAGGGCAGCCATGTACAGCTGTGCAGCATGTGCACTGCACAATATCAGCGAGCACTGTTTATATAGTCTGTGATGTGAATGGCTCCCCCTGGTCTTACACTGGCACAACATACATAGCTATAGGTGGCATCCCTGCAGTCAAGTCCCTTGTATCATTTGTTAGTCACATTGACACAATACTAATCAGTATCAGAAACTGTGAATCTACTTTCTCTGGCTGTTTGATCTCTCAGGGTAAGCTTTTCCCTATTAAGAACAAAGTAGGCCTGGAATATTTATTGCTCCTTAGTTGCCCTAAGCCATTTGGACCCAGTCTCTTAAGGTCTTTTTCCATCAAGCCTCTCCCAGGGGTGCTGATAGAGAACCAGAAAAGGGAGGGGCAGCATCTATCTCAAATCAATCTATCAGTTATTTTGCTCATGGGCTGTCATCACCTAAATGTATGCAATTCCTTTCTTTCCTAAGAACAGTGTTTCTTCATCCCAGTAAAGACAGTTTGTTTAAATATTCATCAAGCCAGTTCCATTATCAATAAATCAGCTCCACTAATACCTGTCACTGCTAATGGAGTCTCTTTGCCCTACTCTCTTCATTCTATCTACTTTTAAGGAACACTTAGATTGTCCTCCCTGATAATAACAATAGTATATAAGCTGTAATTTACTGAGCACTTACTCAGTGCCCAGAATTGGGGTTTTTCTCCCTCCTTTTAAAGATGAAGGAGTTGAAGTATAAGACACTGAGTTGCTTAGGTCAGAACTGGCACAGGATCCAGGGTATGTTGTCTTCCAAGCTCTGCCCCGTCCTGTTATTAGGGATTTCTTGACTTGGCCTGGGGCAGAGAGGAGAGCTGGCTATTGATCAAGACATATGGGTACCAGGGCAAACTTAAAATGTCTTTCCTTCAATATGACATTCTTTATATATTAGGTTAATGTTGATTTGAAAGAGAAAAAGCATAAATAGGAAAGCCACTAGTGAAAGTTCTCAGTCTCTCCTTGGTTATCTCAAGTTATTTACTTCAAATCCCTGCCTTTCTCCCCATTCAACAAAAGCAAAGCCCTGTGGTTACTTGCCCAACTCTCTTATGGAGCAGCTCTGTGACAGAACCTGATTGATGACATTAAGTGCCCACACAGGCTCTACACTCTATATACAATCTGCTTTGGCCAAAAGAGCAGTAACAAATTGGACACCAGCAGAAGCTTGAAAAGCACATGTACATTTCCACTATTCTCTTCAATTCCTACTATTGCTAAGAGATCTTAGGCTACCCTGCTAGAGCTCTCTGAGATACCTGGAGTGGAGGTAAATCACCTCAGCTAAGCTGTCCTGGAGCCACCACTCTAGATGACCACTTAGTAGACAGTAAGCACATGACCAAGCCATGCTGAGATAACCAGATACCCCAAATTGACAGAACCACTCATAAATTCATGAAAAATAATAAATAGCTATTTTAATTCCTGGTTTTCAAAGTGGGTATATAGCAATAGATAACTGGTACAATGACTGTGGATTGTTACTGGACTATGGGCATCAAAGTGTCTTCCCCAAGTGGCATTTGGATGTACTGATAGTATACAGGAGTTAACTGCATAGAACTTTCATCATTTACCTAAGGCCGCCATTGCAACTCATGCTTTTACTGAGAGGTCAGGATAGTGTTTGCTTCTGTGCAAGTGTGAATGCCATGGTCAGATCTCTGACCATTGGTTGGTGCTCATTGTCCCCTTGGTATATGATAAAATGTGTCTTGCTGCAAAGGTCAGAATCTTTGCTGAAGCAACCACTTTTGCTCATAGTCTGTCTCCACAAAGACATTCATTCACCCAGGGTCAAGGCCTCTGGCAAGGTGAAACCCTTGTGAGCCTGGCCTCAAACTTAGACAGCCACCTGCCTGGATCACAACCTTGCACTTGAGGCCCTATGTGCAAAATGATAAAACCAAGCTCCATGGCCAACATCAGCATTACCGATTTGCTGTGTTCACAGTCCTTACCTGTGTCCCTATGTGGCAGACCCAGATTCTCCATTGTTGTTGTGACCCACTGATTATACTCCCTCAGCCATCCATCAGGTTTCCAAATCCAGCAGCTCTCCAGTTGCTTCAGTGTTTCAGGAAGGGTTCAATAAAGGCCATCTCTCCTTTCAGCCATGTTTTGGACCAACTGAAGAGTTTATAACATGTTAGATGAATGAACAATATGAAGCAAAAACAAATCCTATGAGAACAAGAACAAGATCATGGTTACCAGAAGGGAGGAAGAAGTGGGTGGTAGATTGTGTATAAGTGGTCAATTGTATGGCAGTGGATGGAAGGCAGACTCTTGATGATATGTATAATGTATATATATTCATGTTGATATAGATAATATAAATACACCTGATATATAAATAATGTTTTATCCAATGTTACTTCAACTTTAAAAAAGAGGGAAAAAATGGCTGATGGAGGTTGATTTCCTATAGTAATGCTAGTCTGTGGTTATACCACCCTGATCATACCTGATCTCGTCTAAATAATTCTGATGTTGGAGAATTTGAATTATATATGTGGGAAAGTGTGTTTCTAAATACTGAGCCTAAAACTTAGATTTAATCACCCTAAGGTGGCAGGATTGCTTGGGTAGCCCTCCCTATCCAAGGAACTGAACAAAAGGCTTGCTTCTTGTAAGCAGCACACCTGTGTCTGGAAAACATTCCCCCATATTTTGGTGTGGATGGCTTCCTTCCTGCTTACATCTTAAATCATAATTGACCTTCTGAGAACTGACTCTCTTGTCCCTGTCACATTACCCTGTGTGGCAGTTTTAAAACATATCCGCAATTTCTTTGATATTCCTCTCATTCTGAGATGGGACCTAAGACCTAGCCCCTTGAATCTGGGTCAGCAGAATACAGCAGAAATCACACTGCATAACTCATGTAACTTCCAAGGTCAAGTTATTAAAGGCAGTTGAGCTTCCATATTGCTTGCTGCTGGGTCATTGACTTTTGGAGCCCTGAGCCAATATTCCTGGGCCAGCTACCCAGAACCTGCCATGTTGGGAAGAGGCACAAGACACACAGAAAGGCCATAGGAAGGTGTCCTAGTAGGCGCTTACTGCTACTGTCCCAGGTCACAATCAGCATCAGCCACCAGACATGCACATGAAATTCCTTCAGATGATTTCAGTCCCGAGTTATGAAGCAGTGAGACCTTAGATTTTTCCTCAATATCGCCCTGGTATGGACTCCATCCCCACTGTGCCCTTTCAAGTTACCAACCAATCTACTGAATTTATGAGCATAATTAAATGGTTATTTGTTGCCATTTACTTTTGGGGTGTTTTGTTGTGATGCAATAATAATTGGCATACCCCATTTAATAAATTTGTCATAGTACTACTGATCTATGTTAGCAATTATGATTGTTTGATTGATTGATTCACTTCTAGCCAATCCTCTCAAAAGTAGGTTGGCTTTGTTAAGGCAGGGACTTGCTTGCCTTGGTCCTAGAGCAACGTTGGCACATAGTAGGTAGACAATAAATATACAACAGATAATATCTGTTGAATGAACAAATATCTTTTCCTTTGTAGGACAGGATTAAGGTTTTCTGGGAGAGTATTTCAATCATTTTATTCTTCATCTCCAGGCCCTGGACAACAAAACTGAAGTTATTTGTATGGAATCCAAAGTAGACTTTTCCTTTTATAATATCCAGGTGAACTATCATGTCAAACATTCAGTTGTTCATTTAATGCTATGGTTGAGTGACCATCTGCTCCCATAAGCCATTCATTGTAATTCCCTTTTTTTTTTTTTTTTTTAAAAAAGATTTATTTATTTATTTATACAAGCACTGGGTACAGTCAGAAGCGCAGGAGGGTGAGAGAATTCACCAGAGCCAGAGTGGAGAGCAGAGCAGGCAGAGTGACGAAATACACTGCTGAGGGGAGCAGCGGGCGCAGCAGGAGAGGTCTGTGCGCCATGTGGGACCCTCACCCGGTGGCCTGGGATTGAACTGGCGCTGCAGAGACTGCGGGCAGCTTTGCAACCCAGTGCTCAACCACTGCACCACCACGGGAGGCCCTCATTGTAATTCTTAATAGGACTATTGAGGTTGATTAAAGTTAGACAGTCTTCATGGAGGCCTTGTCTGGGAAAGATATGGACAGATTAAAGGATGGACAAGTATTTTCAGCAGATCACAGTCTCAGAACAAAAGCCTGTTGAGGTAGTGACTGTCACCCCACACCACCATCTCCCCAGGGTACTACTCAGAGTCTGGCGCAAGACAGGAGCTGAGCAAATATTTATTGACTCTTAAGCAACTATAAACCAGAGACACACTACTGGGGGCAGGGGGAGAAGGGAGTAGGATCAAAACAAGGGGGGTGGGAATTGCACGGGGACTTTAACCAAGATGAAAATGCATACATTGTGCAAAAATGAAAAAGGATGTAAAAAATATATTAAAAAAAAATTTGTTGACTCTTGAGTAGATGACACAGAAATGGTTTTGAGCCAAGCAAAAAGCAAAGGCGTACATGAGAAGAAAAGAAAAACTACGTGAAAGCGGACTGTTGTTAAATGTCTAAGCCACATTTGGTCCTCAATCCACTTCATCTGCAGTCACAGTCATTACAGAAGCCAATTTAAAATACCAGAGATCCAAGCACAAACATGCCGCTGTTTTTAAAAGCAAACCCATTAAGATGACATGAAAAAATAATGGCATCTGCCTCAGGTTTCTGCTTAAAGATGGATTCATGCTATCTCAGCATTTTATCCCAGGCAACTCCCCTGAGAAGATGCACTGAGGAAGCAATTTGTATCTCTTTTAACTAACACGGGAAGCCTTAAACGTCTAAAGGTTGACCATTTCCATAGGACTCCAATCCAATTGCGGGGAAAGATGTGAGATCTGAAGACTTTGTGTGCTGTTGTTAACTACATGCATTCCCCCCCATTACACAACCCCCCATTATTATAGCCAAGGCAATGCAGAGCCTCTGACTGTGTGTATAGCCAAGGTAGCAAATTCCTGAGTAGAATGTGCCTGAAATTAATTAAGATCTGGAGAAAAATTGGGCATATCACCAGGAACAGGGAACATATTGAATTATTATTTGTTGAATAAATGAATGAGAATAATTCATGAGATTGCTTTCTATGTTTTATATATTTCACATGTGGTCTCATCCAGTCAGACTTCAGCAAGTTAATTTCATGAGGGAAGAAAGTGAGTTTTTCAAAAGCAACGCAGAGAATGGTCACTCAGTATAGCCAGTTATTGATTTGCTGGTCCTTTCACATGGTGCTTTTTGGCCGCATTGCACTTTGGTGACTACATGCACCATTTGGGCCTTTTTGGCCTGCAAGTATCCCATCAAAGAAGTTTAGGATGGGGCTTCCCTGGTGGTGTACCGGTTGAGTGCTGGGCTGCGAAGCTGCCCGCAGCCTCTGCAGCACTGGTTCGATCCCCGGCCACTGGCTAGGGTCCCACATGGTGTGACAGACCTCTCCTGCCGTGCCCACTGCTCCCCTCAGCAGTGTATTTCTTCGTCAGTCTGCCTGTTCTGTTCCCCGCTCTGGCTCTGGTGAATTCTCTCACCTTCCCGCGCTTCTGACTCTACCCAGTGCTCGTATAAATACATAAATTAAAAAAAAAAAAAAGAAGTTTAGGATGGGGCTCAACCAGAACACAGTAGATGAATCAGTGAACAGTAGCACCCGGGGCAAGTGTGAATATCAAAAATAGTGATCTCTAAATATCCGGGTCATTTAAACATTGTTCTTCTGTGTCTTTATGTCTCTGTAAGTTGCTTAATAGCTTAATAGCTTAATAGCTCTTATCTGTTCATCCTATCTCCTTTGTCAGAATCAGCATATCTTGGGGAAAACACAGGTTATGTAGTCAGAAATTTCTGTTTCTTAGACTTTGTGATTCTCACTCAGGTGCTTCATTTATAAATTAGGGACCATCGGATCTATAGTGCAGATTTTGCGTGAAGTTTGCATGTTGTGGTTCTGTGAAGTAACTTGCACATGGTGTACCACAGAGTCAGACAAATAAACATTTAGTTGTCTGTCCTTGCTTTAAGTCAGCATATGAGAACTTGAAGGCAGAAAGTTGGCACTGTGCCTTGTTTACGAGGAGTTTTATGAATATTTATTGGATAAGTGAATGCATGAATAACCATAGGATGAATAGTGTATTAATCAGGGTAACTCTAGCAGCAGAAGCAAATATATTTCAGTAGCTTATCTGAATAGTATGTTATTGCTTACTCACCTAAGAGTTCAATATAGGTGTTCCGATCAGTAAATGGCTTTCACCACATGTTGATTCATGCACCCAGGCTCTATCTGGCTGACATACTTTGGGCCTGAGTCTTTATAGATCAACCCCAGCTGCTTCTTAACTATAGGCCTGGAAGGGAATGAATGCTCTCTACTTCCACTCACATGCCATTGGACAGGCCCGGTCATATGGCGATACCTGGATGCAAGGGAGACCAGGAATATGACCCCTACTTAAGCAGCTGCATTGCAACTGTCATTCTGAAAAAGGGGGCCAATTGTCACTGTCAAAATAATTAAAAAACAAAGGAGCCAGAAACAGAGATGGGTGAACACACGACAATAATTTGAGTGGAAGTTGCTTCCATAACATGCTTTAACAAGAGACATCCTTTGGAGAGACAAATACCAGATGCTTGCTCGCGTATATTGAATATAAGGAAACAAAGGACAGACCAAAGTAAAGCAAAACTAGAAATCTGACTGCAGAATTGAGGCTACCAGAAGGGGATAGCAGGGGAAGTATAAAGGGGGTGTGGGACCCAGTGGACTATGGTGGGGGATTATTGTGCTTTGGTGGTGGGTGTGCTGAGATAACATGCATTTGTAGTGGTGTGAACCAATGCCCCGGAATCATATACAATGTTCAAAACCATTGTTATCTCAATTAAAAACAACAGCAAAAAACAAACAAACAAACAAAAAAACCCAAATAATTGGCAAACTCAGATGCCTATAAGAAATAGGCAACTGGGCCTTCCTGGTGGTGCAGGCAGTTGAGCGCAGCACTGTGAAGCTGTCTGCAGCCTCTGCAGTGCAGGTTTGATGCCGGCCGGCAGGGGAGATACCTGCATGGTGTGGCAGACCTCTCCTGTCACGCCCGCTGCTCCCCTCAGTATTGTACTTCGGTCAATCTGCCTATTTTGTTCCCCGCTCTGTCTCTGGTGAATCCTCTCACCCTCACATACATCTGGCCTGTACCCTGATTCTTGTATGTATAAATAAATCAATCTTTTAAAAAAAAGAAATAGGCACCTTATTTACTCAGTCAGGTATTGGACAATGAGGATAAAGGGAGAACTATGACCAACTAATGTTTAATTCTCCTTTTTTATTCAGGCTTCTGCAGCAGGGACTTAAATTCATCACTCACCTCCATTCATGTCACTGTGACAAGAGCTCTATTTTATCTTATTTCATTTAACTTTTGTTTTACTTGGATTGTAGCATAACTATGAAAAAGAGTCAAGTCAAGTATACAGCTTGATGAATTTTACATACAAAACACACTCCCTGCTACCAGCATCCAGATCAAGAAACAGAATGTCCTCAGCATCCAGAAGGTCTCCTCATGCTCCCTTCCAGTCAACTCTTCGAATATTTCAAAGTAAGCGGAAGTCTGAAATCAAAAGTAACTTTCCCCTGATTTTTAATGTATTGTGTGATTGTCATATATGACACATTTGCAGGATAGATCTAGTTTAAGGCAATTGGGCTGCCAACAGCCCTCCACTCAGGGCGGATATCTATTATCTATTATGCCCAACAAACCACTTACAAAATGCAGTGGCTTAAATACAATAAACATGATTTATTTCTCACATGTCAGCACTTATAGACATCTGGACAGTCATCTGGGAGCTAGCTGGTCTATATGGCCTGAGCTGTAATACTTTATTTCTACTCTATATGGTATCTCTTCCTCTAGCAGCCTAGTTCAGGCTTGTTCATATGAGGCTGAGAATTTGTACAAAGAAAGCGCAGGCCTATACTTGGAGGGAGGTGGGAAGGTCAGAGTCAGAGAAGAATATGTGAGGATAGAGGTAGAGATCAGATTGATATAGCCAGGGATCAAGGAATGTGGGCAGCCTCTAAAATCTGGAAAAGATAGGAATGGATTCTGCCCTACAGCTTCCAGAAGAAACACAGCCTTTAACGTTAGCCTCTTAAGACTCACTTCTTCAGACCTCTAGAACTGTATTATACATTTGTGTTTTGTTAAATAACTAATTTTATGGTAATTTGTTATAGTGGCAATATTCATGTTTTTGCCATCTTGCGGACTCTGCCCCTAAGGTCTTGAGATGACTGTGGATGTTCTAGCACATCATGGCTGTGAGCTGGACAACCAGATTCTGCTTTGGACCCTGTGTCTTAGAGACATACCCTCTCTGATACCCTCCCAGCTGTGCCCTCCCCATGAGGTGGGGTCTGCTAGGTCTATGGACTCCAGTTAAGTATAGGACACAAAGCAGTAGCAATATCACCTAGCTTTTTTGGTGGTATGAATTTCACCTCAGACCTACTGAATCAGAATCTCAGGGAGAGATTCCCAGAATCTGTTTTAACAAGCCCTCCAAGGATTGTGAAATTGGCATAAGTTTGAAAACCATTGCTAGCTAGGGTCAGTAATGTTACCCATCTAATAATCAGGTTGTACTACTTGCTGCTCAGAGAGCCCAACTCTGAACCTTGAGATTGTTTCCACAAAGGAAGATTTTTATTACTGAGTGGTTGCCATCTCAGGAGGAGAGTAGAGTGAACACTCCAAAAGGTTGTCTTTTCAAGTGGTGAATGAAGGGAGATGATCTTGGAGAAAATGGGAGAGGCAGGAAGAGGTTTTCTTCATTATCAGGTATGAGAAGTCACCAGGCAGTCTGGGTCATCAGTTACAGGGTTGTTGATGACCTTCCTGGAATAGTTGCTCTTTTCTGAGCAACTATTATCAGTTTAAAATGGTCCAGGAGTTCCACAGGCACTGATGTTATCAGCATCCTGAAAAGGAACAAAAATATTTCATTAAGCAACCCATTACCATGGCCTGAGGAATGTGGTACAGTGAGTTAAACTGAACTGCTATCTAAAGACTAAGGAGGGGGACATGACATGCTTCTTGGCCCAGGGCCACAGGAGGATCTTTTCTCTGGGTTTGTCCTTCTAAGGGTGGTCTATGCCAGCAGCGTGAGCAACCTGGGACCTAGGGATGGCAGTTGGAAGAGGTTTGGAGAAGATCAGGCTTAGTTATTTGAAAGTCCTCTCAGGAGGAACGTGGGAATAAAGGAAGCAGGCCAGAAAAGAAGGAGCCAAGCAAAGCAGCAATTACAGGCAAAGTCCCAGCTTTAGCCTGAACTCAGGGCACCTCTGGAGTGTGAGTACGCTCATCATTTGTCTGTCTGCCTGAAGGTGAGAGAGCCGGACTTTCTGATTCTACCCCATCAGTAACTGTCTGCTTGGAATAACACCTGGCACAGGGCTCCCTGCCTGGGCAAGTCGAGCAACCCGAGCAACCCAATGGGCGGTCATGGACTGTTTCAGGTGCAAGCTGCTAACTGCATGTCATCCAGGAAGGGAGAGTGGGTGCCCAGAACCTGTACCCTGGGTCCCAGAGGACCTGACCAGGACACTGCCCTGTCCACTTTGGCCATCCTCAGCTTTCATTCCACGCTAGGCACTGTTCTCAGGGCTTACTTTGTATCTAGTTATCAAACCCTTTACCAGATAAGAGCAATTGCCATCTTCATTTTACAAATGTACTACCTGAGGTGCAGAAAGATTAAATAATTAGATCAAGGATCCACCAGAAAAGTAAGGGTATCTGAACTGAGAATCAAATCCAAGCAGCGGAGTTCCCCAACCATTATTACTAAGGCCACATCTTGCTTCTACTGGACCTTGGGGCCCCACATGCCTCCTTTGCCTCAAGCTCCAGGCAGTGATGATGCCTCAGAGGGCAACAGAGGGTGCATCTCCACGTCTTCTTCGTCTCCAAGAAATCAGAATGAGACTTGTGAGGAAAAGGGAATTTTTTATCAACCAAGAGAGAAAAATCTTAATCTACATGCTTAATTAGGTCAGATACCCATTTTCCTTTGAGTCTTTTCTAATTCTTTGAAGTCAGAGGAAGCCCTGGGCATTGGCGAAGAAAAAAAAAAAATGAAAAGAGAACTGGGAGGAAACCTCTTAAGTGTACACCCCCCCCAAAAAAAAAATCAATCCTCACTTCTTTTTAAGGATTGAATGTAGATAAAGTCGGCTATCAACCTTATCAACGTGGAAAAAATGATGCTTAAAATAAAAACTAGGGCAATCCCCTGAAGGAGGGATGCTTGGCATCTGTCTGCAGACTTTCCTGCCTTGTTGAGGGCCTCACTTCCCCCTTCCCCCTCCATACCAACACCCCCCTCGACACCCCCTTTTTCCCTGGTCCTGCTAAAATACTGAGCTTCTTTGCAGCTCCTGCAGTCAATTGGTGGCTTGGGTATCTTAGATAAAACAGAAGACTGGAAACAGACTTGAAATTTTCAAAGGAGACCATAAGGATATTTCCAAGGAGCAGGATGTGCTGGGAGAGCTAGTGTAGACATGGACGACTGGAGGGCTGCTGTGCCCTCCACTCTGACACTCCTGTGGCAGCTCCAGGGCACATTCCGGGATTACAAAAATATTCTGTACCTGTGCTGTCCCAGGCAGCAGCACTAGCTAGGTGTGCCGATCAAGCACACTTGAAACATGGCTAGCGTGACTAAGGAACTGAATTTTCACTTTGATTTGATTTCAGTGAATTGAGTTTAGATGTAAAGAACCACCTGCCCTCTTGGACAGCTGAGCTCTAGACCTTAACCTTTTATGGACTTGGTATTTCAAGAAGCACCTATAAAAAGAGATCTTTATCTCTGACCCCTTTTTGTGCATTTGTGGAAATGAAGAAACCAAGTATGTTTGTTGAATCTTGCTGCCTAAGCACCCAAGGCAGTGGCTTGAAATAATAATCATGTGCTTAGTTCAGGCTGCCATGGGTCACTGATGTGGGATGGGGGGAGGAGAAGAGTGCTGACTATTTCCCTGGGTTAATGTGGGCCCTGGTGGCCTGTAACAGGGTGGCCTCCACCTGGCTGACATCTCGGCTCCCTGCGTTCTCATAGCCTCTCAAAGGCTGGTCTGAGCGTGTGCACATGATGACTGGGCTGGTTCCAAGAAAGGACAGTCCCCGTGCCCTGAGACTTAGTCTCCGAACTGGTCCACTGTCATCTCTGCTGCATTCTATTGGCCGAAGCAAGCCACAAGGCCAGCCCAGACAGACTCTTCTCTTAATGGGAGATGATGCCGCAGTGACATGCAAACAGTGTGAAAATGGGGAGGCATGAATGTGGTCATTGTTTTCAACCATACCACGGCCCCAAGTGTAATGCAGCCTAAGGTCACAGAGGAAACTTTGTTTTTTTTAAGATTTATTTATTTTTATACAAGAACCGGGGTACAGGCCAGATGCGTGGGAGGGTGAGAGGAGTCACCAGAGGCAGAGCGGGGAACAAGAACAGGCAGATTGACCGAAGTACACTTCTGAGGGGAGCAGCGGGTGAGACAGGAGAGGTCTGCTGCGCCATGCGGGATTCTCGCCTGCTGGCCAGGATCAAACCCAGCGCTGCAGAGGCTGCACAGTGTGGCGCTCAACCGCCTGCGCCACCAGGGAGGCCCACACAGAGGAAACTTTTAGTAGATCTAGGACTTGGGCTTGGAACTGTGGACTCTCTGACAAGAGTTGACTTATTTCTTGGATTTTCCGTATAACCCTTGCCACCTGAGTCTATTTCTTAGTCTACAGAAAGATGACGAAACACCATGAATTCTCTGACTTCCCCCAGTTCACATTGGTATGAGTGTTAGATTTGGTGGTTGTCCTAGTTTGGGCTCTGGGGAAGGGCAAACACTGCATGGAATTCCTGAAAGCAGGCTCTTTTGCAAAAGACTGTTTGGAAGTAAGAAATTAATGCGTACAAATATCAGGTATTTACAATTGAATCCATCCTTTTGGAAAGAAGTTCATGAAAGATTGAGTTTGGAAAGGAGAGAGTTTTTTCTTCCAGGTCTTTCTGATTTATAATCCACCCACTTCCTATCCCTTTCATAAATATGATGTACTTGAGTAGAGTGATCTAAATATCTTCCTAGTTCCAGAAGCTTGACAGTATTTTCACATTGATCTCGCATTCGATAAATCAAGCCTCGCGGATCTGTGAACTGCAACACCAATAAAATTGCTCTGGAGGAGAAAGGCTGCTGTTTCTATGTTTCCGTTTTGCCAGCCATGAATCTCCACAATGGCACTCCTGCTGACGGAAATGCCTTGAAGCAGCTACCTCACAACTGTCAGTCCAAATTTGTGTGTTGTGCCAAATCTCTGGCTCACAAGTCTTTACTTGTGAAAATAAACAGCATTAGTACTAGAAAATTCTTCAGAGGGAGGGGCCGGTGGGAAAGATAGTGATGATCATGAAGGTCATGATGAGGCTGTTGAGCAGAGAAGGTGAGAGAGAGGGAGGAACATTGTGGAGGGAGGAGGGAAAGAGAGGTATAAGGGAAGAACAAGATGGATGGGAAGGGACAGAGGAGGAGAGAAGAGGAAGCGGCTGGGAGGATAGCCCTGTAGGGGTAGCAGTAGTGAGGGAAGAAAGGCTCAGGAGGCCCACTTCTGAAGCTGTTTCCAGATGCAGCCCCCCATACCGGGATCTTCCCTCTCTGGGGACCAGACTCTCAGGGGCACCCAGTAGGAGTCCCCAGTTAGTGACAGAATTGACTCTAGTCAAAGGACCCCTGAATTTCTTCTGTTCTCTGGAAATATGTGACTGCCCATGAGCTGCCTCATTTCTTGATGTCTTTGTTCTCTCACCTGCATAACAAGCTGGGCTACATGAGATGGGCTTTTTCTTTTTTTTTAATACTTTTTAGATAGAAAACTATCTTTGTGGAACTTTTATGAAGAAATAATACATAAACCCCAGATGAACAGGGCTGCTCTATTCAGTTTGAAAACGTTTTTAGGGGCCTCCCCTGTTGGTGCAGCGGTTGAAAGCTGGGCTGCAAAGCTGCCCGCAGCCTCTGCAGCCCCTGTTCAATCCCCGGCCACCAGCGAGGGTCCCATATGGCACAGCGGACCTCTCCTGCCACGCCTGCTGCTCCTCTCAGCAGTGTATTTCGTCAGTCTGCCTGTTCTGTTCCCCGCTCTGGCTCTGGTGAATTCTCTCACCTACCTGCGCTTCTGACTGTACCGAGTGCTTGTGTAAATAAGTAAATAAATCTTTAAAAAAAATGTTTTTAGATTGGGCTTTCTGGAATCAGACCCTGAAAGGAAGAAGGAGGGAGGAAGGAGGAGGGAAGCAGGCCATGGCTAGAAAGAGGATGATCAAAGGTACAGTTTCAGGCAAATTCCCAGCCCTTGGCCTGATTCTGGGGGGTATTCTGGAACACTTGTGCCTCACAATTTATCTTCAGCACAGGATGAGAGCTGAGATGTCATACTCTTGGCTGGAGGCCAGCCAGGAGGCTGGAGCTTTTAACTTCCTGTTCTCCCTGTTGGTCAAGAAGCTTTAGCAGCCCAAGGGCAAGCCTCTGAAAAGGGGTCACAGTAACCTCTTCTTAGTAGCAGAGTGCTTCTACCTGTGGGATGTGCACAAGGACCCAGCAGAAGGAATCCTAATGCATTTGGGCAGGGCACCAGTGATGTCTGTCATGCCATCTTTATGAGCCTCCCCCAGAGCTAGGGGCTGTGTAGGCTGCTGTGTATGAAGAAATGTGGCCATCCTAGACCAGTGAGTCTCTAGGCGACCCACCTAGGATGGAACCGTGTAATGGAGCCCAGCCCAAGTCAACAGAACCTTACCACAGGCCTACAGAATTGTTAGCTAAATAAATAGTGGTTGTTTTACGTCATTAACTATCTCATACATTATATGCAGCAGTAATACCTGGTACAGAGACAGTGAAATAACCTGAATCTTGGGTCTGATTTCTATCCCAACAAATATCTGTAGGTGGAATCTGAATGTGGGGTCAGTGATAGAGTGAAAATTGGCCTCTTTCCAGTTTTTATTTTACTCTACCTTATAGTGGCATTGAACTTCATAAGACACCAGATAGTTCTGCCTGGAAGGAGGCAATAAGAATAATGTCTCTCCAGTTATTACTGAATTAATGCCAGACAATTGACCCTTTCTTTCAAATCATCCTGGCATTTCAAGCTACTACTGGATTTTAATCTGCTGCCTTATCATCCTTGAGGTCATTGCTACAATGGAATTTGTTCTTGAAAGATAGCTCAGCTTCTTTAAAAAGAAGGCAGCAAATAATATAAAGAAGGAAAGAATAAAATAAGATTACATGGCTAAGCAAAAAATAAGGGGCCATAAAAGGAGAAGGAAGAAGAAATTAATTGAACTGTGCTTTGAATGATTGGTTTGGTGGCCAACTTCTTATACAGTTAAAATTACAGTGGGGAGGTTAGGTCAATATCCTGTATATATCAGACATCTCCTATGACTTGAGTTGAAGTTATTTTTAAGCTTCAGAGGAGCCCAAATACAAAAACTTAGTTCAAATGACTTTTTCAGAGATTTTGCAGATGTGCAACGTATCTTATATTCTGATTCAAGCGTGGTACCTATTGCTCTTTTTGACATCATTCCTTCCCCAAATCACCACATTTGCATAAAAATTAATATGAAAAGTGTGGTGAGCTGTTAGGCAGATGGAAGCCTTTGACTAATTAGTTGAGACCGGTGACGACTTTGGAGACATGCTTCAGAACAGATTCTGCGCTGACAATGCTCTGCAATTACAGGAACACAGTGTCCCTTTCCTGGGACTTGAAAGGGGAGGAGATCCCAGGCACAGAGTCTGCTGGGCTGACTTTGGAGGACGAGTCACTGAAAGATTGTGCAAGGAACTTGGGGCTCTGCTGCTGACAGCCCTGTTGGCAGAACTGTCAGAAAGTTCTCTCCAGTCTCCTCAGCTCCTTTCTTCTCCTCTCCATGATCCTGATGACTAGAGAACTTCTGCCTGGTCTGCTCCAGACGCTGTCACATACCTCTCATTTTTGGCACTTGTTGCCTCTGGAATATTCTTGGTGTGTAAAAGAGCCACCTGAAGGGCTGTTAAACCCACACACCTGTATGTTAACCCCAGAGATCTGGATTTAGGACAACTGGAACAGGGCCTGAGATCTTGCATTTTTTTTAAGATTTATTTATTTATGCACAAAAGAGCTTGGGTACAGGCCAGAGATGCTGGGGGTGAGAGGATTCACCAGAGACAGAGTAGGGAACAGAACAGGCAGACTGACTGAAATACACTGCTGAGGGGAGCAGCGGGTGAGTCAGGAGAGGTCTGCTGCGCTATGTGGGTTACTCCCTGGCCGGGGATCAAACCCGTGCTGCAGAGGCTGCGGATTGCTTCATAGTGCAGTGCTTAACTCCTTGTGCCACCAGGGAGGCCCATGAGAGATCTTGGATTTTTAACCAGCTCACAGCTGATGTTGATGTTGGTAGGGGGACCATGTCGCTGGTACTTGGAGTGAGTGGCTCTGCTTTAAGAAAATGTACATTGATTTAAGTATTGGGTTGCAAACTGGTTTTCTAGAGATTCTTCTAGCCCCCAGGTCAGGTTTTTTTTTTTCCCTCAGGATATTTTAAAAGGAAATGAACCCACAAGTATGTAGATACCTTCTTTTCTAGACCAAAAAATCCATTATTGTCAGTGACAGCAATTGCTTGATGGTTAGTACTGACATGTCCATTTAGAGGGAACATATACTACACAATTTATTGCAGTCCCCACCACTCCCTGTCATACTACACCAGGCCCACTTCCATCATTTCTTTATGTTTGGTCTCTGCTGAGTCCTAAGTTGTCTCTTCATTTAAGTTTGTACAATATGAATTAATTAGCATTAATCTTTACAGATAATACATTTATATTTTTATAAGGGTATGGATAAAGCCCTAATTCAGAGATGAGATATTGTGTGGACATCTCAGACCTCAGAGCTAGCTTCTGTAGAGAATTGTGGGTCTTCTCCAAGGGCCTCACAGAACAGTTCCCTGCCATGTCTCCACGAAGAGGTTAACTTCATTTCCTAAGAACTGACATGTAAGAATGTGCACATAGTTGAGAAAACACTATGTATGTCTTCTTGGAAAAGAAAACCTTTATAAAAGCAGGAATTTTTACAACAATGAAGGAAGGGTAATTAAGACTTTGGTTCAGAGATGCAAAAACATTTACTAAGTTACTACTTATTAAAGATTCCGTTTTGTCCTTTACCAATTCCCTGAAAAATGCTATGTAGTTGATGATTCCTGAAGCACAGTCTGGGTTCAAATTCTATCCTGGTGGTTAACCTTCTGTGTTACACCGTCATTAAATTACAAAGTGCTGGAGAAAGCTGGCTTCCCCCTGCATAATCCACACCAATGTCACAGGGTTATATGTGATGAGGCATGAAAGATAAGGCATGAAAAGGTCTTAGAATAGCCTGATGTCTAGGGAATGTGCGATAAATACCATCTGCTTCTCATTGTGGAAAGTAAATTGGCAGAGGGATCAAGCCACCCTTTCAAATTCCTACCCCACCAGGAATTAGCCATGTGATCTTAAGAAGTATTCCCCTTTCTTTTATTCATCCCTTCAACAGATATTTATTGAGCCTATTTCCTCATTGACTAATTGAAGATAGTAGTATCTACCTGATAGAGTCATTGTAAAGATTCATTTTTGTAAAATATTTTAGATGGCACCTGACACCTGTGAATACTTCTGTTACTAGGTTGTTGTTCGGTCCACATATAATAGCTATTTTTATAAATTAAAATATGGCTGAATACTGATAGTTTCTATAGTTTAGATTATACAGGTACTACTATTCCCCCTTTTAAATAGCAGTGTTGTTTTATTCCCAACAACTCTGCGAGTGACATACCAGTAATTTATTGCTCTGGAAACAAAAAAAAAACTACCTCAAAATTGGGAGGTATAAACAACAAGCCTATTATTTCCCATGAGACTGTGGATCAGCTGGGTGGTACTGCTGTTCTAGAACCGTCCTGACTAGTCTTGACTGAGCTCACACATGAGTCTAAAATCATCCACTAGGATGGATGGGGACTGACTGGTCTTGGGTGTCCTCACCCATTGTCTGGGCAACCAGGATGACTGGGCTATGGACCTCATTCTCCAACAGACTAGTCTGGGCTTACTCATGAGGAAGAGCAAATTCCAAAAAAGAGTGCAAGGCTGTTGGGTCCAGGCTTGGTACTGGTGTAGTATCACTTCTGCTCTATCCTGTTCCATACAGTGATCACATGGTCAAGTCCAGATTCAAAAGCAGGGGAAATAGATTCCACCCTTTGATGGTAGGGGAGGGCTGCATAGTCACCTTGCCTGCTGTGAGCAAAGACACTGGGAGGGCAGAGAATCCAGGCCTTTTAGTTTTTCTTTCCAATTTAAGGCTGGAGATCTAAATAATACCATTTTCCTTTGCCTTGGCATTTATATTATTTAACTTAAAGAATGATTTTTGACAAACATTACAATATTCTCTAGGCTTCGCTGATTAGGAATTTTTATCTTCTTTTTGGGCTCTCTCCTAGAATTTTAGGAGGTTTCTGACTGGGATGTTCATGTGTTTCCTTTGGTAACTTGACTCCATCTTTTTGGGGTGTCATTACTAAGGTTAAAAACTAAGTCCCCACTCCTTGCCCAGCTGGCAAGTCTGGGAGACTTGATAGAGCTTCCATATGATCCACTCCTAGGTATTTACCAATTCCACTCCTAGGTATTTACCCAATGACACAGAAACAGTAATTCCAAAGGGCACCTGCACACCTATGTTTATAGCAGCACTATTTACAATAGCTAAGCTATGGAAACAACCCAAATGCCCAAAAGTAGATGACTGGATCAAGAAGATGTGGTACATATACACCATGGAATATTACTCAGCATTCAAAAAAGATAAACACATGCAGTTTGCAGCAACATTGGTGGAGCTAGACGGGATCATGCTCAGCGAAATAAGTCAGAAAGAAAAAGAAAAATACCAGATGGCCTCACTCATAGCAGGAATTTAGAAAACCTAAATAAAAGGCCGGGAAAAAGACTAATCAATACAGAGTAAAATTCAAAATCAACAAGCAATTATAAACCAGCGACACACTATGGGGAGGGTGGGGGAGGCAGGGAAAGAAAGGACTAGAGTCAAAATAAGGGGGGAGGTGCAATTGTATGGGGAATATAACCAAAATGAAAATGCATACATTGTACAAAGATGAAAAATGATGTAAGTATTATATAAAATAAGATATTAAAAAAATAGATAAGGGAAATTGATAAGGTTGTGGTGGGAACCAGCTTAAGACCATCCCCTTGACCAGGACCTACAGAGCTCAGGAATGAGGAAATAGAGTCAAGACACATTTTGTGTCAAAGGTATACACCCAAGGCTAAATATCCCAGCAGATAACTGGGAAAAACTAGGGTGGAGGGAGCATAAAAGAGAGCCTCAAAATCTTCTTCCTTCTCCCAGGATATCTCCCCTCTTGCCCCAGCTTCCTTGCAGGGCACTTAAATAAATCTACCTTTTCTGGTGATTTCTTTCATTTCCCCTCCTCCCCCATACCTCATACCTCCACCCTACACCCAATTTTCCCTGCAACACATCACTCAAACTTAAAATACAAGAATTATCTTTGCAAGAAAACAAAATAACTAGATAGCAATTTGGTTGGTTTAACCAGGCCTCTTTCTGATGAAATAAGAGTTGCTCTTGAAGCACCTGCACCCCTATGTTTATAGCAGCACTATTTACAATAGCTAAGCTCTGGAAACAACCCAAATGCCCCAAAATAGATGACTGGATCAAGAAGATGTGGTACATATACACCATGGAATATTACTCAGCATTCAAAAAAGATAAACACATGCAATTTGCAGCAACATGGATGGCACTGGAAGGGATCATGCTCAGCGAAATAAGCCAGAAAGAAAAAGAAAATAGCGGATGGTCTCGCTCATAGCAGGAATCTAGAAAACTTAAATAAGGGACCAGGAAAAAGAATAACTATAAGAAAGAAAATATCAAAATCAACAAATAACTATGAACAAGAGACACTCTATGGGGGGTGGGGGTGGGGAAAGGAGGGCTTGGGGTCAAAATAAAGGGGTTGTAATTGTATGGGGAATATAAAAATAAAATTTAAATAAAAAAAGAGTTGCTCTTGATATTCTTTTTGTTCAGTAACTCTAATAATCAATGAGGACTCTGAAGAAGACATTGCTAAATATATTGTATTCATATCAGAAGGAAGGGGAAAAGTCTGGCTTCTCTAGTTGTTAAAATCTCAGTTACAAAGGACTTTATAAAGACTCACAAAAGCTTTATGGATTAAAATAAGAAAAGCTAAATTTTTTTGTGTGTGATTTTGTGCATACATTAATTGGTTTCTCTTCTCACCATTCTGGTGAAGGTACTAATACTATACCAGTGTTACAGGTTTAAGAAAATGGAGGCACTGAGAAGTTAGAAACTTCCCAAAGTCACACAGCTAAGAAGAGAGTTAGGATTTAAACCCAGGAACCCTGGGTTGGAGGGTTACAAATTATCCAATTTGTAATAGAGTAAATGATTGTTCTATCTTTACTCAAATGATATTTTGAGTAAGAAGTGAAATCTTTTCAATTCTACTAAAGGTCCAGAAACCATGACTAGGATCAGTGAATTAATAGAGAAGATTGGAGCTCAGTAAAAACAAAACATAACCTAACTTTCAGTGTTGTCCAACAACAAAATGTGGTGTGAGGTAGGGAGTCCTAGCTACAATGAACACCATGGCTCAAGAACCCAGGTCTTAGAGAGTGAATTCAATTCCTAGCTCTTCAGGTAGGCTATGGAAACAACCCAAATGCCCCAAAATAGATGACTGGATCAAGAAGATGTGGTGTATATATATATACATATATATATATGTATATATATATAATGGAATATTACTCAGCAATCAAAAAGATAAACTCATGCCATTTGCAGCAAAATGGATGGAGCTGGAAGGATCATGCTCAGTGAAATAAGCCAGAAAGAAAAAGAAAAATACAGATGGTTTCACTTAAAGGACAAATGTTGAGGATACAAATAAGGGATCAGGGAGAAAAAAGTTATAATAAGTGAAAAGAAAAATCAACAAGCAACTATAAACCAGAGACATTCTGCAGTGAGGGGAGAAAGGAGTAGGATCAAAACAGTGGTGGGAAGAGCACAAGGCACTGTGGTGATGCTACACGGGTGAATGGGTGGTAGGAATTTCACAGGGACTATAACTGAGATAAGAAAGCATGCATTGTACAAAAATGAAGAACGGGCCTCCCCGGTGGCGCAGCGGCTGAGCACTGGGTTGCGAAGCTGCCCGCAGCCTCTGCAGCGCCGGTTCGATCCCCGGCTGCTCCCCGGCCACCAGAGGAGGGTCCCACATGGCCCACAGACCTCTCCTGCCGCCCGCTGCTCCCCTCAGCAGTGTACTTCGGTCCTTCTGCCTGCTCTGCTCCCCGCTCTGGCTCTGGTGAATTCTCTCACCCTCCCGCGCTTCTGACTGTACCCAGTGCTTGTATAAATAAATAAAAATAATAAATCTTTAAAAAAAAATGTAAAAATATATAAAATAAAATAGTAATAATAATAATTAAAAAAAAACAAATCCTAGCTCTTCGATGTCTTACTCTGTGCAAGTATCTAAGGCAACTGAATTTCTTTTGCTCAGTTTCATTCTTAAACATCAAAGTAAATATAACAAAGCAGCCAAAATGAAAAACAACTCTAAGTACCCACCATACATTATTTTGGATAAAGTAATATATTTAAAGTTCACGATTCATTATAGATCACCATCAAGAATTCATTTCCTTTCTTCCAACGTCATAGGATATGGAAGCTCAACAGAGCTTACAAGAGATCACATAGGAATAGAAGAGATGGGACTAAGGATTCTTGCATCGGGAAAGGAGTTAATTTATCTAATTAACACCAAAACCTCTCCTGCAAGCTTGTTAGATATGCAAATTCATGGGCTCAACCCCTGTCCTACTGAATCCCAGTCATCTTAGGGTGGAGCCCAACAGTCTGCTCTCTAGGTGATTCTTATGCTCCCTAAACTTTGCAGTGCACTGGCTAGGTGACCTCCAAGGGCCCTTCCGGCTCTCAATCTGTAGTTCCCGATTACCTCTCCCTCACCACCACCCATTTAGTAATTGCTACCAATTGTTAAGTGCCTCCTCATGCTCAAACATGAGAGTAAATACTTTGCATGCCTTTACTTAATCCTTGCACCAGAGGGGTTGGTATTATTGTCATCTACCCTGTAGAGATGAGCAAATTGAGAAGGCAAGGAAATAGCAGACTGGGATTCCCACCCAAGTCTTTGGGGCTCTAGCTACTGTAAGTACTCTGCTAAACCAAACACCACACAATCTCTCCCTCCCTCTTTTTAAAAAAGATTTATTATATTTATTTATGCATACAAGAGCTGGGGTGTAGGCCAGAGGTGTAGTGGGGTGAGAGGATTCACCAGAGACAGAATGGGGAGCAGAACAGTCGGATCCATTGAAATACACTGCCAAGGACAACAGCGGGTGAGACAGGAGAGGTCTGCTGTGCCATGTGGGTTAACTCCCTGGCCAGGGATCGATCTCATGCTGCAGTGGTTGCTGATAGCTTCATAATGGTGACTTAACACCTTGTGCCACCAGGAGGTCCCCACAATCTCTCTCTTAAAGCCAAGGGCCCAGAACGAGCTATTTGTTTCAAATGGATGCTATTTGTTTCAAATTTGATATGACACTGAAATTAATCTACTGACTGCAGGCAAGTCATTGAGACAGCTCATCTAGAAGGTCCCTGGCTGAATCCTCTCAAGACTAGAGAAGCTGGGAGGTATGAGGATATAGAGAAAGGGTGGTTCCTCCCAGGGGAATCTTCAGCAAGACCTGGTGGGTGGCAGCGCCGCCTTAAGTGCCCTGCGATTGAGAAACACAGCTGTAGGTAATTATTTTCCCCTAGCTATAAATAAAATAATCCTAAGGAGAACAAGGGAGAAAGAGCTGTGGGAGAGCTCTACTGTGCACTCCCCCATCAGCTGTTCTGGATGATAAAGCAATGAGTTGCTTTTAACCACTTCCTGTCACCTGCTGCCTTTCTTGCTGCTGGTGTCTCTACAGGAAACAGTTCCTAAAACAGAATTTATGGTCAATAGAGTGTGCAGAAGAGGTGGTTTCTCCTACCACCCATGTCTGTGGTCCTGACGTAGAAGAAACCAGCAGCACAGACCCAAGATCCAAGGAGTTCATCATACAGAGGGAGAGACCTGGCTTCCCATCACGCTAGGATCCTGCCTTCTCCTTTGCACCTGTCCCAGTCACAGGGATGCTTGTGTCTGGTGCCAGCCACAAAATGGGGCACTGTTCCTTGCAAATTGAGACCTTGTAAGGGTGGGACCTGGGCACAGTGCAGTTTTTCCTGATCCCATGCAGACCGGGTAAAGGAGGAGTCAGAGTCCTCAGTAGTTTTGCAGGTTTTTTATTTGGGGTTCACCAGGCATATGGCAGGCAGGGGTGCTGGCTGGGGGGCTGGGAGGCTGGCAGACCTCCCAGCCCCCAACAAGTCTTCACTCTATCTGGGCTCTCTGGCGTTCGTTCTGCTGCTTCTCGGCTTCTACTTCGGCTTCTACTGCTGCTACTTCAGCTTCTACTGCTGCTACTGGTGCTGCTGGCGTCCCCCCGTGACGCCGCCCTTAAAAGCACAGTCTTGACTCAGCTGAATCCCATCTACCTATGCCCACACCCTATTCCAGGTGCCTGCCATCAGGCATGCATTCAGGACAAGGATCCATCATCTATCCTGATGGCGGAAGGGCAGAAAAGCCTGACATTTTCTTTACCCTACAGACCTCTATACCATACTCAATGGTCAGGATTTCAGATGATTTAAGGATGGCTCCTGAGCCTAGCCAACCCACCCCCATTGCCAAAATGCTACAAGAACACCATTACTCCTTTGAAGAAGCACTCTTTTTTTTTTTTTAAAGATGTATTTATTTATGTGTACAAGAGCTGGGGTGCAAGGCTAAAGGTGTGGGGGGTGAGAGGATTCACCAGAGACAGAGTGGGGAGCACGACAGTTGGATCCACTGAAATACACTGCTGAGGGGAGCAGTGGGCGAGACAGGAGAGGTCTGCTCTGCCATGTGGGTAGCTCCTTGGCTGGGGATTGAACTCGTGCTGCAGTGACTGCTGATAGCTTCATAGTGCTGAGACTTAACCCCTTGCACCACCAGGGAAACCCTGAAGAAACATTCTTGTCTTGAAAATTGGCAAATACCATGAGGAGGGAAACATGCCATGCCTCCCCTCTCACGTGAACCTCTGTGGTCAAAAGTCACTTTTGATGACCAGATGTTGATGGGTTTGAGGTTGGAGAATGCAGAAGCTCTAGATATTTGCTGTTTATAGTGTGGTTCTGGATCAGCAGTGTTGCAACCCCGTGGCTTGTTAGAAATGCAGCCTACGGCAATGCTGCAATGCCGATTGAATCACAATCTGCACTTAAATACATTCCCAGGAGATCTGTGTGCTTATCAAAGTTTGAGAGGCACCGATCTAGGTGGCTAAGGCTGAAATGGGGCCACAAAGCAGCCCTATGGGGAAAAGAAAGGAAAATGGATTAGCCTGCTGGGCAAAGCATGCCTATTCTGGAAATGCAAGCAAAGTCCTTAAAAATGTTTGCAGAGCAGAAAGCAGCTGAAAGATCAAGGTCGAATCTCTACCCCTGGGTGAATTTTTAGATATAGAACATCTCTTAGTGACCCCGTGTGGACAGAACCCTATACCCCCAGTGAACAATAAGGAAAGTAAGCATATCACCTGGCTGACATCTGCTAGGCAATCTTCCAAGGCAAAATGCTGGTTAACAGAAAACTTCACATTACAATGCTCTGACAAATCGTCAGCCATCAAGACTTCCATCCAGCACACTTGTGGTTTGCAGTTCATATTGAAATGTTTTCAGGAGGCGTTTGTCTTAGAGCCAACCTGTAAGCTTCCCAGAGGCTTACAGTCCAAGGCCACAGAGATCCCAGGTTCTTGAGTCTGAAAGTGGGAAAGGATCATTGTTCTGGGTACTGCAGGCAGGGGAGGGATACGAGGGCAAGATCAGGAGGGCCTGTACTGAGACCTGGGGTCCCTTTGTGAAATTTCTTCTGATTAATTCCGGTCCAAACTGATATCCAGGCAGAAAAGAGTAACAAAAAAGGATCTGAGGCAGCTGGTCACAAGTCCTTAAGAAGGGACTAGTCTATGTTGACCATACTGCCAGTCATTATAATAAACTGGAAATCAAAGTTCTAATTCAGTTATGTATTTGTTCCCTAAACATTGCTGTTCATCAGTACTCTAGTAATTTCAGTAAAATCTCATAGACATAAACTCAGTGAATCTGCCATGTCCAGTGCCCTTCAGCTGACTTAGGTTCTCTAGAACCGACTTCATAGTCAGTGATTTTGCAGCTATGATCTGAAATGCGCAGGAATGAGAGCTCTATTCTGCAGGAATCTGCAATGCATCCCTCTCTAAAGGGAAGCTACTCTAATTCAGATAACCTTAGACTGACTTAGTGTAGAGGCAGGAATGGGCCACAGGGCAGGTTTTCTGATCCAGCAGACTGGGGTGAAGGAGGAGAGAGTCCTGGAGCCCTCAGTGGCTTTTGCAGGCTTTTATTGGGATTTACTGGGTACACAGCAGGCAGGGGTGCTGGGGGGCCGGAAGGCCGGCAGTCCTCCCAGCCCCCAGCAAGTCTTCACTCTATCTGGGCTCTCCGGCCTTCTCTCTGCTTCTCTGCTCTTTTGTTCGTTCTGCTGCTTCTCGGCTTCTGCTGGCGTCCCTGTGACACCGCCTTAAAAGCCCAGTCTTAGCCCAGGTGAATCCCATCTACCTATGCCCACACCCTACTCCAGGTGCCCACCACCAGGCATGCATTCAGGACTGCAGGGTTCTGTCATCTATCCTGATGGCGGGAGGGCAGAAAAGCCTGACATTTTTTCCTTACCCTACACTTAGGGTTCCAGGTAAGGATATATCATCTGCCATGAAATGGAACACATCAATGGGATGATTAGCATAAAGGGAAATGTCAAATTCTAATGAGATGCATAGATACTGCTCTGATACCTATGGAATGTTGTGGCCAATCTCTGCCATGCTATTTATATAAAATATAAATCTCTTCACCACCTTTAATATGGTACTCATGTATTTCATTCTGTTTTAAACTCTGGAAGATTATTTTGTCATACCCGTATAGTGAGAATCGTGGACCCCAGTTAGGGGGAGAGCAGCAATTTGCAGAAGTGAAAATGGTTAAGCTTTAAATGAAATAAAGTAGATATGAACTATTTACTGAAACGAAATGAGAGAATTCAAATGAGGTAATTATCTGACGCGCAATCTTGTTAGGTCTAGAATTTCAGGGAGAGGCCACTTGTTTACAGGCAAGGTTCTTATTGCACAAAGTTTAATTGGGGATGCTAACATGTACCTCTGCTCTAATGTGATGTCTCACCCACAATAAACCCCAGGGTTGTTTGTGAATCATGAACATATGAAGAAGGGTCTCTGTCCAAAAAGCCTGGAATAATTCGCCAAGTGCCTGCTTTTCACCTGACCCAGGAATTAGATTCACTCATTTCTTCAGGTGCTACTCCAGAGGTGAGGGTGCTAAGATTGAATGTGATTAGGGCAGGCAGACTACCTGTTGACCATGACAGTGAGGTAGGATGAGACCCAGACAGAGAAAAAGCAAGAGCAAGGGTCCTGTGGTAGGAATGAGTTTGACATGTATACATATATTTTTCAACAAACCTAATACCCCTTAGCATGTACCAAGGTCTGATTTAAGCACTTAGCAAATAATCCATCAATTAATACTCACAGAAACCTTGTGATATAAATACTAGTATGATTTGGAAAATACTGTTTTTTACAAATGAGAAAGTTGAGGCATGCAGAGTTTCAGTAGCTTGCCCAAGGAACACGGCCAGTCAGTCTTGGAGCTGGGATTCAAACCCAGGTCCGATCCCAGGATCTGTGCTCATCACCACTTTGCTGGTGATCCCCTCACCACTGCACATTGGAATACTTTGGGGATTTTTCAAAACTACTGGTGCCTGATTCCCTCTCTCACCCATTTGGATGTAATTGGGCTGGACCAAGAGTTGGGCATTGGGATTTTTGAATGCTCCCAGATGTCTGAGATGGGTGGCAGATTTGGAGAGCAAGGGCACCATACCAAACCATGTAACATTTGAGGGTCTAACATAAATCAGTGTTTCTAGGCTTGATGAACAGGGGAAGGAATGGTATTCTCTCCCTTATAGCACCTGATGCTTAACTTTTGCCTATTAATGCATTTGTCAAAATGGAATGCAGCCGCATAAATAAGAGATAGTCTACTTTGAATTAAAAGGATACTGGCCACACATCAGCAGTGCATATTTGTTCTAGTTTCCATGCCAAGTGTAGGGTAAAGAAAATATCAGGCTTTTCTGCCCTTCCGCCATCAGGATAGATGATGGATCCTTGTCCTGAATGCATGCCTGATGGTGGGCACCTGGAATAGGGTGTGGGCATAGGTAGATGGGATTCAGCTGAGCTAAGACTGTGCTTTTAAGGGCGGCGTCATGGGGGGACGCCAGCAGCACCAGTAGCAGCAGCCGCAGTAGCAGCAGTAGAAGCCGAAGCAGAAGCCGAGAAGCAGCAGAACGAACGCCAGACAGTCCAGATAGAGTGAAGACTTGCTGGGGGCTGGGAGGCCTGCCAACCTCCCAGCCCCCCAGCCAGCACCCCTGCCTGCCATATGCCTGGTGAACCCCAAATAAAAAACCTGCAAAACTACTGAGGACTCTGACTCCTCCTTTACCCGGTCTGCATGGGATCAGAAAACCTGCACTGTGCCCAGTCCTGCCCTTACACCAAGTATGTAGACACCTTATTGCCTGACCCTGGGAGAATGTTCTACAAAGCTATCAGGGGCTAATCAAGTTGGTGTAGGGCAGGCAAAGCTAGTTCCCAAACTCTGTGACTTGAGCTCATCCTTTGAGTGAGTCCATTCTTATTTTTTTGCAGACGTTGATGCGCAAAGTGAGCCCTGGTTGAAACTTACCCTGTCAATGGATTGGTTCAAGGTCATGCTGCAAATTGCTTTCCATTCACCAGAAAGTTGGGTAAAATTAGCTAGTTGTCAGTTTTGGGCAGTGGGCTAAGTCTATGCTGTGTCTGCTTTGGGATCACATTCTGCATGGAAAATTAGGGAGACACCAGGGAATTTATGTTGTCTATAGATACGATAGACCTGGAAAAGGACAAGAATTATGTCATTGGTTCCAATATTGGGCTCAACATATTTCTAATATCTCTCTAAGGTGGGAGCTACGTTTCTGCTTGGTAGATCTCCCAGCAGGTTATATGGCCATTTTGGGCCCTTGGCTCAAGTTTGGAGTAGGGTGTGGGTAAGTTGACTGGAGCATCTACAAGGGCCCTTCCAGAGTGTCTCATATCTGAATGAGGGAAATGACTATTCTGGAGGCTGAGGAAATGCTGATTAAATAAGAGCACAGGGAAGTTGAGTGAACTTCCCGATACCACCTTTGGTGAGTTGTTGAACTGGAATTAGAACTGGAATTAGAAATGAGGATGCCTTTGCCAGGCATGGCTGATTAAACTCCACACCCCTATTCATGTGGAAGGAAGCCATCCAAGGACTCTCAAAAAGGCAGTGAAGCGATGAAAAGAGGTGATTAAGGCACAGATGCCAAGAGCTGGCTCCATATTACTTACAATCCTACAGCATAACATTTTATGTGATTATAATGTTTCACGAGGGTAGCAAAGACTGTGCTATAAAATGGCCCATCAAAGTCCCAGCTGGTGAACCAGGGATTAAGAACAAAGCTGCAGGTTAGGAAGCCAATGTCATCCACATTCTCCATTCGTATGTACAATTAGCATTCACAAGGAATGTCTCAGAGCTGACACCCAGTGTAAGGATTTAAGCAAATGTTCATTCCACAGAAGAAAAGTCAGATACTTATCAGACCCTTGATTTAATTCTGTGTCTCCAATCGTCCTAAAATGATGACATGCTTAGAACCTACATGAGTTGTATTTATTTCTGACTTCAACCACTTAGATCACCTTGGAGATTTCATCGAAGAAATAAGCCAAGGTAATGATGTTGGTAATATGAGTATTAACTAAATGACAGGCATCTATGAATTCCAACCTATGGATGGTGACAAAGATACAGACGACGTGAAAGGGCCATGAGAGGATTCACAGTCTTCTTAGGGTTCTTGAAACCAGGCGGCTATTACAGGTAGTCTGAATCTTGGGGTGTGTGTGTATGTGTGTGTGTTTGCCTCTCTCTCCTCTCTCTGTGTATATATATACATTGTTTGTATATATGTACACTCTATGTATTTATATACATGCACACATATACACACATTCACATACACATGTATATGTATATACACATTTTAATGTGGATTCTAGTTGAATAAAAAGTTTACTGATATCACATTGATTTTTGTCATTTTCTATTTTCTTATTTCATTTTTTCCTTACCACCATTCCTTATGTCTACTTGTCCTTTTCCCCCTCTATTATTTTGCCTGCTTTGTCCTTTATATATGATGTCCTATTTCCTCCTTATTAACCTTAATACCCCCATGGTGTTTATTAAAGTCCACTAGTTCTGTAAGTATTTTACTTTATCTAATAGTCTGCTCTATAGATCTTTCCAATATTTGTTTTTTGTGATTCTGCTTTGCTTTCCTGCACACAAATCCTTCAAGCTCTTCCTGTTTTGCTGAAAATGACCATATCTCATCTTTCCTTATGACTGAATAATATTTCATAGTGTTGGATATCCACTTCTTCTAGATGCAATCATCTATTGATGGACATTAGGTTGCTTCAATGTTCGAGCTATTGTGAGCAGTCCTGCAGTAAATGTAGAGCATTATGTTTTTTTGCATTGATGGTTTTTTATTCTTTGGATAGATGCCCAACAGTGGGATTGTTGGGTCATACACACTATTTCCATTTTCAGTTTTTTGAGGTAAATCCAGATCACTTTCCCTAATGACTGCAACATTTTGAATTCCCACATTTTTTATTTTCTTAATCAGCAAACACTAGCAATTTAATAATAACTACTCTGCTCCTTTGCCTTGAAATAAAAGGGTTATTTGGGTTAATGATGTTGTAGTAGGCAGCAAAACCAAGTACCGGCAATGTGGGAAATGTGTACCTGCCCCCTCATGCTCCAGGCTGGTAGAGTTCTAGGTGGAAGAATTCAAAATCTGCCTTCAGACCCTGGACAGAATCAGGCCACTGGACAGAGTGGCGGTTGAGAGTGCCAGGGCACACGGGACTCACCTACACTGGAGAGAGGAAAACTACCTCTTAAGGCTTTATAGCAGAATAAATCCAGGGAGGGAAAAGGTTGGTGATGGAGGGTCTGGAATTGCACTGGCTCTGGATGAATGGATTTTGGGGTCTTTTAACAGAGGGAGGAGTGAGAGACATCAGGGAAGCTGCTGTAGATATTGAAAAGGAAAATATCAGAAAACAGAACTTTAAAGTTAGTATGGACAAATGGATACCCACTTAGGATATTACAGGGAAGATTCACCTACACTTTATATTTGGTTTGGCTGACAGATTATTTCCTTGACTATAATACTACACAGAGATGAACTTTAGGGGAGAGACTCAAAAGCCTTGTCTTATATAGGCTGTAAGCCATTCTTTTTATAGTTTCCTTGTCTAGCTGTGAGGCTTTACAAAGACAAATATTGCAGCTGGGGGAGCTTTCTGAGCCCAAGGAGGCTGACACAGCGAGTAGGTTCTGAACTTATCATTCTTAATGAGTGAATATTAAAGACCTTGGTGTTAATCAGTGTGATTTTTTTTAAAGATTTATTTATTTATATATACAAGAACTGGGGTACAGGTCAGAGGCACGGGCGTGAGAGGATTCACCAGAGACAGTGGGGAACAGAACAGGCAGACTGACTGAAATACACTGCTGAAGGGAGCAGCGGGCGAGTCAGGAGAGGTCTGCTGTGCCATGTGGGTAGCTCCCTGGCCGGGGATCGAACTAGTGCAGCAATGGCTGCAGATAGCTTCATAGGTTGCGACTTAACCCCTTGTGCCACCAGGGAGGCCCCCAATCAGTGTGATTTGCTGGCAGTAGGCGTGTCAGAGTTTGGGGTAGTAGATCAGCAAAAGAAGTCACGAAAGGGAAGAAATTAGGGTATTTTATCTGCTGTCATTTTTTGAAAGAAGGAGAAGTGACTTGAATTGGGAGAGAACAAGTTGCCTTTTGCAGATGAACAGCACCGTTATCAAGAAATGCCAAGGGGCAAGCATCGCACCAAGCAGTTTAGTCCTCATTTGAAGTTATGGAAGCCCAGGACTTGCCTGCTAACCATGAGTGCCCTGCCGTGCCCCTCTTCCTGTAAAGGGGGCAGCCGTGCAGCACTGGTGACCATTGTCAGGTGGAACGTAGAAGGAAATTTCTAGTGCTTTTCTTCACCACAGGGAAAACTGAGTTTATTCAAAACCAGAGGGAATCATACAAAATGGAAACCTAAAAAGCCTTGGTTAGATTTTTCTCTCTAGTTTGCTTCCAAAGCGTCTTGTCTTGTCATTTTCATTCCTACCACTCCTTACAATTATAGCCAGCGAGCAATTATGTGTTTAATGTCTTGCTCCTTAGACTCTAAGTTCCATATGAGCCAGGATAGTCTTGTGCATGGATATGTCCCTGGAACCCACATGCCGTCTAGCTCGTGGTAGGTGCTCAATGATTATTGCTTCATTGAGTGAGTAAACTCACCCGACCAGGGGTGAAGTGGAAATGAACACCCACATCTAGGGGATGGATGGTGAAGGAATGTGATCCGGAGGAGAGAGATAAGAAATTCTGCACATTTAGAGTTTTTGGAAAAGCAAGGAAATTCCTCCCCCTGAGGTTGAGGTGGGATTTTCTAGAGCATTGCTAGTTAAGGTGCGACCCATGCACCTTAAGGTGCATGTTGAGGAGCCTCAACATCACCTGGGAGCTCAGTGGCTGTGGAGGATCTTGGCCCCACCTGCTGAAATACTCTGCATTATAGTCTGAGAAACACAGCTTTCTGTTGTGAGCAAATATTCTTCTTCCTACCATAGTAACGGCCCCGCGAAAAGGGCTCTGAGCAAAGTGACCAAGGATGATGAAGGAATGGAGGTATAGGCCCCACTGGAAGCATTACACAATAGGAGCGATGTTCAATCTTTTCTGTTGCTGTCTCATATCCTCCATTGTTTGCTGCTGTCTTTTGAGTTTCATAAGCAATGTAATAACTGTTACCTTGAACTGCTCTCCAGTCATACTCTGCAGTTCTGCTGGATTGAGACTCCTCTTGGGTTTTTTTTTTTTGTTCCAGCATTTGTGATGTTCTTCTGTATCTTCATTTTTAGTTTTTATGGGTTGTAATAGGAATGGACTTTCATTTTGTTGCCTTTGTCCCTGTTGAAGTAATCGGACAACTGGTACCGGCGAGGGGTAGTAGAGGAACATAACCAGGGCCATCGGGCATCGAAGGGTCCCCTTTAGTGAGCATCAGTGTGTCAAGCTCCTTCTGTGCTGTGGGTACCAGAATTGCGTGGTGGGGCTCCCTAGTGATCCCCTCCTCTAAGGCAACTCCTTGGTCTCTTATAATCTTGTTTCTGTTTCTACTCTAGGCTATTTTTGGGCACTAGATGCAGCACTGGGCTGGATTATAGTTGATATGAGGTCACAGGCTGAAAGTTACTCTCTTTTCCAGAACAGACCTGGGTGATTCAACCTATTCCTTTCCTCTGGTTCAGGCTCCAGCTGTTCTATATACTGAGCGCCTCTGGCCCAAGCCAGCAATCCTTGCTCTGCATCCCCCTTCTGTATCTCTCCAATAGTGCACCCTCTGTCCTGGGTGCCAACTCTGTTCACCTCTTTAACCAATGTAGTGCTGGGTCCAATATGAGTATGGGCCTGGAGTTGGCAACTGTAGGGAATTCTTCACAGCAGCCGCCCCCCCACCCCCACGGCACTTTGTGGGTTGTACCGCCCCCGGGTCACTATAACCCCAGTTCACTTAAAGTTTTTCCTACTTCTTTTCACCAGACAGCTGTTCCTACTGTGTGCTGTGGTTGTCCATTTTTTCCTCAAGGTTTTGACTTGGCATGGTTCTGCTGCAATCTAGCTGTGAGTATATGGGAGAGCTGCCATCTTACCAGACTTGATGTTCACTCCTTAAATAAGTGTCCTGCTTTTAGCACAAAAGAAGATAAAGCAACCAGATGTAGTCACCAGGCCTCATGCTGGTGTGTGTGAAGTGAATGAAAGATAGCAAAGCTTGCCAGCTTCTGTGACTACAAACATTTCTGACTTACAGGGGGCAAAGTCACAGCATCCGAATTGAGAAATGATAAGAATAAAGTGTGGGTGGTTTGTCCAGAATTTATTTACACCAATTGGCAGAATTTATTTATACCAATTGGCTGATGCTGTGAGTGGACCCTGCAAGGTAAACCATTGATTATACCAATGGTATCGATTAAGGACAATCACTCTGTGTCTTGTGGAATTTGGGGGTGCTGGGGGTGAAATGGGCTTGAGAAGGCCAGATGCAGCCACAACCACTATTTTTTAATCTCGAAATGGACTACTTATATGACATTTCAGGTGGATGACTAAAAGATGGCTTGGAACAGTTTTAACTTAAACAATTATAAAAGGTCATGGGCTGTTTTTAGAGCCTCCTTGTAGGAAATGAGATAAAAGACAGAGACTGAGGACATGGATTTCTGCAGGTAGCTATTATTTAATACAAATATGCTGCACTCATAGCATCAGCACAGCTTGTTCCCAGATCCTGCAACTGAGCGTAGAGTTTGTCTTAACATATAACACTGGCCATCACTAGTAATTGGCTGGAAATGACTCTCAAGAAGAAATTCATTTGCCAGCTTGGGTTCCAGAAAATAGAAGGGTATGTCGATAATTTCTCTAATTATCGGTATTTTAGTAATATAATGATAATTTTGTATGGTGTAGGATAAATGAGTTAAAAATCAGGCTTTTTACACCCTCTGACCTTTAGCATCTATGACCAGCACCTGCAGTCTTGCATGTGCACCTATAATTATGAACACCTGGGCCTGGAGATCATGAAGCATGTGCATATGTAAATAGGGACATTGTAAAGGCAGGACAGGACACTGTGCAGGTTATCTAATCCAGCAGACCGGGTAAAGGAGGAATCAGAGTCCTTAGTGGCTTTTTGCAGGTCTTTTTATTGGGATTTACCCGGTACACAGCAGGTAAGGGTGCTGGGGGGCCAGGAGGCTGGCAGGCCTCCCAGCCCCCAGCAAGTCTTCATTCTATCTGGGCTCTCCGGCCTTCTCTCAGCTTCTGCTTCTCTTGCTTCTCTCTCGCCTTCTCTTTTGGCTTCTTCTGCTTCTGCTGGCGTCCCCATGACACCGCCCTTAAAAAGCACAGTCTTAGCCCAGGTGAATCCTATGCCCATACCCTATTCCAGGTGCCCGCCATCAGGCATGCATTCAGGACCTCAAGAATTCATCATTTATCCTGATGGCGGGAGGGCAGAAAAGCCTGACATTTTCTTACCCTACAGACATCTTGCCCAGGGATGAGGGGCTGTAAGGGCGGAGTCACTGTGAGGCGGGAGGACAGGGAGCAGAGGCAGCAGAGAAATACTGAGAAGAAAGCTGCCTGACCCTGATTCAGCATTACAGCCCTGTAGAAATGTACTGGAGGCTCCAAAATTATCTTTTTGTCTGAAAGAACTGAAGATGAATCTATCCGGCCTGGGGTGGTTGCAAAACATATGGGACAAAAGTGAGCCTTTGTCATTTTTCCAACCTACTCAGCACTCTTTGAACTCCTTTCCTCTTTCTGGAGTGTTGCCTGTGTTGCTAATATCTCTGCAAGTGTGGAGCCCACGATTCATTTCCCCCCATTCTCCCATGCACTGAGATACCTCGAATCGCATGCACCTGTGCAAGACCTCTTCTAAGTGGAAGAGAACAACAATATGAAGCTGATACCAATAGGACGCTGATTTTTGTTTTCAGAATTCTTAGTTGCAGAAAAGTTAGTTTAAGCAGAAAAGAAACAGTAGAGTATTGAAGAATCTCCATGAGAGTCAGAGCTTCAGGACTAGAGGCTACAAAAGGCAACAACAATGCCCAAAGAACAGGATTCTGTTAGACATTTAGGGCAGGGAGGGAAATACCCAAAGAAAATTAATGGCCAACTATACCCAGGACTCCAGGAAACACTTGCCAGAAGAGAGGAAGGAAGTTTCCCAGCCCAATCTACAGGCAGGCCCATAAGGCCCAAGGAGAGCAAGAAACACCCGGGGGGAGCTATTCCCTGAAATTAGCCAGTGTCTGATGATAAGACGTACAGCTTGTTTGATATAGGCGTACAGCTTTCTAGGATATAAATGGTGGACATTCTGGCATCTGGCTGCCAACATCAGTGGTGCATGCAGGGTACGTGAAAAAGTATCAGACTTTTCCACCTTCGCGCCATTAGCATTAATGATGGATCCCTGTGGTCCTACATGCATGCCTGATAGCATACACCTGGAGTGGGTGTGGGCATGCATAGGTGGGAACACCTGGACTGAGACTGGGCTTATAAGGGCGGCATCATGGGGACTCCAGCAGAGAGAAAAGAGCAGCAGAACGAGAAAAAGAGTAGCAGAACGAAAGAGTAGCAGAACGAGAGTAGAACCAGCAGAGAAGCAGAGGCCCCGAGAGAACTCCAGAGAGCCCAGAGTGAAGATTCGCCGGGAGCTGGGAGGCCTGCCAGCCTCCTGCCCCACTGCGCACACACACCCCTGCTTGCATTGTGCCTGGTAAGAGCTGAATAAAAGCCTGAAAAAGCCACTGAGGGCTCCAGGACTCTCCTTTACCTGTCTGCTCAAATCATAGGTATCCTGCATTGTGCCTTCCTGCCACTATATGCCACTTAAGGCATCTTAATCTATTTGCAACAGGATAGAGTCCCTGCTGGAGTAGAGACATTATAGTTGGATTTTGGGTTTCCTGGATTTAGGGTTCCTTGGTTCTTTACTATGGTGTGAGAAGAATCCACAGCTATGTCTTTAGCAGAAGCTAAAGCAAAGTTTATTTAGAAACAGTATAAAAGGACACCCAGGGAGAGGTCCTTAGGTGGGCAGAGTCCTGGATAAGACCAACTGCCAGGAAATTGTGGGGGCTCCAGACTTAAATGGAGTGGAGGAACTGTTCACTCTGTCCCTTCTGGGGGTGCACTGTGCAGGCACTTCCAGCATGTAGTTTATCAGTCCAGGTAGCAGGCTGAGTCAGGGCAGAGTGTTAGGGGTTTTTCCCAGGTATTGTTTGTCCTGTTTAGGAGAATTGCTTTATCGTCAGAAACTGGCTAATTTTGAGGAATTGCTCCCCGCTGGGTGCTGCTTGCTCTCCTTGGACCTTATGGGCCTGCCTGTAGATTGGGCTGGGGAACTTCCTTCCTCCCTTCTGGCAAGTGTTTCCTGGGGTTCTGGGTATAGTTGGCCATTAATTTTCTTTGGGTGTTTCCCTCCCTGCCCTAAATGTCTAATAGTATCCTGTTCTTTGGGCGTTTTTGTTGCCTTTGTAGCCTCTAGGCCTGAACCTCTGACCCTCTTCAATACTCTTTACTGTTTCTTTTCTGCTTAAACTAACTTTTCTGTAACAAAGAATTCTGGACCTGTGGCTGAAAACAAAAATCTCTAGTTCTTTATCTTTCATTGTTTTAATTATCAATTGCTGCATAGGTAATTTATCACACACTTAGGGACTTATAACAATAAAATATTTTTGTCTCACAGTTTCTGCAGGTCACTAATATTTAGGAGTAGCTTAGCTTAGAATCTCAGTCGCAGTTGCGATGTGGGCTGGGGTGGCAGTGAACTAAAGGCTTGACTGGGGCTGGAAGATTCACTACAGTATGACCGCAGGTTGGGGCTCTTTATTGTTATAGTTGGCCTCAGTTTATCTGCACATAGACTTCTTTTCAATTCTGGTTGATTCCCTCAGAGCAAGGAATCCATGAAAGAGAGTGAGAAATTCTCCTTTCTATGCTCTCATCTGGGCTGTAGCACATCATTGCTTCTATCACATTCTTTTTATACAAAGTGAGTCTCCTCTTTACAACAAGGCAAATGAGTGGCTGACACAGATACAGATTTTTATGAAAATCCTGATGGGCAAGACCCTCACTCCCAAGATTGAGTCCAAAGACACCACTGAGAATGTCAAAGCAAAGGTCTAAGATAGGGAGGGCATACCCCCGCCACTCCCCCCCACCCCCGCCCCGACCAACAGCATTTGATTTTTGCAGTGTCCATACTCTTTCCATCTACAATGTCTGAAAAGAGTTCACCCTTCACTCAATGCCTGGCCTACTGGTCCTGCCATGGGAATGTCCCCTCTACTGGCTTGTCCCAAAATATAATGCAACAAGATGATGTGGGCAGATGTCCTGTTTGCCTGTATCCCTACACTGCCAGCTGAAGTGTTGTCACACCACAGTCTGTGCCCCAAGAAGGTCAAATAAGGCCCTTCCATGAACTCCTCTTTTGGCTGCAGGGCAGCTATATGTGGTCTCAATAAAGCTTCTCTTTCATTGAGTGAAGCAATAACATAAAAAAGCTAATCGCTAAGTAGTCCACACTTAAGGGGTGAAGAAATAGGCCCTACCTTTTGAGTGGGGCAGTATCAAAGGATTTGTGAACACATTTTAAAACCACCAGCACACTCTTTGGCATATAAATTTGCAGCACCTTCCCACAGTAGGTAAGCTAACCTGCTCTGCCCCACCACCCTGAGATGAGTCATTTAGCTTCACTTGGTCAAAGAATCTTAGCACACATGGTAAGAGGAGAGTTTTGAAAATGCCTACTCTTGTTCTCTTCCGTCTTTGCTGTTACCATGAGGATGGACCCCCAGTACATAATGAAAGCCCATGGTACCAAGTCAAGTATATTAGTTATCTGTGACCACATCATATATTATACATAAATATAATAGTAAACATTTATGTTTCAGAGATCCTGTGATTTAGGAATCCAGGTGTGCCTTACCAGGTCCATTGTGGATGAGGCTTCTGGTTCAGGGGTTCTGATCATTTGGAAAGAGGCTGGGACTGGAAGACTGAATTCCAGGATGACTCAGTCATGAGTCTAGAGAGTTAGAGCTGGATGTTGAGACTTTGTTTTCTCCCACGGTGAATCTCTCCATAGGGGCCACTTGACTTCATGACGTGGTGTCTGGATTCCAGTCAGCTGAGTGACCCAAATATGTGAGACAGAAGACACAACGTATTTTGTGATCCAACAATGAAATGACTGACGTCTTTGGAACATCCTGTTAGTTACAAAGGAAAACTATTTTAGGTGATGGGGGACTGCCTGAGGGCATGGATGCCTGGAGGTAAGCATCACTGGGGACCATCTTGGAGGATCACAACCACGTCTAACTGCCTCAGTCATTCTAGTTGAGGCCAGCTTATATCAGCCAGTAGCTAATGTAGCCCTAGTATTGGGAACAAGCCCTACATGTCAGCCCAGTCACTGCCTTCCCCCTCCCCTCACCATCTGGCTCCAGATGCCTGAGCAGTATATGAGGTTTTGTGGTTGTTTCATAGCATTATTGTGCACAGCCCTGAAAATGTGCTGATACAAGCATGTTGGTGACACCAGGAGAAATTTAGCAGATTATGAATTAATTAATTAGAATTGCAATGAGCATCCTTAGCCTCAGTTTTCCAGTTGGCTAATACTAAGACTCACATATAAGTAGGCTCTCTGCTTTTAAGAACTGATAGTCTAATAATTTATACACATTTAAGCATATGTCATTGCTTTATTTGTTTCTTCTGCAAAATAAAGCTCAAAGATAAATACATACATTTGCTTTTCTTCTGTATTTGTTCTCAAGCTGCTTTGTTCTGAATGTTCTCAAGTTACATGGTATATAGAAAGAAGAACTGTTTTTCAAACTCTAATGTTTTAAAAAATCACTTTTATTAATTGTAGCTTGTATATAATAAAATCCACCAATCTTAACTGTACAGTTTGGTGAGTTTTAATGAATGTATATGGTCATATAATTCCCATTGCAGTTGAAATATAACACATTCCCATCACCTCCCCAAAGTTTGCACATATTGTAGGCACTTGTAAGTAGACATTTATTGAAGTAAAACATACATGCAGAAAAAAGCATAGACCATAGACCAAAAAAGCATGTACAACCTGATAAATTTTCAGAAAGTGTATCCATCATTCAAATCAAGAAACAGCAACATGACAAGCCCTCCAAGGGGGTTCCGTATAGTCCCTTCCCCAATGATAATTCCTTTCTGGCTTTCATTACCATAAATTAGTTGCCTCTTTTTCCACTTTAACATACATGCAATCATATAATAAGTATTCCATTACATCTGGTTTCTTTTGTCAAACATTATGTGTGTGAGATTTTTTCTTATTGTTGATGTAGTTGTAGTTTGTTTATTCAAATTGCTAGTATTCCATTGTGTGAATATGCCACAATTTATTATTTATCCATTCTATTGCTGATGAACATTTGGGTCGTTTCCAGTTTCTGGCTCTTACAAATAGGCCTGCTGTGAACATTCTGGTACAGGCTTGCTTGTATTTTGTATTTTTTTTTTTTTTTGATGGTTTGACTTTTTTTTTTAGGGGCTAATAGGAATATAATAGAATCAGAGACTGACCATTCAATTTAATCCAATTTACTGTTTAAGGCCTTTACCAAAAAAACAACACACTCTTCAGAGTCTTCAGAGGAAATTTTATCTGATATAAGACTAGGTCACAGGTTTGTATTTGTTCATTTTATGAGAGGAAAAATGTAGTGAATTTTGAAATTTCAGAGGCAGAGTATCAACATGGTCACTTTGTTTTTCACTCTCTGGTCTTTGTGCGTCATCTTTCCTCCCTCCTTCTCCCTTTCCTCCTTTTTTTCCCTTCCCTTCCTTTCTCCTTCCACTCATTTTTCAATGGATAAGAATTTCAAGACTGGGCCTCCCCAGTGGCGCCAACAGGTTGAGCACTGCACTGGGAAGCTGTCCACAGCCTCTGCAGCGCAGGTTCCATTCTTGGCTGGCCAGGGAGATACCCACATGGCACGGCAGACCTCTCCTGTGTCACTCACTGCTCCCTCCAGCAGTGTATTTCAGTCCTCCTGCCTGTTCTGCTCCCCACTCTGTCTCTGGTGAATCCTCTCACCCTCCCATGTCTCTGACCTGTACCCCAGTTCTTGTATAAATAAATCTTTAAAAAAAAAAAAGAATTCATGTTTAAAAAAAAAGAATTTCAAAGACTGCTTTGAATTGTTCTCAGATGGGCATTTTCTTTTTCATGAAAGTGAAGATAAAGTCAAGTAATTTTCAATTTGCTTTAAATGGCTTCTTTTTTCTGGGAAGTAGTTTTGGGCTTTCATAAACATTGAGACATTTTTTGTTGTCTCAAATTTTATTCTGCTTATCACATCCTGCCCGACAGGTTTCCATAAGCAATAATGAAGGCCACCACACCATCATCGCTCCCCTCCTCTCCATAACTGAGACCCAGTATCCCCACCATTAGGGGCAACCTAACATTTCATGTACTATTGTTTATGGGCAAGTTTCAATTTGGACCAGCCAGGCCACAAAATGATGTACAAATGGCAGACTATGAGCTGTTATTTTATTGAAAGTCCTATTTGTGTGTGTGTGTGTGTGTGTGTGTGGGGAAGGTCATCTGTTCAAAATTGAAATTACTTTTGTACAAGGGCTACTGGAGGACAATTTCCCTATGTCCCACATGTCACATATATATTTTTTAATGCCACATGTGTTTTGAGGGGAAAAAAAAAACAACCCTGCAAAATCCATTTGCTTTTAGTTATTTTCTTGGGCAAACCACCAGTTTACCCATTTTTTTAAGGTCCTTTAGACTTATGGAATCATGATAAACATGTGAATGGCCCCGATTTGATTATCTTTTGTCATTGATATGGTTCAGGACAGACCTCCCCCAAATAGGCCTCTTTGGCATATTGATTATTTGAATTAAAATTACTCAAGATAAGGCAGGCTCAAGAAGATCACTCCCATGCTTCTTTGTCTGCTGAAAAGCAGGACATAAATCTCCTCTATGAAAGGTGCCCTCCCTGATCTGAACTTTTTTGTTTTTTACTCATTTACTACAGAGGTCTACATTTCTTTGTCTTGCCAATTCTTCAAAAGTTTATTTACTCTTTTTTTGTCAAAAAGGTATAAAATCTGCCTACTTTGGTCACTTCTTTAGATCTTTATATTTTTATGGGGCCTCTTGTACGTATGAAATTAAATGCGCTTTTCTCCTGTTAATCTGTTCTCTAAGTCAAGAACCTATGAGTTGGGTTAATCAGGCTAGCACAATTCACTTCTGACCCTTTAGTTTGAGTTTTTTTTTGTTTGAGTTTTTTTTTTTTTAAGATTTATTTTGATTTATTTATGCATACAAGAACTGGGGTGTAGGCCAGAAATGCGGGGGTGGCGGTGAGAGGATTCACCAGAGACAGAGCAGGGAACAGAACAGGCAGACTGATGAAATACACTGCTGAGGGGAGCAGTGGGCAAGACAGGAGAGGTCTGCTGTGGCATGTGGGTTAGCTCCCTGGCTGGGGATTGAACTCAGGACATGCTGGTAATAGTGCTGAGCCTAACCTGTGAGCCATCAGGGAGGTCCCTAGTTTGAGTTATTAATACAGCAATTGGTCCCCATTTTGTAGGTTTTGAAATTGGCCATATGAGACCTAAGGGTTACTGAAAGTTATCTCTGTGCAAGGCTATGGCCTGTTGTAAATGAAAGCTATAGTGAAAAAACAGTATTTGTCCTATTTAGGCACTGTCATTTCTTCACTCTTCTGATTCAAGCTGGAAAAGAATCTCTTCTTCTCTCCTAGTTGTGTCCATTTCAGTAAACTCAACAATCTCACTAAGGAACAGTGAGAGGGATTGGAGCTCACCATTTTCATTTAGGATAATTTCAAATAATGTTCATGAAAGAAGTCTCCAAGTAGCCCTACAGATTGAAGTTTGTATTTCTCCCCTCTTAATGCAGACTGGACTCTGGGGTACACAGGGCATGGTGTTATAATCTCATTCTCTTTGAGGTAGAAAACTCACTCAATAGAAGTCGTTTGCATTTCTATTTGAGCAGCCTGGAGACAAATATAGTGAAATGAATAGCCTTTTAATTTAATTGGCTTCCCAGTGTGAATCCAAAAATAGAGTGCACAATCCATCTTAGAGTTACTGTAGAACTCACAGAGATCCAAAGCCCCACACATCAGCCCCCTGGAGTCTAAGCATCTTTCTCCTGGATGCCAGACCACCCACAGAAACTGGGTGGGGATGTCTAGTCCAAATGGGCAGTTGTGTCTATTTACTAATGAATAGTTGTGATAGTCTTTCTAAAATAGAAACGATACACTAAAGAACTAAGAAGAAAGTGCTAGTACATGTTTGTATGATTTTAAAATCAAAATAGTCAATAAAGAGAAAAAAAATGCATTTTGGCTCTCTAAAATGAAAAGAGGGTTTTGAGAACATGGATAGAAGTGAATGCCTGGGTAAAGACGGACAGAAAGTCCTTTTGATGTCTTACTCTTCTGCCTCTTGGACCTAGGATCCTGTTGAAAAGTCTTGGGGTTAATCTTGCCTTTGGGTTGGCACAAAGAGAGAAAGCTACTTGGGTTCTAGCCAAAGTTCTAAATTCTGAATACAGCTGAAATTCATCCAAGCAGAATAGTAGCAATTTATCATCACTCCTAAGCAGGATTTGGGTGAGAGGACAACATGAGATAGTGCTTGATGTTGCTGGAGATCGGAGGAGACGCTGCTGAAGAACATCAGCCTGGAGGAGAACAGGTGTTTTCTCCAAAGGAACTTCCCTTGCTATGACTAAAAGAGCACTGTGTCTACCTTCTCTGGATTTCTATTTCTTTCAGCTCTCAAATGAAAACAAATGCCTGACATTGAATAATATGTTCTTCTCTAGAATTTTGATAGAATTCAATTGCTAAAGAGAGAAATGATAGAAACAGCATTAAAATAAGTCCTTTTGTTTAAAATAAGATCATAAGGTACAGGATTCAGCAGAACCAGAAGGTCTTGGAGAAGTCAGTAATCAGTGTCCCCTGTGTGACTTCCAACTTCCCACTTAATTCAATTCCTTTCATTCCAGAAAGAAAATGTAGACCTCAGGTCCACACCCAGACCTTTTGGGGACTGTTCTCATTAGGAGCCCAGCAATTCCCTGGATAGAAAGATTGTCTTCTAAGGCACAGTCTGTATTTCTCTTTATTTACTCACCCAACACCCATGTCCTTGGCAAAATTATGGAAAAAAGGCTGCAGTGAATTTTGGTTTAGTCTTGCACCCCTTGCTCTCTCCAAACTTCTTGGGTGTCTCTCTTCCTTTTCAGACTTCTTAGCCACCCTCAACTAATCCTTGACTTGGGTTCAGATCTTTAGGGTATCACTCATTTCATTCTCAGAACAATCTGATGATCAATAATATCATTTTCCCTTTATACAGATGAGGAAAGTGAGCCTCAGAGAAGTTATTGTCTGAGCTCCTACAACACTTACAATCTAGTTGGACATTTCTGAAGATGGCGCAGGCTCTGTTCCTCAGGGGTATGTTTTCACTAGAGAGCTTCCAGGTGCCAGGAGGCCATGAATGTTCTTTAGATAAATCACAGCTCGATCAGTCACACCTGTGCAGGCTGAGTTCCCACTTGCGGTCTCCAATGGAGAAGGGGGTGAATCTGGACTGGAAAAGGGCAACGAGCTTTGAAACAGTAAGTTATGACTGGTTTTTAGTTCTGTACCAGACAGTCCCTGTATTTTGGAAAACCCTTGTTGTCCTCCCTTGATGTAAGTGTGGCATTGAGAGAGGCAGAGTTAGAGATAAGTATTGGCAGTAAAAAGAAGCATGTTTTGCTGCTAGCTCTACCTAGCTCACTTGTAACACAACAAACCCTGCTTTGAGCTTCAGGTTTTTTCCATCTGTGGCCTGAGGACTTTCATTAGACAATTGTTAACACCTCTGTTTTAGCTTAGGCTTGAACTTAGGCTTGTTCCTTGAGAAAAGGTATTAAATTCCAATTTAATATGCATGGTTTGATTAGGAAACCTTATATTTCCAATCAACTTTTTTTTTTTTTCTCTCTCACTTGTGCCTTTATCTTTCTCACCTTTGGGATCAGCCCTGACTTCCATCTTGGGCTATTAATAATTAATAGCACTGGCGTTTATAAGCCAGTGGTAATATGTTTTGATTTTATCGTTTCTTTTCATGAATTATGGATATCATTAAAAAGTGATTTTTTAAAAGTCCAAGAAGGGAAAGGAAGTTGATGGGAGGTCAGAGGAGATGAGAGGGCACACGATCTTGCTCTACCGTCATCTGTCAGGTTTAATAAATAGCTTTCAGCTTGAAGGAATTTGAAACTGCTGGTAGCTCCTGCTCTTTCTCCACACTTCCTTTGTGGGTGGGAAGACACAGCCACAGCTGGAATACAAATTTATATTAGAGCCTTGAAATCCTCCATCTGCCAAGGAGTAGATCACCACATAAAGTCTTTCAAGACGGTAAACCCCACATTTATTCCTGAGTTGACAGACTTAGATTCTGAACAGCTCTAGAATCAGAATACTGAAGGTCTGATATTGACATCATCTTGGACCAATTACGTGACTGAACAAAGCAATGAAACTACTGGGCTCCTTATTGCTAAATTGTAGAATAATATCAGAGTCATGTAGGTCACTATTTTGAGAGTAAAATGAAATTGTAAATGTTAAAAACAATGACAACAAAACTCTGTTCTTTGAAAGATGCTATTAAGAAAATGTAAAGGCAAGCCACAAACTGGGAGAAAATATTTGCTAAACGCATCTATAAAGAAATTGCATCTAGAATTCATAAAGCACACTTACATCTCAATAATATGAGAAAAATCTAATTTGTGAAAATGAATAAAAGATTTGAATATACTTTACTATATATATTTATATGCACATGGAAAGATAGTCAACTTTAATCATAAGTAAATGTAAATTAACTCCACAATGAGATACCCTACATATTCATTAGAATGTCTAAAATGAGAAGAGACACACTAACAATACCAAGTGTTTGCAATGAGTGGATATACTGGGACTATAACTGTTGATGTGACTGTAAAATGGAACAGCCACTTTGTAAAGCAGTTTGACAGCTTCTTATTAAATATACATTTTCCATATGACCTGCCCATTCCATTCCTAGATATTTACTCAAAAGAAGTGAAGCTTATATGTGAGTGCTCAGAGCAACTTTATTCATAATTATTCAAAACTGGAAATGACCCAAATGTTCATCAACTGGTGAATGGATAAACTTATAATGACACATCCACACAATTGACCACTACTTGACAATACAAAGGGGTGCACTTACACAAAAAGAGCCAAATCAGAGTAGTTACTGTGAGTCCATTTATATGAAACACAAGAAAAGACACATAAGGGCAACTTTCCTGCCCACCTGTGACTATGCAGGTGCCTCTTTTTTACCTTTTCCTAATTAACCTGTCCTTTTAAAATGTAAAAAAAAAAAATACATGTATAATACATACTTGATAGAGAGCAGATCAAGAGTTGCCTAGAACCAGAGATTTGGAGGGAACACAGGGAGCTTGTTGGGGTAATGGAAATGTTCTGTTTTGACTGTAGTGATTACACAGGTGTGCACTTGCCAAAATATATCAAAATATACACAAAAATGGGTGCATTTTCTTTCTGGGTTTCATCTTGAGTAGTTTTTATACTGTCTTCAAGATTTTTACACAGTATCTTTTCTGCTGTAAATACTATTCAGTGCATTTTTTATTGTATATATTGTGTTTCCTTCTCTAGAAGTTAGATTTGCATCTTTTATTACTTTATGTGTCTTACATCATTATGATTACACTTACCTTTGTCTTCTTGAATATATGGAATATATGTGTGATAGCAACTTAAGGTTCTGATATATTCTATTATCTGTGTCATTTCTCTATTCCATAGATTGTTTTATCTTCCCTTATTATGAATTATAGCTCTCTACTTTTTTGCATGTCTAGTAAATTTTGATTGGATGTCAGGCACTGTGATTTTTATATTGCTGGGTGTTGATTTTTTTGGTCTTCCTTTAAATATATTTGAGTTTTATACTTAGACATAATTTGATTCATTTGTGTCTTGTGTTTAAGCGTAGGCAGGACCAGCACCATTATTCTAAGGCTAATTTGGTTACACTGCTGAGGCAACATTCTTCTGTGTACTCAACCAAATGTGTACAAACAAATGAGTACTCAGTGGTCAATCAAATGCGCATTGTGAGCTTTCTCCTTTCTGCTGTGGGAAATGGGGATTGTAAGTCCCTAGCTATAACCAACTGTACAACTGGAGCATTTTTCAATTCGGAATGAGCTCTGAGTTATTTTCCACTGGCTTCTCCTCAGTGGTTCTTTCTTTGACTGTGTGTGCTTTCCTTGCATACATCGGCTAATTAGTACTCAACTAAAGGCTCAGTGAAAACCTGCTGCAGAACTCTGGATCTCTGTCTTTCTTTCTTTCCATGTGCTTTTACTCTTCTTTGGTATTGTATCCTGACAAATCTAGTTTCCTTGTATTTCCCCTTCCTGCCGACTCTTTGTGCGTTGCCCTCACTGAGCTGAAAACTCTCCAGATAGTAATCCAGGCTAACCAAAGCTTCACTTTGTTTTCCTTATCTCAGAAACCACTGTCCTGTACTGTTTGTTGTCCAGTGTCTGAAAACCCATGTTTCGTATATTTTGCCCAGTTTTTTAGTTGTTTAGATTGTGTGACATTCTTGTTATTGCATCATGTCTAGAGGTGAAAGTCCCAAGCGGGTGTATTTTACACCGCATAAATCACATTTCAATAGATTTCATGATGCCCTCTCACCCATAAAGGTTATAGGATAGTTTTGTAAACTTTTGCCATGCTATGTACGGGAGATGTCAGGAGAGATTGGTTAGGAACAGCAGTATATTATTGATTGACTTGGTCCTGCCACACATGCATCACTCATAAGAGCTAATGCATCTCTTAGAGATTCAAAGTTTGCTGACATTGCATCACTTTGCCTGGTGTTGCTCTTACAGCAGGCCGGAAGTACTGGGTAATCGACTGCCCCTAGAGAATACTACGCTATAAGTACATAAACATTCCATCCACCTCACTTTTCTAGCAGATCACTCTTAGGAGCATCGTCTACGTTGTTTTCATATTTACCCAGTGATTTACCCAGTAAGGTCCTCCAGCTGCTGTCAGTGGTAATGTGCTTGATATCATGCCCTTTGCTCATGACCTTTGATACCCTATCTCTCTTCTTCCATATCCCTTCCCTTCAATTTTTATACCTGAGATCCCCTCCAAAAACTACCTGCGTAACCACCTGTACCTGAGAGATCAGGTTGCCCAGTGGTCAGGATCCCCACTGGAGAAAAACTAGGGATCCACAGGCCCAGTGGCCACTCAGTTCTCTGCTTATCCTCTCTTGTGACCTCATGCATGAGATATAGAACATGTACCTTTTGGTGGTGGAAACATCAACTGATAATCCATTTCTAGGGAAGGATATTTTTGGTAGTAAATACAATTTTCTTTTTTTTTTTGAGAGTTGGACATTGAATTTATTTCAACTTTTTAAAAATTTATTTTATATATATATTTAGTTTTATTTATTTATTTATTTTTAAGAAGATTTATTTATTTATTTATACAAGCACTGGGTACAGTCAGAAGCGCGGCAGGGTGAGAGAATTCACCAGAGCCAGAGCGGGGAGCAAAACAGGCAGACCGAGGAAACACACTGCTGAGGGGAGCAGCAGGCGGCAGGAGAGGTCTGCGCACCATGTGGGACCCTCACCAGCAGCTGGCAATGGAACTGGCACTGCAGAGGCTGTGGGCAGCTTCACAGCCCAGCGCTCAACCGCTGCACCACCAGTGGAGGCCCTATATATTTAGTTTTAAAGATGCCTATCAATTTTGCTTTAGCGGTTGCATTTCTAGAAACATACTTAAAGAGAGTAGATGAAGGTCTGTGCAGTATTTGACTCTGAGACTTTGTACCAAAGCTCTGCTTATAATGTCAGATGAATGAAAATGGCAATATATTATACAATAATGATAACACACTCATATAATTGATTGTATTTGTAGTAATTAAACTAATGTTAAAGACTGATGTATTTTGAAAGAAGGAGATAGTTCATTGTGAATTGCAAAAGGCAGATTATAAAGAAATAAATATAGCATGGTCTTATGAATTTCAGTTTTATAGTAGATAAAGGAAATTTCTGTTTGAATCTTGACCACACACAGAAGAGTTGACCTCTGTATAACCCAAAGTCTGTTTAAATATTTAATAACTCATACTGAACCCAGCTGAGAATTATGGTACGAAACTGGAGATGCGGATGACATCCTACAGGGATAATGACTAGTTCCCATAGTGACTTTTCAGTCCCCTTTGTAAAAATTTCCAAGTGCCCCTTGAATCCTCCTATTACAGACTCTATCTCCATAAAAGGGGAGGTTTCATTTTCCCTGCCCCACCTAATGAAGGGTAGAGCTGAGGGGAGGTGGGGGAGAAAATTTGGAAGATTCTTAGAGAGAAGACTTAGAGGAGGTACAAGGAGCAGAGAGACATGTAAAGAAGTCCTTCTTGCTTCTAGCTTTGGACTTGCACCAGGGACTTGGAGGACATGGAAGGAGACATGTGAGGCTGAGAATTGGAAGAGATATTGGCGAGAGACCCATGGGGAGCCTGGCCTGGCAGCTGTTCACCTTGATTTGTATTTTGATTTTGCTCCTTTCATCCCAAACTTGCCTGATACCTTCTGCTCCTTTCTTCTGGTTCCCCTCCAGAAGGTGTTTTAGACTTGTGGCAAGTTTTCAGGCCTTAGTATCCCTGCTTCAGGCCAACCCTGTTTGACTGGGCATTCACCCATTAGGGGTATTGGTAATTTTGGGTGTTTCATTATAAAACCATTACCCTTTCTTCTCTTCTCTGTCTATGCACAATATCCTATTAAAGTTCTTTTCACATTAAGAGTGTGTTTTGTCTTCATGTGGCAGATAGCATAATGTCTTTAGATCATGCAGGTTTGGGGGCCTGAGGTACCCCTCATGTGCACTCTAACAGACCCTTATCGGGAAAGGACTTCCTCCATTTATCTTCTGCCCAGTTCTCAAAGTACCCATTAAGTCTGTGGAATTCCCTAATACCCCAAATGTAACTTTCCTGCCCAACATGCCAAGTTCAGTCTCAACATAGATCATTTTGGGGCTTTTATTATTCTTTGACATATCTGAATGCCGTTTTTCACTAGCTATAGTCAAAAACATCTGTGAGCCTTCTCTAAACACATTTTGTGCATTTTGCAGTCATAAAACATAATAACTTTGAGTTACTGACCCCTGGGAACAAAGAACCTTAAAGGAATAATTGGAATCAAAAGTGAAAATTCTTCCTCTTCCTACCTGTTCTCTCTCCTTCCCTTTTTTTCTCCCCCTTTTTTTCTGCCTGCATAGGCACCCATTGAGCCACAGGGAGGAGCTGAAGAGATGACTCATCCATTGTCAAGGAAAGTATTTTTAAAATGTCAGGGTTTGGGGTGAGAGCTGGGATTTACATGAAAAGAAATAGCTTGGATTTTATTCCATGACTGGGTGTATGACAGATACAATAGAAAAATTTCAAGCCACTGAGCTAAACTTGGCCATTAAGAATTGAGGGATTAATGCCTGTAGAGATTAAATAATTTTTCTAAAGTCTAAAAACTACCAGTCATGAGTAGAACAATTGAGTATTTGCATAAAATGGACCCTCAACTCTTTTCCATTTATTTATTCAAGGGACACCCTGCCTCCTAGTAGAGCCCTTTTTTTAGTTATAGGAAGCAAGAGTAGGTAGGTTTGCATTAAAGTCATTCATGAGGTTCGGGAACTCATTTTCAGAGGAGCAATTCTAAATCCATGCTGTGGCCTAGGATAACCTGAAGGACATTTCAAAATCCACGGAGTCACATTTCACCCTTTGCATGTTCTGACATAGCGAGGTTGGGGTGGGGCCCAGGGAAATGTACTTTTAAATTGCTACCCAGGTAAGTCTCAAGGCTGTCAAATGTTAGAGTCTGGATTTGACAAAACCTCAGCGGTCTGGGAATGGGAGAAAATGGAAGAAGGGAAGAAGAAAAAGGAAATTAACTCATGGGATTCGTACTTCTTCCTTCCAGAGCAAATTCTTTTTCTACTCTAGTTGGTATATGCTCTCAAACAAATAAATGAAATCCTCACCTTCACAGGAATTTTCCAGTTTTGACGGAGATGACTGTGGGGTCTGGTAAGCAGTCTTCCAGCACCTCTACTATGATAGTGCACACAGGACAATAGGTTGACACACATGTATGTGCAACTGTGACTTTGCACTTGGTCTTATTGTAGAACAAGACTTTCATGCATCACCATTTTATTTAAGTCTTTTCCTTCCCCATCTCTCCAGCATAAGCTCAATCACAATATTTTGTCTCCTTTTCTAATAAAAATCGGGGCTTTGCTGCTTGATAAGACTGACAGATTTTCCTCATCGTTTATTTGATTAAAGGCTCTGGAAACTTTTAGGAGTCCTGCTGATGGTTTCTTCCCACGTTTGAATGAAATACAAAACAAAAGGCTTAAAGTGCCAAGGAGTAGGCAGGTGTGTTTATATTGATGCTATCTATAGTTGCTGTTTATTTTGCAGTTAAGGAATGGGTTTCTTCATGCAGCAAACCTGAAGATAATGGGAGTTTAAGATAGCATTATGTTGAAGTGCTCTTTTACAGTCTCTTCATCATCCCAACTTTGCCCACTTTGGAACCTTGAACTAGTCATATTCTTGGAGTTGTGTGAGCTTGAATGAATGTGGTGAGGTCTCATCAGTGGCCAATGGAGCCCACACTTGGCCTGAAGTCCCTGTGGTTGCAGTGGAAGGAAGGCCTCTAAGCCCAGGTTTCGCACTCCCGGGAGAAATGTCGTAGAAAAATGATTATAGCTGTGTTCATAACCTAGTCACTAAAACAGGTAGCTGGAATGGATTTGGTCTGTGGGCCATAATTGTCTGACCACTGATCTAGGACATTTAGAATGGTCTGAGTTCAAGTCTAGATTGTCCGCTAAGTAGAAATGTGGCCTTGAAGCAGTTACTGAAAGTCTGTGAGTCTGAACCAGCTGAATAGCAAAATAAAAATAAAATCACCATCTTGTCAGTATACCAGGAAGAGGGCTGATTTAAACCCTTACTGATCTTCAGCTTTTAGGGGAGATGCCATGTTCTCCACCCCTACTTATAAGCAGCTACCTTGGACTAGCTACTGGGAACTAGTGGGCAGAGCTGAGTGGCCAAGTGAAGTTATGTAACACAGAAGGCAGGTGGGTTCTGGAGAAGAGAAAAGGAGAGAGTTCTTGCTTCTGCGGTTCGTCTTGCACTCTGGTATTGCTGGGAAGGAGACGTGGAATGGGACATGTATACACACTTAGAAGAGACACATGGGAGAGAGACACGTGGGGAGGTTGACAATGGCAGCTGTTATCTTGATGTGGTATCTCCTTTGTCCCAGGTTTCTGGGACCTACTTCAAAATTTCTTTCCTTATGGTTCATTGCCAGAAAGTGCCTTAGATTTGTGGCAAACTTTCAGGCCTCTGTGGCCTTACTTTGGGCTGACCATGCCTGGCTGGGCACTTGCCCATGAGGGATGGGTAATTTTGGAGTCTTTTATCTTCCTTCTCTATGCACACTAATTCTATTAAAGTTCTTTTACACCACAAGTCTGCTTTGCCTTTGCGTGCATGGATTGTGGACCCCATTTTGGAGCATGCAAGTTTGAAGGTCCCTGAGTACTCCTCCATTGCATGCTAACAAAATGGCCAAGTAATTTTTAGCACTGAAGTCTAGAGACCAACTAGAAGTCAGACTTCAGATGCTGGGGTCATTGGCTACTCAGTTAACTGATGGGTTTTATTTGAGTCATGCTGTATTTTAAAGATTTTTTTTCAACTAAATACAAATGCTTTTAGGTATATTGTATGCTTTCCATTCATCTGTCATTAATACTCTGTTGACTTCTAGATGGGATAGCTTTACTTTAAAAATTTTCCTTTCTGGTATCCCATCACAAGTTTCTGATCCCTTGATTAGAAGGAGTCTAAAGATTTTCCTAACTCAAAAAGCACGTGATTCTACCTCTCTCAGAAGATGATGTCTAATGTGATTTCAGTTTATATTTCCAGGGAACAGGTCACCCAAACCAGCAATTTAAAAAACAACCATGTAATACTTCTGAGTCCAAGCTGTTCTTCTGGTAATGGCTGTGTCCAGCTGATCTTGGTGGGCTCACGCTTTCCCATCAGTGGGTGACTTTGCTGAGGAACAGTTGGTGTAGACTGGTCTCAGATGAAATAGCTCTACTGTCCTCCCTGTGTCTCTCGACAGCCTCCCTGGGACTGATGAGGTATATACTCTAACAAGCTAGAGAGGTAGCAGATTCCATGCTTTCACAACCTTCTCCTTCCATCCAGTTTGCTACTCTCCTTTTGGCCAAAATGAGTCAGAGCAAATTTCAGAGTCACTGTGGGGGAATACTACCAAAGGCAAAGAGAGGAATGAAATTTTGGTCTTTTATTGCAAGAAATCTATCACAAACATCAAAGGTATTGTTTGTGTGAGGGTAATGGTATTGTTTGTGTGAGGGTAATGGTGAGGGTATTATTGTTGTCAGCACTGAAAAATATAACTTTCCAAAAATGAGGGATGGGGACATGCTTAGACAACAGTGACTGTAGGTTTGTTTGTGAAAGGGGTGATATTTGTCAGCTTTTTTTCTCCTTTTCCCCCAAACCAAAAGCAAAGAGAGTTTTGGAGGCCTTTGAAAACTCTTCTATTAGTCCTCTTGGGAAATGTAAGAGGGTGATTTTAAGGACACTGTCAACTGGGAGATCTTTTTTCCAAATAAACACTGCTCTCATTTTTGACATCTCAGTTTTGACATCAAGGACTGCCTGCATTCTTGGAATTCATCTTTGGAAAGTTGGTGATCCTTTTCTGACAGAAACCTAGAGAAAGTATTTATTATTAAGGTGAGAATGAAGATCTGGAAAAAAAAATTAAAAATAAAACCCATCACTACCACCACCACCACCAAAAAAAAAAAAAGCATGACTTTTGCAAAGTGAAAACTGAGTTTTCCACAGACCCATAGTCAAGTGGACATAATAAAAGATGAACCCATAATGATGTTGTAAATCTGTTCCTTTGTATACAAGTGTCTCAGCAAGAGTCCTATAGGTAAGCATGTTGAGGTTACATATCACTTATATTTAATAGCTTAGAGTACAATGAGAAAAAAAAAAGCACATTTTAAAGGATTATTTTATTTTTTATAATTATTATTATTTTATTATTTCCAATTCTTTAATGGAAATAATTCCAAAACAGCTAATTCTTGGTCCATCTGTTAGAGTACAAACTAAGTGGCACCCCAGAACCCCTGGACTTGCATGTTCTTTTTCTTTTTTTGAGTGTGACTGTGGTGGATCCTTTTTAATAATTTTTTAATTATTATTTATTTTATTTTAACATTTATCATTTTTTACATTTTTTAGACAATATTTGCTTCCTCTCACCCCCTGAGATTGAGTCCCCATAACTTTTTAGTAATTTTTAACTGAGGTAACATTGGGGTACGCCCATCAGACATTACTGCCATAGTGCACCCACCACCAACTCACCTATAGTCCACCACCATATACCATTTTGCTCCCTTCCCTCTTTGTTCTTACCCTGTCTCCACCCCCTTCTCCCCTTGGCACTTCAGTTCTGTAGTCAGCTATCAACGTTAGTTTTTGAGCCTGTCTTAATTTGATTATTAATTTAGTTACTTTACATTGCATGTATTAGTGACACCATCCAGTATTTATCTTTCCCCTTCTGACTTATTTCACTTAGCATTATCTCTTCCAGCTCCATCCATGTTGCCACAAAAGGCATGGGTTTATCTTTTTTGATCGCCGAGTAGTATTCCATTGTGTATACATACCGCATCTTCTTGATCCACGCATCTGTTTTGGGGCATTTAGATTGCTTTCATAGTTCAGCTATAGTAAATAGCACTGCAAGAAACATGGGAGTCAAACTTCCATGCTTTAAATGATATTTGTCCCATTTGCCACATAAAGACAAAACTCTTAGTGTGTAAGAACTTTAGTAGAAAATAACTAATAGAATGAGTGTCCAAAGAGGGCCTCCCTGGTGGCGCAGGCAGTTGAGTGCAATGCTGTGAAGCTGTCCGCAGTGCCGGTTCAATCCCCACCGGCCTCGGAGCAACCCACATGGCAAGCAGACCTCTCTTGTCTCGCCCGCTGCTCCCCTCAGCAGTGTATTTCATCACCCTGCCTATTTTGTTCCCCACTCTGTCTCTGTTGAATCCTCTCACCCTCCTGCACATCTGTCCTGTACCCTGGTTCTTATATAAATAAAATAAATCTTTAAAAAAAAAAAAAGAATGAGTGTCCAAAGAGAGAAGAGAAAAAAAGAAAATAGTTTCCTAATGAAATGCCCAAAGTAACCCATCTCCTCATGAATAAATGCTCAGCCAAACAGGGTTGGCCAAAAGTGAGGCTGTGGAGGCCTGAAACCTTGCCACAAGTCTAAGGCTCCTTTTTTCAGGGAACCAAAGGAAAGGGGCAGAAGGTTCCAGGCAAGTTTGGGATGAAAGGAGCAAAATCAAATTGTAAGTCATGTTAAAAGCTGCCATTGTCCTCCCCACGGATCTCTCACCTATGTCTTTCAAGTGCATCTACGTTAGATCTCAGCTAGTCCTGACACTGAGAAAGCTAATGAGTTCAAGAAATGCTGTTCTTCCTTCATGCCATTTATGAATGTCCAGCCCTCTACCTGGGTAAGTAATATCTATTCACTGTGGCATCTCTGAATCCGGTTGGTTCTGTCATGGATGACCCATCACTTCAAAGGAGTCTTAACTAACCTGGGACTTGATTCCCACTTAGAGAATGTCCTCTAGCCAGCAATACCAGCAACACCCAGGGGCTTATTGAAGATGCAAACCTTCTAGCTCTAACTCCCACCCACTGAACCAGAACTTGCATTTTGACAAGACCCTCCCTGATTCTTTTGCAAATTAACATTTGAGAAAAGCTGACCTAAGTGAATACTTAGAATTCTTTAATGCACTTAGAACTCCTTGGGAGCCCTAAAAAAACACCAATTAAGTCAATTGGTCCCACCCTAAGTCAATTAAAATCCAATCTTTGGTAGTGACTCCAGGCATCTGTGTATTTTTGAAGCCTCTAGATGACACTTTGTTATGCTATTTGGCCACAAAGTGAGACCCAGAGAAAGGCCAGAAAGAGTCACATGACAGAAGTCTGATGAATATTTTGTATTTGATATAATTGGAATTTGGGGGTGAGGGGAGTAAGACAAAAGAGTAATGGTAAAGAAAGATGAGTCAAGCTGCATCAAAACCGTGGAAATGTCTGAGAGTCTTTTGTGAAAAGTTGTGTGTGTTTCTGTCATATAAAAACATCTATCTTTCCAGAACTGTATAAAGACTACAAGCAGTTGGCTTGTTTTATAGAAAAGAAAGACTGACCCCCCAGCCTGAGTTATATAGAAAATGTGCACTCCATGGGATGATCATACAGGTTACCAAATAAAATAGAGGATGCCTGATTACATTTTTGTTTTCAATGAACAGTGAGGGCCTTTTTAGTCTAATTGTGACTGGGTGGTCCCCAGGGAAAGGGGAGGTTCCAGGTTCCCTGCTGCACCCAAGGGAGGGTGGAGCTCAGCAGGGACAGGAAGAAGCTGGAGAGGAGACTGAGAAGGAAGGAAGGAAGCAGCACAGAGAGCCAGGAGACCTGGAGGAGGCACGTGGAGCAGAGAGACATGTGAAGAAACTGAGCTTGCTTCTTGGTCTGGGACTGGGTGAAACAGATGTGGGTGAGAGACCCGTAGGGAGGTTAACAATGGCAGCTTTCATCTTGGTTTTGATTTTGCTCTTTTCCTTCCAGACTGGCCACTTCTGCCCCTTTCCTATGGGTGCCCACCAGGAAGTGCCTTAGACTTTTGGCAGGCTTTTGGGCCTCAGTGGCTTGACATTGACCCTACTTGGCTTGACATTTACCCACTAGGGGATGGGTAACTTCAGGTGCTTGATTTGAGAACTAAATTCCTGTCTTCTCTTTATGGCACTCTACTTGTACTCAAGTTCTTTTCTATTAAAGGTCTTATGCACTAGAGTATGTTCTGTCTTGATAAGGTAGATGGCGGAACCTATTTAGAACAGGCAGTTTTGGGGGTGCTGGGGTGCCCCTCTCCCTGACCTGCAACATAATGATATACTAAATGATGTTTGAAATGACTGAAATTTAAATTCAACTGAATATTTGTATTGTTATTTGCAAAATCTAATAGCCTTTTGATGAATCCTAAAGAAGCTTTAGCTGAGGACCAGAGGTTATCATAAGAATGATGGTGGCAGAAATCATGGCAAGGGCGTTACACTTAAATAGAAGCACCTTACCTATGGTTTGAATCAGAACTTCTTTTTCCTCCATGTTCCAGTTTTCCTGTTTATTTTTTAAAGGGAGCTTTTCCTTGACTTGCTGTTTGTTGTTTCCCCAGCATTCTCCTATTCTAGCAGGAGAAAAGTTCTTATTCTCAAAGTCAGTTCAAATGCCTTGGTATTTTTGGAATGCTTTTATTTATTTACCATCTTCTAGTATACCACAGCATTGGAGACAGGGTCATAAATTTACATTTCTAAAATGCTCCCATTCTTCTCCATTTTGTGATAGACAATTTCCTGGGGCAAGAAACAGTCAGCCCAGGGTGTGGTGAGAAACATATGGAGGTGGAGATGAAAAACAACAGCAAAATAAAAACAAGAATTTCATCTGAAACCATCCCCCTCCCACAGCCCTCTCTCCCTGTGCCTGCCAGCCTGCTACAAAGAGCTTTTTCAAACACGGGACTGAGCAGGCAGGGGACCTCTCTCAAAACCACCTTGTCTGCTTATGTATATGTTATTTTCTTTTGAAAACTGCCTGAGCCCTGTGAAATGGTTTTCAAGTGCTGCCCCAAACCTTTCCCAAGCTTGGGTTGTAAAGGAGGTGCAGAAAGAATAAGGGGGCAGGCAATGGAGTGCTTTTTTCTTGCTTGCACTGCAAACAGGAATGGGATAGACCTGTGGTTCTCAAAATGTGGTCTTTATTTTTTTTATTATTTATTTATTTAATTAATTAATTTTTGCATAGAAGAACTGCAGTGTAGGACAGAGGTTGGGGGTGGGGGGTGAGAGGATTCACCCAAGACAGAGTGGGGAGCAAGCAGAACAGACAGATCAATTGAAATACAGTGCTAAGGGGAACAGCTGGCAAGACAGGAGAGGTCTGCTGCACCATACGTGCGTTAGCTTCCTGGGCAGGGATCAAACTCAGCCTGTAGTGGTGATAGTGCTGATAGTACTTAACTCAGCCTGTAGTGGTGATAGTACTTAACTTGTAGTGGTGATAGTGCTGAGTGGTTGAACGTCACACTGTGAAGCTGTCTGCAGCCTCTGCAGCACTGGTTCGATCCCGGCTGGCCAGCAAGGGTCCCACATGGAGCAGCAGACCTTTCCTGTCTCGCCCGCTGCTCCCCCCCAGCAGTGTATTTCGTCAGTCTGCCTGTTCTGTTCCCCGCTCTTTCTCTGGTGAATCCTCTCACCCTTCTGTGTATCTGGCCTGTACCCCAGTTCTTGTATCACTCAGCCTGTAGTGGTGATAGTACTTAACCCCTCAGCCACCAGGGAGGCCCCTCAAAATGTGGTCTTTAGATAAACAGCATCAGCATCAACTGGGAACTTACTGGAAATACCGAATCTCAGTCCCCATTACTAACTTGCTAATTTAGAAACTCCAAGACTAGAAGTCATAGATATTGACATCATCATGATGCTGATTGACTGAAAGGTGGGGGCAATTGAGATTGGCAAATTATCAATTAAAAGTCAACCAGACATTTATTAAGGCACTGATGAACAAACATGTGAAAGACAAGGATGGACTAAAAACCTGGCTGCACAGAGAGATTGCTCCTAGATTAAAATTAACCAATTGTCCTGACAATATTTCTTTGAAATGTGGTATAAATGTAAGCACCAAATTTGAGGCAATTTGAGATACTTATGGTCATCATGCCTGTAGTCCTGAAATCTTCAGATTTGGCAAGAACGCAGAGGGCCGTAGCCCTAAGAAGTGAGGTTCCCCTTCCTGTAGACAGGTGGCTGCCAGGAACTCTCTGGACTGTGTTCTATCCACTCTGCATTGCCAGCCCCCCAGACTTTGCCTAGATATTTGTCATCTCCCCCGTTTTGCTGCCAACTGAATTGTATGTTTTTATTATTGGAACATGGGTTATCCCCAATAAATCCATATTGCAATTATGTGCATTTGGTGTGAGCCGTAAATGAATACTTCATGTTTCATGGAAGTTAGCACTCTGGAGATCCCAAAGCTGGTAAAACAGTAGGTTCCCCAAATGGCTTTAACAGGTTCACCAGGTTAGTGCAATGTATGCTCAAATTTGAGCACAACTAGGACAGGTCATTTTACTTCTTTATCCTCAATAAGGAAACCTCAGCCTCAAGTCTTTTGTCAAGCACCATCATCTTGGGTATGGATTTCCCAGATGTGCAGGACTGGGGTGTAGGGACAGGTGGGAGGAGGGGGTCTGCTTCACCTATGGAATCTTTTCCTTTAGTTGCATGATGACATGGGACCATGACAGATTAGGACAGAGGAAATAGAACAGAGAGAACTGAAACTTACAGTGCTCATGGTCACACTTCAGGGAAGGTTCCCATTAGATAGCAGAGTTTATATCTAAAGCAAAAAGTAGTTGAAACAGTTGTAAGTTTTTATTTAAGTATGGCATGTACCCACAATAACAATGGCTGCTATTTATCATTAATACATTACATGTATTGGGCCTACCCTGGTGGCGCAGGTGGTTGAGCGCCATGCTGTGAAGCTGTCTGCAGCCTCTGAAGCACTGGTTCGATCCCTGCCAGCCAGGGTCCCACATGGAGCAGCAGACCTCTCTTGTTTCGCCTGCTGCTCCCCTCAGCAGTGTATTTCATCATTCTGCCCGCTGTTTCCCGCTCTGTCTCTGGTGAATCCTCTCACCCTCCTGCGCGTCTGGGCTGTACCCCAGTTCTTGTATAAATAAATAAATAAATAAATAAATAAATAAATAAATAAATAAATCTTAAAAAAATATATATATTACATGTATTGTAATAAACAGGATAGAAATTATGTCATTTAAGCACAACACTATTAGGAGAAATCCCTCTATAAACGATGAAGGAATGTCCTTGACTACAAGTCTACAGTCTGGATCCATGCTTTGAACAGGCTGCTCTGCCAAGGCCAACTCTCATCCCAGTAGTTCTGGACCTTGATGGTGTCCTAGACTCACCCAGTGAGCGTTAGGAAATATGGATACGTAAGTCCCATCCCCAGAGTTCCTGATATTTTGTCTGGGAGACAGCCTGAGCATTAGGAATTTATAAACTTCCTGAGCTTTGAATATGAAACCAGGGGCCAAAGCCACTGTTTTATCGAGTATTCAGGGACTCTGGATGCAATTTAGAATCACCTGTTTCCTCTTTGAACATTACTTTGACCCCATCTCCTGAGATTTGTATTTAATTATGGGCAGGAACTCAGCAGAACACTGTCCCAATAGGTGGTTAGGATGGAAATCACAGTTTCAACTCTTTACTCAACTGCTCAACTGCGAGCAGAGCCTTGTAATATGGCCTGGACCCTGAAGCTATCACAGTCAATAAAATCCTCACCCCAGGGTTTCCTTGGTGGCCTAGAGGTTAAGTCTCAGCGCTACCACCTCTATGCCCTGAGTTTGATCTCCGGCCAGGGAGCAACCCACATGGTGCAGCAGATCTCTCCTGCTTCTCCCGCTGCTCCCCTTGGCAGTGTAGTTCAGTAAATCTCCCTGTTCTGCTTCCCACTCTGTCTCTAGTGAATTCTCTCCCCCAGAAGTAATTGAAAAGCATTTTGATTCCATAGGTTTGGGTTCTTTTACAGGTTTCTCTTTGTGGCTGATGTCTAGCTTTATTGTGTATGATCAGGAAAGAAGCTTGATGTAATTTCAATTTTGGAATATTTTTTGAGACATGTCTTGTGTCCCAGCACATGGCCTATACTTGCTCAGGTTCCACATGCACTTGAGAGGAATGTGTATTCATTTCTTTTTGGGATGGAAGGCTCAATAGATGTCTATTAAATCCATTTGATCTGATGTATCTTGGATTGTTGTGCTAAGTGAAAAAAGTCATAAAATGAAATAAGTCAGAAAAGTTACCAGGTGGTCGCACTCATTTGCAGAATATAAATAACAATAGAGAACAAACTGGCAAAACAATAAGAATAATTCTTAGACTCTATAAATAATATACTGGTTACTGGAGGTAATGAGGGGACAAAACAGGGGAAGAGAGTTGACAAGGTGGTGGCTCTGGTGACACCACTAGAGCTTTGGTAGAGGGCAAGTGAGTCACATTCACATGTGGAGGTATGAGGTTATACCCCACAAATTGTGTAGTTATGTAAACAAGTGACAAATCACTAAAACTTCAAAAAAAATAAGAGACTTAATTCCCTTTTTTGAAAATAGGGGAAGAGATTTCCTTTTCCTTTCTGTTGGAACACTCCCCTTAGAAAATGTCAGAACATTGTCCTTTAGAAAGGAAATAAATCCTTTGTCAGCTTTATGACCCAGGAATGTATTTCATAAGAACCTGGGAGCCAGACCTGCAATGTAAACAGTGGGGGAGATAGAGCCCTACTCCCCAGTATTCATGGGAGAACACGAGCTTCCCTCCAAGTTGTTAAACTACCTCCCTTCATAAAGATGGGAGCTAGTTTATCTCTGGATAAAGTCAATTAGTTAATATAGATGGTCACCCCACTTTAGCAAGTGAAGTTAAGATGAACACTATGTGACCAGTGGTGCTATCAAGTCCTCTTATCTGAGGACTAGTTACTGTTTACCTGGAAAAGTTGCTTGTGATTGGTTGTATCTTCTTGACTATTTGAAAAGGTGACTGGATTTCTTCCTGTCTTTCCATTGCTTGGTCTATCCCTGTGAGGTGAATCACATTCTGGTTTAATACTGATCCACAATAAAACGATTTTCTTTGGTGGAGAAGATGAATTTGGGAGGGTTTGTTTTTTTTAAATTGCTTTTCTCAGACAGTGTGTGGGGTGTGTGTGCGTGTGTGTGCATGTCAACCATACGTGGTTGTGCATGAGTTGAAAGTGAAGCACTTAGCACATTAAGATTCCACTCCTTCCATTTCACCTCTACGCCCTATTTCCACAGCTTTTATCACTTTTTCATTTTGTTTTTCTTAAGGCGTACTTGAGAAGAGGTGTTGTTTTACTTTAAAGCACTGTTTGAAAACCAGCGAACTTGGTTTCTCTGGGTACCTTCTAGCCCTGACATTCCAGGGGTCTGTGGAGGAAGCCAGGACTACAGTCTCCACCCTTCTTGAGCTCCCCAACACTTCCCGATAGAGCAGAGTGCAAAGGAAGGTGGAAGAAACCCTGTGTCACCCCTCAAAAGAGAGAGAGGTGCCCCTGCAACTACATCTGCTGGTGGTGGAGGTGGAATATTAACAAGGAACAGACACAGTAGAAATGGATAGGGGAAGCAGTGGAAAAAGTGGAGAATAAGAAAAGTCTTTTTGGAAAGAGCTCTACATCCTCCAGAGCCTATAACATCATTCTAGTTTCTTTTATAATAACATTTCCAATAGTCCAAGGGTAAATAAACTAGCACGGTATTTGAACTGATGAGAACGGATGTGACTGAGGTTGCCTTTTAATAAAGGCAGAGTTTGGTCAGGTACAGAGACCTCTGGAACAGCTTCTGATGACCCCCGTGGAGGTAGAAGAAAATCATTCCGGTAATGGGTGCTCTCTCTTTTCTTTTCATTCTCACCCTTGCTACCACAATTTCAATGACTCATTGGGGATCTGTGGTGGAGCGAGTGAACACCAGACCTCCCAGATTCTCTCTCCACCCTTCCACCCACCACCCCAACAGAAAGCCTCATTGTGCTCCCTGAACCCTGCTCCTGTGAATGAAGTCTTTATTCCAGCCCCATTTCTGACTGTGCTGCAAGTTTCCTTAAGTGCAATGGTTTTGACGTCAACATAAAAAATCACAAAATAAAACAGCTAGCAGGGGGTTCTGAAATGGCCTTCTCCAACTTCATGCTTTTCCCCTTCGTTTTGTTTTGTTTATGTAATAGAAGAGAAGATAGGACAGGAGACGTTAAGAGATTTGTCCAAGATAAAGAATTGGTTGGCGGCAAAGCTGAGCTGCTGCCCCCAAATCTAGAAACACTTGGCCCAAATTCTGCAGATTATTTTTCAGTGTTGTCTTGTTAACATTCCCATGGGAAAGTAATGGAAATATGATCCCATTATTCGATAAGTGGCTTTCTCTAATTTACAAATCAGGGAAAGTTTTAGCACTGGAATTCTTGCCCAGTTCTAAAAATTTCCCCAACTCACCTCTTCGAAACCTCAGCCCTGGGTGAGCTTTGCTGAAGAATTTATTCAACGGATGGATTTTCAGCTTGAAAGATTTCTGCCTACTTATCCCTGTCAAAGTAAATGGAGGGATGCATGTGGGAATAAAATTGGACTCCTTACTAATTAGAAGCAAGCTTTCTTTTTATTTGAGTCTTAGAGTGCACATTTATATTTGCCTTCAGCTCCTAACTAAAGTATAGGGCCCTTTGATGTTTAATAGCTTATCTTTCTAGGTAGGAAGCGCATTTGAGTATTGCTTTCCTCTACCTGTCAGATTGTTTCTTTGCCTTAGTAGTAGGCAAAGAAGGGATCTGACCAAACTATGTCTTTATTACTTTATCAAATATTTTAAACCTCAGTCAGCTATTTCTCCACCTGAGAAGACCTTGTGACTTGTTGGCCATATTGGTGGGTGACACGTTTGCCCCCCGGACACACCTTGATACAGCGTTTATCACAGTGTCCTGTAATCATGAGCTAGACTGTGAAAAAGTGAAATAGAAAATTTTACTCTTAATTGTATTATTTATGTGAAAGACGTGAGACTAAATAGGCTTGATATTATATGATTTCACTTACGTGACGTTCTGGAAAAGGAGAACCACAGGGGCAGAAAACATTTATTTATTTATAGTCAGTAGAGGGACTGACTAGGGCACATGAGGAATTTTTTGTCGTAATGGAACCTTTCCTGGTTTTGATTATGGTGGTAGCTAAGGCATCATATGTGTATGCTCCAAAGGGGGAATTTTATTGTATATAATTGATACCTTAATAAATGTAACTTCAAATGAATAAACAAGGACACAAAGATACCACCTCTTTGGGGAAAAAAAAGTTTCAAGGTACTCATATTTATGACTCTTATTTAATAAGTGAACTAAAACAAATATATCCTTTTTTGTTCTCAAAGCCCAGTTGTTATGCTTCATTAGAAATAAAACTCCACTTAACTGCAAAAAGTGTCTGAGTTATTTTGAAAGTCAACATGGCATTCCCATCCCTCCCCATCACACACCTCTCAAGATAAGCAGTGCAAGTGCAAGCAGTGCCTCTTTCCTTCCAGAAGGGTGTCCCAAGGTCCAATTTCACCTTATGCACATGAGCATACCAAATGTTGGGTGAACTCAAATCTGAAGGGGTTTGTGTCTGACAGGTCAACCATGCTGCTGCAGTTATCAGGTATTGTGTTTATACAATTGGGTGGAGGACACTGCCAGAATCTGAGAGCAGGGAGTGAGGCATTAGCATGGCCATTAAATGTAAGTTTTGGATCAGAGCTCTAGATCAAGCAGAAATGTGAAGACAGGAGTGAAAACCAAGGGTTCTGGGTAGTTCTTTAGTCCCTCAGTCAGAGCAAACCTAGCAGGAGACTGAAGTTCAATGAATACCTGGGAGATCCTGTCATTTTGGCAAGATGGCAGATGTGGTTTTCTGCCTGCCTTGCTCAGGATAGACTCAGGAATTGGACTAGACTGTATCCGAATGCTAATGATAGGAGAGACATGTTAGGAGAGACAATCCTAGCAGCCCTTTCCAGAATCCTGATGGAGGTGTCCCTGTTAAGTGACAGGACTGTTTGTTGTTGTTGTTTAGTTTGTTTGTTTGTTTTCAGAAATCCAATTGAACTTTAGTTTTTAAAGTGATCCTAGGAATCAGTATCATGGATGTGTAGGTGAAGGTGCTGAACTTACCTTAAAAAAGTGCTTGGTTACACCAAGAAACTTACAATTGGTTCTATTAATTTTTTTAAAAGATTTATTTATTTATGCATACAAGAACTGGGGTACAGGCCAGAGGTGTGGGGGCGGTGAAAGGATTCACCAGAGTGGAGAACAGAACAGGCAGACCGACGAAATACACTGCTGAGGGGAGCAGCGGGCAAGACAGGAGAGGTCTGCTGCGCCATGTGGGTCACCTCCCTGGCCAGGAATCGTACTAGTGCTGCAGTGGCTGAGGATAGCTTCATAGGTTGCGTCTTTACCCCTTGTGCCACCAGGGAGGCCCCTTGGGTCTATTAATTATCATCCTAACTTTATTGCTTATATTCATCCAAATTGAATGTTTCCAAGCTTCAAATTCACTGGAGTTGCAATGCCCAATAGGATAGTCATTTGTCAGTCACATGTGGTTATGTACATTTAAATTTATAGAATTACAGTGATGTACAATTTAAAATTCAGTACCTCAGCTGCTTAGTCACATCTGAGTCTTCAACAGCCACTGTGAGTGACTGCTGTCGGGGCAATATGTATGGACAAGACAATTCCCTCAAGGCAGAAAGAGCTATCAGAGAAGGCTGCCTGAGAGACTATCGCTTCTAAAACCTAAAGAGGCTCCTAATTGACCACTCAATCAAAACCCTAAAAAAGAATATTTCCCTCATACCTTTAGCCTTCAGACACACCTTCCTGGGGTGATTCTATCTTCCCAAGATGATACAGATTTGGCTTTTATTGAGTCTGTCTGGATCATTTCTGGTTCAAGTATAATCTGATTTATTTCTGTCTTAATCATCTCAACTTCTTTCTCCACTGGTGGTAAGTGCTGAATGGCTGCTGCCAACCTGTTCTGAGTTGTATGTAGTTGGAAATTTGGGAAAGTTCCAATGACTGAGTCCCTTCCTCTTCTTGGGTCACCAACAATAGTGTCTTGAGACCATCTGGGGAGTTTGTTTGAGAAGGTTGCTCTGAATTATTTCCTATGCACGGGCATTGCCGTCATCCTCAAGTTGTCTTATCTGCACCTGTCTTCCCTGTAGGTTTTTTTCACAGCTGTGTCTGTAACTGTGTTTGCTTTGAGTCTGTGGTTTAAGTTATGCTGCTTGCAGAATTCTGGGACAAAAACCTTTTGCTGAGAGCTGTGCTGGGCAATGTTTAACAAATGACTCTCTGGGCTAAAAGAAGGCCCTGACTGATTTAAAATTACCAGCCCAATGTCAAGGAGCACAGAGCTGGAAAGTTTTCCCATCCTATGAACACCATCACTGCAATGTCCTTCAAAAGCACGATGATAGTGAAATAGAGTAAAATAGAGAGTGATGAGTTGTATTTCTTACCTTTGCCTTTTATTATTTGTTTAATTTTAACTTCCTGAAAATTGAACGATTTACTCTTGCAAGGTGGTGTGAGCTGGTTATGGCATACACCTGTCTCCTCCTTTTAGTGAGAAAATATATTTAGTCTTGACAATAAGTGGTTTGCTCCTAATTGTAACACCTTTGTAACTCTGTTCAACAATGGGGGGTGTACTCTAAAATGGTTTGCTCCTAATTGTAACACCTTTGTAACAATGGGGGTGTACTCTAAAAGATTCCTGGATCATAGGAATTTGTCATCTGGATCATAGGAATTTGTCATCTAATCTAATCGACAGATTAGATCTGGGTAACCCTGGCTAAAACAGACCTGCCATCAAAAGAAGTAAATGTATTCAACAATATAAAAAAGTGGAAATAGTCCAAGAGCAGAAATCCCTGCCTTCTACGAGAGTTTTGTCTGACCTGCATGACAGTGTATGAAGAAGCCAGAATATGAGGTGTTTGAGAACGCAGGTGGAGTGGAATGGCCCTCTGGTGTGTCCAGGGTTTGTTGACCTCTTGTTAATATCACTTGAGAAATCTAAAGAGTATGGAAGATCTCCGTTTTTCTGTTTTAATTTGGGAAACCCACTTTTTCTGAAAGCTGGACTCCTTTTGCATTTGACTTTATTGCACTTAAAAATGCCAATTAATATTTATAAGTTTCCTGTGATTTTTTTTTTTTCGACAATTGGGAACTTTGGAAAGGTGAGGGCAAGTGTCTGTTTGAGGGCAAGTCTCCTATGTAGGAGTTTCTCCAGTTGCGTGTAGGATGTCTGATACAGAGCGGATACCTGATAAAAGTGGTTTGAGTAAAGGTGGAGAAGTGAGAAGAAGGGGCCCAGCTTAGGGAGCAGACGACATGCTCCATACTGTTGGTTTACTTTGCTGTTAATTCTAAGCATGTGATGAAAACTGTTGCATAGCAAGGGACACCCCTGAAGTGCTTTCCTCTGATGCTCCTACCCTCAGGGAGCAAGCTGGGAGAGTGGCAGAGAAAAGAAAGAAAGAGCTCTTCAGATAAATCCTAGGTTTTCTCTTTCCTGGTTGGGTAACACTGGCTAAGTCATGCCTCCCAGCCTCAGTTTCTACATCTATAATGCGGCAGCGTGACTCCTCACTGAGTTGTCACAATTGCACAAGAGGAAGCTTGCAAAGGGACTGGCATGAGGCAGACACTCAAAAGATGCAGGTCATGGATATGACATATTTCCATTTTCTCCTTTTTTTTAAAGATTTATTTATTTATGCATACAAGAGCTGGGGTACAGGCCAGAGGTGTGGGGGGTGGTGAGAGGATTCACCAGAGACAGAGTGGGGATCAGAGCAGGTAGACTGACCAAAGTATATTGCTGAGGGGAGCAGCAGACAAGTCAGGAGAGGTCTGCTATGCCCTGTGGGTTGCTCCCTGGCCAGAAGGGGATTGAACTCGTGCTGCAGAGGCTGCAGACAGCTTCACAGTGTGGAAGGAGGCCCTCGTTCTTGGGTAAAATGGAAATATAGTTCTTAGTTGTATTCATCAGAAATATCTTAACAATATGTCTATACTGTCTTGATCTAGTGAAACTATAGTAAGAGGTGTTGATTTACACCTTCTGTGGTTGCAGGTGTTAGAGACTGGGGACAAAGAAATTAGTCACTCAGATCTACTGCTTTCAAGAGGTCCAGCAATCAATGGATGAGTGAAATACATATGATATGGTACAAATTAGGAATTTGGCCACAGGGAACAGATATGAAAGAGAAATTGATTAAGAATAATGTTTTGACTGTTAATGTTGAACTAAAGGGGACAAATATCTCCCAAATCTCTGTCCCATGACCTCTTTTGGGAGCTCTTGCCTTTCAAAATCAAATCCAGGTACATCCCCAAGGTACAGAACAGTCTGATAGCCTTTCCCCGGCTCAGTTGAAAGCAGATTCTGCAGCCTAATATTATAAAGCTTTGTACTTTAAGATTTGATATCTCTGCCAGGTAATAATAAAACCAAGGTCTGACTCCTCAGGGTTGTTATAATTTTGATTATTTTGGGATGTAGGCAGTACTATCATGACCCTGGCATCTCTCAATTATGCCACAGATCTCAACTGTTCCAGAACCTTCATTCTACAGAACAAAAAAGATCTCTTGCTGAGGTTTTCACAGGTCTTTGTGGAACCTCTTTGGATTTGATTTGGACATTTTGAGGATAATGTGTCAAGTTTTCTTTCATGTATTTGTACTTTTCTATTTCTCTCTTCAACCCACAAGGAGTATGGTGGTGGACTACGGGTGCTTTGGTGTTGAGTATACTTTGGTGGTGACACTGGAAGGGAAGGATTCTGTGCTTTCAAAATACTAGCAATGATGTAAACCAATGGTACCTCAATAAAAATATTTCAACAACATAAAAAGGTAGTTTCTTGTTTACTTTTTGAAAATAAGCATTAAAAATTCTATAGTTGGTTGCACATCAATAGAACTTCCAGGAAGATCCAACTTTAAGGAAAGATAATTAAGCTTCTTCCATCCCTCCTTGCTACCACCCAGTAGGTCCTCCTGGAACAAATAAGATGCAGTTTTATAGCACATCATATACGTGCCTTCGCTGAGCAGTTTGGGTGGCAGAAAGCAAGTAGACTCTCCATTGATTCCTAAGTTTCTCCAGGGTCTTTCATGTTATTTTTTGAAGTTTTGGTGTTCAAGTGTATCCTTTGATTCTCCTTACCTCAACCATAAATTGTTAAGGGCTAGTATAAATAGGAGGATTTCAGGACTTGGAGATAGGCGGAAGAAGGACTATGACAGAATAGAAAAAGCCTGGAGAGACAAAATTTAGTTGTTCCTTAATCCATGCCACGATGGCCAGCTGAACATCTGGAAGCCAGAGGTCCTTAGAGTGTGGTTTACCTTCCTGCAGCATCCACATCATCTGGGAATTTCAAAGAAATGCAGAAGCTCAGGTCTCCCCAAATTTGCTGAGTCAGAATCTTTTTAGTGGGGTCCGGAAATCTATTTCAACAACCCCAGCAGGCGATCCTGATTCACACTAAAGTTTGAGAAGCACTGCTCTGAACCATTGATTCAGGCCCACTTTTCTTCACCTTTTCTGCCTAAGTAGCAGTAGCACAGTTTTGTAAAATATTAGATGATTTCTCACATAAAGAGAATTTAATGAGTGCGTACCCCATTACTCAACATACTTAGTGTTTATGTTGCAAACTTACAGTGTGAAATAATGCCAGTTCTCTCTCACTGTGCTATGTTCTCTCTCCTTGCAGTTATTATAAAAGAACAACACTTTTTAAAAGATCTATTTATGCATAGAACTGGGGTGCTGGCCAGAGGTGCAAGGGGTGAGAGGATTCACCTGAGACAGAGTGGGGAACATAGCAAGCAGATTTATTGAAATACACTGCTAAGGGTAGCAGCGGGCAGGACAGGAGAGGTCTGCTGCACCGTATGTGGGTTAGCTCCCTGGCTGGGGATTGAACTGAAGTCGCAGTGGTGATATCTCTGAGCCTTAACCCCTAGGCCACCAGGGAATACATCAAAAGAACAATTTTTTGAGACAAATAATATTAATGATAATTATGAGTGGTGCAAGAGATAATGTTCCACAGTTTTCTTTGATCCAGAATAAGTCAGTCATGACTCAAAGAGAATCATGTGGGTTCTCAAACTTCCCATGTTTGTGTGTAAACTAGAATACCTGTCTAAATGGGAATACAGAATATAAATGAAAAATACATGGTGAACATATACTTGATTTGATTGACTATCTGAGAACAACTTAAATATCTGAGAATTCCATTTGCTTTTTTGTTGCAAAGATGATAGGTGAAGAGAGCCTCACCTCCCGCTCTATTTCTGGTGACATATTTTGTTTGATGTGTTTTGGGACTAGCAATGCAAAGTGCACTTTTGAAAAATCCTAGGGTAATCAATTGACTGCAGTGGATGACAGAATACTTGGAATCTTGTTCTGTTCTGGAAACTCAGTAGCCCTGTGACCTTGGAAAAGTCAACCACTCTCTGAGCCTCCATGCCCCTTTCTGTAAAATGGGGTTGTAGTTCCCCTTGCTGTGCTGAAGATTGTTGTGAGGATAAGAACATGTATATAAAGGTCAGACTTGTATCTTATGAAAAGATACAAGATTCAAGATGGTAGTTGTGTTCAACTTTCATTCTGGCCCCCACCCCTCTGCTTCCTTTCCAATAAATAAAACAGCTGAGAGCCAGAAGGAAGCTATAAGGTTACACGTTTCTAAGATTTCCAGGGGAGCCAGTGGGAGAGCCAGGAACCCATACAGAAACTACTAACTTCTTCCGGAGGTCCAGATTGAAGTTTATGGGTTTTGTTTTAGGGAGGCTTATCCAGCAGGAGCCTTGGGTAGGAGATGAACTTATTTGGTCTGTGAGTCTTGGAGGGACTTTCTGAGTTTGTGACACTGATAAGCCTAGAGGAGAAATGCCAGTGGGCTGGACTGCTCCCTGGACTTTGTGTGGGAAAGGATTAACACTTGCATCTGGATCAGTCAGCCCTGGATTTCTCATTAATAAGCAATTTAGAGGAGCTAGAATTCTATCATCATATAACCAAGCAGGATGTCAAATGCCAGGGCCAGCAATACCCATTCGTTTTCAACTTTGCAGAGTCCCAGAGAGTAATGTTGAGAGGATATGTCCAGAAAATAAAACTTCATGAATCTTAAAAATATTCAAGGACACAGTCTAATGAGTCAAAATTGTTTCTAACATGGATCTATGATACAGGGAGTACAAAGTACAGAAATTCTGGGACCAGCAATGGGTTCTGCTTTTGCGTATTTGTGACTACAAGGGATAGGAAATACAACACAGTAGAAAGCAAACATAACAAACTTGGACAAACTATACATTAGTTATTAAAAATAAATATAAATCAGCTAAGTTCTCTTTCAGAGTAGAGATTATTTGATTGTGCAAATCAAAAATAATCAACTACATTCTGCTTAGAATTGTATCTAAAACCAAGTGACAATAAGATGGATAACAAGGGATTTATCAAAACTATACCAGGAAATCAAATCAAAATGAAGCAAAGGTGAGACTATTAATGTCAGATAAAATGAAATACAAGGACAAAGCATCAAACAGGGAAAAGAATAATATGAAAAGTTTTATACAACAAGAAGATACAATAGTTGCAAAATTTATGTATCAAGTACCACATCTGCTAAGTAAAAAAACAATCAAACTAGGAATTTAAGGAACCTTTGATGAAACACAATTATAATACAGCTGTTCAAAAGTTGCATTTTGAATTCCAGATATCAAATAAACAAAAAATATGTAACAATATATTGAAGAACATAGTCATAAAATTCAACTTAGTAGAAGCATGTTAGGATAGGAACACTACAACAGGGAATACAGAACTTTCTCTTTGTAAACTAGAAACGAAAAAGTACACACTTCCCTGTTTCGATGGAGCAGCTACTAGTATTGATCACATGTTTAGCCACAAGAAAATCTTAATAAAATATCCTGAATAGAGATTTTATAGACCATATTCTTCGATTAGACTCAATTGAGCTAGAAATTAGTAATAAAAAGTCTAGGAAGAACTAACTACATGGAAGTTAGAAGTATTCTTCTAAATAATTACTGGATCAATAAAGAAATTAAACCAAAATTACACACCATTAAAGGTATTTGGTAAACAGTGAAAAAAAGAACATTTTGTACAAAAACTTATGGGTTGTAATTGAAACTCTTTTATGTAAAAATTTTGTCTTACTGCTTTTATTATTTGCAAAGGACTATAAATCAGTGAACTTTAATTCACATTCAGAAATTAAAAGGATAAGTAAAAGAGAGCTAGAAGAAATGGGGAAGTAAAGATGCAAATGTCAGTCTTTGAAAAATAGAATTAAAGAAATAGCAGAAAGGAAACATCAAACAAAAGCCAGTTTCATTGAAGAGATGAACAAGAGGATGACAAACACGATTGATTTTAAAAAGGGCAAAAAATGTTTGCTATATATGGCATGTGGAAGGAGAGAACCACAGATCTGTGATTTAAAACCTTATTAGAGAATATTATATGTATAATTGCTATAACAAATTTTATTACCTGAAAAAGTAAATCAACTAAAATGGGCTCAACAAGAGATTAAAATATCTAGTTAAGCTAATCACCACTAAATTGATGATAAAATAAGTATCTACTATTTTAAAAAATCAACAGGTTCAAATAGTTTTATGATCAAATTTGGCCTCAATTTAAAAATATGACTTTTTAAATGCAATTTAAGTGATTATTAACTGCAGGATAATGATGGAAAGCTACACGATTCACTTTATTAAATTTATATGATCTTAATACCAAATATGTAAAGGCTCATAAGCAAAACAAAACCTGAATCAATTTACTCAAGGGATATAACTACAGATTTGTGAAAGTAAAGTGTTTGCAGAGAGATATCAGCAAAATAGCATAAGAATAAAACTGCCACACCCAAGTAGTGTTTTTTCCAAGAATTCAAGGACATTTTAAAATTTAAAATAAAGCAACCTAGTTCCTTATCTCAACAAGTTAAAGAGAGAGGAAGCTATTGGCTACTGAATAGATACAATTAGATATGTATAAAAGCTAATATCCATTCCTCTTAAAAATTCTAAGCACGGGTCCTTCCTGGTGGCTCAAGGGGTTAAGACACAACCTATGAAGCTGAGGGCAGCCTCTGCAGCACGAGTTGGATCCCTGGCCAGGGAGCTATCCACATGTCACAGACCTCTCCTGACTCACCCTCTGCTCCCCTGTTCTGTTCCCCACTCTGTCTTCCTAATCCTCTCCCCACACCTCTGGCCTGTACCCCAGCTTCTTGTATGCATAAATAAATAAATCTTTAAAAAAAACTTCCAAGCACAATTTGATAGAAGCAAAGAAGTAGATATGATAAAGTCTATGTAACAGAAAACGTGAAAATAAATGTTAAAACCCTGAAGTTAATTCCACTAATATATGGAAAAATTAGGAGTAACTTCTACTTCTATTAAAATTGAACAATATTTGGCAAATGCTAATTAATACAATAAAACTAGTTGGTAAAATAATCAGCATAAACAACAGAGAAAGAGACTCAAGTATTGTATTGTATTATTCTTTAGTTTATGCCCTCTCATTTCAGAGAGGAAGGAAGCAATGCCCAGGAAAGGTCAAATTGACCGACCAACGTCACGCAGCTCTTTTTTGGACAACATCTAAGTCTCCTAACTCCCTGTGCAGTTTCCTCCCTACATACATGGTCTAAAAAGACTGTGAGAACAGGGTTTCCTCCAGGCTGTTCAAATGGTTAATAATCTCTATCTTTACAGCACTGAGTGACTACTTTTTTTTTTTTCTTCTCCTTCTTAGAAGGTGACTAGAAAGTGCCAGAACTGCATTATCCATCTTCGGCTCTCTGCTATGATTCTTTCCAGGCTGAGTTCTACAGGCATCACAAAGAGTTCCAAACATTTTCAAATATGACAGAAGGGTCTTAGAAGGAAACCCACTGACTACAATGACAGACTAAATGGGCATGTAGACCTGATAGGCTGGTAACAGGGACAGGAATGGGTGAAAATATTCTGACAGAGGTTTGCTATTTAAAAACATCTCTGAGAGACATTGTGTAAGCAACTGACTTTATGCTGGCATGCCATAGCTGTTTGCTTGAGTAGGGTTAACACTACAAGACATTTTTTTTATTCATACTTGAGGGGAAATAGTTTTCCTAATCCTTCTGAACTCAATGTTAGATAATAGCCAGTCCCCAATGTCTGTAATTAGAATGCCAGTCCAGACATCTGCCTTTTGTTCTATCACAGGGGTAATTTATACTTCTAGAGGTCAGTGGGGAAGTCTTTTTTGAATCATAAAAATTTTTTATCAAGATCTGGGCAGCTAGACATGGGTCTAATCAAAATCAAGTTTACAGTTACACAACCTTGGGTTCTCCATAAGTAGATCCGAGGACTAGGATTGGGGTGCAAATCAATTATGGAGGTTGTACTGCAGGAGGTACCTACAGGGGAGTAAAGAATTGAGACAGACTAGAAGGAAGCCAAGTATGTGCTAAAGATAGGTTAGACCATAGGTAAGCTTGGCTCATTACCACTGGGAACTTCTAGGGGGCAGTGTTGAACATAGTTCAGTTTTCCAAGGAAGTGCAAGAAACTGGGCTAGTTTATTCATCAACTCCTATCCCTCATTGGCTGGAGTAAGTTTCTGGAAGCTTGACCACTTCAGCACTTCTGATTAGTCTTGTGTGGGGGGAGTGGAAAGTTGGCAGCTGCTTACAACAGGTCACTGTTCTTGGGGCACCATCATCATAGGTTATACAACATAAGTTATAATGACCTCCTAGAAAGATAGTTCACATCTTCATTTTCCACAACATTTTTTCATAAATAGGTTAGGGCTTCTAACTTGACCTCATAAAGATAATTTAGCCTGCATTTTTCAGCAGAGTGCACATAGTAAATTTATTCATTGATTAACATTTTTTAAGTTCTAATTATGAAGGGAAATAATGTTTTTAATTAAGATTCTAAATCTTTTTTTGCTGTTTACCTGGAAAATTTGAGAGTGACTGGGTCCTGACCGGGAAGTGAAAGCCCCACGAAGTTCACTCCAGCTATGACACCTAAGCCCTATTATCTCATTGGCAGGAAAAGAGGCTCCACAAACAGTCACTTTTCAAACTGACAAGCAATTACTGCTGACAAAGACATATAAATTAAAATATTCCATGCATTTGCATTGTAACTAAAAATGGCCATAGTTATCCTGCTCACAGAATATGGCCGGTGGGGACAGGCATGAACCCCTGGCTCTGAGTTTTTCTCTTATTCTTCCCTTTTCTGTGCTTCTTACATTTCAGGGACTAAACCTAAGAATGGAGGCATTAAACTCAATCCTGTTTTGCCTTGTGTGAGATTATTCTTTGGCAATGATAGCACTTATTTTTTTTACATTGTGATGATTTTCTTCAAATCCCAACTTGCTGTTATATTATTAAGGTTGGCACCACTAAGTGCTTGCTGCATTGCCATCTGAGGTTCCCATCATTGCCAGCAGGTCTCAAATACCAGTTTTCTGTCTAAGATATAAGGGCGGAAATATTATTTATGGGTAATTACAGAATCACCTTGCTCCATTTGATTGATTGGAAAAATTTCAATCAAGGCTTAGAGCTCATCCCAAGCAGATGACTATGCTGATAGTATTTAATGATTTATTGAATGCTGCCAGGTTCAGCTCTTTCTCAGTTTTTAGTTGGTAGATTCGGGGAGTATTTTAGATGCAGTGATGGAGATTTTGGGTAGATCCAGAAACACAGCCCCCAACTGCTTTTCTCATCTTGAAATTGATTTGGTTGGATATGTTTTCTGCTTGTGTACATAGATAAGAAGGGCCTGAGGTTCTCAAATGCCTCTTGATTGTACAATCTGCTGCCAACACATTGGGATGCTTGTCTAGCTGGAGGGGTCAGGGACACTCAGAACGACTGAGTTAATAAGGAACTTGTTTAACAAACAAAGTGAACTTACTTGTATTGAATATACAAAAATCCATTTGGGTTATGGAATATATTTTCCAAATATGATAGTATTATTTTTAAGAACATATTTTTATGACTGATGTATGGTTTACAAATAGTAAACATGCATGGATATTAGGTGCATAGGTCATTGAGTATACGTCTCCATGTAACACATGCTCCAATCAAGATTTCAAACATTTTCATGACCCCAGAAACTCAGTCCTGAATGATTAGAATCAACAACACCCCCACTTTCACTATAGAACAGTTTGCCTCTTCTTCAATTTCATATAAATAGAAGCATATAAGTATACTTTTTGGTAGGCAGTTGTTTTCACCCATTGTCATTTTTGATTTTTTAGATTCATCCAATTAGCTGTAAATGTTAACTTTGTCTTTTTCTAATTGCTGATTAGTGTCTATTGTATACACTGTCTTTCTCAAATCTTCTGTTGATGGATATTTGGGTTATTTCCAGTTTGGGGTTGTACAAATAAAACTGCTATACATATTCTCATATAAGGCCTTTTGTGGGCATATTTTCATTTCTCTTGAATAAAAATGCAGGAATGAAATTTCTGGGCCACAGAAAGCTTTGTATTTAAATTCACATAATTTTATGGATTAAAAAAGTTTGCTTAGGGTTACATGATGAAATGTAGCAGATTTCCATAAACCAGTTTTGAAATTTAGAATAAGTTTTTACCTGTATGTACACTTATCTGTACTTATCTCTATATATTGTCTCAGACATTATTCTTATGTACAACATAATGTTCAGCAACTCAGGGTGTACTTTGCTTTACTGGAATATGAAAGTATGACTTGAAGAACATTTTGAGTAGCATATTCAGCCTGTGATGTCCCCCTCTTGAGCAGGAGAGGAGCCATGGCATTAATTAATACTTCTTATGCTGCCCTGATTCCATATGTGGGTCTTACCCTATGAAGTGGGTACTCTTGGCACCAGGTTCTGAATGTGCCAGGAGAAAAAATGATTGCTGTGATCAGCCACAAATGATGTGTGTAAAAGGGTGTGGATTATAGACCTTCTTTCTAAATGATGGCAGAAAATGCAGTCAAAAAATCTTTGGAAGGAGTAACTGAGAATGGAGTAAGAATTATGCTATATTGTATAAAAACGGGTCATTTATTTTACTTTTTAGTTCTCTACTTTCTTGCAGTGATTTGTAATAAGTAGGGGTAGGAGCTGGACTTGGGGGAGTTATCTAGCATCTTCTAGAGAAACCATATTCCGGTGTGGGGTCTGTAGACATGCTGCAGTCCATGGTAGACTATAACAGAATGGGAGAAAGACATGGCAATCAGCCTATGGGAACACAGGAAGTCATGGTTGACAGACTGATGATGGGATAGTCTCTTGAACCTTGAGGCACAGGCTAGAACTGGTATGGTTAAACTCATCCATTGCTATGAATTAACTAACCTCCACCCTGTATTGGCCCAGTTAGACTATGCAACTGTATCTCTCACTGTTGTCATTGTCTGACCTTGAGAAGGCCACATGACATTGTGTTTTGACTGATTCTTTTTGGGCGATTTCTGCTGGGTGAGTGCAATGCTAGTTTTCTGCTGTAATCCAGGCAAAGATGGTGTAACTGATGAATTAAATAACTGCATTTTCAATTTCCTTTCCATCTATGGATTTCTTATATAATGATTGCTTAATTTGATATGGGAAATTTGTTTCTTGGCCAGAGCTCATGTTGGCAATTCAACATGATTAAAATGTGTGGAGAGCATCTTCACGTAGAGCAGCTTTGGTATTGTCTTCTGATCTTTGAACGGGTTTCTGTTTTTCCTGACTCTCTCTCAAACTCTATATCCTTTATGAAATACTGCCAGGTGAGAATGGAGCCTCCTGGGGAATATTTGGAGAGATTAATTAATGCTTTAGTTATTGGGTGGCTAGAGGGCTGTAACTCTCCACTGCAGGAGTGCGGATTGTGGCATTTACCTAATGTAGGTTACCCAAAGAACAGTTCCCTGTGTCCTAAAAAATATTAGATGTCAAGTCTCTCTCCCCTACATTGGTGCAAGTAGCAGGTTTTGAAAATTCAATGTTGGATTCTAAGTTTTTTCAACATTTTTTTTTTTTAAACCAGGAACCGGACTGCATATATTTGCTAGATCTTTTGTCACCATATGTCCCTGGTCACCCAGTGAGAATGGGAGCAGCAGGCAATTTAATTTGCTCACAGTATAATCTCAGGTCCCTTTGAGTAAGAGCTTTTAGCAGCTCTGCTCCCTAATTGTGGAATTTACTACCAATTTCTAGTCACAGTGCCCTGCCTGTCTTTGCTTAAATAAACGAATATTTTCTATATTCCCTGAAGTGTTTGAAACCCTTGCTGGGGTGGAAGGGAGTCTGGAAGAGGTGGGTAGAAGTGTTTATTGTTCGATGCTCAGGTTTCCCCTGGAAAACAAGTTGCACAAATTCACACTCATGTTACTCTTATTTCTTTGTCAGGGGTCTGAATAAGGAAAATAAGAGTAGTGAAAATAAAATCAAGGCATGGAGAAGCACAATGGGAAAAAATAGAAGGGGAGGGCAGAGATGGTGGAAGTGCCAAAGAGGGAATGAATCAACTATTCTCTCATACCCTTTCCTCCCACTTCTCTGCAACTGCAGTGAATTTAGTGGCTTTCTTAATTCAGTGACATTCACATATATCATGGGGTAGTTCCTTTTGCTGAAATATTTATTTGCCTTGAGTTGGACTGTATGAAACATTAACCACAGACTTGGTAGCTGACACACATTATGTTCCTTCACTTTGCTGGAAGCCTTTGCCCAGGGAATAAAGACCACAGGGAGGGAATGGGAGCCCCATCAAACCCCCTCTCTCCCCACAGCTGCTGCAGCAATACCCAGAGTACTGTAGTGGCAAACTCAAGTTATCGCCACAATTGTCTCACCTTTAAGTCTCTGAAATAGACTCTAAGATCCAACATTTTCCTTTTGTTACTTATTAATTTAATTTATTAACTGTAAGACAGAGAGCACATTTATAAGAATTCTGGTAAAAAGAAAGTGGTGGAAAGAGTGAACAGATTTATGAATATGATTTCATTATAAGTTTCCCAGGGGAGCTGGAAATCTTTTCCCTTTGCTATACAATAAGGCTATATAAAGACTCATTGGCAATAGATGTCACCTCTATTTCTTGCATTGGGTGCAAGAGATTTTGTGAATCCCAAGACTCCTGGTGACCTGTGGTAGGGATATAAAATGACATGATGAGTAGAGAGTACAGCATTCAATGGTTGATGGCACTTACACATACACCCCCCGCCCCATGCACACCCACACATACACTCTTTTTTTTCCCAATTATTTATTTATTTATACAAGCACTGGGTACAGTCAGAAGCACGGGAGGGTGAGAGAATTCACCAGAGCCAGAGCGGGGAGCAGAGCAGGCAGAAGGACCGAAGTACACTGCTGAGGGGAGCAGTGGGCAAGACAAGGGGTCTGCGCGCCATATGGGACTCTCGCCGGACGGGCAGGATCGAACCAGTGCTGCAGAGGCTGCGGGCAGCTTCGTAACCCAGCGCTCAACCACTGGGGAAGCCACACACATACACTCTTGACATCAATAAGTTAGCAGCCACTGTTTTTTTCCCACGAAAAGAGGTATTAATCAGGAGGCCAAGCAGGTACCTAGGGCTCTGAGACTCTACCCAGCCTTTCCCAGAATCTGATTATTTATGAGACTTTGGGGATTAAAGGTGGCATCTCTTTTTTTTTTTTTTTTTTTTTTTAAAGATTTATTTATTTATTTGTTTGTTTGTCTGTTTATACATACAAGCAGTGGGTACAGTCAGAAGCGCGGGAGGGTGAGAGAATTCACCAGAGCCAGAGCGGGGAGCAGAGCAGGCAGAAGGACCGAAGTACACTGCTGAGGGGAGCAGCGGGCGGCAGGAGAGGTCTGTGCGCCATGCGGGACCCTCCTCTGGTGGCCGGGAAGCAGCCGGGGATCGAACCGGCGCCGCAGAGGCTGCGCGCAGCTTCGCAACCCAGCACTCAACCGCTGCGCCAAAAGGTGGCATCTCTTCTTGGAGCTGACTTAGAGTCCTCTTGCCCCTGTTAGAATGTGCAAAGAAAATCCAATATAGAGCTCCCACTTTGTGCAGAGAACCATAATGCATCCACGATAAAGGAGTTTCCTCATTTATCATTTAGGAAGCAGACTAGTAAATGATTTTCATGCTGGGAAAAGTTAACCCTTCACCTCTATTAGGTATCATTGTCCTTTTTTTTAAAAAAAGCTTTTTTAAAAAAGATTTATTTATTTATGCATACAAGAACTGGGGTACAGGCCAAAGGTGTGGGGGTGGTGAGAGGATTCACCAGAGACACAGCGGGGAGCAGAACAGGCAGATCTACTGAAATATACTGATGGGGGGAGCAGCAGGCAAGTCAGGAGAGGTCTGCTGTGCCATGTGGGTAGCTATCTGGTAGGGGATCAAACTCATGCTCCAGTGGCTGTGGATAGCTTCATAGGTTGCATCTTAACCCCTTGCACCACCAGGGAGGCCTTATCATTGTCCTTTTGAAGGTGAGATAAACCAGGCAAAGTGGGGGCGTAGTTGGAGAACTGGACAGATTTGAAGGATGGGCTGGTTGCAGGAGTATGAGAGTGTGGGGGTCATAGATACTCAGATCAGGAGAGACAGAGAAGAGTCCAAGTCAGGTAGGGATGGAGAGGTGAGACAATGGGTGGATCGCAAGGACTATAGTCTGAGCTGGAGGTAGAACCTGAATTCCTGAACTAGACAAACTCAGGCAGAATGGATAGTGTTAGCATTTTGTTCCCTGATACTGTCTGTGATTTAACCTACAGTGTAGTTGATAGTTGAACCCAGAAAGAGTTATTAATTGAATGAATGATAAATAAATGAAATATAAACTAGAGGAACTGGGCAACATACCAGCACATATTTTGAGGAACCAGGGAATAAGACAACAATACCTTTGGTAGAGAAGGGGTATCATACCACTGCTGGCCCCAGGCACAGACAAGGATGTCTTTTTGGATCCAGACACACAAGTTCTGATCAATAGTGCTTAGATTCTGCATACACATCCAGAAGAGTTGGAATCAGGATCTCTGCATTCCCAGGTTCATTGAAGATATGGAGAGATACAGAGACAAAAAGAAACAGAAGAGGAGAAACAAAAATACAGAAAGTGTCAGAGATAGAGCTGTTGGAGTTTCTTTTCCACCCCCTTCATTAACCAGGAGAGCTGGCATGATTGAGGAGAGGGTAGTTTTTAGCTTAATAATTATAAACTTAGAGATCTACTTCTATTAGATTTTAGATTTACAGAGGTCAAGATATCAAGAATAAAATAATCCTCAAAATAGAGAAAAGGGACTCCTTATATAAGAGATTTCTGTTGTTATGAAATATCAACAACTGTTTAAGTTCAGAAATACGGAAAGTGCATAGAGTTGGATCCTAGGCCTAGTGTGCAAACTGGGTCCAGGTGATAGGCCTGGCATGCCATTGTGCTGGGTCTTTTGGTTATGAGGTCTCTGCTTGGATTCTCCCCATATATCTATGGCCATGAAGGTACCTTAACACTGATGACTGAGTGTGTGTATATATATATATACACACACACACACACACACATATGTCAAAATTGTAATGCCAAATGTCCTTTTCACTGTTCTTTCTCATATCTAGGAGAGCTCCGGGCCTCTTCCTAACATCTCTGCCCCACCTCGCACATAAACAGAAATAATTATAAATTATACCTCAGGCTAGTCAATAGGAAGTCTTCCAAGTCCAGGGTTTAATTCATCTTGGGTGATAGCTCATCTCACACAGCCCCACCAGACAGGAATAACTTATTTTAATTGGTCATCATTCGTGAACTGAAGCGTGGTCTACTTTAGAAATGACACTGCCACTTTATTGTAACTGTATTTCTCTGACTCATGGTTATCTAACTGAAGGAAGTAGATCAATTTTTTATAAATCATAAAAGTATGTAGAAAAATAGATTTCTTTCCCCAGCCTTTTCTAGGTCTCCACACAATGCCAAAACTAAAAGACCTTCAAATTCAGTGCAGTCTAGCTATGGTTGGTATTGCTCCAAAGCAGATGGCCTTAGGAGGTAAGAGTCACAGAGACAAAGGTCACAACATGAGAAGGGAATGGGAACAAGATGGACAATTCTTCAAGCCTCCTTGGCCCTTTTTCAACTGTGTTGATTGAATCAAGGCTCTGGTTGTCCTAATAATGGTAATTGCTTTGTCCAATAGTCTTTGTTCTTTGTTAGAGTCGTTTGTTACCCAGAGCCTGGACAACCATATACTTAATATCATTAACCCTTCAAATGTCAGGGAGGGAGCAAAGATGTGCCTTGACTGTAGGCCGATGGAGACTGAGGGTCACAAAACCCCTTGCTCTCACTGAAGGCTTCTGTAGCCACATTGCTCTCTGGATAGAAGGACTTTAGTGCCATTTTATTTCTCTTTTTTTGTTATTGTTACTATTTATTTGAATGTATTTTCCTACATTGTTGTTCATTTTTGTACAATATTTCTTTCTCTTTTAATCAAGACCCTTTTTTGAATGGGTTGAGAGAAAATAGGAGGCAGACCCACTCTATTGTCAAGAATTGCCATCATAATAAGGATAGACTCTCAATGGCAAGTTAATCTAAACAGTGGGAATAAACTCAAGCTGATTGCTCCTCAGTAACACCGGGGCCTCCTGGCAGAGAGAGGCTAGGCATCCAGTGGCCCCTGGGTGCCCTTTTCTAGGTTTCTAAGGCACTCACTTTTGGTTCCCCTAAAACACTTTTTTTTAAGATTTATTTATTTATGCATACAAGAACTGGGGTACAGGCCAGAGGTGTGGGGGGTGAGAGGATTCACCTGAGACAGAGTAGGGAACAGAACAGGCAGACTGACTGAAATACACTGCTGAAGGGAGCAGCGGGAGAATCAGGAGAGGTCTGCTGCGCCATGTAGGTTGCTCCCTGGCTGGCCGGGGATCGAACTAGTGCTGCAGTGGCTGTGGATACTTTCATAGGTTGCAACTTAACCTCTTGTGCCACCAGGGAGGCCCCCATCCCCTAAAACACTTTAATCATATATGTCTAGATTATAGAAGCCACCTATAGGTAGTTAGGGAGTATTTCTTTCAAATGGAGAGTGCGGTTTTCAAGGAAAAGGAGAAGTGCACTTGTAAAGGAGAGACAGGTACTTGTGTGGGTGTGGGGTGTGTACAAATGGTTTCTATCCTACTCAGAATCCATAAATATTTAAAAGATAAGTTTACTTTTTTTGAGGGGTTCAAGACTTCAGTGGAGGAAATAACTGCAGATGTAGATATAGCAAGAGAAGCAAAGTGGATCCTGAAGATGTGACTGATTGCTGTAATCTCATAACACTCTAACAGATGTGGAATTGTTTCTTGAGATGGAATCTCCTCCTGGTGAAGATGCTGTGAATGTTGTTGAAGTGACAACAAAGGATTTTTTTTTTTAAATTTTTGCATAGAAGAACTGGGGTGTAGGTTAGAGGTATAGGGGTGAGAGGATTCATCAGAGAGAGAGTGGGGAGCAGAACAGGTGGACTTACTGAAACACACTAAGGGGAACAGTGGGCGAGACAGGAGAGGTCTGCTGTGCCATATGTGGATTAGCTCCCTGCCTGGGGATCGAACTCAGAGTGTAGTGGTGATAGTGCTGAGACTTAACCCCTAGGCCACCAGGGAGGCCAGACAACAAGGATTTAGGATATTATATCAGTTTAGTTTATAAAGCAGCAGCGGGATTTGAGATGCTCAACTTCAATTTTGAAAGAAATTCTGTGAATAAAATGTTCTCTCACAGCATGCCAGGCTACAGAGAAATCTCTCATAAAAGGAGGAGTCAATAGGTGAGGTAAACTTGATTGTTGTAGTATTTTAAGAAATTACCACAGCCACCCAGCCTTCACAACCACCGCCCTGATCAGTCAGCCGCCATCCACATCAAGGTAAAATCTTCATGAGCAAAAAGATTAGACTTGCTGAAGACTCGCGGTGGTTGGCATTCTTCAGCAATAAAGCATTTGTTAAATAAGAAAGGCTTATACTGGGCCTCCCTGGTGGCGCAGCGGTTGAGCGCTGGGTTACGAAGCTGCTGGCAGCCTCTGCAGCACCGGTTCGATCCCCAGCCACCGGGTGAGGGTCACACATGGTACGAAGACCTCTCCTGCCATGCTCGCTGCTCCCCTCAGCAGTGTACTTCGTCAGTCTGCCTGCTCTGCTCCCGCTCTGGCTCTGGTGAATTCTCTCACCCTCCCGTGCTTCTGACTGTACCCAGTGCTTGTATAAATAAATAAATAAATCTTTAAAAAAAAAAAGGGCTTATACAATACCTAAGAACCATTTGTCTCTCTGTCACGCACATAGTTCAGAAGAGTGTGTGTTCATGTATAAAGTGAATTTGGACACATTGAATCGTTCCTTGGAGGTAGTCAGTCTCCTGCAGCATTTCCGAGCATTTGCATATTCCCATGCTCTCCCTCGAAAACACCAAGTTCTTACTGCATTGGTTCCCCTACATTAGGACATAAATGAGAGTCACTGCTTAAGTCTAAGTATGGTGCCAATGTTTGTTGTACTCTGGGGAACATTTTCATGTGTTTGCATAAAACATATACATGTTTGTACATGCACATGTACATCATGACACAGATATGTATTTTAGGGATTTTTAGATAACTATAATTAGCACCTACTATAGCTGTCATCTGTAAACGTTCAAGAATAATCATCCTTTTGAAAAGCTAATTTTCAGCTTTTGAAATATTTTGATTTGAGACACTTTAGCAGGCCAATTTTTCTTTAGAGAATCTGACTTGGAAATATTTTTACATGGCCATTCCATCAATACATTTCAAATAGATTTACTTTTTTAAAGGATTTATTTATTTATGGATACAAGAACTGGGGTTCAGGTCAGACGTGCTGGGGTGAGAGGATTCACCAGAGGCAGAGTGGGGAACAGAACAGGTGGATCTATTGAAGTACACTGCTGAGGGGAGCACTGGGTGAGTCAGGAGAGGTCTGCTGCGCCATGTGGGTTGCTCCGTGGCCAGCTGGGGATCAAACTCGTGCTGCAGAGGCTGTGGTACAGATTCACAGTGCTGTGCTTAACCCCTTGTGTCACCAGGGAGGCCCATAGTTTTACTTTTCCTGTTTTGTTCCTAATAGTTTGATCAGTTTGGAGCAGTTTGGTCATGGATAATTGATTCATCAAAGCATATAGAAGTTGGGATTTCTTAATTCAAAGCATATAGAAGTTGGGATTTCTTAATTATGGTTTTATAAAGAGTGATTTTGGCTATTTGTCAGAGTCTCTCAGTTCTAGAATTGGTACATTAGTATTCTGGAATCATTTGTTTGGAGGGCTTCCTTGTGAACATACCTCAGCTCCGTCAATGAATAGAGTCTGAGTCAATTTTGTTCTATTTTCCAGTGTTTCAATATAGTTTCCAAATGCTGCTCTGTGACCATAGCTTTAAAAGATGGGTTGCCAATATATAGACACAAAAGAAAGACATAATTACCGGGTTAAGAATGCCAGGAGACATCTCTGAGTGGATATGGAGCTGAAGACATCTGGAAAGTTTATTGCCTTTAATTTGCACAGCATTTCCATGCTCCTCCTCACCCCCACCCCCATCTGTAGGTGTTAGGAGATCTTTAAGGGAGCTTGACATTTAGCTTTGAAATGAATACACTTTTTTTTTTTTTTTGGTTCTTCTTAACAACCACAGTAAGTTTTCATAGGTAATTTAGCAAATGTCAAACTCTTTCTAATAATGTAGATTTGATTTATACGTCCCAGCTTGTTATTCTCATTACTGAGAAGCCTCAGAACTTCTGTGGCTTTCAAATCAAGACACTTCCTTGTCACCTCTCACCCTCAAAGGCCGTAGCCTTCTAGGAAGGCCTAGGTCTCCCTCATCATGCTTAGTGTTTCTGGCTCCTGTCTCTTTTTCACCTACTCTGAATTCTCTATAGTTCCAACCAGTCAGGACGCAAGTAGGTGAAACTGTTAGCTGTCTTTTGTTTTTCTTCCTGGATTCTTCCTTATCATTCAAACAGAAGTCACTGCTCTCTATTTTTTTTTTTTTTTTAGCAAATTTGTAATTGCTCTAATTGCCTTATTTTTTTTAATTTTGCATAGAAGGACTGGGGTTTAGGTTTGTGGTGCGGGGGTGAGAGGATTCATCAGAGACAGAGGGGGGGGGAGAAGTATGGGCTGATTTACTGAAACACTGCTGAGGGGAGCAGCAGGCGAGACAGGAGAGGTCTACTGTGCCATATGTATGTCAGCTCCCTGGCTGGGGATCAAACTCAGACCTGTGGTGACAGTGCTGAAACTTAACCCCTAGGCTACCAGGGAGGCCCAGAAGTCAATTCTCTTGATAGTAACACAGTTCCTTGTCTTTTAATGATGACAGTGAAGTGGGTAATTATGCCTTGTGACTAGGCCATCAAGCATATTTGTTGACTAATATAGTCCACTGTGCTCCCTCCACATTTTGTTCTCACCCTTCTATGGGTGCTTTGGGGGAGGGTGTACTATATTATAACTATGAAGGCAGGGACCCCTCACTCCCAAAATACAAACAATGTTGTAACTCACATTCCCTCAATTAAAAACAATAAAAAAAAATAAAAGCATGAAAAAAATAATGTTAAATTGTTAACACCCATATTAAAGGCCTGGAACTGTTTGGGTTATATACTAAACTGAATTAAAAAGAAAAAGAAAAAATCATATCTGTAGGGTGCCCATTGAGGGCATGGTCCTCTCTACATACAATTTGATATTATTTGCTTACACAATATCAAATTCCGTATCTGTGGTAATGCTTTTCTTTTCCTGAGATATGACATTTATTTCCTGTCAATGTCCTCTCAAGGACTACTCCTACTTCCTTGTCACTTGATTGTCTAATTGGCCAATTTGAGCCTAGAATTCCCTGGCCTTATTGATGGTTTAAAGTTAGTTCTACAACCTGTTCAAAGTCTATCAGAGCTGAAAATGACCATGAATAAGAACGCTTTTTCCCACTGGGGTTGCTGAAAAATTAAATTATAGGCCTGGAATTGTGAGTTTTCATTAATGGGGATGGTTTTCCTGAGAATGAGGCCTCCTTTGGGAAACTCACAATCAAGAAATATAGAACGAGGCACCTACTTTGAATCTTGGATCATTTCACTTAAAGGCGGAACCCACCTTTGACCTTTTATCTTTTTTCCTTAAGCCAGTTTGATTTGAGTTTTCTGTCCTTTGCAACTGAATGAAACATTTTCCTCTCCTCCAAGAGCTATTATAGAGAGCTAATGACACCAGGTTGTCATTGATATATGGGGGGAGAGGGGATAGAAACAAACAAAGATGGGGTGAGATAAAACCTTATGAGTGAGGGGTATCTGTGAAGTCTTCGCATTATGAAGGGTCAGCCATGGAATTTCAGCCATGCCTTGAAGGATGAAGATTTATTAATCCAGACTAGGTCTTTGTTGAGAATTTGTTCCTCTTTTTACTCCAGGTCACTGTCACATTAGTCTCTGTTGTGTAACTTCTCTCTACATTTGAGGGGTTAGACCTTGACAAAAAGATAGGAACTGGGCCCCCAGAAGACATAACAGGAGGGATAGGGCTTGGGACCCTAGGAGGCAGGGGACCCCCAGAAGACATAACAGAAAGGAAAGTCAGTAATAAGAAAAAAGCTCAAAACACTATCACCAGTTAATCTATATTAGGACATTGGCCAAGGTTGACCAATCAAGAAACTGCACGACCCCCATGGCTCATCCCCTAGACCCCAAACAGGAACATAACTATACAGCTATCTGAACTGCATTCATCCATGGCACCCCTTTCCTGATCCCTCCCACACAGGAGCTTCTTACCTGTCCTTGCATAAATCTCCTCAGGCCAGCTCCTACTGGTAGGAGCTAGCCTTATTCTTTAATGCTTGGACACAGGCTTGGAGCTGGCCTTTGTCTTTATATATTTATTTAAAAAACATTTATTTATACAAGAACTGGGGTACAGGCCAGAGGACTCACCAGAGACAGAGTGGGGAACAGAACAGGCAGACTGACTGAAATACACTAAATACACTGCTGAGGGGAGCAGTGGGCGAGTCAGGAGAGGTCTGCTGCGCCATGTGGGTTGCTTGTTGGCTGGGGATGGAACTCATGCTGCAGGCTTCCCATAGGTTCATAGTGCTGTGCTCAACCCCTTGCACCACCAGGGAGGCCCCTGGCCTGTGTCTTAAAATAAACTTCCTTCAGCATACTGACTCGCTTACTGTTGTGTGTGTGTGGTGTTTCAATTCTTTGTTACCCGGACTCAGTTCCAGGTTTGGCTTATCATATTGTGTCACACATTGATTCTTTAATGTTCCCTTTTCAAAGGACTTTGTCCTTGGGTGATCTCGCCACAATGGTCTTTGGCTCAAGCAACAGTAAAAGTTTTTTATTTACCAACTCTGTCAACAAATGATTCCAAACTCCATTTCTCCTAGAAAGACGTGAGTTTTGAATTCTAGACTACACTTCAGTTGGCAACAGTTTTTTAAGTCTCGGAAGTCTGGCACATTTAATGTACTAAACTTAAACTCACTAATTTCCCCACCCCTACCTCTTTCCTGTCTTCCAGGTTGGAGCCCTAATTTTACCTCGTGACTCTATGACATTGTATTGTCCACATCAAGGAACAGATTCCTACCTTTTAAAAGAAGATCTGGTTTATTCTCTTCCCTCATACCTTTGCTATGTACCCTTCTCTTCATTCCCCTGACTTTTAGTCAATTATCTCTCTAGATTTTGTAAAATTTCCTAGCTGGCCTACCTTACATTTGTCTTTCTGTTGCCAGAAATTTTTTTTTTCAAATCTATTTTTATCATATCACATCCATTATTTGGGTTCCTTTTTGCCTCAGAATATTATATCCAAATTCCTTAGCATGGACTATAACACAGTTCTGTTATACCCCATGGTCTGACCCCTGAATTCTTTTTTGTGCATCACCTTTTGCAAGTCACCAATGTGTTCCCCACTGTGTCAGACTAACTGTAGCTCCCCAACTCGCTGTGGTTTGTGCACAAGTGTTGAAATGGCAAATGATATTTATTGACTTAGATGGGCAGAGAGACCATTTGGGTAAATCAAGGCTACAAAAAGAAGTCAAGCACAGTCAGCATTTGAGACAGAGAGACTAACCACCTTCTCTGAGATGGATGGAGGTACAGTCTTTTGGGTTCCAAAATCCTACCAGGGCGTGCACAGCAAAGGAAAGGATAATAACATATGAATAAGTGAGCCTCTTAGTAGACTTTCAGGTCTGAATTGCCAGGCCCACCCTTCCTTACAGAAAACTGGGGAAAATCTTCCGTCAAGGTAGAGAAAATAAGTCAGGAATCATCTCACCTGTGACACATCCCCCTTGTAAATCTTGAGTTTAAACAAGTTTAAATCTTGAGTTGTAAATCAATTCCAAAACACTGAGCACAATGAAAACAAGCCCCCTGGGGCCTCCCTGGTGGCACAAGAGGTTAAGACTCAACCTATAAAGCTATCCGTAGCCACTGCAGCACAAGTTTGATCCCCAGCCAGGGAGCAACCCACATGGCACAGCAGACCTCTCCTGACTTGCCTGCTGCTCCCCTCAGCAATGTATTTCAGTCAGTCTGTCCTATTCCCCACTCTGTCTCTGGTGGATCCTCTCACCCCCCACACCTCTGGCCTGTACCCCAATGCTTGTATGCATAAATAAATAAATCTTTAATAAACAAAACAAAACAAAAATCCCCCTGTATCATTCTTGCCCTCCCCAGGTTAATACTGCCTGGTTCAAAATTATTCTGAACTCAAGTTGCTTATGCAGTCATCTCTGGGGTCATACTAACAGGATTCTTAGACCACATATGGAGACCTGGAAAGACACAGTGGTTCCCACCTTTGGGTTTGTACATGTTCCCTATGTTTGATTTACCCTGTCTCTCCATTTCTACCTGATGAACTGCTACTCATCTCTCAGAATTCAGTATCAATGTCACTATCTGTAAAAATGTTTATGTCCTTTTATTGTTGTTGAGACAGCAGCTTTTGTACTCTTGTTATGCTGTGTATGCCCCCGTTTGCAGAGCTCACTGTATAATAATTGTCTTTTCTCTTGCTATGTTCCATTTATCTTGGCATCCCGAGAAAAGGTACAGTGGCCGACACAGAGCAGGTACTCACAAATGGTTTTTGAACAAATGATTGAATTAGATGAGGCTTAGAATGAGAAAAGGTAACAAATCCAAAGAGTCAGATAAACACAGTTTGCTTATGAGATCTTGTTAGTGATATGGTAGAAATTACCTTGCAGAAAATGATTAGAGAGACCACTTTTGTTTTAGTAGGGAAACATTGCTTTAAATGTATAACATTGTGATTTTGATTCAATAAAAGGTGAAATATCTAAACAAATGCATGAATAGGTTCGCATTAAATGATGTAGATATGTATTTACTGATTAAAAAACTTTTGATTTAAATATCAATTTAAAGTATTGATGTAGGACAATGAGTCTCACAGTACTGACTATGGGAATAAACTAGATGTACCTGTCCGTGTAGCTTGGTGCTGTAACACACATTCCGCAAAGCCGATGTCATTTTTTAAATTTAATTTTATTTATCTATTTTTAAAGATTTATTTATTTATGCACACAAGAACTGGGGTACAGGCCAGAGGTGCAGGGGGTGAGAGGGATTCACCAGAGACAGAGTGGGAAACAGAACAGGCAGACTGACCAAAATACACTGATGAGGGGAGCAGCAGGCAAGACAGGAGAGGTCTGCTGGGCCATGTGGGTAGCTTCCTGGCAGGCCGAGATCGAACTCCTGCTGCTAAGGCTGCAGACAGCTTCACAGTGCTGTGCTTAACCTCTTGTAACACCAGGGAGGCCTCAAAGCCAATGTTTTAACCCACTGGAAATTGTCACTTATACCAAATGCAGTAAAGGAATTCTTGGTGGGGCAACTCTGCTCCAAGCAGCATATCTGGGACCATGACGTTTATATCTTGTGAGTCTCCCATCTCGTAACTTCCAGGTCTTCTTCTTACTTGCCCAGTGGGCAGCAGGTGTGGTGAGGAGAACATGACTTCATATGAAACCCTCACTCACTCTGTGCTCCTGGGTGGGGTATGGCTGATTAGCTTTCTAGGTGAGAACTCAGTGTTGTGGTCCTACCTAGGTTTTCCTGGATAGCTAGGAGGAAAATGAAGTGTTTTACCATTTCCTGTACATTAGGGAATTAAAAATAAGGAAGTATGCATTTAAAGCAAACTGCAGCTCAGTGGAACTAATATGCACATCTTTATTTTGTCTATCATAAGAAACACACCTTAAAAAGCCTTGTAAAAAAATCACAAAAAGATGTGTGGCATTACTTTTTAACTTTGTAAATGGTTGCTTTGTACTCATTCAAGTAGACAGGATAATATAACAGCAGTGATTCTATCAGCAGCATCATCACCATCATCATCATTATCACATCTTCATTGAAAGCCTGATATGATGTATAGGTCACTGCATCAGGTAATGGAGTTTCAAGAAGGCATAAAGGCCTTGAGGATCTTATAATTGAGTTGGGAAGTCAGAGGAACTACATTTCTAAAGTAAATCATAATGCAAGACTGCATGTACTTAGTGTTAAATGAGTGGCAGTGATATTGTGGCGAAATGGACCTCCTCGAGATAGATGTAATGGACTCTAAGAAATATGGGTATTGCCTCAATCAGAGAATTATAGACTGTAAAAGCCATGAAGGACTTTAGGGATGTAGGCCACCTTCTTCATTTTATGAGTGCAGCAACTGGTCTCTAAAGATGCCCCCCCCCAACCCTTCCACCATTCCCCGATCATATGTAATCCCACTCTTCTGGAAGACCCTCTTCTTGAATCTGTGTTGGTACCAGGAATTATTTTGCACCAGAAAAGGTGTTGTGATAATTGCTAAGTATAGGGTAAGTGAAAATTGTCAGGATTTTCCGCCCTCCCCTCATGAGTATTAATGGTAGACCCCCATGTTCTTCCACGTGTACCCCTATGGTGGACACCTGGAGTAGAGTGTGGGCATGTGTAAGTGGGTACACCTGGGCTGAGAGGTCGGCTGTGTACCTGTTTGCTGCACTACAAATGATGTAAAAAGCTCAATAAAAGCCTGAAAAAGCCACTGAGGGCTCCAGGACTCTCCTTTACCCATCTGCTTGGATCATAGAAATCCTGCTCTGTGCCTTGCTGGCACTACACTAAGTCCTAAAAGGATCTGGCATCTCTGACTTGGTCTGTTAGGATGCATTCTTCAGGGGGAGTCAACATTATGTAAGAGATACAACTTCTCCCAGGATACCATGATGTGGGGATGTCCACACTAGCCATGTGGTGAGGCCATGCAGAGAAAGAGATACCCAGCTAGCCATTAGTCATTCCAGATGCCTGGCATGTGAGTGAAGCAGCTACCTTAACTTCTAGCCAGTCTTTCAGAAGACTCTGCCCCAACAGCCATGCCACCTGCCTTCAACCATGTGAGAGACCCCAAGTGAAAACATCCCAGCTGAGTGCAGCCTACTCACAGAACCTTTGTTGCGTGAGTAGAATTTGGAGTGGTGTGTCAGACAGCAGTAGGTAACTAGAACAATGAGGAAACTGGCATTATAGAGGCTAAATGAGCTGTCCAAATGTCAGGAAGAGCCAGATTCCTGACTGATATGTAATCCAGTGTATTTGAGACCAGGGCTCCTCAAACTTTAGTGGGCATCAGAATCACCTGAAAAGGCTGCTAAGCTAAGCTAAGATTTCTCAGCTCCACCCTCAGATATTCTGATTCAAAAGGTCTGAAAATTTGCATTTCTAATAAGCTCCCTTGTGTTGCTGATGCTGCCCATCTGTTGACCACACTGGAACAGTTCTGTGTGACCAGGCCTGAGCAAATCTCCCAGCACAGATTGGGCCACATCATCTGCTGGTTTACCTTTGTGCTTCTTCCTAATTGCCTGCTTGCTGCGTTTCCAGGTAAGTAATTGAATAGTGCAAAGTGACAGACTGTTCAGGAGGTGCCCAGTTGCAGCTGAGGCTGATTTTAGCTTTTCCAGCTGTAGGCTGAAGAAGCCTACCTGGTCTGTGAGCATAGGCCCCCATATCCGAGTTCTGCTTTCTCTAGGTATGACAGCCCAGGTTTCATAACCTTGTTACCAGAAGCAATTAGGGGCATCATCCAGATTTTCAGATCCATTTCCCATGGAGACACATGTTAGGAATCTCCCACAGTGAATTTAATTAGCAGAAAGTGTGGTTCAGCCAGCAACCTGCAGTGCAGATAACAGTCATGGCTGCCCAGAGATAGCAGCTCCCTTTTCATAAAAAATGACAAGTTTTCTAAAAGGTGGTGATGAGGCCCAGCCAGGCATCAGGTAGGACTCTGCGCCGTCTGACTTCATGTAACCAAGCAACTCACACACCTTGATTCTGTTCAATTTAAAGAAATCATCTAGGCAGAAATGCTGGTGAGAAAGGATAATGGCTTGTATATCATCATTTCCCTACTATACCTTGGCCTGTGTCAGCCTCTGGTGTGTCTCTGCAGATGTGGATATGCTACAGTAATCATATTTACTTCTGGACATGTTATTGAAGATTATATAATGAGTATTTATATCTTATATTAATGGCAGATCTGCCATGAACTGGCTTTAGCCATCTTCCCATAAAATGCCAAAGGATTATAGCCTTCTTTCATTGTGTCCTGGAGTTTAAACATGACCTTGTTAAGCATTAATGAAAGTCATAGCAAACATTTGTCAAGCATCAGTGGTGAATAGATGCCTCCTGTACAGAATATTCATGCTATTACAATACCTATTAGATATGATGTGAGAAATTGATTGAATATGCTCCTTGTAACATAGTCCTATATGAGGATTAATGAACACATTAAATACCAGATGGCATAATTTGGCATTGACTGAAGTTATTGGTAAACTGAGAATTTATAATGTCTGCAGTATTTCTGGTTTGGACTAATTGATTGATGATCAAAATTTAGCCAGAACTTTTGCATTAATGAAGCCCTGTGATTTAGAGTGACTGGTGGTCATGGTGTTGTATAACTCAGACTTCAAAGGGGAAGGATTCAGTTCTGGAAGGGGATAGTGAGCATCCCTAATTTTCAATTATGATACCAAGTCACACTACTTTAAGCAGTAATATTTAAGAAATTTGCCCATTTTTCCTTCATCATTTCCAAGACGGAATAGTATTATTAAAAAAAAAAAACACACTTTTTTTTAAAACTTATTTTCACATTTATTTCCCTTAACTAATGCCTATTTTTCAGGTTTTAAAACACTTTATGGTACAACCTATATTACTAAAAAAAAAAAATCTGGGTCAATCTCACACCTCTTCAAAATCACACCTATTTGTTATTATTTCCATTCATTTCATCATTTCTGAGATGGCATATGTTTATCTTACATGTATTGGGCATTTGCTTCTCTCTCTGTCTGGCCTATTCATAAACATTAACCTTTTCTTCATTGGTATTTTCGCCATTCTTTTTCATTTGTTGGAAAGTCTCATAGACAAAAAGCCTATGAGCTTTGGTCCTTGAATGATGTCAGTGGCATGGGTATTGTGGGTGCTCAAGAATGGGCATGCATTATGTGGCCAGGTTAGTTGATTATAAAGCAGGGTTGGGAGGCAGAAGTGGGTTTTTGTGAACCCCACCTGAGTGCATGAATGCAGAATAAGTGAACATCTGTAAAAGTGGGACAAGCAGGAAGCTCTCTAAAGAAGTTGAAGTTTTGGGTAATGTATTACTTTAATTTACATTCCCTTTACAGTCTGTGCACATGAGACTTATTTGGAAGAGGTTTAATTTTACTAGCTGCAGAAAGCAGTGAGGTCTCTAGCAACAGCGCAGAAAGAGCTAGACTATTTGTTAATGCACTTGGGCCATACTGTAGCCATACTGTAAGCAGGGCTAACGGCGGTAGAGTCAATAATCATGCAATTCTCTGGCGTGGATGGTTATTTGTTTTACTGAACCAATATGTTTTTTCTAGTTAACATTTTCTGCAGTGTTCTGCTTTTGCCTATGCTGAAAGACTTGTAAATACAGCTTGAAGGTGCTGTGGAAGGAAAAGATATTGCCAACTTCCTCCTGATGGATTTAATTCACAGCATTCTCTTCTTTTCCCATGTAACCCAAATGTTCTGAGCTTGTCTGTCTTGGGAAATACTGTCAATCTGTACTTAAAACCTATACTTTTCAGGTGGGAGGGCCCTCATCTTCAGTGGCCCCCAAAGAACTCTTAAAATGGCCAGAAAATTCTAATTTCACTTTATCATGACCTACTCCGATTTTGTCACATTTATTATCTTTGAAGTGACATGAATGTTTGGCCACTTTAATCAGTGAAAAAACTTTATTTGGTTGAAAATTTGGTTTGTTACTACTTGGAAATTTGATTTATCTGTTTTGAGCAACCATCTGGAGTAAGTTTGTTTGTATTACGTGTCATGCATATATTTTTGCTACAAGATCAAAATCTTTAAATTGCATCCTTTTGAAATTTTATATGTTATATAATGACAATTGCCAACACCACAATGAAGTGATTACATGGCTTTCAAAAATGGAAACATTGTGCAACAAAAAAAGATTACAATGTATAATGAACAAGTTCATTTACTTGAATATAAATGTGCTGTAAATAATGAAATGCATACACTATGAGCAGAGATGAATCTTCTGTCATTAGAAATACAATTACAGTACATTGAAATTTCCAGGGTCTAACAAATGTAAATATGTTGTTTTCCATCTCACACCAAACCTAATTCATATGTGAAAGTTTTCCTTAACAATGTCACACATATATAAAATAACATATAGTTAATAAAGACTGTAAAATATTGATAAATACATGTATTTGTGTGTGTGCATATATGTATTTTTTTCAAAGAGCAGAATTTTATTTTATTTTTTTTTGCTCTGAGTAAAATTTGAAGTTTTTGCAGGTAGCTTTCAGGTTTATACTATACTTTCCCTCTCACCCTCCCTTATCTTCCTGAGAGCACCACTGCCTTCTCTTATGCCTTACATGCTCCTTAACAAAGTTATTTCACATAAGACTATAGTTACACAAAATGGTGAGCTAATGAACACCAACTCTGCATATACATAGCATTGTGTGTACCTCTGACATTGGAGTCATACCTGTTTGGGTTGGAATACCATATTTGCCACTTTCTACTTGACCTTGAGTAAGTTACTTTACCTTTCTGACTTTTATAGAGTATCTGTAATATCCTCCTAGGGTTTTGCTGAGGATTAAGAGTTGTATTTCATAATTAGGGTTTTTTTTTAAAGATTTATTTATTTATACAAGCACTGGGTACAGTCAGAAGCACAGGAGGGTGAGAGAATTCACCAGAGCCAGAGCAGGGAGCAGAGCAGGCAGAAGGACCGAAGTACACTGCTGAGGGGAGCAGCGGGAGGCAGGAGAGGTCTGCGCGCCATGTGGGACCCTCCTCCGGTGGCCGGGGAGCAGACGGGGATCGAACCGGCACTGCAGAGGCTGCGGGCAGCTTCGCAACCCAGCGCTCAACCGCTGCGCCACCAGGGAGGCCCCATAATTTGTTTTTGATATATGCTCATGATGGGTTAATAAAGTTACTTCCTTTCTTCTACTAATTTGTTTGTTTTGATAATAGCAAAGTATTCTTTCGGTCAAGGTAAGCAGCTTCTCATATCCCCTTCCCTGTTGTATCAGGTAAGATGTTATAGCTACAGTTTACATGACATCCACCTAAAACATGGCTTAAACACTGAGAATGCTTATTACATCATCTTGGAACAGTGTCTACCTGGTGTCATCAAAGATCTCTCTTCCTTCTCCCTACTTTCACCATATATATTTTTAAAGATTTATTTATTTATGCATACAAGAACTGGGATGCAGGCCAGAGGTGCGGGGGTGGGAGGGTGAGAGGATTCGCCAGAGACAGAATAGGGAGCAGAACAGGTGGATCTACTGCAATACACTGCTGAGGGGAGCAGCAGGCAAAACAGGAGAGGTCTGCTGTGCCATGTGGGTCACCTTCCTAGCTGGCTGGGGAATCGATCTCATGCTGCAGTGGCTGGCAATCACTTGAAAGTGCTGTCTTTAACCCCTGCACCACCAGGGAGGCCCCCACTTTCACCATATTGAATTGTCCTTTGGCTCTCTCTCTCCATGTGGCTACAACATGGTTGCTACAGTTCCAGCTATCCAACCGAAGAAGAATGGTGCTGCTTCTTTGCATTTCTTTTATTGATGTTAAAAAGTTTTCCCTATCCTTTGTCTTTTCCCCAGAAGGCCTGTCAGGTCCATTGACCAAAATTTGTGAAATATTTCAATGTTTTAGTTTCAAGAAATGACTGGGAAGTAACTAGTTTTAGCCTCTTTTATGAAGAGTAGAACAAAGAAAATTAGTAAGGCTCTCACGACCATCTGGCCCATCCCTAAATCATAGGAATTACTTATCTTGATGGGGTAGGTGGAGATAAAGTCAGGTATGTCATAAATATATAATTAGTAATAGATCATTTTTAGGAAGCCCAAAGGAATTTTTGTTAGAGAGTGAAGTTGTGTGTATTAAACAGATGGCTTATGGGCAGAACCCTTACAAAACCCTTTCTTCCTTTTAATAGATGAGTTATCTGTCAAAAGTTGTCTATTAAAAGGCATCATCAGGAAGTTAAGTGCCTTGTTCAGAGTCATGTTGTAAGTACAAGAGTTAGCATTATAGCAGTGCGATATCCATAGAATGGGGGGAGTGTTTCATGTGAAAACTATTTTAACTACATTCTTTCTTCTGCTGCACACTAACTCTATTAAATTTCACTTCTATTGAAAGTTTTATGTACTAAAAGTATGTTTGTCTGTATGTGGCATATGGCAGAACCTATTTAGCATGAGCAGGTTTAGGGGTTCTGGGTGCCCCCCATTCTGCCTGCTAACAGCACGGGAATCCAAGAAAGTCTGAGGTAGAGTGTGTTCTTTTTGATAACCAAGCTGCCTTCTTATGGCCTTCAGGGAGACTCCCAGCTCTGAGAATCAGGTTTCTAGAAGGTGACACAGGAGGTACATCACCAGCTTGCAAAGACAGCAATGCATCTTACTGCTCAGTATTTTTTTTCCCTCTAAGTTTCCTGCAGAGTGGTGCTGCAAAATGATATTCCACATAGATACTGATTAGGGCACCCCCAGAACTGCACCTGAGAAGAATAGTTGGAGAGAGAATGCAGATCTTGGTTACCTTGTAAGAAGGTGTAGCAATTTTTTGGTAATAGTGTGAACCAATTCAAATCTTGTTACTTGCAAGAACCTCATGTATATGTGTTAGAACCTGTGCTTATTTCACTGATGTTTCATTGCATGCTGCTGCTGCTGCTGCTGCTGCTGCTGCTGCTGCTGCTGCTGCTGCTGCTGCTGCTGCTCCCCCCCCCCCCCATTTTGTATCATTCACTTTCTGTATTTAGCAAACGAGGCACAGGCTTTCAATTCCGACCTTTAAATCCTGACTGCACCGCTTTCTAATCCTGGATGCCTGTCCAAGTTAGATTCTCAAAGTCTCAGCTTCCATGATGGGTTAGAATGGTCTGCTGCTAGCATAGTCTAGTGCTAGTCATGGAACCAAACGTGCTAATATTTGTAATGTGTCTGGCACATCCATCTACTTTTCTTCCTTTATGTCTTTAAGCCACCTGCAGATTTTCAACAAGGGAGACTTGACATTTCTCAGTCTGTTGGTTTAGCCAGGACACTAGGTCTCAGCCCAAGTTACCTTAGAATCCCCCAGGGGGAATAAGAAATTATTGTTGCCCAGGATCAAACCAGACCAATTAAACAAGAATCTTTGGGAGCACATTAGCATTTTTATAGTATATTCCCTGGGGATTCTAACATGCAGCCTTGGCTGAAAACCACCAAATTGGACTATTGCTTCTCAAACTTTAGCAACCATATGAATCTACAACCATATGAGTTCTTAGGTAAAATTCATGTTTTGATTTCATAGATCTGGGGTGAAGCCTGACATAGCATTTCTTAAAAAAAAAAAAAAAATTCCAGATGATGCTGTTGGGGGAAACACTGAGTCCTGAATGAACTCCACCTACTGTTGTTTAATGGACTCCACCCCCACCTCCATGCCAAAGAGGTCTCAAGCGCCAAGAACTACGACTTCCATCATGCGTGTATCTGCTGAGACCCTTGACTTCTTGAAAGCTGGATTGCTGGGAATAAGGGAGGAGTTAAGTAGCCATGCTTGGTGAAAAACTGAACACATGCGGGCCTGGAGGGGGCTTGATTTTGCCTGGCCTCAGTGTGCACCCAGGGTCCCAGCTCAGGAAGCATTAGGGTAGGATATATTGACCAATCTCTCTCTCTCTCTGCCCCCCCTTTCATTTCCCTTGTAAATAACTTGTTATTAATTGTTCTATGTGGGCCTGCCCTTGCATCTTGTTCTGACTTTTTTTAAGAGCTCGGGTGAGGACACACGCCAGAGCCATCCCATTTCCCTTTTGGGGTTACTCTCTAACAGTGCTGCTGGTTGATGGACCACAGTGTGTGTAGCAAGAGGAGCTGGGACACAGGATTACCTCATGGACAGAAAGATACTTTGCAACATGGCAAATGGCAGCTGGCAAATGTTCCTAAACCCTGGTGGACTGTTTTTCAGGAGTAAAAGTTTAGCCAAGTGGGCTGCACTAAAATGGCCCAGTAATTTTGCCTCATTTTAGAATCACCTGGGGGAATTAAAAAAAAAAAAAAAATGACTGATCACAGGCCAGACCTGACCAATTAAATAAGAATCTTTGAGGGCACACTAATGCTTTCTGTAACATATTCCCAGGGGACTCTGACTTCACATCACAAAGCCATAGGTATGAGGTTTGGGAACTACAGAGAGAGAACTAAAGTTTCAAGTGTAGCAGACCTTTAGTAGCTGTTGGATAAATGGCGGTTCCAACTTGATAAGTGAAATAGGCCTGCTACGACACGGTTGGAGACTCCAGCATGAGAGGCTGTTAAGGCTTATATCTGGAAGAATCTTCAAGCTTTAGTGGAGCTCAACACAGGGACTTAGATCTCTGAAGACAGTGCATCTCAAACTTAAATTGCTTAGGCTGTGGGGGAGAGTGGGACAGCTGTTCAAACAGATTCCCACCCAGACTTTTCTCATCCTTATGTCTGGGTGGGGTCTCAAGAATTTGCATTCTAACCAGTTCCCAGACCTTGCAGCTGGTCTTGCAGAGAACTCTTTTACAGGCCAGCAAAAGAACATTTTGACTGGGAGCTTCCCTGTAAGCTGCATAGATTGCTTCATAGCCAAGATCCTCATAGATCATTTCTTTGGGCCAGAGCTCTCCTCCCTACCAGCATCAGCCCTAAGGCTCATTTTGGTCTTTGTGGTTCAGGAAGTGCCCCAAGCCACACCCTGTTCTGAACCCTCCCTCTGCTAAGGCTTTTGGCTAACAAAACAAAACAAAAATAAAAATACTCCTTTTTCTCCTTTGAGCCATCTGAACTTTTATTTCAAAACATTTCTCGTTTTGCAAATGAAAGCTTTGGTTTTTAACAATTAGTCTTTCAGCTCTCTGAAATGGGCTTTCAGAAAACTCAGAACACTGAGCTCTTTGCTCTTCCTTGGGTTCAGCCCCACTCCCTAAAAGCAGACATCTCTGCTTTGGTGGGAGGGAAGTTGATAGAAGGAATGGGTGGAGATCACTAGGAGTGACAATGTATTGGCTTGTCTTTCCAACTAAAATGCAGCTGCACTCTCAAGGTCCATGAACCACTTTACCACTGCACTCGCCTCAATGCCAGTGTCCATTTGCCCTCTCACCTCTGTTCATGCCCCTTTCTCCTCCCTTCTCCTCTTTTTCTTTATTCTGTGTTCCCTGCATTATAGCTCTGGCTGCAAATGCAGTGGGATTGAGCAAGATAAGTAGTCAAACACATTTTGCATTTTTTTCTGAATTCAAAGAACTAGCATTTTTGGAGAACACATGGTCTTTTTTTCTCAATTGTCAGTGTCAGTGGCATCTAAAACTTTCTCTTTTCCTCTTTTTTTAATGCTAACACAAAAGTAAAATGTAGGGAAATTTGTATTCACTACAAAATATTTCTCTTATGCATGGTTTTGGATGTCAAGCTTGGGGGAATGTTGTTGTGACTTAATGGTGTCTGTGTTTAAAGCTAGTGCAAGAAGATAGGAAAGTGTGTGTATGGTAAGAGCCAATCTCTGGAATTACACATAGGTATATTCAAAAGATAAAGATGCAGCCAGAAGGGAAGCTCTGTTTCAACATGCTGACTGCCCTTTCTAAATGCACACAGGCCTGTCTGTATTGGAAATCTTTCCACCAACAGCCAGGGAAAAGCGCTGCAAATCTGAGAAACAAACTGTAAAAATGCAAGCAGCTAGCTGGAACACTGTAAGACTCAGGGGAGGGACCTCATGCAGTCAACAAAGGTAAGGGTCATTTAAAGGAATAGGCTTTATTCAAAATTGTATATTGTACTTAGATTTTTTTTCTAGGTGGCCAAATTATATAGCAGAACATAGCAGGATCCTAGAGATTATCTTTGTGGTAGATTTCAATATGGAAATTATCTTGTCCATCTTTTCATTTTTCCCTTCCAAAATGCTTTTATCCAGCTGGCTTTTTCTTAGCTTAATTTTTATTGTTGTTGTCATTGTTATTGTTTTTAGTTAGAAAGGAAAACCTCTATGTTAACAAGGAGAATGTAATTATCTGAGGCTCTGGGGTACTAACCAAAGTCATGTTCTTGATTTGAAATGTGATTATAGAGGTTACATTTTGTGAAAATTTAAATTTGTAATTTTTCAGTTTGTATGTCTCTCTCTTTTTTTAATGGTTTATTTATGCATACAAGAGTTGGGGTACAGGCCAGAGATGCAGGGAGGTGAGAAGATTCACCGGAGACAGAGTAGGGAACAGAACAGGCAGATTGACTGAAATGCACTGCTGAGGGGAGCAGCAGGCGAGACAGGAGAGGTCTGTCTCACCATGTGGGATTCTCCCTGGCCAGCCATCGAACTTGTGCTGTAGAGGCTGCAGATTGCTTCATAGTGCAGTGTTTAACAACCCTTGAGCCACCAGGGAGGCCCTATATGTCTCTTTTTAATAAAATATTGAATAGTTTATCTGAGAAATTCAGAAAAATAGAGACATCTGTAAAATCTCTTTTGTATAGTTTGCACCTAAGAGTGAATTTTATTATTAATTTTGAAGGCAGGAAAGCCTCAGGGCCATTGATAAAGGTGTATGAGTATATGAAATATTTGAGATGAAAGGAACTTAAGCATATTATAAACCATTCTCTTCATTGCGCCAGTAAAAAAGAGGAGACTCAGAGGGTGAAGTGACTTAGGAAATCCTGGTAACAAGTGGTGGATGCAGAATGTGAGTCTAGGGTCCCATGTTCCACACAGTCATCTGCATTTGAACATCTACAACCTGTATTGATAATGAGAATTGATAATTGATAATTGATAATGTATTGATAATGACAATTGTATTGTCATTTAGTGGATACTTAGCAATACATATACATCATGTCATTTAATGCATAAATCATTTCATTTAGGAGATGGGCTTTTTTTTTTTGAATATTTATTTTTTATTTATTCATACAAGAGCTAGGGTACAGGCCAGAGGTGTGGAGGATGAGAGGATTCACCAGAGACAGACTGAGGAACAGAACAGGAAGACTGACTGAAATGCATTGCTGAGGGGAGCAGCAGGCGAGACAGGAAAGGTCTGCTGTGCCATGTGTATTGCTCCCCGGCCAGGGATCAAACTCATGCTGCAGAAGCTGTGGATAGCTTTCCAGGCTGTGTCTTAACCCCTTGCGCCAACCAGGGAGGCCCTAGGATATTTTTTTTTTTTTTTGTGGGACCTTTGCCCGGTGCCCAGGGATCGAACTGGCGCTGCCACCAGGGGAGGCCCTAGGAGATGGGCTTTTTAATGCCTTTTTTTCAGATCAAGAAACTAAGACTTCTAGATAAGTGACTTAGTCAAGATCATACAGTGAGTATCAGGATGGAAACCCAGGTCTCTGACCCCAGACATCACCTTCAAAATATACTGCCATGAGTTTTTTCACATCTAAATTTCATGTTTTTATTTTGAATGCTTCTGGACTCATATTTTACATTTTTCTTTTGGCATGGAGCACTAAATAGGAGAGGATAAAAGGACATGGTTTTATAGGGAAGAAAGTAAATAACCAGAGAATTTGCCTATCAGTACATCTCTTTTCTGAATACATTAAAAAATATATGCCAACTATTTCCTTAGGCATTAGAGCCAGCATTCTATCTACTTAAATGGGCATCTTACCAGCCTTGATATGTCTAACTGTGGTATTAAGTCAGCTAGCACAAAAGGCTGCTAGAGGAACTTTTATTCAAGGAACAAAACCTCCTCAGTCCTTGAAGTGAAGGTTACAAGCTTCTGTGGTGGAGTAAAAATAAACGGGGAGTGGCCTCTCACCCCAATGACAGGGCCTTTACCCACTTCAGTTTAGGGAAGCAAATAGTTGGCCTAGGGATGTCAGTTACTGCCTTGCATGAAAGCCACCATATCCCAGAATTAGGAGCCTAATTCAGTTCCCTGTGAAAACAGCTACTTTCTGGATGATTTTGTGATACTTTGAGGATGGGGTTATGCACTAAGTGCTGGCATTACTGAGCTATAAAGGCCAGGAGTAATTTTCCCTAAGCATCAGGGACCACAGAGAACTTGTCGTTTGCCTGTTATTAGTCTACATTGGAGAGAAATTTGTTTGTTGGAGGAAAGATATTAAAACACTCTAATTCAACATTTGTGTGAGAAATAATAAAATTGATAAATTACAGGTGAGCAAGACTTGTGAATGCTTTTGTTTCTTCCTTCTGGGACCCACTTTAGCTTTCTAGTGTTTACTGCATTAATGCTTTTTAGATGAACTATTTGTCTATTTGAGCGTGGGATTAAAGACACATGTTCTTGGCATCAAAACCAAAATGCAGCCCAAAGATCTGCCATTCGGCTGAATATTGTCATGCAACATGCATTAGTATCTGTGTTTCATCCAAAGATGACAAAACCCTATTTTGTATAGGACAGTCTTGATTTGTCAAAACTAAACAAGAGAGTTTTCTGGGATCTGCTGATTCTAATGTTTACCCTCCCTCCAACTAATTCTATCACTGAAAGTGTTTGACAATTTCTCAGGGAGCCTAAAATAAATCACAAGAAATTTTATCTTTCCTTGATTTTCACATTAGAATACACCATGTTTTTCTCATGTACCTTTGAGAGTCTTGCTATGATGGTTTTTCCTTTTCTGCTTCTCAGCCCTTGAAGGAATACTCTAGTATGCAAACTTCTTTGGGGTATATACTTTCTCTTTCTAAATCTTATCTGCTCTCTAACCAGGCTTCTTAATGTTTAGTGCACATAAAAACATTTGGAGGGCTTGTTGAAATATTGACTGTGGAGTCCCCCTCAGATGTTTTCACTGAGTAGGTCTGGGGTAGAGCTCAGGGAAGTACATTTTTTAGCATTCTCCCAGATGATGGGGTTCTGTGGACTACTCTTGGGGTGACACTGTGTGGAACTCACATCATATCTAAGTAGATATGATGACCTTCATCCCAGGTCTTTCTCAAGAACTTCAAACTGATCTTTCAGATTGATTCACTTCTGGAGGGTTCTATTGGCTGGATCAATTATAGAATCTTCTATATGGGAATTCCTCACTCTGTCTTCTCCCCTTTATTCCAGGTCGCCAAGCTTGAAGACTCAGTCCACTTGCTCAGCTCACTCATCCTCATGTTTCTTCATTGGTACCAAGTCCAGTATAACCCATCTAGTCATTGACCCTCAGAGTCATCTCAGTCCACAGATATTTCTGTGATTCTGGAAGTCTTTCCCAATACTTGCCCCACTTAGATTCCTTTATTTAGCTATAGCTATCACAAGCTCTAAAATGCCTTTGTGTCTTTAAAATCTGCTTCTTCAACTTAGGACGTCTGTGTCCTTGTTTTTCATCACGACTTTGTCCTTGTTTTTCACCTAGGATATGGCAATATCTCATGGATGGGTAGAGAAAAGGTTAGATTATTATAGAAACTATGATTATTTAGATTTATGGGAAGACGTGAAATAATCTAGTTCAATTTAGATAGTAAGTTCTTAGAGTAAGTTGGGGTATGGATTTATTTCTTCCTCTACTTTCTCAGCCCCCCGGGCAACTATTTCTGAGACTTATTTGGCATCTATGTTGTCTAACTGAAAATGGAACCACATCCTACTTGGAAATCTTTGTCTTCCTAATATTGCACCTTTTGTTGCCCTTCTGCCACCCTGGAGGAATAAGCTATTCTTAATAAGCATGGTCAACCTGTCTTCCGAGTAAAAATTTTTAGGTCTAATAGGAAGTCTGGGACTTTGGGTGCATATTTCTTTAGTTTATGAAGACTTAGATCAGGGTACCTGAAGTGGAAACTAAACTTGTCTTTTCTTAATGATTCATAACTGCCACAGAAAATGCCACTTTTTATGTCATGTCATTTTGCTGTCTTTCCTCCAGCTTTCAATTGTGGTTTTATAGGTGTTTAGCCAGCCTCCCGCAGCTTTCCTGCCTGAATTATGTACTAATTTGAATCTGCTAGGACTAGCAAGTTAGATAAGAATGTAACAATTATATGCAAAATATGTCAATAGGTCCAGGGTGCTGAACTGAGGGTCCATCATTAAATCATGTCCCTCAGCATTTGTACTTTATCACAATCATTTCAGCAACCCAGAGTGACTATTCCTTCCTCCCGCCCTCCCTCTTGTCCCTGAATTTGAATTTTAAACTGTGTCTGCTGCTTTCTTGAATTGAATATTCTGATGGAAGACTGATCTTCAGATGAGTACAGCTTAGTTATATTTTTACTCTTTTATGAAAAATGTATCTTCATTTCTGAGAAATCCAAGGTAAGGATGCTCTTAGAATTTAATTGTCATCATTTAAAATCTACAACGTGAAAACTCTGGGAGGGAAGAATTTTATAGTCTCCATTTTATACATTGGTTGCATCTGTATATTTTGTTTCTTACAAAATGCATGTTGAAATTTTAAATCATTTTCCACAATGTTGACTTAGAGTACATGATTGGGAATGGCCTTTATGCCAGTTGTATAAACTATGTTAATTACAAAAGATTTTGAATGTAATTGGAAATGAGAAAAGAGAGGTATTATAATATTGGAAAGAAATTGTAGTATTAACTACCAATCTTTATTGCTGTTTACATTTTATATTGACCAACTTAACTTGCTGAGGGCTAAAAATTGATTTGTCCAGCCTCATTTCCATTATAGTTAAAGTCATTATGCGAAACAACAGCAGCTTTTGCAAAGGGGAAACATATATCTGTCTTCACAATTAACTAGAAAAGTGACATTTGATATTTCAGTCTATTATGTCCTTATTACCCAGAATATAATTGTTAAAGATGTGACATTCCAACATGGCTACTACTAGCCATTTAGTTAACATTTTCTGTGCTCTGACAGTAAGGTTAGATCCTGTACCCCTTGCACTGTGAAGCCTAAATGTAACTGTAGATTTTTTTTATGTTTAGTAATCAGTTATTCTGCATCTATAAAGCAAGGTATGATGGAATACAAATTGTATGGATGAAAAAAATGTTTAACGTGTACCAGAGGAGAGTTCACCTTTCTCAAAGACAGTGTGGGAAGAAGGGACAGGTAGACATATTGACTGCACTTCTGTTGTATGACTAGAGACTTTTCAGGAGAGGAGGTGTTCTTAGTCTGGATTCCCTAGAAGTTGAGTCTGAGATGAGGATTCTGGTACAAGTGATTTATTGAGGGAGAGCTCTCAAGAGAAAGAAGGATGCAGGAGAGAGCAGGATGAAGCAAGGGAAGAAGCCATCAAATACATGCTTTTAGTTTATATTGAACCTCAGTCTGTTCTCACCAGGAGTTCTGGAATGTGAGTGGCACCAGAGGGTTGCCTGAAGAAAAGGGGTCAATGTTTTGTACCCTGTGACCATCTCTCATTAGTCAGTTACAGGCTGCCTCTGGGTCCAATGGGGGGTATATCCAGGCAAGTGCCATCTGTCTGCTAAGGCAATTCTTTGGCAAACAAGACAGATGTGAGCCATTGGCAGCCAACTTTAACATAGCTGAGGGAGGAGTCCACTTGTCCAAGAGTGAGGATTTGAACTATTATCTTTTTATTCTCAGATAAAATACTCTTTTCACTCCCTCTTCCCATTTGGTCATACATGGTAACAAACCAGCTCTCTGACTGATACTTAATTGGAATGTAGAGACAGTGTCACACTGCCTAAAAGTTCCTCCTTCACTCCCCAATGGTCTACCATTCCCATATCTCGTTTGTGCTCGATTTTGTCAGATTCATACTGAAAACTAAATATTAAGCAGCAAAAGGACTTAAAGCTGTTATAGCCAGCATCCAGGAGGAAGGTAAAGAGGCCTTCAGGAGGAAGTTGCCTCACCCATCCCATCTGTAATAGTTCTGCATATTGACTTTTGGAAAATTTGGGCCAGAAATCACTGTCACTGCCTGGACAAATAGATGGCATTTAGAGGATCATTTTGCCTCTGGGAAGACAGATTTGTCTTGTTTTTTCCCAGTGATGCATATGGAAAGACAAACACACTAATGCTATCCAGGTCTAAAACAACAAATACCCCACTCACCTTGAAATTTAATGTCTGGAGAAGTTAGGGGCAAATTCTAACCAGGAATTTTTTTTTTAAAGATTTATTTATTTATGCATACAAGAGCTGGGACTACAGGCCAGAGATGCAGGGGCTATGAGGATTCACCAGAGACAGAGTGGGGAACAGAACAGGCAGATTAACTGAAATACACTGCTGAGGGGAGTAGCGGGCGAGTCAGGAGAGGTCAGCTGCGCCATGTGGGTTGCTCCCTGGCTGGCCGGGGATCGAACTCATGCTACAGGGGCTGCGGATTGCTTCATAGTGTGTTGCTTAACCCCTTTCGCCACCAGGGAGGCCCTCTAACCAGAAATTTTGACACTGACTGCCCACCGGAAACCTAGGAAATGTAAATAAAACAAAAGAGTATCTTGGGGGATTAAAGAAAATCTTGGTATTTATCTTTTTTGATTGCTGAGTAATATTCCATTGTGTTTACATACCATATCTTCTTGATCCAGCCATCTATATTTGAGCATTTGGGTTGTTTCCATAGCTTAGCTATTGTAAATAGTGCTGCTATAAACATAGGGGTGCAGGTGCCCTTTGGAATTACTGTTTCTGTGTCATTTGGGTAAATACTTAGGAGTGGAATTGCTGGATCATATGGAAGCTCTATGTTTAGTAGTTCAAGAAATCTCCACACAGCTCTCCATAGTGGTTGGATCAGTTTGCACTCCCACCATGGATGGAACTAGAAGGGATCATGCTCAGCAAAATAAGTCAGAAAGAAAAAGAAAAATACCGGATGGTCTCACTCATAGCAGGAATTTAGAAAACCTAAATAAGAGACCAGGAAAAAGAGTAATCAATACAAAGTAAAAATCAAAATCAACAAGCAACTATAAACCAGAGACACACTACGGGGGTGGGGGGAGGTGGAGAGGAAGATGAGGCAGGGAAAGGAAGGACTAGAGTCAAAATAAGGGGGGAGGTGCAATTGTATGGGGAATATAACCAAAATGAAAATGCATACATTGTGCAAAGATGAAAAAAGATGTAAGAATTATATAAAATAAAATATTAAAAAAAGAAGAAAATCTTGGGGATGGAGAGAAATGGGGCAGGCATTGGTATATTTTAAAACCCCCAGGTAATTCTAATGTACCGCCAAAATCTAGTCTGTACATAGATATTCCAACCTAACAATCTACCCAAAACTCAGTCAAGTAAAACAAATATTATAACTTGAATATAAGGGTCTGCTGGATAATGTATCGAGTTTATGCTGGAGTCACAAATACATCTTGACTGTGTCTTTGCTAGATGCTTCTGCTACTCTTGGCTAGGTTCTCATATGGTTGGGGGCCAGTTGACTGCTAATGTGTCTAGCATAGTAGTGATTGAGACAACTGAGCTAGTTCCTTGTGATATCTCATCCTTCAGGGTAGTTCTGCCTGTTCAGATGGTGACTTGGCAGAGTTCTAAAAAAATGGAGGCGAGAGCCACAAAATTTCTTGAGTTCTAGGCTCAGAACTGACTTCATTTTACAGTGTGTCATTGGCAAAGCAAGTCACAAAACTGGCCTAGAGTCAGACCAGAAAGGGACTCCTGAGTAGGAGGTCCATTTTTGCTGATAGAGGGAGACTATAATGCCAATAATGAGGCCAATAATGCATTTAAACGACCATTGAGAGTCAGTAGGATTCTTAACAGTGGTTACTTTAGGTATTTAATTCACAAATACATTCATTGTCATCCATCCCTGCCCCCCACCACACACACATACACATTCTTAATTATGGGCAATATTTGAAGTTTGACCTACAGCCATACATAGAGATATTTACATAAAATACAGACCTATACCTATATTTAAAAGTCTAATCTTTCTTATTAGTTTTGTGTTCTGTACTCAATTTACAGAGAGTAGAGACACAGGTAGATGGACAAGTGAAAACACATCCTGAAAGTCATTTCCTGAAGTTTTAACCATGGAGTGTTAATTTTGAAGCATTAACAGTGGGAGTGTGTTCTGAGAGATGATTATGGAGATTTAATCTCTCACATTTTGGCAGTCTCTATTGGAAGAACCTTATATTTCTTTGGTTCTTAACTTGAGGAGGGGTTGAACTGAAGAAGATGGAAGGGCAATGGAGGAATACAGTCCCTAGTATATTTCTGCCTGGACAGAAACACCTTTAAATAGATTGTACACTTAAAGATGACCCATCATTGGCTTTCCAACCTTCTCAAAGAGAATATTAATGTTTTATCTTTGGATTTTGCAATAATTGATGCCTTCACCATCTGACCCTACCTTTTTAAGGTAACCTCTCCCTTTCCAGCCTATACTCTGGCTTTACTGGAGTCATTCCTGGTTCCTTATTCATGCTCATGTTGTTCCTCCCTCTTATTATCCCTCCCTGGGATGCTATGTCCCTGTTCTCCTCTCTACTCTTTCAAATCCATGTTCTTAAAAAGCTATTGACAACTGTCCTTGGAGTATCCAAAGACTGTTGCCCACACTGGTAACTTAGTATCTTAACAATTGACACCATTCTGTCTTAAATAACTTTCTGGCTTTTCTCTTCAGGTATGTAAGTTTGCTCATCTGATTGGCCTATGAGTCTGCTGGGTGAAACCAGGTCAACTGTTTTTTTTTTTTTCCACTGAAAAGCCCCCGTCGTGGTTGCACCATCACGTCTTCCTCGCTGTTCAGCGGTGGATTATATTCAGGGGCTGCAGCACCTGCCTTGGCCTCGCTCCGACTTGCAGGTCAACTGTTTTTAGTGGTCAGCTATAGCTGGGCACAATCATAGGTTGTCGACTCCATGAGGCTTGGGAGTCCCTTTGCGTTGTTCATGACTGTACCCACAACACTTGGCATTATAGAAGATGTTCACTAGCATCTGTTGAATGAATGAAGACAAGCAGGCAAGCATTAAATACTTAATGAATTATTGTTTCAGCAACAAGAAACAATTAAAATGTTAACATTTTTAGTGTGTTTGTAATCCAACATTGATCTTCTTGTAGTGTTAAAATGTTCCTTATTACATGGGAAGCAATTTGTCAGGTATTGGGCAGGTAAGGATAAACAAGATCTAGTCCTGCCATCAAAGATCTTGTAGGCTTGTGGAGGAGGGCCCCAGTATTGTGCAACGTATGTATACCACATAATGAGGCTTGTGATGTTGGAGTAACTAGCTTATGTTATCCGTAGCTGCAATAAATAGTGTTAAAAATCCTAAATCTTAGGACAAAAACACTATGATTATTGGCACCCCAAAAGCTTCAGGCCTTGAACAAGTTCTGGACCTCACAATTTTCAGCTGTAAGATGAGAACACCTTACAGAACCTTTTAGTTCTTTCTGTCTTTGCCTGAATTCTCTTTTGAAAGCCTTAGTATCTGTTTGATGGAACCACATGATTTTAAATCTGTGGGAACAAATCCAAAACCAAAAAAGTGTGCCATTATTCTTCCATTTGTCTGGTATGCTTTTCAGTGCCAGCACGACCCTCCTTCATTTCAGTGTGTTTGGAATATTAAGGCTCTCAATGCAACTCTGTAAGACAATTACCTGAAACCCGTGCTATTCAGCAGAAAGCCATCCTGTCTACGTTCCTGTTTGTTAAAATAAAACAAAACAACAAGAACAGAAGTATTTCTTTCTTCCTGATTGGACCTAATTGAAAGGGTATTTTGTTGATTCCTGTTGCTCATCCACCTACCCAAATGTTCCCTTTGAATCTGCCCAGGAACATAATGTAATGTTTAGAAATTCATCACTGTTAGTGGTTCTCTCAATCTGAACAACTGAGAAGTAGAATGCCTGTTCCAGCTCATAACCCCAACCCAGAGAGAACCCCTGGGGCTTTTAATACCCAGAGATACTCTAACCCCTGTGACTCAGGAGCGGTGCCCCAGTCCCCTGCAAGCCCACCATAGCTGCCAATAGCACGGGGCTTTCTCTTTGCCTATTTTTTAGGGGCTGTCCAGTTTTACAAACCTCCAAATTGAGCCCTTTTGTAAGCTAGCCCCCAAAGGGAGTGAGTGCTGTATCTTAGACATTGGTGTGTTAACCTGTTTGAAACATCAGCAGGATGGATTCTTTCCATGCTCCTCTCATAAGCGTCTCCACATTGAAAAACGCTTTGTTTCTGGTGCTGCTTTTGCCTGTCCTCCTACACAATGAAGCAAATGTCTCCATGACAGATGGGCCTCACTACAGTCCCTCAAAGTCAGCAAACTAGAGGCTTATTAAGCCAGAGGGAGAACAAAATCCAGAAGCCTCTGTAGAAAGCTTCCTTTCTCTTACTTCATTTGGGCATTTTTTGTTCCAAGTTGGCTGAAAGCTAAATGTTCTCAGAGATTGAAATCTCTCAGTAACACAGGCAGCAATGGGCTGACATTCTCTCAGCATCGTCAGGGCTAGAGCTGATTGTGGAAACAAATATTACCATTTTGTGACAGGAAACAGGCTCGGCAGGTCAGTCTGTGAGTGAATTTGTCTCTGCGAGTGCAAAATGTTGCCTGTGGGAATTAGAAGGAAGGTTCCCTGTCTTGGAAAACATTCTCTGCCCAAGGGTATTTAAGGAGATGGCACTTATACCTAAGACCCAGCATCGACTTGTCAGTCCATGGCTTTCCCACTAGAGTGAAAGGTGTGGAATTTGCAACGGCCTACAGAACCTCCAGGATCTGGCTTCTTGCCTCCTCCAACTATGTTCAAATCTGATTTGTTCTATGTTACCCTCCTCACTTGCTATGTTTACCTAGCCCTATGGCTACCCAAAAGTAGTGGGGTTTGAAATGCAACATCATTTACTTTTCTCACAACTCTGCACTTTGATTAGTTCCATGGAGGAGGCTCATGGCTACTGTAGATGCTGTCAGGTGAGGGTGCTCCACAAGGATTGGGGGTCTGGAGGATCTGCTCCCAAGACCTTTCAGTCTCATGGCTGCTGGCTGTCAGTTGAAGGCTCAGCCTCCATTCCTGTTCACCTTTGGGTGTCCTGGGCTCCCTATAGAGTGGTGCCTGGGTCCCAAAGGTAAGCGTCCAAAAAAAGAGAATTGAGCTGCAGCTGTATTGGCTTTTATGACCCAGTGTGGACATCACCTAGGTCATTTATGACATATTTGCCACACTCTCCAAGTAGAAGCAATCATAAAAGGCAAAAATCCAGGTTCAAAAGACAGACTTCAACTTACGATAGAGGGCTGGGGATGGCAAGGCTCTAGAAGGTCATACGGGACAGGAAATATTGTGGTGGCCATTTTTGAATCTAAAACTGACTGCTTCTTCATTATAACAGGCATGGTCCGTCTTTGGGCTTTGACTTTGTCTATAATGTTCTTCACTTAAATTGGCATATGGCTCACCCTCTCAACAAGTTGAGTTTTTAATCCAAATATTTTCTCTTCCACATGATCTTCCTTGGATGTCTTGTGAGAAATGAAAAACTGCCCACTTTCTAGTCTCTCCCTTGTTTGTTCTTTCTCCACGGGACCAGACACCATCTTACTTGTATATTTTGATTTTTACCGTTCCCTTCATTAAACTGCAGAACTTAAGGGAAGGGATTTTGCCTCTTTTAATTGTAGTTGTTTCCTCACAACTAGAGGAATGCCTGGCACATAGTGGGGACTTAATCAATATGTGTCTGAGTAAATTAAATTATCTTTCCTCATAAGATGTCAAAAAGGGCAGGGGCCATTTGTTCTCATTTACCTTGGTCCTTAGGTCCCTAATACAGTGGCAGGCAGATGCTTTATGCTAATTTATTCAACTATTTAAGTAAATATAGTAGTTTAAGACTTTCTCATTTTGAAAAAAAATCGACAATAAACCAACAGTTTTCCTTTCACAGTCACTTATTCACAGTGATTCATCTAGAAGGTAACAGCTCCAGCCAATATGGATATTAAATTCTGTTCTAACAATGCTCCTCTTGCCTCCAATTAGAGCCAGGAAGCTATAAGAACAGAAAGAGGAAAATCGCAGGGGGTGCCCGGGAGACGAGGCAGAGCTTTGACAGCCAGCCTCTAGGTGTCTGCTTGCTATAGACTCTATTGTTTATCATCTGAAGGGGCTGACCTGTAAGTCAATTGGAAGGTGGTTTCCCCCCAATCTGGTTCAATGTTCGCAATTCAACTAATAGATGTCTTAGAAAATGGGAAGAAAGCAGGAAGACAATTACCTCACATATTATGCAGTTGATTGGGCAATTTTGCTCTCCTTGAGGAATGACCCCTCTTATTTCAGCATCGCTCTTTGAACAGGTAGTCAGTGCCTTGTGCTTGTTAGTGCATTCTCTGGAGGTGTTGGGAGTAAAGTTGTGACATTTCAAAATGAATTAATAAAGGATGTTCTTGTGTTGCATAGGTTTTTGAATTTCACTTAAATATTACTCACTAACGAATACAAGTTGGAATCAGGCTGGAATGCCCTGGACCCTGTCATTAAGTAGATTGTTCCAGAAGTTCAAAATGAGTCTGCATTGAGAAGGATTTATGATGATATTTCAGGGTAGTTGCCATTTGACAAGTTTTTTTTTTTTAACCTGTCAAAGAGAAACATGAGCTGTGACCCCAGAAATCTTCACCTTTGTGCATAAAATTGTATTGGTGTGTAGATGTACCACCTGGGTCATTTCAGCAGAGGCCAGGTGCCCCTCCTTCCTTTTGCATCAGGGCCCTGAATCTTGGAATATCTACGAAGGGGCAGAGGGAGGCCTGTTCTCCTTGTTTGGCAGGTGTTTGGAACAAAGGTGATCGCAGGGTCCTGCCTGGGTTGCTTCCTCCTCAAGCAGAGGTTATAAGAATGAAAGGACTGAACATGCTTTGAGTTCCTTCTGAGACGAGGTTAGGAGAATATAAACTATTAATGTAATTTATGGGCAGAAACACTTAGAATCTAAATGAAGCAACTGAAGTTATTTTGATTGGCATTTATATCTCCTTTTATAGAGATCACATATAGTAATGTTATAATTCTTGACATTTTGATTGTAAAATACATGGGACTTTAAGCTTTCTGGAATAAAGCAAAGATGATTAATATTAATAATGACAACTAAGTACACAACAGATATGAGTAGTATGTTTTGTATTTATATGGCTATATTTAACTCATTGGAAAACAGTGTATACTTTATTATTGGGAATGCAATAGTAATCAGATATTTTATTATCTAGGTCATACAAAAAAGACATTGAAGCTAATCCTACAATCCTATTAATATCTTTACTCATATTATGGAAAAAACAATAGCCATTTGAGTCTACTGTTCAAACAAATGCATTCAAAGCAATGTGTTTGATTATAGACATAGGTCAAAATTCAAATAAATTGACTTAAATGCATTCACTCCTAGAGTCACTTGGGACTGATGAGGAAGACTGGATTTCTAAAAAAATAAATAAGAAACCAGGCAAATCTAAGCATGTTTATATCACAGTGATAAGCTTGTTTTTTTATTATTATTATTTCCTTTTCTTTTCTTCTATATGCAGGATGCTGAGTGAAGCAACTCTGGGCTCTGTCAGCAAAAATACAGTTGCAATAAGAGTGTGGATCTTTATGGGGGAAACAATTTCAATAAAGAATGCCCATCTTTTAGATTATTATCTAACACATGGAAAATTGCAAAATATTTTACCACCTTTATTTCCTAGTTCCTCCTACCACCCCATGACTCTATCCTGTCCATATAGGAAAAGGTAGAGGAGAAAACAAAAAAGAATTGACATTGTGATCAGTTTAACTTAAGGTTTGCTTCTAAGGCAAAATAGAGCAAATCAATAAGATAAATGTTTCATATATCAAGTCTTAATTCAAAGGCATTTGGAATGCTTTAAGGACAACTGTAATAAGATATAAATATGTGGTGAGGTAGAAGAAAAACTGTGTATCTGTGGAATATGTGTCCCCCTCCAAATAAATAAGTGACCCATACAATGAATTTTTGAAAGTTCTAGTCATTTGTTAGAGTGGGACTTAAATTTGGATCTGACTCTTTAAAAAAACTATAAAAAAAAGCCACATAGCTACACACTTTGCATAAATATAGCTACTCAGAAAAAATACACCTGCTTCATCTTCTAAGATCTGAGAGAAGCTTTTGTTTTGATTTTATTTAGTATTTTTTGTTGTTTGTTTTGTCTACTTTCCCCTGTGGGCTTTTTACATAAGATTCAGATGATAGAGACAAAATAAATCACTTATCCTACTTCCTTTGCAGTTTGCTGTGGTTTACAAAGTCCATCTTATATGCGGAGATATGATTCCCCACCAGAGCGTTCACCTCTGATCTTCTATACTTTATTTTTAGTGATGCATGCATTAGCCTATGCTGCATAAACAAACTACTCCCAAATATGGTGATTTACACCAGCAGTCATCAGTTTGCTCATGATTTTGTGAGTTGGTAATCTGGGCTGGGCTGGACTGTGCCATCTTTCAGCTTATCTTGCCCAAGTTATGAATGCAGCAGTTGAACCTGGCAGCTTAGCTGGAACTGAATGGACAAGGATGACCTCACTCACATATCTGATGGTTGGTAGGTTGATGACTGGGGTGTCTAGATTGGGCTCCTTCAAACTGCTATGTCAGACTTGCCAGCAGAAAATGGACAAGCCTCAATGTGCAAGTATTTTTCAACCCTCTCTCTACTTTGCATTTGCTTATATTCCATTGTCCTAATCAAGTCAAGTGGACAAGTCAAGATTTGAGGGGTGGTGAGATAGACTTCACTGTTAAAGGCAGGTCCTGTAATCACGCTGTGGCTTCTTTGTTGTTGTTTTCTAGGACAAGTTCAGTTCTTACTATGCTCCTGTAGGGGAGAGATCACCTTCCCCTTACATGACAGTTGAAAGAAAAGAGCTGTAGCTTCTACTCCTGGAATTCAATCCTATAGGGCACCTGTGAGATGCTCTTTCAGAAAGAGAGGATTTCACCTTTCCAGTTGAGAAACCAGATGGTCTAAGAGGTGTGGGGAGAGTAAGGAGGTGATTGAAATGATGCAGGTGGAGATTTTGTGTGTGAATTTGAGGGCAACTGTACATTTGAGGGATGAATGAGCTTATATATAGTGTTAACCAGTTTTATTTATTTTTTTGAGGGTAAAAGAGAATTATTGAATAATTTTAGACTTTAATAAATCATTTCCCCTCGTCCACAACAGATTGCGGGCTAAGATAGAGCCCAGGGCCTTCTTTTCTCTGGCAGGATCTTTCAAGGTGCCTTTTATTTCAGGCAGCCCCCTGGAGTTCTCTCAATGTTTTCACAGTCACAGTCCCCTTAGCTACCATGTGGTGTCTACCATTTTTCTGGCTTCAGTTCCCTGCAGGGATGTCAGCTGCCTTGGCCGCTGATGCTGGCAAATGCCCTTTGAAGATTCTGGAGACACATAAGTGCTGACATAGGCTTTGTCTTCCACTGAAGATGAAAATGCTTGCACCAGTATAGTTGGTGCAGGCACTCCCTGTGATCCTAAAACCTTTTTAAAGGTTTTTCTATAATTGTCCCCTGTACTGGCTGTTCTATTGGGTTTCTTGATTCAATTGGATGAGTTCTCCTATAGAAATTTCTTATTTTTTCATGCTGTGATAACCCTGCTTCATATAAACCTTGCATCAATTACCTATAACCATGAGATGCTGTGAAGCAAACAATTGCAAAACCTCCCAAGTCTATGGGCCACTTGAAAGACTCTCAGATCTAACTGTGGTCAACTGTGGGAGTCAGGTGGCTTTGCAGATGCTGGCTGCACTCTCCAACATGTCTGGGAAGCTTGGCTTGAGAAATGTGGCTCCACTTCATGTAACCTCTAATACCCAGCAGCAAGCCCAGGTTTATAATCACAGCAATGACAGGGTTCTGAGAGAGTGAGAGATACAACAAATACTCAAAGCCGCTTGAGGCCAACACTCAGAATCTCCGCAAAGTCACTGTTCAAAGCAAGTCCCCAGGCCAGTCCAGAATCAGGAGGGAAATAGTCTTTATATCTTGATGGAAGGAGTTGCAAAATCACATCCCAAGGGACATGGAGACAGGGAATGGCAGAAAATTAGAGACATCTTTGCAATCTATTTAACTATCTCACCACGAAACACCTGTGAGTCCTGAGGCAAACACAGGTTGGCAACCCATACAATGTTAAATGCATTTAAAAAGATTAATTTTTTAATCCTTCTAAAAAGGTAGAAGATAAATTGATTTGGGTAGTGGAAGAGAAGGTTGGTGTAACTAGCAAAATGGCTTTTGCCTTAATACAAGTGATAAATCAGGAGGGTCTAGAACAGGGATAGCAAATAGGTTGTGCACTATGTGATTGATTTGGAGTAAGTGCCTTGAGTGGGGTGTTGAGGAGAATTATGTGGCCACTTGCCTGGGTGAGCTGAATACAGAGCCTTGATGGATTGACTGCATTTGCCATGGTCATTGAAGAGAGGAGCGATAGCACAGTGCCAGGTATTTGCCATTTTTGTTCTCTCATGGCAGTGGCAGTAGGTTAACGAGTCCTTTGGAATTAATTAGGAGGTAGAATTACAAAGTACTGTGGTAAGTGCAAATGAAGGAAAATTGTCATTGTAATCCTTGATTCTGGATTTGGGTACCAGGTGGATGATCATGTCTTTTTCTGAAGTGGGTCGTGTTATATAAGGAGTAGATCTGAGTCAGTGTTATATAGGTCAGTTTTGTATTATATTATATACAGGTTACTTTTCCTCTATCCTCTTTTGAAGCCTAACAAGCCACCCATAAGCTTGGAAGCTGTAACGGTTAATTTATCTGTAAATTTGACTGGGCCACATGGAGCCCTGATATGAGCTAAACACTATTCTGTGTATTTCTGAGGTGGTTTTCAGATGAGATTAATATCTGTGTCTTAGACTGAGTGATGCAGTGTGAGTGGACCTCATCCAGTTAGAGGACAGCCTGAGTAGGGCAGAAAGGATGATCGTCCCAGAGCCAAAGAGAATCCCTTCTGTTTGGTAGCCTTTAAACGAGGACATCAACTTTTTCCTGCTTTCAGATTTGAACTGTAACATCAGTTCCTTCTGGGTCTTGAATTTCCTGGCCTTTTGACTAGAACTACACTATCGGTTTTTCTGATTTTCAAGCTTTTGAACTCAGATTAGAACTATACAATCAGTTCTCCTGGGTCTCCACTTGCAAACCTTGGGACTCATCAGTCTGCATAATTTCAAATAAGTAAATAAATAAATCCACAAGCAGGTTATTATTGTTATTTATTGTAAGTATGGTATATTGGCTTCTCCAGAGAATAGTCACTAATATGAAGGTTAAAATAAAAACGATTCAGTCCTTAATGTTTTGTAGGTCAGACACTAGAAAAGGATAGCATGACATCCTCTGTGACATCTTGGTCCTCAAACCACCTTTTTTTGTCCCCTCATAACATGGTCCCAGATATAGGCTTCTTTAGAGTCTGGCAGATGCCCCGAGGAGCAAACTTTCTCAGAGATCAGCACTTCTGAAGCCTCTGCTTCCATCTGTTTGACACAGGCCCCCTGGCCAAACTAAGTGTAATGACTCAGCCCAGAGTTTGCATCAGAGGCAGCTACCCAAGGGCAAGGGTGCCTGGGAATCTAGTTCATTGGGGCCACTAAAGATAAAATCTGTCACGATGGGCAGTTTTAATGTTCCATCTTGGACATGTTGATTTTGAAGTGTCCATTTAAGGTCAAAGTAGGAAGAGTTAAGGGGCAATATCGATCTGAAGCAAAGAAAAGGGGATTTAGCTGGATAAAAGATTGGAAATCACCAGTATATAGACAGGGGTATATAAATATCTGTGCAAATAGATGCCAACCAATGAGAACAGATGTTGGTGATAACCAAGAAACAGGGTCTCAGAGGTTCTACCTGCTATGTCAGGCATTTTCCAGTTAGTTATTGGATTATTGAGTGTGGGGGGTGGGCATTAGAGCTCCAGGGAAGGACACAGGGCAGTCAGGGTAGTGGGAGGATACGTGAGGAGAGGATAATTTGCCAATTGGTAGGAAATACACAGCATTTTCACAAATGATCTGTCTGTTAGTCTCCTCTATACAGACAACAGCTGAAGCCCTAGGTAGTATGATTAGCATTGTACTGGGGTAAGGTGTAGGTTAAAGCATATGATCTGACAAATATTTACCCAAATTTTGGTCTACAAAGAGCATAATTTTGTATATTTCAACCTAATCCACAGTGAAACAGAAATAGGTCTAAAATGGATACCACAATTTAATTAACAGGCATGTGAATAAGAGGAGCTTCCAAAGGAAATTTCAAGGAATGACTTCATGGAAGGCAAAGGAGTAGTAGGAGAGCAAGGGAAACACAAGGTCATGAATACTATTAGTATTCAAGTTCAAGTAAGGTGAAGAGTGGACTTGTAGTTGGCAATTAGGAAGCCATCGGTGACCTTGGTGAATTCAGGTGCAGGGAAATGATCAGGAAAGGTCATGTTTTGACTCTTAAGAAGCACTGGGGAAGTGAGAACTCGACAAAAATTAGTTTAGAGTAATATATCCATAAATTTTAACTGATAGTGAGGGGAGATAGGGAAACTAGGGAAGTGGGGTAAGGGGATGAGAAACACTTTTTAAGATGAGAAACACTTGCCCATGTTTATTAGCAGAATGGGAAGATCATATTTAAGTCTTAACCCTCAGGATCTTTGAAAGTGACCTTATTTGGAAGTATCATCTTTTTTTTTTTAAAGATTTATTTTAGTATGCATACAAGAACTGGGGTGCAGGCCAGAGGTGTAGGCAGGGTGAGAGGATTTACCAGAGACAGAGTGGGGAACAGAACAGGCAGACTGACTGAAATACACCTCTGAGGGGAGCAGCGGGTGAGACAGGAGAGGTCTGCTGCACCATGTGGGTAGCTCCATGGCCAGGGATCAAACTTTGCTGCAGTGGCTGTGGATAGCTTCATATGTTGCGCTTTAACCTCTTGCACCACCAGGGAAGCCCTGGAAGTATCATCTTTAAAGAGGTAATCAAATTAAATTGAAGTCATTAAGGAGGCCCCTAATCTAAAATGGATATTGTCCTTATGAAGAGGGGGAATTTGAATATAAAAAAGACATACACAGAGGACAGATTATGTGAGGAGACATAAAGAGAATGTCCTTTTAAGATTCCATTGTTTTCTTGCTGTTAAAAGACAAGGAGTGTCTGGGGCTACTAGAACATGGAAGAGGCAAAGAGGAACATGGCTGTCACCTAATTTTTAGACTTCTAGTCTTTGCAGTTATGAAACAATACATTTCTGTTGTTTTAAGCCAATGTAGTCTTATAGCAACCCTAGAATATTAACAGACATGGATTTGGATATTGGTAGTTTTAAAAATAGCTCAGGTGAGACTAATGTGCCCAGATTGATTTTCATAACTATTAAGGGAAATAAATGTATAGCAGATGTAACCTTAGTAGAAAATAATGTCAAAATCAGTCTAGGAGTCATGCAAATATAATTATCATAATATGATATTTAAAATTTAGTAACATGCTGAGTAATTTTAATACTTGTTACATATTTCTTCTTAACTTGGGGCTTTGCATTGTAAAAGAGGCATTTGCTATCTTGCTCTTCTGCAATTTCTTGCCTGGTTGTTCATTTTTAGTATAATTTCTCACCTTGAGCGATGAGATTCTGGATTTTCACATCGTGTGTGCTTTACAGGTCTCCTCATGTTGTTTCCTTTATTTTTCATGCCTAAGGGCACTGTCTTGCACCTATCCCTGTTGGACTTTGTCCTGTTCATTTATAATGTAACATTTCTCCAATTTGTCAAAGTTACTTAGAATTCTGATCCTGCAGTCCAACATTCTAATTCCTATTACTCAAGGAGAGTCCCCAGGACAATTGAATTAAGAATTATATGAACTCCAGGAGGAATCAATTTGAAGAAGATCAGATAATGGAAGGTTTATTATATTATGTACTGCATTAAAGTGTAAAGATGTATAAAAGATAAATGATCAATGCAGGAATTATAGAAAGAGTTCTTTTAACTAGACTATGGCATCAGTACTCACTCAAGCATAGTGTGAGATGTGAATCTTGAAACTGTCACTCAAATTGTGGTCCATAGAGGAAATCTGGACACCGATATGTATGTGCAGAGAGGAGATCATCTGAAGACAGTGGGAGAAGACAGCCATCTACACATCAAGGTGAAAGGTCTCAGAAGAAATCAGTGCCCTTTTGACAACTTCGTCTTGCACCTTAAGCCTCTAGAACTATGAAACAATTAGACTCCAGTCGGCGGTGCTTTGCTGCAGCCACCCTAGCAGATTAATATACCTATGAAGTTAGAATATTCATTTTAAACAACATCCATAAGTAATCTTGTATATAGGGAACATTTGAGAAGAACAAGTCTAGTGGTTCTTAATCTTTGGGGTTCATCAGAATTATCTTGAGAACTTGTAAAAATACAGATACCTGGACCCTACTCAGAGATTCTGATTCAGTATGCCTGGGTAGCACCAGAAAAATATGCATTTCTAACAGATTCCAGGTGATGCCAATGCTGTTGGTCTCCAAGTTAAGAATGGGACTAGCAGCATCAGCTTCATCTGGTAATTATCAGAAAACCAAATTTAGAGTCCCATCCCAGACTTACTAAGCTAGAGGTATGAAGGGCCGAGGCCAGCAAGGTGATTCTGAAGGTTGAGAACTGGTCATTGGGAGCTCAACTAAATCTGAGCAAAGGGGCCATGAGTAGTTTGAAAGATCTCTCCCCCAGATGATCATTTTGATATTTTTTTTCCAGAGGTATGCTCTCATTCTTCCACCTGGGGCAATAGGCAAGGTGGTTTCTTAACTTGAATGAGTGTCAATCACCTGATTATTAGACCCCACCCCCAGTTTATGATTAGTTTAGGGAAGTGTCCCAGAACTTGCATTTCTTACAATCCAAGTTGATGCTTATGGTGCTTGTTCAGGGACTACTTTTTAACAACCTTTGAAATAAGTAAGGACTTGAAAATATTATGATGTGGTTGATTTAATGAACATAGCAGGCACTACTAGTTGGACAAAATACTCATTTGTATCCATTTTCGCCATGTGTTTATTTAATACAGAACTGAAGAAAAGGCTACTATGCAGCTAGGAGTGAACATGGGATACTCTGAGACAATTCTAGTCCAGGAGAGCTAAGTATAAATCTGTACTGGTGAGAGACAGTTCTAGGGTTATTGCTTAGTCTAGTAGAACACTTGCATATTTTCCTCTTTTGTGGCTTGGAACACAGAGATGATGTCTGGAACTGAAGTAGTCTTGTTGGGATCACAAGCACATACATAAAGGCAAAGAACAAACAAAATTTAAGTAACAAACACTAACCAATTGCACTGCTGGAGTTCCTGAAAACATCAAAATAAAGACCGTGGAGTAGCCTGTTAGATCACAGAACCAAGCCAAGAACCCTCTACCTCCAGATGCTGTATAGTGTGGTACAGTAATTCTTATTGCTTAGACCCCAGTGGATTGAGATTTTGGTTAATTATAGCTAAGCTATTCCTAAATGATGAAAAACCATCTGTGTAATTTTAAAAACAACTACCAACCTAAGCTTAGTAGACTTCATTCTCTTAAGTTAGAACAGAAAAAAATCAAACCAAACCCCAATAACATAATAAACTGTAAAGCTATCATCAATCATCATTATGGCATATAATAAAGCCATTTTAACCTACACATAAAAAAGAAGCAAACAATTTCATTAAGGAAATGCAGTTTTTGAAAACAATATTAATTCTGATGGCTATAAGTTGAAATTTGTCAGAGAGCTAAAGAACAATATTTGGAAGAGCTAGGAGACCCTTGACCATTTATATTATCCTCTTAATGAGTTATAGTAGAGGCAAACAAAGATACTCATTTACTGAATAGTTTATTTAGTTTTTTTCAGTAATCATTAATAAATGAAGCTCATTTGGCATTTTATAAGTATGTTAGAACTTGACTATATCTTTCTGGCTCACATTAGGCCTCTGCATTTAATCAACACCTTCCTATAGAAGTTCCTTTGATCAGTTCATAAATTGTTCTAGCCTGCTGTGTCCTGACACATGTGTCTACATGAGCACACATATGCAGTGAAATCATTAAGCAAAGGTAAAATCACAGAAAGACTCAAAAAGTGGTATGCTATCTTGCAATATCTTTTGCAGATGTGCTCATTGTTGAAAAGCTGCTTTGCTCAAACCCAAATCCAGTCTGGTTATTATTATTATTTTTTTGGTTACAAAATAATTAGTCTCTGAGTCAGCTTTTAATCTTATGTTAATGAGGACCCCCTACAGTCTTGGCTCATACCTCCAAATTAGAGATTGATCTATAATTAATAAGGTTTATAATGCCAGTACCTGAGACAAAAGAGATCTTTGGGCGGCTGGAAGAGAGAGCAGGGAAGTGCAGCCTCTGCATTACAATTGCATTGCTACCACATGCCAACTTGGCTCCTGGTGACAGAGGCAGGTGTCACTGGGTATCAAGTCCGTGGGCTCAAGCTCCTCTGACAAGGAAAGCAGCTGAACTGCCACTTGGAAGTCTTAGAAGGGTAGGTGGGTCTTGCAACCAGTTTCCATCGTTAGCAAAAAGCATTCCTGCTACTGCCACCCAAGTCAGCCCTGCATAAGGTTCATATCCTACCTTGAGAATTTTGCTTTGAACTGCCTTGAAATTGTAAAAAAAAAAAAAATCACTAGACGTAGAAATCATTTTTTCCCCCCAGTTATTTTTGAAGTCATGTGATTTTTCTACACTGTCGTTTAACTGCCTCAAGATTCCCAGTGATTGGAGCAGAGGAGCACTTGCTGATTAATTAAAATCTAATTTTCTATTCTATCATAATTGCAGCAGTAGAGAAAAAAATAGTAAGTCTTATTATTCCAAAAATGAAAATGATCCCTGGACTGTTTGGGCTTATTATGAGCTCTGTGTTACAATTTGCTTTAAATTGAATCAATAGAATAAACATGGAAATGAGTTCTGTGAAATCATTTATTTTTAAAGGATCTAAATGAAAGCCTGCATCACTGTGTTTAAAATTTTTTAGATTCTTCCTGGACAGACTTCTTGATAAAGACAAAGGGAAAAATAAGGGCTCTATATTTTGTGTTATATCAGGGAAATACTATGGGCCTGCCTGTGTGTGATATTTTATAACCTTGATTTCTAGCTCTGTTTAGGGCACCATAGTAGATCCCCTGTTAATTCAAGAGATGATAAAAAAAGAAAAGCAAAGCAAAATTTTAAGACAAAATTCATTTCAATGCATTTTGAATTTTTTAGACTAAATAGTACTGGAGAGTTGGGATGACAGAACTAAAACACACAGGAAAATATTAGAGAGACTGGCTGGGCAGACTGTGTCCAGATTTGGTTCTGAGCATGTGGGCTGGGGTGTGAAGGGCGTCTACATGAGAGTAGGTGACCTGGCACTTTGGGATTAGAGCTGGCTCTCCCGATGCAATTACCTGGTTCACTGGTTCTAATGGGAAGGAAGAGTTGATTTTACTTCTTCCCTTTGCGCTGAGTCTTCATGAAATCTGCAAAGGTTTATAGCCTCTAATTGGAGGACGGGAGCACAGGATGTGGTCAGTGGCAGACACCTGGAGAATTTTGATTTTGCACTTTGTGAGTGGCCTGTTTAAGTGGATGAACTATATAGCAGTGCTAAGTGTAAAACAGTAAGTTCCAAAATTTTATGTTTATACTTAAAGAATATTTTTGTGTTTATTTTTCATATATATTCATACATCAATATATTTGTTATGTATTTATATATATTATATGTGCATATTTTATGTAAACATATAATTTATATACAATAGATGGACATAGCTTTATAAGCAATGTTATATGTATAATATATACATATATTTATATTTTAAGTCTTTTATTTATTTTAAAGATTTATTTATTTATACAAGAGCTGGGGTACAGGCCAGAGGTGTGGGAGGGTGAGAGGATTCACCAGAGACAGAGTAGGAAGCAGAAAAGGCAGACAGGTCGAAAGCACTGCTGAGGGGAGCAGCGGACGAGACAGGAGAGGCCTACTGTGCCATGTGGGAATCTCCCTGGCCGGCGGGAATCGAACCCACACTGCAGAGGCTGCAGACAGCTTCACAGCACTGCGCTCAACCCGCTGTGCCACCGGAGAGGCCCTATTTTAAGTCTTTTAATATATGTAAAATTACGGGCATAAGCATATATAGTATCTATATATAGTCATTTTTTAAATTATTTTTTACATCATTGTTCATTTTTAAAACAATATTTGCTTCCCCCCACCCCCTCAGGTGTAGTCCCCATAGAGTTTCCTTCACCAATGCACCTGTGCACCATCACCTCAGTCACCTGTGCTCCTCCCTCCCTCCCTCTGATCCCTCTCCCTCCTCCTCCCCTGCAGGATGTCTCTGGTTTATAATTGTCTGTTTTTGCTTTGTTGTGTTTTGTACTGTTATTTTTTTACACTGATATACATGCATATTTTATAAAATAAATGTGAATATATCTTTACATTTTATATATAGCTTGTAAAAATACATGTGTGCGTATATATTTACAAAAGTGTTCATCTATATATATCAATAGTTGCGTGTTTGGATGTGTGTGTGTGTATGTATCTGATATAGAATATAGGATATACACCAACATATCAAATGGCTAAACTGATCATATCTGGGAAGTGACATTGTAGATAATTTATTTTATTGTGTCTTGCTAATTTTCTAAACTTTCTGTGAATGAAAAGTATCCCTTTGGTAACCATAGAGAAGTCATTGAAGCCAGGGGCCTTCCTGGCCTGCATGTCCTGCACATCTTTCCTCAGGACAACTTTTGCTACCGTGATGAGTGAGGTCTCTTGCTTGCCCCCAAACCCCCCTCATCAGCCTAGACATGGTCTGTGTCTTCTCCATCCTGGATCATAGTCCTGACTGAGTTTGGATGCTCTGGGCTTGGGTCTCACCCTGACTTGCATAAACTCACACTGATAGGATGACAGAGAATCCCCTGGTCCCTTCATGTGTTCCCGCTGTTTGTGTTCACTGATATTTTCTCCCTTCTGTCAACCTTTCATGCAGAGAAGGAGGACATGAAACTGATTCTAATGTACATACAAATTCTAGACCAGGATTTTCATGGGCCTGAGAACTGGGAGTGTGGTGGTTAAAACATACATTCTGGGGTCCCACTGCGGGATTCTGATTCATGACGGGAGCCTGAGAAACTGCTTTTTTTTTTACAAGCACCTGGGTGATGCTCCTGTTTCCTGTTCCTAGAGTACCCTCTAAGGATCTAGGTCTAATGGTTCTCAAAGTGTGCCCCCACACCAGCAGCATCAGCCACACCAGTGAATTTGTTAGAACCAAGGACTTTAAGTCACCTTTTCAGAGGCGTTGGGTCAGAATTTGCATTGTAGTAAGATTCCCAGGATATTCACATGCACATGAAGGACATAGAAGCCCTGCCCCTGGAGAGGCTCTACCAAGAAAGGCAACAGAGGTTCCCAGAGCTGCCAGCCTGCTGCCCTCCTCCCCAGGGCACTTGGCCCGAACCACAGCGTCCTAAGTCTGACGTAGACTGGAAAGGAAGGCTGCATTTCTCAGGGGTGGAGAAGCAAGTTGGAAGGTCTAAGGCAGTATATTAATTCACAGGAAAACAAAAAACACTAAACCAAAACAGCCAAGGATTATGCAGCAGCCTGAGTGGTCTCCCTGAGGAGGCAGGTCAGGGAAAGTCAGACTCAGCAAGTGCCCAGGTGAGCTGAAAGCAAGCCCAGCAGCTAGGGGCTGGGCAAGGGCTTCAGGCTCCAGCAGTGAGGGCCTTTTGCAGCTGCTCTGGGCATTCTTGCCTGCAGCCTACTGGGATGGGAACAGGCAGGGTTTGCTCTGTAACTCTGCTCCTCTTGTTTCCAGGACTGAACAAATTAACTTCCAATCAAAGGGTTCTTTAGAGAGGGGAAGATGCCAATCAGGTCATGCATTATGCCTTTAAAATAATGATTTGGGGGCCTCCCTGGTGGCATAGGGGTTTAGTCTCAGTGCTATCAAGCTGTTGGCAGCCACTGTGGTTTGAGTTTGATCCCTGGTCAGGGCACTAACCCACATGGCACAGCAGACCGCTCCTGTCTCGCCCACTGCTCCCCTCAGTGGTGTACTTCACTCAGTCTGCCTATTCTGCTCCCACTCTGTCTCTGGTGAATCCTCTTACCTTGGCCCCTGCACCTCTGGCTTGTATCCCAGTTCTTGCATGCATAAATAAATAAAAACAAATCTTAAAAAAATCATTTTGTATATTTCTGCTCTGAGTCTTTGTTTCAAAGTTTAACTTTCAGGGGCCAATGCTGTTTCTCTTATTTCAAGCTCATTGGCTTTAGCACAGAGCAGGTCTCCATGATTCTTTCAGATTGCACAGTGATGCTTTATGTGATCCAGATTTTCTTGTCCCTCACTTAAAACAAACCTATAGGCTATAAATTATTGGGCTTGAAGCAATTTATGTTCCCTAAAATGGTAATATTGACATTTAACATCCCAAGTATCTATGAATGTGAGCTTGTATGGGAATAAGTTCTTTGAGACTGTGAATAAAATAGGATTAAGGTGTAAGCCCTTAATCTAGTATGACTTGTGTCCTCATAAGAAAAGGAAAATGTCATGTGAAGTCAGGGACACATGGGGGAACCCCAGGTGAAGGACAGAGGCAGATCTGGAGAGATGCAGCTGCAAGTCAGGGAAGCCAATGACTGGTGACCACAGCCAGAGTAGGATGAGCCAAGGAAGGACCTACCAGAAGCTCAAGAGAAACCATGGCTCTGCTGATACCTTGATTGGAACACCTGACCCCATAACTATGAAACAATAAATTTCTGTTGTTTTAAGCCATCTGGTTTGTGGTGCTTAGTTAGGGCAGCACTGGGAAGCTAATACAGAGTTTTTTTGTTTTTTTTTGTTTTGTTTTGTTTTTTTTGTATAGAAAGTTATCCAGGTTGATGATGGAGGCAGACACATGGGGCCCCCCTCCTGATCCCCCTCAGCTCTCACGATTTCCACATGTGCCAGTGATGTCAGCCTGCAGACACCTGCTCCTCTCCACCTGAGTACCTTTTCATGGCCATCAAGTGAGCACATTGAAGTCTGAGGGATTAACACCTCCTGGAACTTCCTTCAGACGGATGGATGAGAACTGGAGGCTGAGTTCACAGCTTTGGCTCCAAGTGGAACCACACGAGGTGTGCCCCACACTGTCCTCCAGACACCCTACAGTGGTGACCTGTTCAACAATTCACCATGGGTGGACTTCCTCCCCTTGCCAGTCTCTCCCATTCCTGATGGCACTTCCTAGAGCTACCTGCAAGTAAACACCCATGGTCTTGCCTCTGGGAACCCTCCAGGGAAACCGAAAACAGACCTTAGACCAGCTCCTTCCTAAGTCTGTTTTCTTTCCACTCGATAACTTTTAGGGACTAGGGAATACCATTTTCCTTCTTTGGTTTTCCCTTAACTTGAGCATGTAATTTGCAACATACTTAGATCAAAGAATGCATTAGTTTGTGCTTTCTTAGATTTTCTTACAGATCCTGAAAAGGGTGAGAGATATGAGTTGGGGGATGCTTTGAAGTAAGGGTGAAGTTATATTGTGATGTCTCATGCATGTCAGGCCCGCACTGGGTGCCCTTTGTACTTCATATTATTAAATCTCCTGAATGGCTTTGTGTCAAGGTTATTCTTGCCCAGGTTGGTCTTTGACACAGAGCAAAACTGCTTTGATGTGAAGCATCATGTTAACTCACTCAAAAAGACTGAAAAATTCCCACTTACATGGTACTCTTCAGGGAAGAAATGAGGCAGGGCAGTGGCATTACTGCCAAGACGCTCTCCATTTCCCTTGCACTCTTGATGCTTTGGCTTTCTGAAACCCTCAGTGATCATGTGTTAGTAGTATTGAATAACCGGCACATGGAAAAGTCTAATCTTATAGTGTCTGAAGATGATAAATTTGGGAGACCCTTTTGTAAATTATAAAATATGCTAGTTTTATCCAGTTTTATTTTTTTTAAGTTTTTTTTATTGAAGTAAAATAACATTATAATATATACATTTCAGGTGTGTATCATGAAAAATTGATTTTTTAACCATTTATTGTGTAGGATTCATTGAATTGAATACATTGCCAATATTGTGTTAATATAACTATCTACCCTGACTCATTTTACATGTCAGCTTGACTAGCCTAAGGGATGTCCAGATAGGTGGTCACACATTAGATGGATCTGTATTGTTGTTTCTGAAAGAGATTATCATTTGATTGAGTACACTGAGTAATGAGATCCTCCCTCACCAATGTGGGAGCCATCATTCAATCCATTTAGGAAACTGAATGAAACAAAAAGGAAGAGGAAGGATAAGCTCTTTCTTTTTTGAGCTGAAACATAGGTCTTCTGCCTTTGAATGCCATAACTCCTGGCCTTTAGGCTCTGGCATGTTCTCAGACCTTTTCTTTCATCTGGGAGTTACACTATCTGCTCCCCTTGTTCTCAAGATTTTAGACTCAGACCAAAATATCCCACCTGCCTTCCTGGTTCTTCAGCTTGCAGACAGCAAATTGAGGGACTTTTTGGCCTCTATATCTCCATGAAGCAATTCTTATAATCTCCATATATATATATATATATATATATATATATATATATATATATATATTCACACATCCTATTTGTTCTGTTTCTCTGGAGAACTCTGACTAATGTGCTGTCTATTTCCAGAACTTTTCATCATCCCAGACAAAATTTCTGCAATCATTAAGTAATAACTCCTGCTTCCTGCCACTCCCAGCCGTTGATAGCCTCTACTCTAATTTCTGTCTCTATGAATTTACCTATTCTAGGTACCTCATAGAATTGTAATAACATATTTTTCCTTTTGTGTTTGACTTACTTAACTTAGTATAATGTTTTCAAAGTATTCCCACGTCATAGCAGGAACCAGGATTTCACTCTTTATAAAGGCAGAATAGCATTCCATTGTATTTGTATACCACATTTTGTTTATTCACTTGTCTATCAACAGACACTTGAGATGCTTCTGCCTTTTTGCTGTTGTGAATAATGCTGCTATGAATAATGATGTACAACTATATTTGAGCTCTTATTCTCAACTTTCTTGGGTATATATCTAAGAGTAGAGTTGCTGGATCACATAGTAATGCTATGTTCAAACTCTGGGAGCCTTTTTAAAGTTAAGGAATTTAAGAGTGAAAAAGCAATCCTAACTTTACACATTCTCATAGGAGAAACATTTTGCTGTTTTCAGTTTGTGGTTATATCTGTTCTCTTGTTCATAAGACGGTGGCATAGGTATCCTATGAACATCTTGCAGAAATTTCCTTAGAACCTGCATAAACTTCTAAAGCAGAAGTTTCATTAGCCTCATGATCAATCTTTCTCTGTGGATTCACATCTAATGGCAATTTGTTATTTACTAAAAATTGGCAGAGCTCTGATCTAACAAATAAAATGAAGTGAAAAATGGAAGGGTAATTTTTGGTGCTTCTGGAGATCAAATGTACTGACTGGGCCTTTGCATCTCAGTCCATGTCCTTGTGATGTTGGGGTTAACATCAACATGAATAGGTTCTTCTTTAGTACCAGCTTAGAACCAGCCAGGAGACGTCCCTGCTTTGAGCCACATGCTTTGAAGAGTCCATACTTGCTATGGTCTGAAGACTAAGACTTTTTATCTAGATGATTATTTAAGTACCCAGGAACCTAAAATTTCTTTCTAAATGGTCATGATTTGCTTTCAGGTTCCACATGATTTGCTTTTTTTTTTTTTTTAAGATTTATTTATTTTTATACAAGAGCTGGGGTACAGGCCAGAGGCATTGCAGGGTGAGAGGATGCACCAGAGACAGAGCAGGGAACAGAACAGGCAGACGACAGAAATACACTGCTGAGGGGAGCAGCGGGCGGGACAGGAGAGGTCTGCCGCACTATGTAGGATTCTCCCCAGCCAGCTGGGATAGAACCCGCACTGCCGAGGCTTGCAGACAGCTTCACAGCATGGCGCTCAACGCCCTGCGCCACCGGGAAGGCCCTCTACATGATTTGCTTTTCAGGGCCCTTTTGTTGACTTCTATTTTCCAAATATGTGCATACCCTGGGATGCAAGAGTGGCCAAAGTGGCTGTTTGGAATATGGGAGAATGCATCTAAAACTTGAAGTTGCAAGTTATATAAGACCTTTTCCTAAGACATCTTATAGGCAGGACAGAATTGGGGCATGGGAAGAAAAGAGGGTCAGCACTCTTCTGGGTCTAATGTAGGCTTTCCCTGTACCCCAATAGGATTCCTTGATGTTCCACAGGAGTCCAAACATTCAAATTTCAAATTGGTTTTTCAGATCATTATGATGGTGCAGTATTTTCAAAAGCATGTGGACAGAACATGCTTTATTTAGCAGTGTGAAGCTTGATTTTTAAGTTTTAAGTTTTTAGGCATATAGTATATGAGCTATTGTTACTATCCTGCTCTGGGTCCCACAGAATTAATAATGGTCCTCTTCTCTCTTCTCTCATCCAGTTTGCCAAAAACAGCCACATTACCTGAATAAATATGGGTTGAACTCATGAGGAGAGCTATTTATTAATATGAACCCTGTTACAAGGTAGTGTCAGTGTCATGTAAGTGGATACAGCATCAGAGCCCAGGCTCTGATGTGTCATCTCCAGAGTGAGGGTTGACTGTCCTCATGCTCACAAGATGGCTGCCTCAGAACCAAACACCACTCTATCTCATGATAGTGCCTAAGCACAAAGCAAGGGGGCTCCAAAGAGTTTTCTTTTCCTATTGTTCCCTATTCAGAGTGGAAAGTTTTACCCAAATGCCCCAGCAGAATCTTCTGATGATCGTATTGGACTGAACGTGTTATATTATCTATTTCTAGGCCAATTACAGGTAAAATGGAGAGGGTTCTTTGATTGGCTTAGGCCAATTAGGTTTTGTCCTCTGGGAGTTGGGTACACTCTGCCTGAAAAAAAAAAAAAAATAGAAAAAAGAAAAAAATGAGCCAAAAGAAAGGGAGATCTTGCTTTAGGCTGGGAAGCCATAGCAACAGATAGTGCAGTTACTTTCCTTAGAATTGTAAAGGAGGATTAGTAATTAGGAAGTAAAGAAGGAAAGGGGATTTGTCACAGGGTAAAAAAGGCCCTCACAGCTGAGCTTGTAATAAGCACATTGTGAGAAGAGAATGTTCCAATGAAGTTCTATGGGCCTTCATTATAAATGGCATATGATTAATGACATTGCATTTCATTAAATTTGTGACTTGTATTTGTTGCATAACACATCACTAATAAATAACATCTGACGGATTAATATTGCTGTTCTCCATCAATATTTTCATGATGTCGTTTCACCAGAATTAACTGTTGCCAGGAGAAAAATCAACCTTAAACCCTTCATTGCTCATGAAGTAAAATGGCTTAATCAGCTCATCCTAGAACAGATAAAAAGGAATCTGGAGTCACCATTTAAAATCCTGACGAAACATTCAACTTTTGACATTCTGAGAAGAAGAGGCAGCTGAGTTTGACTTCTTTTTGTCTTATTACAGGGATGGGTATAGAAGTATCGTAGGAAAAGACGCATGCCAACCAGGTATCCTCTGTATGAAGGCTGCTCTGACCTCAAGACATTTCTTACCCGACCGGTCTCTTGCCTGCCATTCAATGTTTATATCCCAGTGGTTTCAGGGTTATATGCTGTGAAGTATAATATACAAATACATAAATATTTATGGGCCATAAATATTTCGACCTATAGTACCATGTATATAACAAATGACCTGGAGGTAATAATTACATCTCAGTAGCTACATTTCTACTCTGTCCCAGCAAATGTCATTTCTGGTTAGGAAAGGGTTATAGTCCAATGATAGAAGTGATCTTTATTTTTGGAAGTGACATGTGGCAGAAGACTAGAGTGTGAACTGACCTCTATCAGGTCAAACATTGTGGGCTTCCTGGAATTTCACACAGCTTGGTGGCCCATTTCCAAGAACAAGCTTCCCCCCAGAGAAAGGAAATGGAAACAGCCAGTTTTTTAAGTCATAGACCTAGGCATTAGCACGGAGTCATTTCTGTTTCTTTCTTTCTTTATTTCTTTTTTAAATTTTATTTTATATATATTTTACACATTGTTCTTCCTTTTTGTACAATGCATGTTTTCTCCTTTCAAGTGTAGTCCTACAAAATTCCTATCACCAATTCACCCATGCACCATCGCCATAGTCCCTTGTATAAGAACACATTCTCTCCCCTGATTTGATCCCTCTCCCTCCCCCTCCCTTGCAGAGGGTCTCTGATTTATAGTTGCCTGTTAATTTTGTTTTTTGATTTATTATAATTATTTTTTTTCCTGGTCCCTTATTTGATTCCCCTACATTCCTCCTATAAGTGAAACCATCCAATATTTTTCTTTTTCCTTCTGGCTTATTTCACTGAGCATAATCCCTTCCAACTCCATCCATGTTGCTGCAAATGGTGTGAGTTTATCTTTTTTGATTGCTGAATAGTATTCCATTGTGTATATATATATATACCACTTTTGATCCAGTCATCTACTTTTGGGCATTTGGGTTTTTTCCATATCTTACTAGTGCTGCAATGAACATAGGGTGCAGGTATCCTTTTGAATTAATGTTTTTGTGTCTTTTGGGCAGATTCCTAGGAGTGGAATTGCTGGGTCTTAGGGTAGCTCCATTTTTAGTAGTTTGAGGACCCTCCAGACAGCTTTCCATAGTGGTTGGACCAGTTTGTATTCCCACAAACAGTATAGGAGAGTTCCTTTTCACCACATCCTCATTGACATTTGTTGTTTCCTGTTTTTTAAATATGTGCCATTCTCAGTGTTGTAAGGTGGTATCTCATTGTGGTTTTGGTTTTCATTTCCCTGATAAGTGATGTTGAAAATTTTTTCATATACCTCTGGCCATTTGCATTTCCTCTTTGAAGAAGTGTCTATTTAGTACTTCTGACCATTTTTGACTGGATTGTTTACTTTGCTTTTGTTGAGTTGTGGGAGCTCTTTGTAAATCTTTGCGATCAGTCCCTTATCAGTTGATTTGTGTGCAAAAATGTTTTCCCATTTGGTAGGTTGTCTCTTTGTTTTGGTTAATGTCTCCTTTGCTGTACAGAAACTTTTTAATTTGATGTAGTCCCAGCTGTTCATCTTTTCCTTCACTTTCTTTGCTTTGGGGGATGGTCTTTAAAGATGTTACTGAGATGTATGTCATATAGTGTTTTGCCTGTATTTTCTTCTATATATTTTATGGTTTTAGGTCTGTGTCCAAGTCTTTTATCCATTTTGAGTTGGTTTTTTGCATGGTGTCAGGTAGTAGTCTAGCTTCATATTTTTTTGCATTCAGCAGCCCAGTTTTCCCCCCAACACCATTTGTTGAACAAACTGTCCTTGTTCCATTGCATATTCTTTGCACCCTTGTCAAAGATTAGAAGATTAGTTGTCCGTAAATATTTGGGTCTGTTTCTGGGTTTTCTATTCAATTCCATTGGTGTGCGTGTCTGTTTTTGTTCTAGTACCACACAGTTTTAATTATTATGGCTTTGTAGTATTCCATTTATTTTGTTAAGCAATCAGAGAGCATACATTCAAAGGACCAGGGTCTGGGACATAGACTCTACTTCTTGATCTGTGGAATATCAGATAATTTAGAGGCCACATTTTAAAACCATCATGTCATCTTGAATGTCATCTCCGCAGAGAGGCTTGGCCTGGCAATGTCCTCTTAAGCAGTCCTGTCTGCACCCCAGAATCACTGTCTAGCACCAATACCTCTTTGATTTTCTTCAGAAAACCATTACCTATACTTTCTCTGTGGAAGCATATATTGAATCACATAATTTTAATCTCACTGACTGCCTAGTATGTCATTTCTAGCAGAGCAGGAATATTAGGGATCAAGTTCACAGCTCTATGCCAAAATAGCATGAGAGTTACTCACTAAACACAGGGTTGGTACACAATATGCATTTGTTGAATGGGTGATATTTTTGTTCATAACTCCTCTAATATCTCAAAACAGATGTATCTAATACTCACCACTAATACTTGTCCCTCAGCCTTATTTTATCGTCTGGGATTGTCATTAATAGGACCACTCCCAGACCTGAAAATCCAGCTAATTATCACAGACATGCCCCATGAAGCCGTTATTTATAACTACCTAGAATTAACAAGAATGTGGCTGATCTTTATGAAAATGCATCCAATACTCTGTCACACAAATTCCCAGTTCTGACAAGAAAAAATTGGATTAGGAAATAGCTAAAGAACAGATATTCATGAAGGCACAGTGTGCTGAGGTGCCGAGAAGAAAATGCCTCCATGTATTTGTTACTGTCCATGGTTATAGAGTTATTGGGAAGCAAACAGTAGCAGTGCAATGGTAATTTTGAGAAAATGGGCTGAGTGACTTATTGCCTGTTGGTTCAGAGCCTGCAAATCTGTTTTCCAAAGTGTAGCCAGGATAAAGCAACAGAATAATGTGCAGCTTTTTACCGGCTCCCAAGTCTTTTATTGGGTCCCAAGAGGGAGAAGCTGAGTGAGGAGAGGAAGAAGAGAAACCACACATCAGATTCTGTCTGGGTTGCAGGCTAGGATGCTGCAAGGTAGATATTTATTAGTCTTCAATTTTCATCTTAAATTAGTGATGCCTCGCCATTAATGAGGGCAGACCTCACTATGATTGTGCATCTCTATTTCTTTTTGGAGGAAAATAAAGTCAATTAAAATCGGTGCATTTCGGAGGGGAAGCAATTCACACAGTCTTTTATTAGCAACACAATGGTGTTGTTTTCCTTTGTTACCAAGACAGCAATTAACAGGTTTCTAATGGCATAAAGGTGGGTGACAAGTAAAACAGGCTATTAGGAAGGTGGCTGCTTTCAGGCCTCTAAACAGAGTAGGAGGCTTGAAGGATTTAAAAATAAAGTAAAATATATGCTCTGTGCCAGGGGTCTACTCACAGGAAGTTGTAGACCTGCTTTTAGTCACCAGTCTTATGTCGTTTGGTTGAAATATTTAAAGAATATTGTTTTCCTGGTGCATCTCAAGTATTAAAATGATATAAAACAAATCTTCGGTTCATTTCTAGAAAATAAGGACTGGTTATAGAAGATCAGATTGCTGTCAGATTTCAGTTGGGAGTTTTAGTGGTTATTTTTGTATGTTGCATATTTTAGTATTTAGAATTGATTCTATTTATGTATTATACACAATTGTTTTGTGTTTTGTTTCCAAGAGTAACACGTTTGGCTTCAGGAGAAAATGAAAAGACATGCTTGCTGACATTTTCCTCAAGAAGTCCCTGTGAAACTGAAGAAAGGGGAAATCAAAGAGATAACATTTGACCAAGATCAGTGAGAAAAGTAGGAAAGGACCCCAGGTCTTCCAATACACAGAAGTTGAGCAGGGAAAATGCCTAGTACAGAAACCTAATGATATCAAAACAGAACTCTTCATCTTTCCTTTCATCCTAAAATTGTTTTTTTCTTAACTCCACTAACCCTCTCCAAAAAATGTTACTTATCTGGTTTACCAGACTAGAATATTCTACTTCAGATTCTTTTTCCTTGTCTTTTGATTTCCTGTCTTCCCCTAAGATTAGACCTTTAAATATCATTTATTTCTATTTTTAATTCTTATACCCATCCTTTTTTATTGTTGCTCTTAATTTTTGCATTTCCGGCTAGTAGTTCAATTTTGGTTTAGTTCTGGATTTCCTGAATTCATATAGAAATCCAGAATGGAATTTACAGCAGATTGGCAGTAATGGGTTGAAATTCAGGAGAAATGTCAAGGTTTTCCGAAAATCCAAATTTGAAACCCACTTGTAAAAATTCACAGTAGTTTCATGACTGTGAACTGAATGGAGGTGATCAGAGGCACTAGGTTCAAGAGCCCTCCCTCCCCCTTTTTTTAAAGATCTGTAAGGTTTTTTTTTAAAGATTTATTTATTTATGCATACAAGAGCTGGGGTACAGGCCAGAGATGAGGGGGTGAGAAGATTCACCAGAGACAGTGGGAAACAGAACAGGCAGATTGACCAAAGTACACTGCTGCAGGGAGCAACGGGTGAGACAGGAGAGTCTGCTGCACCATGTGGGTAGCTCCCTGGCTGGGGATCAAACTCGTGCTGCAGTGGCTGCAGATAGATTCATAGGTTGCATCTTAACCCCATGTGCCACCACGGAGGCCCCTCAAGAGCCCTTTTTTGAAGCTAATTGGAGCAGGAAAAGAGCCTTGAGAGTTCTCGAAAGGGAGGGGAATAACACAGTAAGTGCCGCAAACTGGAAAGCAAGGAAGACCTGACCTTCAAGGTCTTGAAATGATCTCGATGAAGTCATCACTGTCAAATACTATAAAGATGTTCAAGAAGGATATAAAGTGACAGCATCTGATTGAATTTGACATCGACGTGGGGACTTTCCAGATTTAGTAGAGTCTTAGGAAACTCACTGGAATAGGTACAAAGAGTGAGCTGTGGGGAAGAAATTGGAAATTAAACAAATAGGAGATAATGTCTTTAAAGTGTACCCCAAAGCTTCTCAGATCACATGTACTTATTTTTTAAAGATATTTATTTATTTATTTATTTATTTATTTATTTATTTATTTATTTATTTATTTTTGTATAGAAGAATGGGGTGTAGGCCAGAGGTGCCAGGGGTAAGAGGATTCACCAGAGACAGAGTGGGGAGCAGAACAGGCAGATCTACTGAAATACTCTGCTGAGGGGAGCAGCAGGGGCAACTGGAGAGGTCTGCTGTGCCATGTGGGTTAGCTCCCTGGCTGGGGATCAAACTCAGGTCTTTGCAGAGATAGCACTGATACTTAACCCCTAGGCTATCAGGGAGCCCCCCAGATCATATGTACTTCTACTATTGTCTTAGTCTGGGTTTCTTCCCTCCCCTGACAAACAGAGCCCGAGGAAAGGACTTGAGTGTGTGTAGTTTATTGTGGAAAATGATCCCAAGGAATAGGAATAGGATCCAGGAGAAGTGAAATAGGGAAGATGAGAACACAGTAAAAGGGTGCATTATAGAGTCCATCAAGCTGAAGCTGTTTATGCTTCAGGGCCATAAGGTGGAGTAAATGTTAGCCTAGTTCCCCACTCTTGCTCCCTAAACCAACTTTTTCTGAAGCTCTTGCATCAGTGCTGTTGTGTCAATGTGACTCCATCAATGCTGTGGGCTAGAATACCCGCCTTACCCTCATAACCTTAGCTCCTCAATATTCCTGGAGCTGTTTGTCTCTCCACCCCCATTCTCCCCAAAGTTTAACGGATATTTTCACTTTGCTCATCAGGAAAGGAAACCTCTTTGCTTCTTCAGAACACTCTGTTATTTCTTCTAATCCCATCCCTGTCATTGCATTTAGATCTTTGGTAAACATAACCAGGATGTCGTTTAGGCCACATCTGCATATTTTTCATCTAAGCCAGGCAGCCACCCACACACACATACATGCGTGTAGAAAGTCAATGAGTTTGGATAAATACTCCCCTCTCTCTTTCTCCTGGGCCAGTCAGAGATGCTTCTACCCTGTTCTTCATGAGGTGGTGGCAGGATGGAGTCTGTCAACCTGATAGCATGCAATGGGCTTGCCTTTTCTCCCCATCTTACTCTGTGGGTAAGAGTGAGAGAAGGTATGGAGGTAAATAAACTGGAGAAGACCATAAGTGAATATGATCACATATTATATTCAACTCTTAATTTCTTCAAACGAATACTTGAATGGGAGAAAGGAAAAAGGAGGAAAAAACCCAATATTTCCAAATACCATCTAGCCCCCCAATTTTTATTTTTTTCCTCCTTAGTTTGACTGTAATGAACTATACATTCACTGACATAAGGCACTATATACTCCCAATATGTTATCCCCTTAGATTGCCTGATAAGATGCTGGGCATATGGTCATCACTGTAATATTTATACTGCTGTATCATTGACTCTGAAATATTGTTAAACCAGGGGCATAGAGAATCTGTCTCAGTTTTAAATATCTACTAGAGCCAGTGAGCACCTTAATGCCGAATATGTAAGGATTTGTTAGGTAATCTCCAGCCACAAAAACAAGTAGCAAATTGCCTGTGTGTGAGAAAATTGTCTGCTCTGCCACTGGGCTTAAACACTGTTCTCTTTTGGAACTCAGAGGAGAAAGTAAGAGTCACACATCAGTGTTGTGTTGTGTACTTGCCTTAGTTTTCCAGTCCCTCAAAGGGGTCTACCAACTTTAATGACTCCAACTTCTCAGCTCAGTCCAATCTACCTACTAACCCACTGATGGAAAACCTTGGCCTTGCTTTCCTTCGCAGGTTTTCCTTGGTAGGTTTTATTATCAGTTCTAGCAGTTCATACTATAAGTACTTTCTCACTGTCTTTATCAAAAAACTCCTGATTCATTTAGATACTAGGACACACTCATGCACACACACGCACCATTCTGGATGCCTTCTTTTTATTCTCCCAAAGTTATGATTGCTTGGAATGTCTTTCTCATTTAAACTGTGTTGTCCATCACTTCATAGATTTGTGTGAACAATATTGTTACATTATAACTGGGTCAGACTGAATGCTGTTGATTATTTCTACTTTGTCTTTATTTCCAGAGATCAATGTCACTGGCATGGGGACATTGAGTGATGATTTAGTCCAACTCTGTTTCCATTTGGACAATAAGGAAATCACTCAACAGTATATATTTTTAGTAATAAGGAAATATATTAGTGATTTTATTAATAAGTAGTGCATTTAAAAATATTTCCAACCAACCAAACTCTAGGTAGACATTTAGAAAGAATTCTATATGAAAGGGATCTTTCATACCATTTTTTTTGATAGAATCTCATAGTCCTAAATAAAGTTTCTATAGGCTCTTATAGGGAACCGATGAGGAGGAAAAGAAGGCAGTCAGTTTCCCTCTGTGTGATGTAGGAGACAAATAGGAGCAAAAATTAGATATTTTATTTCCTAAGGGCACTCTTATTTCCCTCTACATTATCTAGGGGCTTTGTATTAGGTTGTGATAATAAAATAAAGTTATAAAGCTAATGTTTCCTTGGTTCTTCTTTTACACATCCCCTGGGGCAAGGTAGTAGACCTACCTTTTTGGTATTTTTTCACCAAGGCCAAGGAGGTCTTGTTCTGGCTTCACTTCTGGGTATCTTATCAGGAAAGAGTTTCTGGTAAGGTGATACTCCAACTCTTTGAGGTGATAGGAATGGACTAGGCAAAAAGGACCTTTCCTTTGGGAATCTTATATTATCTAATATTATCATGTAATACATATAAGACATGTATCTTCTAATATAGCTTTGGATGTGGTCTCCTGCTAGTACCCCCAATTCTGTAGTCATGTTTGTAGGGTTTGTTTTGGTTTAGCTTTGTCAGTTCCTTTATCCTATTTCTTTATATTACACACATGAGTGAAATCATCTGGTATGTGTCTTTCTCCTGACTTATTTAACTTAGCATAATCCTCCAGTTCTATCCTGTTGTCACAAATGGCAAGAGTTCATCTTTTTTTTAAAAAATATTTATTTATTTATACAAGCACTGGGGTACAGCCCAGAGGTGCGGGAGGGTGAGAATTCACCAGAGACAGAGCAGGGAGCAGAACAGGCAGAAAGACCGAAGTACACTGCTGAGGAGAGCAGCGGATGAGACAGGAGAGGTCTGCCATGCAATGTGGGAATCTCCCTGGCCAGCCATGTGGGAATCTCCCTGGCCGGGGCAGCAGAGGCTGTGGACAGCTTCACAGTGCTGCACTCAACCTGCTGCACCACCGGGGAGGCCCCAAGAGTTCATCTTTTTAAAAAAATAAATGAATAGTATTCTACTCTCTGTGTATATACCCTAACTTAATCCACTCTTGATACCATATCTTCATCTACTCTTGAGACCTCTCTTTTCAAGTAATTTTAGTTTCTCATATCTTTCAACCCTCTGGAAGAACAGTACCTATATTCTGCATAGTTTAATTGTAAGACATGAGTCAATACCTAAAGTACTATTTAATTTTGTTTTGTTCCTCATGGGGTCCCTAAGGGAGGCATCAAGACTGCAGCAGCAAGAAGGAACATTTATCCACTGTGGTGGGAGTGCAGACTGGGCCAGCCCTGATGGAAAATAGCACAGATGTTCCTCAAAATATTAAAAAAAAACCTACCACATGATAATTCCACTTCTAGGCATCTACCTGAAGAATGCAAAAACCTACCAATATATGCCCTCCTATATTCATTGTAGCGATATTTCCAATAACCAACTTATGCAAACATAAAATTCCAAGGACAAAGGAGGGGACTGAGGGAGAATGAAGGGGTTAGTGGGTGGGCTGGGCTTGTCCTGAATATTAAATTGGAACTTGCTGCGGGGCCTTTGTATCCTGTTGGCATCCATTTCCTGCAGGCTGTCCCTAGATGGGCATCTTGACCTTGGTGATGATATTCTCAGGGAGGGACTCAGCTGTGCATCATTATCAGTTACAGGTCCCAAAGCATAGGAGAATGAGTGCTTTGTTCCTGGTGGTTTTTTGTGATGCACTTGGCACCCATTAAAACCTATGTTGCTGCAGACACAAAGTGCTCTTCCCTGACCCCCTTCCATAGGAAATCTACCCAAACAAAGTATGTGGTGAATATATTGAATAATTTAAGTGGGTTTTGGAGGTGGAAGAGGTCTAGCTGAGTTCCCTTTTACTGCACTTGCCCAGTTCTGTTCTTTACTTCCTCTCTCAGAGTATTGCGTCCTCACGCCTCCTATCTTGCAAAGCAGAATCTGGCTGTTTTTCACCCAGAAGCCAAACACCAAGCCTGAAGAGGGGCAGAGTTTGAAAGTTTGTCCTTTTTCCACAAACCAGTCTGCCAAATCCCTCCAACTTGCTGGGCACAACTGGGCTTTCCCTTCATCACAGTCCAACAAGACTCTTCTTTCAGGTACACTGAGGTGGTCTCTCCTCCTTTAGACCCGGCACGCAGACCCTTGAACTGCAACAGATGCTTCCCCTGGGACAAGGAGTCTGCAGGTCAAGGGCTGCATTACCCAGAACCCCCACACCCATTGTATTTGTTTGTTTGTTCCCAGTGCTCCTGTGACAGATTACCGAAAACATAGGGGCTTACAAGATACAGATTTTTATCTCACAGCTGTGGAGGTCTGAAATGGGTCTCTCTGGGCTAAACCAAGATGTCGGGGCTGTTTTCCTTTCTGGAGGATCTAGTGGTGTCCCGACCCGCGGGGTTCAGAGGCACGGGAAGAGAAGGGCTGAGGATTGAAATGAGGGGCTTGACGACTTGACGCTAGCGTTTGCTTCTTTATTTTTCCTTTATTTATCTTTTACATATCTTTCTTTTCCCTGACTTTCTTACTTCCCTGCTTTCTCTCTGCTCCTCTCACAATAATCCTCTCGCAAATGACCTCTCTCTCAATCACCCCTGACCTTCTCGTGGTTCTCTTCTTATATCCTGGTAGCTCCTCCCATCGTACCTCCCAGTCTCATTTGATTAATAGGAAACACCTGTGGTTTCTCAGCAGGCAAAACGGTAAAGCGAAAACTAATTAATGGCACGTGTGTTGCGCAACACGGCGCATGCTCCAGGCGGCTCCGGACATAGTGGAAGATCTGTTTTCTTGTTTTTCCAGCGTGGAGAGAGTGCTGCATGGACTGGCCCCTGGCTCTTACTTTTTTCCCCTTTCTTCCACATTTACAGTACCTATATCGGCCCAATTTGGATAATCCAGGCTAATCACTTTAGCTTAAGGTAGGTTGATTAGCAAACTTCATTTCATCTTCAACTTTAATTCCCCAGTTTTTCAAATAACATAACCTATTCACAGGAGGGGGGGCACTAGGGTCCTGTCATCTTTGAAAAGCCTTTCTTCCTTCCTGCTACACCAGGACTTAAGGATCTTCTTCCTTAACAGAGCCAAGTCTATTGGGTCCAGTGAGAACACTCTAGACCCGTGGAGAGGCTAAAGAACAGGTGCTGGGGGTGCTAAGTATCTGTTTGCACATGCAAGATAGGGTGTCTGCATGTTTGCACCAAAAATTCCAGATAGTGTGGGAGGGAAAACATAGACAGGAAGTGAGGGGGCAAGCTACTAGTCCCAGCTGGGAATCCACTGTCTGTACTGTTGCTCTGATGCTCACTTTAGGGACTGGTCTACACCCTAAAGGCAAAAGGGGATATTGTGTCTTAATTTTTTGGCTAAAAGAATGCTAATTGATATTTAAATCCGAATTCTATTAGTTCTTTGTGGAGATTAAATCTACAGATGTTTCTGATATTGCTGCATTTTATATTGTTTTATAAGGTTGAATTTATTTCTGGACAAGATTGGGAATAAATAAAATGAATAAACTCATCACTTTACTGGACCTTTTCTTTATACTTCAAGCTTAGATATCAAATAGAGTATTAATTTATAATTTTATTTATTCATATACAGGATGACCTATGTTGTTGAAAAAAGAGGAGTACATTGTGAATATCTAGTTATCCTGAAAATTTGAGTCCTAATGAAAAACAAAACCTACTAGACTCAGATTGATTCTGGTAGAATATTTCCAATGAGGACATGTCCATAGCAAGCCAGGGTATTTATTCTTTTGAGCTACAAATCCTGGCAACCTACGATTACCAAGATTTGTAGTGATTTCTAATCAGCGATTTCTAATCTTGCCAGCCTAAAAAGCCATGAAATGAATCTCTCAAAAGTAACAAGTATTCTGGTAGCCAAAGTGTAAACTACAGAGATTTTGGTGCTAAATGACCAGAAGAATCGGGGATGCCAGGTTTAAGCTTCTGTATCTCATGCCTCCAAGAATTAGATGTCTGTATTATTCTGAAAGTTAGAAGTTTGTTTCTCGGCACTTTCATGCTTTTGTTTTGTTTTGTTTTGTCTTTTCCCCTAGAGGCTGTATTGCTGTGCTCTTTGTAACTGCAGAGTCAAATGAGGTAGTTTGCAGTCGCCTCGAATGTTCACCTTCCTAAATCTTTGCTTCATTTCATTATCTTATTTGTCCTTATTGTTTTTGAGGAGGCTAAACCATTCTCAGAGTGAAATCTTAACCTTTTGGACCCTCATTCCTAATTTATGAACTGGTAAGGAAGTGCTTGTTTCTTCAGTTTTCCTGGGACACTTAAAATAAAACACTCCTGGCAACTGACTTTGTATGACGAATTGAGCTGTAGCGTTGGAGCATTTTCCTGGGAGTGGCCTTAAAGCAGGTCTCGGGCAACATCCAAGAGGCTAGCAGTTGGTTGATTAATTGAAAAAAAATCATTGAAAGCAGGGGGTCATAAAAAATGATTCATAGACACCTTACACATTTTTATTTTAACTTAAAACATATAAATTGACATTCATTTGCCAATCTGTGATGTAAAACTAAAGTCTTTTCTCTTAATTGGTATTATGTGTTGTCTCTCTTCATAAATCATACACTTAATGAATCCCCTAAGATTTCCAACTTCATTTTCTTTACATTCAAGCAGGAATTAAAGTGACTTTGTAAAGCAATCTGATTGAATAATCTTCCCCGATTTTTATATATAATTTCTCCCCAAGCCCTTCACAGTTTTTTCAACCACACCTACTTCAACAGTTTGTATAAATTTTTATTGGCTTCCTTTTATCAATTCATTCAGAAGAATTCAATTTATTTGTCCACGCACCTCTCATTAAACATTCATTTTTTATCAGTTGCCTACGTTGTATTTACATAAGATTATTTTGTTTACACAAATACAATATAATGATAACTTTAGCATATTCGGTAATAAGCTCATGGTCAGCACTGGTAAGGTATCCAGTCAAAGTAAATGTGCACTGGTTTATTAGAGAGAAGCCTTTGAATGAGAGACAAGGCAGATGTTTTCTGACCCCCACCTTAGGTTCCTTGGCTTACTGAGACATTGCTCATATCTTTGGTCTCTTCCTCCCTCTAGTGCCATGTCTCTTCATCTGAGGTGAGTCTGGAAGTGTCAGGGAGCTAACTTCCCTGGAGCCACCCTCAATGAATGAGATTCCTCAGGGATGGGAGCTGATGGATAAAAGTTCCTAGTTCTTATGCTAGCTAGTTCATTTATAGACTGTTCATTGCCTCCCTCTTTTTCTGGCTGCCCTTCTCCATTCCTTCCAGGGTCTTTCTGTTCATCTCCTTCCCAATCAACAACTTGCACCCAAATTATTGACTTTTGGTTCTCTTTTGAGGGAATCTAAAAACAAGGCAAGCCCGACTCAGAATGTGGTAAGGAGAGAAGTGAGGGAATTGATCTAATGAGTGGATTGAATGGAAGCTACATAAGAACCTTCCACTATTTTTTTGAAATCTAATTTGGTCTGTCCCTCCTTCAACTATTAAGCAATTTCCACCCTTATTTATTTATTGCTCATGTGGTGCTTCATTGCAACTAGCACTTGCCTCCCTTGTTGTAAGTTCCAGGAAGATATAACTTAGGGAATATATTACAAGCTTCTGGGTGGGGCAGGAGTTTAATTCATATTTTCTTTCTATCCTGTTCCTAGTTCACCTCTTTAATTCTCCATTTGCGTTGAACTGTATGCCAGATGGCATCCTGGGCATCTGGCATCATCTGCACCCCAATTTCTGTTTCCCATGATGAGTCCTACCTCTGCTTCAATTTACCTGTGTTTTTTTGCTCCTGATAGAACACCCCTTAGCTGAAATACTGCTTTGAACATATACCCTGAAACTTTTGGCCCCAATTCTAGCCCCTTTTTTACTGCCTCCTCTGTTCTTCCCTGTCCGATGGCCATGGCCTTACCCCTTCTCCCAACTCTGTGTTTCTAATGCATGTCTTCGTGGATGCTTTTCTGTAACACTTACCTTCCTACCACTTACAATCATCTAAATGTTTTTCTTCAAAGATACACAATATTGAATTAATGCTGTTTCAGAAACGGAACAAAACTATTGTACTCTCTCTCCCCCGTTCTTAAGAACAAGTGTTTGGATTGTAAAGTGATTGAACTACACTCCATTCTCTCTTATTAATGGAAAATTGGCCATAAATTGCCGAGGCGTGACTAGCTCATTTCCCAACACAGCTGCAAATGCTTTATGCTGGGATCACTTTCTATTTCTCAGAATGAAAAGAGAGAACTCTATAGAACTGACACCTCTCTGAGCAGTGCTGGGTGTCACTCCCTACAGAGAAGGACTGTTCTGAAGAGACAACTGATTGAAGGTAGCGCCGCCTTCCGCCAAGGCTGTTTCCTTGGAGTGCTTGTCTTTATTTTCCTATAACTACGTGAATTCAGCTTTAAACTTTGGAGAGGCAGGCATTAAGGATTTTTTTTCCTTTTTAAAAACAAATCTAAAATACATCTATACCTGGGAAATGCTCTGTATTTAATGCAAAATAATTCATAATAACAACTTATTTTAATTTTTGAAAGCACATTACATTTTACCAAGCATCTTCAACCATAGATTATCTATTTTAATGCTCAAATATTCTGGTAAAATGTTTATTAGTATTCCTATTTTGTAGATGAAGTTAAATCTGTTCCAAAAGATTTAACATAGTGTGTTCAAGGATACACTCTGTGAAAGAGGAAACTTGAGCTCTATCTTCTCACACCACTTCTGGCATCTCAGGGGATCACCATCTTTTCTTTCTCCTGAGACCAGCTCTCTTTTGGGGAAGCCATGTCTTCCCTGATTTCAAGTGAGGATCACAGAGTGATTGCTAAATAATGTGCTCTGTTGAGATCTCTGTCACAGGGTTGTCAATCCATGCTACAGAAGAGAGGCCTAGTCAGTTCTCAGGTGGTAAACTTCATAGTTCTCAATATCATGTTTCCAATCTCATGAGAAAGCCAGTCTGGTCCATGGGAATGAAGCTGATTTTGGAAGGGAGGAGAGTTGAGTCAAATTTGCCAGTGGCTGGTGTCAGCACATGGCCAATGGGTTCTGTGCTCCACACAGATTTCTTGTGGAGTTACTGTAGTCACTCCCCTAGGCCTATGGACATGACTGTCACTTGTATTCAAAAGACACAGATTTTCTTCCAATGTGTTAGCTCATTGGAGCCTCACAAAAACCCATGAGTTAGGCATTACAGTTATTACCATTGACATGTTGGAGTTGAATGGATTGAGATCCTTTTTTCTTGAGAACTACCTGCAGAAATACAAATTAGTAGGTTACCAAGCTTAGATTAGAATTCCCCTCACAGATTTACACAGTCCAATACTTTTCTTCTTTACCATAGAGTATATCTACTGCCAATGGACACAGAAAATAAAACAAGAGTCCTAGCACTTGGTTAAGTTAATTTTCCATTTCTCTTGAAATTAAAAAACTCAGATGTCCACCCTCTGAGATTAATAGCTATTTCTTCTTTCAGTTCACTTTACCCCAAATAGATTGCTTTTTAATTTAATCATTGATTACCTATCATTGAGTATCTGTTTTACCTCAGGACTGATTAATGTTGGAGATTTTAATCATATGTAAGATATAGTCCCTGGAGGACTCTGTAGCTTTTAAAAATTTCTGTGATGTTTCTTTTCATTTCAGCAGCAGGATGAGTGCCCATCCTGTATTTGGGAGTGGCCTGTTTGCTCCAGCAGCTGTGAGTGCTGCCCCTTTTCCTGAAAGATTTGCCTTAGGCTTTCAAAAATGCACCATCTAGAAGTGTCTGTAGGTTGTGCTCTTCCCTTAAAGCAACTCTCAGTCAGTGACAGACTGATCCTGGTGTCATTCACGTTAGACCTTCCTGTGAGGTCAAGCTGAAACTAGACCTCACATGAAACTATGTATTTACTTATCATCTTTCCCTGTTCTTGCCTGCATTTCTCACTTGCTGACAGGCTCCTCCTGAGAACACTCCATCACTTGCTGAGACTCCATCTCATGCTCTCCTAGGAAGCCCAACTCAAGACACTATGTTCCTGGGTTTTTTATTCCCTCATTTTCATTTTCACATCTATCTCAGATTTGTCTGTTCAGCTGGTTCCTGCACCTACCTACTCATGTATTTGCTCACTATGTTGCTAAACTGGTAGAGAAAGAAGAGTATGAGGACTTCTGGGTTTGGTATCAAATCTATATGCTTGGTATTCCATAGACCTACTCAGCTGGCTAAGCAATAGGTCTGAAGAGCGAGGGTGTCCAGCATTTCCCAAAGTAGCAGTGCAACAACTGTACTAATTTCAAATTAGGACACAAAATGCCTGAGGATGTAAAGTTTATTTTTTCCCTTACACAATCGAATTCTATGGAAGAGCAGTTTTCAGGATGTGTAGAATAAGGTTAAAAGCCATGATTTTAGTTTGCTGTGAAGTGAAGACAGGGGCTGGGGACTCGTAAGTGGACCCCTCCGATGCCCGTATGCCTGACTGACGGAGGGGTCTTGCACGAAGCAGTGGCAGAGGGTGGGGTTGCTCACACACACAGCCACCATGTGTGGAGTTAGAAGTGCATCCCAGAATCTATGTTCTGTGGAAAAGTACAGAGTAAATGGGACAAACATATCAAAAGTGGTAGCTTATTTAAGAGGTAAGGGTCACCAAGTGAGGACAGAGCCAGCCAGCCATAGGATAAGACGAGAGAAGGCATTGTAGGCCTGGGGAGAGCTCAGTAAGTGCCAAATGGGATGCTTACTGACATCTTTTATGTATTCCAGAAAGAGTTTAGTTGGCAAATGTGACCAAAGGGGACAGATATTTATTGAGAGCATATCTTTTTTTTCATAAGATTTATTTACTTATACAAGAACCGGGGTACAGGCCAGATGTGCGGGAGGGTGAGAGGATTCACCAGAAACAGAACGGGGAACAGAACAGGCAGACTGACAAAATACACTGCTGAGGGGAGCAGCGGGCGAGACAGGAGAGATCTGCTGCATCTTGTGGGATTCTCGCTGACCGGCCGGGATCGAACCCGCGCTGCAGAGGCTGCGGACAGCTTCACAGTGGGGTGCTCAACCACCTGCGCCACCAGGGAGGCCTGAGAGCATCTTTTTATGAGACAAGCACAAGTGACTAACATTCAACAATCCTATAGAGTATATACAAGTATTGTCTCCTGTTACAGTTGAGGAAAACAAAATCACTCAGGTGGCCTGTCTGAGTTCACACATCTAGCAAGGGTAGAGAGTTAGGGCTCAAACCCATTAGTCTGATTCTGAATCACTCATTATGTGTCTCCTTTTCCTGCTCTAAAACTTCACTATCCTCTGACAAGCAGATGTTTTCTCCACTTAACAGAACTGGAAACCTAAGACTCAATAATGTCACTGATATCATGAAGATAATTTTAGATCTATTTTTTCCCTCCAAATATAATGGTTGTTAAGGTAATGTCAGAAGTTCTGAACACCTGTTACATAAAGAGTTATTTCCTTAGCAGAGTGCAAAGCTGAGCTTCTTTTTGCTGGTTCTCCATTTCTCCCTTTTCTAGTATTTGAAAGATACTTTCTAGTGATTGTGTAGCAGGAACCAGTAACCATGCCCTTATTCATAGCTGAAATATAATTACCACATCAGCACCCCAACCGTTATGACTCCCAGCAAACCTCCCTTGACCATTGTCCTTGAAGATATATTCTTCATTACTACTCACAGCAGAAGATCAAGTAAAGATAACTTACTGGAAAAGCCACTTGCCAATCCATCCATATTTCACTGGGTATAATATTCTATCTCTTTGTGCATGCAGTGTATGCCAATGCATGTCAATATATCATCCACCCATACATACATGTAGGACATTATTTTGTCCTAGGAAAAGTTCCTTAGAAATCACTATGGGTTCATTCTTCTCATGTTATAGATGACGAAGTCACAACAAAGAGTTGTGACTTTGTCAAGTGGTAGAAAAATACAATTACATGGTAGAAAAATGGACCCGGAGCCCATTATCATCATCAATAGTTCTTCTCACAATGCTGCTGTCACTCAAAAATACCAGGACGAATCACAATATCTACCATGACATATTTTCAATTATTCAGGTTAGTGTGGAGGATGTGTTAGGGCTGCTTCCCTGGAGGCAGATTCTACAATAAGATGTGAGTGAAGGTGATTCCTTTAAAATAACCTCACAGGAGAAAACAGTGAGGGTATAAAAGGAGAAAGTCAAGGTAGAGGGAACCAAGCAAAGATGTGATTCCAGACAAAGTTTCCAGCCTAAGGCTGATCCCAAGGGGACCTCAGGAAATAAAATTGCACTGCTGAGACCATCCTTCCCGTCCCTCACCTCACCCGGCTTTTTGTGACCCTCTGTTCGTCAGTCACTAGTTTTGGCTCTCCTCAGGAAATAACCTATTTGCTTTTTGCCTAAGGTCTCTCCCATATCCTAAGAGAAGACCTCTGAAGGAAGCTGCAAGTACCAGATGCTAGAAGAAAAGAATGCAGGATGCTGGTGCTAAGCATCTGGCTGATCACCAAACAGTGCACACAACAGAGAATAAGTTCATGGGAACAGTAGAGTTTCTAGAGTCTGCTGCAGCCACCTGGGTCTTCTGTATCCTGTATGGCACTCCTTGCCCATATCGCCATGTGGTGCCTCATTCTCCCTTCATGTATTAGTACCACTTTCCATCTCCACCTGTCATTTTCTACCCCATTGCCTCATTTTATTTTCTTTGGTGTGCTTATTTCTACCTGAATTTATTTGTTTACAAGTTTAATATCTCTCTGCTCATCATAAACTCTACAAAGTCTGAGGTTTCATCTTTCTTTTTGCCATTTTATCTTCAACCCTAGAAGAGCAGCAGAGAGTAGGTATTTAGTGCCTATTTGTTGAATAGTAATGAACAGATAAATAAAAATAAATAACCATGAAGCGTCTGTAAACGCCTGTAGAGAAATGTGGAACCATTATAAAGTTCTGGCAGTGTGTGCTATGGCACACAAAATTTGTTGTCAGTCTTGTCTTATCAGTATGCAAGGGGAAATATATGACGTATTGAATTAAAGTTCAATCTATAGTCTTCCAAATTATTGTAGATAATATTAGTCTAAATGGGTATATTTTACAGTGGTGAAATGCTTCCAGAAAATTTTTGAAGAAAATTATGGCATTGAAAGGAGCCTTTTAGTTCTTTGATACATTATGTCTCTCAATGGAATATAATAGCTTCTCTTTTTCCCCCAGAAGACGTGTGCATTTCATTATATGTCATTATCTGATATATGTTTGGCATAAAAGGCACTTTTCCCTTTTTATTATTTTTTTCAAGGGACACGTATAGTAGAAAATTTCCGTGAGCTGATGGCATATTCTGCTCTACAATATATCTCATTGGGATTAGTCCCAACCTCTTTTGTTTTCTGTCAAGGTATGGGGAATATATTGATTTATTCCATAATTTGTGTTCTATTCTTCAGGTCACAAATTGACCTAGGCACTCGGATTGTACAAATCTCTCTCCCCCTGCACCAATATTTTTTTTTCCCGTTAGCCAAACACCATTTCCCTGAGCAGCAATTTAGTCATTATCCCATGATATAAAAGAAATGTGAAATCTGTCACAAGGAAGATGATGTTGTGACACAGAGGGATCCTCTGGGAGGTTTAACCAGGTTTTTCTCAAGATTGAAATGAATGTGACACTATCTTCAGATTCCTAATTAAATTTATTCTTTTTTTATGTATGTGTTCTTCTTTACTATGGAGAAAATGAGAATGAGAAAATGTATCTCTGAGTATAGATGAAGAATGAGCATCAGCAGCTTAAACATATGTATTTTAATTTCTAAGGTCTTCAGTATAAAGCATCAAAACATAGATGTGACCCAGGCTTGGCCTAATAGATGGCTAATCCCCAGGAGAATCTTAATTTCCTGTTAAATGTAATGTCCTTCTTCTGTATCAGACAAGACAGCAGCAGGCTTAGCTACTCTTTTCACTGCAGTGCGGGCATTTGTAGACACCTGGTAAATATTTGTTACAATTGATAATAGAAATAGATATGGCTCCAGGAGAGAAGATAGGGAAAAAAGGTAAAGGGGAGTGAGCTGGGAGGAGAGGGGAAGATGAGACGTGTGAAACATGCTTCAAGACTCGGTGCTATGAGGGCAATCCTACATTTAGTACCTAATGAGGAAGTGCAGAAAACAAAGCAAACTAAAGAGGCAAAAGTCTAAAGATGCTGTGTAATCAGGAAGAAATCAAATAGACTGGGAATGTGGAAGATGTGGAAGATTGTATAACCATATCCATGTTCATCTTTCCATATGTCCATCCCTTTTGTCATATGACTTTTCAGTGTTGTCTAGATCTTGGTGAGTGACAGGTTCCACCCTTGGACCTAGGCTCAAGGATGTGCTTTTCTTTGGCTAATGAAGTCGTGGTTCTGAGTTTTGTGCAGGGTGTAGGGGACCCTTGTCCATGTAGTCAATTTGGTTTTAAGATATGTTACAAAATTCATGAGTCCATGTGATATGTGTATAGAGATATATCGTAAAAAAAGAAAAAGAAATGCTGTTATTACTCAGGGTGTTATGGTTCTTTGGAATCTGTATAATAATTTGGAAACAATATAGACCCTTTGGAATATAGACCCTTCTTTGGAATCTGTATAATAATTTGGAAACAATATAGACCCTTGTTGACCCTGCAGTTCTTTAATATCACTGATTTACTAGCGGTTACTTCATTACTCATGATGTTTCATCATCAATTGTGTCATCTTAAATACAGGCTTCCAATAATTCTGTCAAAGGTTGTTGCCATGCTTCATTGAAGACAACCACAATTGTAAGTCTGACACATGATTTTTTCTAGTGAAGTTAATTTTATGATTTGGAATTTTATAGAATAAAAAAAGAACAACATGTCTTGCAAATATTTTTTCTCTTGAACTCTTTTGGCTATGATCACTGTTTTCCTAGAATGTGGTCTCCTACTTTCCACTCATTGATATCAGCAGGAAAGAAGTGATGAGCTCCTCAGGGGAACAAGTAGAGTGGCTGCATAGGAGTAAGGCATGTCTGTACCTTATGAGGCTGGGCTTAACATTTATTCTGGAAAGTATTATTCTCCCTATCACATGGATAAAAGGGTCCACTGATATTGGAGACAACTGTCAGCAAATTTTTTGGAGAAGATAGCCATGACCAACTGTAGAGAGCTAACTCACATGGAGGGGCAAGGAGTTTGAGGACAAGAGTGGTATGACTATCCTGGGGACCAGCTGCAGGGAGTTCATGGAGTGAAAGATGGCTCTGCCAAACCCATTGACATCAGATGCTGTAAATCAACTCAGGCTCCATAATCAGAATGCAAATGGTGCAGCACAGACAATGTTCAACAGTGGACTGTCGATTGTTGGTAGCCAGGAGCTTTGATCTTATCCTATATCTGATGTGAATGAGCTTCAGCCCAATGTAGCAAGTCAACTGCTCTGGTGACCCAATTTTAAATACTTTCCCGAAAGAAATGCTCTGCATCCAGTCAGATGTCTCCAAGACACCCGCTGGAGCCTCTTGGGCCCCATGACAAGAGTCTTAGTTATCTGAGGGCCATGTGGTCTAACTCAGTGCATGGAGTGGAGAATTAGTAAGCTCTCTGAAGGACTGAACAGTGACTGTGGCTCACATGGATCCTGCTCTGGGCCTTCCATGCCCTGCCTAGAAGGCACAGGCAGGTCTATCTGTTCCCAGCCACCAGAGAGGGAGTAAGAAAAGTCAAGGTAATAAGTCAGAAAGAAAAAGAAAAATACCAGATGGTCTCACTCATAGCAGGAATTTAGAAACCCTAATTAAGAGACCAGGAAAAATACTAAGCAATACAAAGTAAAAATCAAAATCAACAAGCAACTATAAACCAGAGACACACTAATGGGGGGGGGTGAGGGGTAGGGAAAGGAAGGAAGAACTAGAGTCAAAATAAGGTGGGGTGCACTTGTAAGGGGAATATAACCAAAATGAAAATGCATACATTGTGCAAAGATGAAAAAGATGTAAGAATTACATAAAATAAAATATTAAAAAAAAGAAAAAAAAAAAAAGAAAAGTCAAGGTATATACTTTGAAAACTCAGGGCCCACATACAAACAATTTCAGTTTTAAATGTGTGTCCTGTCATGAGTTTCATGATGACCAACTACTGACCCTAGTTGGTCTTAGGTACTGGAGAGATCTTGAAAAAATTTGATAAAGATATGTCAAAGCATGACCAAGTCTTTGGGAAGTACATTGTGATTATGTGCCAATTCTGAGTGTCGACCTCAAGGACTTCAATGTCTCAGCTTATTCTATTATTTCTGCCATTTTTACAACTACATGGTGGACTAGCCTGTTGTTGGAAGAGACACATAAAACAAGCCATGTCATCTCAGCCTCCAGGCATGTGAGTAATCACAGCAAAGGTCCACAGCCATTTTGATTTCACATATGAAGGCACTGAATATATTACTGTATGCCATTAAAGTTTTCTTTAATTTACAAGAAAGTGTATTGTAACACTAGATAACTAATCCACCTGACTAGCTGAGGGTTTAGTAGCTAAGTAGAAAATCACTTCTTCACAGCATACTTCAGAAATCCTAGCTAGGCTTTTGCATTTTCAAAAGTAGCTGAAATAATATGTTTATATGTGGACACAGATATGTTTGATTATTCAGATAAAAAAATGACCAAGAACATGGAAGTGCTGCAGATTGAAGGTTTTTTTTTCTGGTTCAGTGCCATAGTCATTTGTTTTCTCAGTGATCTTTTAGGTATAGTCTCTGAGTGTACAGTTTGTAGCTATATTCAAGGAATAATACTAGAGCAACACAGGATGGTATGGGCCAGAAAGTAAGTTCTGTTACTATGCAGGATGGGAAAAAATCCTCTTAGTCCATTTTGGAATCCTTAGGTATCCTTGAGGACAGAAAAGGATCTGAGGTGGGTAGGCTTTGTGTAAATTGGATAAGAGAAGAGTTGTGGTGGCAAATTATATTTGGCAAAAAGAAAGCTCCTAATAAAACGAATGTAATGGTAATTGGTGCCAAGCCTTCTGAACTTTAGAAAAGATCCTAGTTTAAAGTAGAAATGGGGCCTCCCTGGTGGCGCAGTGGGTTGAGTGCTGCGCTATGAAGCTGTCCGCAGCCTCTGCAGTGCGGGGTTTGATTCCCGGCTGTCCAAGGAGAAACCGACATGGAGCAGCAGACCTCTCCTGTTTCACCTGCTGCTACCCTCAACAGTGTATTTTGGTCGTCTGCCTGTTCTGCTCCCCACCCTGTCTCTGGTGAATCCTCTCACTGCCCCCAATTCTGGCCTGTACCCCAGCTCTTGTATAAAAAAAAATAAGTAAATCTAAAAAAAAAAAAGTAGAAATGAACATCCAGATTACAGATAGATTTACAAGGTAGATTCTCTGCATCTAAAATAATGATTCAGGGCCTCCCCGGTGGCGCAGCAGTTGAGCGCTGGGTTGTGAAGCTGCCCTCAGCCTCTGCAGTTCCGGTTCGATGATCCCCAGCCACCTGCGAGGGTCCCACATGGTGTGCAGATGTCTCCTGCCTCCCGTTGCTCCCCTCAGCAGTGTATTTCGTCAGTGTGCCTGTTCTGTTCCCTGCTCTGGTCTGGTGAATTTTCTCACCCTCCCGCGCTTCTGACTGTACCCAGTGCTTGTATAAATAAATAAATAAATCATTTAAAAAAAATAAATAAAATAATGATTCAGGGCCTCCCCTATGGCGCAGTGGGTTGAGCACAGTGCTGTGAAGCTGTCCGCAGCCTCTGCAGCACCGGTTCGATTCCCAGCTGGCCAGGGAGAATCCCACATGGTGAGGCAGACCTCTCCTGTCTCACCTGCTATTCCCCTCAGCAGTGGTTTCAGTCCGTCTGCCTGTTCTGCTCCCCACTCTGTCTCTGGTGAATCCTCTTACCCTCCTGCACCTCTGGCCTGTACGCCAGCTCTTGTAAAAATAAAAAATAAATCTTAAAAAAAAATAAAATATTCATTTTTTTTATTTTTAAAGATTTATTTATTTATGCATACAAGAGCTGGGGTGTAGTCCAGAGGTGCAAGGATTCGCCAGAGACAGAGTGGGGAGCAAAACAGGTGGATTGACTGAAATACCCTGCTGAAGGGAGCAGTGGGCTAGACAGGAGAGGTCTCCTGTGCCATGTGGCCCTAGCTGGAGATTGAACTCATGCTGCAGTGGCTGCCGATAGCTTCATAGTACTGAGACTTAGCCCCTTGCACCATCTGGGAGGCCCAAATAATGATTCATTTATTAAAGATCAAGAGGGTTGATAACAGATCTTAAGTGATCTTAGAGTGGGTTCTCGTCCTTGCTTGTTTCCATCTTCATCATAATTAATTTATTACTTCCACAGACATAGCATTGTTGATTATTTATGGGCTGCATGCTGGATATGAGTAGCGCTGACCTCAAGGGGCTCACAGATATGTAAAGGGAACAAAGATGTCAACGTGATTATTGTATCGTGTGACAAGCAGTATAATAGAGCTGCGCACAAGGTCTGAGTTGTGGAGAGAAGACATGTTCAGTTTGGCCTTGCTGTGATCGAAGAGCTTATTGTTGATTCTGGTCTTTAGGGATAAGTTGGAGGTCAGCCGGTAGGCAGAGGGAATAGCAATTATTTCTCCTGCTGGACCTAACATGATGTTTTAAGGCTTAAGCCAATCCTTATCAGTTTATTTCATGTGCTTTCTGATGACTTCAGCATTTTCTTACTGTCTGATTTGTTCAGTTAGTCTCAAGAAGGCAGTCTCTGCAACTTTTATTAGTGCTCTTATAATATTTGGCTGAATTTGATGCTCTTGTTTTGGACCATTAAGTGTTCATCTATTTGAAGGGTTATATGCACTCCTATGTTCATTGCAGCAATATTTACAATAGTCAAACTACAGAACAATTTAAGTTTCCAATAACAGATGATTAGATAAAAAAGATGAGCTATATGCATACATACATACAATACGATTTGGTTATAAAATATTATGAAATCTTGTCATTTGCTACACTTGTATATAACTGGAGGGGATTTTGCTAGGTGAATAAGTCAGAAGGAGAAAGAAAAATACAGGATGATTTTAGTAACATATGGAATATAAAACAAAACTAACCTAAACTAAACAAACCCTTGAAATCTGACTGCAAAAATGAGACTATTAGAATTGGGGGTGAGAGCAAAGGGGGTGTGGTCCCCAGTGGACTATTGGTAGAGGATTATTGATGCTTTAGTGGTAGATGTGATATGATAACATACTTTTGTAAAGGTGTGGCTCTATATATTTAAAATATATACAGTATTGTAAATCATTGTTACCATAATAAACTTAATTTTGATAAAAAGTTTTCATCTAATTCTTGCAGCGAGAGGTATAAATGCAGGTACCACATTCTGATGCCTTGACTTGTTCAGGTGAGATGTCTTAAGTTAGAGCTAAAGGAAGTAAAGCCAAAGGGACATTGAGCATAAGTTAAGCAAGTAAAAGGTGAAGCTGTATGTGATGATGGGCATAAATACTGAAAGAGAAAAGGTCAAAGTAAAGTTCCTTAGAAGCAGAGTCAAGACTGGGTTTGTATGCAAGAATTTGATTAGGAAATGCTCTCAGGAGAAGGAGACTGAGAGAAACAAGATGTATAGAGGAGGGAGTCAAGCAAAGTTTGAGTTTCACAAAATCCAGCCTCAGTCTGATTCAACAGAGAGCTCTGAAGCATAAACCGTACCAAGCACCAGTCAAGTGACAGGCCTTTGTACTTCTCTTTCTATCTGTCTTGAGCTACACACTCTTGTTAAATCATGCTTGGGTAAAAAACAAACAAACAGTGCAAATGGATGGATGCCCAAAACATCGTGAAAATATGCTCATATTCACTAGTAACTATGGAGATAAAATTAAAACTACAGTAAATTATGGTTTTGCAACCATCTTACTAAGAAAGCCATTTAAGTCTGTCAATATCAAGTGTTAGGAGGATGTGGGAAACCATTGTGGTGGGAGTGTAAATTGGTTAAACTGCTTTGGGAAAATACTTAGCAGTTTCAAGTATATCAGCTATGTTTTACTACAATTATTCCATGTAAAAAACCACTCAGAACTTAATGTCCTAAAACAAGGATCTTTTAGACTGATTACAAAAATCTACAAAGAGCTGATGAGACTCAACAAAAACAAAGAAAATAATCCAGTTGAAAAATGGGCAGAAGAGCTAAAAAGAAACTTCTCTGAAGAAGAAATGCAAATGGCCAACAGGCATATGAAAAAATGTTCAACATCACTTGTAATCAAGGAAATGCAAATCAAAACTACAAAGAGATACCATCTTGCACCAGTGAGAATGGCACATATTAAAAAAACTAGCAACAACAAATGTTGGCGAGGTTGTGGAGAAAAAGGAACTCTTCTGCACTGTTGGTGGGAGTGCAAACTGGTCCAATCACTATGGAGAGCTGTGTGGAGATTTCTGGACCTACTAAACATAGAGATTCCATATGATCCAGCAATTCTACTCCTAGGTATTTACCCAAAGGACACAGAAACATCAATTCCAAAGGGCACCTGCACCCCTATGTTTATAGCAGCACTATTTACAATAGGTAAGCTCTGGAAACAACCCAAATGCCCAAAAATAGATGACTGGATCAAGAAGATGTGGTACATATACACCATGGAATATTACTCAACATTCAAAAAAGATAAACACATGCGATATGCAGCAACATGGAAAGAGCTGGAAGGGATCATGCTCAGCGAAATAAGCCAGAAAGAAAAAGAAAAATACCAGATGGTCTCACTCATAACAGGAATCTAGAAAACTTAAATAAAGGACCAGGAAAAAGAATAACTATAAGAAAGAAAATACCAAAATCGACAAACAACTATGAACCAGAGACACACTATGGGGAATGAGGGGCGGGGAAAGGAGGGCTTGGGGTCAAAATAAGGGGGTTGTAATTGTATGGGGAATATAAAAATAAAATTTAAATTAAAAAAAGTGAAAAAAAAAGGGCCTTTTATTGCTGCTGCTGAGTTTGTGCATGCATCTGTGATCACCTTTAGGTCAGCTAGACAAGTCTATGTCTAAACAAGTCACGTTGTTAATTTTGGGCTCATTGAAGGTCTACAATGCCCACAGACAGAGATGACTAGGCTCTCATCCACCTGTCCCCTATATGTGTCTGTTATACCCTCTAGCAGGCTGAGCACATACTCTTGACAATCTCAGAAAATTAAGAGTGAGCAAGTTTATAGTGCTAGGGAGCAAACAGAAATCTTTCAAATCTCTGCATTACATTTGCTACCATGCTTTTGGCCAAAGCAAATCACATAACCAAGCTTAGAAGCAGAGGGGGTGGGTTACACTTTTATAGGAAATGATGTGGATATTCAGAGGTCATTAATCAGAGCCATTCATTCAATCTATGACTCATCAAGAAGCATGGAAGATTCACAGACCCTATAAGCCCACAGATCCATCCATAAAATTTCTGACTCATTTGTACAAGGAGATATGCATTTGTGTATAGATTGTGATGTTATCTGTAATTATGGAAAGAAAACTGGAAAATCCTCAAATGTCCAACAAGAGTTAAAAATGTGATGCTATGAAAGTGGGTAAATTAGAGTTTAAGCTACCATAAGAAATGAATCTTTGAAACCAAGTGTTTAGTAAAAGAAAGCAAGTTGAGGAAAGTAAATGAAGAATGACATAATGAAAACTAAAGAAAAACACACATATAAAGAATTACATGGTGACAGGCAGTAAAATGTTAACTGTGGTTAACTGTGGGAAGGTGGGAGAAGAAGAAGGGATGAGGAATGAGGGAGGAAAGGGAATAGAAGAAGGCTGGATTCATTTGTGTCTGCATTATGACTATAAGGAATTACAAGTAGGAATACAGTTCTGGTAGAATTTGCTCTATTTTTAAATAATTCCCAATATTAACAATTTTTAAAGAGAAGTATTCTGTACACATGAAACACCCAGAGTTCTTCTTGGAAAGTTTGGAGAAAGAACTCTTTCAAGCATCTGAGAAAGAAGTGTACATGTGTGAGTTACTAAGTTAACTAATGCAAATAAACTGGCTTTTTCTTGGAATGACACCAGAAAAGAGTTGGTAATGTAAACAAGTTTCTTAATGAATTGAACGGTTCAGCATTCAAACAAATTGTCAAAGTAGACCAGTGTCTATTAATCAAAACTCAGAGAGGGCCCACTGATAGTGAGCAAAAGAAAATATCCCTATGGAAGTGTTATCACCCCCACAACAGTGGCAATACGTACTGTTACATGCATAGCCTGCAACATACTGTTATATGCATAGCCTTCACTCAGTCTTACTTTGGATTTCCTGAGAATTGGGAGTATTTCTAATCAAATAGTCAAGGAGACTCTGATGAGGTGACTCTGAAGGAGGTGAGGTAGTGAACATGGGGAAATAGGAAAAAATGGTGAGAATTGAATGTGCAAAGGCCCTGTGGCAGGTAGGAGCATGCTGGTATTTAGAGAAATAGCAATTAGACCAGTTTGCAGCAGTGGAGTGGTTCTGAAACGGACTGGGGGTAGAAGAAATAAGTGGCACTCTTAGAGCCCAACTGACTAGTGTTACTCCAAGGATGGTCCATGAACCAGGAGCATTGGCATCACCTGGGATCTTGAAAGAAATGTAAATCTGTAGCCTCTGCCTCAGACATTCTGAATTAAGAAACCTGGGTGTGGAGCACAGCAATCTGATTAGCCACACTCTAACTGATTCCAGTGCACACCCAATTTTGAGAAACACTACCATGAATTCTTTTCAAATAATTAACTGTGAATTTTATCTAAGCAATCCCCACATCCACAGAACAGCAGTGTCTTGTGATTACTCTGTTCTCACTGAGAAATGCTTGTAGGAGGCTTCTTTGGGATTGTGATAAGGAACTGGGCATCTAAAGCAGAGGGCATCCAAAGAATCACAGTTCTTAATATAATATCAAAGTTGGGAAGTGATGAAGTGAAAATGGAACTGAAAACTATTCACCCTTTTTATTTTCTACATTTTGAATCTTTTATATCTTATATTCTGCTTTTTGATATTTCAAAAAATATGGCTTTTTTGATATATAATATACACATCACTATTTCAGAGACATTTCTAACAGAAGGACGAGGAATTGTTTAACTTCAAAACATTTTTGACTTGCCTTAATGAAATGAAATGTTTGTGGAATTTAATGGAATGCTGCACAAAGCTAATTTAACTTTTATTCTAGTAGCCACATTTATAAAAGAGCAATTTTTTAATGAAGTTTGAAATTCAGTAAATTTTGATCACTGTCCAGAAAGGTCTATGTTATATGAAAACATAGTTTTCATTTTTGTGCCCATTTGTATCTTAGTCCTTTAGCTTTTTCAGATATGTGTATTATTTGTTGAAACACTTTTCGTTCTCTTAAGTTGCTGTTGATGTTCATCTATTCTTTTTAAAGTACATATTGAGCTCTAGGTATGTGCAGTCACATTCTAGGTTTTAAGGATCAATTAGCAACCAAATCAGATATAACTGCTGATCTCATTTTGCTTACAACCTGGATTGGAGTTGGGGTACAGGCAAAAAGTAAACAAACAATTTGATAATAAGTTACAGGGTGACAAATGCTGTAAATAAAATTGAAACAAGGTAAGAGTATAGGGAATTGGGAGGATCTTTTTCTAAATTTTTTTAAATTTTATTTTTATATTCCCCATACAATTGCAACCCCCTTCTTTTGACCCCAAACCTTCCTTTCCCCGCCTCCACCCCCCATAGTGTGTCTCTGGTTCATAGTTGTTTGTTGATTTTGATTTTTACTTTCTTAGGGTTATTCTTTTTCCTGGTCCCTATTTAGGTTTTCGAGATTCCTGCTATGAGTGAGACCATCTGGTATTTTTCTTTTTCTTTCTGGCTTATTTTGCTGAGCATGATCCCTTCCAGCGCCATCCATGTTGCTGCAAATTGCATGTGTTTATCTTTTTTGAATGCTGAGTAATATTCCATGGTGTATATGTACCACATCTTCTTGATCCAGTCATCTACTTTTGGGCATTTGGGTTGTTTCCAAAGCTTACCTATTGTAAATAGTGCTGCTATAAACATAGAGGTGCAGGTGCTCTTTGGAATTGATGTTTCTGTGTCCTTTGGGTAAATACTTAGGAGTGGAATTGCTGGATCATATGGAATCTCTATGTTTAGTAGGTCCAGAAATCTCCACACAGCTCTCCATAGTGGTTGGACCAGTTTGCATTCCCACCAACAGTGCAGGAGAGTTCCTTTTTCTCCACAACCTCGCCAACATTTGTTGTTGCTAGTTTTTTTAATATGTGCCATTCTCACTGGTGTAAGATGGTATCTTATTGTAGTTTTGATTTGCATTTCATTGGGAGGATCTTTTAAAAACTATTTTTTTTTAGTTGCATAGGAGAACTGTTGTAGGCTAGAGGTGCTGGGGGTTTGAGGGGTAGGAAGGGGAGAGGATTCAGACAGAGTAAGGGGCAGAACAGGTGGATTTACTGAAATACACTGCTAAGGGAAGAAATAGGCAAGACAGGAGAGGACTACTGTGCCATATGTGGGTTAGCTTCCTGGCTAGGGATTGAACTCAGGGCGTAGCAGTGATTGCACTGAGACTTAACCCCTAGGCCACCAGTGAGTTTCCCAAGACATGGGAGTATTTTTAATCAAATAGTCAAGGAGACTCTGATGAGGTGACTCTGAAGAAGGTGAGGAAGTGAACATGGGGAAATAGGGGAAAAATGGCAACAATGGAATGTGCAAAAGCCCTGAGGCAGGTAGGAGCATGCTGGCATTTAGAGAAATAGCAATTAGGCCATTTGCAGCAGCTGAGTAAAAGAGGAGAGTGGCTGAAATAAGTTGCATGGACCTATATAATTTGGTAATTTGAGAACATTCAGCACTTTTCATGACAAAAGAGATTTTAGAGCTTTCTCACAAATCAACCAATGTCATTTACTATGCTATGTACATATGCAATTGATACCAAAATGCCATTGAGAGGACAATTTGCACTCCTGTCAGTATCAGCGAACTCTATATAATGTCTGGAATAATGTAGACTACACAGTTGGCAAATCTAAAAAAAAAAGTAAAGATAATACAAGTGTGGTTAAATGGTGCCCTCTTCTTCTCTTTTAGAAGAGTTCTCTTGGCTCTGTCCCATCTTGGAATTTAGAAACATGTTTCTCTCTGGGCCAAGGCTCAGGACAGGACAGGGAGAGAGTTACAAAAATGAATTATAAGCTCCTTTATTTTTTAGCCTTAGATGATCCTTCAAATTTTGATGAAATCTCTCTTACTTCACACGTTGAATTCCCAGAGAGTACTTTTCAACACAAGGCAAAATGTTTAGAAATACTTTGGATAATAATGTCTCAGAGAGGGCAAGATGTTGTGACAATATAGTGGTAATATGTAGCTATTGAAAGTGTTAAGAGGGTCATGACTTCTTTCTGTCCAGCCTCCTTTTTTCAGTTCCCAGACTGTCAAATTCCCTCCCACCACTAGATCTTTGCATATGCTATTTTTTCTGATGTAATGTGAAAACTGGGAGATGCCCACCCATATCACACTGGAAACATTAAATTGGGGTTTCAGAGGTGGCATACAGGTTCCAGGCTTGAGTACTTTCAAAAGCCCACCAGGGGTTTCAAATTTGCAACTGAGCCTGTTTAATAAGCATTCTGTTTCACAGTCCACCTCCAGCCCCTCTTCAAGCCTCTTTGGCTTCCTTGCTGAGTGATATTTCCTGAGACACACTCCCTGACACACCTCCAACCCCAGGTCAGATCTTTCTGTACCACACACCCTTTCCCTCAAAAACTCTAGTCACAGTAGTTGTTTTACATTTCTTTGTGACACTGTTTGTTTAATGTCTATCCTTTCAAACTCATTTTAAAGGGGCCTTTAAAAACCTTATTTAATGTGACATCCAACACTTACAATCTCTGTGCCAAGACTGATGACTGAGTGTGTGCTGAATTCTTATCCTTTTTTTTTTGTTTGTTTCCTGAATTAGTGGATTGACCTCTGTAAGCATACCAAAATACTGCTGATTAGGGTTATTTCAGGCAAATTTATCTTCTCTAACAGGGCTTTGTAGTTCAAATGAAAGTAATTGATAGGACACCCTGAAATATGTGATGGAATGCAAGGCTCTAAGTATTAAAAAAGTCTTTTTCTGCCAGACAATTTTTGTGAAATTGAACCTTGGCTTATATGTAGAAAAACATATGGTGTTTAAAAAAAAAAGTGTTATCTCCCCATCTTGACTATCAGCTCCATGATGGAAGTAGCTCTGTCTGATTTTGTTTAGCATTAAATAAATCCCCAGGGCCTCACAGCCAGTAAACATTCAATAACTATTTGTTGAATGGGTGAAATGGAAAAAAGAAAACTGCTATTCTAGGGGTTTATTTTATTTTCAGCTTATTAAAATTCTGTTAAGGAGAAAAAGCAGTGATTCTCATTTCTAACTGAAAATTAGCATCACCTGGGAGGTATTGAAACCTACCAATGTTTGAATACCAACTCAGACTAACCAAAAAAAAAAAAATCTAGAATCTTGGAGATTGGAGCCTTGATGTATTAGCTTTCTATTATGGCTTAATAAATGACCCGCTTATTTATGAGATTAGTTTAGCAGCTTAAAACAACACAGATTTATTATCCCACAGTTTCTGTAGGTCAGAAATTTGGCCTGTAGTGACTAGACTCTCTGCTCACATTGAGAACTGCTGGATTAAATGCATTAAATATTTCAAAGGGCAACAAATTAAGTGACTTTTAAACAATAATTTAAAAAACAAATACATCGTGTAGTCATCAAAACATTTCACCAGGGAACATCAGTACTATTTGTTAATATGGAATAGCAGAGATTTAGAAATCCCATCTGAGAGAAGCACTGTCAATGGAATGGAAACTGTATTATCTGAAATATGGCGATCTGCCAGGGTTCCAACAGGAAAGAGCTCACCCAGATAGCCTGACAGAAGAGACACTGGTGGAAAGACTAATTACAGAGACTTGGGCAGTGCCAAGGGCCCAATCCAGGGATGAAGATGCACATGGAGACCAGCAGGAGTGAGAGGAACTGGTGTCACTGGAGGCCGGATATGGTCGGAGGTCTGGTGTGGTTGGAGGCCTGGTAGAGTTGGAGGCCGGGTATGGAAGCCAGAAGGAAGGGGATATCTATGACACTTTCCCTCTCCCATTCTCTGATCTCCTGTCAGTACTTGCTAGTGGTCAGACAAGGTGGAAACCATCTGGCAAGGGGATCTAGGAGGAGCTGTCCAGAGGGCAGAGAACTCCTGGGGTATAAATCAGGGCAGAGAATGGGAGAAGGAAAGTGGAGTAGGCAAAATGAGAATAACTCACATTGTTACAGAGCAAGGTGAGGGGCCACCCCAGGAATCCCTAAACCTGCACCCTCTAAATGAGTTGTCATCTGCCACACCAAAACAAAACATACTCTAGTGTGTAAGACCTCAATAGAAAATAACTTTAATACATTTAGTGTGAAATAAGAGAGGGAATATAGTTAAAATAGTTTTCAATTAAACACCCAAAGCAACCCATCCCCTTGTGGGTAATACTCAGCCAAACAGTGTTGACCTGAAGCAGGGGTATTGAGGCCCACAAATTTGACACAAGTCTAAGGCACCTTCTGGTGGGGACCCATAGGAAAGGGACAGAAGGGCAAGTCTGAGACAAAAGGAGCAAAATCAAAGTACAAGTCAAGATAAATTTGTCATTGTCAGCCTACCCATTGGTCTCTCACCCATATCTCTGTTGTTTTCCATGTCCTGCAAGCCCATGGTACAAGTCCAAGGCTGAAAAGCAAGCACAGCTTCTTCACATCTCTCTGCTCCATGTGCCTCCTCCTGCTTCTTGATCCCCTTCCACCCTTCTCCCAGTCTTCTCCAGCTTCTTCCTGCTCAGTCCCACCCTCCCTCGGATGGGGTAGGGGACCTGAAAACTTGCTTTTCCCCTGGGGATTATCCTGTTACAACATTTTCAAAGTCTATCTATCTGTCTATCTATCTGTCTGTCTGTCTGTCTGTCTATCTCTCTCTCTAGCCATCTATCTATCTATCATGTCTATTCATATTAAAGAAATATATTTAAAAACTTAAAAATTGATGTAATAGAGAATTCTTTGTACCCTTTAACATAATTTGCCATAATGGTTTCCTACATTGATGGGCATTGCCAATTACTCACTCACTTAGGGGCTTAAGATTGCCATTGATTGGCAATATATAGATTCACTGGGCAATAAGGTTGGTATTTGGATAGGAGACAGGGAAAAGGAAGTTAAAAATGTATGTTTTTTATTTTCAAGATCAAAAATCTACAAGCCTTTAAAATACTATCAGCACATAGTTATGTTAATAGGGTGAGTAATTTTATTGAAAAATTGCAGCATTCCTAGGGGATATATTTCATGCAAAAATATGCATAATCTATTTGCTATGTTTAAGTAAAATGAAGATGAAATAGTGTTTTTAGCAGACATGGATCTTTAAAATGTTTGTTAATTTCTAATTTATGCAAAGATTTATAGTATAGGCATATTTTAAATCTTCCTGTGTATTTCTAATTCTTCTTTACTAAAAAACAAAACAAAAAACAAAAAAAAAAAAAACTACCTATGCAGTTGCTGAGGTATTTTCCTAAATTTCATACTGTTTCTCTTCTTTTTTTTTTGTCGTTTTAAGTCAATTTTTAAAATTTTGTTTTATATAATTCTTACATCATTTTTCATTTTTGCACAATGTATGCATTTTCATTTTGGTTATATTCCCCGTACAATTCCCACCTCTCTTATTTTGACACTAATCCCTTTCCCCACCAAGTAGTGTGTCTCTGGTTTACAGTTGCTTGTTGATTTTGAATTTTTCTTTATTATAATTAGTCTTCTGTTTCTCTTCTTTGTCTCTACCTAACATGTGTGTTTGTATCTCTCAGGTGTCACAAAAATAACCTTAAACTTATACTCTAGCACCACCTTACATTGTCTAGTTGCACATTATTGATGTAACATTAATAGGTAATAAAAACATGCTAATTATTGAAATATTTAAATTCAAGAACCTGCTTGAGTAAGCATTACTCCTATGTATTTCTTAAAAAAATCTTATGTAAAAATTTAAAAAAACAAGCAAAACAAAAATAGAACACTGAAATGACAAAGAATTATACCAGTTGAAGGGAACATCAGCAGAATGAAGATGCTGACAAATTTCTAGAAAGAAAAGGTAGTTGTAATCTTGCCAATGAGCTCAGGAGAAGCTGATAATTGAGTGTGGAGTTCTTCATGCTGTGGCTGGTGATGTGGGCTGATAGGGACAGCGGAGCTCAGAGAAGGGACAGAAACTTGGGGCTGGCTGATTTCTTTGCAAAATGGCTTATAGAACAGCCCTTCCAGCCTGCCTTCATCATCCCTTGAATGAAACCATACAACTCATTCCCAGAATCAAGTCAGGAATACTCTCTGAAGGGACAGGAATTCTAGGCAGGCTTTGAACATCCAGATAGGAGTTAGGGCCCATCTTTTCCTTTCTTTCTTTTTTTTTTTTTTTTAAGATTTATTTATTTATACAAGAACGGGGTACAGGCCAAATGTGTGGTAGGGTGAGAGCATTCACCAGAGACAGAGCAGGGAACAGAACAGGCAGACTGGCTGAAATACACTGCTGAGGGGAGCAGCGGGTGAGACAGGAAAAGTCTGCCGTGTTGTGTGGGAATCTACCTGGCCGGCGGGGAATTGAACCCACACTGCAGAGGCTGCGGACAGCTTCACAGCGCTACACTCAACCCGCTGCACCACCAGGGAGGCCCAGGACCCATCTTCTTAAGGCATTTAGTGGAAGACCAGCTTTCTGGGTGCTCTGTTATCAGGAGTGAAAGAGAAGCCTGCGTTCACATTCTCTCACACTCAGAATTCAATGTGCATTCCTTCCATTCATATAGAAATTGGTAAAAACAACAACAAAACACTGGTAAGGACAGAGCAACACCAAGCCAGCTGTGATGTGACAGACCTCGTCCTTCAATAATAAATTACTGGATAACCAAGCATTTCCAAGTATTTGAAGAAAACTGACAATGTAAAATAAAAAGAGTAATAGACTCAAGGGGATACTTAAAAAAGTTAGAGGAAGAGATGCAGACTTAAGCTTAAGCTCCTCAGGGGTATATGACATGCTATTGCACCTAAAGAAATATCCTTGGGCCTCCTTGGTGGCGCAAGGGGTTAAGATGCAACCTATGAAGCTATCTGCAGCCTCTGCAGCATGAGCTTGATCCCATGCCAGGGAGCTACACACATGGTGCAGCAGATCTCTCCTGTCTTACCCACTGCTCCCCTCAGCAGTGTATTTTAGTCAATCTGCCAGTTCTGTTTCTCCACTCTGTCTCTGGTGAATCCTCTTACCCCCACCTCTGGCCTATACCCCAGTTATTGTATGCATAAATAAATAAATCTTTAAAAAAAAAAGAAAGGGCCTCCCCGGTGGCACAGCAGTTGAGTGCCGGGTTGCCAAGCTGCCCGTAGCCTCTGCAGTGCCAGTTTGATCCCCGGCCACAGGGGTGAGGGCCCCACATGGCGCGCAGACCTCTCCTGCTGTGCCCGCTGCTCCCCTCAGCAGTGTACTTCCTCAGTCTGCCTGCTCTGCTCTCCGCTCTGGCTCTGGTGAATTTTCTCACCCTCCTCGCTTCTGACTGTACCCAGTGCTTGTATAAATAAATAAATCTTAAAAAAATAAAAAAAGAAAGAAATATCCTTAAATTGAATCCATAATTGAATATAGCAAATATGTTAGTAAACTATTTATAGACTGGAAAAAAACCTTTAGAATACTCTTTAGTATACACACACACACACACACACACACATACATACATATAAAAGAAAGAATGCATAATTTCACACAGATACTTTTTTTTTTTAAAGATTTATTTATTTATTTATATAAGAACCGGGTACAGGCCAGATGCGCGGGAGGGTGAGAGGATTCACCAGAAACAGAGCAGGGAGCAGAACAGGCAGACTGATGAAATACACCGAGGGGAGCAGCGGGGAGAGACAGGAGGGGTCTGCTGCACCATGTGGGACCTGCCACCGGGCTGGGATGGAACCGGTGCTGCAGAGGCTGGGGAGAGCTTCACAGCGTGGCTCTCAACAGCCTGTGCCACCAGGGGAGGCCCCACAGAGTCTTTCAAGTCTAAGGAAATTCTGCAACTCCTTAGACCATCATGAGTTTGAAAACAAAACCTGGCAGTCATAGACTAAGCAAAGAAAAATGCCACATCAATATCTCACACATAAATCGATGAAAAAAATCAGCAAATTATGTGTATCAGTATATAAAAAAGATCATGATCAAGTTTATTCCAGAATAAAGTTGTTTAAACACTAAAAAAATATTTTATTAACAGAATATAGGATAACAATTAAATAATCACATTCTAGATGCATAAAAGCAGTTTATAAAATTCATCTCATCATTTATGGTAAGGAAAATCCCTAGTTAACTTGGAATGAATGGAAACTTTCTTACTCTCAACCTTGTGTGTCTTTATGTTTTTAATTTATTTTATTACTGAGATACCATTGTTTTATTTTTTTTTAAATAATAAATTTTATTTTTATATTCCCCATACAATTGCAGCCCCCCCCACTCTGACCCCAATCCCTCCCCTCCCGCCCCCGCCCCCCTAAAAGTGTCTCTGGTTCATAGTTTTTTGTTGATTTTGATTTTTACTTTCTTATAGTTATTCATTTTCCTGGTCCCTTATTTAAGTTTTCTAGATTCCTGCTATGAGTGAGACCATCCGGTATTTTTCTTTTTCTTTTTGGCTTATTTCGCTGAGCATGATCCCTTCCAGCGCCATCCATGTTGCTGCAAATTGCATGTGTTTATCTTTTTTGAATGCTGAGTAATATTCCATGGTATATGTGGACCACATCTTCTTGATCCAGTCATCTATTTTTGGGCATTTGGGTTGTTTCCAAAGCTTAGCTATTGTAAACAGTGCTGCTATAAACATAGGGGTGCAGGTGCTCTTTGGAATTGATGTTTCTGTGTCCTTTGGGTAAATACCTAGGAGTGGAATTGCTGGATCATATGGAAGCTCTATGTTTAGTAGGTCCAGAAATCTCCACACAGCTCTCCATAGTGGTTGGACCAGTTTGCACTCCCACAAACAGTGCAGAAGAGTTCCTTTTTCTCCACACCCTCGCCAACATTTGTTGTTGCTAGTTTTTTTAATATGTGCCATTCTCACTGGTGTAAGATGGGAGATACCATTGTTTTATACCCTTGTTAATATATTGACTATAGGATTTCTCCCCTCAGATGTGGTCAACATATCTCTCTCATCACCAAGCACCCATAATCCTCCACCATAGTCCATTGTGTCTTTTAAAAAACAAAAAAACAAAAACAAGAACAGGAGTGAGACAAAATTATCCGTGATCATAAAATGTGTTTGGCAGTTTATCCTCTTCCTCGTTTTTGAAAGAACACAAGAAGGTTATGTATCAGTTCATTTTCAAAAGTTTGGTAAAATTCAATAGTAAAATCATCTGTTCCTGGGGTTTTGATTTTGGGGGAACTTTGATTATTATTTCAATGTCCTTGCCTGTATACTTAGTCTGTTCAGCTTTTTTATTTCTTTGCGATTCAGTCTTGGAAGGTTGTATACTTCTAAAAATTTGTCCAATTCTTCTTGGTTGTTCAATTTCAGTTTATTTGCATGAAGTTGTTTACAGTCATTTCTCAATGATCCTCTGTTTTTATGACATGTCTGCTGTAACTTCTCTTTCATTTCTGATTCTATTTCTCCCTTTTTTCTCTAGGTGAGTCTAGCTAGAGATTAGTTTAACTTTGCGAAGAACCAGGTTTTGTTTTCTTTGCTCTTTTGCATTGACTGTTAGATTCTATTTTGTTTATTTCCATTCTAATCTTTATTATTTCCTTCCTTATAGTGGTTTTTCATTTCACTTGTTCTTTTTTAGCTCCTTAAGACGTAGTATCATAAGTGTCAAATTCCTACACTAAGTCTGACAAATACATAGGACCTCTACATAGAAAATAAGGTATTATTGCTAGAAAATAAGAAAATCAAAGTATGTAATACTATATATAATTTTCACAAACAAGAAGAACATCAATTTTCCTTAGATGTGTCTATATATGCAATAAGATTTCGATCAAAATCATAGCAGGTTATTTTGTAGAAATTGGCAAATTGATTTTAAAGTTTGAAGATATGAAGGGTCAATAATAGTAAAATCTCTAAAAATATTGATTTGGGGACATATAATACCAAATATGACTAGTCTTCTTTAAAGTTACCATAAATCAAAGATAGGTGTTCTGGTGCCAGGATTCACTGACAAGCCCATGCAACAATACAGTCTTGAAATAGACCCAAGTGATAATAATTACCTGATTGATGACAAAGGTGTCATTGTAACCCAAAGGCAAAAGACGATTTTCCCTTTAATAATTACTATTGAGTCAACTGGAAGTTGATATAGAAAATGTGAATCATGATCCCTATTTCTCACCATACACAAAAATCAATTCCAGGTGATTTTAGATCAGCATGTGAAGGAACAAAAGTTTTAGAAAACAACAAAATTGAATGTCTTCAGGGTCTAAGTGTAAGGAACTTAGAGAATCAAAAAAACATAAACCATGAAGGAAAACATTGATAAAATCAAATATTTGTGTTTTAAAATAAATCATTAAACAAGTAGAAAAAGAAAATTAAAACTGGGAGAAGATAAATGTGACACATGTAACCCGATGTCTCCTATCTAGAGTATGTAAATGTAACAAGTAAATTAAAAATATGTAATCAATCCAATGGAAAAATGGCAAATGACTTGATCAGCCATATAACAAATGGCCAGCACTCACATCAAAAAGACACTCAAAAATCTGAAAAACAAATGTCATCACACACCAGTCAAAATAGCTACGATGAAATAGACTGACAATACCAAGTGGTAGTGAAGTTTTAGAGGAAGTAGAACTCTCATACATTGTGGTAATTGTGATATTGTTACAAATGCTTTGGAAAATTTGTTGGATAAAATCTTCTAAAATTTAAAGTAACCATAATATATGATGGTAGATAAAGTAAAATAAGACATATTAGAAATGTGAATATATATATACTCTAAACAAAATGTTGTTAACTTTATAATAGCCAAAGATTGGGGGGAAAAAAACCCACAAATGGTTATAAACATTAGAAAGGAAAATTGTTTATATATTCATAAAAAAAATGGGCTGTTGGAAAATCAAGGTGCATTTTTTTGTGGCAAAAACATAAAAAAACAGAAAAAAAGTGTTGTTTCTTTTCCAACAACCCAATAAAATGCTAATGAGAAATTGCAATGAATAGATAATTTCTATAGGCAACAATATGGATAAATCTCACACACCTAATTTTGAGAGACAGGAGACAGTCATAAATGAATATATCATATTTAGTTTCTATTTATGTGAATTTCAAAACCAGGCAAAACTATTAGGGTACTAGAAATCCAGGATAATGATGCCTTATGGGACAAAGGAGAAAGTAATTGAGAATGGGGACAAAAGGGGCTTCTGAGGCAAGGATAGTGTTTTATTTCTTGACTAATGTGGTGATTATACTTATGTGATCATTTTAAGATAATTCACCAAGCTATAATTTGTCCACTTTTCTGTATGCATATTACACCTAATTTAAAAATTTTAAATAAACACAACTGCATTGCATACTAAAAATTCTCACATCAGCAACCTTGTATCCTAAGAGATGGATAATTATACCTTCAAAATTCTGAGGAGAAAAAAAATAGGACCTAGAATTCTAGGAAATAAAAAGATATATTCATTCATGTAAGGACTCATTAAATTCACCTCTTTACACCATTTTAAAAAGAATATAGAAGAAATTCAGAGGCCTTAGGTAACAATAGAACTAACCCAGGAGAACAATAAAAATAAATAAGAAGACAGCTGTGCTTATGGCCTGGAAGCATTTTATATCATCCAACAAGTAGTGTGATAAGGAAAGTGGATGCTTTAAGGAATGTGATAAAATACAAATACTTTTTTTCTGACAATAAGAAAAAAAGAAATGCAATAAAATTTTCCAGAAGATTTATAAAGTGTATAAGAAAATCATATTACAAATTTGAAACAACCTGAAACATCGTCATATTGAACAAATGATGGAAAATAATAGAATACATTTGATCTTGATGTTTGAAGTATTCTCCAGTTGACTCAGGCTCAGAGACATAGTGTGACCTATTTGTGAGTTCAATCACACTTTATTTCTGCATAATCATCATATTTTAAATATTTTATAGATTAATGATTTTTAGAACCAAATTATGGATGCAAAGCTTAATTGTAGTAAAGGTCAGAATATAAATGTTTACACAACTTGACCTAGTCAAAGCAATTTGAAGTTTGGTAGGTTCTGATGCATGATGGAGGTGGGTGGGGGCTCGGAAAGCCAAGTGGAAGGATGCTCGTAAACTTAATAGCTCATTTTATTGATATATGGTGAGGAATCAAGAACTGAAACATAAAGCTGATGGGTCTAAAGCAGAAATCTCAGTATATGGTTTAAATTTTTAAACTGTAATCACCAAACATAGGAGGAAGATAAAATAGATGGGAGAGATATAGAGAAAATGAATTAAATATTTCTTATTCCAAGGTTAAGTCTGAATAGCCACTGCTCAGTGTTGGTAAATCTACACATAAAGGTATCAACATTTTATAATACTTAGTATTATTTCTGAAAACCTAAAAGTAAAAGTGACAAAAGTTGTCTAGGAGGAGAGGGTGTGGAAGGGTGAGGGAATAGGAAAACAATGACAAAGACTTTCTTTTCATTTTGAATCACTTTCCTTCTGTTTTCTCTAAGTGCTTGTATTTTAAAATAATAACCAGTAAGAGTTCTCAATTAAGACAAAAATGAATATTGAAGGAATTATCTAGAAGAGGCAGTAAACTTTAGTTTTACTAAAGTTTTGTAGTCCATATACTGAACTCATGATTGGAATTCTCATGTGAAAAGATCTTATTTTGGCACCCCTCTGAAATGGCTCTTGTTTTGCTCTTTTGTGGTAGTTTAAAAAATCCATATATATTCTAGGTATTTCCATCTAAAGATAGATTTTTTTCCCCCATTTTCTGAAGACTAACTGGTCCTGTGACCTGCTCTGGCAAATGGAATAGTAGCAAATGTGGCACAGACGTTTGGGCTTGAGAAGTGCTTATAAGTTGAGACTTACTCTTTCTGGCTTATTTCGCTGAGCATGATCCCTTCCAGCTCCATCCATGTTGCTGCAAATTGCATGTGTTTATCTTTTTTGAATGCTGAGTAATATTCCATTGTGCATATTTTCCACATCTTCTTGATCCAGTCATCTATTTTTGGGCATTTGGGTTGTTTCCATAGCTTAGTTATTGTAAACAGTGCTGCTATAAACATAGGGGTGCAGGTGTCCTTTTGAACTAATGCTTCTGTGTCCTTTGGGTAAATACCTAGGAGTGGAATTGCTGGATCATATGGAAGCTCCATCTTTAGCAGGTTGAGGAATCTCCACACAGCTTTCCATAGTGGTTGGACCAGTTTGCACTCCCACCAGCAGTGCAGGAGAGTTCCTTCATGCAATTTGCAGCAACATGGATGGAGCTGGAAGGGATCATGCTCAGCGAAGTAAGCCAGAAAGAAAAAAAAATACCAGATGGTCTCACTCATAGCAGGAATTTAGAAAACCTGACTAAGGGCCAGGAAAAAGACTAATTATAATAAAGTAAAAATCAAAATCAACAAGCAACTATAAACCAGAGACACACTATGGGGCGGGGGGAGAGGTGGGGAGGATGGAGTAGGATCAAAACAGGGGTGGGGGGTGGGAATTGTATGAGGACTATAACCAAAATGAAAATGCACACATTGTGCAAAAATGAAAAATAATGTAAAAATATATAAAATTAAAATAATAATAATAATAATAATAATAAAAAAAGTTGAGACTTAAATTCTTGCTCTTCTTGAATCCTGAAACTTCCATGTGGACACATCTGGTTAGACTGCTTTGTTCCCAAGATTTGACCAACCTCCAAGATGTGAGTGAGGCTATATGCTAGATTACCTAACTAATCCATTAACTTACCATATGTTCCTCAGTGAGTATAGCCAGTACCAAACAATCCCAAATCAAATGAACCATCCTGCTGACCCACAGAATTGTGAACCAAGTAAGGTGGTCATTGTTTTTCATATTTTGGAGTGTTATGAGTAACAAAACTGATACACTTTTTACTACTATCATCTCAGAAGAAGTTTATGAATACTAGCAAGTTGTAATAGGTAAGCTCCTTGAGATATGACTAGAAAAGCAAATTTAGTATGTCTTTTGAATAATAGTGTATATTTAATAAATACACCTTTACAGTGAAAACGGGTTTCTCACTACACAAAATTTATTTGATTCTCTCAAATAAATTGTTTGATATTCCGTGCTTGTAATAAAAATATACCTGCTAAAAATACCTACACCTTTTTACATCCATATAATTCTGCCCAGTTAATACTACACATCACATCTGCCTTGAGATACCAAGAGAACAAAAAGAGGCTGGGTAATTGCACTGGGATTAAAGATTATGTTTTATCAATTGTAAAATTCATGTGGAAGCAAGGATTTGCTGAGCAGTAATCTAGAAAGTCAATGACTATTTCTAAGAACTTTCATATTTTCAGAGATAGTAAGATTTCTTTGGGATATAATCCGAAAATCCCTTTTGAAGTTTAGATTGAGGCATTATCTATGTTTTTTAAAGGATGATCAAATTAAATAAATCTCTAAAAGAAAAATTTAGATTCACTGTAACTCAAACATCTAGATTAGGTTACTGAGTCTTTTCAGAACCAGTTCAAAGATTAAAAATTACATGAAGGTGCTGAGATCATTCAATGTGGAAAAGTTAGTCTTTTTAATAAATGGAACTAGGACAAGTGGATATCACATGCAAAAGATAGAGTTTGTATCCCTTCATACCATACACAGAAAAGTTAATTCAAAATGGATTATATATCTAAATGTAATAGCTGTAACTATTAAATTCTTAGAAGAAAATATAGTAGTGAATCTTTGTGATCCTGGATTAGGCAAAATCTACTCAGCTATGAGATACCTCCAAAAGAGAGATAAGTTAGACTTCATCAAAAATTTTGTGCTTCAAAGGATACATCAAGAAAGTGAAAAAGGCAACCTACAAAATAGGGGAGAAATTGCAAACCGGGTATCTAATAAGGTTGTAGTATTCAGAATATATAAACAATTCTTACAACTCAACAACAAAAGAGCCTAATTGAAAATGGGCAAAGGATTGCAATAGACATTCCTCAAATTATGACACAAATGATCAGTAAGCACATGAAAAGATGCTCAACATCATTAGCCAGTCGGGAAATGCCCATCAAAACCACAATGAGATAATGCTTTATATTCACTGGGATGGTTATAATCAAAGAGACAGATAATGATGTATATTGGTAAGGATATGAAGAAATTGGAAATCCTTGTAAATTGCCACTAGAAATGTATAATGTCACAGTTGTTTTGAAGAACAATCTGACAGATTTCAACTGCTTAAACAAAGAGTGATTATATGACCCAGCAGTTCTACTCCTAGGTATATAACCAAGAGAAACAAAAACAAAAACATGTCCACATAAAAACTTTATTGGTATACCTGTTCAGAGCAGCATTATTAAAAATGACAAAGGTAGGGCCTCCCCTGGTGGCACAGAGCTTGAGCGCTGGGCTGCGAGCCTGCCCGCAGCCTCTGCAGACCAAAAAAAAAAAAAAAAAAAAAAAAGCCAAAGGTAGAAACAATCTACATGGCCATTAACTGATGAATGATTAAATAAAATGTCTCATATATTTAAATTAACTGGCATATATTTAAATCTACTGAATTTACTCTAAATGTGAATTGTATGCTTTAGAAATTATAATACTCCCCTCTATCTTAGCTGTGGAGGATACTTTTCAAGACTCCTAGTGGAATCCTGAAACTATGGATGCTAAAAAAATGCAATCATGTGTTTTCTTCTATATACATACCTATGATAAGGTCTAATTTCCATATAAGGCACAGTTAGGGATTTATAGTAATAAGTAATAAATATTGTCACAGTAGTCTGCAACAGAAGTTATGTGAGTGTGATCTCTCTCTCTCAAGTATCTTACTGTGTGTAATATTTTTGGACCCTGAATTAACCTAGGTAAGTGAAGCAGTAGAAAACAAAACCTCAGAAAAAGATATGTTAGATGATTTGCCTGACTTCATGTAGATAAATTACCTAAACCTTAAAATTCCTTACCAAATGAAAGTGGATTAGAAGGGTTTCAATATTTAAGACACATAGAAGGAATACATAATTTGGAGTCTATGTTTTTTTAGATAGCTAGATATTAAATTCAAATCTGTTAACTCAATACATACTTCCTGAATACTGAGAGAAGAAAGTATTTGGCAATTTTTCCTTGGTCAAAAAAATTGTTATGCTATTCTAAGTATGACTTATTAAATATTCAATATCTTAGTTGTTCAAGCTATTATTTAAGGGAAGCATCAAGATGAATTTTGCAGATTTAAAAAAATCAGATATATGTGAAAAATAGAGAATTTTTTGAAGTTCGTTTTTCTATGAACATATTCATGTGAAAAACACATGCTAATATTTCATCTTTGTATTTTCATTTAGATTGCCAAAGAAACAGGAAAGGTGTGATATTTTAATCATCTGTGTTGTTTTAATATTCTACTGACATATTTTTTTCTCCTTTAAGTTCTGCATGGAGTCGTTTCTCAAGCAGACGCTATGAGAACAAATGAGAGAAACTTTTATCTTGTTTTTCATAAGAAACTCATCAAATGAATTGATAAATACTTCATAAAAATAGTTTATGGGAAGGGGGTAGGGACTGAGGGCAGAAAATAGAAATCCAAATACTCGTTTTTAGAGTAAAATAAGGCTGATTTAAACATATGATCAGTTATCAGATTAGGTTGAAATTGTTTTTATGTAGTTAGATTAACTCCCAATTATGTTTGCTAATTTCCCCCCTCCTACATTGTAAACTTCTCAACTGGAAGTAAGAAATAACTAGTTTCTCATCCAAATTATCACCAAAATGACAGAGTACTTAATAATAGTAATAATGGCCACTTGAATCCTGAATTAGGTGAAACACTCTTATTCGGTCTTCAAAGCATTGCCAGTACAGGGACATATTATTTTTCACTACATATGATAAAATAGAGTCCCACACATACCCAATTAGTTGATAGATCTCTGATGCGAGAACTCACATCAGAGTAATCCACTGAGTCTCTTATTTAACAAGTATGTGGTAGGCCTAGGCTACTGACTGACCCATACAATGCTTGACTGATGTTTCCACGTTAATACTCTTTAGTTCACTCAGAACCCTGGAAAGAGTTGTATGAGCAGGTAAGTTTCCTGGGGGTAATTAAATGTCTCCAGTGATTCTAAACACATCTAGTCAGGTGTACTAGTGCCAGCTGACATCCTGTTCACAACCCTGGAGATTGCTTCATGAAAATAACTGAACATTTTCTTTACACTTCCATTCTCCTGGGTTCTGTTCCACCCATACCTCTGCCCTATGGCCAGTCTCATTTTTTGAAGAAAATTCCTTGCTCTTTAAAAATGAAAATCTATCTGTTCTACTAACTAACCCACAGAACTGAGAAAACCAAGTCCATTTTGCTTTATTCTTAAATTTTTATTGTCTATAGAGAAAGAACAAAAATTTTATATAATGTTTTAATTAAGATAGCATTGGCTTACAACCTGTATATGATTCAGAAATATTTTATATATACAGATATTTAATATATCTTTTTTATTGCTCAGAGATTTTTATTTTAATTTTTTTAAAGATTTATATAATTTATTTATGCATATAAGAACTAGGGTGCAGGCTAGAGATGTGGGGTGAAATACACTGCTGAGGTGAAATACACTGCTGAGGGGAGCAGCGGGTGAGTCAGGAGAGGTCTGCTGTGCCCTGTGTGTTAGCTCCCAGGCTGGGAATTGAACTTGTGCTGCAGTGACTGGTGATAGCTTCATAGTGCTGAGACTTTAACTCCTGTACCACCAGGGAAGCCCAATTTTTATTTTTAACATTTCCTTCCTGAACTATTTAATCCTAACTACAACCCATATTCTGAAATAAGAAATTTAATAAACTTGAAGGACAGATTTTCTCAGATAAGGAAAGACACCTTATATAAAAGTTTCTTTCTTTCTCTATAGATAATGGAAGAAACCACCCTGTAGGCCCCCACAGTCATTTACTGTGTGGTAATATGCCTTTGATCTCATGTGAGTCTATAGATTTCTCAGGTCCATTTAGAAAATGCATGATGAAACAATGCCACCAGTTCCCTTTTTAGAATGACTGATATATTTGGGATTTCTGGTTCTGAACCACTTTAAGAAAATAGCATTAGGCAAGTCTTAACCTTCTTCTTAAAATCTTTGAAGACTTGTCATCTGCAGGGCCCATCAGAAATCAATTGATAACTCAGATAGAGAAGCACAGCCCTGAACCTCATCAGTTCAGCAATGCATATCAGTGAAGTTTCTGGCAGCAAGTTGAGTCTGGACATGAAGGCAATGGGAAGAGAGTGCTAGAAACATTGTATGGGAGAGAAAAGAAAGACAATGGACCACAAACACAACATTCTAATTTTTGGAGAATAGTGGTATTTGGGCTGTTGCATTATCTGAGTTATCAAATCAAGACTTCTAAATAACAGACTATAATACAACAAAACAAATAAAAAATGGCTTCATTTGACTGGTAGTCAGTACTTGGACAAGTATATAATAAAATCAATGCAATAAGATACAATATATGTGAATCAGGAAGGAAATTAATTTAGGCCCAAATGTATTTGTTTCCTAAGCCTCCACAACAAAATAAAACAACTAGTTTCCTTAAGACAATAAATATATATTATCCCACACTTCTGGGAATGGAAGCACCAAATCAAGGTATTGATAGAGTTGGTTCCTTTTTGGTGATTCTGAGGAAGATCTCTTCCTAACTTCTAGTACTTTGCTATAGTCATCTATTGTATTGTTGCATAATAAATAACTCTAAAACTTTGTGTCTGAAAACAATAAACATTTATTATCCTTGTACTTCCTATGGAATCAAGAATTTGGCAGCAGATTAGCTGGATGGCTCTGCTTGAGTGTCTCTCCTGATGTTACAGCCCAGATATTGGCCCCGGGCTGCTGTCATCTGAAGACTTGGCTGGGATCGAGGAACTACTTCCAAGTTCATTGATGTGACTGTTGGCGGGATGCCTCAGTTCTTCATTGACTGTTGGATGGATACTTCAGTTTCTTATCTGTGGGCCTCTTGTCATAACATGAAAACTAGCTGCTCCTAGTGCAAATGTTGAAACAGAGAGAGAGAGAGAGAGAAAGAGAGAGAGAGAGAGAGAGAGAGAGAGAGAGAGAGAGAGAGAGAGAGAGAGAGAGGAGTGTGGGAGGGAAGAGGAGAGAGAAGAAAAGAGAAGAAAAAGAAGAGACAAAGAGAGAAAGAACAGGAGAGAGAGAGGACTAGGGGAGAGAAAGGGCACTGTGGTAGAATCCATAGTACTTTTCATGACCTAATTTCCCAAGTCAAATACTTCCCTTCTGCTTGCATACTCCATTTAACAGAGATGGTTACAAATTCCAGCTCATATTCAATGAAGTAGGATTAAGCTTATTAAAGAGTATCAGCAAATTTATGGATATATATTTTTTTAAGTCCACATAAAAACTTTTATCAAGGATCTCCCTGGTGGCTCAAAAGGTTAAGATGCAACCTATGAAGCAATCTGCAGCCACTGTAGCACGAGTTGGATCCCTGTCCAGGGAACTATCCGCATGGCACAGCAGCTCTTTCCTATCTCACCCGCTGCTCCCCTCAGCAGTGTATTTCAGTACACTGCCTGTTCTGTTCCCCACTCTGTCTCTGGTGAATATTCTCACTACCCCCCACACCTTTGGTCTGCACACCAGTTCTTGTATGCATAAATAAATCTTTTTAAAAAACTTTAATCAATTATAGAGTATCAAAAGATAAGCTAATTTCAATTATTTCAAAAAGTAGCATAGCAGCAAGTATTTTATTTTAATATATGAATGCAATTACCATTAAAAACAGATAAGACAGGAAAGGGAAGAAAATGAAGAGGTAGGAAATGGAGCAATAGAGTACTTTACATTATTTTTACTGCCCTTTCATATTTTTTCTATTGCAGCTTAAAAAATTAAAGGCACCAATTACAAGCAGCGAAATTGAAATGGTAATCAAAAACCTCCCCAAAAACAAAAGCCCAGGACCTGATGGATTTACAAATGAATTCTACCAAACGTTCAGAAACAAATTAGTTCCTATTCTTCACAAACTCTTCCAAATAATTGAGAAGGAAGGGATAATACCAAACACATTCTATGAAGCCAACATTACACTAATGCCAAAACCAAACAAAGACAACACACAAAAAAGAAAACTACAGGCCAATCTTGCTAATGAAAACTGATGCAAAAATCCACAATAAAATTTTAGCTATCAGAATCCAACAATGTATCCATAAGATAATTCACCATGACCAAGTAGGATTCATTCCAGGAACACAAGGATGGTTCAACATCCAAAAATCAATCAATGTTATCCAACACATCAACAAAAAGAAACATAAAAACCATATGATAATATCAATAGATGCCGAGAAAGCTTTCGACAAAGTGCAACACCCATTCATATAAAAGCCCTTGAAATTCTTGGGATACAAGGAACATACCTCAACATCATAAAGGCCATCTATGACAAGCCAACAGCCAGTATCATTCAAGTCCTAGCCAGAGCAATAAGACAAGAGAAAGACATCCAAGGAATCCAAATAGGAAAAGAAGAAGTCAAACTATCCCTATTTGCAGATGATATGATAATATACATAGAGAACCCCAAAAACTCCACAGAAAAACTAATTCAACTCATCAATCAGTTCAGTAAAGTGGCAGGATAGAGAGGGGGCAGAGCAACATGGCGGCGAGGAGACGCTGTGAGTAAGATCTCCCATTAAAAAAAGTTAATAGGGAGGAAAAGCGGCAGGTCCCAGTGAGAACTGGGACACGGAAGATAAACGGGTGACTCCAGCAAACTTCCCGAAGAAGAAAGTTGCCATAAAAGAGGACCAGAAGGGAGGAAAGTGAAGAACCCTGCTCCCCTCCCCCGCCCACAGAGTCGGCACTCTCCGACCAGCAGAGAGGAGGGGAAAAAAAAAAAAAAACAAACTAAAACCACCAACAAGAACAAACTACGCAGCAAGCGGGACTGTGAGTGGAAAGGAACTGTTGCAGCCACCACACCCCGTGAACGGGAGCTGTGGGGAATCCTGCAGGATTCGCCTGGGAGGTGAGCTCCAGGCGCCATTAAAGAGAGCCCTCCCCCAGGAGGAGACCAGCACCAGCACACAGCCCTGGGCCACCCGGTAAGCTTGCGGAAAAGCTGTGCGCGCTGGAAAAGAAGACGCGGATCGGGATCGGGATTGCGCGGGAAAAGCGGTGCGCTGGAAAAGCAGACGCGGATAGGGATCGGGATTGCGCGGAAAAGCGGTGCCCTGGAAAAGCAATTGCGGATTGGAATCAGGATCGCGTGGAAAAGCAATGCGGTTGAAAAGCAAACGCGGATCCGGATCGCAGCTGCCCAGGTACCGCGCCTGCGACCTAGGCTTGCGGGAAGACGCGCGGAGGCCCTCACTGAGTGAGCAGGAACCAGGCTCCCAGGCACGGGAGCGGGATTCAAAAGGCGCCATTCCCGAGCCACTGAACTGGGCTACAGCCCGCGTCCTGGAACTGAGGGCTTTGGAACTGAGACCCAGGGCACGAAATTAGGGGCGTGGGTTCCCCACGACAGTGGGGCACAAGGCAGACACAGCACCCCAAAGCCATTGAGGTTTACCCTACCATTCCCGCTCTGGTCCCTGTCCCACGGGGTGGAAAATCAGCTCCCCAAGGGCTCTAGGAGAGATCTCTGGCGCCACCTAGAGACTTGAAACCAGCAGAGGCTCCTGGAGGAGCCAGTGGCCAGCTGGGGAGTTAGCCCACGCCGGGCCCCTTCCGACCAGTAGTCTGAGCCCACAGGGGGAGCGAGCACCCACAGCAGGGGCAGACCAGGCGCGCAGAAGAGTGTGCCTGAGACCGGACGCTCAGGAAGTGTGTCCCACATCACCATTTTAGAACAGGGACATTACTTCAGTAAAGACTACCTGCAGAAGGCTTCCTCAGGAGCCAGATGTGAGCGGGGGAAGTTCGCCCATGCCAGACCCCCTCTGGCCTGCAGTCCAAGCCCAGAGGGGGAGCAGGAACCCACCGCCGGGGCAGACCAGGCGCACAGGGGAGTGTGTCCCCACATCGGCATTTTAGAACAGGGACCTTTCTCCAGTAAAGACTGCTTGAAACTGACATATGGCTCCTGGGGGAACCAGAGGGGAGCAGAGAAGCTCACCCAAGATGCCGGCCAGTCCCAACAACACAGTGTCCCAACGCATACGGCAAATTAGAAAACAGACAGTAGGGAGTGGAAGAACCACACGCAACCTAGCAACTCCCCAGGGAAAAAGCACACCACAAAAAGAAAACCAGCCCCCAGATTGCAACAACAGTAACTTGGAAGAACTTCTGAGCCTTCCAGAAAGAGAATTTAAAATTGCGGTGATTAAAAAACTGACAGAAGTCATAAAGGAAAACAATGATAAGGGAAAAATAATCAACGATCAGAAGAATGAAATTGAGTCCCTAAAGAGGGAAAACAATGGTCAGAAGAATGAAATTGAGTCCCTAAGGAGAGAAGTAAAAGAAATGCAGGAGATCAGAGAATTAATGGAAGAACTTAAGAATTCTGGGAAAAGCAATGAAAGCAGAATAGATGAAATGGAAGAACGAATAAGTACTCTTGAAGAAACAGAAATAAAAAGAACCAAAACAGAAAAGGAAAGAGAAGTACGAAGGAAAAAGAATGAAGAAAGACTTCGGGAACTATCTGACTCCATGAGGAAAGGAAATATAAGAGTTATAGGAATACCAGAAGGAGAGGAGAGAGATGTAGGAACAGAGAAAATATTCAAAGAGATAATTGAAGAGAACTTCCCAAATGTGAAGAAGGAGCTGAAAATTGATATACAAGAAGCAAGAAGAACACCAAACTTCCATGACGAAAGGAAAAATACAGCAAGAGACATAATAGTAAAGCTCCCAAGAATCCAGGACAAGAAAAAAATAATGAAGCTGGCAAGAGGGAAGAAACAGATAACATTCAAAGGAAAGCCAATCAGGCTGACATCAGACTTCTCTGAAGAAACACTACGGGCAAGGAGAGAGTGGAGGGACATAGTCAACAGACTCCAAGAAAACAGATGCCAACCAAGAATACTCTATCCCGCAAAGCTCTCCTTCCTCTTTGAAGAAAGAATATGGACCTTCCCAGACAAACAGAAACTCCAGAATTTCATTACAACTAAACCCCCACTCCAAAAAATACTACAAGGAGTCCTAAAGCCAGAACCTCAGAGGGACAAATAACAACGAAAGAAGACCAAAAACAAAAAAGTTATTAAAAGAATAAATAAATAAAATCAAAGGAAAGACAAACACAATGGCAAATACAGATGCTAACATATCAATATTAACTCTAAATGTAAATGGACTAAACTCTTCAATAAAAAGACACAGAGTTGCAGCCTGGATTAAGAAACAAAACCCAACCTTTTGCTGTCTCCAGGAAACACATTTAGCTACAAAAGATAAAAATAGGCTTAAAGTTAAAGGATGGAAAACAATCCTACAAGCAAATGGACCAAAAAAGAAAGCAGGAACAGCTATACTTATATCAGATAAAACAGACTTCAAACTCAAAAAAATAAAAAGAGACCCCAGTGGTCACTACATTATGATCAAGGGGACAATACTTCAAGAAGAAATAACACTCATTAACATATACTTACCAAACGAAGGAGCACCAAAATATATCAGACAACTGTTGTCCTCTCTGAAAACAGACATCAGAGAAAACACATATGTAGTGGGAGACTTCAACACACCATTATCAACAATGGATAGATCAACAAAACACAAAATAAGTAAAGAAACTAAAGCTCTAAATAAGGACCTAGAGCATTTGGGCTTAACAGACATCTATAGAACACTAAACCCCCAAAAAACGGAGTACACATTTTTCTCAAGCGCACATGGATCATTCTCCAGGATCGATCACATACTGGGGCACAAGACAAACATCAACAAAGTGCAACACCCATTCATGATATAAGCCCTTGAAATTCTTGGGATACAAGGAACATACCTCAACATCATAAAGGCCATCTATGACAAGCCAACAGCCAGTATCATCCTCAATGGTGAAAAGCTGAAAGCAATTCCATTAAGATCCGGAACAAGACAAGGATGTCCACTCTCACCACTGCTTTTCAATATAATACTGGAAGTCCTAGCCAGAGCAATAAGACAAGAGAAAGACATCCAAGGAATCCAAATAGGAAAAGAAGAAGTCAAACTATCACTATTTGCAGATGATATGATAATATAGAGAACCCCAAAAACTCCACAGAAAAACTAATTCAACTCATCAATCAGTTCAGTAAAGTGGCAGGATACAAAATCAACACGCAAATGTCAGTAGCCTTCCTATACACAAACAATAAATCTGAAGAAGAAGAAATCAAAAAAACCATCCCTTTTTTTATTGAAACAAAAAAATCAAATATTTGGGAATAAATCTAACAAAAGAGGTAATAATCATCAAAACTGCATGGTATTGGAACAAGAACAGACATACAGACCAATGGAATCAAATAGAAAATCCAGAAATAAACCCACAGATTTATGGTCAACTAATCTTTGACAAAGGAGCAAAGACTATGCATTGGAGCAAAGAAAGTTTGTTCAATAAATGGTGCTAGGAAAACTGGGTCGCTACATGCAAAAGAATGAAGCTTGACCACTACCTCACACCATACACAAAAATCAACTCAAAATGGATTAAAGAACTAGGCATAATACCTGAAACCACAAAATATATAGAAGGAAACATAGGCGAAACACTACGTGATTTGCACATCAAAGACATCTTACAGACACATCACCCAAAGCAGTGATAGTGAAGGCAAAGATAAACAGCTGGGACTACATCAAATTAAAGAGCTTCTGCACAGCAAAAGAGACAATATCAAAAACAAAGAGAAACCCCACCAACTGGGAGAACATTTTTGCACCCAACACTAATGATAAATGACTGATCACAAAAATCTGCAAAGAGCTGATGAGACTCAACAACAACAAAGAAAATAACCCAGTCAAAAAATGGGCAGAAGAGCTAAAAAGAAACTTCTCTGAAGAGGAAATGCAAATGGCCAACAGGCATATGAAAAAATGGTCAACATCACTTGTCATCAGGGAAATGCAAATCAAAACTACCATGAGATACCATCTCACACCAGTGAGAATGGCACATATTAAAAAAACTAGCAACAACAAATGTTGGCGAGGGTGTGGAGAAAAAGGAACTCTTCTGCACTGTTGGTGGGAGTGCAAAGTGGTCCAACCACTGTGGAGAGCTGTGTGGAGATTTCTGGACCTACTAAACATAGAGCTTCCATATGATCCAGCAATTCCACTCCTAGGTATTTACCCAAAGGACACAGAAACATCAATTCCAAAGAGCACCTGCACCCCTATGTTTATAGCAGCACTGTATACAATAGCTAAGCTTTGGAAACAACCCAAATGCCCAAAAATAGATGACTGGATGAAGAAGATGTGGTCCATATATACCATGGAATATTACTCAGCATTCAAAAAAGATAAACACATGCAATTTGCAGCAACATGGATGGCGCTGGAAGGGATCATGCTCAGCGAAATAAGCCAAAAAGAAAAAGAAAAATACCGGATGGTCTCACTCATAGCAGGAATCTAGAAAACTTAAATAAAGGACCAGGAAAATGAATAACTATAAGAAAGTGAAAATCAAAATCAACAAAAAACTATGAACCAGAGACACTTTTAGGGGGGCGGGGGCGGGAGGGGAGGGATTGGGCCCAGAATGGGGGGGCTGCAATTGTATGGGAATATAAAAATAAAATTTATTATTTAAAAAAAAAAGTGGCAGGATACAAAATCAACACGCAAATGTCAGTAGCCTTCCTATACACAAACAATAAATCTGAAGAAGAAGAAATCAATAAAACCACCCATTTTATTATCAAAACAGAAAAATCAAACACTTGGGAATAAATCTAACAAAAGAGGTAAAGGACCTATACAAAGAAACTATAAAACACTGTTAAAAGAAATAGAAGAAGACACAAAGAAATGGAAAGACATCCCCTGCTCATGGATTAGAAGAATAAACATCATCAAAATGGCCATCCTACCAAAAGCAATATACAAATTCAATGCTATTTCAATCAAAATTTCAATGTCATTCTTCAAAGAAATAGAACAATTATTGATGAAATTCATATGGAATCACCAAAAACCCTGAATAGCCAAAGCTCTCCTGAAAAAACAAAGAAGGCAATGGAGGCATCACACTCCCAGACTTCAAATTATACTACAAAGCCATAATAATCAAAACTGCATGGTGTTGGAACCAGAACAGACACATGGAGCAATGGAACCAAATAGAAAACCCAGAAATAAACCCACAGATCTATGGTCAACTAGTCTTTGACAAAGGAGCAAAGAAATGCACTGGAGTAAAGAAAGTTTGTTCAATAAATGGTGCTGGGAAAACTGGGTCGCTACATGCAAAAGAATGAAGCTTGACTACTACCTCACACCTTGCACAAAAACCAACTCAAAATGGATTAAAGAACTAGACATAAGACCTGAAACCATAAAATACATAGAAGGAAATATAGGCGAAACACTGTGATATCCACATCAAAGACATCTTTACAGACACATCACCCAAAGCAGTGATAGTGAAGGCAAAGATCAACAGCTGGGACTACATCAAATTAAAGAGCTTCTGCACTGCAAAAGAGACAATAACAAAAACAAAGAGAAACCCCACCAACTGGGAGAACATTTTTGCACACAACACTAATGATAAAGGACTTAGCACAAAAATCTAGAAAGAGCTGATGCGACTCAACAAAAACAAAGAAAATAATCCAGTCAAAAAATGGGCAGAAGAACTAAAAAGAAACTTCTCTGAAGAGGAAATGCAAATGGCCAACAGGCATATGAAAAAATGTTCAACATCACTTGTAATCAGGGAAATGCAAATCAAAACTACAATGAGATACCATCTCACACCAGTGAGAATGGCACATATTAAAAAAACTAGCAATAATAAATGTTGGCGAGGTTTTGGAGTAAAAGGAACTCTCCTACACTGTTGGTGGGAGTACAAACTGGCCCAACCACTATGGAGAGCTGTGTGGAGATTTCTGGACCTACTAAAGATAGAGCTCCCATATGATCCAGCAATTCCACTCCTAGGTATTTACCCAAAGGACACAGAAACATCAATTCCAAAGAGCACCTGCACCCCTATGTTTATAGCAGCACTGTTTACAATAGCTGAGCTTTGGAAACAACCCAAATGCCCAAAAGTAGATGACTGGATCAAGAAGATGTGGTCCATATACACCATGGAATATTACTCAGCATTCAAAAAAGATAAACACATGCAATTTGCAGCAACATGGATGGAGTTGGAAGGGAGCATGCTTAATGAAATTAAGACAGAAAGAAAAAGAAAAATACCAGATGGTCGCACTCATAGCAGGAATCTAGAAAACTTAAAAAAGGGACCAGGAAAAAGAATAACTATAAGAAAAAAATATCAAAATCAACAAACGTCTATGAACCAGAGACACTCTATGGGGGGTGTGGGGCCGGGAAAGGAGGGCTTGGGGTCAAAATAAGGGGGTTGTAATTGTATGGGGAATATAAAAATAAAAGTTAAATAAAAATAAAAAAAGAAGAGAAAAGCTTAATTTTAATGGGATATCAAATCTTATCTTTTTATAGCTTCATGTGATACCTGACAATTAAAAACTGATACAATCTCAAAAAAAATATTAAAGGCAAATAAATAAAGAGAAAATGGAAAACGGAAAATTCCTCATGGTGTATTTCAGCATTAATGTATTATCTATTTTCCATCAAAAACTTCCTCCTACAATGCCATTGCTACTTGTTCCACACTTTGAGTATCACAAACCTAAAGAAAAATGTCAATAATATTCTTAACTCCTAATTATTTTCCTGAAAGGAAAGAAAAAGTAATAGAAGAATAAGAAAGTCATAGAAGATGAGGAGAAGAGAAAAAGAGGGGGAGGAGAGGGTTGGAAAGTAGATAGTTAGCTTCTCCTTCAAATTCACCATATCTGATAGTTCTCTTAGTTTCTAGTGAAATTAGGAATCATTAATTAAATTTAAAAAGAGTTATAAACCAATTATTCAGGAGTTTGATTAATATTTGTTGAATGAATTAATGAATTTCCAAAAATACATGTAAAAACTGTCAGTTTTCCAATATTATTGATTTTCCACAAGGGTAGTAGGTGAAAGCATTCTCAAATTCCTAGGCAATATCTTCCACCCTTCTTATTTTTATTTCTATTGTGTGTAGATTTTTATCTTTATCTCCATGGCATTAAATATTGTTTCCGATATATAATTTTTGAGACGGTAGCTGCGCTCTGGAACAGGCAACTATTATTCTTGCTCCAGGATGGATCCAGGAGTGTATGGCTTGCCCACCTTGTGTCCTTGTTCCATTTAATGCTGTCTCTTCTCTCAGACACCTATCGTAATCTAACTGACCTATGGTAAAAACCTGGAAATGTGGGGTTTGGGATTTCTTTTTTTGTTATCTCCTGTTTGGTTGTACTATTTAAAATATGTTAATTGTGCTTCCCAGACCCCACTACAATACACCGTACTTTTTTTGTTGTTTGGTTTTTAATCAGTGAGGATGTACATTTAGCCCTGAGTGGCAGAAACAAACATGAGTGTGCTAAGCTGTAAGGTATTTTATTTTTCTCATGTAAAACATGGTCAATAAGTAAGTTTTATCCCTCTCCTCTTTTCTCTCCATTTAGTCATCTTAGGAATTGACTTCCAAGCTCCTCACAGTTACCTTAGAGCTTCAAGATGGCTGCTCCATTTCTGGCCTTGTTTTCACAGAATGACAGAAATAGAAGATTTGAGGTCAGTTGTGAAAGTCATCCAAGTCTTTCCACCATTAAGTAGCTTTCTCAGAAGACCCACCCTGTGACTTTTAATTAGCTCTGTTATCCAAATCTTTGTTATCTGACCACTCCTCAGTGTATGGAAGACTGGAAATTTTTTTTTTTTTTGATTATTTGTTTGTTTTTAATGTGGACACATTGTTGCCATGGCAAGTGTTTGCAAAAATGACAGCAATTAGCTCCCTTCTTTTCCCCATCTTCTTTACAATATGTCTTTGAAGTGGAGTCTATTTTCCTACTCCTTAAGTCTGGGCTTGCCTTATTACTTGTTTTGGCCAGTAGAATAAAAGTGAAAGGGATATTGTGCCAGTTCTTAATCTACGTCTCAAAGAGACACACATGCTTTGTCTTGCTCTCTCTGAACTTTACTGATCCTCTGTGTGAACAAGCCTGGCTACTCTGATGGAAAGTCAGAGACACATGATTCATCACGCCTGTCACCCAGTCAGTAGGTAGCCAACCCCCAGACACAGAGTACCTAAGGACTGCACATGACCTCACACATATATGAGAGAATAGTCCAGGCCAAAAGAACCAACAGCTGAACCAAGTCCACATTTCTGACTTAGAGAACCATGAGTGGTGATTGTTTTAAGACATTGAGATGGAGTAAAATGCATCAAAAACTACCTGATCCAGTTGCCCTAAATAAAATTAGAGTTCTATCAGTAAGAGAAAAGGTCAAAAAGAACATAATTAAGAATATAGCTGTGTCTGTTGCTGGGTGGGCTAATATTTCACCACTCTATTGTATTCTGGGGATTCAAAGAAACTGATATTTTTCAATGGATTTTTTGTATGGTGATTTGGGCCATCATCAATTTGGGTTTTCATCTTGAGATATATGTTGTTTTATTCATGCCCAGGTGGGACTGATGGCTTAGATGGGAAGGTAAAGAAATGTTCATTCTGAAGGCATGTTAAGAGCATAAAAATCCCATTAAGACCATCTTTGCTAGATCTGTGGGCTATCATCATATTATCTATTTTTCAGATAGCATGGAAACTTTCCATGGCATTTCTGCAGTCAACGCTGAAAAGCAAGGATGTAGTAATGATTATTATATCCAATTTGGCATATTATTAATTGAAATAAGGATTAACAATACTTAGTGTAGTTTGGAAAGAAATATTTCTACATATGAGTCAGTAACCTTCTCTCATGTCTAATAATTTGAAACACAACAGGAACATGGTAAAAATAAACCACTTTTTATGCAAAATAAGAAAATCCTAAATATCAGGTTAAAAAATTAAATTAGTATTTTGTTGTGCCTACACTGAATGATGTGATATGAAATTATATTTCAAGCTATAGTTTTATATAACATCATTGCCAAAACCAATTCTATTTAATTGATAATTAAAGTAAGTCAATATGTCTCTTAATATATGAAGACATTTCAAAATGTAACTCAATATATCATGACCTATAATCACTGAATACTTTAAATGAAATATATATGTATATGCATATGCATGTAGTCCTTATATTCTCATTAGTATTAATTATTTTATTTACATTTTACCTAATATTGCTTTATTAACACAAATTCTGACAGTAAATAGTGTCCCCATGGATAAAGCAGGTATTACAAATAGGACAGCAGAAATGTAACTAATGACAGGAATTCTGCCCTGGCGATGTGTTTCTTCAGGGGTGTGGATGCGTTCTCAGACTTTCATTAATTATCTCATTCATAAGTTTGATTCATGCCCTTTGCTATTGACAGAGGATGAGGCATTTGTCAACTTAGCCGCAGTGACAAAATCCATACTGGCTGTCAGGCCACAGGTCACAATTTCCTCAGTCTTGGAATCTCTTTCCTCCCCATTTTTCATAACTATGTGTTACTTCTTTGTTTCCAAAGTCACCTTTCCTTAGACAATCATTTTCTTACTCTGAACTCTTTGGGCGTTTAGCAGGCATGATTCTTATTAGAATTTATTTCCAATAAGTCAGCATCTGATATGGAGGGGCCAATCCAATGAAGAAGTGCTGAAATTTTCAGAGGTTACAAACAGAACAAAAGTAATGAAGGCTTCTTCTTGGATTTTGCCAGAAGAGTTACAGAGTCTGGAGTGTCAGTCTGTCTTGATGTTCTCAGCCAAAGGACCATTAACTAACGTGAACCAATGATGATGCTTTGACAGATGGAGCAGAACCTTCAAATATGGAACTCCACATGCTTAATAACTAAGTGCTATCCTACTTCATGTCTCTGTTTTGTGAATTTCCCAATCCGTAGCCGACCTAGTACTAGATTGGAGAGAACTCATCTGAGTTCTTACTTCCCACAAAATTGTAAAGAATAATTAATGAAGGGCTAATATTGCAACCTATTTTCAACTCACTTTACATAACTGTGTATGCTGGATGCACAGCCTAGATTTAACAATAAATCTACAACCTTCAGGCTCTTACTTTGACTCACTGAACTACCAGGAGTGAGTCCAGGTAAGATTCCTTTTAGAGAGGTCACACTTGAACATATAAGAACATCAAAAAGTTCTCGGGAACTATCTGACTCCATGAGGAAAGGAAATATAAGAGTTATAGGAATTCCAGAAGGAGAGGAGAGAGATGTAGGAACAGAGAAAATATTCCAGGAGATAATTGAAGAGAACTTCCCAAATGCAAAGAAGGAGCTGAAAATTGATATACAAGAAGCAAGAAGAACACCAAACTTCCACGACGAAAGGAAAAACACAGCAAGACACATAATAGTAAAGCTCCCAAGAATCCAGGACAAGGAAAAAATAATGAAGCTGACAAGAGGGAAGAAACAGATAACATTCAAAGGAAAACCAATCAGGCTGACATCAGACTTCTCTGAAGAAACACTACGGGCAAGGAGAGAGTGGAGGGACATAGTCAACAGACTCTAAGAAAACAGATGCCAACCAAGAATACTCTATCCCGCAAAGCTCTCCTTCCTCTTTGAAGAAAGAATATGGACCTTCCCAGACAAAGAGAAACTCCGGAATTTCATTACGACTAAACCCCCACTCCAAAAAATACTACAAGGAATCCTAAAGCCAGAACCTCAGAGGGACAAATAACAACGAAAGAAGACCAAAAAAAAAAAAAAAACCAAAAAAGTTATTAAAAGAATAAATAAATAAAATCAAAGGAAAGACAAACACAATGGCAAATACAGATGCTAACATATCAATATTAACTTTAAATGTAAATGGACTAAACTCTTCAATAAAAAGACACAGAGTTGCAGCCTGGATTAAGAAACAAAACCCAACCTTTTGCTGTCTCCAGGAAACACATTTAGCTACAAAAGATAAAAATAGGCTTAAAGTTAAAGGATGGAAAACAATCCTACAAGCAAATGGACCAAAAAAGAAAGCAGGAACAGCTATACTTATATCAGATAAAACAGACTTCAAACTCAAAAAAATAAAAAGAGACCCCAGTGGTCACTACATTATGATCAAGGGGACAATACTTCAAGAAGAAATAACACTCATTAACATATACTCACCAAACGAAGGAGCACCAAAATATATCAGACAACTGTTGTCCTCTCTGAAAACAGACATCTGAGAAAACACATACGTAGCGGGAGACTTCAACACACCATTATCAACAATGGATAGATCAACAAAACACAAAATAAGTAAAGAAACTAAAGCTCTAAATAAGGACCTAGAGCATTTGGGCTTAACAGACATCTATAGAACACTAAACCCCAAAAAAACGGAGTACACATTTTTCTCAAGCGCACATGGATCATTCTCCAGGATCGATCACATACTGGGGCACAAGACAAACATCAACATATACACCAAGATTGAAATAATACCAACCATTTTTTCTGACCATGAAGGCATCAAACTAGAAATAAACCATAAAAAGAAGGCAAGGAACTATTGTGCCTCATGGAGATTAAAAACCAAACTACTGGAAGACCACTGGACTAATGAGGATATCAAAGAAGAAATTAAAAAATTCTTTGAATTGAATGACAAGGAGGACACTAAAATCCTAAATGTATGGGATGCAGCAAAAGCAGTAATAAGAGGAAAATATATAGCAATAGAAGCTCACATCAAAAAACAAGAAAGAACTCAAAGAAACAACCTAATCTCGAAGCGCAGAGATCTAGAAAAAGAACAACAAAAAAACCCAAAACCAGTAGAAGAAAAGAAATAATAAAAACCAAAGCAGAAATAAATGAAATTGAAACTAAAAAAACAATCCAAAAGATCAATGAAACCAAGAGCTGGTTCTTTGAAAAAATCAATAAAATAGACAAACCCCTAACCAGGCTCACAAAGGAAAAAAGGGAGAAAGCACGAATAAACAGGATCATAAATGAAAGAGGAGAAATCGCAATGGACACAGCAGAAATCAAAAGAATAATCAGTAACTACTATGAACAGTTATATGGAAACAAGTTCAACAATCTAGAGGAGATGGACAAATTCCTACCACTCTACAATCACCCAAAGCTAGATAAAGAAGAAATAGAACACCTAAACAGACCAATTACAAGCAGCGAAATTGAAATGGTAATCAAAAACCTTCCCAAAAACAAAAGCCCAGGAACTGATGGATTTACAAATGAATTCTACCAAATATTCAGAGATGAATTAGTGCCTATCCTTCACAAACTCTTCCAAAAAATTGAGAAGGAAGGGACAATACCAAACACGTTCTATGAAGCCAACATTACACTAATACCAAAACCGAATAAGGACAACACAAAAAGGAAAACTACAGGCCAATCTCCCTAATGAACACTGATGCAAAAATCCTCAATAAAATTTTAGCTATCAGAATCCAACAATGTATCCATAAGATAATTCACCACGACCAAGTAGGATTCATTCCAGGGACACAAGGATGGTTTAACATCCGAAAATCAATCAACGTTATCCAACACATCAACAAAAAGAAATATAAAAACCATATGATAATATCAATAGATGCTGAGAAAGCTTTCGACAAAGTGCAACACCCATTCATGATATAAGCCCTTGAAATTCTTGGGATACAAGGAACATACCTCAACATCATAAAGGCCATCTATGACAAGCCAACAGCCAGTATCATCCTCAATGGTGAAAAGCTGAAAGCAATTCCATTAAGATCCGGAACAAGACAAGGATGTCCACTCTCACCACTGCTTTTCAATATAATACTGGAAGTCCTAGCCAGAGCAATAAGACAAGAGAAAGACATCCAAGGAATCCAAATAGGAAAAGAAGAAGTCAAACTATCACTATTTGCAGATGATATGATAATATAGAGAACCCCAAAAACTCCACAGAAAAACTAATTCAACTTATCAATCAATTCAGTAAAGTGGCAGGATACAAAATCAACACGCAAAAGTCAGTAGCCTTCCTATACACAAACAATAAATCTGAAGAAGAAGAAATCAAAAAAACCATCCCTTTTTTATTGAAACAAAAAAAATCAAATATTTGGGAATAAATCTAACAAAAGAGGTAAAGGACCTATACAAAGAAAACTATAAAACACTGTTAAAAGAAATAGAAGAAGACACAAAGAAATGGAAAGACATCCCCTGCTCATGGATTGGAAGAATAAACATTATTAAAATGGCCATCCTACCAAAAGCAATATACCGATTCAATGCTATTCCAATCAAAATTTCAATGTCATTCTTCAAAGAAATAGAACAATTATTGATGAAATTCATATGGAATCACCAAAAACCCCGAATAGCCAAAGCTCTACTGAAAAAAAAGAAGGAAATGGAGGCATCACACTCCCAGACTTCAAACTATACTACAAAGCCATAATCATCAAAACTGCATGGTATTGGAACAAGAACAGACATACAGACCAATGAAATCAAATAGAAAATCCAGAAATAAACCCACAGATTTATGGTCAACTAATCTTTGACAAAGGAGCAAAGACCATGCATTGGAGCAAAGAAAGTTTGTTCAATAAATGGTGCTGGGAAAACTGGGTTGCTACATGCAAAAGAATGAAGCTTGATCACTACCTCACACCGTACACAAAAATCAACTCAAAATGGATTAAGGAACTAGACATAAGACCTGAAACCATAAAATACATAGAAGGAAATATAGGTGAAACACTATGTGATTTGCATATCAAAGACATCTTTACAGACACATCACCCAAAGCAGTGATAGTGAAGGCAAAGATAAACAGCTGGGACTACATCAAATTAAAGAGCTTCTGCACTGCAAAAGAGATAATAACAAAAACAAAGAGAAACCCCACCAACTGGGAGAACATTTTTGCACACAACAATAATGATAAAGGACTGATCACAAAAATCTGCAAAGAGCTGATGAGACTCAACAACAACAAAGAAAATAACCCAGTCAAAAAATGGGCGGAAGAGCTAAAAAGAAACTTCTCTGAAGAGGAAATGCAAATGGCCAACAGACATATGAAAAAATGTTCAACATCACTTGTCATCAGGGAAATGCAAATCAAAACTACCATGAGATACCATCTCACACCAGTGAGAATGGCACATATTAAAAAAACTAGCAACTACAACTGTTGGCGAGGGTGTGGAGAAAAAGGAACTCTCCTGCACTGTTGGTGGGAATGCAAACTGGTCCAACCACTATGGAGAGCTGTGTGGAGATTTCTGGACCTACTAAACATAGAGCTTCCATATGATCCAGCAATTCCACTCCTAGGTATTTACCCAAAGGACACAGAAACATCAATTCTAAAGAACACCTGCACCCCTATGTTTATAGCAGCACTATTTACAATAGCTAAGCTTTGGAAACAGCCCAAATGCCCAAAAATAGATGACTGGATCAAGAAGATGTGGTCCATATATACCATGGAATATTACTCAGCATTCAAAAAAGATAAACACATGCAATTTGCAGCAACATGGATGACGCTGGAAGGGATCATGCTCAGCGAAATAAGCCAAAAAGAAAAAGAAAAATACCGGATGGTCTCACTCATAGCATGAATCTAGAAAACTTAAATAAGGGATCAGGAAAATGAATAACTATAAGAAAGTGAAAATCAAAATCAACATAAACTATGAACCAGAGACACTTTTTGGGGGGTGTGGGCCGGGAGGGGAGGGATTGGGGTCAGAATGGGGCATGTGCAGTTGTATGGGGGAATATAAAAATAAAATTTATTATTTAATAAAAAAAAATCAAAAAAATTATTTAATAAAATTTTCATGAAATAAAAAAAAAAGAACATCATAAAGTTCTTAATGAGTGATACATCTGTAAGAGGACATAGATTACATTTTTTTTAAAATGACTTATTTATTTATGCATACAAGAACTGGGGTATAGGCCAGAGGTGTGGGAGTGAGAGGATTCACCAGAGACAGAGAGGGGAACAGAACAGGCAGATTGACTGAAATACACTGCTGAGGGGCACAGCGGGCGAGTCAGGAGAGGTCTGCTGCACCGTGTGGGTAGCTCCCTGGCTGGGGATCGAACTCTGTGGATGGCTTCATAGGATGTCTTCATAGGATGGCTTCATAGGTTGCATCTTAACCCCTTGCGCCACCAGGGAGGCCCCATATACTGCATTTTATTTTTCATTCTGAACCTTGATCTTAAATCTATATTGGGAGTATATATATTTACAAAAATTATTGATAGAAATAAGTTGACATGTTAGCAATTAGAGGAAATCTCTTCCAATACTTGTACATTGGAGGCATCTGGTAAGTTCCAGCAGAATTCAGGGTATTGGTACAAGGGTATAAATAGGTGTGTAGCTAAGAGCAGTTTAGTTAAAGTCACAATAGAAGCAGGCATTTGGGGGGTGGGTCAAGATTAGAATGTGAGAAAAGGTGGGGGTGATGAGGAGCAGGAGGTAGGATGGGAATATTTCTTAGCACAAGTTCTAGGTGAGGTCAGACACCTCCCTTGCGATGGCACTATTTGGGACCTTGCATGATATCATTTGTGTCTAATGCACAGAAACTTCCTGGGGAAATATTTGTTGAGTGTCTCCTATGGGGCAGGCACTCTACTCCATGCTTTTAATGGAACATTTAATTTTCAGAACAACTCTCAAGAGAGATGCTGTTATTACCATCATCATATTACAGATGCAGCAACTAAAACCTGAGAGGGTAAGTTACTTGCCCAAGGTCACAGAACCACTAGTCAAAGTCTCTTGTATAAATGCCTCTTTGTTAACTGTCATCATAGGTTAATGCTAATTGGCTGTGATTATTAGCTATTATTATTTGTTACTAATACTTTATACTAATGATGCTCCGCATTATTATACGGTACCACCTCCAAATGCTCACTGTTTTTATTATTAGTGGAGTATTAGTATCATTGAAGTTTTTAAGGGTTCAGGACCTAGAATTCAAGCTGCCAGAGTTCAGATTTTTTTTTCCCTCTTCTATTTCCTAGCTGTGAATATAAGCCAGTTATTAAACCATTCCCAACTGGTAATCACATCTGAAAGATGGGTATTACATATTTATTGTGATCATTAGGGCATATTTTAAACATTTATCTTGTCCTTTCATACATGTGAGAGCATTGCATATCATGCATGAGAAGTATATATGTATAATGGAGTTTCGTGAATTGGAGTTAACAAGGGGGACAGAATTCCATTCTTTCTGAAGGTAAAGTTGGCCATGCGACTCACATTTAACCAGTGAAATGTGAGTGGAAGTGATTAGTGTAACTTCCAGGCAGACATTTTAAGAGCCGGTCAACAATTCTCCATACCCGAACCCTGCACTGACACTGGCTGTTTGTCATCTGAATGCCTGAGTGTCTATGTTGTGCAGACTCCTCAGACAATCATGATGAGCATGTAGCATGAGTGACATGTGGTTCTTAGTTGGTTTAAGTGCTTGATTTAATTTTGAATTCTTGCAGCATAATTTAGCCTCGCCTGATCTAGCTACAGAAGGACTCAGTCAGGATTGGTTAAATAACACTGCAGTAATGGTTAAGTAACTCTGCACAATTCAATAATGACATTATGTAGCTTATGCTACATGGGCATCTTGTGTTGACTGGGTGCTCTTCTCCATGTCATCCTTTTTCAGAGACCCAAACTGACTGTAGCCATCTTGAAATTTCCTAGTTGCCAAGGCAAAAGGAAAAGTGACAAGCCATGCATTGAATCATAAAGCTTCTGCCTACATATAATGCACATCATTTTTACTCACATCTTAAAGTCCACCTAAATACAAGAGTGCAGGGGACAGTAATCCTACCTGTAGCTTAGAGAACTATAAATACTTGGTAAATAGCACTATTGTACTATTTACAAATTATAAATCTTTTCTCTATATCTACAATAGTAACATGAAAATTAGTTATTTAAAATTTTGTGTTCATATGTAAATATCTTCAGTATAGAAAGTGAGTTGTCAGCAATTGACATATTTGTTACAGAATTTAAAAAGCATATTTCATCAAATCTCTCCAGATTGAATTTTCTTTGAGATCTGAACAACCACTCAACTTGTATAGAAAGTGCTCCTTTGCAAAGAAGAGGGTTGTGGACTCTACCTTTTGAAACACTTAGTTTTCAGTGCTTTTGGAAAATATCGAGACTAACCATCTTTTACTTTAGGTTTCCTTAAAAGAACATCAAAACAACTTCTCTTTCTGTAATATTTACTTTCCTTCATTCTGGTTTATTCAAGGGCTGCTCATTGTGGTTATGCTGCAATGTAAGTTATAATAATTTGTGTTGCCTACCATGTATGGCTCATTACTATCCTGAAAAAGGATGACTGTATAAATTACTGAATTTGCAAAATCAGCTTAATCAAATTTTGACTTGATTTCAAATAAAAACTTTATTTCTCTATGTTCAAACTTATTGGTTGTACATGTCATATTGACTACTAATTTGCTTTAACACAAAGTTGAACAAAAATAGAGGGAATACTGTCCCTGATACCATTGCCCTAATTTTTCTTGTTTTGATTGTGAAGCCATCCAGTGTTTGAAAGTAACCATTCATCTGGAACTTTCAATAACATGATTCTGATACCTATACACAACTCTGAACCAGCTGAAGTCCAACCAGCTTGCCTGCATAGAAAATTGCATTCAACTCCCTAGAAAACAGCAGGGACAAGCAGAATGTGAGGATCAATGAAGATTAATGGCATATTGCTTGATACAAATTAAAATAGACGGAGGAAATGTAGTCTCTTGGGGTTAATCACGGACTTATCAGGGTCTAGACTTTTGTTGTAAAATCCAACTCCACTACTGTTGTTCTGAGATTTAGATGCCACTTACATAGCCCTTGGCTGGCAGTGAGAGAGGTAAATGTTTGCTAGAATTTTGTGGCTTTGGAATTAAGAAAATGGAACAGAATCTGTCAGATCAGTATTTGTCACGGTCTCATAATGCTTGTCAGATGTTAGTGACAGTTAAACCTGTGCATATCTCCAAGAAAATTTTGTGGTCAAAATTTACAAAGATCTCTATGTCTTATCAATAAATGTTTCTTTCCTGACTTTACTTCTGGGAAGCTCAGAATTGAATCTGTGATAATAGTTTAAACATTTTTACATAGTTTTGAATATTTGGGTGATGCTGTTCAGGTTTTTCTTTGCTCATGCACTATCTTTTGTTAATTATTTTAACATTTTCTGTGATACCACTTAGGGAATGAATAGAGCATAAATTAATTAATTGATATTGTTATAAAAATTAATTTTTTATTTTTTGGTTTTGGTTTTACTTTTTTTTTTTTTAAAGATTTATTTTTATTTGTTTATACAAGCACTGGGTACAGTCAGAAGCGCAGGAGGGTGAGAGAGTTCACCAGAGCCAGAGCAGGGAGCAGAGCAGGCAGAAGGACCGAAGTACACTGCTGAGGGGAGCAGCGGGCGGCAGGAGAGGTCTGCGCGCCATGTGGGACCCTCTTCTGGTGGCCGAGGAGCAGCCAGGGATTGAACCAGCACTGCAGAGGCTGCGAGTAGCTTCGCAACCCAGTGCTCAACCGCTGCGCCACCGGGGAGGCCCTGGTTTTACTTTTTTTTCTTTTTAAATGGACTATTTTTAGAGCAGTTTTATGTTCATAGAAAAGTTGACGGGAAAGTATAGTTCTCTTACTATAGTGTTGCTACCTCTGTTAGCAAATTTGCTGGGGTGGAAGACAAAGTTTGTTCTTTGGGTTGTGAGAAGGGGGTGTCTATGATATATCCCAATAACACAGTGGAGAAGTAGGAAAAACAGGGTGTTGTCTATAAACCAAAGGGTGGTTGAGTTAAGCTCCTGCAACAAACATGCAGAACCTCCCCACCACCAACATTCCCTACCCCAACGGGACTCAGCCTACGCTGATAAATCATTATCGTCCAAAGCCATAGTTTACATTAAGGCTCTCACTCTTTGCATTGTGAGTTCTATAGTTTGAACAAATATACAATGACAGATATCCACCATTATGGTATGAGATACCATAATGGTATGATATAGAATCATTTCACTGCCTTAAATATCCCCTGTGCTCTACCTATTCATTCTGCTTCCTCCCCTTGAGCCCCTGTCTCTAGTTTTGCTTTCTCCAAAATATCGTATATTTGGAATTATATGGTTGGAAACTCTTCAGATTAGCTTCTTTCTTTAAAAAAATTTTTTTTAAAGTTAAACTTTAAATGTGTCTAAAATTGAGACAAAGGGCAAAATATTTTATAAACTAAGTGAATACCTAAATTCACAGCTATTGCTGAGGTCGTTGAATGGAATCTAGTTGGAAATTGACTGGTGTCAATCTAATGGCTATGTTGATCCAGAAATGCATTTCTTTTTCAAGGAAATAGTAGAACGTATGGCCAAGTTATAGAGAGAAATGAAAAAACCAATGAAATATTAAGCACTTTTTTAAGGGAAACAAAACAATTTGGAAAATAACTGAGGAAATTTCTTGCACATCAACTTTAAAATGCAAGCCGATGCTTCATTGTGAGGAGAAATGGAGAGCTCTTATTGATATGAATTAACTGTGCATGTTTTGAGTAACCCACAACCACTGGGGTCTTACTGTAGTGTTACTACCTGTGTTAGTGAATTTGCTGGGATGGAAGACAAAGTTTGTTCTTTGGGTTGTGAGAAGGGGGTGTCCATGATATATCCCAATAACACAGTGGAGAAGCAGGAAAAACAGGGTGTTGTTTATAACCCAAAGGGTGATCGAGTTAAGCTCCTGGGACTTAACTGCTTACTAGTCTGCTGATATTCTGACAGTGGATCCAAGGAGGGATCCAAAGGCACTTTGGAGAGGTACCTCAGACACAGGAAATAGGCCAGAGACTCTGACTGGGGATCAGTAAGTAGATGGATAGTTTGTAGAAAAGGAAAATATTTTTAATGTACTAAATGGCCATGAATGGAACAAATTGTACTTGCGTGCCTCTGTGTGTGTGTGTGTGTGTGTGTGTGTGTGGCTTCATGCAAAATTAGAGTGCCGATTATGGAAGGTGAAGGATCATTTCAGAATCACTGTGCTGACATCCATGCATGTTTGGGGAGATGGCATGGCAAGACCTTAGAAAAAATTTATATATAACAACTCAGTATTTTTAACTCTGTGTGTAGACAGTATTATTATATCCATTTGACACAATAAGAATTGAAACTTTAAAGAGTTAAATAACTTTTACCCAGTTTCTCAACTGCTAGGTGCAGTGGTTGCAAACTTGATCACAGGGCCTTTGGACTTAGTCAATACACCTCAGCTTTGCAGCTCTGAATCACTATGAGAACAGCTGCAGTGCTCTTTATGCTGGCTGTCAGGGTATACTAGTAGTGGAGGGGTCAGGAAGATACACGCACAGAAACCAAAGGCTATGCTTAAATCAGCCATCCACCACCCCCACTTTCACTTCACACCCAGATCCCATTTTTGAGCTGGTTCTCAAATGCAGAATAAAGTCCCTTTCTGAAAAATGAATTCATTGATGGACATTTTTCTCTTATTTAAGTTGATCCATTTCCTGTGCAATTACCATCTTGGCAAAGATATTGTGTCTTTTGTCAAGCTCCTAAAATAGAGTAAGTTCCCTTTCATACCTGTTTTGGGAAAATGGATTCCATACTGGCATCCTAGAAATGTGTAACGCAGGGAATAATCTCAAGTGATGCCCTATAAGACAAAGTAAGCCTGTCTTTCTTAGTTAAAACAAAATTCAACAAAAAGCTGTACCCACTTCACAGTTAAGATCTCAGAAATTGGACTCATTAGAGGCCCTAAGTACTGACACCAACAGCAATTATCACTTGACTTGTAGAACCTTGCTTTTGTCATGGGAAATTATGACCAGACAATGGCCTCCTTGGCAGGGGGCATCCTCTGCAGTAACTGGCCATAAAGACCATTAGCAGTGACATTCCTTCTGCCTCTGATCTGCAGTACACTCCAATTACCATTGACAAGATATCAGAAGATAATCTACTACCAGGCAGGAATATTGAAGCCTCCAGCACTGCTGCTTGAAAAGGGTAGAGAACAGAATATGTTAATGTTACCCAATAAGATATCTTACTCTAAAGTAAACAAGTAGGGTGTGTGGAAAGAAAGTAACTAGGAAGGAAATGAAATGGTAATGCCCCTAATTGCTCTTTAAATATGCCCCCCCCAAAAAAAACAAAACCACAGCAGAAATGCAACTCGATGTTTACTTGAAATTATCTTTATCATTCTTAAGATTCAAGATAGCAATTAACACCTAAAACAAAAAATGTAAGGGGTGTCCTTTACCTAGGAATTTTAATAGCAATTAAAATTGTTACCAAGAAAAATTTGAATTCTAACTTAAGAAAAAGAAAAACAATATGACTAAAAAATCTGCAGTGACATTTTCATGCTGGAAGCAAAACACTTCCCAGATCTCGTGGGTAATTCTTTGTGCATGCAGAGGCCTTTTCAAATAAATGTCGCATAGGACAGGAAGATTCTCCCTGCTCAGAGCAGAAGAATGGGCTCTCAGAAGAGTGAGAATTACACATAGTCCACACTTTCAGAACTGTATAGTCAGGGTTCCCCCAGGAAAAGAGAGTTATTATGAGTAATAGGAAATGAGGGCTCTTTTGGGCAATTAGACCTTATGCAAATATGGTGAGAATTTGGTAACAGCAGATCTGAGTGAGGAATCAAAGAATCAGTCACTACCTCCTCTGACAGCAGTTCTGGTGTTGGGTGACATCAGAACTTGCAAGAACATTCTGCAGCCAAGGGCATCAGGCTACCAGGGTAAAATCCTATACAAGGAGGAGCCCAGGGAGCAATCTATGGGTAACATTTGCTTTTGTGTGGATCCCACCCCACTGGGTCTGCAGCCAAGCATCTGGGGGTGGGCTTGGGTATACAAAGAGGTTGAAGACCAGGACAAAGAACAGAGAAGCTGGGCCTGGGAGACACAGCTGCTCGTTCACTGTTGCACCTCACCATCATCACCTTTGGAGATAAATGACTTCTGTTTCACTTTTTCCTTCTAAGTCTCATCCAGGTTCTTCCTTTGGCAACTCAATCTGGGATCAAACAGAGAAGGGATGCTCAGAAGCAATTTCCAGAGTTAGCTTGGTTAACAAAACCTATCCTATCACTCTGACTGCATAATAACTCATTTACCTCATTATTTAGCTATTTATTATTTCAATAAGCACTGACTGAATACTCATCACTGTTTTAAGTGTTAACATGTCATAAAAAAGCATATTTTTGAACTTTAAAGAACTTAGTCTAGTTATCAGAGAGATATGTGAATAAAAACAAAAATTCAATGAAGTCAATGTGATATATGCAACATTTAAGATATGAATAAAATTATTTAGGAATACCAGGGAAGAGATCCATTGAAGGGAGTCAGCGAAGGCTTTCATTGGATATAAAATGGTAGTTAATACATCCAGAAATTCAGCTTTTACACATCTACCTAAGAGAAATTAAAACATGTTCAAGCAAAGATATATAGCTAGATAGATGTATATCTATTTTGATGCACCATTAAAAACAATATATATGGCAACCTCAAAAATTATACATACGTGTGTGTAGATATCAACATTAAAAATAATAATCCAAACTGAAAGCAATTCAAATGTTCATGCACTGGTGAATAAATATCACTTAATATATTTTCACTATGAAACATTATGCAACACTCAAAAAGAACAAACGACAGATATATATGTACCTATTTGGATAAACCTCAAAAACATTATACTAAGTGATAGTCAGAAATACTAAAAACAGATTTGTATTTGCCTAGGGGTTAAGAACATGGATTGATTGCATGAAGGAATGAGAGAAATTGAAGGTTGATAGAAGAATTCTCTATAATTGGTTAACACCAATGGTAATACCCATAATTCTAAAAACATCAACAGCATACTTAAAAGGAGTGAATTATATGCTGCATAAATTAAACCTCAACAAAGTTTTAAAAAATATTACAGTTTTCTTACTTGTTGGGCTCTAGCAGTAACCCTAAAGAGAGGAAGATTCTCCAAACATACTTGTGTGTATGAATTCTTGGAAAATCTGGTTCTATTAGTCCAGGACCCATTATGTTATCTAGAGCAATGCTAGTGAATTTATTAGATAAATTTCAATATGTCAGAGCTTGGAAATAATGTAAATTTATTTCTCATTACTGTATATCTGATGTTATATCTGGCATGCATACCTTAAGTTAGGGTATCTAAGTTACTCTTCAGGCATGCTCTGCATAGTAGGCATTTCTCTTTGAGATGTATTTTTAAGGACTCATACCCCTCTCATTTTGTGAATCTTCTGTTTCCAACATAGATCCTAAGATTGTGCTGCCCATTGGCATCAAGCGCAGGGAAGGAAAATTCACCATGGTGTAACAAGTGTGGTGGTGGTGACATGGTTTACAGGTCAGGCCTGGAAGTGACAAGCTTCCCTTCCACTCACACCCCATTGGCTAAATATCCATCCTATAGCCAAGCCTAAAGGCCAGGGACACTAGAAGGACAGATAGCAGTGTTCCTAGATTAAAGAGGAAACAGATTTGATGAAATACTAGCTGTGGTCAAGCCCATCAACCCACTGTACCTCTCTTTTCATCTCTTTTTACTTGATCATTTGAGGTTTGCTTTTTTTAAAAAAATATTTATTTATGCATACAAGAACCGGGGTACAGGCCAGAGGTGTGGGGGTGAGAGGATTCACCATAGACAGAGTGGAGAGCAGAACAGGTGAATTGACTGACATACACTGCTGAGGGGAGCAGCAGGTGAGACAGGAGAGGTCTGCTGCACCATGTGGGTCACCTCCCTGGCTGGGGATCGAACTCATGCTGCAGTGGCTATGGATAGCTTCGTAGTGCTGTGTCTTAACACCTTGTACCACCAGGGAGGCCCTGAAGTTTGCTTTTAATATACAGAGACACACTGGGCAAACTCTAATCACTATCCTCAGTGATTTATGCTAAAGAGTGAGTCCTTCCTGATACTACCGACCAGGAGCATGGCAATGCTGATCACACAATACCATTTTGGCTGCAACATTATGCACAGCCTTAACTTCATCTGGAATGGACAGCAAAACTCAAGAAGCAGGACTGCACTGGTGCTTGAACTTCTCTGTATTATAAACTAGACTGTGTCAGCAACTCCAAGCATCACACCTCTATGATACTGATACTTCTTTTTACTTTGGGGACTTGGAAGTTAGTGTGTTATGCTGCTACCTTTTAGCAACTGTGGGGGAATAAATGAGCTTAGCATTCAAAGAAACTTTTTCCAGTGATGTAGGAGGCTTGCTGGTGGGAGAACAGAATAAAGTCCTTCTAAGCAAAGAGGTGACTGATATTTAGAGCAATCAATGCAAGCACATATGATATCAATATTGCAAGTAATTAGTTTTCTACCTGGGGACTGTTGGTAAAAGTCATAAAAACAATGGTGCCCCCTTTGTTGTCAGACCCTAACTTTTATCAAGCTCAGATCTACTAATTTCCTGTCTCGTAAAGAAATTATCTAAGGGGTTTATTAAAGCTTTCAGCAATCTCATAAAACAGGGCTGGTGTACTGAGAAAAGATATTGATGCATTGTCCATTATCAGCTGTGTGTGAGATCTCGAATAAAGGTTGACGCTTGTTGCATCTTCATGGTGGAAGAGCAAAGATGCTTAATTACACGGAAGCACTGTTATCACAGCAGCACTTCTGTTACTACTATAAACACTTGAAATCTTTGAATTGTTCTGATTTTGATAGTGGTCATTGATTGGAAAGGAAAATTTGAAACTGACCCTGCTTGTACATTTGCATTTGATTTAGGACTTCAAGTATTCCTGCCTGAAACCTTCCAAAGCCATGCCTCTGCACTTGAACATCTAGCGATAGCCCTTAGGGATCTGATACCACCTAATTCCCCAGGATCCCCCTCGCCTTCCCTTCACTCTCCATGTCCCCCTGCCCTGATCATTTCTGTGTTTTGCAAACAAAACCCAGGGTATCTTGCCAGAATCTGTTGTACTTGCTGTTCATTGAACCTGGAGTCTCTTCCCTCAGCAATTCACAAATCTGGCTTCTTTTACTTAAGTTTTCAGTTGAATTGTCTCCTCCAGGAGACCTTTTTCCACTATCCAATATAACATTAGCTCCACTGCCTCAATTACATTATCCTATTGTATTTCCTTTGTAATAGTTTATCTTCATCATGCTGACTTAATTTCTTTCCTAACTTATTGTCTGTCTCTGCCAAAAAAAATGTTAGTCCCATAAAGGCAGAGATCTTTTCCTGACTCGTTCATCATTGTTCCTGGCACCCGGAATACTGCTGTGTGCAAGACATATGGAAATACACAAAGGCCATCCAAATGAGTATAAGCAAAGGCTCTTTATTCAGAGCTTTTTGTAGCAAGATTCAGTCTCCATCACTTGCATTAGGCAGACTCAAAGGCAAGGAGTGGATTGGGAAAACTTTATAGTGGAAAAAACAGGAAGGCTTCAGGTGTGCCTTCATTATGGATTTCTTGGAACCACTTTCCAGCAGGGCTATGGGTAGTCTTCTCCCATTAACATGTACTTTTCAGACACCAGAGGGTGTCTGATAATTCAACTGGATTCTGCCTCTACCTGGACCCAGTCTCCCAAGAACCCCCTCTACTTCCGATGTCAATCACAAGCCCCCAGGGAATCATCTTCTTAGATTTCAGGTATCCATAACAAGTCCAGATTACTATTTGTACTTTTGAACAACAGGTTCTAAACCAGAGGTTCCCAAGACATATAGAATGTAGAAAACCCATTGACTGACTGGATCACTGACTTATTACAAATGATACAAGTCAACAGCCAGACGTAAGAGATGTGAAAGACAAGATGTGGGGGAAATGCATGAAACTGCTATGTCTTCTCAGGTGAACCATTCTCCCCCAAATCTTTACATGTTCACCAATCTAGATGCCCTCTGGCCCCCCATCCTCTTGGATTTTATGGAGGCTACGTTACATAGGCATGATTGATTCACTTATTGGCTAGTCCCTCTACCTGGAAGTTCCAATCCCCTAATCATCTCCTTAGTTCCTCTGGAAACCAGCCCCAAACTAAAAAGTCACCTTATTAGCATAATAACAGACATTTATTACTGTAGCACTCAGGGATTTCTAAAGCTTTGGGAACTATGAGTTGGGAGCTGTCGAATAAGACCAAATATATATGAGAAATGTATCTTGGTTGTCTGAATAATCATATGTATGTCCCTTAATAAGCAGAGTATTGCAGCCCTGATAGGAGGCAGTTGGCTTAGAGAAGCAAGAGGTGGCTTGTGAGACATCCAATGTGATCAGTTATCAAGACATATTTAATTTTCTCTACTTGGTACCAATTTGGAAGGAGGGACAAAAAATAAGGAAGTTGTCCATTATATCAAGTCCTTGATTTTTTGGATCAATTGCTATGAAGATTATAGTTTTATTCCTGGGCTGGTTCTTTCAGGTTTTTAAGTCTGATTTGGTCCTTGTTCCTTTATATATTCAGTCTTTCAGAAGCAACTCAGTGAGTGTTTATTACTGTATCATCTCTCCTGCATTGTCTAAAGTTTTGATTTTTCACCTGGCATTCATTTACTTACTTATTCTCATACCTTCCTTCTCTTTTCCAGAAAGACCTCTCCCTTTTCTATGGCCTCATCTCAATATTAAACTGGTCATTTAAGCCAAATGACTATTTTTTTCTTTTGATTTTCACTACTGTTATGCTTGCATATCCTGCCAGGGTCATTCCAATGTTCTGCATATGGGGAGTGTGCCCAAGATCTTGTCTATCTCCAAACTCTCAATCTCTAGTCCTTCTTATTGAACACCAAGGATTTACTTTTCAACATTTACCCTCTTTCAGTCCTTCATTTTGTACTATCCTGTAGCCAAATTCCTTTGCTACCAAGCATGGGACTTCATGTTTTTTCTTTGTTAGGATGATACTAACCTCTGGGTCTTTCTGGAATGTTCTGACCACACTGCTACACTTGGTATCCTCTATAACACAGTATCTTCCATCTCTTCCAATATCTTCCTGAAAATCTATGGATTAGCAGTAATTCCAAGGGTCAAAATATTTTCTTCCTTGGTTGTTTCTTGCCACCAAAAATAAAACTTTTTTAAAAGATTTTTTTAAATTTATTTATACAAAAATGAAACTTTTTTTTGTAAAAGACTTAAACAGAAGTCAGCTACTCTTCCCATTATATTCTTTTAATTCCTGATATTCTATGATTCTCCATGAGACATTAGCGCAGTAGTGGTCTTATCACTCATGAGAGAGACTACTTCCTCAGAGATCCTGCCTTTCACAGCTAAGTTAAAGCAGAACTGAGTAAAAGAATCTCTACACTGTTAGGCAAAAACTTCAAAAAAGAAAGGAATATAATAAAAAGCTGTGCAAGGAGGGTTCAGTGTTCCTTGCAGCATTCCTTGTTTAAATGGTTTCTTGCCATGTTGGCTGATTAGCTAAGCACCACTTACTTCATAATTGTCTTGATGAAAACTCCATGTGTGCTCCCTTCACCTCCTCTAGTGTATGAGAACTTGGAGGACAGGAATAAGGTCGGACATAGTTTATTTATAGAGCCAAGTCAGGGCTGGTTCACTGTAGGCACTTAAATGCTATTGATAAATAATGCACACAATAGGGCTATGGTTTGGAATTGCATTAAACCTTGAGTTCAGACACGTTCTCCCTCTGGTTGTATCTGCTTTATATCTTAGCAAAACACATCAATGAAGTTGGATATAAATGACTAGAGGAGTGAGAAACAACCCCTTGAGAAATAAAGTTTGTGCATTCTGAGCTATTGAGAATCTTTGCCCTAGAAACATAAATTTTCAACTTGACACCAGGTTTTTGTGGAAAGCAGAACATTTTCCTTCTTTCAACTGATGGAAGACAGCTTCACAGAAAAGGCTGATTGTTGTATTCTAGGACTGTGTGCTCAGTTTTATAGCCAGTAATTCAGGTAGAGTGATGAGTGAGTTACACTATAGAGAGGACACAGTAATCCCTACCCTCAGTGAGCTTATAGTTTATTAAAAATGATAAGAAATAGACATGTGGTCATATTAAAGAATGCTGAAAGGAAGTTATCAAATAGACAGAGATGTGGTCCCATAGGCATAGGACACTGATATCTGGGCATTATGAAGGTGATACCATTTGTTACAAATATGAGAAAACAGGAAGAAAGCTATAGGTAATATTAGGCATGGCCTTTTAAAAAATATTTTTAAAAAAGATTTATTTATTTATACAAGAACTGGGGTACAGGCCAGAGTCATGGGAGGGTGAGAGAATTTACCAGAGACAGAGTGCGGAGCAGAACAGGCAGATGGACCAAAAACACTGCTGAGGGGGAGCAGTGGGCAAGACAGGTGAGGTCTGTGGCGCCATGTGGGCATCTCCCTGGCCAGCTGGGAATCGAACCTGTGCTGCAGAGGCTGCGGACAACTTCAGAGTGCTATGCCACCGGGGAGGCAGTAGGGATGGCCTTTTAAATAGAACAAGGAAAAGTAAGGCACAGAGGGTGAACATGTGTGAATTTTGAAGCTAACAAAGTCAATCAGTTTGTGGTCCACAGATAGGCAGTGTCAGCATCACCTGGGAGCTGCTAGAAGCACCAAATCTTGGGCAGGACCTCAACCTTCTAAATGAGAATCTCTGGGTTTGGGGTCATATATCTGTTTAAGTACTCTGAGTAATGCTGATACATTCTAAACTTTGCAAAGTTCTAATCTAGAACAGGTAGCTATTCAACCAGATCTGTGTTGTGTTCTCTCCTGCTCCCTCTGAGAACTTGCTCCACCAGTCTCCCTCTGTGTTGTACCTTTGACCGCTTCCTCCTATTAGATCCTTATAATAGTGTATAAATTGTCTAAGCCCCTCCATTTGGAAAACACTCTTTCTTAACCCCATATTTCCTGTAATCCATAATTCTAACCAAATTATTCCCCTTTGTAAATTAACTTAAGTCACTGAGTTTGGGCTGCTTTCCATGCCTCTTCAGAAACACTTCTTGTTTAATGTCACTTACATTTATGATCTAGCATATTCATCACATATAAATTACTACTTCTTGCCTCACTGCCTTTGCTATATTGTCACTTCTACCTGGTATGTGCTGTCCCTTTTCCCTCTTTCTCTATGTGACCCCTGTTTAACTTTGGTATGGTATCCTTGAGGAAAACTTAGACGGAGTCTGTGCATCTCTTTAGGCTGTGAATGGGGCCAACAGGGTCCTTAGCTCACTGTACTGTACTAGTGTTATTTTCTTTTTTTTTTTAAAGATTTATTTATTTATGCATACAAAAACTGGGGTGTTGGCCAGAGGTGTGGTGGTGAGAGGATTCGCCAGAGATGGAGTAGAGAACAGAACAGGCGGATATACTGAAATACACTGCTGAGGGGTGCAGTGGGCAAGACAGGTGAGGTCTGCTGCATCATGTGGATTGCTCCCTGGTGGGCCTTGGATGGAACTCGTGCTGCAGTGGCTGGCGATAGCTTGATAGTACTGTGTCTTTAACCCCTGCAACACCAGGGAGGCCCTGATAATGTTATTTTCTATGCTATCTTTTCTATGTTCTGGTGAAAGAGATACCATCATTATCACCATTTTTGAATAAAGAATCTGAGGATCAGGGAGGTTAAGCAACTTGTCTGATTTCAAACAGCTTTGTTAAGTGACAGAGTCAGAATTCACACCTAGAATTTGGGGATAGTTCCACTACATCTCGGATTTGTAAGGCTCCTTACATTTTTCACACACATATACCTAGCTGTGCAATGATCCATTGTTTCTGGAATGTGTTTATTATTACCTTTCTGATTTTAAATCTGCTAATGCTCTTTTAAGGTCTGTTTTTTTTTCTTCTGCTTTTCTTCACATTTTCTTATTTTGTTAATCAGTTCACTTATTTTTAGTCTTGCTCCTTTAATACCAAAACCAATAAAGGACTTGACTGTATAACTGAGTGCAAGTTTATAATATTACATATATTTGCTTATGAATAATTCTCATGTTTGCTAATCTAAATACTGCTTGCTTGAAATTTATTTTCTCTGTGGCACAATCTTTTTTTTAAATTTTTTTAAAGGATTTATTTATTTATTTATTTATTTATTTATTTATTTATTTATTTATTTATACAAGAACTGGGGTACAGGCCAGATTGGTGGGAGGGTGAGAGAATTCACCAGAGACAGAGCAGGGAACAGAACAGGTAGACTGACGAAGTACACTGCAGAGGGGAGCAGTGGGTGAGACAGGAGAGGTCTGCCGTGCCATGTGGGACCCTTGCCGGCCGGCCAGGATCGAACTGGTGCTGCAGAGGCTGCAGACAGCTTCACACAGCGCAGCCCTCAACCACCTGCACCACCAAGGGAGGCCCACACAATCGCTATTTAGCAGCATATAAAGCATTGCTAATTTTCATGTTGTGTTATTTTGCTTCTTTAACAATTGCTGACTTTATTGAATTCCAGAGAATGTCCAATGAGTTTGATTTTTTATTGTATTTCATTTGTTTATTTAAATATCTGTCGTGGCTTGATAGGGGACTAGGGAGGAAGGGGCAGGGCACAAAACCTAGTAAAAAGTCTGCACAGCCTAGCATAGGCTGCACTATACACTATAATAATCTATTTCTTTAAAATGAGTGAGATTCCTCCATCATTTTATTGTCCTACAAAGGACATAGACTATGTTCAATTTAAACAGGGAAATCATACATTGTACAAAAATGAAGGATGATGTAATTAATATATATATATATAAATAACAAAAAGACAAAAAAATGAAATTCAGAATATCCAACCAAAAAAATAAACATATTCATGGTTAGCTTAAAAATAAAACTGTAATTTTAAATTATGCTTGTGGATAACTTTTGCCTTATCAAATTTTTTCTATTTAGGAAGACTGACTTTCTTTTATCTCCATATGGAGAAAAGAATATGGTACATAGTTCATTTTTCTCACCTCTACCCAGCATGCTGCCTTTAAAAATTGTTGCAGTCCAAGACTATTACTAAAAAATTACTTTTTTGACAAAAAAAAACAAACAAACCCAAACCCTTCTTCAGAAACTGTTTGACTTGTATGTTCATTGGGGACACTTAATTTATTGGTTTTCCTTAATGAATACATTTAAAATATTTCTATTTATATTACAATTTGTATCCTGAAGTTTGATTAATGAGGTTTTTGTTAGCTCTTACCTGCTCTATTTTCTGAGTCATATGTAGCTGAGAATGTCTCCCTGACAATTTCAAGCATTAGTGATGTAACTTTGCTGAGCATGGAATGTAGAAGCCATAAACTTTTGTCTTTCAAAACATATAGAAAATGTTTAGCTAATCTTTCATTCAATATTGTGGAGATGTTTAATACCAATCTGGTTGAACTGATTTATTGACTTTGCATTGCCTGAATGCTACTGTATTTTTTTTATTCTAGAAAATAAATGCCTTTTTTCCCTACATGTCTCCACTTTTCATGCTTTATCTCTATTTTCTTTTTCCCTCTTTATTCTGAAACAGACTTGATTCATTAAACAATACTTTGATTTTTGTTTTGCAGTGACTATAATGCTTTTTACTGTTTTCCATTTTAATTGTGTGAACTGAATTTTTCATCTCCATTTATATAAGATTTTCTTTCAGGGACCTCCCTGGTGGCACAAGGAGTTAAGTCTCAGCACTATGAATCTGTGTGCAGCCACTGAAGCACAAGTTCAATCCCCAGCCAGGGAGCTAACCCACATGACGCAGCAGACCTCTCCTGTCTTGCCTGCGGCTCCCCTTAGCAGTGTATTTGAGTAGATCTGCCTGTTCTGCTCCCAACCCTGTCTCTGGTGAATCCTCTCGTCCTCCACACCTGTGGCCTGCACCCCAGCTCTTGCATGCATAAATAAATAAATCTTTTAAAAAAAGATTTTATTTCAGCTACTTATTCCTAAATTTGTTTTGATCCCTCTATTTTGTGATTATAGTTATTTATCTAGTTCTAGTTTATTGAGTTATTATATATTATATAGATATATTATATATCTAACTTTTATTGTAGATTGTATGTTTTTCATATATCTACTTGTCTGACCCACTTAATAGTCTCATATTAAACACAAAAACCTATATAGGTGCTTTCAAATTAATTGTCCCTGAATGAAGAGTTCATGTTTACTTATGTGATGGTGTGTTTATGATCTGAGCTCCTCTTTCTGTAAATGATGGTCAGAGATTGATTTGGGAACTCTTCTCTCTCCCAACTCATTTTTTTCCTATCCCATGACCAACCTGGCTTATTCTGAATTTCCTACTGTTTCTACCCTGTTGCGCAAGGTTCATTTTATATTTATGTGATTTATATTTGTGTAATTAAAATGTATATTTATGTAATTTCTGGAGTCTGCCATCGCTATACCTCCCACTTCACCTTCTATCACAGTGCATGCTGGGAGCTCTAGTCCACTAAGGTTGCAGAAAAGAAGCTGACAGCACCAAAGAAGGAAGAAGCATCTTCAGGATGGTGCAGGAAATAGTTTCTTAGTTTTTGGGTCATGACTGTCCATCTTTCTGAATAATGCAGATCACCCACTCAGGAAGTAGAGCAGAGTAAAAGAAAATCAGACTTTTTCTATTTTCTTGGGACATGTTTTCAGTTTGATCTGAATATAGAGTAAGTATTGTATAATCTAAGAATAAAATCCTTATCCCAACCCCGTCACTGTAGTTAGGAAAAATTCCTCTCACACTTGGTGTCTTGTCTTCTATTAATTTTCACTTGCATTTTATTGTCAACATCTCTCTTTCCTTTTAACTTGTTTATATCCTTGGATGTGTTTATAAAGATAGTGAGAATGTGTGACATGCTCAGTTACTTTGCTACCATTTATCCTAGAAATTATTTGCTTATATTCCAAGAAAAAACTTCATAAAGAACATTTTTAATTAAATGCAAACCATAGCAATTTGATGAGTCCCTCTTTGAACTTCATCATCACTAAACATTGAGGAAGTGAAACCACATGTGTTTAACCTCTAGTCAAAGAACTATTTTCAAATCTCCCCTTCAAAGGATCAAAGACACTTTAAAATTGAGCCTTGAGAGCTGACCACAGATCTGAGGTGTCTAGAAGAGAAGCAGAAGAGTGAAGGAGACGGGAGGGGACTATAGAGGGGCTGGGGGCGGGGAGAGAAGTGCATTGGCCTAGAATGGAGAACTGTGGGTGCTTTGGTGGTGGGAAAACTGAACTGTGGTGACCACACTTAAGGGGAGAAAGCTTATATTGTGAACAAACAAGGAAGTAAAATAATAGTATGTCATTTAAAAAAAAATTCAGTTACGGGCAAGGTATCATTTGGCTCATAGATTATTTATCCTGTGACCATCTGGAGATTTTGGTACCAGGCTTGGTGAACAGAAATTGTTTTACTGGCACCAAGGAAAGGCAGTGCAGGTGATGCTTAGGAATATAAGTTCTAGAACCAGGTGGTGTGGGTTCAAACCCTAGCTTCTTCATATTCTGAAATGTTCCTTCTCGAGTTTTCCAACCGTTTCTGTGCAGAATCTCCCAAATTATAAAATGGGGAGAATAAATAAAGTCCCTTCAACATATGGATAGTGTGATGATTTAATGCAGTTATTATAAGTAATAAATATAGTGAAATGCTGAGAGATACATCTGACATATTGTAAACACAGCATATGTTCCTTGTTCTCATTGAAAAAATCAGGATTTTACCTCAAATATTTAAAACATCATATATAACTTAAAAAAATTAAACACCCTATTAGAAGATTTTGGTCTGGAATGTTTTCTCTAGTGTTATTCTGACTTCTTTGCAGATTCCCAATAAAGTTGTTGCAAAAGGAACTTACTAGTCCTCCTTACAATTTGATATTTGTCAGGGTTGCATTTCCTTCAAGCTCAAATGACAGTGAGGAGCTGTTCTATTTTCCTTTCTTCCCCACCCTGCCGTGGCGTGGGAGCAATGTTACTGACTATAAAGTTTTCGTAAAATCGTTCACTGTCATTCCTGAGACACCCACGACAATGATTAACCCAGCATGAGGGTGCATTGCCAAATACCCTGATGAGATGTATGCAAAACTTTTCAAATAACTCCCTTCCTCTTCTCTAACCAATGTTCCCAGTAGGTACAGAAGAGCCTAGAAGTTGCTGAGGAATGGGTATTATGGGAGCACTTGGAAGCTGTTCTGCTATCTTAAAGATTTTATCGTTCTCTCCACAGGTTTGTATTTCAAAGCATGGCCATTCAGCCATGTGGCACTATAATATAATACACACAGCTGCTGGAGACTGGTGAGGTGATAAGGGTGCTGACTCTTTTTAAATCTCTAGGACATAGGTCACTCACAATGACTTATCACATGTCCCCAAGAAAGAACAAACCTGAGTCCTGCACTAGCTGTCATTTGGTGGCAGGATGAGTAGACATTGTAATAACGGGACCTGGGATTTGAGTTAATCAAATGACGTGGTTTGATTGGAATGGTCCTCATTTTAGCACTGAAAGTTCTACTTCCTGAGAATCCCATAAGTCCTGTGCAAACCAGTACAGGTGGTCACCTTGCCTGGAATTAATTTGCTTTGTCATTTAGAACAAGCTATGTGAACTTGGACAGGTCATGTGGCCTCCCAAGCCCTGATTCCTCCTTTATAAGGTGAAAATAAAAATATTTGCAAAGCAATATTGCAAGGATCAAGCGCAATATTGCCCATTAGCATGTTTGTGTCTATGCCAATGTCAGCAAGTGCAGTTATTGAAGATATTGTTTATCTGGGTCACAAGGGATTACTTGGAGAATTCCAGAATGAAGCTTGTGATACAAGACTGGAAGGCTGTGTCCTACAAACTTTTTCATTGCAGTAGTGAACATAACTCCAAAGTCAATTGTCTCAGAATGCAAGCAGAGAGATTTGAAAGAGTTGTGTGTGGGGGCGTGGGGCTGGGGGTGGGGCTGGTACTGATGTGTCTCATTCATAGCATGAGAACTTAATGACTACAGTTTCTGCTCGGTATTTGCTGTGGGCTGTAGGCATAAGTGCCCATAAAAACCTTTTCATGAAGCTCAATCTGTTTTTTTACTAGAACATGCTATTTTTATATGTAAAACGAAGGATCATTTTATGTAGAGTCAATGGGCTCTTGACTCTCTTAACTAAAAAGTCCCATCATACTACTGTGGCTCAGGTATTAGGACCTGGGGGTAGTCTACTGACCTCAGTTACTCTTAGGATTTTTGCAGTTATCCTATTCTGCTTCATTGTCTACTTATTTCATTTTCTTACTGCATTTTCTAATTATCTCCTTCGTAATTTCATTTACTCTCCTTTTTGTTTGCTGCTGGGATATTCATTTCCATCAGGGATGTAGAATTGGCCTATTTCTTGGCCAATATGTGTTAACAAATGAGTGGACTAGATGTTCAAGCTTCTACCGATCATGCCACACCAGTTTTATGTTTTTTGAATGAATAGATGAATGATGGAAAAAGTTAAATGACCCAAGTATAACTAGAATTACCACAGACTTTGTGTTAGGAATATTTTAATTTCTTTGCTGGAAAGGAGGTCCATATTATCAACAAACTTCTCTGTTTCTTCTCTGCCACCTGAGGGGTGTTGATGGAACTAATTACCAAAATTGATAGTTCTGTTTTTCTATAAATCCCTTACATGAAATGAGTAAGTTCAACTTATTCAGTCCTAGCAATAAACGTTATTTTCCTTTGTAAAATTAAAAATATCTATCTTAATTTGGAGTTAATTATCAAGAAGAGCCGAAGATCTGAATTATAGAGTTCTCAGGTACCATTTAGATAAAGTTACAGACTTTTAGTAGATTACAATTTAAGTAACAGACTGAGTATTGGAAATTTACGGTAGTCTGAACTACTTCTTGAACATTTATTTCAACTATTAGATAGAACTTAACCCCCAAATCTTCTTTCTCAGCATATCACATATTTTTTAATAGGGCCCAAAGTAAAAGATGAAAATTAAGTCAGTCTATGAACATGGTGGATTCTAGTTCTTCCCTGCCATAAATTGCCTTCTGCGACTGACCTCCTCTCTGTCCTAATTAGGCCACAGGGTGTTGACTGGTATTAAAGCTGGAGGAGCCAGAGGGCAGCCACTGGCAGGGTAAGGAAGAGAAGGGAGGGTGTATTTAACTCCCACTGTATGATTTGCAGCAGATGTTATCTGCTAAATTCAAACAGCTGATCTTTGATTTAAAGATAATTTGTTTGTTATTATACTAAGTGGAGACCATAAATCTCTATTATAGACTGATGAGAACTGAAGAAAATAGTTTGTCGAAAGCACCAACAGTTCACATTTTCTTCGCTTCATTCTTCCCCATAATTTGCAACCTTCATAAGAAATATCGACATTTTCAAAGAGACTTATAAGCAATAAACAATCCAAGTTTTGTTGTACGTGAAATGTGTCTTGAGTTATGGTTCCAAGTGGAATCAGGCTCAACTTTGGTAATCTACTAAAGTCAGCTGAGTCTCGTCCTGAAGATCTGTGTTCTTTCAGATTTCTTGTATGCATCCAACTCCACCAAGTTCACATTCTCAGAGAGGAAATTGGATGCACAAGGAACTGAGATTGCATAAGATCACTGTAAGCCGGGGTATGGCTATTTACACAGCTGTAATCATTACAAATAAATTACTTCATAAATTTCAACAAATGAAATCATGTTATTTTATTTTGTCTGCTTTGTCTCTTCCTCGTGCCGCCAAGTTGCCAGCATGTCATTTATTTTGGCTGATTTTTGTCTAAATGAAATTTAAAGAAGAGCTCAATTATATCATCTGAGTGCACTACTCTCCCTTCTCCCCCAATCCTTTTCTTTTCCTATAAAAAACTATCTACAAATAAGTATACTGAATTGACTGATAGAAGAGCATGTATGTATTAAGTTTCTGGAAAAGATTTATTTTGTCAGACATATTGAGGTACAATTTAATAGAATTAATAAAACATTTAATAGACATTTAATAGAATTCAGATTTTAGATGATTACAATGCTTAAAGTTTTAAAAATGAAAAGTCATATGATCCCCATTCCATATAGAATATTTCCATCACTGCAGAGTTCTATACTTCTTTGTAATCAACCCCAGAGCTTATTATTGTTTTATTTTCTTCCCCTATAGTTTTGCTTTTTCTAAAATATCATATAAATGAATCATCTAGGTGTGTAGCCTTTTGAGTCTGGCTTCTTTTTCTTAGCTTGATTTTATTTTTTTATTTATTTTGGGAGATTTAACCATTTCAATGCATGTATCAGTGATTTATTTCTTTTTAATGCTAACCAGTATTCCATTGCATGAAAGGATCAGTTTTTCATCCATTTCAAATGAGGGGCATAGGGTTAAAAAAAAGCTGCTTTAAATATTCTTTATATGCTTTGTGTCAACATGTTTTCAATTAGGTAAACAAATAGAAGTGGAATTTCTGGCTCATATGGCCAGTATTTGTTAACTTTATAAGACATATCAAATTACTTCCAAGCGTCTTTTCCCAAGTATTTCACATTTCTACCAGCTATATTTGAGAGATTTAGTTGTCTCTGCCCTTTTCCCAGAACTTCATGTTGTCAGATTTCTTATTTAAATGTCATTTATTTGGAGTGAAGTGGTGTCTCACCGAGGTTTTAGCTTGCATTTTCCTGCTGAGTAATAGTACTGAGCACTTTTTTGTGCTCTTCACCATTTGTATATCTTCTTTGGAGAAATATCAATTCAAATTCCTTTTCAGTTTCCTCAGTGTTCATAGTAACATTATTCACAACAGCCAAAAAGAGAAACAACCCAAATGTCCACTGACAGAGGAATGAATAACCAAAATATGGACTATAAATACAATGAAATATTGAGACTTAAAAAGGAATACAATTCTGATACATGCTAAACATAGGCAAAGCTTGAAAACATTGTTAAACTAAATAAGTCAGATATGAGAGTACAAATATTGTGTATCCACTAATATGAGGTACCTAAAAAGGCCAAATTCTTAGAGAAAGAAAGTAAAATAGAAGTTACTAGATGTTGAGGAAATTATTGTTTAATAGGTTAGAGTTTCTGTCTGGGTGATGAATTATTATTTAATGGGTTAGAGTTTCTGTTTGGATGATGAAAACATTTAGGAAATGGATAGTGGTGAAGACTGTACAAAATTATGAACATACTTATTGCCACTGAATTGTGCATTTAAAAAAAGGTTAAAATGGTAAATTTCATGTTATGTGTATTTTTCCACTATAAAAAATTACTTTTCCATTTTATGAGTTGCCTTTATATTTGTAAGTTGTAGGAGTTCTTTATGTAGTCCAGATAATAGATCTTCATCAGATATATTATTCTCAAATATTTGCTGCCATTCCATAAGAATGTCTTTTGGTGTAGTTCACTTTGTTTATTTTTCTTTGATTGATTGTGCTTTGGATTTCATGTTGTAAAACCACTACCTAATCCAGGTCATGAAGATTTACACCTACATTTTCTTCTAAGAGTAAGTTTAGTTCTGACATTTAGGGTTTTTTTGATCAACTTTGAGTTTCATTTGGTATATGGTACATGGTATGTGGCCAATTTTATATTTTGCATGTGACTATCAAGTTATTCTAGTATCATATTTTAGAAAGGCTATTTTTTTCCTATTGAATTGCCTTGGCTCTTGTTTAAATTCAACTGACCATAAGTATATAAAATTCATTTTGGACTCTTTAGTTTATTCAGCTATATGTCACCATTTATGCCAGTATCACCATTTTGATTACTTAGCTTTGTGGTACATTTTTAAATTGAAAAGAGTGAAAATTTTGTTCTTTGTTTTGGCTGTTCTGGACCCTTTTCTTTTCTTTTCTTTTCTTTTCTTTTCTTTTCTTTTCTTTTCAGATCTATCTATCTATCTATCTATCTATCTATCTATCTATCTATCTATCTATCTATCTATTCAAGCACTGGGTACAGTCAGAAGCGCAGGAGGGTGAGAGAATTCACCAGAGCCAGAGCGGGGAGCAGAGCAGGCAGAAGGACTGAAGTACACTGCTGAGGGGAGCAGCGGGCGGCAGGAGAGGTCTGTGCGCCATGCTGGACCTTCCTCCGGTGGCCGGGGAGCAGCCGGGGATCGAACCGGTGCTGCAGAGGGTGCGGGCAGCTTTGCAACCCAGTGCTCAACCACTGTGCCACCGGGGAGGCCCACCCTTTGCTTTTCATATGAGTTTTAGGATCAGCTTACTGATTTCTGTAAAAATGAAAAATGGGATTAAGCTATAGGTTGATTTTTTAGATCAATATAGGGAATAGTGTAATATTAATTATTCTAATTTGTCAACATAGGCTATTGTACCATTTAGTTAGGAGTTTATTTCTTTGTTGGATATAGAGGAGGTAATATGAAAGCTTGCTTTTAATCATATCTGTATGTGCATGTTTTTCTGTAAAGCCCTGGCAATTTGGAGAAGGAAAATGCTGTCCTCACTTCCATCTACATAACTTGGAATTTATTCCTAATTCAGACTGTCTTAGCAAGGATGACTTATTTCTTGATGTTCAACTAACACAAAAATCATGCAGAGCATTGGAGGCTCTACTCCAGGGAGAAGCAGGAATAAGCATAAAGTACATGTGCTAATAGCTCTGCAACTGACTTGGCCCACTTTTATGAAATGATGACTCTTCATATCTGGTCCATCAATTGACTGAGTTTAAACTCTGATTAACCCAGACATGGATAAATTACATCCATCTTGAATCCAGATGGCAAATGTGCTTATGACTTCTGGTACTTGACTGCATTGCCATTCTAGTAAAGTTGTATACAGCTGTTAACTGCCTAATGTTGTATTGCATATGTGGGAGAGATGCAAATATCTGGAATGTGAAGAATTTATTTGGAGTGTAAGTTCTTTGTATGCTATTGTCTAGCTGGAGGACACTATAGCAATGATATATTTGGACCAGTGATTGTACCCATTTAAAAAACTAATTCACATTAATGCATATTTTATAAGAATTACTGTTTCACTGTTGGTTACTTGCATTGCAAAATGGTCTGAACTAGGAGCTAGGTCAAATCATAAGACAGAGGGCAGACCTAGCCCATCTGGTCCAGTCATTCATTTATTTTTTTAATGAACACTTACTAAAAGCCTACTGTGTGCCAAAACCCTGCCAATATTAAAAGATAGCAGCAGGGATAATGCACTGTGAAGAAACAAAGCTTTGCCTTGTATTTGGATCAGAAGCTGTTAGAGGAACCATCATTATAAATTTAGTAAAAGCAGTTGCTTGAAACAAACTGAACTACTTTCTCTCTCACAAGAATTTTTATATATTATATAGAGCTGTTTTGTCCAATATGGGAGATACTAGCCACATGTTGTACTTTAAAGTTAAATGAAATAACATTTAAAGTTCAGTTTGTCAGTAATCCTATCCTCATTTTAAACACTCAATAGACACATGTATTTAGTGGCCACTGTATTGACTAGCCCAAATCCAGAACATTTCTGTCATCACAGAAATATGTACCAAACAGCCCTGCAATGGAATGGAGGAAAAAAAAACATAAGACAACCAGTGACTTTATTTATAATTCAATGATAGATATCACGCACAATTTATGAGTTAACACTATTTTCTACAACAGGCATTTCTAAGGACAAGAAATTTTCTAAAATAAGTTTTATAAGCTTTGAAGTTACAGTCAGACTTTGCAGTTAATTAAAAAATTTGTTACTCACATCCTCATTTTCTTTATATTGAATGTTGGAAAAGATACTGAGCCAATGCAAACCTAATAATAATTATGCAGAGATAGCTGATTCTTCATCAAAACCATTTCCTTTTTTCTGTGATAATAAAATGCTACTTGGCTGACCGGTTACACTGCACCACCTCTGTTATAACTGCACGTGGTGACATGGTTCTCAACAAAGAATGGGAACCAAAGTGACATTACTTCTGGAAAGAGACTTTACGTGGACTGATGTGGATCCTTCATACATTAATTTACTTTTCTGCAGGTCAGCTTCTGGACCATGGCTTACAACATACAGAAAAGAACACCACCCTAAATAAGGCATGGGGGAAAGCCTGAGAAAAAGCTCCAACGCCAGCACATAAAAATTAAATCAACCTTCATCATATTTGAACCATTGTATTTGTGGTCCATTTGCTATAATAGCGAACATAATTTAAGATACATCAGAGCAGACACAGAGTTCATTTTGCTTGGAAATCTTTTTTTCAGTCTTGGAGGTTAGACGTAACAACACTGTCATGAAAAATTACATGTACAGGGCCTCCCCTGGTGGCGCAGCAGTTGAGCGCTGGGCTGCGAAGCTGCCCGCAGCCTCTGCAGCATCAGTTCAATCCCCAGCTGCCAGGCGAGGGTCCCACATGGTGCGATAGACCTCTCCTGCCGTGCCTGCTGCTCCTATCAGCAGTGTATTTTGTCAAGTCTGCCTGTTCTGTTCCCCACTCTGGCCCTGGTGAATTCTGTCACCCTCCTGCACTTCTAACTGTACCCAGTGCTTGTATAAATAAATAAATAAATCTTATAAAAAAAACTTAAAAAAAAATTACATGTACAGCACTTTCTTTGAATAAATACCACTATATCCACAATGAGAATGCTTATTTATATAAAGCTTTTGTATTAAGTAGGATTTCCTAGAAGCAGAGCCTAAGTTGAGGATCCTCTTGCATTTACTGAGTGAGGACTCTCAAAAGAAACATGTAAGGCAGTGAGGGGAACAGGACAGAGAAAGAGAAGAGCCGAGAAAACATGTGGATTCAGCTGGATACTGACCTCAACTTGATTCGATGGAGGAGGGGACAGTACTTTGAGCCTCCACATTAGTCAGGGAGGGCTCTTATAGGATGAAGGGTAACCTTCCAGGGAAGAGGATGGCTATGAAGTAGATAGCACACCTGTACCTGGGCAAGGTACCCCAGCCCTGTAAGTGCACCTGTGTAGTATGCCTGCAGCATCAACTGCACTCTTTATCCTTGCATATAGGCATGTGCAATCTACAAGACTGATGGGAAGATTCTTTCTCAAAGGAAAACATATTCTTTATGATTCCAAATACAGTCTGTAGTACAGCAGGGCAATTTCTTTCATGAAAAGATAGACAGAAAATTAAGCTTGGGCACATAAACAACAGCTTGGACTGTGGTCTCCATAAGGTGTGGGAGAACAAGGGCAGGAACAACAGTCTCCCTGGGGATGACCGTCCCTGTTGTGAGCGGGTGACATGAGAGACAGTAGTACATGGAGTTACAGGCCCTTAATTCAGAGTCAGATGTTCTTAACTTCAATCAAGGTTCTATGTTATGTGCCTATTAGTGTGCAAGTAACTTGACCTTTCTGTGCCTCAGCTTCTTTCTCAATAAAATATAAAACTATACAACAATAATTAATACTTGATTATGCAAAGTTTTTCAAAGCTGTCTGGAATACTTAAGTGTGGCTCTGGTAGGGAAGCTGGGTCTTGAGATGAAAAGTGAAATATGGCAAAAGCAACTCTAACTGTGTGATAGCCATAGAAAGGGGAGGATGAAGCTAAAAAAAAAAGACTGGGAAAAGGGCTTAGGAAGAAAGCAGAAGACTTGGAGGAGCATGTGGAGCAAAGACATGTGAAGAAGAAGCTGTACTTGCTTCTTAGTCTTGGATTTGTACCAAGGACCTTGGGGTGGTGGCGGGCATGCAAGGAGACACTTAGAAGAGACCCATGGGGAGACTGACAATAGCAGCCTTTATCTTAATTTTGATTTTGCTCTTTCCTTTCAGACTTGTCTGGGCCCTACTACCCCTTTCCTATGGGTCTGCCCCTTTCTAGACTTATGGCAAGCTTCCAGGCCTCAGTGGCCCTCCTTTGGGCCAATCCTGTTTGACAAGGCTTTTACCCACAAGGGGATAGGTAACTCTGGGTGCTTCATTTAGAAACTGTTCTTTCTCAGGCCTCTCTGCTGATCAAGGGGTTAAGTATCAGCACTATCAAGCTATTGGCAGCCACTGCAACATGAGTTCAATCCCTGGCCAGGGAGCTAACCCACATGGCACAGCAGACCTCTCCTGTCTCCCCCACTGCTCCCCTCAGTGGTGTATTTCAGTAGATTCACCTGTTCTCCTCCCCACTCCATCTCTGGTGAATCCTCTCACACTCCCCCAACCCCAGCTCTTTTATGCATAAATAAATAAAATAAATCTTTTTTAAAAAAACAAACTATTCTTTCTCTTCTCTCTACTGCACATAATTCTATTAAAGTTGTTTTCTATTGAAGGTCTTACACACCAAGAGTATGCTTGTCTTTATATGGCAGATGGCAGAACCAATTTAGAGCTGCAGGTTTGGGTGTTCTGGTGTGCTCCTCACCCTGCCTGCCCAATAATACCATGACCTGGAAGGGTAGTATGCTGTTATTACACCCCTGCTTTACTGCTGCATGGCCTTGGACAAATTACTTATATTCTTTTTTTATTATAAATTTTATTTTTATATTCCCCATACAATTGCGACCCCCTTATTTTGACCCCAATCCCTCCCCTTCCCGCCCCCCACCCCCCATAGAATGTCTCTGGTTCATAGTTGTTTGTTGATTTTGATTTTCTGTATTTTTTTTTAAGATTTATTTATTTATGCATATAAGAGCTGGGGTATAGGTCAGAGGTGCGGGGGTGAGAGGATTCACCAGAGACAGGGTGGGGAACAGAACAGATAGATTGACTGAAATACACTGCTGAGGGGAGCAGCGGGCGAGTCAGGAGAGGTCTGCTGTGCCATGTGGGCAGCTCCCTGGCTGGCTGGGGATCAAATTTGTGCTGCAGTGGCTACAGACAGCTTCATAGGTTGCTTCTTAACCCCTTGCACCACCAGAGAGGCCCAAATTACTTATATTCTTTATCCCTCAGCTTTCTCATTAATCTTAAAATAATGATAGCACTTTTCTCAAAGAGGTAAGTTGAAAATTAAATAAAATATCATTGTGGAATTCTTAAAACAGTTCCATATATAGCATACATTAGATACTATTGTTATTGTTATTATTATTTCATGAAGAAATTCAGGGAGACATATTCAGGGATTAGAGAAAAGTTCATTGGATCAGTTTCATTGCTTTTACACAGTGGTTTAGGAGATAATTGTGAGGTGTAAAGATAAGTAAAAGCTGAAGAGGAAATTCATACCATGAAATTAAGTTGTATTGATTTGGTCCTGCTGGCGCCATAAACCTATGGAACTTTAAATATGTTTTCCCAAGTTTCTTCAGGGTAAGGAAGTGGTACTAGTTAGCTATTGCTGCATTGAAAAAAAAGATCTCAAAATTTAATGTCTAAAGACAACTTAGTGTCTAAAGATTGTGTAGGTTTTCTCTTTACATTGGGATCAGCTGAGAGATTCTTAGGTTTCAAGTAGGTTCCTTCATGTGTCGCTATTTGTTCCTGGCCATAGTCCACTCTGGTTGAGGCAATTGCTTGGCGGTTGATTTGGAGCACTCTGGGTTTCCCCATGTGGTGTCTCATTCTCTAGTAGGCTAGTCCGAGCTTACTCTTTCGGCAGAGGGGCGGGGTTCCAGAAGAAGATGCTCAATGGCTATTGAAGCCTCGGCTCCAAGCTTCTGATATGTTTTATTGGCTAAAGTGAGTCACAAGATGGAGTCAGAGAGGGTAGGGATTACAAACTTATAGGGAATGATCGTAGATACAAGAAAGCCACTAATCAGGGCCATCAGTGAAAGTCATCTAGCAAATTCTCCAGGGATCATCTCTTTATCTCATGAGAATGGGCAGAGGCAGTAACCACAGCTATTTTAGCCACTTTAAAGTGGTCAACTGTTTTTATTAATTGTTTTGCATCCTCGTTAATATTTTGGCAGTATAGGATTTCTCCCCTCAGTTATGGTTACCGTGGCTCTCCCACCTCCAAAACACTCATCGTCCTTCTCCCCCGTTCATTTTACTCTCCCTCTCACACTTTTTCTACCTTCTCCACCCCTCCCTGATGCCTTAGATCTACAGTCTACTTTGGAGGATTTTTTTTTAAGATTTATTTATTTATGCATACAAGAGTTGGGGTAAGGCCAGAGTGGGGAACTGAACGGCAGACTGACTGAAATACACTGCTGAAGGGAGCAGTGGGCAAGACAGGAGACATCTGCTGCGCCAAGTGGGTTTCTCTCTGGCCAGCTGGGGATTGAACTTGTGCTGCAGAGGCCGTGGATTGCTTCATCATGTGGTGCTTAACCCCTTGCACCACCAGGGAGGCCCTGGAGGATTGGTTTTAAAGTTAGTCTTTGTCTGAAGTGGTCAACTTTTATAAAGTCACAAGAGTGGTTTCCAAAGGGGTGAGGTACCCTGTCCTCCCTATTATTCTTGTGTCCCCAGCCTCTCTCTTCTGTACACTTCAGAGACTGGTTATTGGTGCCAGGAGATGTGGTTGGGGAGAAGCTTGTATCATGAAGGGTGGAGCGGGCTTATAATTCCACACACTATTAAGCAACAGGCATGTGACTGTGATGCCAGGAAGATCCAAGTTGAAAAGGGAAGGAAATAATATATAAAGGCAGAACTTTTTCAAAATATATTTAGTTCCTTCTCTACCTTTATCTCTTTATTCAGAAAGGTGGAGAAGTAATGTCATTTCCCCATTTACAGAACTAAAGTCACACCGCATGTTGACTAAATGTCATGTTTGATGAAGTAAAAGTAATAATATATGAAATTATATATTTGATAAAATTTATAGAAATTGTCACCTTTCATATAACCATTTGAACCTATTATTGGGCATACATAAGAAAAGAACAATAGCTGTGTTATCCTTAGATGTTGAATTGGGGAGTCAAAATTAGGTTTTGAATCCAAGTTTTGCCTAGTTTCCCTGAGCTACTCACCTACCCATTTTGAACAATTTACTCACTTGTTACATAGAAGTGTTTCTCTCACTGGATTGTTGCTTTTAGCACATTGCCTAGAATTTCCAAAGCCCTAGAAAGAAGTTATTCTTTCATCATTCTGTCATTAAAAATAAATTAGTTATCATTACCAGAAAGGAAGGGGGAACTGGGGTGAGTACTTTAGATGGAAAGTGTCAATTGTATGGTAAAGGATACAATTGGCCTCTTAGCCTTGAACTTAGCATAGTATATACTAATAATGACCCACACCAGAAACTCATATAATATTGTATTGCAATGTTATTTCAATAAAATAAAAATAACTTATTTTTATCTTTATAGAGAAAGAAACATGTACAATTTAGGGAAAAAGTACTTTTTTTTCCTTTGAATATCCAGTGTTGTTCTGTGAATTGAACAGAATTGGGCCATGTCTTGGTTTGGGTTGCCCCAGAACCCAGGGAACATTGCTAGAGAAATGTAGCCGGGAAGGGAGAGCAGTTATAGGGTGTGCATGATAAAGCTGGTTGAGCACCTCAGGCTGAATCCAGCCGGGGAAGGCCTGAGAGGGAGAGTAGACCCTGTGTGTTAGAGATGTCTCATCTGGGAGGTGAGTGAGCTGGGGTATTTACACAACCACTGCCATCAGTCTGTGGCTAAGGACTGCCCCAGGTGTTACTTTTTTTTTTTAAGAGTTCTAATTTTGCCACTTACTGAGTTGTTTTTTTTTTTAAGATTTATTTATTTATACAAGCACTGGGGTACTGGCCAGAGGTGCAGGAGTGTGAGAGAATTCACCAGAGACAGAACAGGGAGCAGAACAGGCAGAAGGACCCAACTACACTGCTGAGGGGCGCAGGAGAGGTCTGCCGCGTGGGAATCTCCCTGGCGGGCCAGGAATCCAACTGGTGCTGCAGAGGCTGCAGAGAGCTTCATAGCGCTGCAGTCAACCTGCTGCACCACCGGGGAGGCCCCTGATTTTTTTTAATTTATTTTTTACATCATTGTTCAGTTTTAAACAATATTTGCTCCTCCTACCCCCCTCCTCAGGTGTAGACCCCACAGAATTTCCTTCACCCATGCACCTGTGCACCATCATCACAGTCCGCCGTGCTCTTCCCTCCCTCTCTCTGACCTCTCTCCCTCCTCCTCCCCTGAAGGATGTTTCTGACTTATAATTGTCTGTTTTTGCTTTGTTGTGTTTTGTACTGTTATTATTTTTTTATACTGATGTCTTATTTAGTTCCCCTATATTCCTCCCAGGTGTTACTTGCTTGGCAAGTCCAGTCAACCCATGTGACAGAAGAGCTTCCTGCAACAGAGAAAGACTTTAAAAAAAATGCAGGTGATTATCAGGGGAATGATAAGTGCTGAGGGAATATGCCTATTGCATAGTGACAATGCAGTGTCTTTTCTAGACTAAATTCTGTTTTTTCAAGCCTTTATTTTTATATGACTTGTGTATTTATATATATTTTACATCATTGTTGTTCACTTTTGTACAATGTTTGCTTTCTCTCAGATATAGTTGTATAGACTTCTCACCACCAATTTACCTGTGCACCACTGCCATAGTCCCTTGTGCTCTTCCCTCTCCTGTTTTGATCCCTCTCCCTCCCCATCCCCTGCAGATTGTCTCTGATTTATAGTTGCCTGTTAATTTGTCAAAGCTTTGGTTTTAATTGGCTGTTCAAATCCTCTTATGGAACACTAAGCAAAACATAAAGGACCCCTGGGCCCCACTGGTGGTACAGAGGTTAAAGTTCTCAGCACTATGAAGCTAGCTCCAGCCATTGCAACATGAGTTCTATTCCAGGCCAGGAAGTTAACCCACATGTCACAGCAGACCTCACCTGTCTCCCCCACTGCTCTCCTCAGCAGTGTATTTCAGTAGATCTGCCTGTTCTGCTCCCCTCTCTGTCTCAGGTGAATCCTCTCACCCCCCACACCTCTGACCTACACCCCAGTTCTTGTATGCATAAATAAATAAATCTTTTAAAAAATGGAGCTATTGTGATTTCTGATGGTGATCGTGTTCTTGTGCTCAGAGCTCTCTCTTTCCCTATCTGAAAACCAATCCAGAGGTATCTTTGAAGCATGCAAAGGCTCCTCAGAAGATAGCATGAAAACACTTGATTTAGATCTTCAAAGATATAACCTGTTCTAGCTCTCAGGCTGACATCTTGCACTAAGCTGCCCTCTGCTAACACCTTCTCTGCTTCCTAGTCTCCAAAAACACAAAAGCAACACAACAAATCATTCAAAGCCTTAGGGAAAATTTGCAAATTGGATTTCATGGAGACAACAGAAAAAAGACTTGGGGAGGAGGGGGTACAACCAAATGTAACAAAATAACTAATTGGAAGGCTGTTTAAAACTCAGAGCCTATCCAGAATAGGGTAGCCATAGTAACATATCCTTGGTATGATAACAAACTGGAGGAGGAGGGTTGGGATGCAGAGGGCAGAAGTTGGTGGGCAGAGGCTCCCTGGCACAGATACCACTCAGATTGGAAAGGAGCAACCCTAGCAGAAGCTGCGAATCTCCTCAATGAACATAGTTTTATCTATATTTTTGGCAACTCCCTTTTGGAATCAAGAGTTGGCTTCTTTAGAGATACTTAAATGGAAACATATTTTTTTTTTTAAATCTTTGATAAAACTCACACTATGGGGAAAAAAACAGACGACCAAATGGAAACTGTGGGTGGTAGCTGTGATTGTGCCTTTTCAAGCAGTTTCTCAGACACCGCTCTGGGTTTGGGTTCTTATTGTGTTGACAGTCACTTGAAGAGATTGAAACTGCAAGGGTGCTTGGGAGGTATTGTAGTAAAAGTTATTGGCATCTGAGCTGTACCCCTCTGTTGCACCCCTCTCCCATCTGCTGTGAATGTTGAAAGCCAATGATTCACAGCTGCTTCTTATCCAGAGACCTGCCCTTGACCAACAGCAGCTGCCTCTCCAGGAAATGCCTGGGAAACTATGCCTTCCCCAGTCCCAAACCAGAGACTGGTTGATACAGGGATGTAAAATATTGACCCCTTACCTCAAGTTAGGATATAGCCTTGTTACCTTACATCTTTCCCATGGGATTGGCCTTAAGTCAAATATCAGAGATGATTTCCTTGTTTAGAGTCTTCCTCCCTCTACCTTTTGCCTTCAGATAAATAGAACTTTATTCTGAGATCACACTTTCTATAAAACACTTTGCCAAACAATCTCTTTCCTTGCTCAGCTTCTAGAGAATCTGTTAGCAGAGATCATGAGAATAGCCTTGGACTGAACCTAAGACCACCTGCTTTCAAGCCCTGGTCCACTGATGAGAAACTAGGAGTCATCAGCAAGGATAAAACTACAGGGGGTAAAGTTTGATTCCATCACTGTTTTTTTTTTTTTTTTTCATGAACCCACTTTCTTGCCTTGTTCCTTCTGTGACCTTTCCTGCTTCCCTCCCTCTTTTACAGATTTCTCCTGAGACCACACCTTCTGAGACCACATTACTTTCAAGGACCCTGAAGGTGAGGTTCTGCTTCTGAAATATCTTACCTAAACCATAGGACAAACCGCAGGGGGAATCTACCCTTGTAGCCTAATGGGAGCAACATACGTCTATGAGGAGGTTATAGCCACCTCCTCCCTGCAGCCAGCACAAGTCTCTTCATTGGCTCTATGTAGGGGCAGGGATGACACAGGGCAGGTTTTCTGATCCAGCAGACTGGCTAAAGGATGAGTCAGAGTCCTCAGTGGGTTTTACAGGCCTTTTATTGGGATTGACCAGGCATACGGCAGGCAGGGGTGCTGGGGGGCCGGGGGACTGGCAGGTCTCCCAACCCCCAGCAAGTCTTCACTCTATCTGGGCTCTCTGGCGTTCTCTCTGCTTCTCTTCTTCTTCTCTTGGCTTCTGTTCGTTCTTGGCTTCTGCTGGTGTCCCCATGATGCTGCCCTTATAAACTCAGTCTCTCAGCCCAGGTGTACCCACTTCAGGTGCCCGCCATCAGGCATGCATCCAGTACACAGGGTTCCCTCATCTATCCTAATGGTGGGAGGGCAGAAAAGCCTGATACTTTTTCCTTACCGTACACTCTACATATTAAATTTCCACATATAAATATCCACCAATGTCTGAACACTTGTATCGGAAGATCTCTAAATTTGGGTCTATTTCAATGGTTCTGAAACCAGAGACACACCTCCCCTCCCGGACTGTTCCTCCAGGGCTCTGGAGCTTGGTCTCAGAGAATTGCTTGTGGGCAGTGCAAGTAGAAGCAGGTGGTGGGCATTTTACTGCCCTCTGCCAGTGGCACAACTGAGGCTTAGGCTGCCAGCAGATAATAGTAATAATAGCTGGCAGCAGTGGTTCCCCTACCACGCTGCCTCAAGTCAAGCCTCTGCAGTGGCAAACTTCCCCTGTGCCAGAGCAAGCTCTGGCATTAAGACCCAGGCCTGCATGGGGGTGCATGGGGCCTCACAGGCCAGCTCCCACATCGCGGCTGCCTCCAGAGCAGGAAATAGAGAGGCCCTCAGATTTGGGACCAGGATCGTAGAAAGGACCAATCAGTAGCGAGCTTTGAGCTGGTTGCTGCTGCGGTCCAATCGGCCATGGGATTGAAAACTGTCCAATCACTTACAAGTGGGGGACTCTGGAAGAGGAGCTAAAGCAGGGCAGGAGCCAGCATGGGACCTGCGCTGTTTCGGGCCTCAGAAGAAGGAGGATCCAGCGGCCAACCTTCTAAAAAAGGAGAGGAGCTGAAAAGCTTTGTAGAGAAGCCAAAGAGTTTCGCAGAGGCCAGGCCGGGCCGGCTGCACCTGCCTCGGCCTACTTCTGACACAGCCTGTAAAGAGCACCAAAGACCAGGGGCCTGGTGTCTCAAAGAGCTGCATGTTCTTGGTGTGGGCCAACAACTCACAAAGAACTGTTAGAATAGTATTTCTGACACAGCCACCTCCTGGTGACCTGTGCTGATAGGCAGTACTGGCCAGCGCTACCCAGAGCTGTCAATGGGTGACTGGGACTCTGTCTGAGTCTCCTTTGAGAGCTGATAATTGGCACCACCTCCTGGTGCTGCTGCTTCTGGTGCTGTCCATCCTGACCTTCAGACTGTTGCTGGGGCTGCTGGGGTGTCATCTCGGTGGCCCCACCTGCAAGAATCTCCAGCTGTGATGATTTGAATCCTGGTCTGCTTCTTGCTCCAGGCCCTGCTTGGCATGATGGCACCATCTTGGATGAGTGGCCTTTTGTTTGGGAGTCTGGACACTCTGGACAGCGTCTGGGGTGAGATAGCTAGCCACTTGTGGCCTTAAAACTCGTTTCCCCTGTCTGTTAAATTAACCCCACTGTTATTTCCTGAACCTGAGTGCAATTGTAGGTGCTGGTGAAGAATCCACAGACAGTGACCTGTCTTCTATTGGGCACTGACCTTTGAAGCTCTAGCCCCTTTTAGCCCCAGTTACAGCTCTGTTTCAGTTCTGGGAGTGCTTCACTAGATAATAGTGCTCCAGACTGATTGGGATTTAGAGTGACTAAAGACAGGCCAGGTGTTGAAAAATTTGGTTGGTTGGGGGAGGCCTTGAACATCACAAAGAAATCTCTAGGTCATTTCTCTTGGAGAAAGGATAGTTTCATCTGTTAGCTTTTCAAAGTCTGCCACTTTGTGGCTGCTTCGCTAAAAAACTCATAAGTTTCATGTCAGAGTAGATGGCAGGTGTTGCCTTGTCTAGATCTCCATATTAATTGGGCATTTATATCCAGGTGCCTTTAGTTAGTGGAAGTCTTGGAGGTGCCTGGGAGTTTACACCCACTCTGGTTACTCTAGCATAGGTCAGATGTAACTCTGACCAACGGTAGAATGATGTTGGAATTTTAAAGCCTATCCCTTTGCTTCCAAGTAAGACCACTCTGTGGTGTAATTCACACTCCAGAGCTCCTCATAGTGGCAGGTTGAAGCTAGACTCCAGCTGAGAACACTTGGTTGCCCACCTCCTTTCCCTGCTTCATCCTGTTTTCCCCACACTTGGCAGCACTCCCTCAATAAAACATTTGCAAAAGAATTCTCAGGTAATGCTTTGCTGCCACAGAACCTGATATTCTAATAATTCAGATGGCTGAAGGCCAGATGGAGTAAGATTTGGCTTGGGGCCGAAAAATTGATAAAAATTCAAGTCTACCATAAAAAATTGGGAAGAGGGGCTTGACTTAGAAATGCTTATATTTCATTCACTTTTCAGGTTTCACCGATCTTTTCAATGTGAGAAAAGAGAAAGTGAGGTCTGTAGTGTCTTTTGTTACTCAAGAAGTTGATGATTTTTTCCATAGTTGTATACTCAGTATTTGTAACAAGGGTTACTCAATTTGTTCAATGGAATTGAACAAATATTCCAAAATATCTCATTGGTGGCCTTTTATGTTAATATTTCTCAGTGCTTTTGGAATACAATAAAGACATAAAAAATGGCAGGCTTAAGGGATGAGATAGAAGATTAACCTACTTTTAGGTTTATTAACTTTCTTTTCACTGAAGTGGAACAAGTCTTATTAAATACTAATTATCTTTCTCTTTTTTTGCATCCCGATTATTTTGTTCATTTAGAGAGTATGCTTCTTCTAGAGAAACTAGCTGTTTTCAGAATTGTGTGTTCAAATATCCATCATATTGGGGATAAAAGATATAATTTCCATGGACTGCACTATTACTCAATTTTAAATGCCATTTTAAAAGTCAGTTTTGACATTTATTCAAGCCATCTGAGGTCTCTAGTCCTCTGGGAAGACTGGGTAGTGCTGAATCACTTACAGGATTTGCTCTAGTCGTAAATGGTGTTTGGAGCAGGATGTGATAATAGGGTCTTTGAACTATTCTAGGGGTTCAATTTGGCAATATCTTTGTTGGTATCTTTATCAAGGACGAAGTACACACTGTTCTTGATAAAGAGAAATGGAAGGAATTTGGAAAAATTTGGCCACTCTTGTCTCTGGAATATATTTAATTACACTCTACTTCATTTACAACCCTTGACAGGTAGGGGAATGTAGAGCTGGAGCTGGTGTGAGATACTCAACTAAAGTGCTTTTTTAAGGGGGTGCCTTAGTAATAAGGATAAATAATATCTTGAAGCCGTCGTTTTTATTGTGGTAAAAGACATGACATGAATTTTACCATCTTAACTGTTTTTAACTATCAATACTGTTAAGTATTTCGCATTGCTATTAAAGCGCTCCAGGATTTTTTCATCTTGCAAATCTGAAACTCTATGCCCACTTAACGTCCCCCAACATCCCACTTTTTCCCCTGCCCACAACCCCTGGTGACCAGTTTCTACTTGGCATTTCTATGAATCTCACTACTTTAGACATCTTGTAAGTGGAATCATGCAATATTTTTCCTTTTATAACTATCTTATTTCACTTAGAATAATGTCTTCACAGTTATCCATGTTGTAGTATTTAAAAGGACATCCTTTTTAAGGTTAAATCACATTCCATTGATATGCATATAGCATTTTCCTTGTTTTTACATCCATGCAATGTTGGGTTGCTTCTACCTCTTGGCTATTGTGAATAGCACGCTAGGGTGAATGTAGGTGTGTAGAGATCTCTTTGAAAACTTATCTTTGTTCTTTTGGATATATATTTAGAAGTGATATTTCTGGATCATATGTTAATTCTTTATTTTTTTTCATTTCCAAAGATGCTGTACCACTTTACAATTCCATCAAAAATACACAAGGGATCCAATTTCTTCAATTTTTGCCAATATTTGTTATATTTTTAATAGTAGCCATTCTAATAGGAGTGAGGGAATATAACATTATGGTTTAAAGCACAAAAGTCTTGAGATTTTTTGCTTTTATTTTTTCTTTGCTGTTTTTGCTTTTATTGCCTGTCATTTTGGTACCTTATCTAAGAAATCATTACTAAGTCCAATATTACAACACCTTTTTTGTTTTCTTTCAGGAATGTTACAGCTTTTGGCCTTGTATTTTTGAGTCTTTTATCCCTTTTAACTTAATTTTTGTACATGCTGAAAGGTTTCAATTTCATTCTTTTACAAATGGACATTGTTTTTCTAATAGCATTTGAAGAGGGCATCCTTTCTAAACATCATTTGACTATACACGTGAGGGTTTATTTTAGTGCTATTTATTGAATTGGTCAATTTGTGACAGTACTACACCATTTTGATTACTGCAGCATTGTAACATGTTTTGAAGTAAGATTGTGTGTATTCTCCACTTTGTTATTTTGGTTTTTTTTTTTTTTGGTAAAATTGTATTGAGTCTATAGATTGTTTTGGGTAGTATGGACATCTTAACTATATTAACTGTTCTAATTCTTGAAGAAAAGTTGTGTTTCCATTTGTCTTTAATTTCTTTCAGTGATGCTTTGTAGTTTTCGGTGTACAAATCTTTCATCTTCTTGGTTATGTTCATTCCTAAGTATTTTATTCTTTCTGATACCATATTAAATGGAATTGTTTCCTTAATTATTTTTTCAGATTGCTTCCTTTGTGACTTTTTCTTCTACCCAATAATCCTTTGAGTGTTTTATAATTGCCACACATTTGTGGATTTTCTAGGTATAATTAGTGTATAATGTTGTCCAAAGTTCTCTATTTCCTTATGAATCTTCTATCTCAATATGTTGTAGATCATTGAAAGTGGGATATTCAAAATCCCATACTATTATCTTGTTGTTGCCTATTTTTTCCTGCAATTGTTCATATGTTTGCTTCATATGTTTAGATGCTCTGGAATTTGGTGGATAAATATTTGTAGTTATATCTTATTGGTGTATTGATCCATTTATCATTATATGGTATTCTTTGTTTCTCTTAACTGTTCTTTATTTAAAGTCTTTAATTACTGTAAACACCCCTGCTTTGTTTTGTTTACCATTTGCATGGAGTATCTATTCTCTCACTTTCAGTCTGTGTGTGTGTCCTTAGATTCCAGTCTCCTGTAGGCATCATATAATTTGGTTCTTTGTTTTAAAATCAGTCCAGGCTAATCTGTGTTTTGAATGGAAGTTTAATCCATTCACACTTAAAGTAATTATTACTAGTGAATCATTTACTATTGTCATTTTATTGTTTTTCTTAATGTTGCAGCTTTGTTTTTATCCTTTTCCTCTCTTCCTGCCTTCCTTTAAGATTTATTGATGTTTTGTAGTAATAACCCTTTAATTCCCTCCCACTTTGGATAAATTCTATAGCTATCATAGTCACCACTGGAATTACATGAAACACCTATAGCTTATAGCATTCTATTTAAAACTGATCATAACCTAAATCACATTAGAAATTTTATTCCTTTATAACTCCAGCCCCACCCTTGTTATTGATGTTACATTTTAAATATTGTACACATTAACATTTATGATATCACAAATTACTTTATGTATTATATACCTATATATTCACATTGATTGGAGAACCTGTATGTTTACATGCTTTTGTATGCTTTTGCGTTGCTATCTACTGCCCTTTTATTTAGCTTGAAAAACTCTCCACAGCATTTCTTATAGATATGGTGTTAGTGATACATTTTCTCAGCTTTTCTTTATCTGGAATATTCTTAACTTTTCCTTTACTCTTAAAGTACAGTTTTACTTTGATTGAATTTTTCTTGGTTAAGTTATTTTTTCTTTTTGCATTTTGTTGATATATCAACTCCCTCCCATCTGGGCTGCAAAGTTTCTTTTAAAACATTCACTGATAATCTTATGGGATTCCCTTTTATGTGACAAATGGTTTTTCTTTTACTGCTTTCAAGATTCTTTGTTTGACTTTAGGGAGTTTGATTATGGTGTGTTGACATAATTCTCTTTGGATTGATCTTCACTGGAGTTGTTTTAGATTCTTAAATTTCTGTATTCATCTATTTTCTCGGTTTCGGTAAATATTTAGTGACTCTTTTCTTCAAATAAGCTTTCTTGTCATTCCTCTTCTCTTTCTATTCCTCCCATTATCAGGCATTTTTCACTATTTTTTAATCTGAATTTCAAATGACTGGTTTTCAAGTTCAATGATTTGATCAAATCTGTTGAACCCTTTAATGCATTTTTTTCAGTTTATTGTATTTTTCAGCTCCAGAATTTCTGTTTGGTTTCTTTGTATAGTTTCTGTTTCACTGTTAATATTCTCATTTTATTCATTAAAATGGTTTTCCTGAACTTCTTGTTATTTAGCTCATTAGAATTTTGATAAGTAATTTTAAATTAATTTTCAGGCAACTATACATATTTGTTTCTTTAGGGCCAGTTTCTAGAGATTTATTTTGTTCCTTTGATTGGGCCATGTTTCTGTTTGTTAGTATTCCTTGTTATTTGGGGAGGGGGGATGGGGCATTTGAAGAAACAGCTCTTCTCCCTGTCTTACCTTACTGGTTCACACCTTAAGCAGTCATCCCAGCTGAAGTTTTTTAGGCCTCTCAAAGCTTTTCTGATTTCCTGCTTCACTTGACATCTACCTGTAAACTGAAGTTCTAACAAGCTGCTTACCTCTGTTTTTAGTAATTTCAAATCCCATTAACACTGTGAGTCAACCAGGGCAGAAACCAGTCCCTCAAGTTGTCCCAGACAAACCAAGTTTGTCCCAGACAAACCAAGTTGTTGGATACATGGCTTACTTGTTTTCCTCCTAAGGGAGGAGCCCCAGTATAAGGGGCTACCTCTCAGTTGTTATGTTTTATACTTATGGCCCCTGGGGTGGGGGGGGGTGACTTAAATAAACAATAAATACTATGAATTTTATTACCCATTCTAGTGTAATCTTATCTTTTTGTTACATGGATCTGGGTGCTGTAGCCACAAGAGTGCTTTCATGTGTTGTGGTTAATTTCACATAGTTGTGGAAGAAGTCCTGTAGCTTCCTTGTTAAACCATTCTATTGATTCTAGGCCCCCTTTAATATAATATTTAAAAAAATCAAAATGTGGAAAATCCTTAATAAAATGTTATATATTGTCAGAATGTTTGTTATATTTCAGGGTCAAATTCTAATAGACCACTCACTTGTGGGGAATGAGTCTTCAATGCAAGTGAGGTGGGGGAGGGTGGGAGTTAAGTGTGATTTAGTGAGTTGTCGGTATTTGAGGCTCACAGGCTAAGATTGTTACAACTCCTTTTAATCTAAAAGAAAGTAAACACCATTTTCACATATAATCAACATGTAGTTGCACCAACAAGTGTCATGGCAAGCTAGAGTACGAAGATAGCAAAGGTAGAAGAAAAAATGCATTTATTGAAATACCAGCGGTATACTTTGTCTTGCTAAATATAGGTAAATAGCCTATGATATAATATAATAATGAATGAAGAAAATATCAGATCAAAAATGTGAGCGATCCAAACTGTAGGTTATGTAATGGAGATTTTTATGGAGTTTTTTTGGTCTTTGTACTTTTTTACTCAAAAGTGAGAATGTGAATTTTGAAACTAAAAACATCATTTCCTTCACAAAAAGCATCTTCATTTTGCAGGGCAGTTTGGAGACAGGTGGTAATTAAAGATTTAAAAACCAAAATTTCAACTTTGTATACAAACTATTGTATGTTTCTACGGGTAGATAAGGATGCAATTTCTGTCTCTCTCATCCTTCTTGGGCCCCGAGGCCTCCTGGACTCTTTGACTTCAGATGTCATTGTGTGCATCTGCTCATTTTCATCTTACTCAAATTTACTTTCAGAAAAATTCCACCTTAGTAAGGATCCAAGTTATTGCTCTTCCCTGCTTGGGCTCTTGCATTCAAACCTTGGTTTTTTTTTTGAGAGTGAAAGATGAAAGTTTTTCCTTTGTCAAACGTATTTAAAATTTCTTTGATGAGGCTGAGACTATGGAGTGGACGGTCCTGCAAGAAGATAGGTTAGAGATCTTATATTAAGAACTTTGTTTCTGTAAAGGTTGCATTTAGTAGCATTGATCATGCAGAAAGGACTACTATATATGAGATAATATTTCACATTGAAGTGATACTTTATAAACTCACTTTAGCAGTTTATACATTTCTGTATATTTTCTGAGGTTTGTTTTTTAAACATTTTGAGGAAAATGAGCAATAGGTATTTTCTAGTAACCCCTGGATTGTTCAATAGAAGTGGAAGCTTACAAAACTGGCAGCCTCCTAGGTGAAATTAATGAGTCTTACTTAAATAAGAAGGATGCCTTGAAAAATATTTTATGAATATATTTATTCCTTTATTCAGCACATATTTAATGAACTTATAATGGGTGTCTGGCATTGTTTTAGGCTGTCTGCAGAGAAAATTTACAACTTTGTAGCTATCTGTGTTACCTGAGGATATCATAAGAGAAAGACATGTAGCTTTAGGAAAGTGATCTTTTAAACTGTAGAGAATATGAGAGAGATCTGAAAAGAATTAAGCTTGGTACATTTGGTTCTAACAACTGTTTTATCTGCATGTATCAATTGGAAATCCTGCTTAGCTGGCAACTGGTTTTGCTAATAATGATGATTAAGTAACACAAGAGTAAAAGTGCCCTCTGAATCATCAAAGAAAATTAGATTCTGTTTCACACACAACTGGTGTTAGATGCATTTCTTAATTCTTTGAAAATCTGTGTGTCTCAATCAAGCAACGTGATTAACTAGAAACGATGTTTCTGTGGCCTTGTGGGATAACAATAAGTTTACTGTAATGTGATTGCTCAAAGCCAGGAAGTTGATAAAAATGTCCAGGAGGAAGCAAGAGGGAAATACACTTTAACTACGCACAGATTGATGTAAAAGTCAATGTTTGGGAAAATATCAATAAACAAAACAAAATACCAGGCAGCCTGGTTTGCAGTATGTTAAGCACGTATGTTATGCAGTACAAGAGAACAAAATTACCCTTGTCAAAGAATTAGTGATCTTCTACCACACATCACCTTTACCTGGTTTTATGTCTTTATCTGATAAAATAACAGAACTTTTTCAAAAAAGAGTCTCATCTAAGAAGAAAGGGATTTAGAGGAAGAGAACAGATTGACTTGCTCCAGATTATCCAGAAATAACCAAATGGAACATCTAGCTCATTTGGTGGCAAATCCAATCAATGTATTTTCTAGTTCAGTCCTAAAAAGTAGAAAACAGAAACTTCTCTGAGACATGGGTCCACTGGGGACATACAAACAGCAGGTATTTAGGTTCAAATGGCCATGGCAATTTTCCCACTTTTTTGTGCCCGATAATTGCAACAAGAACCTCATAAATCATTCAAATGATACTTTGTGGTGTATCATTGAATAAGGGGAGGGTTCCTAATGACTGAGTCACTGTAACAGGTTTCTTTATAAGTAGGATAAAGAAAACACTTGAGATGTAATAATGAGTTTTAGGCTCAATGGACTAGGGGTAGAGGAAGTTAATAACCATAACCACAGGGAAGAAAACATTAGCAAAGGGGTCACATTTAATTCAGAACAATAAAGAAGGCTTCAGCTCAGAAAGTCCAGACAGAGTGAGAAAAGAAAAAGAAAGGAGCATGAGAGGAAAAAGGGACAGTCCATCTACTTCCCAAAAGAAACATGCAACTCATTTAAAAAAAAAAAAGAAATTAAGGTACATTCTTAGTTTCTGGTCCAGCATGTAAGGACTTGGAAGATCAGTAATCATTTCATGTTAAAAACATGTTAAAAGCTAACCAATCTGAAAATCAACAACTCTTCTTAGATCTACCAAAAAAATTGAGGTCACAGGGCAAACCACTGCCATCCCTCCATACTGAAGAGACAAATAGGCAGATACAAAGAATTAAAAACACTCAGATCATTAGTCTAGCAAGCTCTGCAAGGAACAGTGCTGGGGGGAGGAAAACCAAGTCATAATTGATGAATTGCTAGAGGCTCAGTGTAGAAAGTCTGATAATGAGAAACTCCAGAGGGGCACAGTCTTTGGTTCAGGTGAGGGATATGTGCAGGTAGGGCACACTGTTGTGAGTTTTATATCTAGGAGCCTTCACCAGATTCTCAGTGATGATCAGAGAAAAATACCAGTGTACTTCAGACAGGGAGAGAAGGAAAAGTAGCCATTTTTGAAATACACCTGAACATTTTGTTCTTAATAAGGTCTGCTCTCAGCAGAAACATTTTTCCCAGATTCCTATTCTATGGAGGTTGCCTGTTTCATACACAGAAGATAACTGTACTACAGCTTGACCTGACCCACATCAAAATTCATCCAAGCAGGTCAATGATTTTCAAGTTTGTTTATTTATTTTGCTCTAGCATCATTTATCATCACCCTGGCTAATATATGTGCCAATTCAAACTGTTTGTAAGTTACTGTCTGGAGTTTCATTTTCTTAAAAAAATTTTTTAAAGATATTTTTATTTATTTATACAAGAGCTGAGGTACAGGCCAGAGGCACAGGAGGGTGAGAGTATTCACCAGAGATACAGTGGGGAACAGAACAGGTAAACTGACAGAAATACACTGCTGAGGAGAGCAGCGGGCGAGACAGGAGAGTGGTCTGCTGCGCCATGTGGGTATCTCCCTGTCCGGCAGGGAATTGAACCCGCGCTGCAGAGGCTGCAGACAGCTTCACAGCGATGTGCCCAACCCACTACACCACCAAGGAAGCCCTGGAGTTGTTTTTTTTTTTCTTTTTTCTTTTTTTTATAGAAAGACTATGAAAGATAAAGATAAGCTCAAAGGAAGGAGTGGCATGATCAGTTAGCCTGTCTACATGAACAGGAGGGAGGGGTGAGCTCTATATATTACTGTCCATGAGTTCCTAGCCCAGTCCTACCTAATAGAGCTTTTAGGAATGATGGACATGTATTATGTCTGCAGTGTCCAATATGCTAGCTACTAGCCATTGTAGCTATTCTGTACTTAAAATGTGGCTAGTGCAACTAAAACTGAATTTTTAATTCTATGTAATCTTAATATAGCCTTGTGTGGGTAGTGGCCTACATATTGGACAGCACAATTGTAGCCCATTCTCTATTTGAATGCATATTATGGACTAATTGGTAGTGAAAAAGAGTCCTATTCTAGAGTCTTAGCCAGTGTTTCCATCCTTTAAAAATTATTTAAATTAAATATTGATGACTTGGTTCTTCTGTAGACGTGACTGATTTCTGGAATTATTACACCTCAAATGTTCTTTTTATGCTGCTTGCGACTAGAGGATGAGAAAAGTTTGGTTATTGGAATTTTAGGCTTCAAAGTATAATTTAGTAAAAATCATGCCTATTGACATCCCCTTTACAAAGTGTCTGAATTTGAAGCCTTCCAAAAGGGAAACACCAAAGTGGTGGGATGTGCCTGCTTTGTTGGTGCCACTGGCCCCCGTCATGTTACAGCTGGAGGGCTGGCCAGTGGAGGTGGCTTTTTTGGCCGGCGGTAGTAGTGGCAATTTCCCAACCTGCTGCTTCAGCGGCCAGCACGAGCTTCTGTAAAAGCGGCAGCTGTGGTGGAAGTCCCTGCTAGCCTCCTGAGCATGCTGCCTGTGGGCAAACCCTCCTGTGGCCAAAGCCAGATTTGAGTGACCCAGCCTCTCTGGCTCCCAAGGCAACAGCGGGAGTCTCCTGCTGGCTGCCCAAAAGTGCTGCCTCTGGGCAGCATCCAGGGTGATTATACAAAGGCCCACCACAGTGAGCCAGGCTTGATGGCTGGCCTGTGCTAGCAGGATTTGAGTGCCAAGGCCTCCCCCACTTCTGGGTTCCTGTCCCTGGCCCCAGAACACTACTTGCAGGTAGTGCTAAGGGCAGTGGGAGACAGTGGGTGGCGGGCATTTATCACCCGCCAATTGTGGCTTCACTGGGGCTCAGGCTGGCAGAGGCTGGCAGTGAGGGCAGTGACAATGGTTCCCATGCCACGTTCTCCCAGCACGTGTGTGGCTCTGCCGGGCTGCGGTAGCAAGGCTGCCCTGTGCCAGAGCAAGCTCCTGCAGAGGTGGTAACAGCAAGTTCGCCCCACTCCACCCTCTTGAGGACTGCAGGGAGAATTGGGACCCCGCTGGGCCAGCTCCAGTGCTGTGGCTCCCTGGAGCTGTGGGCAGTAGAGAGGCAAAATAGGCCAACATGGCAGGGTCCAGGGGATCCCACTTTGCAGTAGCTGGTACCCGCATTCCAGTGCTGCTCAAGGTGCCCTCTCCCACCTTTTCTGTTGTTAGACCTGGCCCTACTGAAGGGGCACCAAGTGAAGAGACAGGTTTCAGCCAATGAGCCCACCCTGAGGTAAGGCAGGTCAGGTCTGTGCAGGTGCAGAAATGGAAGCCTGGCAGGCAGCACAAGCTGCCGGACAAGACAGGCTTTTTCCTGCTGCCTAACCTGTGGGAGCCGTTGGAAAAGTAGTGGTGGTTCCCCAGCTGCCTCTGGAGTTGCTGCTTGTGGGCACTCTGTGTCGGGGTCACCTTTGAGTGCTGTCTGCCACTTCTGATCATCCAGCATGGTGCTGTTGCCTGTGTTGCTATCTGCTCTGGTGTCCAGTGCTGTCCATCTAGACCTTCAGATTGTTGCTGAGACTGCTGTGAGCGACCCCATCTGTGAGCACCTCCAGCTGCGGTGGCTAGATCCTGGCCTGCGGCTTGCTCATGTGCCACAAGCTCCAGGACCTCATTAGCAGGACAGAGCCATCTTGGACAAGTGGCCTTTTGCTTGGGACTTTTGGACACTGTGGACAGTGTCTGGGGGGCGATAGCTGGTCATCTGGGGTCTAGAGAACACTTTGTTTCTCCCATTTGTTATTAAACCCCATTGTTAGGCCTAAGAGGTCTTGCAGTTGAGCACATGGGTGAGAACCGTGACCTGTCCTCTACCTGGGCACTGACCTTTGACCCACTATGGCACTGCTGTAGCACTGTTTCAGTAGAACAGTCATTTTGACTATATTGATTTCCCCCATCCATTAGCATGGAGTGTTTTTTTTCATCTCCTTGTATCATGATCTATGTCCTTTAATGTCTCAGTTTTCATTGTATAAGTTTTTCACTTCCTTGTTTAGGTTAATTGCTAGGTGTTTGGATTCTTTATGAAGCAATTATAAAGGAGTCATTTTCTTATTTTCTCATTCGTTTGTATATAGAAATGCAACAGATTTTTGTATTTTGATTTTACAACCTGGTATTTTGCTGTATTCATTTATTGTTCCCACTGGCTTTTTTTTTTTTTTTTGGTAGAACCATTAGGTCTTGTTGTATAAAGTATCATATTGTCTGCAAATAATACTTTAATTTCTTCCTTTCTAACCTGGATACGTTTTATTTCTTATTGCTCTCTGATTGTTGGAGTTAAAACTTCTAATAATAAATTACATAGCAGTGGTGACAGTGGGCATTCATTTCTTATTCTTTATCTTAAAGGGGAAGTTTTTACTTTCTCAACATTCAGTATTAGCTACAAGTTTATAATATATGGTCTTTTTTAAAAAAAAAAAAAACGGTTTTTGCCCTATACAGTTTTTTTAAGATTTATTTATTTATACAAGCACTGGGTACAGTCAGAAGCACGGGAGGGTGAGAGAATTCACCAGAGCCAGCGTGGGGAACAAAATAGGCAGACTGATGAAATACACTGCTGAGGGGAGCAGCAGGCGGCAGGAGAGGTTTGAGTGCCATGTGGGACCCTCGCCGGTGGCCTGGGATCAACTGGTGCTGCAGAAGCTGCAGGCAGCTTCGCAGCCCAGCGCTCAACCGCTGTGCCACCAGGGGAGGCCCTCTATGGTCTTTATTATATTGAGTTAGGTTTCTTCTATTTACACCTTGTTTACAGATTTTATCATAAATGGGTGGTGAATCTTATCAAATGATTTCTCTGCATCTATTGATAATCATGATTTTTATCTTTTGTTGATGTATTGCATTGATTGATTTACATTTAATAAAACATTCTTACATCCCTGGGATATATTTCACTTGCTCATGATGTGAAATCCTTGTAATGTGTTATTGAATTTCATTTGCTATTATTTTGTTGAAGATTTTTGCATAAATTTTTATTAGAAATATTGAACTGTAGTTTTTCTAGGGCTGTTTTTATCTGGTTTTGGTATTGGGGTAATGTTGGCATCATGAAATATATTAGGGAGAATTTCCTCTTTTTGGGTTTTTAGAAATAATTTGAGCAAAATGGGCACAAGCTCATCTTTAAAGGTTTGATAGACTTTTTAAAGTCATTTGGCTGCAGGCTTTTGCTTTGGAGGACATTTTTGATTATCTTTTTGTGATTGGTTTATTCAAAGCTTTTGCTTTTCTTGATTTAGTCATGACAAACTATTACATATGTGTTCATTTCTTTAAGGTTATTGAATTTATTGTTGCATTATTGTCCATACTAATTTCTCATGATCCTTTATATTTCTGTGCCATCTGTGGTAATTTTTCCTGTTTCATTTCTAATTTTGTTTATTAGTGTTTTTGCTCTTTGTTTAGCTAGAGATTTATCAATTTTAGTTCACAGAACTCTTAGATTCATTGATCTTTTGTATGGTATTTTTGATATATTTGCTTATACTCTTATTTTTGTAATGTCCTTTTTTTAACTAACTTTGGATCATTCTTTCCTCTTTATCAAATTGCTTAAGTATAATATTGAGCTCTTTGATTATACTTGCTTCTTAATGTGGTCCTGTATTGCAGCTTTCCCCCTTCTTAGAACCACTTTTTGCTGCATCACATAAATTCTTATAGCTTGTATCCTCATTTTCACTAGTCTCAGGATATTTTGGATTTCTGTTTTAACTTCCTATTTAATACAGTTAAGAAGCATGTGGCTTGTAATTGATTTCTACCTTTATGACATTATGGTCAGAGAGAGTACCTGGTATGATTTTAATCATCAAGGTTTGATCAACTTGTGTGCCAACATAGGGTCTATTCTTAAATGGTCCATATACACTTGACAAAATGTGTATACAGGGCCTCCCTGGTGGTGCAGCCATTGAGCGCTGGGCTGCGAAGCTGCCTGAAGCCTCTGCAGCACCGTTTTGAGCGCCGTTTGGATCCCCGGCTGCCGGCGAGGGTCCCACGGTGCGCAGACCTCTCCTGCCACGCCCGCTGCTCCCCTCAGCAGTGTACTTCGTCAGTCTGCCTGTTCTGCTCCCCGCTCTGGCTCTGGTGAATTCTCTCACCCTCCTGAATTTCTGACTGTACCCAGTGCTTGTATAAATAAACAAACAAACAAATAAGTAAATCTTTAAAAAAAAATGAATGTGTATACAGTCATCTTTTGGGTGGAGTTTTCTATATATATCAATTGAACTTATTTGATCTAGTTCTTCATTTGAGGACATTGTTTCCTTATTCTGTCTTGTTGATCTGTGCACAGTTGTTAGTGGACTATTAAAATCCATGAGTATTATTGTGTTCTTGATGGTATTTCTATTAATAATTGCCTTATATATCTTGGTCCTGGATCATTTGGTTCATATATATTTACAAGTGTTATTTATTTTTGTTTTATTAGGCTCATAGGTAATGTGGGTCTCTATTTCTTATTACCTTGTTTAAGATTGGAAATCTGTTTTATCTATTATGAGTATAGATGTTCTTGAAATTTTGATTTCCCTTTGCTGGTAATGTTGTCTTTGAGCCTTAAAGTGTTTACTTGTCTTTTGGTAGAATGGGTTTATTGTAACAGAAGGTTGGTCTTTGTTTTGAAATCCATAGTCCTGCCATACCCTTTTTTTTTAAAGATTTATTTATTCATGCCTACAAGAACCTGGGTACAGGCCAGATGCGCAGGAGGGTGAGAGGTTTCACCAGAGACAGAGTGGGGAGCAGAACAGGCAGATCAACTGAAATACACTGCTGAGGGGAGCAGTGGGCTAGAAAGGTGAGGACTGCTGGGCCATGTGGGTATCTCCCTGGCTGGGATGGAAATGGCATTGCAGAGGCTGCGGACAGCTTCACAGCACTGCGCTCAATCACCTCTGCCACCAGGGGAGGCCCCTGCCATACCTTTTTTAATTGGTGAGTTAACATACAGGCTGTTTCCATTTAAGGTAATTATTAAGATATAAGTGCTTTTGTTTTTTGTGACATTTTGTTTTGCCTTTTGATTTTTTAAATCAATTTTATTTTATATAATTCTCACATCATTGTGCATTTTTGCATAATGTATGCATTTTCATTTTTGTTATATTCCCCATACAATTCCCACCCCCTTTTTCTGACCCTAATCCCTCTTCTCCACCCCCCGCCCCACCCACTGTAGTGTGTCTCTGGTCTATAGTTGTTTGTTGATTTTGATTTTTACTTTATTGCAATTAGTCTTTTTCCTGGTCCCTTACTTAGGTTTTCTAAATTCCTGGTCTTTTGATTTTTTTGATGTTTTTGTTTTGTTTGGCTTCCATTTCTGATGTCTTACGTGTTACTTCTATTGATTTGTTTGAAGTTTGTGGAGTTTAGTATATGAGAGACTATTATTTTTGTGACCTGTAGTAGCCAATCTTATCCCAAACTTGTTCTGATTTGCCATATATTTACTGTCCCCTCCTTCACATTGTATAGCTTAGGTGCTTATTAGTCTATATTTGTTTTGTTGTTATGCTTTATAATAGCTCCTTTAGTACAGTTATGTCCAATTTTTGTTGTCATAATCTTTCAATTTTTGTTTTTCACTAGAGCTTCTTACCATTCTTTCTGTATTGAATGAATGATAGCCTGACAGCATAAAGACTGAGAGCCTATTTATTTAAATATCTTCTGGATTTCATTCCTTTCCACAGGAAAGTTTGTAAACATTCTAATAGGTGCCTCCTTATAGTCTGTTCTTACCATTGACTTTCAGCAGTTGAATTATGTTGTGTGTTGGTCTGGTATTTTATTTGGAACTCAGTGGGCCTCTTGGATCAGAACATTGGGTTTTCTTTCTGGGTTTCCCAGTTAAGACTGTTCTTAGCAATTATTTTCTTAAATTAATTTTGTATGACTTTTTTATTCTCTTCTCCTTGTAAGCCCTCAAGATATGGATGTTATTTATTTTTTGGTTATCCCAAAGAGCTCTTACACTATTTTCATTCTATTTTCTGTGTTGTTCTGTTTGGATGTTCTCCACCACTGTGATTTCAAGCTCATAAATTTTCTCCATTACTTGTTTTTGCCCACTGTTAAGACATCCTAATGTATTTTTAAATATACAAATCCTTAAATTTGTTTTAGTATTTTTTGATCCATTATTTTTAGTTGTAATGATCTCATATTTTCTTGGTCTTTATTGTGTTCCTGATTTTACATTATTTGTTGGTTCTCTTAATTAAGCAAGCATGCTTATAACTGTTGCCTTAAACTCCTGTTATATTCTGTAGTCCTGCTGAATTGACACTTTTTTCATGTCGTTTTTTGCTCAGCTTTAGTGATATATTCTTCTATCTTTTCACTTATTTTTGATGGGTTGAAAATCAGAGTTTCCTTTTATTAATAAATTTGCCTTTATACCCTTTCTACAAAGTGATTATAGTCCTAGGGTTCTTACCCAGGATCTTAGGTGCCTATTATTTCCAAGACTGGTGCCTTTGCAACTACTCAAATGGCTGAGACACTGTTGTCCATAAAGGCTCATAGGTAGGAAGGAACTGGGGCATTAGGTCACCAAAAGTTTTCCTCCAGTGAGCATTCAGTTTTCAAGCTTCCTGCAATGTTGTGGGTACCTGGGTTGTGTGGTTGTGGGGATCCACTATCGCCTTCTCCCCTAGGCCAACACCTCCGTCAAAATGTCTCAGGCTGCCTTAATCTATAGGCTGTGGTTGAGTAATAATGCAATGTAGCAGTAGGTGAGAACTGTAGTTGAGAAGGGGTCACAAGCCAGAGACTATTCTCTGCTTTTTGAGTACACAGCCTAACCCTCAGGTGCTTGCTCCTATTATTAAGATGCAGGTTTGTAAGTTCCAGTTAGCGAGAACATTCAGTTCTTGTATTATTTTGGCCCTGGGGGTGTGGGGGATATGGCAGGTATTTTACATGTCACAGCCACAGGCTTCAAATAACAGCCTCTTTTTGAGAAGACGCAAGTGATCCTATTTGCCTCTTCCTGCTGGTTTGAGCTCCAGCTGTTCTAGTTTAGGAGTTTCAGTCTCAAAGCAGTAATCATCATTCTGCACCTATTCTCTAGCAATGCTCCTTGTGTCCTGCAAGCCAACTCTGTGCACTCCCTTTTCCAGTGTAGTGTCTGGTTTCTAAAGTCCCCAGTGTGGGTGTGACCCTTAAATCCACAGAAGGGTTCAATATAGCTCCCTCTCCTTCTCAATGGTTCTAAATACAGTATGGTTCTAACACAGTTTGAGTTCAGTTTTTCCTAACCCTTTTGACTGTGCTGTTGCTCCTGATGTATGCAGTGGTGTCTGTCGGTCTTTCAGGAGTTGGAAACTTTATTTTGTTCTAATCTGATCATGAATACATAGAGAGGCAAGCCCAGTGTCTTCACTATGCTGCTATCTCCTCGGACTCCTCTCAGCATTTGCCTTCACCCAATGTGTAAAAACAATGTGCTGTGCTAGTATTTGACCAGTCCTGAGAATTTGTAGTAGGCTTTGTTGCTGTCCTGTTCCAATCTCATTTATAGGACAATTGCATCCATTCTCTAGCTGCTGCAAACAGTTATAGCTACCTCCTTCTTCAGAAAATTTCTCTCAACTTGATGTCACCTCACTCAGAAATGCCTAGGAAATTCTATATCCTGCCCCAAGGGGCAGCTCACACTAATGACTGTCTGAAAATGGGGACAGAATGTCTTGCCCTTTTGCCTCATGGTGGACCAAATCCAGGATACAAGGCAAGCTCCAAAGCTTCTTATAAACTTTGAGACCAGACTCCCACTACGTCTACCTTATTGCAGGCTTCTTCTCCTGCCTTGTCCTCCTTTTCTCATTTCCTTTCTCCAGAAAGTCCTCATTTATTAAGTCACTTGCACACAAAAAACATATCTCAGGTTCTGCTTTTAAGGAAACTGATTTAACATAGATTTAAAAGGAAATTAATATTGGTTTAGTCTTTTTTAATCTATGGAGAATGGTTACAATTGCAGTCTCGTCAATGATACTACATCAGTGTTTTCAATAATATCTCCAAATAACTGCCAGTCTTTAAGCAAATTGGTAAGAATGGTATTTTCTATTGGAGAGTTCGGTAAGCTAATTTTCTGTGGGAGGGGGTTAAAGTAAGATGTGTGCTGAATCCTACATAATCTTGAGTTTCTCTGAATTTACTTTTCACTTTTAAGCATTCAAACCACCTAGAAGAAGAAGACTCAGACTAAGTAAAATGTCTGCCTCCACACTAATCTTACTGCTACTCCTATGAATAGAATCAAAGAACCACAGTTGGAAAAGTGGTTTGGGATTGTCATAAAATTGATTATAAGCTCGACAGGGGCATGGACTAGTAGGAAAGTTCTTTGTAATATAAGCCAGGTGCCCAGAGGAAATTAATATGTAGATATTGAAAGCATAACTGTTCTCCAAATACAGAGTCCGACACAGAATTCAGGTGGTGGAGTGACTGGATAATAGATTCTAATTAGAAAATGAGAAGAAAGGAAATGACTGTGCTCCCCTAAGTGAAATTTCCATTCATTTGTGTTGGGAGCCAAAGTTGGTTTTGTTCCATGGGTCAGGGGAGAACTATGAATGTAATTTGTGTTAAAATGTGTTTTGTGTGGTGCTACCTGTGCTTTCTCTTCCTCACATTATCTGATTTCATGGGTATTTAAGTATGTGGAGAAATTGATTATAAGGTATATGTTCCTTGGAAAAAGAAATTTCATTTATCTGGAGTAGTGCAGCTTAAATGGTTTGGGTCTTTATTATTATCAATATTAAACATGATCACTATAATAACATATTATAACATACATCATTTAAATCATATCATTAATATAATATGACTATATTATCTTGTTACCGTGGAGGAAGTATTTACCAGGGTATTTTATTGATTTATTTTTACACCTTCTGCCCATTTTCATTTATTTAGCAAATATTCATAGCTCTTACTGTGTACAAGACTCAGTGGTAGATTTTGGTGAGAGCCTATGATCTAATAAGGGCACATGGCATAAGTAGAAATCTAAATCAAGTTGGAAAGGGATGTATATTAGAAGACATTTCACATAGTATGTGAAAATCTATGGAAGTTAAGAAGAGAAAAAAGTTACCTTTAGCTATAGCTACCACTAGAGAAAATGGTGACAGATATCTGAAATTTTTATCAACATCATTGTAGCTATTTCATAATTCTACATATAAAGCAGACAAAATGGACTATGACTTCATGAACTAGTCTCTGTGTACTAAGATCACTTTTCTATAATTTCAAGTACTGGAAACTTTTCACAAAGACATTGAAAGTTGTTTTTCTGAAAGCCTTCCAAGAATTTTACAAAATGACTTATCAGTCCAAATAGAAAATTCTCTTCAAATATCTCTGAACCATAGTCCTGGAGAATTATTCTTGTCCCAGGGTGACAATGTGGCCCAACTATACCATTCACTAATTTAGAATGCTTTTTATAGAATCTCTTTAAATATATACTCTAATTTTAAGGATTTTTAGAGTCACATGTTTCCAAAAGTCATCAGAATTGAAAAGTGAGATGGAGGGAAAAATAAATCACCTATCATCTCCACGTCACTGAAACATGAATGGAGGTGAGGAAAAAAGGAGGAATGCAGATTTACTAGTGAATTTGACAATTTGTGCTCATGTGTATTTGACTATCTTTTCAAATAGAAAAAAGGAAAACTTAAAATAACTTGAGGGTGAAAACAAGGTAGATACTGGAGAGGATAAAAACATAGAGCAAATGCCACAATATTTACTTTCACTTTCTGCTGTTTGAGTTTTGAAATGGATTTCCAGAGTCTGTTTCTTGGTTGCAGAAGAACTATATACTAAAACAGAAAAGTAGAAACTCATCTTCACACTCTGACTACATATCATTTACTTATTTGTCAACTATTTGTTGGATATCTGCCATGGCAGGCACTGTGCTAGACCCCAGGAAGACAGAAATAAAAAGATAAGGTATTCGCAATTTTGAAATGTAGCCAGGTAGCAGAGAAACAAAAGTATTTATTTCATCAGTATCAAAACTGACACATAATATTTTCCAAGTACTATTAAACCATGTACATACATTTTATGAAGAAGTGTGGGATCTTACCAACTTTTTTTAATTTAATTTAATTTTATATATTTTTACATTATTTTTCATTTTTGCACAATGTATGCATTTTCATCTTGATTATATTCCCCATATAATTCCCACCCCCCCTTATTTTGGCCCTACTCCCTCCTTCCCTCCCCCCACATAGTGTATCTTTGGTTTATAGTTGCTTGTTGATTTTGATTTTTACTTTATTATAATTAGTCTTTTTCCTGGTCCCTTATTTAGGTTTTCTAAATTCCTGCTATGAATGAGACCATCCGGTATTTTTCTTTTTCTTTCTGGCTTATTTCACTGAGCATGATCCCTTCCAGCTCCATCCATGTTGCTACAAATTGCATGAGTTTATCTTTTTTGATTGCTGAGTAATATTCCATTGAGGAAAGGCATATGAAAAAATGTTGAGCATCACTTGTAATCAGGGAAATGCAAATCAAAACTACAATGAGATACCATCTTACACCAGTGAGAATGGTACATATTAAAAAAAACAACAACTTTTTAACTGCTCTCCTGAATGTGAATAAACACTGGCACTCATAGAATTTAAACAACTTGCCCATGAGTCTCTCTTCTGAGGCCAAGCTCCTAATTATCATACAATTTGTGCATTCAAAAATATTTATTTATTTATACAAGAACTGGGGTATAGGCCAGATGCGCAGAGGGTGAGAGGATTCACCAGAGACAGAGCAGGGAACAGAACAGGCAGACTTACAAAATACACTGCTGAGGGGAGCAGCGGACAAGACAGAAGAAGTCTGCCATGCCATGTGGGACCCTCGCCATTTGGCCGGGATTGAACAGGCACTACAGAGGCTGAGGACAGCTTCACAGCGCTGCGCTCAACTGCCTGTGCCACCAGGGAAGGCCCAATTTGTGCATTTTTAAGAGTTATGCCAGAGTGGTTTTAGTTTTACAAGAGAAATGAGAATTTCTGTCAAGAGCTGGGGATAAAAGAAAATATTTCAAGACTTTCAAACATTGATAATATTTTAGAAGTCTTAAAGGATGAGCAGATGAGAACAATGGGAAGAAATACGAGGAAGTGTGGCAACATGAATGAGGGCTTTAAAATCTGCTTGCATCTGACTTGCTATTCATTAAAGAAAACACATCACATAGTCAGACCCAGAGTCAGTAAGAGAAGGGTACTTAATTTTTTTAAATTTAATTTCCTTCCTTCCTGGATAGAAGAAATTGTGAGAAATTGGGGTTTTCAATGCCAATTATATACATAGTTGGTGTATACTGTCAAAGGTATGAAACTAGAGCTACCTACATTCAGATGCCTTCTCTAAAATTTCCCCAGCTGCGTGATCTTGGTATTTCTCCTTCTGTGCCTTAGTTTCCTCATATAAAAATTGGGATAAAAATATCTCTCTTACATCACAGGGTTGTTTGAGGATTCAATAAGTTAATTTATGTCATGTTTAGAGAAGAGTTGGCACATGTTAAGTTTCCCACATATAAATGTTGTTATTGTCAGAACAATTTTAGAGATTTGGTGAAATGTTTCTATATGTGTAACCAAGTAGATAGGGAGTACCTTAATGAGATGTTCCCTGCCCCACTGTTCCCCCCTGCAAAAAAAAAAAAAAAGTATCCTTCCCTAAGTACACTATTTTGTCTTGAATTGTCCTTGATTGCAATTACAGCTCCTTTAGCAATCAGGGGCATCCTTATAAACTGTCAAAGCAAAAATTGCCTTGGACAAAGTCAAAACATTATTCAAGACTGTTGCAATAAGAAAGAAGCCAGAACTTAGTTTAAAATCAATGCTGTTGAAACAAAAAGACAGCAGGAATTTTAAGACTTAGGATGAGGGGGAAATCATAGGCCACCGGTGGTTGCTAATTTACTTTATCCAAAAAAGTCAACTTTCTCATGTCTTTATGATTGAAGGTAGTTTTTAAACTTAGAAGTTAGCCTTATATTCTCACACAGAAAGTGGGAGATAGTGGGAGATGGGGTGCTACCTTCCTTGAGGACTACATTTCAAAAGGTTATTCCCAGATCCTTGACAAAGACCTTGCTGGGTTGAGAGGTCAAGAGGCTTCTGAAGGTCTGTGACCCTATATCTCTGAATCAAATGCAATGTTGCAAACCAATGTTATAGCAATTAAACAAATTTGCATATCAATGCTCTAAGGAGAGGGAGGTCAGTGGGTGGACTAGAGTCTGGAAGAATTGGATCTTGTGAAAGTTTAATCAGGCTGAGGGGAAAGCTGAGGACTTCTTGGTCAATTCTTCCGAGTTTCTATGAATTTGAGCATTTTTGCTGTAAGCATAGGAATCAAAACCCCAATTCAGTAGTTGGTCAGTCAGTAACTTTTTATTGAACAGTATTTCTGGTGGGGTTTTAAGTCTGTGGTGAGTTACTACTTTAGACACTAACAGGGCTCTTGTGACTATTTAAAAGCCTGCTTCCTGGCCATAGATACTTAAAAGTTTTCATAAAATAGAGAAGGCATGAATGGCATGAATCAGAACATTTCTCAGAATAACATGTTTCTTGGAGCATATTTTTATTTGAATCTGGTGGGATGGATGTGTTACAGGGAAGAATGAGGGGTAACCTGGGATCCCACAAGCCTGTCTGCTCTAAATTGGTTCTGACATCTGCCACATCAAGACAAAACATACTCTAGTGCATGAGACCTTGAACGGAAAGAACGTTTGATGTAATTTGTGTGTGATACAGAGAAGAGAAAGAGAAAAATAATATAGTTTCCAAATCAAACACCCAACATTACCCATCTCCTCATGGGTAAATGTCCAGCCAAACAGGATTGGCCCAATGTAGGACCTGAGGTACTACTTTTTGAGGGCCACATAAGTCTAAAACACCTTCTGATGGGGACCCAAAGGGGCCAGGCAAGTCTGGAAGGAAAAGAGCAAAATCAAAAGAAAAGTTAAGATAAAGGCTCCTATTGTCAGCCTCCCCACAGGTCTCTCACCCACATCTCTCTTTCAAGTGTCTCCCTTCATGTCTGTCCCCCAAGTTCCTGGTACAGACTAAGACTGAGGCGCAAGCACAGCATCTTTACTCGTATCTATGCTCCATGTGCCTCCTCTAGGTCTCCTTCCTTCCTTCTCCCAGTCTCCTCCAGCTTCCCTTCCCTGCTCAACTCCACCCTTCCTTAGGGTGGGACAGGGGACCTGAAAACAAACCTTTCCCTGGGGATTATCCTGTTAACAGATGGTGGGAGAAGGTGGCCAGTCCCTTGGGCTGCTGAGAATGATTGGATTGGGTTGAATAAGAACTGAGGAAGAAAGACCTATGTAAGGGGCAAAGAAAAAAAAATAAGATTGATGAGGTCTAAAGAGAAAGATTTTTAGAAGAATATTGTAGACTTCATATCTATATATTCATTCATCTAGTCCTCCCCCATTTCTTTTTGAAAAGTTGGTAATCTTCCTTCCTTTGGATAACTCTTCTTCCCCTAAGTTTGCCTCATGTGGTTCCAGTAGAGATGGGAAATTGTAAGACCTGAATCCCCTGGGAGGGTTGGGTGTACTACCCAAGAAAAGCTAAATAGAGTTATGACCAATAACAGCAAGATGGGTGGGATAGAGCGACTGACTGTCCTGGTTTGCCCATAGATAAGGGATTTACCATATAGTGGGATTTTTCAGAGCTAAAACCAGGCTAGTCCTAGAAAAATCAAGATAGCTGATCACCTTAGAACTTCAGATAAGGGTTACTGTAATTCACAACAATTATCCTGATATACAATGGGAAACTAATATGATCAATTTCCAAATAAAATTCAGCTAGTGAGGAATTTGGTGGGGATTTCTACCAAGATATTCACTCTCAAACCAATTAGTTAAGGATATGATTTGGGTGCTAAATAAAAAAAGTTTTTTAATTGCGATTGGGATTTGCCCAATAATCTCCATTAAAAATACAATGCTTCATGGAGATTCCCTTTTTTAGAAAAGGCCACCCCACCCACTATTCTGCCATATCTTCTTCTCTCTAAACCTTGCTGATATAAAGAGCTATTTGCAGATGATCACATTATAAATTATAAAGACATAATTAAACCTTAAAGGAGTCCATTACATATACATTAATTTCTAATGTGTTGCATAACACCCAATTCTGTATTCAGAATTGTATTCAAAAGTTACATTTCTTTAATATTTGGGTTTTTGTTTGGATTCTCTAAAAAGCAGATTTTTGAGAAAAGCATATCAGTGATTTGGGAATTCACCCAGGATGCATAAATAGGGCAGTTGGGAAGGGAGAAAAGCCAATAAGGGTGTGTTAATGAACTGATTACTGTTGTGAGAAATCAGTTCAATCCCACTGAGATTCTGAGAAATTTTATAGAAATTGCTGGAGACTTGTTCCACAGGAGGTTGGAGACACTAGGATATTTACCCAATTGTTCTCTCTCCTACCCTAGTTGAGAACTGTCCCCAGGGGTGTTAATACCAGTGATTGGGGATTTTCAATTTGGCTGTCTTTCACAGCTCAGATTCTAGTTCAATGCCCACATTGTACCCCAGTTGTGCAAAAATCAAGCGGGATAAGGTATGTTGGGGTACAAAGAACCAGAAGTATTTGCTACAGCAGCTTCATATTTTCTGCATGTGAATGGTCTCTCAATCACCCTAATGAAACTTAACATAAATTGAAGACCTTCAAAGAAAGTATAGGGACAATGGGCTACTTACTGTTGATCTATAGAGACTGAGAGAGTTTAAGGATTGATTTAAGTCACATAAGTTCTCTGTAGAGTGGGATTAGCAACCTAGATTCCTTACATCTTTTTCAGGACACACATATCCCCATGAATGTGTGAGTGGAATGTGGTACTGTTACCCCATTGTGAAATGGGTTGCCTGACTGTGGGTCTCACCTGCGAGCTTAAAAGGGACTTATAATAAGACTCAACTGCAGCACACACAAAAAGGTTAATAAAGGGTTTATTTACAAAAGAAGGGGAAATGAAGAAATGAATAACTCAGGAGAAAGAGATGGAGATAAACTGGTGAATGCATCCTACCAGTTCTGCTGAGCTGGCCCCCCAATAGCATGCTGAAAGCTGGTGAAAAACCAAGGCCCCCCAAGGCCTATATGTCAGGTTATATAGCATACCTGGCTGCTTATCTCTACACTCAGTTCCCAGCAATCCCCTCTTCGGTGGTGATGACTTTATGGGATTGGTAGTCCTTGGTGTCTTGGATGTCTTTTCTCTGGGGTGGGAGTGGGACCCATAAAACCTATTTGGGGAGTTTGTTCAGGACATCTTTTCCCTCAACAGTACTACTGCAAACACAATTTTGATAGGACTGTGAGAATGAGGCAACATTATTTTCCTCTCATGCTTTGAAAATTCTTTTCAAAAATATTTTCCTTTCCTCTTGACTTTTGAAAAAAAAACTTAGCTTTATGGGGCATAATATATACATATAAAATTGTAAAATGAAGTGCACATCATGGTAAGTTGATATGAGTACATTGTGAAAGGACCCCCCACCCCATCTGACTAACACACTCATCAGTGGACATACTTATCTGTGTATGTGTTTATGGGTGTGTGAGAACACTTAAGTTCTAATATCTTGGCAGATATTATATCTTGTTAGCAACTACAGTCATCATGATTTACATTAATTCTCAGAACTTATTCATCTTATAACTGAAGGTTTGTATCCTTTACCAATCCCCCTTCCATTTCTCCCACCCTCTCTACCCCACACCTGGCAAACAGTTTTCTCCATTTTCTCTGAGTTTAATGTATTTTTCACTTAATAGAAGCATTTCCTTGTAGAAAAATAAAGGAACTTTTATTTGGAGCTAGAAGATAAGAATTTGAAATCCTGGACATTGTACCTACTAATTGAAAAATGTCAAAGTGCTTACACTCAGTTTCTTTATCTGTTAAATGTTTTTAACATTCTTTTTTTTTTTAATAATAAATTTTATTTTTATATTCCCCCATACAACTGCACATGCCCCATTCTGCCCCAATCCCTCCCCTCCCGGCCCACACCCCCCAAAAAGTGTCTCTGGTTCATAGTTTTTTGTTGATTTTGATTTTCACTTTCTTATAGTTATTCATTTTCCTGATCCCTTATTTAAGTTTTCTAGATTCCTGCTATGAGTGAGACCATCCGGTATTTTTCTTTTTCTTTTTGGCTTATTTCGCTGAGCATGATCCCTTCCAGCGCCATCCATGTTGCTGCAAATTGCATGTGTTTATCTTTTTTGAATGCTGAGTAATATTCCATGGTATATATGGACCACATCTTCTTGATCCAGTCATCTATTTTTGGGCATTTGGGCTGTTTCCAAAGCTTAGCTATTGTAAATAGTGCTGCTATAAACATAGGGGTGCAGGTGTTCTTTGGAATTGATGTTTCTGTGTCCTTTGGGTAAATACCTAGGAGTGGAATTGCTGGATCATATGGAAGCTCTATGTTTAGTAGGTCCAGAAATCTCCACACAGCTCTCCATAGTGGTTGGACCAGTTTGCATTCCCACCAACAGTGCAGGAGAGTTCCTTTTTCTCCACACCCTCGCCAACAGTTGTAGTTGCTAGTTTTTTTAATATGTGCCATTCTCACTGGTGTGAGATGGTATCTCATGGTAGTTTTGATTTGCATTTCCCTGATGACAAGTGATGTTGAACATTTTTTCATATGTCTGTTGGCCATTTGCATTTCCTCTTCAGAGAAGTTTCTTTTTAGCTCTTCTGCCCATTTTTTGACTGGGTTATTTTCTTTGTTGTTGTTGAGTCTCATCAGCTCTTTGCAGATTTTTGTGATCAGTCCTTTATCATTAGTGTTGTGTGCAAAAATGTTCTCCCAGTTGGTGGGGTTTCTCTTTGTTTTTGTTATTGTCTCTTTTGCTGCGCAGAAGCTCTTTAATTTGATGTAGTCCCAGCTGTTTATCTTTGCCTTCACTATCACTGCTTTGGGTGATGTGTCTGTAAAGATGTCTTTGATATGCAAATCACGTAGTGTTTCGCCTATATTTCCTTCTATGTATTTTATGGTTTCAGGTCTTATGTCTAGTTCTTTAATCCATTTTGAGTTGATTTTTGTGTATGGTGTGAGGTAGTGGTCAAGCTTCATTCTTTTGCATGTAGTGACCCAGTTTTCCCAGCACCATTTATTGAACAAACTTTCTTTGCTCCAATGCATGGTCTTTACTCCTTTGTCCAAGATCAGTTGACCATAAATCTGTGGGCTTATTTCTGGATTTTCTATTCGATTCCATTGGTCTGTATGTCTGTTCTTGTTCCAATCCCATGCAGTTTTGATGATTATGGCTTTGTAGTATAGTTTGAAGTCTGGGAGTGTGATGCCTCCATTTCCTTCTTTTTTTTTCAGTAGAGCTTTGGCTATTCGGGGTTTTTGGTGATTCCATATGAATTTCATCAATAATTGTTCTATTTCTTTGAAGAATGCCATTGAAATTTTGATTGGAATAGCATTGAATTGGTATATTGCTTTTGGTAGGATGGCCATTTTAATAATGTTTATTCTTCCAATCCATGAGCAGGGGATGTCTTTCCATTTCTTTGTGTCTTCTTCTATTTCTTTTAACAGTGTTTTATAGTTTTCTTTGTATAGGTCCTTTACCTCTTTTGTTAGATTTATTCCCAAATATTTGATTTTTTTTGTTTCGATAATAAAAGGGATGGTTTTTTTGATTTCTTCTTCTTCAGATTTATTGTTTGTGTATAGGAAGGCTACTGACTTTTGCGTGTTGATTTTGTATCCTGCCACTTTACTGAATTGATTGATGAGTTGAATTAGTTTTTCTGTGGAGATTTTGGGGTTCTCTATGTATATTATCATATCATCTGAAAATAGTGATAGTTTGACTTCTTCTTTTCCTATTTGGATTCCTTGGATGTCTTTCTCTTGTCTTATTGCTCTGGCTAGGACTTCCAGTATTATATTGAAAAGCAGTGGTGAGAGTGGACATCCTTGTCTTGTTCCAGATCTTAATGGAATTGCTTTCAGCTTTTCACCATTGAGGATGATACTGGCTGTTGGCTTGTCATAGATGGCCTTTATGATGTTGAGGTATGTTCCTTGTATCCCAAGAATTTCAAGGGCTTATATCATGAATGGGTGTTGCACTTTGTCGAAAGCTTTCTCAGCATCTATTGATATTATCATATGGTTTTTATATTTCTTTTTGTTGATGTGTTGGATAACGTTGATTGATTTTCGGATGTTAAACCATCCTTGTGTCCCTGGAATGAATCCTACTTGGTCGTGGCGAATTATCTTATAGATACATTGTTGGATTCTGATAGCTAAAATTTTATTGAGGATTTTTGCATCAGTGTTCATTAGGGAGATTGGCCTGTAGTTTTCCTTTTTTGTGTTGTCCTTATTCGGTTTTGGTATTAGTGTAATGTTGGCTTCATAGAACGTGTTTGGTATTGTCCCTTCCTTCTCAATTTTTTGGAAGATTTTGTGAAGGATAGGCACTAATTTGTCTCTGAATGTTTGGTAGAATTCATTTGTAAATCCATCAGGTCCTGGGCTTTTGTTTTTGGGAAGGTTTTTGATTACCATTCCGATTTTGCTGCTTGTAATTGGTCTGTTTAAGTGTTCCATTTCTTTTTTATCTAGCTTTGGGTGATTGTAGAGTTGTAGGAATTTGTCCATCTCCTCTAGATTGTTGAACTTGTTTCCATATAACTGTTCATAGTAGTTACTGATTATTCTTTTGATTTCTGATGTGTCCGTTGTGATTTCTCCTCTTTCATTTATGATCCTGTTTATTTGTGCTTTCTCCCTTTTTTCCTTTGTGAGCCTGGCTAGGGGTTTGTCTATTTTATTGATTTTTTTCAAAGAACCAGCTCTTGGTTTCATTGATCTTTTGGATTGTTTTTTTAGTTTCAATTTCATTTATTTCTGCTTTGGTTTTTATTATTTCTTTTCTTCTACTGGTTTTGGGGTTTTTTGTTGTTCTTTTTCTAGATCTCTGAGCTTCAAGATTAGGTTGTTTCTTTGGGTTCTTTCTTGTTTTTTGATGTGAGCTTCTATTGCTATATATTTTCCTCTTATTACTGCTTTTGCTGCATCCCATACATTTAGGATATTAGTGTCCTCCTTGTCATTCAATTCAAAGATTTTTTTAATTTCTTCATTGATCTCCTCGTTAGTACAGTGGTCTTCCAGTAGTGTGGTTTTTAATCTCCATGAGGTAGGATAGTTCCTTGCCTTCTTTTTATGGTTTATTTCTAGTTTGATGCCTTTATGGTCAGAAAGAATGGTTGGTATGATTTCAATCTTGGTGTATCTGTTGATGTTTGTCTTGTGCCCCTGTATGTGATCGATCCAGGAGAGTGATCCATGTGTGCTTGAGAAAAATGTGTACTCCGTTTTTTTTGGATTTAGTGTTCTATAGATGTCTGTTAAGCCCAAATGCTCTAGGTCCTTATTTAGAGCTTTAGTTTCTTTACTTATTTTTTGTCTTGTTGATCTATCCATTGTTGATAGTGGTGTGTTGAAGTCTCCCACTATGTATGTGTTTTCTCTGATGTCTGTTTTCAGAGAGGACAACAGTTGTCTGATATATTTTGGTGCTCCTTCGTTTGGTGAGTATATGTTAATGAGTGTTATTTCTTCTTGAAGTATTGTCCCCTTGATCATAATGTAGTGACCACTGGGGTCTCTTTTTATTTTTTTGAGTTTGAAGTCTGTTTTATCTGATATAAGTATAGCTGTTCCTGCTTTCTTTTTTGGCCCATTTGCTTGTAGGATTGTTTTCCATCCTTTAACTTTGAGCCTATTTTTTTTTAAATAATAAATTTTATTTTTATATTCCCCCATACAATTGCAAACGCCCCATTCTGACCCCAATCCTTCCCCTCCCGCCCCCCACCCCCCAAAAAGTGTCTCTGGTTCATAGTTTTCTGTTGATTTTGATTTTCACTTTCTTATATTCATTTTCCTGGTCCCTTATTTAAGTTCTCTAGATTCCTGCTATGAGTGAGAACATCCGGTATTTTTCTTTTTCTTTTTGGCTTATTTTGCTGAGCATGATCCCTTCCAGCGCCATCCATGTTGCTGCAAATTGCATGTGTTTATCTTTTTTGAATGCTGAGTAATATTCCATGGTATATATGGACCACATCTTCTTGATCCAGTCATCTATTTTTGGGCATTTGGGCTGTTTCCAAAGCTTAGCTATTGTAAACAGTGCTGCTATAAACATAGGGGTGCAGGTGTTCTTTGGAATTGATGTTTCTGTGTCCTTTGGGTAAATACCTAGGAGTGGAATTGCTGGATCATATGGAAGCTCTATGTTTAGTAGGTCCAGAAATCTCCACACAGCTCTCCATAGTGGTTGGACCAGTTTGCACTCCCACCAACAGTGCAGAAGAGTTCCTTTTTCTCCACACCCTCGCCAACATTTGTTGTTGCTAGTTTTTTTAATATGTGCCATTCTCACTGGTGTGTGATGGTATCTCATGGTAGTTTTGATTTGCATTTCCCTGATTACAAGTGATGTTGAACATTTTTTCATATGCCTGTTGGCCATTTGCATTTCCTCTTCAGAGAAGTTTCTTTTTAGCTCTTCTGCCCATTTTTTGACTGAGTTATTTTCTTTGTTGTTGTTGAGTCTCATCAGCTCTTTGCAGATTTTTGTGATCAGTCCTTTATCATTAGTGTTGGGTGCAAAAATGTTCTCCCAGTTGGTGGGGTTTCTCTTTGTTTTTGTTATTGTCTCTTTTGCTGCGCAGAAGCTCTTTAATTTGATGTAGTCCCAGCTGTTTATCTTTGCCTTCACTATCACTGCTTTGGGTGATGTGTCTGTAAAGATGTCTTTGATATGCAAATCACGTAGTGTTTCGCCTATATTTCCTTCTATGTATTTTATGGTTTCAGGTCTTATGTCTAGTTCTTTAATCCATTTTGAGTTGATTTTTGTATATGGTGTGAGGTAGTGGTCAAGCTTCATTCTTTTGCATGTAGTGACCCAGTTTTCCCAGCACCATTTATTGAACAAACTTTCTTTGCTCCAATGCAAACCTGATTGGTTTTCCTTTGAATGTTATCTGTTTCTTCCCTCTTGTCAGCTTCATTATTTTTTCCTTGTCCTGGATTCTTGGGAGCTTTACTATTATGTGTCTTGCTGTGTTTTTCCTTTCGTCGTGGAAGTTTAGTGTTCTTCTTGCTTCTTGTATATCAATTTTCAGCTCCTTCTTCGCATTTGGGAAGTTCTCTTCAATTATCTCCTGAAATATTTTCTCTGTTCCTACATCTCTCTCCTCTCCTTCTGGAATTCCTATAACTCTTATATTTCCTTTCCTCATGGAGTCAGTTCCCGAAGTCTTTCTTCGTTCTTTTTCCTTCGTACTTCTCTCTCCTTTTCTGTTTTGGTTCTTTTTATTTCTGTGTCTTTAAGAGTACCTATTCGTTCTTCCATTTCATCTATTCTGCTTTCATTGCTTTTCCCAGAGTTCTTTAGTTCCTCCATTAATTCTTTGATCTCTTGCATTTCTTTTACTTCCCTCTTTAGGGACTCAATTTCATTCTTCTGACCATTGTTTTCCCTCTTTAGGGACTCAATTTCATTCTTCTGACCTTTGTTTTCCCTCTTTAGGGATTCAATTTCCTTCTTCTGATCATTGTTTTCCTTTATGACTTCTGTCACTTTTTTAATCAGGGCAATTTTAAATTCTCTTTCTGGAAGGCTCAGAAGTTCTTCCAAGTTACTGTCGTTGCAATCTGGAGGGTGGTTTCCTTTTTGTGGTGTGCTTCTTTCCTGAGGCGTTGTTAGGTTGCGTGTGGTTCTTCTACTCCCTACTGTCTGTTTTCTAATTTGTCGTATGCATTGGGACACTGTGTTGCTCAGACTGGCCGTCATCTTGGGTGAACTTCTCCGCTCCCCTCTGGCTCCTCCAGGAACCATCTCTGGCTTCTGCAGGAGCTTTCTGCTGGTTTTAGGCAGTCTTTACTGAAGAAATGTCCCTGTTCTAAACTGGCGAAGCGGGACGCAGTCCCTGCGCATCCGGTCTCAGGCACACTCTTCTGCGTGCCCGGTCTGCCCCGGACGTGGGTGCCTGCTCCCTCTGTGGGCTCAGACTGCTGGTTGGAAGGGGCCTGGCATGGGCTAACTTCCCAGCTGGCCACTGGGTCCTCCAGAAGCCTTTTGCCCTTTTCAAGAAGTCTTTTCTTAAGAAATTTTCCTGTTCTATGGGGTGTTAGTGACTTTTTTTCTGGTCGCTAGGTGGCGCCAGAGATCTCTCCTATTGTCCTTGGGGGCTGTTTTTCAACCCCCCCACCCCCATGGGACAGGGAACAGAGAGCGAGAATGGTAGGGTAAACCTCAACGGCTTTGGGGTGCTGTGTCTGCCTTGTGCCCCACCGTCATGGAGAGCCCACACCCAGAATTTCATGCCCCGGGTCTCAGTTCAAAACCCTCAGGTCCAGGACGCGGGCTGTAGCCCAGTTCAGTGGCGCGGGAATGGCGCCTTTTGCACCCAGCTCCCATGCCTGGGCGCCTGGTTCCTGCTTACTCAGTGAGGGACTTTCACCCCCGTGAGGGCCTCCGAGCGTCTTCCCGCAAGCCTAGGTCGCAGGCGCGGGGACCTGGGCAGCCGCGATCCTGGTCCGCATTTGCTTTTCAAGCGCGCCAAGCGCGATGCTTTTCTGCGCAAGCTTACCGGCAGCCCGGGCTGTGTGAGAGTCTCCTCCAGAGTCTTTTTGTTCTTCTCTAATGGCGCCCGGAGCCGTTCGCTCACCGCCGCGGCGAATCCTGTAGGGTTCTCCACAGCTCCCGATCATGGGGTGTGGTGGCTGCAATAGTTCCTTTCCCAGTCCCGCTTGATGCATCCTTTGTTCTTGTTGGTCATTTTAGTTTGTTGTTTTCCTCCTCTCTGCCGGTCGGAGAGTGCCGACTCTGTGGGTGGGGGAGGGGAGCAGGGTTCTGCGCTTTCCTCCCTTCTGGTCCTCTGGCCACATTCTTCTTCAGGCAGTTTGCTGGCGTCACCCCGTTTATCTTCTGTGTCCCAGTTCTCACTGGGACCTGCAGCTTTTCCTCCCTATTAACTTTTTTTTAATGGGAGATCTTACTCGCAGCGTCTCCTCGCCGCCATGTTGCTCCGCCCCCCCTCTTTAACATTCTTTATTGCACAGGATTCTGCTGAAAATTGAATACAATCCATTAGGTAAAGAGCTTTGTGAGCTATAACTACCAATGTTAGCTGTTAATATTATTAAATATACTAATAAAACATTCCCCAAGTGGGACTTTTTTGGAGGGTCTATGAACCTGTGAGTTCAGCTTGTTTTTCCGTGTCCATCCAGAGCTCAAAATAAGACCCCGGGAATAGTGAAATTTTCAATAAAAGGTGGTAGCAATTGAAAGCTCACAAAATTTAGTTGTCATAACATGTTGATTATTTTATGTATTGATTGAAATTTAGCACATGTAAATTGTGTTAGCAAATGAATGTAGACTAGGTAATGGCAGTCATCATTTTTCACAAAAAATGTGTGAAAAAGAATATTTTAGTCTGCTGTCATTTTTTGTTCAGAGTGTTCCATGGAACACGGTGGTTTTTGCTGTTGAGTGTATTGAATGTGTTTATGTTTAACTGCGCAGCCAGTCACAGAGAATAAGAAAGCAGTCCTGGGGTTAGTTGAAGGCTGTCTTCTCTGAAACCCTGAAGAGTAGCATTGATAATCAATCAGCTAGGACATTCTGCTTGAAGAGAAATTAGAAATGTTCTCTTTTGACCCACCCATCTTTTTTCTGTAGTCTTCCTGGTTAAAAACTGCTCTATTAATTCATATACAAAAAAGTCTGTACCTCAGGTACAAACATTTCAAAGAAGTGGGGAAAAAAGAAATGGGTTAAACGTTATATGGCCCCTTTTCCAGCTATGTGGCCCCTTTTGATAAAGACTGAGATCATAAGAACCAAAGCTTTAGGCAGCATCAGAAAAAAATAATTCTTTTCAAAAAGAATTTCAAAAAAGTTGATTTCTAGTTTTTTGGCTTTGTGGCCAGAAAGAAGAGTACTTGATATGATTTAAATCTTCTTGGTTTTATTGATAATTGACTTATATGCTTGCAAATGTTCCCTTTGTACTTGGAAAAATGTGTATGTAGCTGTTTTAGGGGTTTTCTGTAAATATGGTAAACCTATTCCATCTAGTTTCTCTGTCTTGCATTTTAATCTCACAAGGTAAAGGATTCTAGAATGGAAATATTAAGTATCTTTAAATATCTCCTGTCATTCCCTTCTTGCTTATAATATTTCTACTGAAATGTCTGCTGATAATCTGATTGGTGATCCCTTATAGGTTACTCTGTTCTCTTAATAGTTTTAGTATTCTGTCCTTGTCCCTGGTTTTCAATTGTTTCACTATAATGTGTCTTGGTGTCTGTCTGTAGTACACTGTTTTTTTGGAACTCTTTGGTTGTTTTGAGTCATGATGTCTAGTTTGTTTCCCAGATTGAGATGATTCTCGGCAATTATTTCTTTAACTAAATCGTGTAAACATTTCTTTTTCTTCTCTCCTTTTTGGGTCCCCATGATAAAAATAATCTCTTTAGGTTGTCCCAAAGAGCTCTTAACACTATTTAAAATTCTCTTTTCTCTTTCTTGTTTTGAGTATTCTCCAGCATTGTGGTTTTGAATTAATTAATTCTCTATTATTTGGCTTTTGTCTGCTGTGGAGACTTTTACTTTGTAGGTCTCCTATATATTTTAATTCAGTTGTATTTTTTTTAATATCCAGTAGTTTTAGCTTTAACAGTCTCATATTGGTCTTTTTCCTGTTCTGTTGTAGATCATCCATTGTTTTTCTTTTGTTTGTTTTGAGTCCTTAAGCTTTGCTGTAACTTACCTTGAGCTCTTAGGCATATTCCACAGTTCTGCTAGAATGACACTTTTCTTGGCTGTTTTTTTTTTTCTCTCTCCAGCATTTGTAGTATGTTTTCTCTCTTCATTTATAATTTTATTAGTTGTAACAGGGCTATACGTTTAGACTGCTGCTTTTGTTCTTGTTGAAGTGATCAGAGAAATGGTAATGACATCAGATAATAGCTAGAAGAAACTGGGGCAGTAGGGCACTGAAGGGCACCTCTAGTGAGCATAGCACACTCATTGCACCCACTGTGCTGAGGTACCAGCATTGTGTGGTGGGAATCCAATCCAAAGTGATTGCCCTCTTAGGCCAGCTCCTCAATCTAAATGTCTTAAAGTGTCTCAGCTTCTACCTCTAGAATATGTTTGAATACAAGATGCAGCAGTGAACATGACTTGCAGTTGATACAAAGTCAAAAGCCATGAGTTGTTCACTTTTCTTTTACAGAGAATTGGGTTTCTGCTTCTCTTGTTAACAGGTGCTTAAACTCTGGTTGGTGAAAGTATTCATTTGTCTTGGTTTTGTTCCTGTGAGGGTGTGACAAATGTTTTGAATATCCAGCCTTAGGCTGAAAGTAGTAACTTTTTCTATGAATAGACACAAGTGATAGCCCTGGTCCTCCCTGCTGGTTTAGGCTCCAGTTATTCTATGTTGGGAGCTTCAGGCACTGCCAATAATCATCATTCACATCCCTGCTACTATAGTTCTTCAATATTATATCCTAGGTCTTGGATGCCAACTCTGTGGACCCCCTTATGTAGTACAGTGCCAAGGTCTTAATGTGAGTGTATATGCCATATCAGCAACTGTATGGAGTTCTGTACAACAGCAGCCCCTTACGATTTAGGGTTGTACTGACCTGGTATCACTGTAAAAGTTAAAGATTTTTCTACCACCTTCAGTCAGATCTTTGTTTCTGGTGTGTATTGCAGTCATTCATGTTTCTTTCAGGGATTGACTTAGTTCTGATGCAATTTAGTTGTCACTATAAAGAGATGTTGAGCCTGGTATCTACACATAGCTTCCATCTTGCTGGACTCCCAGTATGTATTTTTAAATCCAATAACTCAGTATTTAACTTAATAATTAGTAGGTAATTAATTTTTAAAATGTGCTTTCCAAAGTGATTATGACATGACCACTCTGGCAATTCTCCAAACGTAGCATTTATAATCAGTCTAAATTATTTCTCATGTAGGGATTTTTCAATATGTAATAAAAATAACACCCAAACTTATATAGAAATTCTGATTCTTTTAGAGATTATTCCCATGGATAGTGTCATTTTAGTCTTGACTTTATGGTGTAAATAAGTCATATAATTCCTCTTTTGTAGATGAAATTGAAGCTTAGTGAAATTAAGTGACTTTCCTATCTCAGTGACAGTAAAACCCAGTCTTCTATTCTAGATTTCATTTTACTCTCTTAGTGTGAAAGGTGAGCCCTTCCCAGCCAAGAAGGTTTTCTTGAATAGTTTAATTCCTGCTGTGATACTTAGATAAATTTATTTATTTATTAAAGATTTATTTATTTATTTATACAAGCACTGGGTACAGCCAGAAGCGTGGGAGGGTGAGAGAATTCACCAGAGTGGGGAGCAGAACAGGCAGACTGACAAAACATGCTGCTGAGGGGAGCCACAGGTGCAGTAGGAGAGGTCTGCGAGCCATGTGGGAACGTCGCTGGCGGCCGGGGATCAAACTGGTGCTGCAGAGGCTGCGGGCAGCTTTGCAGCCCAGCGCTCAACCACCGCACCACTGGGGGAGGCCCACTTAGATAAATTTAAAGTCCTTATCAATGATGACAAACCTGCTTTAAAAATGTTTCCTTATCCACTGAAAACCAGTATTTTTGCAAATTGCATTGAAAATAAAATACCAGAAAAATGAAATAAAAATCATAAAACACAAACTCACTTTTTTTTTTTTACATAAGCAGACTTAAAAATGTATTTCAAAAAAGGAATAAAGATATTATGGAAAAATTGCTAATAATAATTTCTAAATGCCCACTCTCAAGCTTATGCTTTCCTTATCACAGGCTTGTAGCAAATTTATGATTCATACTAGAATTTGGACAGCACTTTCAGTGACTATTGTTTGGCTCATTATTGTGGAATTCAGTAATTCTTTGTAGCATGAACTTTTCTTGTAACGTCCAGTCAAAATGTTCAAGTTCTGTTTTCTGGAGCAATCAGGCACAAGTAAGACCCTCTTTTATATTATAACGCTCCTGATATTTGGAAAGAGTTGCCCTGTCTCCCATTTTCTGATACTGATTTTCCTAAAATGCTAAAAGCAAGTAAACCTTGCTTTCTCTGTGCCTGCTCAACAGCATGGATTCTGGTTATGTACATTGTCCTAAGACAACACCAGGAATTGAACACAGAACTCCAGATATGTAAGTCTGTACATTCCTCTCAAGAGCCCTGATCTCCCCCTCCACTGTAACTTTCACACCTCTCTGCTCTAACTTTCTACAACTCCCTCCTCATCCTCGCTCTGAGATGATGGCCCTGTTTTCCGTTTTCATTAAACAATGAAAACATTCCAAAGAATATTCCTGTAATTTTCCACCACCACCTATACCCACTTATCTGTTTCTGTGGCCTCTCTCCTATTGGCATGCCTGAATTACCCATGTTCTTAGCCAGGGACAGTCCTTCCATTTTCCCACTCAAGGTCATCAACACAGTAATTTTTCTTTCTCTTTCATAATATTTTCTTCCTTAACTAGAATTTTTACAACAGCATGGAATTATGTTTCTCTCTCTCTCTCTCTCTCTCTCTCTCTCTCTCTCTCTCTCTCTCTTCATTCCTAATAGTTCTCTAAATCTTGTCATTACCTCACTTCTATTCTTCCCTTTATAGCAGAACTCCTTGAAGGGTTATTAATTATGCAGTCTTTATTTGCCTCTTTTCATTCTCTCTTGAACTCAACTCTAGTCAATTTTTATCCTCATTACACCATTAAAACTGTTCCTATCAAGGCCTCAAGTTGCTTCTGTATTTGCTGTTGAGTTCAGTCTACTTCCTCATTTTACTTGAATTTTCAGCAGTAGGTGGTGAACTCTCTTACTTGAAATGCCTTTTCCATTTGGCTGTGTGGGCACATTTGCCTATTTTCCTCCTACTTCTATGACTACTCTTTAATTTATGTGGTGGTTCTTCCTCTCAGTCTCTTAAATTTGGAGTATACAGGAGTGTAGGCCCTAGAACATTTTATACTCACTTAGTTATTTTAGCCAGACTTATGGATTTAAATATCTAATTTTTGATACCCACATTTATCTTGGCAGCCTAGACCTCTCTCCTGAGCCACACACACACATATCCATCGGCCTGATTTGATACATTCAATCAGTTGTTTCATAAATATTTAAAAATAAATATATTAAAAATCTAGTTTCCTTTATTTGACCCAAATCTTTCTCATTGGCAAACTTCATCTCAGTAAACACCGAGGGCAAAAATCTTGGTATTATTTCTCTGGCCTATATTACTGAAAATTTCCCTTAGCTGGTCCCCCACCATTCTTTCAACACAGTGCTCGCTCCTGCTGATCTGGTTAAATTCCCAGTGTGGTCATGTAGCTCTACTTCTTAAGCCTTATGACTTTCCTCTTTATTCACAGTAAGATCTAGTCCTCCAGGAAGAGTTAGTGCTCCAGTAAGATCCAGTCCTCCAAAAGTGATCCACAAAGTCATAGCAAAGCAGTTCTTTATCACCTCTCTGATTGTATTCCTTACTATTTTCAGTCTTGCTCACTTTGTTACAATCATACTGGGCTTCTCACTACCAGCCCTCACTGCTTCAGGGCCTTTATATAAGATATGTCCTCTCTGGAATTTACTTTCCTGAAATATATATGGCTTCTTTAATTTCGTCCTTCATATAATTTATCAAATAACCCCTCTCAATAAAGACTTTTCTACCCAACTCTGAAATTGTAACCCTCTGATACCCCACATTTATTTGCCTTTCTTGCTTTCTTTTTTCTTAGTTTTTTTTTTTTTTTTCTCTAGCATTTTCTGTAGTATTTTTGCCTGGTTCATTGCTTATCTTTTCCACTAGGATGCAAGTTTCTAATGAGTGTAGGGTTTTGCTCATTGCTATATTGCTACCTTTTACAACAGTGCCAAGTACACAGTAAGAATTCAACAAACATTTATGAGTGAATAAGTAAATGCAGAGGATATTGGAATGTCCAATATGAACACTGCATACGATAAACACAACCTTTATATGGATTAGCTTCTCATTTGTTTAAGCAATTATATCCCACTCTTGATATATGGCATGCTTATGATCAATTATAATTTCTAGCTCTCATATACTCTTGTCAAGCCAGGAGTTGCTTATTGTGTATTCCTAGAATTATTTTTAAATTCTCTCACATGGTCCTTTATAAACTTCATCTTGTTATTTTAAATTCAACAGTCTTAGTCTGCCAAGAAATAATTCTGGATATTGATTTTGATATCTTACATTAACATTCTCTTCTAGCTTTGATAAGCTCTTTTATTTGACTTCATTTATGTTCATTATAATGTTTAATCAGACAGGACAAATTAAAGAACCCTGTGGGCTACACAAAGAAAAGTTGTGACAGATTGCATTTTCCAGAAACAGCTGCATCAATACATGTAAATGTTATTCCTATTCTGTGATCCTGATGCCCCTTTATTGAGAGATTGGGTCTAAGATATTCTCCATTTAATTTAGACATTTCCTTAAAGTATGGTAGAAGTAACAGTATCTGATCACTAAAACTGAATTAGAAATAGTGACACTACTTCTGTTCTTTACTGTAAGAGTTCAGATACACTAAAAGCCACCATATTGGAGAAAACACATGGAAAGACCAATAGTGATGGAGGTTGAAGCCTGGGAGCTCTACATTTTCAAGCTCCCACTTGTTTAATTCTCTATAGTGCAATCCTGACAGTTGTGAGTGATGAGGGCTTGAAGATGATGGTTTCAGTCACCATCAGACAGCAACTTGATGAGAGACTCTAAGATAAAAACTGCTTAGCTGAGTAAGTCCCAAATTTCTGACCTATAGGAAATATGAGAGACAATAACTGAGGATTATGTATAAGCTAACTTTTTAAAATAAATTTTATTTTTATATTCCCCATACAATTGCAACCCCCTTATTTTGACCCCAATCCCTCCCCTCCCCTCCCCCACCCCCCATAGAATGTCTCTGGTTCATAGTTTTTTGTTGATTTTGATTTTCACTTTTTTATAGTTATTCATTTTCCTGGCCCCTTATTTAAGTTTTCTAGATTCCTGCTATGAGTGAGACCATCCGGTATTTTTCTTTTTCTTTCTGGCTTATTTTGCTGAGCATGCTCCCTTCCAGTGCCACCCATGTTGCTGCAAATTGCATGTGCTTATCTTTTTTGAATGCTGAGTAATATTCCATGGTGTATATGTACCACATCTTCTTGATCCAGTCATCTATTTTTGGGCATTTGGGTTGTTTCCAAATAAACTAACTTTTGAATGATCTATTAGGCAGTGAGGGCACCTATCGTGTTGTTGAAGTTATTTGATTACAGTCCTCTTGTGGAACATCTATGCTATTGATTCAGATCTTGGGTGTTACCTCTGAGGAACACCCTAAACAGGAAGAGATGCTAACTTCCTCTGGGAAGATTCAGTTGCTTTACTTTAAATATATGTTGACTAATTTTTGCATCCAACACTAATGATAAAGGACTGATCACAAAAATCTGCAAAGAGCTGATGAGACTCAACAACAACAAAGAAAATAACCCAGTCAAAAAATGGGCAGAAGAGCTAAAAAGAAACTTCTCTGAAGAGGAAATGCAAATGGCCAACAGACATATGAAAAAATGTTCAACATCACTTGTCATCAGGGAAATGCAAATCAAAACTACCATGAGATACCATCTTACACCAGTGAGAATGGCACATATTAAAAAAACTAGCAACAACAAAAGTTGGCGAGGGTGTGGAGAAAAAGGAACTCTCCTGCACTGTTGGTGGGAATGCAAACTGGTCCAACCACTATGGAGAGCTGTGTGGAGATTTCTGGACCTACTAAACATAGAGCTTCCATATGATCCAGCAATTCCACTCCTAGGTATTTACCCAAAGGACACAGAAACATCAATTCCAAAGAACACCTGCACCCCTATGTTTATAGCAGCACTATTTACAATAGCTAAGCTTTGGAAACAGCCCAAATGCCCAAAAATAGATGACTGGATCAAGAAGATGTGGTCCATATATACCATGGAATATTACTCAGCATTCAAAAAAGATAAACACATGCAATTTGCAGCAACATGGATGGCGCTGGAAGGGATCATGCTCAGCGAAATAAGCCAAAAAGAAAAAGAAAAATACCGGATGGTCTCACTCATAGCAGGAATCTAGAAAACTTAAATAAGGGATCAGGAAAATGAATAACTATAAGAAAGTGAAAATCAAAATCAACAAAAAACTATGAACCAGAGACACTTTTTGGGGGGTGTGGGCCGGGAGGGGAGGGATTGGGGTCAGAATGGGGCATGTGCAGTTGTATGGGGGAATATAAAAATAAAATTTATTATTTAAAAAAAATAAAATAAATCTTTAAATCGTAACAGTGTTAGTGATCGTATAAGTGAATTGAGATAGAATGAAGATGAGGGCTTGAAAGCAAACTTTAAGAGGTTGGAAAAAGAATAGAAATGGACTCGTCATTTGCTCATACTGGCCCTCCCTGTATTTTCTTGAGGGCCATTTGAAAAACAATTGCTTTGCAGTGGGTTGAAATCTCTGCTCATACAAGATCTATTTTTCTTAGATTCATTTAATCTCTCCATGTCTCAGCCACCGCCACCCCTTTAAATTGGATTTATCAATACAAAGACCATATTCTAATAAATTTTGAGCTCTAAGCAGGATGTTGTAACATCTCAGTCATTTTGCACAAATTTACATTTTTTTAAAGATTTATTTATTTATGCATACAAGAACTGGGGTACAGGCCAGAGGTACAGGGATTCACTAGGGACAGAGTGGGGAGCAGAACAGTTAGACTGACTGAAATACACTGCTGAGGGGAGCAGCGGGCAAGACAGGAGAGGTCTGCTGTGCCCTATGGGTAGCTTCCTGGCCAACCAGGGATTGAACTCTGGCTGCAGAGGCTTCACATTGTTTCACAGAGCTGTGCTTAACCCCTAGGCCACCAGGGAGACCCCAAATTTACATTCTTACATTTGAATGAGGATAAAAGAACCCAGCAAAGTCATGCTCTTTCTAGTATCCTTTGGTTTCCCAACATTTTATATGCTATTTCATTTGATTTCTTCTTGCCTTTTCTTTTAATTGTAGACAACTTGAATTTATTTAAAGATACCCAGTAGATCTCAAGTTTTTTTATTTAAGAAGATATTTTCTAGACTGTGCCTTTGCTCATCTTGCTGTCATAACACCAGTATTTTAAAATGATTTTGCTTTTAATTAATCACTTTGTCAACCTGAACTACAAATATTCTAAGTGTGTATTCTCCAAGAATAGATTATTTTTAATGTCTTCTTTTCCCAATACTTCTCTTTATGACATTTTTCTAAACCTATTTAATCACAATGTTTGAAATATTGTCTGTTGGGCATTTATTTAGGGAGTGGGATACACACAAGAAGGAAAACTAGCCATAGTTGAGCTCAAAATCAGCTAATTATTTTTAACCAACTATGAGGGATTGGCTTACTCTTATTCCTCTTCTGCCTATAGTTTCTAACTGTGTAAAAAAAAAATGCTTGCAAGTACCAGTAGTAAAGATGTTGTTAACTTATGGCTCAAGTGTCAAACAGCTTAATCCTACATTCAAATGATAGTTGATCTGGTCTTCATTCTGGGGTCAATGTGTGTTGTTACCCATCTCCTGTTCAGAATATAAATACTTGTTGGAGATGTCCACAATGAAGTGATTCAGGTACTTCGAGTCACATGGGCAAGTATGGTGCAGGCTTATTATAGCTTTTTGTGGTATATTTATAGCATGGTGACAGGAAGTAGAGTGAGCCTCCTGGAAGGGAACAGGAAATAAAAGAGCATTTGTGCTTTTTGTAGATGTATTATAATTCCTATGCTTATAATACCTGACCAATAAATATTTCATACCTTGATCCATTTGATTATCAACTCCTTTCTGTGAACACTATGTCATTATTAGGTAAGAAAAACCAAAATCTCCTGTGCAGGCATTTTCCTGAATGTGGAGAGAAGAAACTCTGTTGGGCTGGCCACCATGACCATCTGAGGAATGGGGCAAAGCATCTGGTTTAGTTTTGACTGCCCTGACTGAGTACTATAGACTGAGCAGTTTGAAAAACAAATATTCATTTCTCATAGTTCTGGAGGCTGCAAGCTAAGATCAAGGTGCCAACATGGTTAGACTCCTGATGAACACCCTCTTCTATTTCCTTTCATAGAGACAGGAAAAGGGGACAACATGGAGCAGAGAGAAAAATAGAAGAGAGATAGAGGGAGGATGGGAAAAGTGTGGTGGAGTGGGGTAGAGTGGGTTGGGGTATGGTGGGGTGGGAGAGAGAGCTCTCATGTCACTTAATCTCTTAATATAAGGGGATTCCACCCTCATGACCTAATCACTTCCCCAAGTTCCAATCTCTAAGCATCATCACATTGGGGTTTGGGGTTTCAACAAATGAATTTAGTAGGGGGAGGAACAAATAGACAGAACATTATCCTTCATCTGTCTAATCTTCCACAGACTTTTATTTCCTCTTATCCATTTCGGCTTACCAAGTGAATCAATAGAGCTTGACTGTGAATGAATCTTTAAGACTTTCATAACAAGACGCCTCAAGACTTAGTGGTTTAAAATCATGATCATTCATTGTCTATACTTTATTTGGGTGGTTGTACTGATCTTGATGAGCTCACTCCTTTATCTTAAGTCAGGTGGTGAATCAGCTAGAGACTGGCTGGCTTAGGATATTCCCAGAAGGGAAAACGTGCTCTTTTCTGTATGTGTCTCATCTCTCTTCAGCAGGCTAGTGTGGACATATTCTTACTACTGCAAATAAGTAAGGGGAAAAAAAATCTCTGCTTATGTCACATTTCCACTTGACTATTGGCCAAAACAAGTTATATAAGCAGTCTAGATTCAGAGTAGAAAGAAACTAGTTAAAGAACAGGGAGAATTCAGGGATCCTATTAATTTGAACTAGGAATATAGTCAAGAGAAGCAATGTGTCAAGAAAGTTACCGTTTTAATTATGGTATCACACCCATGAAACATTCTGTGATAATGGAAGTATTCTATATCTATGATGTCCAAAATAGTCCATTAAGCATATTAACTATTTCAATTTATGTCTAATTTAAATGAAATAAAGTTAGAAAATGAATTCCTTAATCATAATTGTTGCATTTCAGGTTTAATGCTAGTAGTATACCAATCATCTCTCATAATATTTCACCCTAATCAGTGAGGTGAAAAATTATGTTGTCGTGCTTAGAAATCCCTATAATAGGTCAAGTGAACAATTAATTGGTATATTTGAAGAATTGCTGTGCTCTATTGGGAACTGACTTAAATTGATTAGGTCAAGTTCAGTCAGTTCATTCTTTTGTGGGGAACTTTTGACAGCCTACCACAATGGAGAAAGTGATAGGTTTCCTCACTACAGAGCTGCTAAAACGTTGCAATGAAGCCAAATAGCTTTCGTTGTGCCTTATCTATAGACTTTTATTAGCATGCAGACTTGAGAATCTATGCACTCTGCTCTGCAAACTCAATAAAGGATCCATCTCTAATTTTAGATGATTTTATAGTCCCTTCCTCAGAATATTCACCCAAGACAAATGCAGCAAGTTGCAGCTAAGCATAGAACAGATTCAGTCAACCGAGAATTCTTTTCTTTATTGCTTGAATGCTGAATCTTTTATGAGTCAAGGTTAGGATTCCAGTCCTTGCTGAGAAACTCTGGGATACTCCTGTGCATGCAAGGGTCTGAATGTTGCTTGCTTCTTTTTTAACGAACCCAAATATCCACTAATGTCATGAGTATAAACTCATTTATAAAATCCATTGTAATCATAAAGAACTCGTCTCACTAAAAAAGAAAAAAAAAATTCTGACCTCAATTGTGAACATTCATGTATATATTCTGTATACTAAAATATCTTAATGTAGATTTTAGACACATAATTTAGGGTGAAAACTCACACTCTTATCTAGTTCTCATGTAAATTATGACAAAATTCATGTTTTCCTAAAGGCCAATTTATTTTTGTCTGGTGTTTAGTTTTACTAGCAATTTCTAGCTTAAAAACATCTGTGCTAGAAAATGTGGCAAATGTAATTTTGGTTAATTACAAGTTTCAAAGTTTTGTTGTTTAGTAGTACATGATCAGTTTCTATAAGAATTTCAAGGAAACTTAGAAAAGAGGTACATTTTTGTTTATAGAGCATATTTTTCAATACTTGCTTACTAGTTTTATTTTGTTATCTAAATTCTATATGCATTTATTTAACACTTGAGTCCTTCATCTATCAAAACCTGAAAAATCTTGTTTAAAGTCTTCTCCATTAGTTGAAATTCTGCCCATTTCATCTTAAAGTTTTTAATTTATACATTTGGTGAGCTGTTCTTTTATGCATACCATTTTATGGCTGCTAAATTTACATTGCTAGTGTATATTTGAACAATAAAACATGACACTTTAATTTGAATCATCTTTCATTCAGTAGGAATGTAAACTTTTGGTAATTTATTATAAATATTACTCAGAAAGGGTACAGGATTGATATAATTTCTGAAGACTTGCAAGCTTAACACCTTATTTTTCTTCCTTCCCATGAATAGTGACTTGATTGTGTATAAAATACTGGTTTATAATTCTTGTCTTTTCTAGACTCTGCACCGTTATCTGCTGAAACATTTTTTTTTTTATTTTAAGGTGTGTGGTTCTTACTTTGTTTTCTTCTTTTTTTGTTTTTACTTTTATTTTTTTGCATTTTACTCATTCAAAAATGCATCCAATAGGTGTCAACTTGTGGATTTTCTTACTGTTTTTGCCTGTTATTTTTGGAATGTGAGCGGTTTTTTAACCATCACACGTGGTTATTTTCTTAAGCTCTTCCTTTCTTTTCAACTTAATCTTGATTGCTTTTGGTTCTGATTTGTTTTGTCTTAGCTCTGTCTAGAACACTGATGCATATTTTTATTTTCTAGCTTATATTTAATTTTCTATGACATTGCCTTTATTTCTTTTTCCTTTTCCTTTAAATTCCGAGAAATCTCTAAATTTTGTTTTTTTGCAGATGCTGGCATATCATGGATTAAATTTTCAGTGATGTTGGATATGCTTTCTTACTTCTGGTGAGAATTTTAATCAGACTTTCCAACATTGTGGAGGTCCTTTCTATCTCCTCACTTATCTTTTGTCTCAACTCGCTATTTTGTACCTTCCCCTGAGGTTCTGTGTCCATCTTCATTGTTATTCTTTAATGATTTTCTGTTTCTCTGTTATATAAAGATGTGTCTTCTGTGCCAAATAAGGATTCAATCATTCAACATTTATTTGCTGAATACCTATTTAATGCTCAGTAGCATGTTTATTAGTCACAGACAGTAAACAAAATAATTATACACAACAGTATATATTGAAAAAAACCACAGGGTACCCTTACAGTATGTAATAGGAGGCTTACTTTACCTATGGAGGGGTAAGGATAGGGCTCCTTGAGATGTTAGTTTAATCTAAAATCTGAATAAAGAGGAAGAGTGAGCTAGTTATCGGGAGTGCGGTGACAGAATTCCAGGCAAACTGCCCAGCATGAACATGGAGGGTAAAAATTTCTGTCTCCTCATGTGGTGTCCATTCTGTGACGTTTTAGATTAATGTCCTCTTTTTCTTGATCTGCAAGATTTTTTAAAGATTCATTGTGTAAAGTTTAATGTTTATCCTTGGTTGAAGGAAGTTTGTTTGTGGATCCTGGTTAGAAACTAAACTCAGTATTCAGTTAACTTCAGTGATGGTAGAAACCCTTTCTCTTGGCAAAGCTGGACTGTGAGCTAATACTGATGCACTAGAGCTCCCAGTCAAATTTGCAACAAAAGCATATTTTATGCAGCATGACATAACTGGACTAGACGGCATCTTCAACCCAAACTGTTCACTGAAAGGGACTGCCAGCTTGGCTAGAGGTGCTTAGATGCTTAGGCTTAGATGCTAAGTTGTTTAGATGGTTCTGGGTGTCTGGGAAGAGCCTGGTGGAAGGTAAATCCTTTTTTATACTAGCAAGCATTCATCACCCAATCTCAGTGACTTTGTAAAGAGGGGACTTCCTTCCAAATTTTGAATCTAGGTCATTCAGCATTCATCCTTTTGGGGTCATGCTGTCATTTTGTTTTGAGGGGGGGTTGTTTTATCTCCTGTGTATTTATGTGTTTTAGTGATATGTAAGAAGCTGTAACATATCAGCTTCCTTAAACTAGAAATCTTTGCATGCATGTTTATTCTGTGTAATTTATGGCAACTAGTTGACGTTAAAAACCAGAGATTCTTTTGGTGAGTTAAAACATCTTGGCAGAAAGGAAAAAGCATGTATGAAGGCAAGGTCAGTATTTGTGTGAACCAGCACTTTTTGTCTAATATGAACCTCCGAGGGTTTGGGTTCTATAGAAAGATGAAAAAGAGAAACTATTGCCCAGTGTGTGAGGGTTCCCAGCTCTGATGTGAAATAGCACCTTCCTGTAGTCACATTCCCTGTCTGCAAATGGAGGTACCTTGCAAGAGATTATGTCACCTGAGAGCCTGTGAGAAATGTAGAATGTCAGGACCCAATCCAGAGATACTGAATCTGAATTTTAATTCTGAATGATCTGGAGCCTTCCTCTTTCCCTCCCTCCCTCCCTTCCTTCTTGTTGAAGTGACTGTTAAAAAGATATGGGGGAATACCAACAGCATCTGCTTACCATTCTGTTCCTTTCTCCACACAGACCCCTGTGAAACTCTAGGTGATTCCCTTCGTTAAGTTTGAGAAGCCTTGGCCCAGGGTGTGTGTGTGGAGAAGGAGCGAAGGAGAGAATAGTCACAAGATGAGGGATCCGCCTCACTCTCCTTCCCCTCAGTGTGTCTCAAACAGGGAACATTGCCTTAAAACATGAATTAGTAGTGCCCATGTATTTCATCTTTCTGCAAATAAGAAAATTGACTAGTTGATCATTCTTTCAGCTTAAAAGTTTCATAAGTCACTTCCCCTCAAAGACAAGAGAAGATCCATTTATCATAGCTTTAGAGGAAAACAATTAATATAATTGTTTTATGTTACAGTTTGACTTTTTGGAATGATTGAGAGATGAGCTTGAGATCGGGTTGTCAGAAATTCAGGAGAAAACACCTTGCTTTCTGCAGGAAGGAGGAAATTGATCCTATTCCACTGCCAGGGCCCACGAGACAGCATATAGCTGGATGCCCTCAGAGCAAACAGATGAGTGGGGCGCTCCCTCAGCATGCCCAGCCACTGAGTCAAATTTTAGGGGATGTCAGATTTTGGCATTAGGCATAGACTTGTCAAATAGCAGGTTGTTTCTGCAATGGCAAGATGTGTTATTAGTTATTTGATTAAAAAAATTCAGACACTTGTCATCTTTTCTTCTCAGTGATTTCCACAGTAGTACTGCAAAAACTCATTGTCCGAAAGCATTAACCTTCTTAAGAGACTTTCTCACAAATCTGTGGGTTCCTGGGACACTTGTTAACCTGGACAAGGCCTGCTCATTTTCTGAGGTGTGCTGGGCCAGGCTGGTTTGAGGTGTCCTCTGCTGAGATGACTAAGGTCTCTTCACTGAGTCTCTCACATCCCTCTACTGGGCTACCCTATGCCAGTTACCACAGGAAATTGCAGAGAAGGAAGCAGAAATACACAACTGCTTTTTATGCTTTTGCTTCCCTCACATTTTCTCTTTCCACTGACCTAAGCAAGTCACATGGAAAATCCAGAGCTAGAGAGAGTGGGAGGATAATGGATAAAGAATATGGATTCACAAAGGTCATTATTTTCTTTTAATTTAATTTAACTTAAATCAATTGAATTAAGTGTTAAGTTACCACACATGGTCTTGAGCAGGGTTTGGCAGGAATCCAGCTTAAGAAGTACAATTCTCACTTTAAATAAAATGGGGTCCTGAAACAAATATAGCTTATAGAGATGGATATCAATGAATTACAACAAGAAATGATCAGCATTATTACAAAGTGGATAGAATGAGGGCTTATCAATATGCTGATTAGATTATGATAATATAAGATCATATAGCAAACATTTTAATTTTTCCTGTTTCTGGTTTAGGAGACACTAGCACTTTCTTTCATATTAACTCACTAAATAAAAACGAGATGCATTATTACCCAATGATTCATGACCAATTCAACTTTACTGGGTACAAGTGTAGCATTTATATGCAACCAATTATCTCTGCCAAATTCTTCTTCCATGGTCTACTTAGGACCTCCTGTAGTGGTCTGCCTTTAATATGCTGTTATGTAAGCTTTCAGGAAAATGGTGTGGCTGACAATTACTGCAAGATGCATATGCCTCCTGAATCTTAGATGGCCAGAAATAAGTTGCATGACCGACCTATCCTTTTATTCCAGGAAAAGCTTTGCAGGAGATGTCCAGACCTGGGAGGGAAGAATCAGACTGAAATCTGTGAACTGCCTTAAGTATGTCAGTAATAACCCAAATTAATTTGAATCTTGTTTTCCCTCCTCTTGGAGCCAAGAGCATATGGGGTGGGAAGGTTAATGCAGTGCAGTCTTATCTCCTCTGGGCAATTCTGACTTGGAATAGTTTTGCTTCTCTTCCCTGGGAAGGAAATGTGCTTTGCCACAGCGATAAGGAGAATGGTAAAGAGGTCAATCCAGGGAGATTAGGATGCCTACCTACACCTCCCTGCGCTGCACAGGGTTATTATGAAGCCAGGAAGTGAGAGGCTGCAGTTAATTTTAGTTCTGAGTAACTCAATCTCTAAGGGATTCTTTTGAGAGATGCAAACAACTCAACAGAATCTTGTTAAAAGGACTTCATTCTGTGCATCCAGGGAGAGGGCCCGCACGTGATTTTTATACAAGAGACAGCTCAGCCCCAATTTAACCTGAATGAAAATCAGATTTCTATACTTTGGAAGAATCTATTGTAATGGAGGAGGAAGTCTTCTTCTACCCTGTAAAGGTCCCTAACTGGATGTGAAAATTAAACTGACAAAGATGAACATGATCCTAGAGACTTCTTATGAAATGAAGACCTGAGAAATGGTTACATCTGAGTAATTTTTAAGTTAGATTTAATAAAGAGTATAGTTATCGAGAAAGATGAGGCAAGCTTAATAAATGGGGAGACTTTTCAAGGCCTGATTGCTAGGATTCTTCTCAAAGTTCCTTTGTTGTCCAAGACAAGGGGCATAGGGAGGGCATCTCTCTCAGGTGAGTTTCATGACCTATTTTGGGGGTACAGGAGGAGGTGGAAAGAGAGTAATCTTCCTGCTTCTACTGTTTCTTTAAACTACTTCAGTTTGAAATATTTAATATGTTCAGGTGCCATGTTTGGGGATAGCATATCCTGAACCCCATCCCAGTATGCTTATCTCCCATGCCTTTGCTAAGCTAGAATAATTTTGTTCTTTGACTTGGTAAACAAAAAAAGTCAGGAAAAGGTAACAACTCCCTCCTAACTATTAATTATTATTATTTTTTGGTAGCAAAGCAGAAATTCTCACAGACCTCAAATGCTAATGAGGTGCCAAGAAGTGCTGACAGGAGCAGTGCATAGTGAGAAGTGTTCATATCTAACTTCTGGGCACACTTTCTTTCACAAAAGCCTCGTCTACCAAAGTGCATAAAAAATTAGGAGGAAGCTCTTGGATACAGCCTGAGCAATTGTCCCTCTCTCTGACCCTCATGCATTTCTTGTCTATCTTCCCTGGCCTCTTCCTATTTTTTCTCATAGCACAGAATGCTCCTGTTTGAAACCTACTTTCCCAGCGTTCATTACCAAATTGTTTTTCAGTCAAGCAAATCTGTAAGATAAGCAAGTGGCATAAAATGTAGGCCCCCAAAAGAATTAAATATGAGTAGGTGAATGAATGACTGAATGAATGGCTATATGAGTGAATGAATGAATAAATAAAATAGGCTCCATTCTCTCTATAACCAACCCCAATAACATTTAAAAAAGAAGCTTTTATTATGGTGGTATTGCAGTCACCTTAGGTCCAGAATTGTCACAGATCATGAGAACAATGATCATATCATTTAATAGGCTGGTAAATTTTCAGATTAATAGCAAAGCAAGAAAGTTCATCAACTCCATTTCCTCCAGTCTCACTATGCACCACTTTCCTTTACCAGTCTGGTGGAAAGAAATAATTGTTATTGCATGAAAAAGAATGTAAACTACATATGCAATTTTACATTTTCTAGTAGCCACTTTTCCAAAAGGAAAAATTAACAGTGTGCAATATATTGAATTGTGCCCAATCCTTAGAAAGTATGCTAAAGTCTTAAACTTCAGTACCATGGTGATCTTATTTGGAGATAGGGATTTACAGCTATCAGCTTAAATGAGGTTGGTAGGGTAGACCTAGTCCAGTATTACTGTTGGTCTTATGCAAAAAGAAATTTGGAGACGGGGATATAAATGCACAGAAAGAAGATGATGTAAAAATTCATGTGCAGAAACTCTATTTATATGAGGTCTCATGAAACTGCCACCAGGAAGCTACAGAACCCAACATGCCTTGCATCTCTTTTGGGAAGTGTTGCTTCCCAGCACAAGTGGAAGGTAGCAGGGATTCCTCTTGACCCAGCAATAACTCAACATCTAAAAAGACAATGTCATAAACCAGCAAACAAGAAGCCACCCTACATCAAATTCTGTTTCTTCCAATTAACTCTTTGGTTACAAAAAATTGAAACTGTATCAATTGGTTTGGGATTTTTTTTTTCTTTATTATAAGGGTACATATATCTCACTATGAGAAAGGTACATGTCTCACCATGAGACTGCACTTTCCAGATTGTCTTTTTTTACTGTCTTTTTTTGCTTTTGTTGGTGATACAATCGGTTGCTTTTTTTTTTTTTTTTTTTTTTTTTGAGGTCAATCACATGAAGAGACACAGGGTTCGAAGGCAGCCACCTGCAAGCCTAGGAGAGAGGCCTGCATAGGCCTCTCCCTCACAGCCCTCTGAAGGAACCAGTCGTCCCAACACCTTAATCCTAGACTTCTAGCCTCTGGAACTGCGAGACAATGGATCTCTGTTGTTTCAGTTGCTGTTTATGGTACTTTGTTAATGGCGGCCTAGCAAAATAGCACACTGAAAAGGTTTTTTGGTAATATATTTTATTCAACCAGATATATCAAAAGTATTATTCCACATGTAATAAGTATAAAAGTATCTTACATGCTCCAAATCCAGTGTGCATTTGATACTTACAGCATATCTTGATTTGGACTTTCATATATTTCAACTGGTCAATGACCATGTGTAACTCCTGGACTCCAAAGTGAACAGCATGGGTCTAAGACTAGTTGAGTCATGAAGAGAGGCTCCTATTCTTCACTCTTCCAAGCTGAATAGAAGCACTCACCATTCCTGGGAGCTGTAGAGTTGGGAGGCCAGTTGCATTTGGGTTTTTTTTTAAATTTTATATATATATATATATATTTTTTTTTAAGATTTATTTATTTATACAAGAACCAGGGTATAGGCCAGATGCACGGGAGGGTGAGAGGATTCTCCAGAGACACATCGGGGAACAGAACAGGCAGACTGATGAAATACACTGCTGAGGGGAGCAGCGGGTGCCACAGGAGAGGTCTGCTGCGCCATGTGGGACCCTCGCTGGCTGGCTGGGATCAAACTGGTGCTGCAGAGGCTGCAGATAGCTTCACACCCCTTCACTCAACTGCCTGCGCTACCAGGGGAGGCCCACATTCGGGGGTTTTAACTTCATGTCTGAGAATGACACAAAAAACCAACTTCCATTTTGTTTCTATTGGTTTTTCTAAAACCTGGCCACAGGTGCATTCATTACTTGGGCAAATTAAACTGGTTGATTCAGTGTTATTACTCTAATCATACAAATGCAGACTTTACATGTGATTTACCATAGAAACTAAGAAAAAAATCCACCTCCTTGAAACTAAAAATAAAATAGTGTCTGTATAAATATGCACAACCATATGACAAAAAATAGTCTCTATATAAATATGCACAACCATATGACAAAAAGTTTCTGGGACACAGAGCTACATTTTCTTTCTTCTCAAGAAGTCAACATGGTGGATCTTGAGTACCACCTGAAAGTGAGATTTCCTCATGTGCATGCTTGACTTGGACCTTTTGGGCAGTGTCTTCATTTTCCTGGGTTAGTCCATCCTTTAACTTGTTTATTTGTTGAGTGATGCTAGTGGAAAGAAGTTCAGAGAGGAAAATTTTCATATATCATCTACTGTCTTACTCTATCCTAAAGCCAAACAAATAGTGACAAATTAATATGGTTGATTTTGTAAAATACATTCTCCAGGAAATATAAGCACTAGAAAAAAAGTGATATTGTGATTTATAATAAATTTGTATTTGCTTTTGTTCCATTTCTGTCTCACAGTGCCTAAAACTCTTTTGATTTCCTAAGTGAAGAGAACTATAGTGGTGTCTTTGCTATGGTGATGTGGTAAAATTTTATTTTTTGTTTTATTTAATTTTGGAACAAGATGTGATTTCTCCCCTCAGGTGTTGCCACTGTAGTTCTTTCATCCAGAGCATCTTAGTCCATTACCTCTGTGCTCTTCCCCCATCTTCTTATCACTACATCTCTTCATAGATGCCTCATATTTATGACTAGCCTTCAAGGTTTGTCTTTGAGCTTTTGTCTGTTTTTTCTATTTTCCACATATAAGTGAAAGTATCCAATATTTATCTTTTTCTTTCTGACATTTCACTTAGCATCAGCCCTTCCAGCTCCATCCAGTTTGTGGCAAATGGCATGAGTTTATCTTCTTGGATCACTGAGTAATATTCTGTTGTGTATATGTATATGTATGTGTGTGTGTATATATATATATATATATATATATATATATATGACATCTTTTTGATCCATTCATCTGTTTGGGGGCATTTAGGTCATTTCCATATCTTGGCTATCATCCACAGTGCTGCAGGAACCATAAGAGTGGAGGTTTCTTTGTGCATTAGGGCTTTTTGTAGTATTTGGTTAGATATATAGGAGTGGAATAGCTGGGGTTTTATGGCAGATCCATTTCTAGTGCTTTGAGTTGACAACACACAGCATTTCATAGTGGTGGACTAGTTTATATTCCCATCACCATTGTTAAAGGGTTCCATTTTCTTTACATCCTCATCAGCACTTGTTTCTGTTTTTTTTTTTTTTTTTTAATGAGCCATTCTCACTGGTGTGAGGTGGTATCTCATTGTAGTTTTCATTTGCATTTCCATGATACTAAGTGAGGAACATTTTTTCACGTGCCCATTGGCTGTTTGCATTTCTTCTTTGGAGAAGTATCTATTTAACTTTTCTGCTCCTCCCTTTTTTTTTTTTTTTTTTTTTTGGATTAGGTTGTTTGTTTTTGTTAAGTTGTTCTGCCCATTTCTTGACTGGATTGTTTACTTTGTTTTAGTTGAGTCCTGTGAGTTCTTTGTATATCTTTAATATCAGTCCCTTATCAGTTGAGTGGTATGCAAATACGTTCTTCCATTCAGGGGTCTGTCCCCTCACTTGACAGTTACTGTCTCTTTTGCTGTACAGAAAAGTTTTTTAATTTCATATAGTCCTGATTATATTCTCTTGTTTTTCTTCTGGGAAGGGGTCTCAAAGATATTTCTAAAGTTTATGTCATAGAATATGTTGCCTATGGTTTCTTCTATGTATTTTATGGCTTTAGGTTTTACATCCAAGTCTTTTGTCCATTTTGAGTTGATTTTGTGCGTGGTGTGGCTAGTTGTCTAGCTTCATTCTTTTGCATGTGGCAGTCCAATTTTCCAAGCAGTTTGTTTCAGAGACTTTCTTTGTTCCAGTGAATATTCTTTGCTCTTTTGTCATAGATTAGTTGACCATATTATGTGTGGTTTTATATATGAACTTTCAATTCTATTGCATTGATCTTTATGTCAGTATTTGTTCCAGTACCATTTTGCTTTAATTATTATTGCTTTGTAGTATAGTTTGAAGTCTGGAAGTATAGTACCCTTATTCTTCCCCGTTTTAGTTAGGAGAACTTTCACTGTTCAGGACATTTTCTGATTTCATGCAAATTTCAGCAATATTTGTATCATTTCTTTAAAAAATGCCATTTCCATTTAAATTGGAATTGCATTAAATCTATATTGGGTAGGATGGCCATTTTGATAATGTTGATTTTTCCAGTCAATGAGCAGGGAATATCTTTCTATTTTTTTAATGTTTTCAATTTCTTTTGACATTGTTTTATGATTTCCTTTGTTAGGTCAATTCCCAGGTATTTAGGTTAATTCCCAGGTATTTATTTTTTGGTACGATTGTAAATGGGATGGTTTTCTTCATTTCTTCCTCTTAAGGCTGATTGTTTGCATACAGGAGGGCAGCTGATTTTTGTGCATTGATTCTATAATTTTCTACTGCACTAGTTTATTGTCTTAAAATTTCCATGGACTTTTTTTAGGGGTCTCACTCTGTATTATTGTATCATTTGCAAATAATGATAGGTTTCCTTCTTTATTTATTTTATTTATTTTTATTTTTTACATCATTGTTCATTTTTAAATAATTTTTGCTTCCCCCCACTCTCTCAGTTGTAGTCCCCATAGAATTTCCTTTACCAATATACCCGTGAACCATCACCACAGTCCACTGTGCTCCTCACTCCCACCTTCTGATCCCTCTCCCTCACCCTCCCCTGCAGTGTGTCTCTGATTTATAATCATCTGTTTTTGCTTTGTTGTGTTTTTACTGTTTGTTTTTTTTTACACTGATGTCTTATTTGGTTCCCCTATATTCCTGCTAAGTGAAACCATCCAATATTTTTCTTTTTCCTTCTGGCTTATTTCACTGAGCATAATTCCTTCTAGCTCCATCCATGTTGCTGCGAATGACATGAGTTTATCTTTTTGGATGACTGAATAATATTCCATTGTGTATAAATACCACATACTCCTGATCCAGTCATCTATTTTTGGGCATTTGGGTTGTTTTCAGGTTTTGCCTATTGTAAATAGTGCTGCAATAAACATAGGTATACAGGTGTTCTTTTGAATCAATGTTTTTGTGTCCTTTGGGTAGATCCCTAGGAGTGGAATTGCCAGGTTATATAGCTCCATTCTTAGTAGACTGAGGACCAGTTTGCACTCCCACCAGCAATGCAGGAGAGTTCATTTTTCACCACATCCTCGCCAACATTTGTTGTTGCTAGTTTTTTTGATATGTGCCATTCTTACTGGTGTAAAGTGGTATCTCAGTGTGGTTTTGATTTGCATTTCCCTGACTATAAAGGATGTTGAACATTTTTTCATATGCCTGTTAGCTGTTTGCATTTCCTCTTTGGAGAAATGTCTTTTAAATTCTTCTGCCCATTTCTTAACTGGATTGTTTACTTTGTTTTAGTTGAGTCGTGTGAGTTCTTTGTATATCTTTGTGATCAGTCCCTTACCAGTTGTTATTGGGTGCAAAATTTTTTTCCCAGTCAGTGGGGTGTCTCTCTATTTTGGTTAATGTCTCTTTTGCTGTGCAGAAGCTTTTCCGTTTGATGTAATCCCAGGTGTTTATCTTTTCCTTGACTTTCTTTGCTTTGGGTGATGAGTCTTTAAAGATGTTACTGAGATGTTATGTCTTGTATATTTTATTCTATGTATTTTATGGTTTCAGGTCTTATGTCCAGTTCTTTTATCATTTTGAGTTGATATTTGTGGACAGTTTCCTTCCTTCCCAATTTGGATTCCTTTTACGTCTTTCTCTTACTGAATTACTCTAGCTAGGAATTCCGTTACTATATTGAAGAGTAGTGGTGAGAGTGGAAATCCTTGTCTTATATTGGGTCTTAATGGAAATATTGCTATTTTTCTCTACTGAGAATGATGCTGGCTGTGGGTTTGTCATATCTGGATCTTATGTTGAGATATGTTCCTTGCATACCATGTTTTTCAAGGGTTTTCGTCATAAATGGATGTTGAACATTATCAAATGCTTTCTTCATGTCTATTGGTATAAGCACATTTTTTTGTTGTTGAAACCTCCAAAAAAAAAAATCCATAAATGAGAGGATACAGAGAACTTTCAGATTGAGGAACCTGAATGCTTCCATGTGCCCCATAGTCTACAAGGACAGAAATTCCTTTGTTCAAGATCTCATCCTCTTTTTCTCTTCATCACTTGTTGATTCATATCTTTTAATATTCTTTGTAATAAGTGGATAGTCTCATGAGTAAATGGGCTGCCAGAATTCTGTGAGCTACTCCAGCAAATTTATGAAAACCACAGAGGAGGTTGTGGGAATCTGTGATTTATCTCCTATTGGTTAGAAGCACAGGTAACAACCTAGACTTTTGATTGATATCTGAAGTGGAAGGCAGTCTGGTGGGACTGAGCCTTTAATCTGTGGCATTTGATGCTATGTCTGCATAGATAGTGTCAGAATTGAGATGAATTGTAGGACACCCAGAATTGCTTGGTGGTGTGAGATAAAAAAAAAACAACAACAACTAAAACAACAACAACAACAACAAAAAAACATACATTAGAATTGACATCATAATTCTTAAAGGACACCTGGTGGGAAAAAAATACAAATAAATTGCAGATTGCAGAGTTCTCCAGGTTTCAGTGCAGCAGAAGAAAGAAATTTGAGTCACATGTAATTGGGAGAGAAATATGAGATTATAAAACTGTGAAAAAGGAACTGAGGCCAGTACTACCTCATAGATGCTGATAAGCTTAAGTCTGCTATTTATCTGTTCTTCCTCACATCTCTACCCATGTTTTTTTTTTTTCCCCTGCCCCTGTGGTCCTCCTCTTGGTGTTGTCTCACTTATTCCCAGGACTTCATTGCTGTTTTTCATCTGAATGTTCCTAAAAGTTTCCTTGACCTGTACCAAACTCTGATAGGACCTAGAACCTTCTGTCCGATTGTACTCTGATCATCACCACTCCAGACTTCTCCCACTGACCAAATTCCAGAAGGCAACAGTCTCAGCTTCATCACAAAATTCTCCTTTGGATTATTAGTGACAGGATGTCATTTACTGTCAGAAAGCACAGGGACATGAATGACTCTTCCTCATCCCCTACCTATAGTCTACTGTGAGTCCTGAGCATGCTACTGTTGAAATATTCTTAAATCTGTTTCTCTTCTGTCACAAGCATCCCATCCCCCAATCATTCCATGCCACCATCCTTTCTTTCAGGGATCATGCGAAAGCTTCCTCATAGGCCAGTTATCCCTTATAATTCGTTCTCCAAACTTCAGACAGAAGGATTTTCAAAAAAAGGCAGATGAGATTAAGTATCTTCTTATCTCCATCCTTCAATAGTTTCCTATGTCCCTGAGGTAAAAGTGTGAACTCTATGGATTTTCATGTTCTAGAGCCTGCCTAATTCTCCAGAGGCCTCATCACTTACAGCTCCTGACAGGTTCTTAAAGTGAGGTGCTGGATGAGCTGTGTCAGCATCACCAGAAACCTATTAAAGGTGCAAATTTTAGGGCCCACCTAGATCTATTGAATTAGAGACTCTGGCCTACCATCCTATGTTTAAAGAAAACTTCCAGTTTTATTGTAGCTCAAGTTTATGATCTACTCTGAATATTAAGAACAACTATGCATAAGCTACAACCCACAATTCTACTTGTGTATATTCTAAAAATATGAAAACACTAATTCAAAAAGATATCTGCATTCCTAAGTTTATTATAATACTATTGACAATAGTCAAAAATTTGGAAACAATCTAAATGCCCATCAGTGGATGAATGTATAAAAAGAATGTAAGACACACACACACAGTATTACTATACAGCTATGAAAAGTACTCTTTTAAGATTTATTCCTTTGAAGTTGTAAACCAATATTATCTGCATAAAAAATATGACATTGCATATGATTCAGAGATATAGGTGCATACCTCTTCTAATGTTTGTTACCACACACCCACCACCAAGGGTGTTTATTCATAATCTCCATGTATTCCCCTCCCTTCACCTTGCTCCCCACTCCAACCCTTCCTCTCTGGTAGCCTCAGTTCATAGTTAGATCTCTAGGTTTTGTTTTGGTTTAGTTTTGTCTGTTCCTTTGTTTTATTTCTCTGTATTTCATATGTGAGTGACATCATGATATTTGTCTTTCTCCTTCTGACTTAATTCACTTAGCATAATCCCCCCTAGTTCCAAAAGATGGAAACTTGCCCTTTAAGAAATGGGGAAGGATCTTGAAGGGATCACACTGTATAAAATAAGTCAGATGAGAAAGACAAATATTGTATGACTTCACTCATGTGAAAGATAAAGAATCAAAGCAAACATATAAAAAAGGCGAAAAAAAATCCTTCCATTCTGACTACAGAATGGCAGATACCAGAGGGCGAGGGCAATAGAAAACGAGTGAAATTGGTACAGGAGGATGATTGGATTATAGTGATGGATGGAAAATACATCTTTGGTGGTGGGTGTGGTATATCATATACAGATGCTGAGGAGTGAAGTCTTACACTGGAAACTTAAACAGTGTTGTAAATCATTGTTAACCTCAATAAAAAGACACAAACAAAAGAATTTAGGATTTAGCAAAGGGAGATTATTCCAAAGGGACATTGCAACAGCATGAAAGGACTGTTGCAATAAGGAGAATGTTCTGTTAATAATATCTGCAAGCAGCTAAAGAGTGACTACGACTAGAAAGAACCTGGAGTGGAGTAGAATGAAGAGGAATGGCAGATTAGAGAGTGCTTTACATTGACACCAGCTATTTTCAGGAGGGTTTGTGAAGGATGGGTGAGGTGAGTCAAAGTTCGGGGGGATTGGGGGAAGGAGAAACTCTTGATCAAGCTTTGGTTATTTAGTATCATGTTCCAATTGATCAGCAAGAACAAACAATTTAGCCAGTTAGTTAGAAGCAGAGGATGGATATTGGAATAGTCTGTGTCTAGCCTATTTAGGTATCAACTTGTAAAACATAATCAAAGAAATGTGTATTTGAGAATAAGAATCATAATACAAGAGCCTATGACCAAGGGGCAGTTCCAAGGTGTGTTCATCTGGATGGGCATAGGGAGATTTCAAGGCCAGACAAGACATGATCTGAGCTTAGAGCATTTGTTTTGAAACATTGTGGATTGGTTCCTTTTTATTTAAGATTTATTTATTCATGCATACAAGAACTGGGGTACAGGCCAGATGTGTGGGAGGGTGAGAGGATTCACCAGAGACAGATTGGGGAACAGAACAGGCAGAATGACGAAATACACTGTGGAGGGGAGCAGTGGGTGTGGCAGGAGAGGTCTGCTGTGCCATGTGGGTATCTCCCTGGCTTGGATCGAACTGGCACTGCAGAGGCTACACACAGCTTCACAGCACTGCGCTCAACTGCCTGTGCCACCAGGAAGGCCCTTATGGATTGGTTCTTAAATCCATTTTTCTGTTCCTGATTGGTAGGCAAAGGTCACTAGATAGAAGGATGCAATGTGGGGGACTGTTATAACACTCATCAGATAATTTATATTTTATTATTTTTAATATATTTTATATTTTATTATTTTTAAATAGCTACTGAATTGCCAAGTCAGGCTGTTTAGTTTTCATCTAGAAGCCTCAACGTGGCAGTTAAAGATAAAATGGAGTCTGTTTGACTCATACTAGTTCTTTTTGCACTTGATCTTAGCCAAAAGGCCGAGAAGCGATCATGCTAGTTCTTTTTCCCTGGTGCATTCTTGCCCAGTTCTCCACCTGGCCTCTCGCTACCCTTACACATTCATCTGGCTCTTATGCCATCACTGAGTCTTCTCACCCAAGGGAGACTCTCTCTGCCATCTCCACGCAGTGTTTCCAGTCCCAACTCAGTACCTGGCACCTAACTCTAGTTGATACATACTGAACAAATGAAGGAAAATGGAAATGTTTCTTGGAAGATAAGTCAATTAAGAATTGCATCCATAGTAATCCCTCAAGAACTTTTTTCAATCTGCTGTTAGAAGGTTGTCTGAAGTTCCACATTTCCTCCAGAGCTGCTAGACACTGCTTCCCACATGACTGCCATATTATTAACCCCATGGGAGCTCTTTTTTTCCAAGCTCAGCAGCTTGGTGGATTTTTTTTTTTTTTTTTTACATTTTCTATTGTATTCTTCAGGGTAGGAATAGAGGTGTTACAGCTTTCTAATGTGCTACTCAGCTGCAGATAAAGAACTTAACAGCCCATGGGAGGGCCAATTAGAGAGTCAATTATAATGTAATTGAACTGCCTTGTATTGTCTATGTAGAACTTCTTTCTGGAAGGAAGATTGCACTTCTTTTCACACCATGATTAGGGCAAATAGCAGCTGCTAGGATTCACAGGAAATGACTCTGACCCTAGATTCTGGAGCAGAGTTTTAAGAAGTCTACATTATTCTGTGAGATCGGGGCCAGATAGCTTAGCTCAGTTTCATTATTTTGAAAAGACAAGGATGACTATTTCTTACCTTTTTCTTATTTTTTAAATAGGAGAGCAGTTAATTCTTACAGAGAATCAGGGCATTTATGAAATGTCTTACAGTCAGTCTCTGGCATAGAAAGACACTCAACCTGTTGAAAAAGGCAGAGAAGTGAGGCCACACATTCCTTTTTCTCTATCATTGAGTGTTGGAAGTGGGGCAATTACTGGAGGATCAAGTTTGTCCTCTAGTTTTGTCTTCTAGCTTTGGACCAGTGGTGACAAGAGCCAGTGGTTGTGTTAATTACCTCTTTCACATTATACCAAATCACCACCAGTTTTAAGATGCAGCCTATATGGATTTCCAAAGGCACGGGATCATGATTGGGTGCCAATTTCCCAGTGGCAGACACCTCCAAAATGCAGCCTTCACCTATTGGTTCTCCCTCTTTTCTTCTTGACTCTGCAGCTGTGTCTTTTTTCTCTTTCCTATTATAAAATATAACTTAAGCTCTCAATCTCACCCTCAGCTTTCTGATCAGCCCAGGGTAAGACCAGTGACATTTTTGCAAATCAGAAAAGACAGCAGTTTTGATTGATTTGCACAATTTTCCTTTTTTTTAGGAAATGGTTTAGTGTCCTGAGAACCTAGTCCACTGCCATACGTTTCCAAAGTGATGAAGGAAAACTACTTGGTGGGTGCAGATGTTCTATTGGCAGTTGATGGTCATTTAGGTTGTTTCCAGTTGTTATAATACATAGTGCTGCAATAAATATACATGTACATCTATAGCTTTGACTTAATGTTTTTGTTTTTTGGGGAAATACCCAGAAGTGGGATAATTGGATTGTATAGAACTTAAATATTTTCATATTTGAGAATCTCCATATTGCTTTTCAAAATGGTTGTACCAATTTACATTCCCACCATAAGTCCTCTCTGCATCCTCTCGTTTCTTTTATTTTGGATGATAGCCATTCTCACAGGTGTGAGGTGATATTGCATCTTTTAAAATTTACATTTCTTTAATAATCAGAGATGAAAAAATATTTCCATGTGCTTATTGGCTTATTTCATGTGCTTATAAGATTGATTCTCTGCCCATTTATTAACTGGGTTGTTTGTTTTTTTAATTGTTATATGAGTTCTTTATATATTTTCTAGATTATCCTCCTGTTACATGTATGATGTGGCGATATATAGAAGGATGTCTTTTCATTCTTTTAAGATTTATTATGCATACAAGAACTGGTGTACAGGCCAGAGGTGGGGGTGATGGTGAAAGTATTCACCAGAGACAGTGGGGAACAAAACAGGTGGATTGACTGAAATACACTGCTGAGGGGAGCAGTGGGCGAGACAGAAGAGGTCTGCTGTGCCATGTGGGTAGCTCCTTTCCTGGGGATCAAATGCATGCTGTGTTACTATGTATAGCTTCATAGTTTTTATCTTAACCCCTTGTGCCACCAGGGAGGCCCTGTCTTTTCATTTTGATACAAATTTATTTTGCTATGCAAAGGCTTTTTCATTTGATGTATTTCCATTTGTTTATATTTGGTTTGGTTTGGTTTTCCTTACCATTAGAGTCAAGTTCCCAAACACATCTCTAAGACTGATGTCACAGAGCATATTTATTTTTTTCTCTGTTTTATGATGTCAGGTCCTACACTGTTCTTTGATCCATTTTGAATTAATTTTTGTTTGTGGTGTTAGATAGTGGGCTAGTGTCATCCTTTTGTGTATGACTTTCTAGTTTTCCCACCATCATTTACTGAAGTCACTTCTTTGCTAGGAATTTGTTTAAAAATACCATTGCTCAGACATCTCATCAAAGAAGACATACAGATGGAAAATAAGCATGTGAAAAGTTACTCAACATCATATGTCATCAGACAGTTGCAAATTAAAACAGTAATGAGATACTGCGATTCTCCTATAAGAATGACTAAAATCCAAAACACTGACAACCTGGATCATTGATATGCTAGGGTGGACGTGGAGAACCAACTCTCATTCTTTGCTGGTAAGGATCCAAGATGATAGAGCAACTTTGCAAGACAGATTGGCAGTTTCTTACTAAGCTTAACATAGTCTTACCACACAATCCAGCAATAGCACTGTTTTTATTTACCCAAATGAGTCAAAAACTATGTCCACACAAGTGTTTATAGCAGCTATTCATAACTGCCAATTCATGATGGAAGAAGCAATCATGGTGTCCTTCAATAGATGAATCAAGGAACAAACATACAAATGTACATCCAGACAATGGACTATTGATCAGTGTTAAAATGAATTGTGCTCTCGTCACAGAAAGACATGGAAGAAACTTAATTACACTTTGCTAAGTGAGAGAATCCAGTCGGAAAAGACTATATCCTGCATGATTCTAACTACAGACTTTCTGGGAGAGGCAAAACTATGTCAATATAAAGATAGAGAATTGCTCGGGATTTGGAAAAAAGGAAAGAAATGAATAAATGGAGCATAGAGGATTTTTAGGGCAGTAAAACTATTCCGTATGATAATAACATACATTTGGCAAAACCCATGAATTATACAATACAGAGTGAATCCTAATGTAAACTTTGTCCTTTAGCTAATAATAATTATCAATAATGGTTCATCAATTGTAACAAATGTATCACACCGATGCAGGGTGTGATAACAGGAGAAACCATAAATGTGGCAAGGGAGGGATTATGGGAACTCTATACTTTCCATTCAGTTTCTCTGAAAAACAAAAATTATTCCAAAAAGTAGTTTAGTAATTAAATAATGATATGGATTATTAGTGTGTTGTGTATTATGCATATAATATACATTATGCATTATATATTATATGTGGATATATGTAATCAATTGACCATCTACGTCCTTCCTTGGACTCAATAAATTAGAATTTCTATGGTGAAAACCAAACATTGGTATCTTTTATATGATCCCCAGGGAACTCTAATATGCAGCTTGCATTAAAGTAAATGTACAGACTAGGACCTCTCCTAGAGGTCTTTGTACATAGGTCTTCCTCCTTAGATGCAGTCAATGTTATGCTCCTTGGAAGATAAGACAAGTTAAAGATCAGCATTGATTATGGAATTATTATTTCTACATTAATAAAACAGGTCGTAAATGAGTATGAATCATTAAACTTGTCAATCACATCATCACCTACAAAGGTGCATGTTATAAAAAATGCATCTTCTTGGCCTCTCCTCTCTATCTCCTGAGTCAAAAACTAGTATTTGGGGGTCTGAGAATCTGGGTGTTATCAGTCTTTCCGGAAGATGCTTCAGTGCTAATGTGTGAGAACCATGGCTCTGTGCAAAGGAGGAAGTGTAAAACAGCAGTTCTAGAAAGACTGTACATTTCAATTCCCTGGAAAGTTTAAAAAAAGATAGTGATTTGAAAAAATACTGATCCTGAGTACCAGTCCCTAAAATTGTGATTTAATTGGCTTCCACATTAGGATTTTTTAAAACTCCCTGGGTGAGTTTAATGTGCAGGCAAGTTTAAGAAACATCAGTGCGAAGGTATAACTAGCAAGTTTGAGAATTGGCTTCACCAACAGACTGATCTCCAAAACTACTCCCTTGAAACCCTGGTAAAAGCTTTTCCTGAGCAGGAATATTATCATCCCCTCCCTCCCTGCTCCTGCCCTCTTGTCCTCTAATTCATCGCTACTAATACTACTTTTATATCTGGTTTCTTTCCTCTTTTAACATTGTAAAGGATACAAATTGCATCATCAGGAAAGTGTTCGGAAACAGCATTTATTTTGTAATTCTGCCCCTATAGGACTCTACTGCAGCCTAGTTATGTAGTGCATATCACTGTAACTCTCTTTAAAAAGGCAAGTCACTAAAACACAAAGCATTTACATGATGTTAGCACTCACTCTTTTCCCTCACTCTCATTCAGGAAAGGAGAGGCCTACGTCAGGTTTTCTAAAATCAAGTCATCCTTTTGTTTCTCTCCTTCTTGTCTCCTTCTGTCCCAAAACTGGTACATAAAACATAAAGCTGTGGGGTTTCAGGCCCAAAGAGGAAAATTTACTTAGAGCTTCCAAAGAACACAAAATGTAGGGCTTAAAAATTTTGATCTTGAATTTGTAGGAGACTCACTTGTGAAAAAAGGGGGTGTGGAGAAGGGTGCATTTCAGAGTCTAAGATAAAGGATGGCATTTTAAAGGTTTTCTATGTCTGGCTGAGACCTAGATTGGCTTCACTGTAAGTCCTAGGCAGAGGAATTGCCACTGGATGCTAAAGATTGATGAAAAGTAGGTATTGTCACCTTGAGAGCATTGGAGGGAAAATTGTGGGCATGTCTGTCTGCAGGGGACTTGGCTCAATGTATTCCTGAGTATATTATCTGTTGATGTGTAGCAAATAGTCTAAGCATAGGAGCTTAGACAACACACACTTTACTCATAGTTTCAGTGATTAGTAGTCTAGTTATAGCTTCGACCCTCTGTACAGGGTTATACAAGGTTGCAATGAATTTGTTTGGGCTTGTTTCTTTCTGGCATTTGGGGTCTTCTTCTAAGCTCACATGATTTTTTTGTGGAATTCAGCTGTTTGTCAGTGAAGGACAGAGGTTTTCTTACTGGCAGTCAGCTGGGTCCTTATTTAGCTCTTAGGTGTCACCTGCAACCATATGGCTCTATAAACATAGCCGCTCACTCCAACAGGATGCCTGGGCTGAGAGATGAATCTGTCTCCCTTTTAAGGGCTTTGTTAATTCAAACCACCTGATTCATTCAGAACCATGAAAAAAATCTCCCTTTCCTTGTAATTAACTGGCTTGCACTTTTAATTGTATCTGCAAAATCACTTCACCTTTGCAATTTTTCTGTCAAACTACAGGCAAGGCACTTATTCCATCCATACTCAAGGGGAAGGAAATTATACAAAGTACATGGACATTGGGCATTGGGAGTTTTCCTAGGGCCTGCCTGCACACTGAGGCAATCAAAGGCAGAGCCCTGAACACAATCAGGATTAGCTTACTGAAGGAGATCTGGCAAAGATGGTGGCCCTTCTCCTGTTTCATGGCTTCTGAAGAGTCAGGAATCATGAATGATTCCTGCATAAAGCCATTGACTTAAGGGAGAGGCTCAGTAATGAGGAGTATTAATAAAAATTACTACAAATTTGAATATAAAACAAAAGATGGATGACTTTTTTTGTGTGTGTGTGTCAAACAATGGTGCAGGCCTACTCAGGAATTAAGCAGTTACATATTTTTTAACTCTATGTCAGCCTTCGTGAACTTACATGCTATCCTGAAGGATTTTGTTCAGTAGAGGTGCAAATTGCATTTAATAAGTGGAACAGGTCACCTCAAAGGCTATGGTGTTTGACCTTGTTGACATGAATCAATTCTGTATCTGTCTCAACATCCTAACCTGCCTTTATTAACTCACTTATTAATACCTGTCTTTTCTAATGTTCTTTGGGCTGATTTTTAACTGTCTTAGTAATTCATGAGTTCAATAAATCATAGACACTTGTTCATTTTGTATTTGTCTAAGTGCAATTATGTTTTCTTTTGAATATATTGATTCTTTAACAATGGGATGGAAGTTTTATGAACTGAGTAGGAGAATATTTGATTTTAAGAAATAAAGAAAATTTTTAATCCAATATGATAGGGTACAATTTAAAATTTCCACAATTCTCTTACATTCTAAGGAGGACATAAATTTCCATGTCATGTTCTTTTGGGTGAAAGAAGGTAATAAATCTACTAGTAGCCACCTAAATTTTTCCTGTGCACTATAAAAGCCTGATCTATGGTCTCCAGGTTTGAGAGAATAATACTTAACTACCAGGTGTGGCAGCGATGGTCGCAGTGGCATCAAAGATTCATTGTGAGGGCAAAGCACAGAGGTTAAAGCCCCTGCCACAAATGCTCTGCTGAGAAATAACTGAGCACTCATAGAAAAGAAATTTAAACAAAATCCTTGAATATCATTCAACTATGATTAATCTGGCTCTTTATATACATAGTATAATCCAATTAAATGCAATCTAGAAAATTACATTTATTGATTTATTATATATAAATGTATACCTATACATATGGCAGTGTTTGATCTGGTGGTTCTTCTGGGCTCTTGCTTGAAGTCTCATTAAGCTGCAGTTATTTAGAGGCTAAAACTGGGGCCAGAGTATCCAGGAAACTTCACTCACAAATCTAAAACATTAAGTACCCTTCCTTATGATCTGTCATTTCACAGTTTCATCACACAATGGCGTAGTCCAGACTTCATTACAACATGACAAGTGGCTCAAAGAGTGAGTTATTAAGAAGCAAGATTAGATCTGTGGGCTTCAACTTGTTAGTGTCTCACTGGCCATGACTACTCACATGACCTGGTCCATATTAAGTGCCAGAGAAGACTACATAACAGTGGAGATACCAGGAAGTGAGTTTCGTTTGAGTCCACTGAACAGATTTTGTAACAGTTTGCCACAAGTGTTTCTGCCTTTATCAATGACTTTCAAAATGTATTCTTTGAAATTTCTAGAACTCTAAGTAATCCTTAAGGTTATAGATGGTGTCTTAAAGAGACTAGAATTTCACTTATAAATACTCACTATTAACAGTTAATAATTCTACTGAAGAAACTGTTCACTTATAAGAGTATATATATATATATATATTTAAATCATTGAAGTATATGATTTCTTGCAAGTTAAATATTTTATGATTTTATGGCTCCAAGAATTTTGGGACCATATAGTTGATCTGTCCTTGGATGATAGCACATATTCTTATCTACTTCACTGGATACCTGCCAAGGTGGATGCTATAATGTCTCCACATCACTTAGAGGTCTTCAACAGTGATGCTGAATGCATTCATTGAATATCAATTCGCTTTCTGCTTCACATCCTGCATAGGAAATACCTCCTCCATTTAGAAAGCTAATATCCATAATTATGAACACATAATTTGAGGCAGGTGTTAACATTAAAGAAATCAGTAGTATGAACATATATTCATTTGAAATGTGCTATCCTGTATATGTGGCTGTGATATCACAATTTCCCTGTCAATAGGATGAACTGTATTTTTTAAAATTGTAGGTATTTTGCAACTAATAGCTATAACAACTATCAGTTTTTGAAATCTTATTGTGTTCTAGGAACTGTGCTAAATACTTTTCATCTTATCCCTCTAATCTTCACAAACCCTTACAAAATTAATTTTATTCCTATTGAATGAACAAAGAAAGAAACTGAGGCTGTTGAAACTAAAAAGTTAGTGACAGATCTGGGATATGAATTCATACTTTCACGTCACAAAACCGGTTCTCTTCTCGTTTCTCAGACTACAGTCCTCCCATGCTTCACCCATTCTCTTGAGATCAAGAACCTAAGCTCTGGTGTAGGATTTCGGTGTACAGGAAAGGAGTACACTTGTGTACTAGTCAGCAATTGCCTGTATCACAGGTTATATGTATAATGTGTCTGCACATTGAAATAACCCAGGAAGCTTTTCAAATGCTGATGCCTAGAGCTGTCCTCTAGGTTCCGGATTGAAATTGTCTTAGTGCAGCCTGGGCACCAGGCTTTTTAAAAGTTTCCCAAGAGTTTTAACTCTGTAGCCAGACACTGACTTAGGGGAACCACATGTATTTAAGTGCCTCCAAGAGTCACTTGCAGGACCCTGATAGTTTCATGTCATTGCAGATATGAATTCTGTATGGAATACTTTTACTTTCTTACTCCTTGAAAAAAAAAAAAACCTAATCAAGCTTCATAATCCAGACCCAGTGGCCAAAAGGAAATAACCAAGGGAAAGAAAAAAGCATGTAAGCATTCAGACTGGCATTATAAAAACATCTAGATTGATCATCATTAACTCAATTTACTTAGTGTATCCTCCCCCTCTACATCCTGATTATTTAGCCTGAAGACTTCCTGCCTCTGCCTCTTAATTTGTAGGTTCTTCTATTTGTCCCAATCCTTTTTTGAATCTCGTATTTTTAGAAGAGAAAGTTTTGGCAACTTTCCTATAAATTCTGGAATCTGACATTTCTGATTTTGGCACTATATTGAGATAGGTCCTGTTAATACTCAGATTTCCTCAGTTATATATGTAAAAAGTTACATGGTAATAAAATCACTATCAGTTTTATTATCTAATGTAGGGGGTATCACATAGGGGTGACACTTGAACTTGACTTGGAAAGGTTAATAAGACAAGTCATGGTTATTTAAAATAGTTAAATGCAGAACTGAACAATTGAATGCACTCAGTTCAAGTGTAGTGCTCACTTTTTACTGGCTGAGGACCAAGATGGTCTTTTTAACCTAAGTTGCAAAAAAATGGAAGTCATTATTTAATCATACATATCATTGTACATTTTATAAAATATTAAATTGCCCAAATTGGGCCTCCATGGTGGCACAAGGGGTTAAGTCTCAGCACTATGAAGCAATCTGCAGCAACTGCAGCACCCATTTGATCCCCAGCCAGGGAGCTGACCCACATAGCACAGCAGACCTCTCTCTCACCTGCTGCTCCCCTCAGCAGTGTATTTCAGTAGATCTGTTATGCTCCCCACTCTTTCTCTGGTGAATCCTCTCACCTCCTGCACTTCTGGCCTACACCCTAGCTCTTGTATGCATAAATAAGTAAATCTTAAAAAAATTGCACAAATTGTATAACATAATGTTAACTATAGATTTATAATGATGCAGGTGTCTATCTCAAGATTTATGAATATTAAAAGATATAACTCAAACCAATGTGCCAATCATTGGATCCTTCTATTAGGAATTGTCTAAAAGATGGCAGTCACTGCTACCACTAGACCATAAAACAGGAAAAGGAAAACGGGCTTCTAGACAGAAGGAAAAGCACATGGACATGTGTTTACTATAAAATGCTGATTATGCCACAGAGTACCTGAAAATGAGAAAACCTCTTTGAGATGCTCTGATAAAAGGAAATGGAATCCAATTAATGGAAATTGGAATGTCATCACTGAGAGAACTTTGGCATCTTAATCTGGGTTTGTGCAGCCTGTTCCTTGGTTTCATTTGCATCTCTCCATCTCTGGAATGAGACCCCTGACAGCACATTCTATAGCTTTCAGAGCAGGTCAGAACTGGCCTGGGGAAATGGAATGGCCTCGCTAACAAGTAATGATGGTCCCCACACAGCCTTTTACATGGGAATTAATCTTTTATTAAGAGAGAAAATTATGCCCCAATGCTTTAGGGGCTTTTTGCTCACTGTTATACATGTCACGGGAAGCCTGAGCTCCTCTCTAGGGCCTCAGTCAAAGGCAATCTTCTTCTAACATCTTTGGAAGCTGAGACTCTTGAGGGGTTAGTATCATTTTTCTTTTTTGATTGTATGTGAACAAGGAAATTGGGCACAAAAATACTATTAGCTGCTTACTAAATGTCTTCTTTCCATGTTGCTGGGAGGAACTCAGACTTCTAGAAGAGGGAGATTTTGATAAATTACCATATGTACCCCTTGCCCTAGAAAATTGCCAAACTGAGTAAATACCCCAGTTTGCAGGTGGCGCAAGCGTAAGGAAATTGAGAGTTGAGGCATGCTTGCGTGCCTTCATAATTGGAGCTGTCCGATATTCAGGGGAGAGAGGGCATCTTGGTCTTGAGATGAGAGGTATTGATCAATGTGCCCAGCATGCATGAGTGGAGGGACTATTGTGTGCAAAGCTCTATATAGGGATGATGTGGAAACTTGCATAAACGACTGGAAGTGTAAAGGCTCCCTCATGAGAACTTCAAATAGAGAACAGGATGTTTCTTGGACTGAGGCAAAGTACAGAGAGTCAAGGACAGGGGTATGAGGTCATCTTCACAGTGCTGTGATGGGGCAGGATGGACACATGCAGTACTGAAAACATGGGTGGAGCATTGTATGAAAAAAGGCATGAGGGGCCTGGTCCATGATAAGAGTAGTCTGGACAAGGGTGAGGAGGCAAGAGATAAGCCCAGAAGGTCCTGGGCTGCTGAGTTCTCTCTTACAGGGTTGGAGAGCTCATAAATGGGTAAAAAGCTTCTAGCACTCCTAGGAATCTTCCCTGTAAAAACTGGGTAGAATTAAAAGTTAGCTACAGGACGTTTTTTGGAAATTAAACACTGCACGCATGTGAAGACAGGACTAGATAGTTGCTGAAACTGTAAGTCAGGAGAGCAGTAGAGGCTCAATGCCTGACATTAACATTTCTTAGTTGGCCAACTGTGCATAGTTCTTAAATTCATACAAAATAAAAAGATAACAATATTATCTTTGCAGGTGGTGAACATTAAGTGAGATAATCCTTGTAAGTATGCTCTACATTATCTTGCACATGGTAAAATGCAGTAATTTTGACTATTAAAATTGCCTGAGTAGCTCCTTTTCCATCCCCAAGATAAAGTAACAACCATAAAAATGTAGCTGATATAGTAACTTTAAAAAGAATTCTCCGGGCCTCCCTGGTGTGCGGCAGGTTGAGCGCAGCCCTGTGAAGATGTCTGTGTCCTCTGTAGTGCTGGTTCAATTCCCAGCTGGCCAAGGAGATTTCCACATGGCGCGGCAGACCTCTCCTGTCTCGCCTGCTGCTCCCCTCAGCAGTGTATTTCAGTCCTTCTGCCTGTTCTGTCTCTAGTAAATTCTCTCACTCTCCCACGCCTCTGGCTTGTACACCAGTGCTTGTATAAATAAATAAATCTTTAGAAAAAAAAACAACATGCGCTGTTGCTTCTGCCAGGTGGATCTACTCATGAAGCACAACCTGCAGCTTTGGGGATTTGAACACCTGGCATGATTAGATTCTGCTGTTGACCATGCAGATTTGGGGACATCTATAAGGAAGAACATTTATGTCATTTTATAGATTTGGGTATTCCTGGATACTATGGCTAAGGATACAGTGCAAGCCACGGAATTTTTCACTTAGTGCAACTTAATGCTGTAGAATTAAGGTGAAAAAAAAGTAACCCTTGTCCTTAGGTAACTAGACTTGGATATAGTGCAAACCACTGCTTGTGTGGCTTTGTGGAGGCTCTGATTTCTGAGTAGAACATCATTCCATGGCCAGAGACAATTTTTTTGACAATCAGTAAGTACATTTTCTCGCAAGTGTGTTTATTATTCTTTAAAAAATATTATACAATTGAAAATAACAAATTTTATATAACTGATTTAAAGTGAATAGGAGGATTTATGTGAATAGAAGGCTAAGACATGCCTTAGCAGGGATTTCAGCATGAAATTTGCTGTCAGTTGTGAAAGTGAATGAGATGAGGAATTCCTGCAGGATTTTTTTTTTTTTTTTTTTTGGTAAGAGAAATACAAGCTGGCTGATTTCAAACAAATGAAAAAAGAATGTTGTTGACTTTTGGACCTTGCAAATGGCCAAATGTCTTTTATTGTGAGAGATGACTTTGCCCTTTCAGTAAAGGAATTGGAAGAACATGTTAGATGAGTGACAGGAATTTAAGCAGGTGGCAAAGGAACCAGCTACTAGTTTCATAAAATGAGGTGTGGGGTTTTGTTAGAGTAGAGGTTTTGTAGGAGAAGCCTGTAGGCTGTAGATATCTCAAGTTCAGTCTCCTTTTTGTGAAAAAGAACCCATGTTCTAGAAATAACAGCCTGTGAAATCCCTTATTAGCAGGGCATGAACTAGAAGCTCGTTCTCTTAAGCCTTGGCTCAGTAACTGCCTATCCTGATTTAGGAGAACATACCCAGCTGTGTCAAGATACCCACAGGCTCCACCTGAATCAATTGGTGCAGCCTTCCTTTAGCATCTTCAGAGTGGGCAATGTGACCCCTATTAACTATATCCATGGAACAATCTTTTAAACCCTATCTTGAATGCTTGTCTCATGTATGAGATCTTCTTTGATTAACTTGAACTTAATTTCTTTTTCTGAACTCACATTATATTTAGTCCACAATCAGGGTATCCAGGATGTACTGTGGAGTCAACACTTCCAGCAGCAGCAATCCTTATACAAAATAATGGATGAGGATCAGTGGTAGAACTTAAGATTCATTCCCCAAAGAGCCGCCAATTGCCAAAGTGATCACCTACTATCTTTTACAATGCACAGTTCACAATCTATTTTGCAGTGTACCTTTTCCCCCTACTCTCTCACTTTTTCCATGTTCTCCTCCCCTTTTGCTACTCGGGGACACTTCTATACTGTGTGCTTATTTTATAATGCCAGTAATTGTTTCAGAGTTTGCATTTAAGGGAACTCAAAGTTAGACACCAGATATTGAATTACCTAGAAGACCACACAGTGACCAACATAGAACTAGTCTCATCTTAGTGACAAAAATTATACAGAGTCAATAAATAAGGATAAATGGAAAAATGCCCTATATTAAAATCTCTCTCTCTCTCTTTTTTTTTTTTTTTTTGGTCTCCTCTGAGGCTGTCGTATTGTACTGAGTTTTGTATTTATCAGTAAAATGGATGCATCAGAGTTGTTCACTCCCAATGTGATTTCATTGTAGCCCTATTGGTTCCCATCAGATCTCTTTCCCAGCTGATTCACCCATCCTCCAGTGGCTGTGAGTGGTATCCCAAGGTCTCTTTCTCTGGAAAATTGCCCTTGAACAGGTGGACCAGGAGGTCATATCAAACCTCTAGACAGCCAATGACACACACAGGCTCATCCCCTTGCCTAACAAGGAATCTGTGGGTGAAATTCATACTCCAGGGTTCCTTGGACCTCTAGACAGCCAATGACACACACAGGCTCATCCCCTTGCCTAACAAGGAATCTGTGGGTGAAATTCATACACCAGGGTTCCTTGTAGGATCAGATTGAGGCTAGTACACATCATCAACTCACCCTACAGGGTTCATCTACTTTCTCCGCCCTAATTGTTTTCTTTATTCCTCTTACCTTCACATATACTTGAAATTCTCATTTTAGGCTTAGTTTTTAGAAAACTTAATTAAAGACAACTCCTAATATTCCTTGTTCTTTCTTATTTTCCAGGACCTTTTCTCCAAAGACCCCTGAACAGCTTACTTCATTTCCCATACAGTGTGACATTCCTCTATTTAACAAATTTTGGAAATTTCACATGTGCAATAAGGTATGTAACCTGCTACCCATTATCATTTTCACCTCTCCCTATGAAATCTGTAAGAATGGTGCTTGGCATCTCTTTCAAGAAGCAGTCAAAGTGTAATCTCAGTTCAGTACATTGAATGAGGTGAACATGGAATTTCTCTAGGAAATTTTCTTGGGGGAAAAAAGCATGCCTCTTCTCTTTCTAGTCATAGAAAATTTACTGCAACATTATACCGGGCAATATTTAATATAGCTCAGCTAATAACTTATAGGATCCCACTCTGAGGTTGGAATATTTTAGCTACCCTGTTGCTTTTGCAATTGAAGGGAGCAGAACACAGAAAGATCAAAAACAACTTTTTCAATTCCCCAAGGCCTTGTTTAATGGAGTGTATACAATCAAATTTCAACAATCCAAGGGTAGATTATCCATGACAGTGCTTTTTAGACTTAAATGTTCACACAAATCACCAAGAGATCTTATTTAAATGACCTACCTCATTCAATAGGTCTTAAATGGTGCTTTAGAGTCTACATAAATGAAAGTCTCTCACGACATGGTAATGCTAATTGTCCACAGACTACATTTTAATTTTCAAGGTTTTATATTTTCTTTCACTCCTGTAGTATTTTTTTTTTATTTCTATGACTATATAGAGAGATACCATTGGAAGTCTAACATGAGGTTCTTTATGACTATGCAGCCTAAGCTAAATTGTGTTCCTGGCCCTTGGTGATAAACTCTGACTCTGAGGACATATAATGATGTTGCACATATTCTGAAATAGGAAAAAATGTTTACTTTTGCAAATTAATTTTCTAGATGGGATTAGGTTTAGGTGAGGTTTCACCTGGATACATACACTTCCCTAGCATTCGAAAAGCTCAAGTTACTTTAAATGATAGCAAAAGGAGAATAAATATAGTCAATACCCAGATCATCAGCTGTCTGTTTTATAATAAAAAAAAGTACTGATTGTATCCTATTTTACTTGATCTTTGAGGTTACCACTCTACAAAGGGAAATTCTATAATTAGTCACTACAGTGCTTCACCATGCTCCAGACTCTATCTTGAACTTGAAACAGTTGAATCAAAGCTTATTTTACAATATTTTTTGAATTTTAAGTCTAGGCTTGAAGCAATTTATTTCTTCTAGATAGCTAATCTATGTCTCCAAGGTTTAACTGCCATTATGAGAAATGTGCCTTTTTAAGAAATCAGCCTCCTATTTAGTTATGTTTAAGGCAATGTAAACCACTTTTATACCTTTACAAGGGTCTTAATAAAATGAATATTTACAATGTTCATGAAGCCAGAATACCATATATGTAACTTATTGTTCCCTCAAGGGAGACTGAGCAACAAAACAAGATGAAATTTTAAAACTTTTTAATTTCCCCTCAGACCAATATATTATATCATTTATATCTAGACTCTAAAATAATTTATGTGATAGATGTCAGCAAAAATGGTGAAGTAAAGGCCTAAGGACCTCTGAAAATTCTCATCCCCATTAAAGTTGCAAGGACATTGGCAAATTTTTTTATAAGTCTGGAAATCAACATTTTCATAATTCTGGAAACTAACCAAATCTTGCAGTTTATATGGGAAATATTTATTCAGTAACAATGGGTAAATCTCAGTAAAAATAGTAAGTTTTGTTCTTAGGCATGTTAACTTATTCCCATCTCACCAACTTTTAATTCTGTGATAATTTTGAAAACCTAGAACTCACAATCATAGTTAAATCAGCAGCTTGACAACAATGAGAAGAGAACCAGGGTTAAAGCTCTTTCAAATCTCATTCCCAAAGACTTATTATTTAACTTGTCTATTGGTCACCTTGAACACCCCATCTACAAAGCTGTCTTTATTTGCCTTGACTTGGACTTCATCTGATACAAAAAGCATTTTTTCTCAGGAATGTTTGTCAAAGCAATTAGAAATATACCTACTTTTGTGGCCATTTAAGGCAGTAGATAACAGTTGGAACAAACAATAGTCTAACCAAATTAAAAAATACCTTAGGATAAATGACAATGAGGATACAACCTTCCAGAGCTTTTGAGGCACAGGAAAAGCAGTATAAAGAGGAAAGTATGTAGTGATGCAAGCCTACATCAAGAAAGAGCTCAAATAAATAACCTTATCTCTCAAATCAAGGAACCAGAAGAAAGAAGAACAAACAAAAGCAAAGCCAATAGAAAAGAGGGAATAATACAAATTAGAGCAGAAATAAATGAAATAAAAATAAAAGTCTAAGAGATAAATGAAACCAAAAGCTGGGTCATTGAAAAAAATAAACAAACTTCTAGCTAGGCTCACAAAGAATAAGAGAGAGAAAAGTCAAAAGTCAAATAAATAGGATCAGTGATGAAAAAGGAGAATTAGAACAGAGATTGTGGAAATTCAGAGAATAATAGATTACTATGCACATTTATATTCTAATAAATTCAGTAACCTAGGGGAGATGGACAAATTCTTAGAATGATACCATCTGAGATTGACTAAGGAAAGAAAGACAACCTGAATCATAAGTCAACCTTAATCATAACAATTGAGAAAGAGGGACATTCTGAACATATTTTAGGAGGCCACAATTACATTAATACCAAAACCAGACAAAGATAACACTGAAAAAGAAAACTATAGACCAGTTTCCCTCCCTAACAAACACAGATGCAAAATACCTCAAGAATATTTTAGCACACTTAATCCAACAATTCATTAAAAGGATTATATACCATGACCTAGCTGGTTTTATACCCAGAGACACGAGGATGATTCAGCACCCCAAAATCAATTAATGTAAATCACCATGTCAATAAAAGGAAAGAAAAAATCATATGCTCATATCAGTTGATGCTGAGAAAGTATCTGATAAGATTCAACATCAGTTTATGTTGAAAATCCTCAAAAACTAGTGATAAATGGAACATGTCTTAAAATAATAACATAATAAAGGCCATACATTATAACTTTATAAGCCCACACCTAACATCATTCTCAATGGTTAAAAACTGAAAGCTTCCCCTGTAAGATCTGGTATGTAATTTCAAAACTCTTAAAAAAGGCATAAATGCAAATCTTCATGGTCCAAGTTAGGCAATACTTTGTTAGATATCACTTAAAACACAAGTGACCAAAGAATGTATAGGTGAATTAGGCTTTATTGTAACAAGCTATAAAATAAGCAAGCAAAAAACTTGTGTACTTCATAGAACCTCATCAATAATTTGAAAAGACATTTCATGGAATGGAAGGAAGTGTTGTTAAATATTATATCTATTAATGGCCCAGTATCCAAAATATGTAGAAAACTCCAGCAACACTATGATAAAAAAAAATCTAATATGGAAAAAAACAACTATTTGGATAGATATTTCTTGAAGGAAAATATGAAAATGACCAATAAGCATATGAGGAGATTTTTAAAATACTATTGGTGAATAGGGAAATGAAAACGAAAACCAGAATGAAATTTCATTTCACACTAAATATCATAGTGAAGATGTGGAAAAATTAGAACCATTGTACATTGTTCTGGGGATCAGAAATGGTATAGATACTGTAGAAAACAGCTTAGTAATTCTTCAAAGAGCTGAACATGCAATTACTGTATGACCCAACAATTCTGTTCTCTGGTATATATACAAGAGGCTGATAACATCTATTCACACATATAGTTGTATAAGAATGTTCATAACAGCTTGCTCATGATAACCAAAAGGCAGCAGAAAACCCAAATGTCCATCAGCTTATTAATGGATTAACAAATGTGATATTATCTAAACAGTGGAATATTATTTGGTCATGTAAAGGAATGAAGAACTGGTACATTTTACAACATGAATGAATCTTAAAAATATGCTGAAGTGAAAGAAACCAGATGCAAAAGGTGACATGCTGAATGATTCAGTTCATGTGAAATGTGCAGGATAGGAAAATTTGTTGAGACAAAGTAAATTAGTGGCCAGAAGCTGTGAGAAGGAAGAGAATGGAGAGTGACTGTTAATGAGTATAGGCTTTCTTTAAAGGGCGATGAAAATGTTCTAGAAATAAGGCAGTGATTGCATAGCCTTGTAAATATATTAGAAATGATTGAAGTATGTATTTTAAAATTACATATTTTTAAAGGATTATAACTTTTAAAATATGGAACTCAGGGTCCTCCCTGGTGGCACAAGGGGTAAAGTATCAGCACTACGAAGCTATCCGCAGCTACTGCAGCACCAATTTGATTCCCAGCCAGGGAGGTGACCCACATAGCGCAGCAGACCTCGACTATCTCTCCTGCTGCTCCCCTCAGCAGTGTATTTCAGTTACTCTGCTTGTTCTGCTACCTATTTTGTCTCTGTCAATATAAATAAAATAAAATAAAATATGGAAATCATATCCTAATTAAAAAAAATAATGTGTTTGTAGAAAGTGGACATACTAACCTTTACTGAAAATATAAAGAAAGTTGCAAATCCAACTGTAATTGATTTGGGATCATTTTTTACCTGTTCTGTTAATCTGATACCACTCATTGGCAGACAGTTGAAGTTCAGGACAAAAGGTGCATCTTTATATTAGTGAGGCTGTATTATTCTAAACCGGGGTGCATAGAGAATTTGCATGTCCAAAGCTAAAAACTCATGAGGAAAAAACTAAACTGAGGAAATTACATGAGAGCAGGAACAATATGGCTTTGAATGAGCTTAGCAATGTAGCTTGTAGTCAAAAAGTTTGAGATAACAATAAAAGAGTTGAACAACATTACAGGAACTTTGGATTTTAATTTGAAAAAACCACATATTTATCCTCATTGTTACTTAAAAACCTGTGTAAGTTTTCTCTTCATAGGTGTGTTGTCTCCATGTGATCAAGACTATATCATATTTTAGGACTTCTCAAACTATGATGGAATTTGTCACCTGGGGACCTTGTTAAAATGTTGATTTTGATTCAGTAGTCCTGGGTGGAGCCCAAGATTCTGCCTTTATAAAGCTGTCACAGATCATTATGCTAATTGTCTACAAATCCATCACACTTTAGCAAGTCTCATATGACTCCCCCCCCCTTTCTCCTAGCATACAGCAGTATCCTTAATAAAGGACATCCAGTGGGTAGTTGTTGAATAAATAGATATTCTCTGGGCTATGGCTGAATATCTTTATATATTTTCCTAGGTACACACACAGATAAGAAAAGTTATAGCACATCACAACATGCAAGGAATATTGTGGGTTCTCTCAAATTTCTTCTCGATCTAATCATAAAGCATGCTGCTCTTGCCACATGTCTGCACATGAGCAATGTCAACAGCAGTTGGCTGTGAGAAGTGAAGCTTGCCTCTATCATGCATGGAAATTACTTCAATAAATTTACTTGAAGAAGTGAAACTAAATGTAAACACTTAGATGTCTAAGACTCCTGCCTATCAGGACTAATAGCTATCTCCATATGGTTTATTAAAGCTACAAAAGATGTAATATCCATCATGGGCCTTTTGACTTACAGGCAGACCCTTCACGGAATGCATTAAACTTCTTTCCACCATGAATGACTTACTGAAAATGTACCTTACTGAGGAAATACAGAAAACAAATGAGGTCAGTTCTCTCCTTTGCCAGCACCTCCGAGTCCCTGAGGAAAATTACCTTCTGTGTCATTCAAGGTTAAAATAGTTTTCCCCCCCCAAATAGAATTTGCTAGGTCTGTGACAGAACAAGTCAGGTAGGACGAAACTGCTCACTTGAGGGTAAGCCTCTTGAGGACTCAGGTCATTAGTAATCAAAGAAGCCATTCTATAACATTTATTGAACACCTACTATATGCTCCAGCACTCATTGTTTCTTTAATCATCACAATAACTAAAGGGACATAAGCTCCTAAGAACAATGACTTTGTTTAAGTCTGGACCTACTGAATCAGAATCTACATTTCAACATTCTTAGGTGATCCTTCTTTTTTGAAGATTGACTTATTTATGCATATAATAACTGGGGTTCAGGCTGGAGATGTGGGGGATAAGAGTATTCACCAGAGACAGAGTGGGGAGCAGAACAGGTGGATCTACTGAAATACACTGCTGAGGGGAACAGCAGGTGAGACAGAAGAGGTCTGCTGTGCCATGTTGGTTAGCCCCCTGGCCGGGGACCTAACTTATAACCTAGAGGTGATAGCACTGAGACTTATGCCGCTAGAGAGTTCCTGAACTTTAAATTTTAAATAAACACCAATTTTAAATAAACACTTTGAATTTTAAATAAACACCAAACAGTATTACAATATTAACAGGATGCATTACACACTCATGTTATAGAGGCATTTCTGTAAAAGGGTGAGGTACCATATTCCCAGCCAGCACTTACGTGTAGCCACCAGGGACTAGCTACTAGGAATGAGGACGCAGAGCTGAGCAGCCAGGTGAAGCTTTGTGACCCAAGGCAGGTGCGCTCAGGGAGAGAGGACAGGACTCTTGCTTCTGCTGCCTGACTTTCACCCTGGTTCTGCTGGGAAGAAGACAGAAGGAGACACGTGGAAGAGAACCATATGGAGACAAACAGATAATTGAAAGAGACACATGGGGATGCTGACAATGGCAGGCATTACGATTTGTACTTTCATTTGTTCCCTTTGTTCTAGTCTTCCCTGGCTCCATTCACCCCCTTCCTATGGTTCCCTGCCAGAAGGAACCTTGGAATTGTGGCACATTTTGTGGCCTCAGCAGCTTGCTTTAGGCCAATCCTTCTTGGTTGGACATCTGCCCAAAAGAGAATAAGCAGTTTGTGGTCATTTATTGGTAATACTAGCCTTCTTCCCTCTCTCTATGCTTACTAATTCTATTACATTTCTTTCACACTAAGAGTCTGTAGGGGCAGGAAGGGCACCGGGCAGGTTTTCTAAGATTCGAGCAAACCAGGGTAAAGGAGAGTCCTGGAGCCCTGGGTGGGTTTCTCAGACTTTTATTGAGCTCTTACATGTAGTGCAGCAACCAGTACACTGCAGGCAGGGGTGCTAGGGGGCCAGGAGGCCAGTCTTCATTCTGAGCTTCTTTTTTCTTTCTCCCCTTCTCTCCTGCCTCTCTTGGTGACTATCTCCATACTCCTCCCATGGCCCACAGAAGTAAACAAGAAAGTTTACAACATTGTAACGACTGCAGGTGCCCCACCAGGCAGGGCAATCCTGATGGTGGGAGGGCAGAAAAGCCTGAAAACCATTTACCCTACAGAGTCTATTTTACCTTGTGTGCTTGGATGTACCCCCTTAGCACATGCACATTTGGGAGTCCCAAGGTACCCATTGATCCCATGCTAGCATTTACATTAAAAAATCATTCTTCAGAAATTCAAGTTTAACTGGCACAGTATTTTATCTAGCAGTGTTAATGGTACTAGATCACCCATGCCCAACACAATAGCAGGAGCTAAAAGGTGTTGATTGAATGGATAAATAAATGAACAGGTGAAATAGGTGAGTAAGCAAATGGTTATTTACAATCTCTAATTTTCTGGTGCATTATACTTCAGTAAATGCCAGTGTGTCTTGTTTGACATGGTCTGCAACATCACCAATTGTTCTTGGATCCAGAGCACATCCCTGGGAACCAGGATGTCACTTGGCCTGGCTTCAGTCACAAGAACTCCAATTTGCATCTTTCTATCTTCACTTCAGATTTCACTACCAATAGGGATGGGAGTGTGACACAGGAGTGAAAGAAAATGTTTATCCAACGACTTTAATGTTGCATTTGATGTACACACCACACCACTATTCCTGCATGTTTCTTACACCACTGCAATGATTTACTATAAATTTAGTGGCTTAAAACAACAGAAAATTATTAATTTACAGTTCTGGAGGTCAGGGTTCTGACAGTTGATAAGGCTGAAGGAGATTCCAGTTCTTGGCTTTTCTAGTTTTCAGAGCTCACATGTGTTCTTTGGTACGCACCCCCCTACACCCACCCCCCACCCCAGTAATGGCACCACTCCAACCTCTGCTTCCAGCCTCACTTCTCTGACTGGTGCTCTTGCCTTCATTCTTAAGGACGCTTATGATTGCTTTGGGCCTATCCAGATAATCCAGGACAATTGCGCCATTTCCGGATCTTTAACTTAATCATATCTGTGAAATATTAGCTTAATATATTCACAGGTTCCGTAGATTAGGACTCAGATATCTTTGAGGTCATTATTTGGCCAATAAAAAACACTCTGAGTTAATGTGTAGTTATATTACACAGTGGTCTTTTTAAGTGTTAGCTGATTAAATGTAAACCTTTAAAGAAGACCAACATGTTTATGACTTCTGTTATTTTTTCACTTTTAAAATATCCTTGGAGCCTCTTCTGACTTTAAGACACCCTCCTTGAAACAACGTGATTTCTTTAGGAATTGCAGTTTGGTACACCAAACCAATGGTTCTCAATCTTGGCCCCACATTATAGTCAATTGAAGATTTTTTTATTTTAAGTCCCAGTGCCAGACTGCACACCAAATTAATTAAATCAGGATCTCTGGGGGATAGATCCAGGCTTCAGTAGTTTTAAAAGCTCCCCAGGTGATTCCAATATGTCTCCAAAATTGAGAACCACTGCACTAATTTAACCTTCTACTGGCAGGCTGTTTTTGTTTTTTTCTTCTTCCTCTGCTTCTTCCATATTGCCTAGGCTATTTTTCTTGCTATCTGTGACTTTATCTTTTTTGTCATATTTTGGTTGTATCATATTCAGTAAGGACTGTCATAGCTGCTCTCAAAACAAAAACTATTTTATGGCTTAGTAGACAGTGCTCTTCTGGGAAGGAAAGATGTTCCGCTTCACCCTCAAGAAGTGATGTGACATCAGAAAATTCTCCACCTCTCTGGCTTTCAATTTCCTCATCTATTGAAAGAGAGATTTGGAATAAAACTCTACATGATCAGATCTGGTTTACAGAGAAGAAGAATGTGGTCCTAGGGATAGCGCTCTGAATCCCAAACCTGAAGATTAGATGTGATTTACTTAAAGGGAAAACTCTTCTATTCTGCATATCACTGTTTGCCTTCATTGTGCTCCTGAGCAGCAGAACATGAGAATGATTTGAAGTCAAGTGACTTATTTAGGAGGCAATCCCAGGAAGCTCAAGACAGCAAGACAGGTGCTTCAGAGTGGATGCTCCTGTCATTGTGGGTTAACTGGAGTTTGATCCTGCTAGGGAACCCTGGAGTCAGTGTAGAACTTAGGTACCGGAGTTGTTCAGAAGTTGCTTGGCGATGGAGGTGTACTGAATGCTGATTTTTGATTTGTGACAGTCAATTGATGGCTGCTCTTAGGGACTGTTAATTCTCCAGTCCTCACAGGGCAGATAAATGTGGTGTCAAGAGAAGCCCTCAGGCAAAGCGATGCAAATGGTGCCACTTGGATGTCAGGTCAGTGTGCACCACAGGGTTAGGACCAAAGGGGATATGGACAGATGCTAATACAGTTCTTTTTAAAAAATGGCTATAAATTCTTGTTCTTTATATTCGAATTAAGGACATTGGTGGAAAAAAAATGAATTAATAGTTCTGAAATGCTTTGAAAATCTTCCACACTTTGAGAAATCTTCTGTAGGTCAAAGTATTATGACACATGTATTCTTTTCATAAAAGAAGGAAAGGTTGTCTTGGTTTCTTTTAGAAAGCAGATGAAAATTTTCAGCTTATTTGGACACCATTTAGTTAGAGTATGTTTCAGGCCACTAAATGACATTTTTTCTCAAATACAGGAGGTTAAGGAGCTAAAATTTCAATACTGAAAGTAAATGAAAATAGAGATTACTTGGAGGTATTGACAATTCTCTGTGTAGGTGTTAAGGAGAAAAGATTTGGCTGCTCTGCTGTATGTCGCATGTCTAAGTCCAGAGAGAGAAAGATGTCCTTTCATACCTCTGCCAGAGCCTACAGGCATATTTATTTTTTCCCTACTGTGTCAAGAATGTTGCCACTGTTTTTCAGGTTGTGAGATAACCTAGGTAAACTAAATTGCAACTTGGTAGACTGAGAGTTGCCCAATATCCTGTTTGAAATGGTGGACTAAATAGTGAACTGTTGGTTACTATCTAATATCGTGTTTAAATAACTTGGCCCACCAGATAGAACAAATGTGGCACACCTAGACAAAAGATGCTTTATCTTGACCAATAAAGTTTCACAATTTCTTGCAGATGGGATGACTGTGGGTTTCATGTGCACATTTAGTAAAAAAACTTGGCCAAGAGTAACCAAGTTCTCATTAGCATGCCAAAATGCATACCTCTGGGTGGAAGTTTAAGATGCTAACAAGACATATGACAGTGCATGTAACACAACTGTGCCTGCCCCAGTCTAGTCCAGCCCAAAACACACTCTGATGCTATTCCCCTCTATCCTGCCTCCTTTGGTGAGCCAGCCTGGAAACTTTGTTTTTTGAGTGCTACCTCCCTTGTGCTTGCATATCAGCCCAAAACCTTGTCTGGATACATGATCCTCTGCCTTTTTGTTGAATTCTTTTTCAAAGAAGGCAAAGAAAGAAGCATGAATCTGGTAGCACTGTTTATTACATGTTCCTTATCTTAACTGTAAAGCACTGAACAGGATGGGTTGACTTTCTCTCAATCTAAGTATTCCAAGATGTTCTTGGTACTAGGTGATTTTTATTTTTAAATTGGATAAATAGCAGAGACTTAACTCCAAATTTAAAATTGTATGAGATTCACTCTGTAACAAAAGAATGATAAATATTTGACTTCAGATGTATTACTCTTAACTCTTTTGATATTATTCATCAGAGTCTTCACTATGATACTGATGGAAGAGCAGAGTCCATGAGCCATATTCTACCTGGTGCAAAGCAGAAGTAGTAAAAGAGTCTGGGGGATGGAGTTTTGAGAAGGTGAAGCATATGCCCCCAACATGAGTAAATATGTGGCTTTAGAATGTCTTCAAACTGGAGCATATATACAAAGTCATTAAAGCCACCCAGCCCCAGCTGTGCAGCCAGATAGCTGACTGAAGCTATGTGTCTGACCCCAGTTAGACCAATGGAACTGCTCAGTGGTATCCAGTAAAAATTGTGTAACCGCTGAACTATAGTAAATAGTTGTTTTCAGCTACTGAGTTTGGGGCAATTTGTTACACAGATGCAGATTAATAGTGTAGTTTGTTAAGAATAACTACTAGTGGGTTAGTCAACAACTAAGGGAAACCTAGGATATTTCAAAAAAAATTTAAAGACTATAATTCTAGTTAAAATGTCTCAAAATTTTATTATAAACACTTTCCTGCATGCAGACTAACTGTGCATCAGATGTGCCATGTAAATTTCCTTTTGCCACACCTTTGTGCAAACTTTTGGCATGGAATCCATTTCCTGGTTCTTTTCTCACAGCAAGCTGCTCTTCAAAATCAACCTTCTTCACAATGTTTGTCTTGCCAGTTTAAATGAATTTTCAGCCACTAAACCCATGCAATAATAAATGGAATCTAACTTATGTGGTACTATATCAATCAGTAAATGCTTTACCTCCCAACTATTCAGTAAACTTTTTGCAGGAAATAAGATAATTGCGCCTGATATGGTATATTCACATGGGTCAAGATGTGTGAGGATCCATGCAAAAATGTAGCTTTCTCAGTGATCTACTAGCTACAGTTCTTTAAGTTATTACAGTGGTGGTGGGGGGGGGTGGAAGGTGCGGAGGGGACCAGGAAACAATGAAAGGCATTCTAAATCCATGGCTCATTTTTCTTTAGCATGTGTCTGTGTTTACTCCCTCTTACGACCATTAGCTTGTACTTTCCAATTAGATGTTATGAATAGTGGAGAAATGCCAAGGGAGTACCAGCCTTAGAATTATTGTTAGGTGGTGTTGCTATGCTGAATGTGGTTGTAGGAGTTATGTTGTGATGGAGATTGAAAAGAAGGCAGTGGGGATGCTTCCCCAATATAACAACCTTAGTAAATTCTGAAAACCTTCAATGCATTTGTAGTACCAAATTCCATCAAATTAATATAATTTTCACTTTCTTGTTTTTCTTTCTTTTCCTTCCTCATTACAACACACTTGGGAGGCAGATTGAAATTCTAGTCTCCATTGTACTTAATGAGGATTTCCTTTCAATTTAGTGATCTAATCTTTTGAACTTCAAGAAAGTCAGATTTGGGGGATATTACGTTTATGGTGGATGAACCTTTATTGTCAGTGATAATTTTAAACCTTTGCCCCTGGTGGTGTATCATTGGCAGTTACTATTGGTATTCACTAGGGTCTCTATGAAAAGCTTAGCATAAAAAGCAAGAGAAGTGACAGTTCATATTTTTCTCTGTGGGATATAATGCAAAATCTAGAAACTCAAGGTTGACCTAGGGGAGAATGTAAAAGCAAAGACACTATTTCCTTGGACTGTTAACCAGAGCTTGAAATGGATTCCTGTTTGGAATAGGAACTAAAGGATCTCCTTTCATATTTCCTCAGTTTCAAATTCAAGGATTCAAAGATGGTGGCTGGTTAAAGGTCTTGGCTTTGTTATTAGACACTATGAATCAAAATGTGCTTAGTCAGAAACTAACTGTGTAACTATAAACAGGTTACTTACCTTTTTGTGAGTGAATTCCTATCTGTAAACTTGGCAAGTAGATACTCTAACCTATAAATTCGACATTTCCTGAGAAATAATAGTCATGCAGTAGACGTTAATATTTTATTGTAGGTTTACTAATGTACACGGTTAAGAAAGTCCTTTTGTAGTAGTGTTTTAAGTTAGACAGCATAAGTTGCCCCTTAGACAAACACTCATTTGAAATGACTTATTATGGGACTGCTGCCAGGATAGGGTGGTGAAGGAGTGGCAGGTACTGGATGAAGCTGCATTGAAAATATGTGAATGGGGAGAGAAAGGCTTCAGTCCAATGCAATATCCAAAGCTAACCCTCCCTCAAGACAGGAAAATAAGATTTCATTGTTCAGCATCAAATAGTCAAGAGTTAACGCTTCTCTTGGCATATGTAACTCCCAACTCTTCTGACTCTGGATGTGCAGGCAAAATGACTAATAGCTTCAGGATATTACTGTAGTCAGAGGCTTTGGGGTGCCTTTTTATTAGAAGTACACAGAGTGAGGAGGATGAAAGATGGAAAAGTGCCATATGCATTCAGGAAAATACACGGATCTATTCACATGAAATATATCTTTGGTTTTTAACCAGATACTAGGTGTGTTTTAGACTCAATGAAAGATTATACGATTCTGCTTTCAAGCAAAAACATGCTACTGCTCAGTATGAAATATTTCCACTTCAAGTTTACTTCTATAGGAACGCAATGGATGAATATATTTTGTATCGTCTGGGCTTTTCTGTACAACTCTGATGAATACAACAGAATCACTTTCATTTCCAACTCTTCACTTTAGTTCTAATTGATTTAAGAATTACAACCACCCAGAATAAGACACCTGGGTACCAAATTAGCCAGAGTGTAAGCATGCAGTATAGAGTTTCTGTGACTCTTTTAGGGAACGTGAGGCACATGCCCTCTTTCAAAGCTCTGCTCTGGCAGATGTGTGATGTTTAAGTAACTTGCTCAATTACCTCAATAATAATAACAGTTATTAAAAAAACCTACCATGTGCTGTGTTCTCACCTTGCATAAGGCACCCTGCTAAGGGTTTTATATTCATAGAATTTAGAATTCAAATAACTCAATAATGTAGGCATCATTCCTGTCTTATAAATGAGGAAGTGAGTCATACTGATTGCTACAGAAATATGAAATCTCTGTTCATTTAGTCTTGAAGTAAGACACATGTTGACCTAATTTGTACTCTAGAGCTCCCCTTGGGATGAGACTAAAGCTGGAATTTGACGTGGACATTATCCCTCCTCACTTGGCTTTTTCTCCTTCTACCTCTTAGCTTTCATTCACTCTTCACATTCTTTCCTGAGAACAAATCCTTTAAAAAAAAAAAAAAAAGCACTTGCACATCTCAGGTATAGCTGACTTGGGTTACCAGCACAAAAAGTATGTTATTACCAACTATAAAATCAAGGAAAGGTTGTTGACAAAACTTGTCCCATCTTGTCACAAGTTGGTAAAGGTAACAACATTTAAACTCAGATCTGGCTCACTCTCAAAGTTCTGAGTGCAATCTCGTAATTTTTTAAATTGAGACAGTCATGCCAAGTAAAGTATATTTTAATAGATAATGTTATATTGTGTTATCTTTTATAATGACCACACCAACCCATGCCCCATTCCCATTCAAGAACAGCAAATATTGCTTATCAGATATTCAAATGTTGAAATTCTTAGACTCTTATAATGTCTGTGGGACTTGGTAACAGGGATGGGGGAAGGAATTCCTCGGTTAGTCCATTTCTCTAGCTTAAGAATTTTTTATTGCTTGATTCAGGCAAATATGTTAGACATTATGTCATGAGGTAAGGAAGGGAAGATTATAGATTAAGAGAAGGTTTGGAAGGAGAACAATTGGGTCCTATTTGGGAAATGCATACTCTGTGAGATAAAGCCCTTGGTTTTCTGGACTTTGAACTTTGTATCTGAGATGCACACAGTTTTGCAGCTATTCCTTACATTCATTCTTCCCAACCAACCTGCTTTGAAAAACATCTCCAGCTGCATGACTCCAGCTGCATGACTGTTTTTCCTCCCAATTTTGCCTCAATGCCCGCTTTCCAAGCTTTCTGCAAGTAGCCTTAGCACTTAATCATAAAAAGGATCTGAATTCTCATTAGTAGAGGTACTTTTGCAGAAATTATACCTATACACTTCAATCATTAGACCAATATTGACACATTACCACTTATCTTAAATTAACTCATTTCTAAATTAAATATATAATGTATGCACAAGATATACAATAAATTTACTTATCTTAGTCAGAGTTGCCTGAAAATAGAGCCTGCAGCAAGGATTAAGTGTGAAATCTCATTTAGGAGGTGAAAAGCCAGGACAGTGAAGAGGAAGACACAAGAAAGGAGGGAAGGATGGACAGCTAATAAAGGATACCATGTTAGCCATTGCTTCACGGTGATTTGTGAACAGGTAGAACGTGTTGCCCGATAGGTGTATTGCTCAGTCCCATGCAATATCTCTGAAGATGGTTTATAAATATTCTTCTCATGGAACATTCAAGAAGAGGGCATTTATTTTTCTTCTTCTTGTGTCCTACTTGTTACTGTTAAATGTGGTCACAGTAAGTTAGCTTTCATACTTCCAGGCGTGTTCAACTGTTTTAGTAGCTTCTGAAATGAGAGATTGCAAGTCCCACGGTGTGACATTTTATATTAGATGACATATTATGGGACAAACCAAAAGCTCAGCTGTGTAGAGGGTCTGACATTTGTATAGAAAGCAACTTACGGTTTGTGTGAGCCATGGAGTTCAAAACAGGGTTGGTCATTTATACAGTAATGGAGACAGAGCAAACTCCAAGAAATCTGGGAGAGGTTGACATCAAGAAAATCTGAATAACACATAAAAAGTGTCAGTTATTGTACTCTATAATTGCTAACTAGGACTTATATTATGCTTACATAATTTTAACAACAGATTATTGGATAATTTGCTGTGTACCTGGTGCTGTGCTAAGCTCTTCATATAAACAGTTTCAGTTTTTCTGGAAGACTGACTGGAAAATGGCCACAATATTCTACTCCTCTCTTATCACACTCTGCAATAGGATTTTGTAGCAATACTTATCAAGAGGTGAATTTCATGAGTGTGAGTTTGGCCATGTGTCTTTCTTGCACAATTTCCTGGGTAACAACTTCACTGTTAAGAGGCTGTTTGCACTGCCCTCTCTCTCATGGACAACTGCCATGAGGAGAACAAGTATGGGGTAGCAGCTAGACGATGATAGACCACATGAAGCACAAATGAACCATTCCACCTGAGATCATTCTCAATTAACTAGACCTAAAATGACCACCCAACTCAGCAAAGATGCATAAGCCAAAATCAGTGAAGCCCAGCCAGATGTCCAGAATCTTCTTAGAAATACATGGATTCTTTTTTTTTTTTTAGTTTTTTTTTTTAATTTTGTTACATCATTTTTCATTTTTGTACAATGTGTGCATTTTCATCTTGGTTATGCTCTCCTTACAATTCCCACCACCCTTGTTTTGATCCTACTCCCTTCTCTCCCCCGGCCGCTTAGTGTGTCTCTGGTTTATAGTTGCTTGTTGATTTTGATTTTACTTTATTACAATTAGTCTTTTTCCTGATCCCTTATTTAGGTTTTCTAAATTCCTGCTATGAGTGAGACCATCTGGTATTTTTCTTTTTCTTTCTGGCTTATTTCACTAAGCATGATCCCTTCCAACTCCATCCATGTTGCTGCAAATTACATGTGTTCTTAACCAAAAACAAATTCACTTTTGTATGTGACTGAGATTTTGTGCATAATTTTTATGCAGTGTTATGGTGCCCAGCCAGAGCTATAGCTACAATGTAGATATAATTCTTTAATTTTAACAGATGTAAAACAAGAAGGGTTAAATAACTTAGTCAAGTTGACACATTCAACATTTGATTGGAACCCAGGAAAATAGAACTCCATGGTTTTAATTGCTACACTTTAACTCATAATTTCCTTTGGATCTTTATTTTGTGTTGACTAATGACTCTTAGTGAATTATTTGACATTCTTGCTATCCTCCTTAAGTTGCTATACCGCCTCTTAATTTTATGTTTTTGGGGGCCTGGGGTTTTATAATCAAGTAAATATTAATTATGGAATACGTTCAGTGAGGGAATGTCAGCAAGTGTGACAGTAAAAACACATCAAGAGAAAGGCAGTTAAGTTATCCCAGAGAAAAGAAAATGTATGTTTACACAAAAATACGAAAACAAATGTTCTTAATAGCCCCACACTATAAACAACCCAGACATCTTTCAGCAAGTGAGGGGTACCTTATTACCATGGATTTGCTTTCACCATCACAGAGGAGCAAATTATTGATACATGCAGTAAACTGGATGGCTATAGAAAGAATGATAGTCATTTAGAAGAGCCAAGCCTGATAAGTTACACACTGTATGATTCCACTTTTATAGACATTCTTGAAACAATGAAATTATAGAAATGGAAACAGGTGAGTGGTGGTCTGGAAATAAGGAGGGGTAGGGACAGGAGCAAAGTGGGTGTGACTATACCAAGATATCAAGAGGAATCGAGATGGAATTGGAAATATTCTGTATCTTGACTGTATTTTGTCCTGGTTGAGATGCTGTGGCAAAGTTTTGCAAGGTTTTCCTAAGGGAAGGAGGACATACAAAGCTCAGAGTGCACTGATCTGGACAGAGCCCATCAGGGGATAGTTTCTCCTCCAGGTCTTCAGCCCAAGTCCATACAAGTCTGCAGCATGTGTAGATCTTTGGGGTTCTGAACTTTGTATTTTCTTTCTAAGAAAACTGATATCCCTAATTCGCTTTGTATATTTTTTGAAAGATTTGACCATAAATAAGTTGGCCTAATGTTTTTATGTGGCTTATGGAATCAGTGTCATGCTTTGATTTAAAGACTGCCTGCTGCTAGGGTGAAGACCTGGTACTATATTCAATCAGGGAATTCTGCCATATTTATCCAGCTGGATTTGAAAACAAAGAAAAGTACATTAAAGGGCAAGGTCAGTAAGCAAGCCAGGGCCTCCCGAGGCACCAGGGTATATAGCTCTGCTCCATCAGTATAGTGGGAGATGCAGGCTTCTTTCCCATTAGTGTTAATGGAGCCAATTGTATGAATCCACCACATATCACTGTGTATTCTCTCATGTTTGATATCTTAATGCATGAAATTACATCTCTAGGGAAAGACTTGCCTCCTCTTAAGTGCTCCCAATTCCCATTAATGATAATGGAGCAGACACACACACCCACCATTGCTTAGAAAAGTGGGCAAAATATGGAAGATGATTAGGTTTTGGGAGTGCCACTGGAGAATTGCAGAGGCTACAGGGATGGTCTAAAATGATTCGCCTTTCCAGGCTTATTTAAGCAACTTTATTATACACATACATTTTTCTCAGAACTATTATCAGATAATTGACTAGCTGGTGACTACACATGTTTGAGAAGATCCTTTGGGATCTGGGGTGTATTTATGAACAAAGGGAGTAAAAAGGGTGCTGGAAGAGCCCTAGATATTCCCATAAAAATACCGAGGTGGATCAGGAGGAGGAAGATAAAGAAAAGGACATAGCACAGACCTTAAGATTGCTCTGTCTTAGGCAAGTGCACGTAAAGAAGGAGAGAGCCTGCCATTCCTTTACCTGCACTTTTTTCTAGAAGATGCCCTTCTATGCTTTAGGAAAGGGATGAATAGCATTTTTGGCTATACACTACCATTTTCTCTTTGTAGAGAGTGCCGTTGTATAGGTATTTTATAGTATGATGTTATTAAAGAGATAGAATTGTACATGAGTAAGGCTATATGATCAGAATCTGCCAACCCTTATTTACACTTCCAAAAGTTTAGTTGACTTTTTTTCCCTATATGAGCTTTGTATTTATGCCACACCCATAACCAGCTTAAGACTTGCACTTGCTGGTGGAATTGGTAAGATGATGGGAGAAACTCTTAAAAGATTTCAATTCCGTGACCACAGTGTCTAAAATTCTGTCAGATTTAATACTTTAGCTTAAACTCCCACTCCATTTTACATTGCATGTGTGTGTTTAATGCAAAGTAACAGTCCTTGCAGAGATAATACATTCTGCATATAATACCTATGAGGATATTGGGACACGGGGAATCTTCCTGAGCCCTTCCTTGTTCTTCTAGACTGGCAAATAATCAAATAAACATTGGATAGATTGAGAAAAGGAAAAAGCCTATGTTTAGGAACATATAGACCTCTATATACATGGCAGAGACCCAGTGACTGAGTATCTCATGCATATGATGTCAGATGCCATCTTACATAGTTTAGCTAAGCTATGGGTCTTTAAGGGAGGGGGGAGAAAGAGAAAGTCAGTTAGGGAGGTTACAATAGACAAAGGTATGCAGATTAAATTCTACCTTTTCAATTGAAAAGAGAGAAAGAGATTAAGTCATTCGAATAAATGTTCTTATAGAAGCTTATATGTTAATATCTTTTTTTAAAGCAACTTCCATTTCAGTCTTCAGATCCCTTTCCAATGAGATTCTTTGTTTAAAAAGATATGTATTGGGGTGATAAATTTTTTGCTCCCCTAGAAGGGAATTATTTTATTAGTGAGCACCTGGGCATGATTCATAGAGGATGCTTTGAAGGGGAGTGAAGGGAAGTAAAGAGAAAAGAAGTAGAAGGGGACATGGAGAGGGACCAAGACGAATGATGAATTTAGCTTACATTCTCCTTAAGCATTTTGAGAGGACTGAAAGAGTAATTTATTATTGAGCTGGGTGAAACTATAGAAGACATTTTTTTCCCCCTGTGGGCAGTGTTTCTTGCCCCTTTTTAAATTGAGGGGTGAGGATTATAGACATAATTTGAGACCCTAATGAAAGTCAGACTCTCTTGTCAGTCACACACACAAACATACATATTCAAGCTCACACATGGTTTTATAAAATTTTGTGTGTTCACAATCGCTTGGCATCCATTCATGAACTCCAAGTTCAGGGAAACAGTCAAATATTTAGAAGAGTCGAAGGTCAGAACTTCAGGATGATTGGGGAACTAGATCACAAAGAATAATAGTCTAGGTTCTCTCATTTCTAACACCCCCATACAGAATGTCAACTTCCTAAAATGGTAAAAATGAGACTGTATTTCATTTTTTTCACATAACTGATAATAAATATTTGTGTAATATATACATACACTCATATGTATTGATATTTTTATGTGTTTCTAGGTTTTTTTTAATTGAGGTAACATTGATTTGCATCATTTTATGTTATTAAGGGGAGTGGACTACACCTCCTTAGATGTGTATCATCACACCACACTGACCACCAAAGCACCCATTACCCTTTACTATGGACCTTTGGGGCTCCTCCCTCCTTTTTCCCTCCTCCACTTACCCCACCTCCCCCCAGTAGCCTCAATTCTGCAATCATATGTCTAGGGTTTCTTTTGGTTAGTTTTATTAATTCCTTTGCTTTGTTCCTCTATATTCCACCTATGAGTAAAATCATCCAATATACTGAGACTCATGGCAGTATTAAGACTCATGGAAACACTAAAATATTGTGATAAACAGTGCATTACTACTTGTTGAAAAGATTACAAAAATAATTGAAGCAGAGTATAAGTTTTAAGTTGGTAAACCTATGTATTTACTTAAAGAAAGCTAGTTTAAATTTTTACTTGACCCTTTGTTTTGTTTCTACATTCTACATATACGTGAAACTTGATTTCATATTTGTCTTTCTTCTTCTGATTTAATTTATTTAGTGTTATCCCCTCCAGTTCCATCTACGTAGTTGAAAATGGCAGGAGTTCATATATATATGAACTGTGAGCCATATATACATATATATATATATATATATATATATATGGCTGAGTAATATTCTGCTGTGTATTTATACCACAGTTTTTCTAATTCACTGATCTGTCCTTGTTCACTTAGGTAGCTTCCATAACTTGGCCATTGTAAGTAGTACTGCAATGAACATAGGAGTGCATACTTCCCTTCAAGGTAGAGTTTTTTGACCATAGATCTTAGGTATCCAAGAGGGAGGGGGAAGGATAAGAATGGTTTGGGAGCACGACAGACTATGGGAGAGGACTGTGGGTGCTTTGGTAGTGGGAGAGATAGGATGACCACACCTAAAGGAAGATAGTCTTTATTATCAAAATATTAACAGATGTAAAAAATGGCATTTCATTCATTAAAAAAAAGTGAAAAAGACAACAAACAAAAACCAACAAAGTGCAGTTTTTTCACTCTTCAGGTGGATACCCAGGGGTGAAATTGCTGGGTATATGTTAGATCTATTTTTAATGCTTTGAGAAACCGCCACACTTTTCCACAGGGACTGGACCAGTCTACAGTCTCACCAATGAAGTTTCCTTCTTCTCCACATCCTCACTAACACTTGATGTTTCTGGTCATTTTAATATGGGCCATTCTCACAAGAATGAGGTTGTATCTCATAATGGTTCAGATTTGCATTTCCACAATAATGTGATTGACTTTTTCTTGCCCATCCCTTTATCATATGCATTTACGTGCACACGTGCACACACCAGGACTGGCTTAACCAGTCTTCTTCCAGAGTGTTATATCAGAGTCACTTAGTCGGGTAAGAATCTGCAGATCATAGCAACATTCCATTAACAAGGCTCTAACTCTTCCTCCATGCTTACCTGCCTTATTTTTGTTCCCTTTTTCTAAAAGAAAAGCAACATTTTGAAATGATACTCTCTGTCCTCATGTCACTCTTTTCCTCAGGAAATGACAGGCCTCAATATTATACCTATAGAGGTAGAAATAGCAGATTACTATACTTTTAAAGCCTTTCGAGAACAAAAATACAATGATTATAAAGCCTTTATTTCATGCATCCTCAGAAATAAGCAAAATGTCTGCCATGTGGGACTAAACTAGTTATTTTTAATAACTTGTTAATTTTTACATATTGGGAGGACAGTCTTCAAAAGTGAGCTATTACTGATCCCTCAATCAAATACATTCATTTTTGAGTTTGTAAGATACAGGTAATGGTGTCTTAAATTACTACAGTAGAAATTTGTCCTGTGTTATCTCCAGGTTTTCTAGGGAAAAAAAAAGAGTAGTTTCTTAGTAAAAATGAGTACATTTTACTGAAGAGCATATTGACAGCATTCTGGTTTTATTTTGCAAGTCATTATTTGAAGTTCAGTCAAGTAAGTGCTGAATTATAGTATATTTGTTCTTAAACCAGATCAATCTTGCTTTTGAAAATTAGAGCATAGTTACTAGTTGGATCTAAAGATTTCATGTTAAGTCCTGTTACAATTTAGTCCCATCATTTTAGCCTGTTCATTTGCTCTAAGTGATAGAGAAGGGCACAACTGAGATAAGGACCCTGTCCACAAATTCATTATTCTTAACTGTGCTTACTATCGATTATGGCTGGCAATCCATTTTGTAAATGACTGCTCCAGGGCTCTGATTATCCCTGTAGAGGTAGCATGAGGGGCTCTTGACAGCACCCAGTATGTGAGAGAAATGTTCATCATGAATTCTTTTGCAAATTTTCCAATTTAATATGGTCTCTTTACCAAGGACACTTAGTCATATTCCATGGAGAAATGAGAGCTGCCTGTAGGTCCTACTTTGTTATGTAGCATGGATCAACCACATGTGTCCTCTTTTCAACATCACTCCAAATTCTAGTTGTGAAACATAAATTCTAGGCAGTGGTCATGTAGACAGGGATTTTCAGATGCAATTACAGAAGACAAGTTGCTCATGAAAGCAGTGTATCCATCTTTAAATTCCAAGGCACTTTTCATAAGAAAGGCAATCACTCAGTGATATAAACTGGTTAGAAAATTATAGTCACCATATTTTTTTTTAGTTATTCCTTTCAGATACAGAGAAATGACAGATTATGCATAGTAACTAAATTACTTGTAGGGGTGGACTGTGAATTATAGAGATAGGTTGTAAACATCTAATGGCTATAGCACAATGTGATCACACCTGTAAATCTCCATCAGATCTCTCTTAGACACTACCTGTCATTTTTGTTTATCTTGAATAGTGGTCAAGTATACAGGAAAAGATGGCAGTCAAGGATGTTTAGTTCTGTATACCTGGTGTTACTAATTGCAGGTAGACTTAACCTTAGAAAAGAATCCTCAACAGTGAGGCTCAGGATCAGACAGAGTTGCTTTATGTCTCTGTATGTTTGATGAAATTTCTACTGTAAGCCACACTGTTCTTCGATAATAGGAAGCTGATGCCATTTATCCCCTCCAGCATTTTGCCCTACACTCATATCCAATGATGTGGGCCACTGGTAAGAAGTCCTGGTGTATATTCAATGTAATGTGCATGAACTGGCTTCATGTCAACAGCCATGCTCTTGATATTCTTGCCTCTGAATCTTCTCTAGGAAATGTTTAGTGTTACAAGGTGGTCTGGGTCACAGGAAGACACTGAGCAGTTACTGTCAGGATACAAACTAAAAGACATTTCAGAAAATCATGTGTTAAAAGGGGACTTGAAAAATAGCCTAATGCAAGATCAAGAATGCAATAAAAACATCCAAGTTGATAAATTCTCAGCTGTCACCATTTGCTGCTAGAAGTGTGCCTCTGAGCACTTTCCTTTCTTTTTGTTTTAATCTGAAAGATTAAACAATGTTTAAATTGTTTCTAAAATAAGAAATAGTATCAAGTTTTAAAAGAGATTCTGAAGGAATCACCTATGAGGTGACAAGAGCATGGTGCTGTTGGCATGAAGCCTGTTCGCGCACATTACATTGAATATACACCAGGACTTCTTACCAGTGGCCCACAACATTGGATCTGACTGTAAAGGCAAAATGATGGAGGGGATAAATAGCACAAGCTTCCTGTTATCAAGGAACAGTGTGGTTCACAGTAGGAACTTGATCAAACACACAGTGATATGAGGTGACTCCGCCCACAGTAGAGTTTGGAGATCAGTATATACTGCTCAAGCACCCTGCCCTTTGGATTCTATTTGTCTAGTCATCATTATTTTAACCTAACTTTCTTTATTTTAGATGCTGTAGATATTTTCCATTAATTATTCAAGATTGATGTGTTAACTGAAATAACTGACACTCCTGTGCCTATTGATGCCTAAACACAGCAATGATGGATTTTCTAGTTGTGCAGTGTCTACTTTGTGTCCAGAAAATTCTTCAAGAAAACAGTCTTCTAGGCAGTAATTGTACCAGGGGGAACAAACAGCCTCCTTATTTAATCAGCAGTGGAAATAGCACTGAAAGAACATGGACTTTTCATAGCTTCACACACATTCTCTGTCATTGGCCAGCCAGATCTCTCCACCAAGAGGCAGGGATATTTAACCTTCCTGTGCTCCCAGAATCAGATTTGGGTGAGCACTAGAAATCTCTAGTAATGGCATTTATAGTCCTAGAGTAACATTTTAACTCAAAATAGAAAAATCCCTAACCTTCAGCTCTCAATTCTTTCCCCTCATATTACAGCCCTGGGTGCCACATCGCCACAAAGGAAGGAAGCAAAGGTGCTGATTGGCTTTTGTTTGTGTAAACAGAAGGGCACCTGGCTGGCATTTTAGACATCATTTATTGGTTCAGTCTTAGCTACTGTGATCCTGTCTTCTTCCAGAACACTGAGCAACACAGCAGGTCTTGCAAAGAATTCTAACTGGCTCCCACGCTGAATGGGAGAGAAGGGAAAAGCATCATTCCTGCTAGCTCTGGTTGAAATGGAATCTGCTTAAGCCAAAAATAGAACTCTCAAGGGGGTTGTCTTTAAAAAAGAACAGGCAGGGCCCAGTAATTCTGGGTGACATATGTTGAATCATTTAAATTTTGTTTCTTTCCACAAGTTTAGTCAGAAAGTAAATGGGTTTGAAGCAGTAAGAAAAAACACAGAAACTAGAACTTTAACTCAAAAAGACAGTTCAGGAATTTCTCCCAGACCAGGGCAGCCAAAGCATTTGTCAGCCCAGGCCACTTTCCTTTATCCCTCTCTTGCTTATAGAATATAATTTTCTAAAATTCTATTAAATACCAATCCTATAATATCCTACAGTGTTATTGTCCTGTCTTTCCTGACTCATCTGGTTATTCTCTCTGGAAATGCGTATCTAACATTTTCTATCTGCTTTTTCTATCTTTAGGACATTCAAGGTCCTCTTTCAAAGCTCTCAGGTCCCCAAGGTTTTCTCTGTGCTGTGTAGTTATCACTTGATAAAATACTGTCCTTTTCTCTAGGAGCTTCACTCTGTGGTTGAAAACTTAATCACACACTGACTTGTTTAATAAGTATTATGAGTGTGTTAGTCATTCTCCCAGAGAGGTCACTTGATCCTTGACACACTATGTCTCTTTTGAATTCAAAAACCCCAAGTTGATGTAGTAGTTTAGGTATACAATACCTGCTTGTTGCTTTATTATGTAATTGTTCCCTATTTGTTCAAATTGGTATAAAGTGACTTTTGAGGCAAATGGGTTACCTGAGAATGCTCGCTGGTCATTTTTGACAGTGTGGTCTTAACTGTCTGCTTCCAAGTGACTGTTGATGATGATTACATGTTGGAAACCAGGATAAGCCACAAATTGTGCAGTTCCTGTCCCTATTTGTGTTGGGCCCTCACTGTACTACTGTCTCTGGGGCACTGGAAAAGTCTGTAGATTGGATTACTAGTCTCAATTTTTCATTCCTTCCTAAAATACAGTTATATTTCCCTGCTCCTCTGCCATGTCATTTTCCTCCCAGTGTATCTGGCAGAGTCCACATCCCTGTCCTATTCAGGTTGGATTTACACTACATGTGTTGGCCAGTGGAGTACTAGCAGATGGGTCAGGTAGATGCCTTAAATAAGTTCTGTAGTTTAACCTCTTTTGTTCTGCTATTTATCTTATGAAGAACATTCTCTGCTATTTATGTGATCCTTAAATTATGAAAACACATGGAGCAGGCTTGAATGGGACCTAAAGCTGAGTTTAGACTAGAACCTGAACCACGTAAACCCAATCGAGATTGGTCAGCCCAGAGTTGATCTTTGCCTAAGAGAGAAAAATAAACATTTGTTGTTATAAGTCACTGAGATTTGGGGATGCAGGGTTGTTGTACAGAATTATTATGGTAAAAACCTGCTAACAGGAGAAATTTGGTGATTAGAATGCCAGGATTTGGAGTCCTCATATAAAAACTGATATTTAAGGATGAGTTGCTGGCTTGGGGGGAGAAATAGAGAAGACCCTGGAAGAAAGCTATGTCCTTGCTGGATAAATGATGGAAGACTACAGCAGCCTGAGAATGACAGGGTGGGATGGCTTCCTTATGACTTCAACACTTCAGGTGACATTCTTCTGTATTTGCAGACATTCTCGTTGCCATCAAGGTGGCAAATTGTGCTGTCCTTCACTGTGAAGGATGACCCAATATGACCTAAGGGGTAATAGTTATGGGAATGAGTTTTGTAGACTGGTCTCCGGGGTTTCATTCTTGGCTCTGCCATTTCCCTGACTTTGGCAAGTTATCTGGACTCTTTTTGTCTCCATTTTCTTATGTGGAAAATAGGACTAATAATAGGATTGCACTCAAAATCATTGTAAGGACTGAATGTTTTCATATGTATGAGTTAATAATAATGCATATATATATATATATATATATACACACACATATACACACAAATTTTTGTAAGCCATTAGGGAGTAGGTTGTATGCATTATGGTTCTTTACTCCTAGAATCTAAAGATAAGGAAATTTTTTAATAAGCAAAGTCACTTGTGAATTCCAACACATTTTGAGCATGATTTTCCTTATAGTACAAGATCCAGTCTAGGATCACGAATTTCAATTAATTGTCATGTCTCTTGAGGTTTCTTTAATCTGGAACTATTCTCAGCCTATTTTTTTCAGTTATGACATTGACATTTTTGAGTAATACAGCCCCCTCCTTGATTGAATATTCCTCTTTTGGGATAAGAGTGTTCCTCAAGGTTATGGTTGTGTATTCTCGAACAGAATAGTTCATCAGGGAATATTTTGCCCATGTCAAGATATCACATTCGTAAGCACATGATGTTCACTGCTCCCTCATTAGTGCTGTGATTTTGATGACTCAAAGTGTTGTCCAAGTTATTCTACATTTAGGGGTGCTACAACTTCTTCACCATATAGTTAATATATTTCATTTGCAACTGCTAAAACAGTTTGCCTAAGACACTTAAGGTCATGCAGTATATGGATCCTAATTAAAACTTGGCCATGAATTTAGCATCTTTTTTTTTAAAGATTTATTTATACAAGAACTGGGGTACAGGCCAGAGGCACAGAAGGGTGAGAGGATTCACCAGAGGCAGAGTGGGGAACAGAACAGGCAGACTGACTGAAATACATTGCTGAGGAGAGCAGCAGGCAAGACTGGAGAGGTCTGCCACACCATGTGGATATCCCCCCTGGCTGGCTGGGTCTTGAACCTGCACTGCAGAGGCCGCAGACAGCCTCACAGGACTGCACTCAACCTGCTGCCACTGGGGAGGCCTGAATTTACCATCTTTTGATGATTCTTGCCTGGTCCTATTTTTGCTCTGATAGTTATAAAATTATGATTTTCCAACTTCAGTTCATCTGTTGCATCTCTCAGTAATCAGCATTCTGTTTAGGTCATGGTCCTTCTTTCTTCCCTATTTTTTTTTAACTTATCTATTTATTACTTACCATCCTTCAGTGTTTTGATGTTCTAGTTGTTCAACTCTTGTCCTGGTAATATAACCCTAATTTTTTTTCTTTTGATTACTTATTTTTAAATTTCTGATTTGACAAGAGATACTTGAAAACTAATATTTCCTAAAGTATAGGTACAGAAGACTAATTACTTTGCCTCAAATTGGGATAAACTTTGTAGTGGAATTCATGTTTCAGAGAATGTGTGGGATCAGGGTGACACTGGACTCTGGAGAGGCACATGTTGCTGCTTAGCTAGTTCTCCCACTCCATCTGTTTGCCTTCTTCCTTACAGAGTTCTCCCAAGAGCCTTCACAATAAATCACACCTATTAGGACCCAAATTCTTATCTTAGGCTCTGCATCTAAGGAACCTGGCCTCAGTAATCCAAACTATCAGATACAGGAAACATTTTTAAGTTATAAATAACCTCATATAAAAGTGATTTTAAAAGTAGACTGAATGCTTATTTTTGATTTGAATCATTTTTTTAAAGGTGGAAAATACTAAAAATCATCTCATAAGTTCCTACCACTAATACCCTTTCAACAGCACCACAGTATCTCAGTTATATTGGTTGGAAATATCAAAGTCATTTTTGGCTCTTTTCCCTCTGACCTGCCTCCAAGAACCTTTCTACTTCTGTCAGCAAAATCGCTCACTTCTGTAGCCACCTTAACACTAACAGTCAAGAACCTTTAACTTCTTTTTTAAATTTTATTTTTTTGAATTTATTCATATATATTTTTTACATCATTGTTCCTTTTTGAACAATGTTTTTTTCCCCCTCAGGTTTGGTCCCCATAGAATTTCCTCTACCAGTGCACCCATGCACCATCACCTCAGTCCCCTATACTCCTCCCTCCCTCCCTCTGCTCCCTCTCCCTCCCCCTCCCCTGCAGGATGTCTCTGGTTTATAAATGTCTGTTTGTGTTTGTTTTGTTATGTTTTGTATTGCTATTATTTTTCCCCTAATGTCTTATGGTTCCCCAGTATTCCTTCTATAAGTGAAACCATCTGATATATTTTTTTCTTTTTTCTTCTGACTTATTCCACTCAGCATAATCCCTTCCAGCTCTATCCATGTTGCTGCAAATGGCATGAGTTTATCTTTTTTGATTACTGAATAGTATTCCATTGTGTATATATACCACATCTACACATATATGGACAACTAATTTTGACAAAGGAGCAAAGAATATGCAATGGAACACGGACAGTTGGTTCAATAAATGGTGCTGCTTTCTTTTCTCAGGTGTAGTCCCCATAACTTCTGATGTGTTCACATTGTTGCAACTTTTGCCTCGTTTCTTCTCCATCTCTGTTCTCCAAGGCACCTACCACACAGGTCATGCTCCCCCTCAGGCAAGCCCATTCCATTTTAAGTTGGTCTCTCTGGCTTGTTAGCTGGTCCACTGGCCTTCCAGGTAGTCATTGTTCTCTTTATATTCAAGTTATGCATTCTAAGAGTGTCCTCAAAGTCTCACCTTTCTTGCCTTTGAACTTGCTTCTCCATTCAGATTATTTCTCCCCCATCATCTCTGCTGCTTGAAATTCTGTCTATGAAAATTCAGTTCCAGTGCGTCTTCCTCCATGAAGGCTTCTAAGATGTCCTGGATAAAAACCAACTCTTTTCTCTCCTGTAACCTCTTGGAACTTTGTTTCTACAGCAAGTCACTTTCCATAGCCTATTTATTTTTTCATTACCAGTGAGTGCATCTAACTTCTTCATTCTATAGTTCATTTTATTAAAAAGATTTATTTATTTTTGCATACAAGAATTGGGGTACATGCCAGAGGTGTGGGGGCAGGTTGAGAGGATTCACCAGAGACAGAGTGGGGAACAGAACAGGCAGACTGACTGAAATACACTGTTGAGGGGAGTAGTGGGTGAGTCAGGAGAGGTGTGCAGTATCGTGTGGGTAGCTCCCAGGCCAAGGTTCGAACTCGTGCTGTAATGGCTGTAGATACCTACCTTCATAGTGCTGTTTCTTAACCCCTAGCACAACCAGGGAGGCCCCTCTATACTTCTTGAGGAATCTTACTCCACTATAGTCACATCTCCATACATCCCCTTTCTGAGTTTTTCCAGTCAACCATTTCCCCTGCATTCCATATAGCCCATAATAGCCAGTCGCAGAAAACAAGGTCTGCCCTTGGTAATGTCACAAACATTCCTCAGGGACACACTACCTGCTGCTTGAAATTTGAACTTTGTGCCCTACCCTTGCTTTTTTATGCTTCTTGTCCCTTCAAGTAGTGAACATTATCAGTTGTCCTTTGAAATTTTTTGTGTTTAGATTCTAGTTTGAGTTTGGGTCAACTCATTTTAATATCCTCTATAGTCTTGGGTGAGGTTACTTTCCCAAAGCACCTATGTATTGAGGGTTCTATAAATATGCATATTTTGTAGCCTGTTGGAATGCCCAACACAGGCATTTAGTTTATCAACTAGCAGTGGCAAAGAAACAAGGATTTGATCCATGAGAAGTTTCTATAACCAATTATTGAGAAGCCTTCACCAACCTAGTGGACCCCTGTACTCCACTTTGAAAACATTACCTTTCACAGATGTTTGGTGGATGCAATTTCTGCTTCAAACCTCTATCAAACCTTCCTAATATCAGGACAAATACAAGTTCTCCCAAAATGTCAGAAAGAGGGATTTATAGGGGATGGGTCTGAATTTTCATTGGAACCAAGGGACTCATTTTTATCCAGACAGGCTTTTGTTGGTCGCTGGGAAAATGTCTTTGTAATTGTTTTTAGTTTAATAACTTTTAGCACAATTTTCCATATTGTCTGAGTTGACCCATAACACGATCTTTCTAAGTGAAAGTATGTTATCTGTTGCAAAGTACTTTGAAAATGTTAGCCATAGCTGTGTTAGCAATTATTATTTCAGTGCAGGAAAAAGGAGTTCATTTTGATTGTCCTTCCCAAACTTGAGAAGCTTTGAACTCTGACACCTAATTGTTCTCATAATTATGGCAAGGGAGAGGGAGAATAAAACTAAAATTCAAGCAATTACATGTACAAGGGCAAAAGTGGCTATTATGTTAAAATGCATGGTCCATTTTAATTTTACTTAAGATGGCTGTTAAGGAAGGAATCTGAAATGCAGGAGGTGGGGGAAGGGCCTATAAAGATTTTGACCTCAGAGCCCCAGGAATATGTTTTTAATTTTTTCAGTTCCAAGTATTATGTGTGAGACATGATATGTTTTTGTTACTTTATAGAAAGACAGAAGATTTTTCTCTAATAAGCACTTCTAGATTTTGTCACATTGGTTTATTATAGACCTATATTTTAGGTATATTTGTCAGAGGCCTTAAAAATATCCTTTCATTCCCTGAGTGCCAACAAGACTACAATGCCTGGCTAGAGATAGCCATGTTAGAAGGCAGGATTATAACTGATGGAATCTTGGTAGCATTTGGCAATTTAAAAAAATAGAAAAAAGACATCAATTGAAAGGGATGAACTTCTCCCACTCTTGTGGATAATGTTGTTTGTTGATTTGCTCATTTATTCATACATATGTTAATGTATCTTTTTAAATTTCCTTTTTTTAACCTTTATTGTGAAGTAATTATAAATTCACAAGAAGCTGCAGAAAAATGTACAGGGAGGTGCTTTGTGCTCTACACCCAGCCTCCCCAAATGTTTGTGATTTGGATAACTATTGTGCAATATCAAATTCTAGATATCAATGTTGATAAAATTCACAAAACTTACTCAGATTTTACCAATTATGCATGCATTTGTGTGGATGCTCTGTGCAGTTTTCTCACTGGTTTAACTCTGTGTAACCATCAGCACAATCAAAGCAAAGCTCTTTCATCACCAGGAGACTCCTTCCTGCTGTCCTTTTATATCCACACCCATTGTCTCTTCCATACTGAACCCTGTCAATAACTAATGAACTCTCCATTGCTCTAATTGTTATTTCAGAAATGTTATTTAAATGGAATCATGCTATGTATATCCTTTTGAGATTGACTTTTTTCATTTACCATAATCCCTTGTGGTTTATCCCAGTTGTTGCATACATTAATCATTTGTTCCTTTTTATTACTGAGTAGTATTTTATGGCATGAGTTGTTTAAACATTCACCCATTGGAGGGAATTTAAAAACATGTAGGAGAGCAGAGAAATAATCCCCCCACTTCCTGGGACAGTTGAGAAATTATTTAATAGCTGACAGATTGGTAGGAGAAAAGGAATTAATTTAATTTCAAACTTATGGAGAATTTATATAGCTATAAATTCTACAGAAAATGAGAAAGATTGAGGGTTTTTGTTCTTTTTTTTAATACTTTGGGAGTTTTTTTTTTTTTAAGATTTTATTTATATAAGTGCTGGGTACAGTCAGAAGCGCGGGAGGGTGAGAGAATTCACCAGAGCCAGAGCGGGGAACAGAACAGGTAGACTGATGAAATACACTGCTGAGGGGAGCAGCGGGTGGCAGGAGAGGTCTGTGCGCCATGTGGGACCCTCCTCTGGTGGCCGGGGAGCAGCCGGGGATCGAACTGGCGCTGCAGAGGCTGCGGGCAGCTTTGTAGCCCAACGCTCAACCGCTGTGCAACAGGGGAGGCTTGAGGGTTTTTATTCTTGAATGAATGAAAGGGATGGAATCTTGGGTCATCAATGAGGGAGGTGAGGACCTCAAATGAGAGAATATGACTCATGACAAAAACAGATACTCAAGAAGCTTGCTCTGCCCCATGGATGGGTTTCTCCAATGGAAAACCTGTTTCTGCAGTTGAGAGTAAATCTGGGTAATCTTAAGGTAATGCTAATAGTTTCTCTTGAAGCTCTCTCCTTCATGAAGGGTCTCCTGGGATTGCTGGATGGAAAGAGCACATATTCCTCCAAAACCACTGTACTGACCCCTGTCAGCAACCATGGCCAAGGGTATCTTACTGGCACTTAGTGAATTTCCTTAGTATCCAGATCTTGCACACCAGCTCACTTGAGTGATACTGAGAGAAAAGTTAGCGGGGAGTAAATAAGTTAAACTGAAGGTTGTGATACATGATGTTGAACTGCTGATAACACCTCATGCATGCAGTATTAGCGAAGGGAGAATTTCCTCTTTTCATTTCCTTTTGCCTTCATGCGTGGTAGCAGTAGAGTTATTCTAGATTATTCTAATAGAATGTAACTAAGTCAAGGGGTTTGGAGATTTAAGCTTTTGATAGTGATAATATTGATGAGTGTTCCTATCAAAGTCACAGGATGGCTTGGGAGTTGTTGAACTCCCTTCCATGACAGGTGCCAGACAAAAAGCAGGATCATAATTGTTAATCCTATATAAGGATTGCATGGGAGGCTGGCCTTATCAGTGGTCAGCCATTTTTATTTTTATATTTTTAGACTTGTGGGTCAGATGGTCTGTGTCACAAATACTCAACTCCCCCAAAGCAGCCACAGAAAATACATAAATGAATAATCATGCCTGTCTTCCAGTGAAACATTACTCATGGGCATGGCCATTTGAGTTTCATACAATTTTTATGAAATATTTTTGTGTCATGGAGTACTTTGTTCATCTTTTAATTTTTCCCCTACTGTTTAAAAATGTGAAAATCATGCTTAATTCATAGGCTGTTCAGAAAACATAGTGGAAGGCTGCTTTTGGCTTGTGGCCTTTATTTTCTGATTATTGGCCTAGATGAACTTTAAAATGTCAGATATCTGGGGGAATGAGTAGTCTGGTCTTGCCTGAAATACTCTAGGACATGGAGTCCACCTTAGGAAAAAGGGCATTTTCTTCTGTAAGTAAATTATGTGTCAAAGAGAGGAGATATTTCGTTCATTCTCACCCTGCTTGAGGCGTTTGCTTCTTCTTGGGGGATTAGGATCATTTTGGACAAGATTTTCCTTTCTCAGACTCCAAGCAGTAGATTTATTTATTTATTTTTTTAGAGATTTATTTATTTATATAAGAACCGGTGTACAGGCCAGATGCGTGGGAGCGTGAGAGGATTCACCAGAGACAGAGTGGGGAGCAGAACAGGCGGATCCACTGAAATACACTGCTGAGGGGAGCAGCGGGCGCAACAGGAGAGGTCTGCCGCACCATGTGGGACCCTCCCTGGTGGAGATCTAACCGGAGCTGCAGAGGCTGCGGACAGCTTCACAGCGCTGCACTCAGCCGTCTGCGCCACCAGGGGAAGCCCCCAAGCAGTAGTTTTAATCCATGACTGGCATCCCCACCTCAGATGGTTTCACCTATGGTTGTTATCTTGAATTCTTTCATCTAGAGACAAGCAGCATTGTGTTGGTGGACAACACCCCTTTGTAGTAATTCCCTGCTTTGTTAAGACTTTCTGAATCTGACTGTGTGGCGTTTTGCATTATTGTGTATGACTAGGAAGCCACGCCTTGGTTCTTAGATGACATGCTGAAACACCAACACTGGGTTTTCTGCTGCAGACACCAGTACACCCACCTATGTCACAATCAATGTTAGGGTTTACTGCAAGCACAAATATTCCCTGGGTGGATAATTAAAATGAATCTGTTCTAGAGTGGTAGCTGTATTTTGTCTTAACCTTTCTCCTGCCTTTGTCTCATCAGTGAAGTTTCTTGGGTCAGACCAAGGAAGCAGAAAATGGTTTGATCCCTGTTTACTGAAGAAGGCAAAGGCAAAGGACTGAGTAATTTTCTAAGGTCACTGACGAAGCTCATGGCTGAGGTAGAATGAACACATGCACGAGCACGTAATTCCCAAGCTCTACCAGTCCTTTACACATGCAATCCCTGTTCTCTTTAGAAATTTATATATTGGTTGTGGATTTAAATGTTTGCATCTCCAGGGATAGTTCTTATATTTCTAAGGCCTGTGAAATGGGCTGAGGACTATGAAATAATAATCAGGGAGAAAAGTACCTAGCTTCAGATGGTAATGATTAGACATTGTTAGCAGATAATGTGGTATCATATAATGCACTGAGTATACTATAGTACTAATACAAATGCATACATTTATGTATAAAATGCAGGGGAAGATTCTAAGAATTTAAAAAAAATTCAATTTAGTTAAGTTCAACCAATTGAGCTGATGAGGGTTGAGGCTAATACAGACAAGCATCAACTGGAGTGTAGTAGCCATTCAAGACTTGGAAACAAAAATTTAAAAGGAAATTGAAATATTTATTTGTTCAACTAATTCTAGTGAAATCAGGATAAATAAAGGAATAAAAAGATGGAAGATTATTATCATCAATATTTGAATGTATGAAATACATGTAAAAATCACTAAAGCATAAGAAATTGGAAAAAGCACATGAATTATAATTTACAGAAAGAGCACAAATAGTTAAAATTGAGAAGTTGAAAAAAGAATACAAAATAAAAATGAGAAAGCAATTATATTAAATTACCAAAAATAAAATGACATGATTTATTGAAACCACAAAAATCAAGCATTACAAACCTACCATACTGGCTAAAATAAAAATACTTAAATACTTTTTAAAAAAATGGTGAACATGAGCATAACATTGTTAATGAGAATGCAAAATGGTACAGTTTCTCTGGCAAACAGATAGGTATTTGCTCTCAAAAATAAATAAATAACTGTATTATGACCTAGAAATTGCTCTCCTGTTAGCATTTATCCACAGAAATGAAAATGTGTGTTTACACAAAAATATGATCACAAATGTTCTTAATATCCCCATGCTGTAAACAACCCAGACATCTTTCAGCAAGTAGTTGGTTAAACTGGGGTACCTTATTACCCTGGATTCATTCTCACCAATACAAAGATGCAAATTATTGATACACGCAGTAAACTAAGTGACTATACAAAGAATGAAGGTCATTTAGAAGAGCCAAGCATTATAAGTTACATCTTGTATGATTCCACTTATGTAAACATTCTTGAAACAATGAAGTTATAGAAATGGAAACAGGTCAGTGCTTGTCTGGAAACAAGGAGTGGGTGGGGACAGAAGCAAAGTGGGTATGACTATACCAGGACACCGAGAGGAATCAACGTGGAGTTGGAAATATTCTGTATCTTGACTATGTTTTGTCCTCGTTGTGATGTTGTGGCAAAGTTATGCCAGATATTATCATGGAAGTGAACTGAGTAAAACATACATGGGATTTTCTTTGTATAATATCTTACAACTCTGTGTGGATCTACAATTATCTCAAAATAAAAAGGTTAATTAAAATATTTTGATACTCTGATTTCTCTTTAGATTGTGTAAATCTCAACTTTTGCTCAAGTTTTCTATGGAGAGAAAACTGTACCATTTTTTAACTAATTTTTTGAGACCTGGCATTAGCTGGGCGAGTCATCCTGTTGTATTTAAAAAGCATAATTCTGAGAGTTAAAAAATGTTTAATGAAGACTCTTTTTGCTACATACTGGGAGTGGCTCCACTATCATAGATGGATAAATTTTTGGAACTATTTTGCCACCTTAAAAGCTTTAAAGTTTTCCTGTATCTGTCTTAGCCATTCTGCTTATTATGCATCGTAGGGAGGTAATGAACACTCTTGTAAAGATTTCTATGTAAATGTATTCAATGTTTCATTATTTACAAGAAGAAAATTTTGAAACAGATATAATATCAAATAATCAAGGAATATTTATTTATTTATTTATTTATTTTGTATAGAGGCATGCTTTATTTATTTGTTTGCTGGTCTGTTTGTTTGTTTTGTTTATACATGCACTGGGTACAGTCAGAAGCGCGGGAGGGTGAGAGAATTCACCAGAGCCAGAGCGGGGAGCAGAGCAGGCAGAAGGACCGAAGTACACTGCTGAGGGGAGCAGCGGGCGGCAGGAGAGGTCTGCGCGCCATGTGGGACCCTCCTCCGGTGGCCGGGGAGCAGCCGGGGATCGAACCGGCGCCGCAGAGGCGGCGGGCAGCTTCGCAACCCAGCGCTCAACCGCTGCGCCACCGGGGAGGCCCTAATCAAGGAATATTTAAAGGGTTGATGGCACATACAAATTATGGACTCTACTACAGAAATGAAACTCATGTTTTTGCAATTAAATGAAGAAACCAATGCACTGGTTTATCACCTGGACTTTCCCACTGTAAGTCACAAGATCAAGTCTTCATACTGCTACCTCAGTGAGACTTCAGACCAGATACTTAACATCTCTCTGTGCTACATGTATCTTTTTGTAAAGATAATGAGGTTGTTGCAGGCCTCACTTCAGCTAGAAACATATAGGACTTAGAGTAGCACTTAATTAATAGCTGATAGTTACCACATTTTTGGCAATGTTTTTAAAAGGTACAACAATGTGAATGCACTAGTTTGATATTTAAAAAATAAGAGAAGGTAATATTTGCTGTGGAACAATGACAGACAATAAAATAGTAAGTCTCTTTCATGATGATGATTACAAAACTGGGAAGCATCTTTTTTTTTTTTTTTTTTTTTATGCGCAGCTTCCCAAATGGTTTTTTGATATGGGTTGAATACATTTGTAAATGAAAGCTTTATTAATCAGAGAATATGTATAAAGCTGTATATCATGTCTATGCACCTTTAAAATTTCTTAGAGATTACTGCAGTTAATAACAGGATTCATCAGAGACAGAGTAGGGAGCAGAACAGGAAGACTGACTGAAATACACTGCTGAGGGGAGCAGTGGGTGAGACAGAAGAGGTCTGCTGTGCCATGCAGGTTAGCAACCTGGCCAGGGATTGAACTCATGCTGCAGTGGCTGGTGATAGCTTGATCGAACTGAGATTTTAATCTCTGTGCCACCAGGGAGGCCCCAGTAAATGTATTTTCTAAGTAAATTTCCTTACTATGCAGTCACTGTTTTCATTGAGACTGTTAATGATCAATTTAAAAAGCTAATGCTGAGATTATAGATGCCAGTAAAAGTTTAATATCAATTCTGCTGTCTGATATATTTCTCTCCTTTGGTTTGGTTTACCAAATCATGAAAAATTCTATACAGTAAATTTAAAAATGGTAAATGATTACAAAGTTATAGATTCTGTTGTTTTGTTTTTAAAGTTCTTGTCTTGCAATCTTGAGATGCTTTTATTTAAACTTGAGGAAGAACCAATCTGATTTGGTACCATATTAAGACTATACTATTCACAGAATGAACTGAAGGAAAATTTTTCTGGCTTTCTCTCATAGATACCTGAAAAAGAATGGGAGATTATTCCCTCTCTGCATCCTAGTTACCAGAGCCCCTCTAGTTCCCTTTACCAAATACTGGCGACAGACAGATAACATGGCAGACTGGGTCCTAGAATAGCAGGGAAGATTTGATTCTCTGGCTCTGGCAAAGAGCTGTTTGAAAGTTTAACTCTTACAGGTTCTAGAATAAATTGACTTAGATGATGAAAGACTCCAGGGTAAAGGAAAGTGGAAGGCTGGGACCGGCATCTGGCTGTCACATCCACTCCCTCACAGGTCTCTAAGGTAGCAGGACTCCTAGCATTACCGTGAGTGTGCCTGAACCACTATCATTAAGCATTGAGGTCTGGAGGTGGGAGTAAAAGGGACCCCTTTTGGTCAAGCTGTATGCAAATGAGCTTGAACATAGCTCCTCTCCTTGTTAGCAAGAAGAAATACGATAAATCGCACTAATCATGAGATTAGAAAAATAAAAACAGTTGATAACTTTAACTGCAATGTTAGGGGTAAATTCATGCTCCCAACATTAATATTTCTATTGTTTATTCGCCAGTAGCTTTGTGAGCATTTTTTTTTTATTTTTGGTATGTGTTTGCTTATGTATGCTGTGTTCAGTGTTATTAGCACCAGCTCAAAATCTAATTGGTGTTAATAGAACAAGATTTGTAGTTTAATCTTGAGCATTTTTGATTTTGTTACTTGCATCATCAAAATTTAATTTCAAATGTTCTGTTTAATCAAGGATCCATTTCTGACTTAATAATTATTTTACTTCAACAGAAAAATGTATCAAAAAGAAAATAGGTAAGAAACACATTAAATATATAACAAATACAATTTTTTTGGCATAATGCATTTATACATTAATGGAATATATAATCAATTCTCTTATTACTGCAAAGCAAAATGCAACTTCATAACAAAACGTTATGTTAAACCAGTATGCCTGGGTGTTACTTGTATTTAATAGAGAGTGTCCTTGTTCTGTAGATTTGATCTTGTGCAATTTTAAGCAGATGGACATGCAGAGGCCTAAAGTCAAAAGAGGTCATTGTATAACAGTGACCTTTCAGATTCACAGCACATTTCCACCATGTCCACATACATAGGGATGCTTTGCAAATGTAGGATACACATTAATTAAACTGAGACAGCAGGGGGGCTTTTATTTATGGAGTAGCACAAAAATGAATTTCCCACAAATATTCATGAAAACTTTAATTGTAATTAAAGTAATTGTCAGTATATTTAGTATATTTTAATATATATGGCTCTCTAATCATTTACAAAGTAATTAAAACTATTTATAATTGAATACTTGAAATAGAAAAATTGGAAATATTAGAAACACCTCTACATAATTCTAAGAGGCAGAATTGAAATTCTTACCATAGAGAAGTACGTTGAAAACTATTGATCTAGGGAACCCTTCCAATTTTCTGAAACTTTGAAACTTTTAATTTTTCTAAATGCAATGTTGAGTAGAAATAATGATACCACATATCCTTGCTTTTATTTAGGTCTAAGGGGAAAAGCATTTAATCTTTAAATATTAAGTTGATACTAATTGTAGGTTTTTGACAAATATTCTTTATTAGATTAGGAAATTCCCACGTGTTTCTATTCATTGAGAGTTTCTATTAAGAATGGATGCTGAGGGCTTCCCCTGGTGGTGCAGGTGGGTGAGCACTGTGCTCTGAAGCTGTCAGCAGCCTCTGCAGCGCTTGTTCGATCCCAGCCAGCCAGCAAGGGTCCCACATGGCGGGGCAGACGTCTCCTGCTGTGCCCGCTGCTCCCCTCAGCAGTGTATTTCTTCATTCTGCCTGTTCTGTTCCCCGCTCTGTCTCTGGTGAATTCTCTCACTCTCCCACACATCTGGCCTGTACCCTGGTTCTTGTATAAATAAATAAATAAATCTTAAAAGAAAAAATAAAGAAAATTTCTTAAAAAAAAAAAAAGAATGGATGCTGAATGTTGTCAAATGTTTCCTTTTTTTCAAGTGTTGTGGTTTTTCTTAGTTTTCTAATATGATAACCTAACGACTTTCCAGTGTTAAACCATCCTTGCTCCTGAGATAAATAACACTTGTTCATGAAATGTTATTTTTTCTTTATAGTTATGTCATCTGTATCTTTATTCTTCTTTGAGTAATTTATATTTTTTCTGGATGATTTTAGTATGTTCTTTTTATCATTGATTTTGTGATTTAATTACCACTCAACTTGATGCCATTTGCTTCTTGTTTGGGGAATTTGGTTTCTCCAGGTTGTCATTAAATTTGGAAAATTTTCAACCATTGTTGCTTGAATAACTTTTTCTGTCTCCACTGTGTGTGTGTGTATGTGTGTGTGTGTGTGTGTGTATACATACATACATACATACATACACAGGTAGATGTACCACAGCTCACTGAGGCTACGTTTTACTCCTGCTTCATTTTGTATTATTTCTATTGCTATGTGTTAAAGTTCCATTTTTTTTTTTGAGGGTCTAATCTGTCATTAGTCCATCCACTGTAATTTTTTTCTCAAATAATTCAGATTTTACCTCTAGATGTTCCATCATATACATGCAGTGATCAGTACTTAGCTAAAAACTCATTTGGCACTTCCTCTTGTTTTTTGGAGCTCTGTTATCTATTGGGTTCTCCCCTGTCTGATTTTTCCGTCCAATGAATTTTAATTGCATTGGTCTCCCAAATCATCTCAACTCAGTAAGTCTGCTGGTTTCATACTGTTTTCTCTCTCCATGAACTATGGACTGGAAATTCTCCAGACGGTTAGGGACAGCCATAAGGATAATCTTGTGTTTCCTGCCTCTTGGGTGCCACACTGTCCTTTATTGTGTGGTACTCAATTTCTTGAAATATGTTTTATAGTTGTTTCAGATGGTGTCATAAATATGGTCCTTATGACACCGTGTTGGCCAAAAGTGGAAATCCAAATTATTTAGTTTTATTTTCCTTTCAGTGAGGCCAGTTTTGGATATTTGGCCCCAACATGGAAGATAATAAAGCTCAATTGTAGGTTTAAAAATTTGTCATTGGAGTAAGTGATTATATACAGTAAATAATAATACTGTTATTTGTGGACACACTATTTAAAATATGTATATTAATATTTAAAATAAAACACATGTATGCATGCTTAGGAGGATATTTGAAAAAATATCCATAATTCCTTACTCTTTTATTCTTTGACAATGTGACTTTACAGCTCCTTCCATCAGGAAAAGTCTATTTTCCCACTTTCTGAATAAGAGCCAACTCTTTCATTTGCTTTGGATAATAGAATGTGACAATGTGACATTGAAGTTTGTTCTGCACCTAGGCTCAGGAGACCTTGCACAATTCTGCTCTCTCTAGGAAACTACATAAGAGATGCTGGTACTAGTTTGCTGGACAATCAGTTCTTATGAAGCAGAGGTCATCCTTCCCGGCTAAGGTTTCCTAGACCAGTGAGTTCCCAGGCCAGACGCCAACTGGCTGTAGATAGATGAATGAGTCCATCTATTATCAGCCAATCTGTGCCAATCAACAGAATTCAGTTGACCCATGAAATTATATAGTAATACCTGTTTGTTGTAAACCACTATGTTTTGGGGAGGCTTATTAAGTGGTAATAACTAAGCAATACACTATACTTACAAATAAATTATAAATGCACTAGGCTACAGATGACATTAGGCATTATTAATATTTGTCCAGGTAATTAGCATAGAATAGCCACATTAATTCATTTGGTTATATTCTAAATATTTTTAATCATGATTAAGTTTTACTGCCTTGAACAAATTTCTAATGCTTCTCGTAACACAAACTAATGTCCTTTGAAATTGTATGTAGGAATTCTAAATGTGATTTATTACCATCTGTACTATAGGTATAGTTTGTTTACAAATAAATTGAATATATGAAGATATTGATAATGTCACTTTAAAATTTTTCTCATTTCTCAAAAGTATTTGCCATTAAAAACCTGCCTTCCAGCTGTGGATTTTTTTGTATTTTAAAAACTTTATGTTAAGGTTTTGCTATAAATACTTTATTTTTAGAAGTTATACATTTTAATTTTTACAAATTGCTCAGAAACATATCTGTTAAGAAGCTCTAATAGTTCAAGGGTGAAATTGGGAAACTCTTGGCAAAAAAAAAGTGAAACCACTGGGTTGATGGTGTGTGTTAGATTGTGAACTGGAGTCCTGCCAATATGTCTTCCAAATATGAGTAGTCTTTCCAAAGAGAATGACCCTGGCAACCACAGAGAAAGCCTTGTTTGTACACCTGGCAAGCTGGTGAATTTTCTGCAAAAGGGTTGGTTCATCAAATGTTTCATTGAACAGAACATTTGGAGGAAAGACAAAATTTAGTTTTTTGAGAAAACTATGACTGATCAGTTTATCTAGACCTCTAGAAAATATAAAGGCAGGGAAGAATTCAGTAATAGGAGTTTCTTTGGAGTTTAAAAAAAAATCCAAAATAATAATGGTTACCATGCATATATTATTCATATATTACTTAAAAGAGCACAAGAGAACCTTCTGGAGAGCTAGAAGTATAGATTTTGATCTGGGGTAGTCACAAACAAAGGTATATATATATATAAATTGAGATTTTATATATATATAAAAATATATTTTAGGGCCTCCCCTGGTGGCGCAGCGGTTAAGCGCTGGGCTGTGAAGCTGCCCGCAGCCTCTGCAGCACCGGTTTGATCCCCAGCCACTGGGCGAGGTTCCCACATGGCGCACAGACCTCTCCTGCTGCCTGCTGCTCCTCTCAGCAGTGTATTCCGTCACTCTGCCTGTTCTACTCCCCGCTCTGGCTCTGATGAATTCTGTCACCCTCCTGCACTTCTGACTGTAACCAGTGCTTGTATAAATAAATAAATCTTTAAAAATATATATATTTTTTAATATATAAAATTAAGATTTAAGAACCTTGGACTGTATTTATGTATGTTATTCTCAAAGCTTGTTTTTTAGAAGTCTGTATGAGGGTGGCATGGTAAGTCCAGGAGAATAAGATATATTAATCCTGGAAAAAAAGAATTTGAATGTTTACTTTTTATCTACCTATCACAATTATTTAAAAAAAAAACTGTCATTTAGAATGGTAATGTCCAATAGAATTTATATTTATAATCATTAAAGATATACTAAAATTAAACAAATGTCTTTTAAAGTTAAATATGGTTTTAATAATGAATAAGAGAATGAACAATATTTGTATTAAGTGGTAAAATCCTACGTTATTTTTATAGATTGCTAGTAAGTATATATAGTTAAATTATGAATAAATTTTTTCTTACAGGGAGTCATTAAGGAGAACATGAGATCAGGATTTATTGCTTAATTTTTGAGGTTGACATTTTATGGGATAGTTATCTTTCCCAACAAAATACTCCCCATTGTCATGATCATGGAGAGTCAATAATCAAGACCAACAAACTCTGCCCCATGCTGCAAATCTGGGCTGCCACTTGTCTGTGTCTCCCCCAAATTCATATGTTGATTCTTAACACTCAAAGGTAAAATTACTAAGAGGTGAGGACTTCAGGAGATGATTACATCATGGGGGCAATGCTCTCTTGAATGAGATGGTGCTCCTTTAAAAGAAGCTCCAGAGAGACCTGTTGTTTCTTGTCCATGTACAGACACAGTGAGAAGGTGCTTATTGTGAACCAGGAAGAGGGCTATCACCAGCACCCAGCCATGCTTGCACCTTGAGCTCAGACTTCTAGCTTCCATAAATATAAGAAATAAATGTTGTTTATAAGCTACAATCTATAGTATTTCAATATAGAAACCTGAACAGATGGAAACACGACTTACATTTTAAATAATATTGTACGGTAATACAGTCACACTCCATTCATTTAGTGTTATCTGACTGTTTTCCCACTACAAGGGCCTTGCTGAGTTTTGTGAAAGAGACTATATGGTCCTCAAATCAAATAACAGTCTCTATTTTTTGCTTTATTTATGAGGTTTGCCAATTCCTTGTCTACAAGAAGACTTTCCATAAGTCTTATTGTGCACACATAGTACAATGTAAAAATTAGTGTGTTTTCATCAACAAAAAGAAATGTAAAAACCATATGATAATATCCATAGATGCTGAGAAAACATTCGACAAAATACAACACCCATTTATGATAAAGGCCCTTGAAATTCTCGGGATACAAGAAACATACCTCAACATCATATAGGCCATCTATGACAAGCCCACAGCCAATATCATTCTCAATGGTGAAAAGCTGAAAGCATTCCATTAAGATATGGAACAAGACAAGGATGTCCACTCTCACCACTGCTTTTCAACATAATACTGGAAGTCCTAGCCAGAGCAATAAGACAAGAGAAAGACATACAAAGAATCCAAATAGGCAAGGAAGAAGTCAAACTATCACTATTTGTGGATGATATGATAATATACATAGAGAACTACAAAAACTCCACAGAAAAACTAATTAAACTAATCAGTTTAGTAAAGAGGCAGGATACAAAATCAATGCACAAAAATCAGTAGCCTACCTATACACAAACAATAAATCTGAAGAAGAAGAAATCAAGAAAACCATTCCTTTTATTATTGAAACAAAAAAGAAATCAAATACTTGGGAATAAACCTAACAAAAGAAGTAAAGGACCTATACAAAGAAACTATAAAACACTGTTAAAAGAAATAGAAGTAGACACAAAGAAATGGAAAGACATCCCCTGCTCATGGATCGGAAGAATTAACATTATCAAAATGACCATCCTACCAAAAGCAATCTACAGATTCAATGCTATTCCAATTAAAATTTCAATGTCATTCTTCAAAGAAATAGAACAAATAGTGATGTAATTCATATGGAGCCACCAAAAACCCTGAATAGCCAAAACCCTCCTGAAAAAAAAAAGAAGGGAATGGAGGCATCACACTCCCAGATTTCAAACTATACTACAAAGCCATAATAATCAAAACTGCATGGTATTGGAACCAGAACAGACACATGGATCAATGGAACCGAATAGAAAACCCAGAAATAAACCCACAGATCTATGGTCAACTAATCTTTGACAAAGGAGCAAAGAATATGCACTGGAATAAAGAAAGTTTGTTCAATAAATGGTGTTGGGAAAACTGGGTCGCTACGTGCAAAAAAATGAAGCTTGACTACTACCTCACACCATGCACAAAAACCAACTCAAAATGGATTAAAGAACTAGACATAAGACCTAAAACCATACAATATACAGAAGGAAATATAGGCGAAACACTACATGGCATGCACCTCAAAGACATCCTTACAGACACATCTCCCAAAGCAGTGATAGTGAAGGCAAAGATAAACAGCTGGGACAATATCAAATTAAAGAGCTTCTGCACAGCAGAAGAGACAATAACAAAAACAAAGAGAAACCCCACCAACTGGGAGAAAATTTTTGCACCCAACACTAACGATAAAGGACTGATCACAAAAATCTACAAAGAGCTGATGTGACTCAACAAAAACAAAGAAAATAATCCAGTCAAAAATGGGCAGAAGAGCTAAAAAGACTTCTCCAAAGAGGAAATACAAATGGCCACCAGACATATGAAAAAATGTTCAATGTCACTTGCAATCAGGGAAATGCAAATCAAAACTACAATGAGATACCATCTCATACCAGTAAGAATGGCACATATTAAAAAAAAAAAAACTAGCAACAACAAATGTTGGTGAGGATGTGGAGAGAAAGGAACACTCCTGCACTGCTGGTGGGAGTACAAACTGGTCCAACCACTATGGAGAGCTGTGTGGAAATTCCTCAGCCTACTAAAGATAGAGCTTCCATATGATCCAGTAATTCCACTCCTAGGTATTTACCCAAAGGACACAGAAACATCAATTCCAAAGAGCACCTGCACCCCTATGTTTATAGCAGCACAATTTACAATAGCTAAGCTTTGGAAACAACCCAAATGCCCAAAAATAGATGAATGTATCAAGAAGATGTGGTACATATACACAATGGAATATTACTCAGCATTCAAAAAAGATAAACACATGCAATTTGCAGCAACATGGATCGAGCTGGAAGGTATCATGCTCAGTGAAATAATCCAGAAAGAAAAAGAAAAATACAGGATGGTCTCACTCATAGCAGGAATCTAGAAAACCTAAATAAGGGACCAGGAAAAAGAATAACTAACAATAAGAAATAAAAAAATCAAAATCAACAAACAACTGTGAACCAGAGACACACTTTGGGGGGGGGGCGGGGAAAGGAGGGATTGGGGTTAAAATCAGGGGTTTAATTGAATGGGGAATTTTAAAAAAATTAGTTTGTTTTGCTAATACAGTGTAGGTTGTAGGGAAGTGGGTTCACAAATATCCTTATATTTCTTATAGAAGTTTTGTGATATAAATACAATTTCCCTTAGCATGTTAAGCAAATGTATATTAGAGAAAGTCAGCAATGCTGACTTTTCATATGGATTGTTCTCAGTGTGGGACAAAGAGTTATGCAAATGACTATCTCTTAGACTTTCAGTGGTAATGCTACCTAGCAGAGTACTGAGATTAATGTATTATTCTATGAGGAATTCTAGGAAAAGAGAAAACTGTTAGGTATCTAAATGAAGAAGAGAGAGTGCAAGAAAATGAAGGCTTGAGTGTCTCTGAGACAGTACCATTGAAAATTCAAAAAAGTAGGTAGGGACCATTTTAAAATGATAGCAGGGCATTGAGTAATGGTAAAATTGTGCTGACAATAACAAAAACAGGGCCATGGTCACTGTGGTACAATGCTCCACTCAGGCTCAAGGTCCAATAACAATGGGGTATTTAACAAATAGGAAATTGGAAAAAGGAAAGCATTTCTAAGGCTGATTGTTTCATAATTAACTCAAGCCCTTGACTAACTTGAACCTGATTGGTCCATTTATGATCCTGGAACCAGATACAAAAAGAATAAGCCCAATCCCTGACTAGATCAGCCTGTACTCAGGTCAGGGCATGCTCATGGGCCAGAGGCCTATAGATTCAATGGTTCATAAGTAAACATAAGAATATTGCCATTTGGAGATATAACAATGATTTCCTATACACAGGACATTTTACCTTTGATTCAACTAAAGTATGTTGACTACATTAAAGTATTAGTAATATTAGCAGTAAAATGGAGGCTTATAACTTGAAATAATGTAGCTTAATTTTCCATTTATATGATTTTCTATGTCACTTTATCAACTGTATGCATTTTATTTCCACAGAGGGAAAATAAAAAAAACTATATAATTTCACAATCAAGAGTAGTAGTTTCAGTGAACATGGGAAAATCATACTATTAACCTAGACCTACTACAGAGCTGTAAAATGCAAAAAATTAAATGGTAACACTACGGGAAGACTGAAAATGAAAAAGTCCAACTCATTTTGTGAAATCTAGGAAAGATGAAAAGGCAAGTTGAATATGAAACTGATTTTGGTGAATCTGGCAAGAGGTATTGGCTTCATGTAGGCATGGGGTTTACAGGGAGAGTAAATGCCACAGGCAAGAAATAAATAGGAAGTATACATAAAGCTCAAGACAATGGATCCTTTCTTCAAATAACCTATGATGTTATTTTTCAGGTTTATATGTCATAATAGAAGAAATTGTAATGTAAGTTGGCAATACATATGTAAATATTTTTCACCTTGAAAATGTCGCAAAAAGTTAGGAAACGGCAATTTCAATTGCAGATCTCATGCATACTATTCATATGATCAATAAGAAAGAATTTGAAAATACATTGCATATTGTAAATCTATGTTATGCTGAGCTAATCCAGGAATATAGGGATACTAAAATTGGTATGTACTTATATTAAAAACCTCCATATCAATGGTGTCATAGTTTATAAATGATCAGGGAATTTTATTTGTATATGGAGAGGGTGATGGGGGAAGTATGCAGGTTCTGGAATTATCCTTTCCCACCTTATTTATCCTCTGGTAGAATTCATGCAAGAATTTCCTACCAACCTGTGTGACAATTAATTCTTAATAATAAGGGAAAGTTTGTGTAAAAGAGTTAACATTTATTGATCAACTGTTATGTTCCAGGCATGTGCTAACAGTTGTCAGGTATGATATTTAACTTATTTCCCTCAATATCAATAATTGGGCATAATTGCTGCATGTTTTAGTACATTAAGACAAAAGAACAGAGATAAAAAAAAAACTTGAATAAGGACAAACAATAAAGTATCAATTTTTAAATTTTCATCTTGCTGACTTTATCGATCTTTTCAATAATGTGATACTACCTCTAACCAAAAGAATAGTTACTAGGTGAGTGAGTGAAATTTCGATTAGTAATAATAAGTTTCTTACAAATATTTTTAAGGTGCTCTTCTGCAAAATCCTCCAGGCAGCAGACCTCTGAGGATTTTTTACTCTCAGCTTACTGTTAACTTTTCACTCTGGTGTCATTGGTAATCAGTTAAATCACTAGTGTTAATTTTTAATTATGTGTGACAGATATACAGACCAATGGAATCGAATAGAAAATCCAGAAATAAACCCACAGATTTATGGTCAACTAATCTTTGACAAAGGAGCAAAGACTATGCATTGGAGCAAAGAAAGTTTGTTCAATAAATGGTGCTGGGAAAACTGGGTCGCCACATGCAAAAGAATGAAGCTTGACCACTACCTCACACCATACACAAAAATCAACTCAAAATGGATTAAAGAACTAGACATAAGACCTGAAACCATAAAATACATAGAAGGAAATATAGGCGAAACACTACGGGATTTGCACATCAAAGACATCTTTACAGACACATCACCCAAAGCAGTGCTAGTGAAGACAAAGATAAACAGCTGGGACTACATCAAATTAAAGAGCTTCTGCACAGCAAAAGAGACAATAACAAAAACAAAGAGAAACCCCACCAACTGGGAGAATATTTTTGCACCCAACACTAATGATAAAGGACTGATCACAAAAATCTACAAAGAGCTGATGAGACTCAGCAACAACAAAGAAAATAATCCAGTCAAAAAATGGGCAGAAGAGCTAAAAAGAAACTTCTCTGAAGAGGAAATGCAAATGGCCAACAGACATATGAAAAAATGTTCAACATCACTTGTAATCAGGGAAATGCAAATCAAAACTACCATGAGATACCATCTCACACCAGTGAGAATGGCACATATTAAAAAAACTAGCAACAACAAATGTTGGCGAGGGTGTGGAGAAAAAGGAACTCTTCTGCACTGTTGGTGGGAGTGCAAACTGGTCCAACCACTATGGAGAGCTGTGTGGAGATTTCTGGACCTACTAAACATAGAGCTTCCATATGATCCAGCAATTCCACTCCTAGGTATTTACCCAAAGGACACAGAAACATCAATTCCAAAGAGCACCTGCACCCCTATGTTTATAGCAGCACTGTTTACAATAGCTAAGCTTTGGAAACAACCCAAATGCCCAAAAATAGATGACTGGATCAAGAAGATGTGGTACATATATACCATGGAATATTACTCAGCATTCAAAAAAGATAAACACATGCAATTTGCAGCAACATGGATGGCGCTGGAAGGGATCATGCTCAGCGAAATAAGCCAAAAAGAAAAAGAAAAATACCGGATGGTCTCACTCTTAGCAGGAATATAGAGAACTTAAATAAGGGACCAGGAAAATGAATATAAGAAAGTGAAAATCAAAATCAACAGAAAACTATGAACCAGAGACACTTTTTGGGGGGTGGGGGGGGGCGGGAGGGGAAGTATTGGGGTGAGAATGTGGCGTTTGCAATTGTATGGGAGAATATAAAAATAAAATTTATTATTTAAAAAATTTTTTTTAATTATGCATACTACATGTATGCTATGTCTAGTACATGTAAACTTGTATACTATATAGTATACACATATACTGTATTTATATATGTAGTACATGCATACTTGTATTTATAAATTAAATATACTAGTTGCTACAGGAAGGTAGATTTAGCATTATGAAGCTTAAAGAAAAGAAAAGTAAAGGCTGAGAAAAGATCATATAAATATTTTAAACAATTATTTTTTGTTTTGCTGTTGTTATCATTGTTTTATTTATGAATAGCATGGATAGTGCAAGCAAATTATTTTTAGTAACAATGAGCTTGAATCTTGGCTTAAACTTAGTAATAGCACATTTTTAAAATTTTAGTATCAATTCAGTATGTAATTTTATTTACATGAAACATTTTTGAATGCATTTGATGTCTGTCATACCGTAAGGGAAGTGTATAAATTGTACAGTTTCAATGCATTATCACAAAGTGAATGCACCTCTCAAATAGAGCATTTCCATAGACCATTTAGCTGCTTTTTCTGACCATTACAGTAACTATACTCTCAATTTCCTGCAGAGAGGTCTTCTAACAGTGTTTTCAACCTTTATATAAAGGGATAATACAGCATGTTTTCTTTTGTGGGTGGTTTCTTTTCTTCAACTTTTATGTTTGTCTGATTCATACAGGTGGTTGCAACCAATGTTAGTCCATTAATTTTTATTGCTAGATCATGTTTGGTTGTGTGAATATAACTCAAATGATTTCTTCTTTTTAATATTGATAGGCATATCAATGTTATGGTTTGTTTCACGTTTGGGGATATTCCAAATAAAGTTTCTGTTACCATTTTTTACATATATTTTTAGGCACATATATCTACTCTTCCATTGAGTACCAGGAGTGTAATTGTGGGGCCAAGAATAAATATATGTTTAATTTTATAAGAAGCTGCTAAATAGATTTCAAAAATGATTGTGTGATTTTGCATTTCTAACAGCTTTATGTGAGAGAACTAGGCACTCCATGTATATATATACTAACAGTTGGGATCATCATTCTGAATAATTTTTAGGCAGTTTGGGGCCTGTGTAGTGAGAGGTATCTCCATATGGTTTTCACAAAGTGCACAAAGAAGTTATGCACTTTTTCATATGTTTAACAGTCCTTTGGATTGTCTGTTTTGGTGAAATAATCATGCCGTTTATTTCTATTGGCTTATTTGCCTTTTACTTATTGATTTGTAAGATTATTTATACAAGTCCTTTGAGGATACACATCATTTATTTTGCATATATCTTTACCCATACTCTGGCTTGCCTTTTTATTCTCTTGTGCATTTGATAAACAGAAATTTCTAATTTTAATTATCCCATTTACCCATCCATCTCTTTCTGGTTAGTGACAATTAAGTCCTACTTATCCATGTATTTATAGTTGGTGCTTTTTGCTAAAAAAAAAAAAAGTCCTTTACCATTCATGTGAAGGCATTTTTTTAAAACATATACAAAAACTTTATTGTTTACAATTTACATTTTGTTCAGCCATCACAATCAGCCTGGAATTGATCTTATATGGATAATAAAAGGGGGAATTGCATTTTCCAGAAGGATAGTCAAATTACCCAGAGCCATTAATTGAAAAAAAAAAATCCTTTATCTCTGCAGTGTCACTTTAGTCATAAATCAACTGTCTGCTATGCATGGGTTTGTGGAATCCACATTGGTCTCTTTATTATTCAGACAATCCCACTCTGGTTATTTATGCAGATTTTATATTTATAACAAGTAGGATAAGATACCTTGCCCAGGCATTTGATCTTACAAATTCTTGGTCTCTTTGTCCTATTTACTTCTCCCATTCATATATAAATTGTGGTTTCAGCTTGCTGATTTTCATCAATGATGTAGCAGCTTTTAAAGGGTTTTCATTGGACCTATAGATTGATTTGAGGAATATTAACATTTAAATATGTTGAGTTTTATAAGAAAATAGTAAAGCTCTCCATTTTTAAAGGATTTCATTAGCTGCTTGAGTTCATTTTCTCTCTGGAGGTTTAAAAAATCCTTCATTAGATTTTTTAATAGGTGTTTAATTTTTTATGCTATTATAAATGGCATTCTTTTTATAACTGATTAACTTTCAGCATTTATTAGCACTTTGGTAAAAATACCTGCACTTTTGAATAGCAACAACAAAAAAGTTATGCTCCATGAATAAAACCTTAAACACACTAAGGAGTGTGAACAGTATTCACAGCATCAATCTTATGATTTCCTCCATTAGCTAATCTAGTAGCAATTATGCAGGATCTTAAATGTCTAGGTAAAATATATCAATTTTAAAAAACTAATTATTTCTTGATAAGATGTAGGGTTGAAGTGGTTCTCTAAAATGATCTCATACTCTGTGTTTTATTTATTAATGCAAACAGCATATATTTAGGATTTTCTATATACTCAGTCATTTCATCTATAAATGACAATTTTATTTCTTCAATATTTTTTCCTATTTTTTTTATTTTTCCTTCACTACACAGGCTGAACTTCCAGTATATAGTGGTTAGTAGTTATGATATCAAATATTTTTGTCTCCTCCCCAATACCACAGGGGAAGATTGTGTGTGCGTGTGTGTGTATACACACACACACATTTTAAAAGGACAGATTTATTAGGAAAAGGATAAAGGAAAAGAGAGAGACACCTATATAGTCACAGGCAGGCAGGTAGCAGAGCTGCCAGCAAAACTTGTTTATACACCCTTTATCAGGTTTTGAAAGGCCTATTCCCAGTTATGATTTCCTTGTTAATATTTAGTTTTATCAGTTGCTTTATCCTTTCTCAATGTATAAATGACACTGATTGAACTTTAAAATGTACCATCCATCCATTCTTGGAACAATTTTTCCATGATGCATTAATACTCCTGTTATGTGTTGCTGGGTTTATTTGCTAATATTTTATTTAGTTTTGCATTAACGTTCATGAGGGAAATTGGCCCATATTTTCTCTTTCTTGTAATGTCCTCATTAGGCTTTGTTATTTAGGTTATGCAGGTTAGAGTAATTGAAGCCGTGACTTCCCTCTGCTTCTGTTATCTGGAATAATTTGTATAAGATTGATCTTATTTTTTCCTTAAGAACTTAAAAATCATTAGTAAAGCAATTTGGACTCTAAAGTTTTTGAAGTTCTTAGATATTAAAATTTTAAATAACTCAGGCTCATTTGATTTCCTATTTTTTTCTTATGTCAGATTTGGTAAGATTCTTTTTACTGACTTTTGGTTTTGATTGTCTTCTCTTTCTGGTTCCTTAAAGAGCAAGTTTAGACTATTTATTTGATATCTTTCTTGTTTCTTGATGTACCACCTGTATTGCTATATACTTCCTTCTTAGTAGTAATTAAGATGTGGTATATAGGGCCTCCCTGGTGGCCCAGGCAGTTAAGCACCGCACTGTGAAGCTGTCCACGCCTCTGCAGTGCCGGATAGATCCCTGCCAGCCACTGAGCCAACCACATGGTGCGGCAGACCTCTCCTGTCTCACCTGCTGCTCCCCTCAGCACTGTGTTTCGATCAGTCTGTCTGTTCTGTTCCTCACTCTGTCTCTGGTGAATCCTCTCACTCTCCCGCGCATCTGGCCTGTACCCCGGTTCTTGTATGAATAAGTAATTAAAAAAAAAGATGCGGCATATATACACAATGGGATAGTACTCAGCTTTAAAAAATAATAGATGAAATATTGTCATCAAGGGCCTCCCCTGGTGGTGCAGGCAGTTGAGCAACGCGCTGTGAAGCTGTCTGCAGCCTCTGCAGTGCTGGTTCGATCCCGGCTGGCCAGCGAGGATCCCACATGGTGCGGCAGACCTCTCCTGTCTTGCCCGCTACTCCCCTCAGCAGTGTATTTTGTCGGTCTGTTTGTTCTGTTCCCCGCTCTGTCTCTGGTGAATCCTCTCACCCTTCCACACATCTGGCCTGTACCCCGGTTCTTGTATTAAATAAATCTTTTTTTAAAAAAGAAACATTGTCATTTCCAATATCATGGGTAGAACTGAGAGGAATTATGCTAAGTGAAATAAATCAGAAACAGAAAGACAAATGCCATATGATTTCATTCGTATTTGGATTATAGAGAAAAAACAAAGGAACACACAAAACTAAACCAAAACACACACCCTAGAATCTGACTACAGATTTGAGGCAACCACAGGGAGGTAGGTCAGCAAAGGGAATAGGGGTCATAATGGACTATGATGGAGGCTTATGGATGCCTTGGTGGTAGTGGTAACATACATCTGAAGAGATGTGAACCTGTACTTATGAATCATATATACTTTTATAAACTATACCAATAATAAAACAATACCAATAAAAAACTATAATAAAACTATACCAATAAAAATAATATGAAAATGATTTATTTTTCTAGGAGTTTATCCACTGTATCTGATTTTTTTTATATTTATGCATACAAAACTGGGGTCCAGGCCAGAGGTACGGAAGGTGAAAGGGTTCACCAGAGACAGAGTGGGGAGCAGAACAGGCAGATGAACTGAAATACACTGTTGAGGGGAGCAGTGGGCGAGGTAGGAGAGGGCTGCTGTGCCTTGTGGGTAGCTCCCTGGCCTACCAAGGATTGAACTTCTGCTGTAGTGGCTGGCAATAGTTTGCTTGACAACGCTTTCTTTAACCCCGTGCCATCAGGGAGGCCCTGTATCTGAATTTTTGAACATTTTTGCCACAAAACTTTTTATAATTGTCTTCTATAATCATTTACTTATAGTGGTGCCCCAGTCTTCACTCTGAGTTTCCTCTTCAGTCTAGTCAGGGGCTCATCAATTTCCATAGGTTTTTTTAAAAAAGCAACTTTTGGCATGTTTTGTCCCTTCTATTTTATATTTACCACTCATTTCAATAATTTCTTCTTTAATATTTATTTTCTCTCTTCTCTCAGGTTAAATTTGTTATTTTCTAATACCTTGTATGGATGCTTAGATGATTGACTTTTAGCTTTTTCTCTCTGATTTACAATGGCTGTGAAGTTCTTTCTAATCAAAGATTGAGTTATGTTCCACATGTTTTTATTTGTCTGATTTTTATCACTAATTTTAAAAACTTCCAAGGAATCTCCTGATTTTTTTTTTCTTTTGCAGAGGGGTTATTAAGTTCAAACTGAATTTTACTCTGAGGAAAGAATAAACTGTGTATACTATCAATTCCCTGAAATTTGATTAGGTTTGTTTTATAGTCAGTCATATCATCCATTTTGGAAAATGTTTTTATGCACTTACTATAATACTAAGGTATTCTTAGGTACAGTATTCTACACATGCTTATAATGTCTGTTTTATTTATCAAACTGTTTATAATTTTATATAACTTACTAAATTTTTGTCTGCTAAATCTATACTGAGAGAGTTGTATTGAGATCTCATTATGACTGACATGTATTAATATATATTCTATATTTTTGTCAAATTTTGCTTTATGAATTTCGAGGCTCTATTAAGTATCTATTCAGGACAAATTAATCATATTTTATGAGTAATATAAAGTTTCTGCCCTTTCAGAGAATAAAATCATAAATCAATATAACCAGGAACATATGAAACTATAATATAGTACATCATAGTGATAGAATGTTCACGACTAATTGGAGAAACAAAATTCAACCTATTTCAATCTTGAACCTCCCACTTTTCCCTCATGAACTAAATTCATAAATGTGATCCAGTGTCATCTGGATCAAGAGATGACACCATCTTTAATCAGCTCTTTAGAATTTTATACTTTCCTGTTTAAAATTTTTTCTATCATTATTCAAAGGCCCTCTGCTACCCTTTGCTTTTTGTCTTAAAGACTTTATTTTACCCTTTAAAATGTGACTATGCCACACTTCTTTTGTTTAACACACACACAACACACACACACCCATATCTTTTATTATGTAAAAGGAGGAGGTTATTAAAGGATATGAAAAAAATAATAAAATGATAATAATAAAACCTCACCCTCTGCCTGGCTTCAGTGGAAAATAACCCACGGTCTAGGAAACTATTGGGATTTGAGCATCTTCCTCTGTCGGGCTCATATTTCCTCTCTGCTTTGTGCTACCTACCATCTCTGCAGCTCCCTCTTCTACCATTCTTTGTTTAGAACCCATCATGGCGCCTGCACCCACTCTCTTATCAGCTGCTTTGGGCTTTCTATGTCCCCTTTTTAGTATCCTCTGAGTTGATTTAGTGTGGCTTGTTTAAGCCAGGTATTATTAGTTTTCTGGTCAAGTAATGACAAACACATGGATCATGGACTCTAGACTATAGCCAATGAGTAGTCAACAACCAGTTTTGCAGGGGGCAATAAGAAATGTGCTGTCAGCTGCCAGTGAGTGTTGAATCTACAATTCTTCTTTGCAAAAGGGTAAAACAGAAGGCTAAACCTAGTCCACAACTTCAAAATGTCTTTTTAGTTGAAATGTTTAATATTTATAGGTTATGAGCTACTGCATACAATTCAAAAATCTTTATTCCTGTTGAAAAATCAGAAATTTTGGCAAAAGTAGATTAGCATTCTCCTATAAAACAATAAGCTTTATTAAGCACACCTGGCTTTCCTGTTAAAAACAAAACAGACCTATAATGAAGTTTCTTCTGTAACAGAAACATCTCCCAAAAAGGGGATGGTTCCATGCTCCCCACCCCCATTTAGATGCATGCAGCTGCCTTGGATGAGCTAATAGGAAGTTGGCGAGAGGCAGGATGGGGGCTGAGTAGCTAGGTGAAGCTATGTAACACAAAAGACAAGTGGGCTGGAGGAAATGACGGGCACTCTTGCTTCTCATCTTTGAACTTGCACCAGGGATTTGGGGATCTTGGAGGATACATGTGGAGGAGAGACATGTAGAGACACTTGAAAGAGACATGTGGGTGAGAAACACGTAGGAAGACTGACCGTGGCAACTGATACCTTGATTTGTACTTGATTTTGCTCCTTGTCCCAGCTTTCAGGGACCTGCTTCAGAACCTTTTTCTATTTTTCCTCACCAGAAGGTGCCTTGTGGCATCCTCTTGGGTCTCAGTGGCCCAGCTTCAGGCCAGTCCTGTTTGGCTGGACATTTTCCCATAAGGGGACGGGCAACTCTGGGTATTTATTTATTTGTTTTAGGGAACTATTATCTTTTTCCTCTTCTGTCTCTATTAAAGTTCTTTTATGTTGAGTATTCTTTGTCTTTCTGTGCATGGATGTCCAGACCCTTTTAGAGTGTACAAGTCTGGCCATCCCAGGGTGACCCGGGGTCATGCTCTAACACTTTTATGCTAAGCCCTGGATCACCAAACCAATATTTAACTCATTGTTTTGGTTCTCACAAAAATGGAAACTTGGGAGGGGGGGGGTTAAAAAAATGGAAACTTAAACCAGTCGATCAGGAATCACCTGTTCACAACTAGTAGTGTTATAGGACAGGGAGAGGGGCAGCCACCCTGTTACAGTAGGTTCATCTGCCTGATAAACCTTGCCATGTCCTAAAGAAAAGTAGCCTTGCAATAAGAACCTGCTTTTTTTTTCATATAACTTCTTTGTTCCTGTTTCCTTCTGCCTATAAAAGTCATTTGAACCGCTCTGAAGCTCCTTACTGTCTGCTTGATTGGATGCTGCCTGATTCAAATCAATTTTTATTCAAATAAACTCTTAAAAGTTTTAATTTGCCTCAGTTTATATTTTAACATTCCCATTTTAGTTAGGGCCTGGAGTCTGAACATTGCCACTTAACCCAGTTCTTTTATGAAGTTGACCTGAATACTTTTGACATGGAGAGCCTTAAAAAAAAATCTGACAGTAAATTCTCATTGCTTTGAGGGGAAGTACTTGATCTGAATTATTTTTAAACCACAGAATGCTGCAGAATTCAGCTCAACCTCATTTGTTGATCAACTGATGTCAATGAAATAGTTAAATTGGAGCTTTCAAAAATTATCAGTGGATACAACAAATTTGATTGCTAGTAATAAAGTGGATTTATTTTAATTAATGCCATTGGGGGGCCTCCCCTGGTGGTGCAGAGGTTGAGCATTGGACTGTGAAGTTGCCTGCAGCCTCTGCAGTGCCGGTTCGATCCCCGGCCGCCGGTGAGGGTCCCACATGGCGCGACAGACCTCTCCTGTCTTGCCTATTGCTCCCCTCAGCAGTGTACCTCGGTCCTCCTGCCTGTTCTGTTACCAGCTCTGGTGAATTCTCTCACCCTCCTGCACTTCTGACTGTACCCAGTGCTTGTATAAATAAATAAATAAATTTTTAAAAAAATATTTTAATTAATGCCCAAAGTCCACAGATGACATAAACGCCTCAATTTATCCAGTAATTTCCTTTTAAATCAAACTTTTGAAAAAAATAATTAGAGGTGCTAACAAGTAGCAAAACTGACTGTGAACAGAATTGGCTTCCTTTTGTTTGGGAAGGAAGGCAATTAGCAGGAAATGGCCAACAAATGAGATGAAGGAAAAGAAGGTGGAAGCAGGAATAGTCTCTCCCAGGGAGCTGAAGACACAGGGATCACTGAGAATTGATTTCCTTTCAAATCCCAGCAATGGCTGGGAAGTTTCCTGAGACAAACCGTGAAAGCGGGTCATACATATAAAAAGGAAAGGCTTTGTTTAGTAAAATTGGAAGAATTGAAAAACATACAGATTTTTATGGGTCATTATCTTGCTAATCAATGAAGAACAGTTAACAATTTAAAGTGTTTTTAAATCCTTGAACTTGTCATTTAATGCAGGAAAAATATGCCTCTCCCAGGCCATCCACAGAGATATCTCCGTCTTGCAACTCAAATACCAATAACCGACATATCTGTGGCCAAAAGTTCGATGTTCACTCCCTGCATTGAATGAACCTGAGAGCAAATGCTCCTTCAGAAGGGTCTGACCCCAGAAAACTCTGGAACATCCAGACTCTGGAAAGGACTAACAGGATTTATATGTACTGATAGGAAAGGGCCACTCAGCACCTGGTGATAACACCACATTCAATCAAGAGAAATTAAATTCTAACAGGATTAAAGGAGTCAGCAGTTAATACATAGGAGCAAGATTTCCCCCAAGCTGACAGGCTCATTGAAAGTCTATCTTCTATGGAGGAAACTGCTAAGAACATGACATAATGCATTAAGGATGGAGGCAGCTTAAAATATGTGCAGAAATTCAGGCTTTTCATTCCGGTATGGCAACACAGATTAGGTCTGAATCTCCTAAGGTTTATTGCCCTATTTTCTAGCAGTGAATGCAAAAACATGCATTATTATAGCTTTGTGGAACCAACCCAAATAAACTAAAATTATAAATCAAGTTTGTAGTGTGACTATCACACACACACACTCTCATGCACATATACACACAAATACACATACGCATTAAAACAACAAAGGGACTGTCCCAAAATATGAAATATGGAAATCATGAATTTATTTCCCTAAGTGAGCCAAGGCTCAGCAATACTTTGTTGTATATCAGAAAGCTAGCTGTTCCCTATCAGTGTTTTTATACTTCTCAATTAGCAATGTTTTATAAAATTCTAAGGAGATACCTAAAAATAATGCAAATCAAGGATCAACTCATCCCAAACAGCAGTTACAAGGAAATCACTTGCTTGTATTCCCAAAACTCTCTCTGTTCCTGGGAGGTATCACATTCCTTTATGAGCATTGTCACTTTGTCATCTTGCTTCCGGCCAAAAATGCCGTGTTACACAAAGGACCCTGCTTCTTGGTTGCTTCTTTCTCCTTGTAAAAATTGATTCAAGGCAATTAGATGTTCTAGCTATTCAAAAAGCAAACAAAGATTGATGAGAGGCCCGGACTAAAGGACAAGCTTGTCCTTCAAAGGGGCTGGACCTCAGCAGAAGCTTGCCTTTCCATGGGGACAATGGCTCCTTGTTAGTCCTCTCTGAAAAAGGCTGTTGTTTTGCTCATATCCTGCATTTCTCAGGGTCAGGGGAGGAAATTGGTCTCTGTAGTCAAGTTGCAAAAATGGTCTCACTACTTTCTACCAGTGTCCTCATCCTCTGTCTCTAGCATTTAGTGCCTTCCTAATGTGACTCTAACTCTAGTAGATTTTGTGACTTATTTTAGCCAGTGGGATATTAGCAAGCATGATACAAGAAAAGAATTAAAAAGAGCTTGCATATTGAGGTTGCTTCTCGTCCTCACTGTATGTATCTGTAAACATGTCTAGGCAAGCCTGCTGGAAGATGAAAGGCATTTAAAGTAGAATCAAGTTAAGTCAGCCAAGTCTATTCTACACCAGCCAATAGCCCGCAGCACCCACTTTCCAAGGCTAGGGTATTTTTTTACATTCTACAAACATGTGACCTTTTTTCCCTATGTATCATCTGTTACCCAGATCTTCAGAACCCTAACTGTGGTTGAATAATCCTCCTAATGGGAGAGACTATTCCCCTGGTGAAAGGAGAGATGGGGGAACATCTCTTAAACCCCTCTCTAGTTAAACTTGGACATGTTCCTAGCTAAATTACTAAATGCAATTTAAAAATGTGATTAATTAGGTATTCATTCTACTTAGATTAGTCCCCAGTAGCATATATGGTTAAATGTGTTATAAGAGTTGATAGAGTCATTTTTGTTTCTCTTTGCAGAGTTTTTCTTCTTAAGAATTGAGATGATCCAAGAAATAGTGTGTATTTAAGGCTGTATCTGCAAGTTGTTGTAAAAAGCAGATTGGAGATAAAATGAACTACTTTTAAAACTGCTGATTCATCTTTATGGTAATAATCAGGTGTGTTACAGAATGTAATCTGTTATTTTTATAAGATGGTATCCTCTTTATCTTTACTTATAGGAAACAGAAAAAGAAAAAGAGTTCTAGCTAGGTTAAATTTAATTGATAATTTTCAATCCTTAAAATAATGTCAGCTTGCATTAAAGCAAAGATATCTCCATGTTTTTTTATAAGGCATATACCCAAAACATAGGGGATGGAAAATTTGTGAAAATACAAGGAAAATACACAAGGCAAATATATAACCAAAGAAGTCTGATATAGTTTTATTAAAATAATTAGAAAAACACATTATGAAAAAAATGCATCAAAATAAGTTTTTGTGCAAAGATACAAAAAATAAAACAGGAAAATACAAAATCTAAATTTGTGTGTACCTAGTAAAATAGCTACTACAAAAATATATTTTTAATAGATTGAAGACTAAAATTTTTTTTAAGAGAATTTTTTTTTTTAAAGATATACTTATTTATTCATACAAGCACTGGGTACAGTCAGAAGCGCGAGAGGGTGAGAGAATTCACCAGAGCCAGAGCGGGGAGCAGAGCAGGCAGAAGGACCGAAGTACACTGCTGAGGGGAGCAGCGGGCGGCAGGAAAGGTCTGCACGCCATGCGGGACCCTTCTCCTGTGGCCTGGGAGCAGCCGGGGATCGAACCGGCGCCGCAGAGGCGGCGGGCAGCTTCGCAACCCAGCGCTCAACCGCTGCGCCACCGGGGAGGCCCTATGAAGACTAAAATTTTAAAGGTAAGCTAAAATATTTGGAAATATATATTTGTGTGTGTATACACACACACACACACACACACACACACACATATATATATATATATATATATATGAAGTAAGTCTATCTTAAATAGTCACAATTTGCTAAACATAAAAACCAGGTACATTTCACTAAATTAAAACAATGAAAAGAAATAAATGTCACAAACTGGGAGAAGATACTTGCAACTCATATCACATCTAGTTCATCAAGCAAAGAGCAATACAATTAATTGTGACTTATTTGCACAGTAGAATACTTGACAATAGTGAAAATGAAGTTCAGCATTTGTAACAAATGGATTAAGTAAAAGCCAAGAACAATATTGAGTGAAAAAAGCCAGTAACACAAGATCCATGTTCAGTGTGATAACCTTTTAATAAAGTAGATGCTAAAAGATATTATTTACAGCTATATACATAGGAGCTGAACTAATCATGAAAAAGGCAGGGAGTAATGAAAACAAAATTTAGAATAATAGTTGTTCCGTGATTGAGGAGATACAGGAGTAAAGGGTCGGGAAAGAGGAAAGAAGTGACTATATCAATATTAATAATAACAATATGAAACAAGGGAGTTTCATGGGAGGGAAACAGAATACATCAATATTAATAATTTAATATAAAGCGGGGGAGTGCTGTGTTACATGGTTTACATGTGTTACTTATTTTGTATAGATCCAACATAGCATATTAAAATATTTAAATGAAAACAGTTAAGTCACAGTTTTTGCAAGCTATCAGCAGTAAATTAAATTCAGCAGTAAATTAAGTTCAGAACAATAAAAATAAACAATGTCTTAAGAACTTTACATTTGCTTGTCTTTGGAAAAGTGAATTCAGTTGTTAGGTGATGACAGTTCTGTATGAAAAAAGAAGAAACAGTAGAAAAATAGAGAAGAAAGGATGGGAGGTGAAGAGGTGGGGGGGAGAAAGAAGTATTGAGAGACACAAAGACACAGGAACAGAAAATCACATGGAGAGAATATAGAACACTTAATAAACACTAGATTTTGAATGATAAATAGTGCTTTTTGGCATTATTTTTATACCACCTGCTTCCCTAAAATGATAAGGAATGAACTCAGTTGGATTAGAAACCATTTTGGCATTTGCTATTCTGAATGTATTTTTCATCTTGAAGTTACTGTGCATGAAGCCAGGAGCAATTACTTTTCAAGTGGATACACTGTCACCACCTTTCAAGGTGTCATTGTCCTGCATTTCATCAGAACTACTTGAGCCAGCTAGAGGTTCACATGCCAGGCATTACAAAATAAATAGAGAACTGGGATTCTTCCCACCTGTAAATCAAGGAAATGAAAAATTGAATTCTGACTACAGGGGCTCTCCCCTTTATGAGAAAAGCATCTAGTCCAAGGTTTCTGGTGCTTGTACAAAGACTCGTTTTAATGAGGGTCTTTTACTTTTTTTAAAGATTTATTTATTTATGCATACAAGATCTGGGGTATAAGCCAGGGGTGCAGGGGGTGAGAGGATTCACCAGAGAGAGTGGGGAGCAGAAAAGGCAGATCGACTGAAACACACTGCTTAAGGGAGCATTGGGTGAGACAGGAGAGGTCTGCTGCACCGTGTGGGCCAGCTTGGAGATCGAACTAGTGCTGTAGTGGCTGACAGTAGCTTGATATCACTGTCCTTAACCCCTGCACTGCACCACCCGGGAGACCCCCGGGTCTTTTACTTCTAATAAGATATTGGCAGTCCATATACCTGGAAGAATATCTCCTACCCTCTCAATTAAGATACCTAAGCAACAACTTTTTTCCAATGGATGTTTTTCTTTCTGGCAGTCTTGTTGATGAATAAATAGCCAGTTGTGCAAAGGTTGATCTAATAGGTCTTATAGCTGATCAGTAGAGGTCATGACAGGTCTATCAAGACTGTGAAGCAATTTGCAGCTACTGTAGCACGAGTTTGATATCTGGCCAGGGAGGTGACCCACATGGCACAGCAGACCTCTCCTGTCTCACCCGCTGCTGAGCAGTGTATTTCAGTCAATCTGCCTATTCTGTTCCCCACCTCTGTCTTTGGTGAATCCTCTCCTCCTGCACCCCACCCACACACCTCTGGCCTGTACCCCAGCTCTTGTATGCACAAATAAATAAATCTTAAAAGAAAGGTAGTGCTCATGAGAACAACTGGTATGGATTGAGGGCTTCTTAGTCGTTTTTTCTGGGGTGTATAGATACCCAAGAATTAATTCTTACAACAACTTTGATTCATTTACCCACATATAATTCCAATGACTTTGGAGTAAATACTTGTTTATAAATGCAATGTCCTTTTCACCCCATGTCTATCTCTGCTCATGCAAGTTTAGTTTCAAGGGGATTTTTTTTAATTCTTCAGTATGTAAATTGTACAACTTGATGATTTGATACACATTTACATTGAGAAATAATTGCCAAAATCACACTAATTAAAATATCCATCACCTTATATAGTTACCATTCTTTTTTTTTTTTTTTTTTTTTTTTTTGTGGTCAGAACTTGTAGGATCAACCCTCTTAGCAGATTTTAAGTACACAGTGTGTGGTATTGTTACCTATAGTCACCTTACATACATTAGATCTTTAGAACTTATTTTTCTTGCAAAACTGAAGTCAGACCAACACCTTTCCTTTTTCCTCTTCAGCTCTTGGTAACCATCATCCTACTTACTGCATTGAGTCGATTATTTTAAATTCCACATGTAAGTGAGGTCATAGGTATTTGCCTTTTTGTACCTAGTTTATTTCAGTCAACATAATGAACCCCCAGGACCATTCATGTTGCTGCAAATGGCAGAATGTCCTTCTTTTTCATTTTTCAGTGAGGAATTATATTCCTCTGTGTGTAAGACATTTTCGTTTATCCATTCATATATAAATTAGCATGTTTTTATATCTTGACTATTGTGAATAATACTGCAATAAATATAGGAATGCAAGTATCTTTTTGGGAACCTCATCACAACTCCTTTAGATGTACACTCAGAACTAGAATTGCTAGGCCATATAGTACTTCTATTTTGAATGTTTTAAGGAATATCCATTCTGTTTTCCATAGTGGCTGTTCTACTTACATTCTCACTACTAGTGTACCAAGTCCCCTATGCTCTATTTCTTCGCCAGTACTTTTTATCTTTTCTTAAAATAGCCATCCTAAAAGATATGAGGTAATAATTCATCATGGTTTTGATTTTCATTTCCCTGATAATTAATGATTTTGAGCATCTTTTCACAAACTTGTTAGCCATTTACATGTCTTCTTTGGAAGTATGTTCTTTCATATCCTTTTCCATTTGAATCAATTTGCTGTTGTTGTATTGTTTGCTATTGAGTTATGTGAGTTCTATATATACCTAGGGAATTAATCCCTTATCAGATATATAGTTTTCAAGTTTTTCCTCTCCAGGGGTTGCCTTTTCATTTTGTTGATTGTTTCCTTTGCTGTGCAGAAACATTTTAGTTTGATGCAACCTCTTTATTCATTTTTGCTTTTGTTGTCTGTGTTTTTGATGTCATATCTAAAAATTTGTTGTCAAGACCATTGTCAAGAAGCTTTTTTTCTCAAGGGTATTTTTGGACATTTGACACTAAAAAGGATCTAACTTCCCTGAGAATGCCAAACTCCAAGTGACTTTTAAATTGAAAAGTATCTTCAATACATGTCATTTTCAATAAGGATTTAGTAGTTTCAAGGAAATTAATCTTTTCTTGGTTTTAGCTGGGATGCACTGTTCACAATTGAATAAAGAAAAATTCTTGCACCACACATTCATGCTGTTGTGAAAGTTAAGACTACACAATTGGGCCTACTGTATAAACACACACACACACACACACACACACACCACCCCCCACACCCTTAACCAATTTAAAATCTGTTCCTAGTCTCTAAATCCCTCAGACCTTTGGGAAATAAAACCAAAGCCATATCTATATAACTGTGTCCTATTAACCCAGTCACTTCATGAGCTAATTCAGGGGCCACGTGTCCACAAAACCTCAGTGTATTTTTATATCTATAATTAAATTTCAGAAATGAAAAGTTCATCTTGCCTGTCTTATTTAAGCATGTGACTCTCATACAGACACTTATGAACAAGTTATATCTTTCCTAAATCTAGCACTTTCTTTTTATTATGATGCCAGTTTGCAGTAAAAAATTTGGCTTTGCTTCCAGAAAGACACCCCAGCTTAAATCTCAGGAGATTAAAAACCAAGCCGGAGAAAGTATTTAGGAACATTCCTGAATTTATCTGTGTTTCTGGGAAATAAATCTAAAAATACAGGCAATGCCTATTTATGAATATCTGTGATTTAAAAATACCCTCCAGGAAACACTGTTTCTAAGTCTGGAGTAGTGAAGGGTTAAGAGGCTGTGTTAGTTCAGATCCTGTGAGAAAGAAATAACAAGAAAGGATTAAACACAAAGGAATTTTTTTAGGGGAATACTTGTGAGGGAAAAATGGAGAGCAAACTGAGAAAAGCTGTTGTGGGCTTATGTCTCAGGGTTGCGACCTTCTCAAGTATTTCTCCAGTTGAATGGCTTTTCTTTTTCCCCTCATTGCCTGTTCCTCCTTTACCTAGCTGGAGAGCTGTCAGACCGCAATGTGCGTTTTACTTAGACAAAAACTGAGAGTGAAGGAAAGTGGATGAGACATTCCTGACCACTTTGCAGTTTGAGGATGCTTTAGCAAGACCATTGGGGCATCCCTGAGCCAAAGCCAGCCATTGGAGGAGTCCTGCATCACCTGGAAATGGACCAGGCTTATCAGGAGCTGTGATAGGTTCCCTCTTGACTGGTTGCAGGCAATGGGAGCTGTGGCCTCAATGCCAACTCAGTGATGTACTATAGAGCTCAATGACTGGCTTCTGGGACTTCAACCACCTACCATAAAAGTCCGCACCTACCATCATTTAGATGATATTTGAAGAAGATGGTTTCATTTCCAGTCAGCTTGCTACTATAAAATAAGGGACAAAAACTCCAAAATCTGTGAATTGCTTATTGGTATGACTTGTAATATTTTATTGGAAGATGAACATGCCCTATCAGATAATTAGAACTGTGACAAACAGGTATTTAGGGTGAAGTGTTTTGTATATCTGGTTAAGAGTTGGACTGTGATTAATGTTTGCTCTAGTTGTGGGTATGAAAGGCCTTATTGTCCTTGTTTTTGTTTCCTTTGTTGAGTTTAGGTTTCCCTAAATATTCTTCAGAAAGCATTTGTGTCAGCCTTTTCAGCTGTAAACCCATGTTATTCTAGATTTGTGTTGACTTGGTGGCAAAGTATGGCAAAGGGGAAGTGTTCTATAACAATATAATTAAATTTTAGTCTTTTAGTGGGCCTGTATCAATGGGTTGTGACCTTCAAGTGTTTCTTAAATGGAATAGCTTTTCTTTCTTTTCCTCCTTGTCCCCTCTCCCTTAGCATTCCCAGTTGATTTTCTAGAAGTCCTGTCTACTGGCAACTATGTTTTTTCTCTCTTAGGAAAGATGGGAAGGCGGCGGGAGAGGTCTGAGGTGGGAGTGCCCGTCTCACAAATGGGAAAGTGCTGTGTGTTCTTTTACAGTGGAAAACACAGCTTCACTATGGAGAAGGTTCTGAGCATATTTCAGAATGATTCTTCTTCCCCTTTTCTGCCAGAAGCATGAGGGCATCTTTCTTAGATCTTTACTGTGAGAAGCTAGAGGGTTTGTAGAGACAAAGCACACAAATGTATGGGGACCTCACTTCATGCTAGTTCACATTCAGCCTCCAGGAATTCATGAAAATTAACATTTCACATTTCCTACCCAGTGTATGGTTCCAAAGCAGCTTCATTCCAGGTGAAGAGATCTTGACTGTGACTTTCTGGGTTTCCCATCAGAATTGGATCCAGGAATAGCAACTGATTTTCAGTTTGTTCAGCTTTTTCATGCAAGAATTGAAATGTCAAAGCTCTTAACCTGTAGGAGCTGAAACCAGTGTGTCCTTTAAGCAGTATTATTTACAATGGAATTATGATATCAATATTTTTATACTTTTTATCTTGAAATAAAAATTATGGATTCATGAGTGTTTTAAAAATTACAGGAAGGTGGTCACATGTGCCCTTCAACTAGTCCTCCCTATGGTAACAGATTGCATGGTGACATTACAACATGATGTTGGAAAGTTGGCATTCAGCGAGGTTAATCACAGAGAACTTAATCAGTTTTTATCAGTTTTATATGCATTCAGTTATCATTTTATATGCATTCATGAGTATGTATGTGTAGTTTCATTCAATCAACTTAATTTAGAGGAAAAAAGATAACTTGCACAGCACAGAATTTGTTAAATAAAGGAAAATGGTAGTGGTATAATACTACTAAGTGTGGTGCAGAACTTACTTGAAATTTACCAGCTTTTATTTGTGTTCTTTTATGTGTAGTTCTTAAAATTTTCTCACATATTTTGAGTAATCATTACATAATTGTTATAATAGGATACAAAACTGCTCAATCACTACAAAGAAATACCTTCATAAGCTCTAATCTTATTACTTTAAGGTATGTCTTAAAGTAATTACATATATATTATAACCCCTTGAGATTAGATTTTATTTTAAATCAGCATAATATTCTTGAAATCCATCCAGTTTATTCCATACATCAACAGTTTCTTCCTGTTTATTACTGAGAAATATTTCATTGTATGGATATACCACTGTTTGTTTATTTTAGTATTAGAGGGCATTTGGGTTGTCTCCAACATTTGACTATTACAAATAAAACTGCTATGTACATCAATTTGCAAGATTTGTGTGAGCATACACTTTCATATTTCTAGGATAAATACCCAGAAATATGATTGCTGGGTTAGATGATATGAGGATGTTTAAGAACTGCCAAACATTTTTCCAGAGTGATGATATGATTTTATGATTCTACTAGCAATGTATAAAAGATCTAGTTGTTATAAATCCTTACCTGTACTAGGAATTAACACAATTGAAATATATATTTATCATTCTAATTGGTGTGTGATAAAGAATCTTCTTATAACCTTAATTTATGCCTCATTAATGACCAGTAACATTAAACATCTTTCCTGTGTATATTTGTGAGCCCTATATTCTTTTTGGTGAAATGTCAAAGTTTTGCCCATTTTCTAATTGGGTTGCTTATTTTCCTACTATTTAGTTTACAAAATTCATAATATATTCTGGATTTAAGAAAGCAAATATTTTAAATTTTAATGAAATTTAACTTACTGATTTTTTATTAGACTGCATTTTGGTGAGGTGTCTGAGAACCCATCACCAAACATTTTTTTTAATAAATTAATAATAATAGATATATTAAACAGATATATTAAATGGATATATAAACATCTATCTAAAATAGATATATAAAACAGAATTTTTCATGAAGGGTATTTTAGGGAGATGATTAAGCATATATAGTAGCATATCTGCATTATATATAGATAAACCTTTTAACCAATTTTACGGAAAAATTCCATAAACATCTGCATTTTTGGTATTTTTGAGTAGAGGGATCAAAAGTTTGCCAAAGAATTAAACAAATGCAATTGTTCTTGAAGGCAAAAAAATGACAAAGTAGCGGGGGCAGGGGGGGAGTCTGACCAATTTAAATTATATTCAATAAAAGCATGAAATATAGATAGGTGATATTGTCTATTATAGTGATCAAGTGAGTTAGTGGTAAACATGCCGGAAATCTAAATTTCCAGAAATCTACTAACAGATTTATTATATTAATAATTGGGAAAAAATACAAGATGTTTACAATTATCTCAATAGATTTTAAAAAGGCATAAAGACAATTCAAATTGCACCAAAGCATATAGTTTTAATAACCTAGTTATCAGATAATATTGATTAAAATTCAATTTCCATATTTTTTGATGTTTATATATCTGCAGATAGGTTTATATATGTATTTATAGCACATAATAGCCACCATCATGATTAATATTAAAACACTAGGCACTTTTTCATTAAACTAAGAACAAGAGAAGAACAATTGCAATCATGACTATTCTTTTCAAGTGCTTTGAAAATATAAGGGACATAAATACTGGAAGTAGGAAGGAAATAATTATTATTATTTGCAAATTATCTGATTATACATTCAAAAAACCTTAAGTAAATCATCAACAGTTAGAATTACTGAGGAAACTCAGTAGTGTAGCCAGTCACAAAATAAATAATCAAATGTAGTTTTTAATATAATAATCTTAGAAGTAATACAAGAAAAGGGTTGAATTCACAATAGACATACTATAAGTACTAATATTTCACAAATATAAAATAATAAAGAACAAATATCACTATAAATGGGCAGGTATTGCATAAAAATATAACACTATAGAAAGACTTACAATTGAATAAATGGAGAACATATCTGGATAGAGGCATAATGTTGGAAACAAGTCAATTTTCCTACAATTAGCCAATATATTTGACTAAAATTGCTCCTCACTTCATGCCTTAATTAAAAGTCATTGAAACTGGGCCTCCCCAGTGGTGCAGCGGTTGAGCGCTGGGTTGCGAAGCTGCCTGCAGTCTCTGCAGCGCGGTTTGATCCCCGGCTGCAGGGCGAGGGTCCCACATGGTGTGCAGACCTCTCCTGCTGCCCACTGCTCCCCTCAGCAGTGTACTTCATCAGTCTGCCTGCTCTGCTCTCCCCTCTGGCTCTGGCGAATTCTCTCACCCTCCCTCACTTCTGACTGTACCCAGTGTTTATATAAATAAATAAATAAATCTTTAAAAAAAAAAAGTCATTGAAACTGCCCTAGGAAACAGTCTGGGCTTAAGAGCAGCCTCTAAGAGGTGTTTCTTTTAGTCTAAGGCTCTGACAAACATGTGATTCTTTCTAAATACAGAATGGTATTAATTCTCTCTGATCTGGGGTTCATAAAAACCCCTGTTTCTGTCCTGCTTCTCCAAGATGCTTTCCTCCAAGCATCCACAACATCAGTGCAAAGAACTGACCAATTTTACATGCTGGCTTTTAGTATCTCAAAACAACTTGCTGATATCCTCAATAAGCAGCTCCGGCAGAGATCAGTTCAGATTTTGGTCCCTAGCTGCTATAGTAAACCCTGTGTGGCTTCACCCCTCACACATTCTCCACTTTGCTCAGAGAACATTGCAGCAGATTTTTAAATACCATCATTTTGTTTGCTGTCCTTTCCTTATAACATAGATGAGGAAAAAAATAAAATCCCAACCAATGTTGAACAAAACATCGGTACTAGAACCTGCTTTCATTATATGTGCTGTTAAAGTCACCTGTCCACAATGTTAAGTGAAGACTTACTGTGTGCTTTTTTTGGTGAGTGCCCTTGCCATGCTTCTAGTTACAAACAAAACAAAACAAAAATAAATCCTAAAAAATGTTGTCTATATTTGGTTTTATAGAATAGGAAGAATTTATCCAAATTGACTATTTTGCCAGACATTTCACATGGATCCCCAGTTCAGCAACAGATTATAGCTTGGCAACACTTCTCCAGTTGCAAACATAAAACTAAACAGAGCCATGTGTACCCTGATTGTCCCTTGACCAGGGAGGAAATGCAAGTATATGTATTGACTGTGCTCATCATAGAACTCTTACCACTTTGCTCCTAACTACTTCTTCCAAAATAAATGTCCCATTCCTGAATAGTACTTTGTTTTTATTTTTTTCCTCATATTTCTTTTTATTTATTTTTTTACATCATTGTTCATTTTCAAACAATATTTGCTTCCCCTCCCCCCCAGGTGTTGTCCCCATAGAATTTCCTTCACCAATGCACCCATGCACTGTCACCTCAGTCTCCTGTGCTCCTCCCTCCCTCCCTTTAACACCTCTCCCTCCTCTTCCCCTGCAGGATGTCTCTGAGTAATAATTGTCTGTTTTTGTTTTGTTGTGTTTTGTATTGTTATTACATTTTTACACTGATGTCTTATTTGGTTCCCCTATATTCCTGCTGTAAGTGAAACCATTGATATTTTTCTTTTTCCTTCTGACTTATTTTACTGAGCAAAATTCCTTCTAGCGCCATCCACGTTGCTGCAAATGGCATGAGTTTATCTTTTTTGATTGCGGAGTAATATTCCATTATGTATATATATACCACATCTTCTTGCTCCAGTCATCTATTTTGGGGCATTTGGGTTGTTTCCAGGTTTCTTGTAAGGCATTGATTGAGCAAAAAATAAGTGTCAGAGGTGGACAAATGTCATCCAGTGCAGTGGTGTCGGGCAATTTACATAGTTTATCTCCCTGTAGACAGAGTAAAAAAGAAACAAGTCAACTGCATTCTGATTTTTTCAGAATATCCCAAGTACGACTACAGCTTAGGGGAGAATTGCTCCTTTTTAAAGATTATAAAGCAAGTAAAGGGGGTAAAACATGTTTTCTTCTTTTGCCACTTAAAGCAGAGAGGTCCCTATAATTTTTTTTTTTTTTATTGTTACAAGGTCTTGCCTGTTTCTATTTGGCAAGGGTGTTGAGAGCAGAGTATCATGGACAAACCAAGCCTGCATCCATGTTGTGGTCTTTGCAACAACTGCTCACTCTAACTAGGAAGTTAGTTTCTGCTAGCTTGGAATTTTCAGCTGCTTTAAGCTTTTGCTCAAACTTTAAGTGTTCAATGAAGTCAAATCTTTTGTATTTAATTCTCCCCTTTCCCTTCACTCTGGTACTGAATACTTGTCTATCTTACTGTACGTTCACCATCCATACTTTGGCATTTGTCACTTTCTAATATGCCATATAGACATTTACTTTATTGTTGATTGTCTGTTTCTCCCACACGCTCTTAAAAGACAGGTTCTTTGTCTGTTTTGTTCCCTGCAGTAGATATGAGTACATCTTGCCCTGATATTTTTCCACCTTCTTTTCCTTCTCCCCTCACCCCCCATATCCAAGACTACACCAATGATTCCCACAGATTCTAGGTATAGTGGAGGCTGGCAGTTAAAGAGATTAATTTTCTTGAAATGACTCTCTTCTGAAGAACTTCATCTTGTCCAAAGTCTTGCCTTTACACAGGAATAGCATATAAATGTAAAAGTATGGATGTTTGAATACCTTGCCTCAATTTGGAGCAACTATGAAGGGTATCCAGTTTCCACAAATCCATAGAGAAGGGGATGGAGCCTCTGCTGCAACAGCTCCAAGATTAATTTCTCTCTTCTCAGTCCTATTTCCCTCATCTTCACAGGTGTCAACCCCAAAAACAGACCCCAAAAAATTAAAAATAAAAAACACTTCTTACTTGCCAGTGTCTATCTTAGAATCCATTTTACAGAAAACTCACCTGCAATATTCATTGGTATATCCCAAGTCCAAGAACAACATCTGGCAGGCAGAAGTTGCTTAATAAATATTGGATGCATGAATGAATGTCAATACACTAATATTCATGCAAAACCTCAATAGTCTCAGTCAACACATCTACATATGCCTTCTTATAAATCAGATGAAAACTTCATGGTGTAGAATTTTTTTAAATTTATTAATGCAGCAATATTTATTAAGCATCAGTATATGTTAGCTGAGGTTACACCAGTGAATTAAGAGGATAGAATCCATCCTTCATGAATCTTAATTTCTTATGAATGCAGAAAACTTGTAGAGTCAGAAAATATGAAAACAAAAAATGTATATTATGACAAAAGCTATGAGGATAAATAAAGCAGGATAAGGGGTCAGAATGTGGTGGTGGTAAAAGTTATATTTGAAATTTGGTTGTGAGGTGAGCCTCTAATGAGGGGAAATTAATTGACATGACTTGAAATGACACTTTCCAGGAATGAGCCATATAGTTACCTGAGTTAGAGTGTTCCATGATGAAAAATAGCATGTGCAAAGGCCCTGGTGTAGAAATCTGCTTGGTGTTTTGCGATAAAGGCAGAGAGACTGGAGTTAAATGAACAAAGTGAAGTGTGGTCAAGATAGTGGTTACATATGGAATAATAATCAGTTATTGAAACATGCAAGGCTTACTAAAAACCTGGAAATTTACTCAGAGTGTGGCAAGATGATTTTGATCATGGAGGTGGTTATGCCCAGAGTTTTAATTTTAAAAGATTCCCATTCTCAACCTACTCCTGGCATTTTTAGAGATGCATCAACATCCTGTCAAGTTCTCCATTTCATATGCAGTACTCACTCAGTGGTCGCCTGTGGGACAATGCCTCTTGGTATGCACAAATTAGTACTGTTGTGTGTCACAAAGTCCTGTAGATACTTAATTCTAAAGCACATTCAGAGTCAACCAACACATTTCAAGATTCTGTCACATGCTAGGAATAGTCCATTATTTAATTTGCATAAACTTGAAAAGTAAATATCACTGTCTTCTTTTGCAAATGAGCACACTAAGATTCACCAAAGTTAAATAACCTACCCACATTTGCAAATCTAGCAAGATGAAGGAATTCAAGTCCCTTTATACTATCTTTTATACTTCTTGTACAAACTTAACCACATATATTTTCTCTCCTCTTTTACAGTCTGAGATGGAGTAGAAAATGACAAGAGAAATGACCATTGTGCACAGTTCTAGGTGACTTAGACAGAATTTGAATTATACCTAAAACAACCATATGAGTGAGTAGATAGCATCATTCCCATCTTATGATGAAGACATTGAGATTTAACACCATGGAGTCAACCTGAGTTACATGGACTGACATCACTTGCACCACCTGGGAGCTTATTAAAAATTAAGAATCTGGAGTCTCAATCTTCAAAACAGAGACAATAACTTCCTCCATTGTTTAGTAGCTTCCTTTTTCCACTATTTGTATCACTGTTCGGGTAAGCAAATCAAGATGTCTTTGCAAATGCAGATTTTGATTTAATATATCTGCAAACATATCATTGGCCAAAAAGGTCACGTAGCCAGGGCCAACACCAGTGGATCCAGTGTATTTTTCTGTCCGTAGAGGGAAACAGAGGAGAGAGGATAGTTGTTGAATGATATACCAAGTTACCATAGAGTTATTAAATGGGTTATATGGGCCTCCCTGGTGGCACAAGGGATTAAGTCTCAGCATTATGCAGCTATCAGCAGTCACTGCAGCATGAGTTTGATCCCTGGCCAGGGATCTAACCCACATGGCCCAGCAGACCTCTCCTGCCTCTCCCTCTGTTCCTTTCAGCAGTGTATGTCAGTAGATCAGCCTGTTCTGCTCCTCACTCTGTTTCTGGTGAATCCACTCACCCCCCGCACCTCTGGCCTGTATCCCAGCTCTTGTATGCAAAAATAAAATCTTTTAAAAAATAAATGAGTTATGACCATTTTATAAAAAACAACTAATCTCCTTAAGCAAGGTATGCCTGAGATCTTTGCAACTGTTTCCTGTGGGTATCCTACCAAATTTAACTCATTGCCAAATGGCTCTTGTTTAAATGGATGCAATGCCATCTCTGGTAGAAATTCTGGAAAATATGATTTTCTGTATATATTGTGTATCATTGGCAGGGGTTAGTGTTCCTTATAAAATGATACCTTGGACAGCTATTCGGATGAACCTCCCATTAATCCAACTCTGTCCCTGTTCTAAGGGAAAATTACAGCCTCTTTGCCAACAGATTAATGTTTCTACATTAAATCATTTTGTCTCTTGGCTATCCTTGATTTCTATCAGGTGTGTTAATTTAGGAAAATTTACTGAATGTAAACTTAACCCAGTCAAGAACTAGAATGGAATTCCTGCATAATAGAATCCCCTCATGCTCCCTTCTAATCTCAGTGTCCACAAGGGAAGAAACTGTCCTGACTTTGATTACAGTACTTTGCTCATTTCTGTCCTTCAGATAAATTGTAGTATGTATTCTTCTGTCTTGTTCATTTAACACTGTTTTTGAAATTCAGTCATATTTTTGCATATAATTATGGATCATTACTTCTTATTGCTGTGTTGTATTTATTCTACTGCTCATTAACCATTTGGATTATTCTGGTTTTGGTCATTAGAAATAGAGCTGCTATGAACATTCTGCTATGTGACTTTTATTGAACCAATGTATACATTTCATTTAGATATACAGCTAGTGGTGGAGTGGTTTGTGTCATAGATTTATATATGTTTAGCTTAGTTGGCACTTGCAGTTTTTATTTTAAAAATTTAATTGGAGGGTGGTATAGACTTAGTTATAAATGAATGTGGCTACATTTCATTTATAATCTTATAATTTATTGCTTAAAATTTAATAAACCCTTCCCTTTCTGGGCTTAAGCTAATCTTTGGTTGCAATCTAGGCAGTTTTGATACCAGCACCAACTTCTTTGTCTTCCTGGGGTTGTGTCTAATGTATTACAGATAGATGGTAGGAAATTAAGGTTCTTGCACACCAACAATGCCTTGCACAGGGTAAATGTCCTAACTTACTATCACCCGCTATTCTCCTGGGAGTGGGTGATGGGCCTGGAAAATGATTATCCTTTTAGAGTCCCAGTGACAGAGTCATTTATCATTTAGAGTCCCACAGAGAGGACAGGCCTTATTCAAGGGCTATGCTAATGAGATGAGTGTTCCATCAGAGCAAGGGGCTGCACTCTCTCCTTCCTGGTGTTTGCCTGCCTGCCTCTCTGTGAGGGAGGCAGAGTCTTAAGAATTGAAGAAGGACAGAAAGAGAAAGAAGAAGGGAGAAAGAGAAAGGGATAGAGAATAATGTTCATATTGCTATTTAAAGCCATATCTCATCTTATGACTCCAAATAAAGCACCTGCCCACTGTGAAAAGCAAAGAGGATTTTATCAGTGTCTGCTTGTTGGTCACAAACAATAAATGTATCCAAGAGACTCTAGGGTAGTAAGAAAAAATACTGAGTTGGACCACTCCCTCCAAAGGGCCTACCTATCAGGTGGAAGTGACCAGTAAGACTAAAAGACAAAATTCACAGAGGATAATTTCATCACGGTTGAATTTTTATGCACCTTCCTGTCTGTATTATTCCCCTGGCAAGTATAAAAGTTTCCTGAAAATCTTTTTTCACAGAGTTTCCACTTTGGTAGAGAAATGGAAAATATTAAGGACACAGTATGAGAATAAGATACTAGTTTTAAAGCAAGGGATGCATAAAAATATGAGAGTGAGTATTTTTTTTTTTTTTTATAAATTTTATTGTTATATTCCCCATACAATTGCAGCCCCCCATTCTGACCCCAATCCCTCCCCTCCCGCCCCCGCCCCCCTAAAAGTGTCTCTGGTTCATAGTTTTTTGTTGATTTTGATTTTCACTTTCTTATAGTTATTCATTTTCCTGGTCCATTATTTAAGTTTTCTAGATTCCTGCTATGAGTGAGACCATCCGGTATTTTTCTTTTTCTTTTTGGCTTATTTCGCTGAGCATGATCCCTTCCAGCGCCATCCATGTTGCAGCAAATTGCATGTGTTTATCTTTTTTGAATGCTGAGTAATATTCCATGGTATATATGTACCACATCTTCTTGATCCAGTCATCTATTTTTGGGCATTTGGGTTGTTTCCAAAGCTTAGCTATTGTAAACAGTGCTGCTATAAACATAGGGATGCAGGTGTTCTTTGGAATTGATGTTTCTGTGTCCTTTGGGTACATACCTAGGAGTGGAATTGCTGGGTCATATGGAAGCTCTATGTTTAGTAGGTCCAGAAATCTCCACACAGCTTTCCACAGTGGTTGGACCAGTTTGCACTCCCACCAACAGTGCAGAAGAGTTCCTTTTTCTCCACACCCTCGCCAACATTTGTTGTTGCTAGTTTTTTTAATATGTGCCATTCTCACTGGTGTAAGATGGTATCTCATGGTAGTTTTGATTTGCATTTCCCTGATGACAAGTGATGTTGAACATTTTTTCATATGCCTGTTGGCCATTTGCATTTCCTCTTCAGAGAAGTTTCTTTTAAGCTCTTCTGCCCATTTTTTGACTGGATTATTTTCTTTGTTGTTGTTGAGTCTCATCAGCTCTTTGCAGATTTTTGTGATCAGTCCTTTATCATTAGTGTTGTGTGCAAAAATGTTCTCCCAGTTGGTGGGGTTTCTCTTTGTTTTTGTTATTGTCTCTTTTGCTGTGCAAAAGCTCTTTAATTTGATATAGTCCCAGCTGTTTATCTTTGCCTTCACTATCACTGCTTTGGGTGATGTGTCTGTAAAGATGTCTTTGATGTGCAAATCACGTAGTGTTTCGCCTATATTTCCTTCTATATATTTTATGGTTTCAGGTCTTATGTCTAGTTCTTTAATCCATTTTGAGTTGATTTTTGTGTATGGTGTGAGGTGGTGGTCAAGCTTCATTCTTTTGCATGTAGCGACCCAGTTTTCCCAGCACCATTTATTGAACAAACTTTCTTTGCTCCAATGCATAGTCTTTGCTCCTTTGTCAAAGATTAGTTGACCATAAATCTGTGGGTTTATTTCTGGATTTTCTATTCGATTCCATTGGTCTGTATGTCTGTTCTTGTTCCAATACCATGCAGTTTTGATGATTATGGCTTTGTAGTATAGTTTGAAGTCTGGGAGTCTGATGCCTCCATTCCCTTCTTTTTTTTTTCAGGAGAGCTTTGGCTATTCGGGGTTTTTTGTGATTCCATATGAATTTCATCAATAATTGTTCTATTTCTTTGAAGAATGACATTGAAATTTTGATTGGAATAGCATTGAATCTGTATATTGCTTTTGGAAGGATGGCCATTTTAATAATGTTTATTCTTCCAATCCATGAGCAGGGGATGTCTCTCCATTTCTTTGTGTCTTCTTCTATTTCTTTTAACAGTGTTTTATAGTTTTCTTTGTATAGGTCCTTTACCTCTTTTGTTAGATTTATTCCCAAATATTTGATTTTTTTTGTTTCAATAACAAAAGGGATGGTCTTTTTGATTTCTTCTTCTTCAGATTTATTGTTTGTGTATAGGAAGGCTACTGACTTTTGCGTGTTGATTTTGTATCCTGCCACTTTACTGAACTGATTGATGAGTTGAATTAGCTTTTCTGTGGAGTTTTTGGGGTTCTCTATGTATAATATCATATCGTCTGCAAATAGTGATAGTTTGACTTCTTCTTTTCCTATTTGGATTCCTTGGATGTCTTTCTCTTGTCTTATTGCCCTGGCTAGGACTTCCAGTATTATATTGAAAAGCAATGGTGAGAGTGGACATCCTTGTCTTGTTCCAGATCTTAATGGAATTGCTTTCAGCTTTTCACCATTGAGAATGATACTGGCTGTTGGCTTGTCATAGATGGCCTTTATGATGTTGAGGTATGTTCCTTGTATCCCAAGAACTTCAAGGGCTTTTTATCATGAATGGGTGTTGTACTTTGTCGAAAGCTTTCTCAGCATCTATTGATATTATCATATGGTTTTTATATTTCTTTTTGTTGATGTGTTGGATAACGTTGATTGATTTTCGGATGTTAAACCATCCTTGTGCCCCTGGAATGAATCCAACTTGGTCGTGGTGAATTATCTTATGGATACATTGTTGGATTCTGATAGCTAAAATTTTATTGAGGATTTTTGCATCAGTGTTCATTAGGGAGATTGGCCTGTAGTTTTCCTTTTTTGTGTTGTCCTTGTTCGGTTTTGGTATTAGTGTAATGTTGGCTTCATAGAACGTGTTTGGTATTGTCCCTTCCTTCTCAATTTTTTGGAAGAGTTTGTGAAGGATAGGCACTAATTCGTCTCTGAATGTTTGGTAGAATTCATTTGTAAATCCATCAGGTCCTGGGCTTTTGTTTTTGGGGAGGTTTTTGATTACCATTTCAATTTCGCTAATTGTAATTGGTCTGTTTAGGTGTTCTATTTCTTCTTTATCTAGCTTTGGGTGATTGTAGAGTTGTAGGAATTTGTCCATCTCCTCTAGATTGTTAAACTTGTTTCCATATAACTGTTCATAGTAGTTACTGATTATTCTTTTGATTTCTGCTGTGTCCGTTGTGATTTCTCCTCTTTCATTGATGATCCTGTTTATTTGTGCTTTCTCCCTTTTTTCCTTTGTGAGCCTGGCTAGGGGTTTGTCTATTTTATTGATTTTTTCAAAGAACCAGCTCTTGGTTTCATTGATCTTTTGGATTGTTTTTTTAGTTTCAATTTCATTTATTTCTGCTTTGGTTTTTATTATTTCTTTTCTTCTACTGGTTTTGGGGTTTTCTTGTTGTTCTTTTTCTAGATCTTTGAGCTTCGAGATTAGGTTTTTTCTTTGCGTTCTTTCTTGTTTCTTGATGTGAGCTTCTATTGCTATATATTTTCCTCTTATTACTGCTTTTGCTGCATCCCATACATTTAGGATATTGGTGTCCTCCTTGTCGTTCAATTCAAAAAATTTTTTAATTTCTTCTTTGATCTCCTCATTAGTCCAATGGTCTTCCAGTAGTGTGGTTTTTAATCTCCATGAGGTAGGAAAGTTCCTTGCCTTCTTTTTATGGTTTATTTCTAGTTTGATGCCTTCATGGTCATAAAAGATGGTTGATATGATTTCAATCTTGGTGTATCTGTTGATGTTTGTCTTGTGCCCCAGTATGTGATCGATCCTGGAGAATGATCCGTGTGCGCTTGAGAAAAATGTGTAGAGAGTGAGTATTTTTGATCTTACAAATTATATCAAGAGCAAGGTTGTTAATTTGGCATTGGAATAGTCTAGTGACATGGTCCTATTTTGAAATATATTCTTAAAATATGTTTAGATGCAAATTCAGTTATGCTTTTTAATTTATCATCTTTTTTAAAAATATGCATAAAGAACTACGGTGCAAGCTAGAGGTGCGGGGGGTGAGAGGATTCATCAGAGACAGACTGGGAAACAGAACTGGCAGACTGACTGAAATACACTGCTGATGGGAGGGGAGCAGTGGGCAAGACAGGCGAGGTCTACTGTGCCATGTGGGTAGCTCCCTGGCTGGGGATCAAACTCGTACTGCAGAGGCTGCAGATAAATTCACAGTGCTGTGCTTAACCCCTTGCACCACCAGGGAGGCCTAATTTATCATCTTAATGAAAAATAGACTCTTACGGAACAGTAATCAGGGTCCCAAAAGGAATTACATGGTACTTAGATGGGAAATTTGGGGGTAGGATTAAGGAGAACCAACAATGAATTGTCAAGATGCTTGTGGCTTGCAAAACAGTGAGTGACACTTTATTACTTCTAGAATAGAATGGACTTGAGGATGAGGCAGCAACCAGCACATAAGAGCTATAGTGATAAGTGGATAATCTCAGCCAACCTTCAGAAATCTGACAGATCAAACCCCACTTTCCCACCCATTTTTACCCTCCACTGGCATCTCCAATTGTATGACTCCAACTGGAATCCAGGGATAGAGAATGACCAGGAGCTAATGGATTAGGTCCATGAAGATACTTTTCCATTGTTTAACCCCTGCTACTCAACCTTATTTCCTCACACCTTCCTCTCATGGAAAAGGACCAGAGGTCAAGAGAAGACCATCTAGCATACAGTTATGTTTCTCAAGAAATGATACAGGGCCTCCACAGTGGCGCAGCAGTTGAGTGCTGGGTTGTGAAGCTGCCCACAGCCTCTGCAGTGCTGGTTCGATCCCTGGCCACCAGGTAAGGGTCCCACATGGTGCACAGACCTCTCCTGCCAGCCACTGCTCCCCTCAGCAGTGTATTTCGTGAGTCTTCATGTTCTGTTCCCTGCTCTGGCTCTGGTGAATTCTCTCACCCTCCCGCACTTCTGACTGTACCCAGTGCTTGTATAAATAAATAAATAAATCTTAAAAAAAGAAAGAAATGATACAAAAGGTGGGTAAGATGGTATTGGAATAAAAATGAACTCATAGACCAATGGAATAGAATTGAGAGCCCCAGAAATAAATCTACATTTATATGGGTAGTTACTCTTTGACAAAGGAGTCAAGACTAGGCAGTGGAAAAAGAAAATCTCTTCCACAAATGGTCCTGAGCAAATTGGACAGCCACATGCATAAAATGAAACTAGAGCACTCTCTACTACCATACACAAAATTAACTCAAAGTGGATTAAGAATGCAAACCACAAAATACAAGAGAACTAATGAGGTAAAACACTCCACAACACTGGCTTCTGGATGTCTTTGGATACTCAATTCCAATGGCAAGGGAAATAGAAGCGAAAATAAATGAATGGGACTAACATGAGCTAGAAAGATTATGCAGAGTGAAAGAAGTTAGCATTAAATGGGAGAAATTATTTGGACATCATACATCTGACAAGGAGCTAATATCCATGATCTACAATGAAATCATGCAACTCAACAAAAACAAAGAAACCAATGGAAAAAGGGACAGAAGAGCTAAATAGACTTCTCCAAAACAGACATACAGATGGCCAACAAGTACATGAAAAAATGTTCAATGACACTTATCAGGGAAATATTAATCAAAACCTCCACAAGATACCACCTCACTCTAGTGAAAATAGACTGAATCAGAAGAACCAAAACCAACAAATGTTGAGGATTTAGAGAAAAAGGAACCATCCTACACTGTTGGTAAAAATGTAGAATGGTCCAGCCTCTATAAAAAACACTATGGAAGTTCCTCAAAATATTAAAAATAGATCTACCATATGATCCAGCAATTCCACTCTTAGGTATCTGCCTGAAAAATACAAAATCACTAATTTGAAGGGATAATGCACTTTTATGTTCATTGAGCACTATTTATAATAGCCAAGTTATAGAAACATTGTAAATACCCATGAAATGTGCAGTGCATTAAAAAGATAAATATATATTCTCAGTGGAATACTACTCAGCTATTAAAATAAAAGACAAACTCTTGTCATTTCTAACAACATGGAGGGAATTTTGGTTAGCGAAATAAGTAAGGAGAAAGACCAACACCAGATGATTTCACTGATATGTGAAATATGGAGGGAAAAAAAGGAACCAATAAAAAAAGGAACCAATTTCTAGGGGAACAACCCCTAGAAATATGCCTGCATAATGAAAGCTACTAGAGGGGAAGAGGAGGTTTAAGCAAAGTGGGGAGGGAGCCCAATGATCTATGGGAAGGACTATGGGTGTTTTGATGGTGGGGGTAGTAACATACATCTGAAAAGGTGTGAAAATTTTCTACTAAATCGTGTATAGTGCTATAAACCAGCGTTACCTCAATACTGAAAAATAATACTCAATACTGATTATCAAAGGGAATGGGGAAGATGAAGGTGCGAGAAGGGAGGAAATGTGACAATATTGACGCTGGGGCACTGATGGAGGTTGAGGTGAAGAGAACATGTGTTTAAAAGAAGGTGTGAAGTTGTACTTTTAAAATTACATGGTTGTTTAAATGATTGGCAAATCAATTTAAAAACAAAGTGTTAAATAAATGAAACAAAGCTCTGTTTAAACCTTGTTCTTTTCTAAAAAAAGATTGCATACCTATTGCATTGTTATTATTTTATGTTCATTAAATACTTCTAGATCATTAAGCATTCATTAATTAAGGTCTACTTCTACAAGCAACTTTTCCAGGCTATGAAAATCAGCAGTTTTTTTTTCCTCAACTGCTTTTATCTGGCTGAAAGAAAATAAATGTTTAAGATAACATTAGAGGGTTATATAAAAACTCTAAAAAAAAATATCAACATTCAGTTCAAGAGGTGAACACAAAATTTCCTGAAGCATCTATAATTATATTAGGATTTTACAGAGAAGACACTATCCTCTAACTCCAACCCTATATTTAGGGGCTAAAATACCTGGTTGTATCTGGTTCAGTCTCTGCTATTGATTTAGGAATTCATAGAACTATTTATTCTTCTGCTCAATAGAAAAGATTGCTTACCATAGCAACCCCTGCATTAGCATTCAGCTTCCTGGTTACAAAGCACCTTCCTAAGGAGAATGTACATCAATGTGCAAAGTGAACCAAATTTTTAATATATAATTTTAAGGGAGGATGCTGTTATAATAAAACTTACAACAAAGAAGACAACGCAGGCTGGAGACTAACAATTGTCTAAAGCCTTTTGCAATTATTTAATCTGCATATTTTTCCTGATACCAGGCATTCTGTTCCTCTTGCACTCCTGTAAGCCAACATGGGTTGGAAATAATAAAATATTATGCACAACTCTAACCCAGTGTAAGAAGCTCGCTGCTCTCTATGGGGAGTTGCGACTTAGGTCAGCTTCATGCCACTGTTCTTGGATTTATCTTTCTTTCTTTTGTTAGCAAAAGGCAAATTCCTGGTCCTGCCACTCAAAATCTCAAAGCAAAAATATTTAGTCTAATTTTCAAGTGTATTTCTCTGATGTCGATCAAGTGTCTAGAACGCTAGTGATTGTTTTTACCTTGTATTGTGAAGTGAGGCAGCATTTTAATTAAAGGGAAAAAAATGTGCTCACAAGTGACAGTCACAACTTTTGTCCTTGAGCTCAGAGTGGATAAAGGCTGGGAATTCATGCATTTGTATCAACAATTAGGGCGCCCAATACCTTTTTTTATAGTTTCAGTCGTTGAAAGGAGTTAGTGCACAGTTGGGTAATAACACTGCTCACAGCCAAAGATAAAACTGAAAGATCACCCTGGATGTGTTAGTGACTTTGATGTTCTGTTACAGATCTAGGACAATTTTTACCTTATGGAAGACAATGGCATAACAGAAAAAAAATTCTGGCACTAAGGAATCCCAGACCTGAGAGATAACTTGATAACTGAGGTCGAGAGATGAACAAGATGTTAAATCCAGGGAACTATGTGGAGGAAGATAGGCTGGAAAGGGATTTTGAATTTTGGGTTCAGGTAGAAGCACTTTCTTCTGTATCCTTTGTATCAGGAGCCCTGCCTAGACACTATAAAGCTGACTAAAGACTGAGTGAGAACATCATTCCTGATTGAAGCAGGAACAAATATTCTAAACTCCCCACATACATTTTTTATCTTGGAAACTTCCCCCAGAGATGTCATGGGCTTTGCTTTCAAATCAAACCCCCCTCCTCCAGCCATGGTGAAAACTGAGAATCAGGTGCGTGGCGGACATATATCACATTAATATTCATGGATATTTTCTTAGCAATAAGGGATTGCCTCCTTCCATGGTGGTCTCAACATTGATGGGTACTGTCTGTGAAAGAATCAGGAAGATTCATTTAGGTGGACCAGGTGGGATGAGAAATCATCTCACTGATGGATTTGACCAGGACTTCAACCGTTATCAGGGTTTTGTGGAATCGAATGATACATTGGGCCATAAATGGGTGATTAGAATATTAGCGTTGTCTGAAATAGTGTTGCTGAAATATTTTTAGCAGTTGTCATTGTTCTATCGGTGTTACTTACCAACTTCTTTAGAACAATGATCTAAACTTTAGCAAATTGATCAGTAGTACTTGGAGAGATAGTCATCCTGAAGATGAATGAGTTCTACCCTCCCCCGAACCCCCATGACTTAGTCTTGAATGGGACCAGAGAATCTGCCTTTCTAACAGGTTCCTTGGTGATGTCTTTGTGTTGATGAGGGCCATGATTTCTGTAGCTCTGAGATAGTCTTCTGCTAACCAGTCATTAAGCCTAAAAGACTGTGTTTTAACAAGACTTTGGGTGATACTGTTGTTCACCAGAGTCTGAGAAGAACTATTTTAAATCACATGTGTTCAACCTTAGATAAACATTGAAATGCCAACCCTTCCCTCTGTGAGTTTCTTAAAGAATGCCAATGACTGGACCTTTTGCAGCTGGTTCTATTAAAATTGGACAGGGTAACTGTCTGACATAGTATTTAATCAAAACTCCCCAGATGATTCTCATGTTCAGCCAATGTTGAAAGTCATTTCTGAGACTCTACCTTCATTTTTAGTTTGCAAGTCTAGACCAGTTGCAGTTTATACTTTTCAGTGTGTTGCCACAGAAAGAAACAAGAAGGATAAAAGTTCTACCACCTGAAAGGAAATAAGCTTTGCTAACCTTATCTGAAGTCAATCCCAGCTTACTTTACATATTGTAGGAAGTGTGAGTAATGAAGGACACAGTTCAAAAGAACTGGGAATGAGTCAGCAGGAAGAGGTAGAAAGTTGGATAATAACACAAGTTATATGAATCTGTAGACGTGAAAACCATTTAGTTACCTCCGAAGGGCCAACTATGCTATTTAAAATGCTCTAATAGAGCATTGAATTTCACAGCTGTCTATAGCTTTGAGGCCAAATTCTCATTCCCTAAAGTTAAGAAACAGAAGTAGCAGCACTACCCAAAACCACATCTACTACTGAGATGTTAATTAAGCCCCAAAGACTTTAAGGGACCCCTGTCCAGTTCTCCTCAATGCATTATTCTTTGCCAACTGATGCAAACATATTTTTCTTAACCTTCCTCACACTTGACCTAGATATCTAGGCCTGTGTATTACTAACATAAAGGCTATTACAATTTGAAATTCTGGAGAATAGTTTCTTCCAATGCTAACACACATCCTTTTGTTATTTCTCTAGGATCCTGAACATCTTTTTCTGTTTTTACTGAATAGTTTGTTAAAGGAATGTGTTAAAGAATATATAAGAGTCCCTTTGGAAAATCCAATTTGAAATTTACATGGGAAATGTGGCTACTATGCCATATCAGAGCCCTGAATGGAAAATCACAAACACAAGGGCCACACCCTGAATTTGCACTTTATGCTACAGCCTTGAGAAATTTGTTTAACTCCTCTAAGCCTCAGATGCTTAACTATCAAATGACAGTGACTTCTCATATTCCCTTTTGACATTGTTATATAAAAGTGTCTTAGTAGAAAATGGGAATCTGGAGAATTCTATATGATCAAAATCAACAGCAAATCTATTGTGTTAGTTTTCAAACATTAAGTGGATCGTTGCCTCTTTGCAATGACATATCTTTGGTGCTATCACCTCCCTCCCTCTTCCCTGCTGTGAAATAACTTGTTTTTCATAGATATGATTTAAGAGAGTGGAAAAAGCAAGCCATATTATCCAACTTTTTCCACTTAGGGTGATAGAAAATAAACTAATTTTCCTATGATCTGCTTCCAAATCACTCTCACCAGCTGTGAATCTCCTGTTTCCAAAAAGTTATCAGTTTAAGTTTTTCTCTCTGTTGGTTTGCACTTAGTCATCTCTTTGAAATGAAGTTCCATTTACCTTGTTGTTTCCAGGAAAATGCAGGCTATTTCAAGGCCTATTTCACTTTATCTGGAATGTGGGGATGGGGTGGGGGTGAGGTGGGGAGGTAGGGTTGTTGATCTTCTCATATTTGCTATTTAACTGAAAAATACCTCAAAAATCTATATTCAGTCCTCCTGAGCAGATTTATCTTTGCCAACAGATAAAACTGTGTTCCTCTTGAATTTGCCAACCATTGTATCCATGTTAAAGTTGCAACTATGTTAACATAAAAGGACATGGAAACCTAAATAGTTGTATAGAATAGATGCAGCCTAAGCTGACGTTGGTGTTTATGAGGGACAGTGAGAGCCATTGGGTTAATTTGATTAATATTAACGGATTATGTGGAAAGAGTTACTCTTTGCCTAAATATGTATCAATGGAAAGAAGGGAAAGTAGGGGGCGCATGTCATTATGGAACTCAAGAATCCTGGACATGAATTTTGATCAGTTAGCCAGCAATGAGAACTGGGAATGACTCATCAGTTGCTATAAGTGTGATATGGGTATAGACCAGTGCTTGACATTAATGTGTATTTGGATCTCCTGGGGTATTTGTAAAATACAGATTCTGATTTAGTAGCTCTGGGTTGGGGTCTGAGATTCTGCAGTTCTTTTATCTCCAAGGTGATGTCCTTACTTTGAATCTGAGACCACACTTAGGTTTCTCTCTACGCTAACTTCCTGCTCTGGAAGGAAGGAAGGAAGGGAGCGAGGGAAGAAATAGTTCATTCTTCAACCATTTTAAAGAACTCTGTTTAGAATGATGCTGAAGTCCAAATTATACAAATCATCATGTGAGTGTCGTGTAGTAATCTGAGTAGATTTTCTTCATTGTTATACCTCCACTGCAGAAAAATATATCAAAGGCTGAAGAAGTTTTGGTGTGATGATCCTTCTGTTTTCCCTCAAATATTTTACTTTGTTTCTTGGATATTTTCTAATCCCCTCTCAAAACTACCCAGAAGAAACTTATAATGAATACCTGAACATACTCATTTGGTATATCAGTCAGAGAATTATGCTTCTTAAATTTTTGGTAAATTTGTGTTATCTATGGAATAATTATATTCATGCTTAATTGCCCAAACAGTTGTTTTCTGTTAAATTATTTGTATTGCAATATGAGTTACTAATTTTCATCCTGAGACTGAATCTATATTCTAGTAAGTAATACAGAATATTAATGGATTTTTCATGCTATTAATAAGAATCACTCAGTTGAAGGTCTAAACCTGGATTATGTGGGCAAATCCAGTAAGTTGGTTTGCATAGTAAAGACATGCTCATAGCATTAAAAATGTGACAGGGAGAATATTAGCACTTATAAGAATTTAGCCTTATTTTACACACACACACAAATTGGATAGTTTCTTTTTTAATTTTATGTATTTTTGCATCATTTTTCTTTTTTGTACAATGTATGCATTTTAATCTTGGTTCTAGTCCCTGTAAAATTCCCATGCCCCTTGTTTTGATCCTACTCCCTTCTCCCCCCTCTGTAGTATGTTTCTGGTTTACAGTTGCCTGTTGATTTTGATTTTTACTTTATTATAATTAATTTTTTCTTGGTCCCTTATTTGGGTCTTCTAAATTCCTACTATAAATGAGACCATCTGGTATTTTTCTTTTTTCTTTCTGGCTTATTTCACTGAGTATGATCCCTTCCAGCTCCATCCATGTTGCTGTAAATGGCCTGAGTGTATCTGTTTTGTCTGCTGAGTAACATTCCATGGTGTATATGTACCACATCTTCTTGATGCAGTCACCTACTTTTGGGCATTTGGGTTGTTTCCATAGCCTACCTATTGTAAATAGTTCTGCAGTAAACATAAGGGTGCAGGTGTCTTTTTGAATTTAATGTTTTGGTGTCCTTTGGGTAGATCCCTAGGAATGAAATTGCTGGATCATATGGTAGCTCCATTTTTATTAGACTGAGGAACCTCCAGACAGCTTTCCATAGTGGTTAGACCAGTTTGCACTCCCACCAGCAGTGCAGGAGAGTTCCTTTTTCTCCACATCCTCGCCAACATTTGTTGTTGCTAGGTTGTTGTTTTTTTTTTTTTTTAATATGTGCCATTCTCACTGGTGTAAGATGGTATCTCATTGTAGTTTTGATTTGCATTTTCCTGATTACCAGTGATGTTGGATAGTTTTTTGAGGCTTCTGAGTGTTTCAATTCTCATGATGTTATATAGACACTTGTGAAAAGGTGCAGCTCACTGACAGTGACGGCAAAAACAAATCATCCACTTTTCCTGAGGATGTCATTCCCAGATTTAAAGAATTTTAATTCTTTAAAGATTAAGGATTGAAGGAATAAATCAAAAATGTTGGTTGCCTTGCAGTGTGTGTATAGAACACATTCATTCTGATGAAATGGAAAGAGGTAATAGGGAAGTGTAGCTTCTCTTTTTCATCAGGGAATAAAAAGATACAGGAGAGTTTAATTTACAGTGAACATCAAATGCTTTCCTGTTAGGTCTTCAAAAATGTCTATTTTAAATATGAAGTTATTGAATACAATAAAAAAACTATCCTTCTTACCAACCCAGTGGACAAAATATAAAAAATTCTTAAAATCCTTGTTTGAGAGTATCATATAATCCTCTAAAATTTGAGCTTTAGTGGATTTTTATATGGTGCCAAATTAATGGCAAAAGCATTTATTTGGAATAAGAATACAATGACCTGAATAAAACTTGGAATTTGTCTCAGTCTCTCTGGGCCTCAGTTTTACTGTCTGTTCAGTGAACTCATAGTTCCAGTATTCAGCAAGGTCCCTACCAGTCATGCAATTTCTTGATCAATTTCCCAGTGACATTTTGGCCTTCTCACGTCTACTTGTAAGTTCAAAACTGTGCTAACTGCTCTTTTCAGACAGGGCTTTCATATTTAATTTTCTTCATAACTTGGCCATTCCTTTTAAGAAAGCTCACACAGTTTCGATCTGATGTTTGGGCTTCAAAGTCTGTTAGAACTCTGGTGGGTGTGAGATAGAAGAGGACTCAAGAAGAGTGGACAGAGGGCATAAGACAGTATTCATCTGCTCCTTCTATCTTGTATCCTCGTGGCTTTGTCTTGTCAGGTAGCTGTGAACTTTGGAGCAGAGCTTTCCACCCTTTTGGGTGGCTAACCACCAGCTCAGGGAGACTCTCCATAAAAGGAAGTCTGGTGGTGCTCAGGGGCCAGCTTGCTTCTTACAGCCTAGTGAGGTCCATTGGGTATGCTTCTGCCCAACCTTTGGTATGATGAGAGTATTTGTACCACAGAAATTAATAAATGCTGTAAATCAGAGTATTTATTGGAGTCACTTAATGACCATTACAATTGGATATTACACATAAACATATACACACACAAACAAAAATACCACTACCACCCACTTTTGGAATTTTAAATTTTTTTGTCAAGGCAAAGAATGGGATAGAACTTCTCTCTGCAAAAATGCCTTTCTTGGGGCTTCCCCAGTGGTGCAGCAGGTTGAGTGTAGTGCTGTAAAGCCGTCTTCAGCCTCTGCAGCCTCTGCAGCATGAGTTCAATTCCCGGTCGGCCAGGGAGAGATCCACATGGTGCTGCAAACCTCTCCTGTCTCGCCCGCTGCTACCCTCAGCAATGTCTTCTGGCCGTCTGCCTGTTCTGCTCCCCACTCTGTCTCTGGTGAATCCTCTCACCCTCCCAAGCCTCTGGCCTGCACCCTGGTTCTTGTATAAATAAAAATAAATCTTTTAAAAAAATGCCTGTTACGATTTCCATCTAATTTAAGAAGGCCACAAATTTAATATTTTTAAAATGTACGATGTATCATAATTTCATGAAGTTATTATATATTCACCATGCATTAAAATGGATTGTGAATGGAAGAGAGAAAAAAAAATCATCTATGAATAATCCAAATCATTTCAGCTGATAACACTGTGGGTAGTATATTACTATTACTAGTAGTCATTTAGTAGTAAAACTTTTATATATACAATCCTGTGAAACAAATCATTGGCTTGGTCATTACTCTGTAATTTAAGTTTCTTCTGAATTCTTGACTATGATAAATTATACAGTGATGAGCAGCTTAATGTGACTTAGATGGCCAAAAAAGGCCATGGGTCAGAAATACAGTTTTACATTGTTTGGGCCATGAACCCCCTGAATTGTTACAGAGGCAGGGAAAAGATATCATGAGCAGCATTATGGCCAAGGAAAATTCAGAGTCCACACAGCAGTTTGGAGAACCTGGAAACTGATGGAAGTCCTAAAAATGCTAACTGAATGACATTTGTGGGTGTGTTGAGACTTGCTGCCAGGTGGTTTTGGGAAGAGCTTCTCAGGGCTTAAATCAACCCTATCATCAGGAGCAGAGTAGATGCCAGTTATTTTTTCTCATGCCCCAATTCTGGACCTAATTAAGGACACCTGTTAGGAGTATTTGTCAACTGGCGCATGTCCAGACAAGCCACACGGTGAGGGAGAATTAAATAGCAGCAAAGGTAGAACCTTTACTCATTGGGTGAGGCCACGTTTTTCTGTACACTCTCTTTTGCCAAATCTATCTCCAGCTTGTGGGGTGGGCATATTCCTGAACCTACTTCCTGGGCAGCAAATCAAGCCGACTAATCTGGTACATTGTGTTCCCTGAGAGCTCTGCTTTGAATATATTTATGTATATCTCCACCTGCTCTGTTCACCCAAGTGAAGGTGCTGTTGTTGATTGCATTTGGTTCTGATTTATTGAATTATTCATTTAATTCAACTCACCAGAATTTAATGTTCAGTTGCCCCACAGAGCAAGGCAGATTACTGAGTTTATGTCCCCATTTTTTCAGAATGACAGTCTCATAGAGGAGATGAGGAGTATTAAAACACCCAGAACATAAGGTGCGTGAGATAGGGGCTATCATGTGGGTTTCTGCTAAGATATGAGAACGGAGAGAAAAGGGATAAATCTGAGTATGGAAACAACACTTTTGTGAGGGTGGTGGCATGACTGAGTTTTCAACTGGAGAACACAGAATCAAGAAATTCTAAAAGGGGGAAATTTCATGAAAATATCAAGAAGTTAATTTATAGTTGTTCGTGATTATATACTGATTTTTGATACAAAACTTTCACCTTATTAGAGTTAATCTAGGTAGGATTAGAAACACCTGAATTGGTTGAGTGTAGGTTTTGGAAACAGTGGTGGAAGTTTTTCTGTGACAGTCAATTGTTGCTGCACCACATTGGCCATTTCAATTTGGATTCCTTCAAGAGAAGATCCTAAAATAAAGATTTTAGGTAGTCTACTAGGGAAATAATCCCTGGAAGTAGGGTGAGAGAATGGCAAGTTAGGCAGAAAATGGAGGAATGTCAATATAGAGTATGACTGAATGAGTGGGGAATTGAGGAGAACATTTGTCTCAGATGAAGAATTTGAGGAGTACTAAACATTTGGCAATCAATAGGAACAATGTTTTAATGAACTTTTAAAAATTACCAAATTTTAAAATCAATCACAAAAACTATCAAAATATCACATAAAAACAGGATCTGATAGTGCTGTATTGAGCCATATTGGAGCCTGAGGCAACAAATAACAAAAAACCAACTATATAAAATACCCATTTTTATACATTTTTAAAATGAAGCATTTTCTTCAGAACACTGAAAAAAATATTGAAAAGTCAAAAGCCAAGTATATGAAAGCTCACACCATTATTTTGAATGTAAACATTTTATTTACATCCTTCTTTTTAAAGGAAAGAAACACTGTAGAGGCAGGAATGGACACGGTGCAGGTTCTCTGATCCAGCAGACTGGGCAAAGGAGGAGTCAGAGTCCTCAGTGGTTTTTTGCAGGTCTTTCATTGGGATTTACCCGGTACACAGTAGGCAGGGGTGCTGGGGGGCCGGGAGGCTGGCAGGCCTCCCAGCCCCCAGCAAGTCTTCACTCTATCTGGGCTCTCCGGCCCTCCCTCAGCTTCTGCTTCTCTTGCTTTTCTCTCTCTCTCTCTCTCTCTCTCTCTCTCTCTCTCTCTCTCTCTCTCTCTCTCTCTCTCTCTCTCAGCCTCTACTGGCGTCCCCGTGACGCCGCCCTTAAAAGCACATTCTTATCCCAGGTGAATCCCATCTACCTATGCCCACACCCTATTCCAGGTGCCCGCCCTCGGACATGCATTCAGGACAAGGATCCATCATCTATCCTGATGGTGGGAGGGCAGAAAAGCCTAACGTTTCTCCTTACCCTATAAACACATAAACTCATCCATACTATTTTCTTTACAACCATTTAGAATACATAAAAACTAGATAGGAGCATCATATTTCTTTTGATTCAGGCTCCAGGATGATTTAACATGCCACTGAATACAACTGTAGGTTTAATCTTGCTGGGGATGCCCTCACTGAGGACTTAGTATGCTGAGGTATTTCTATATAAACTTGTACCCTTCATTGGTTTGGGTCTCGTCTTGAGGACATTAACTCTCTGACACTCCCAGCATGCTCAGCATGGGCTAGATCAAGACCTATGGGAAAGGCACTGTTATCAACCACTATAAGAGCTTTGATTTGTGTACTCAAGAATCACAGACTTGTATTATAGGTCCTGTGGATGCACTAAATGCTTTTGAAGATGGTGAGAGAAAATCGTTAGAGTTCTTGTTTAGCAGTAATCTCTGGACTCACTCTGAAGAGTGGGTTGGGGAATGAGTACAACAAAAATGCAGGAAGGCCTGTTTAGGGGCAATTGCAATAATTGCTTGGTAGCTATGTAGACCTATGTGTCTGTGGCACTAGAAAGAAAAGAGGCAAGAAAATATTGCTGGTCTTGAATCCACTAAATGGGTGCTAACCACCAAATGGTTGTGTTGGACAAAAATGAAGAAAGAAGTGTAGATGAGTCTTGGGAACATAAATGACTAAATTAATACGGAGTTGAAAATTTGAAGAGCAAACTTAAAAGGGAGAGATTTTTGGATTTGAATATGTGTTGAGGACAGGGATTCAGAGTGGATGCACATGTTGATGGACATAGAGTGAGGACCAGGAAATTGCAAGACTTTTTTGTATGAATTCATGTTTTACATTATAAGGGAGAATTCATAAGGAATGAAGAATCAAAGAAATGGTGAAACCTACATGCTTTTGAGTTAGGTTGAACACAGAATGACAAGGGTGAAAAAGTAACTTATGTGTAGGCTGAAGGAAGACAAGAATTATTTTTAGCAATTTCTGTTTATAGAGAATTTCTCTTGATTTCAACTTCTCATTCTTCATAAGAATATGGTTTTCCTTCTGGTATAGAGATATATTTCATATAGGAATTTCATTTTCTGCTTTTAAGAAAAATAAGGATAATCAGAGTGTTTTTCTTGCATTTGCTGTTTTTCAAATGCCTTTAACTCAGAATAGTCAACATGCTGGAACAGCATATTTTGAGATGGCATTTCCAAACTCCTTCAGTGTGTTGCCTATTTTTGATAAATAATTCATGTATTATGGAGTTTGACTTACCATTGTCCTGGTTTGGGGTAGATTTCTACGTAAATATTTATACCAAAGAGATAACCTATTTCTACATCCACACTTGGGCTCATGCTTCATTCAGGTCTTCTAGGTGTCTTGGAACTTGAAAAGGGAATTTTCCACATAGAGTAAGTTGAATGTTGACTTAGCCAAGATTCAGGAGCCAATTTGGAAATCCCACTGCTATGAAGGAAGAACTTAAGTGGATGACAAAGAAGAATGACTGATGTATTTCTCCATCAGAACAAACACACAGTATTTACTGAAATGTTCTAGCCTCTTTGTGGAATCCAATTTGTATTATTAACAGTTCCTAAGGAGACTGGGGCATAGCTGAATCCTGTCTCTGTTTTCACCTGTGTGGCTTCACCAGTCTCTATCTGAACTTCTAATCTGCCTAATTTGCTTTGCCTCAGCTACATCCTTACGATTTAAAGAGAAAGGAAGACTTTCTCTTGAAGCTATGGTCTCTCCTTTCAGTTTGTGAAATTAAAAAATATAAAATAACTAAAAGAGCAAGAATTGAGCATTTTCTCAAACCTCTCCATTTCTGCTGCTTCATCGCTTCCTGAGGGCTCAAATATACCAGGACTAGCTCATTAGAAAGAACAAAGGGTAAAAGGAATCAACAATAATAATAAAAAAGCAACAAGGCTTAGTTCTTCAAATGTGTTATGTCTCTACATATGCATAAATAAGTTTATGGAATCCAGAGCTATTTATGATGCAACCATTTCTATAAACAGTTATTTATAAATAATTCATGTAGTTTTGGGTCCTTAAAGTGATAAAGTCCTGCAGCTCAGCAGTCCCTGGGCAGTCACTGAAGTCAGAGCATCACGATTTCTGTACCTCTAGTTTCCATGGCACCCCTGGGATTTGCTCAGGCTATAATAACAATAATTGCTGCTATTTGTTGAGCTCTGATGCTTTGACTGACCCTGCGCTATGGGTTTCATGTTATTTATCCATAATCAATAACCCCTACCTGTGCAAGGTAAGCAGTGTTTTTCCCATCTTACAAATGAAGATGGCAGCTCAGAGAGGTTAAGCAACATGTTCAAAGTCTCCCAGGTAGGAATTAGCAGAACCAATAAACAGACACAAGTAAGTCTGAAGGTAAAGGTCTTAGTCTTTCTCTTCTACCATGACATTTGCTTGCAATTCCTTAGCAATGGAACCTGGAGCATGGATTTGTGTGCAGATTTACTCTGAGGTGATCCCAGAGATAAGGAGAAAGGGACAAAGAAGAATGAAAAAAGGAGGAAAAACCAGCATGAGAGTTCATTTTTTTGAGATCATTGCTGTAGGCCACTTGGCTTTGATCATTTCCAGGGTTTTATAAACAGTTTATAGAGATCCCTGAGAATTTTCCACCTGTGAGTTAACTGGGGAAAAAATAATATCCATCAGTCACATGCCCCCATCTTTAAGGGTTGTCTTTGGGGGCACTTTCAAGCCCTTCCCTTCTAGCAAATGCATTTGTTCTTGATGAATGGACCTTTGCTTGTTTTGGAACATCTGTCAAGTCCCAGGATGGAAAGACTCACAGGGCATAATTGGTAGAGACCCACAAAATGTGGAATAATTCAAAGCCTGTAAGAACGTGCCTGGGTTCAGAGGTGAAGCTGAGTGGATATGAGCTGGGGTACCAAGGACATGTTATACAGTTATACCCACCTAGTTCAACCCTTCCAGGCCACAGTGACATGTGATCCCTTCAGTATCATTGGCTTTGGAAAAGTAGTGAAGCTTGAACATGCCCAGTCACACCCAAGAGGTAAACCACCCCACCTAATTAAGCTCAGGATGGGAAGGCATTATGAAACTCATAGACAAAAAGGGTTTTCTTCCTCATTAAAATATAGCATAAAAGGGGGGTACCTGAGCTTGCTGTTGAAATAGGTGTCATTTTATAATGGAGGTTAGAAGAATTTGGTTAAAATACTATCTTTTTCAAAATACAAATAATTTTTTTATGTTCAGCATAGTGTTGCCATGAAATAGGATAAACATACAGTTTCGAGGAAAGAGTGTGAAGGACTGATATTCTAGCCACTAGCAAGCCAATGAGTTATCTAGCATACTTTCATAATAGATGCCTACAGAAGTCACGAGACTCCTGTGTCAGACACAGAGGACTATATTACATAGGGTATAGCAAGCGGCATTCGTATTGGCATATTTTTGTCAGTTCTCTTCTCCTTCAAGTCTAACAAGGGATACACAGATGGCCAATACATATCATAGGTTGCATTACAAAAGGAGAACTTTGAAGAATCTGAATTGCATATTGAATAGGTATGCCCTCCCTTTGCTCATGAGAGACATTAGCTTATTTACTCTGAGTATAAGTAAGCTGGGTACAAATAAATATTCTGGGTATGACTGATCTTTGACTTCCAGAAGGTGATATTATCCTTATCTTCCAAACCTTTCTTTAGCTTCAGAGAGAGACATTGTCTTTGTCTTCCAAGGCCATTCATTATATAAACATCCTTGAAAAAATAATCTGCAACAAAGGATACTTAGTCTTTTGCTCAGAAATGTGTCAAAACAAAGAATTCCCAGGAATAATTTTCTTTTAATATTTTGTCTTTCATCTAGGAGTAACAAGGTTGATCTTTGGTTGCATCATTTGTAGATAGTTTACTACCTTAGCAAGATAAATACCATCAACTCATGGGCTATATTTGCTTAGCTTGGGTGGGCAGATGGTAAGCACATACCTAAGATAACTGGATAAGCAACAACTATGAATGAGGCATGGGGGTACGGACAAGGGAAAGGGAAGGAGAATGATGGAAGTGGAAGAAGATAGTGGAAGTGAGAGGAAGAGAGCAATATAGAAACAGGGAACAATAGAAAAATATAAAATATATGACAGTTTGAGAAAAGGATATGAAGATATGGAAAGCATGAGTGGGTGGATGGATCGATGAATGGAGGAATAGACAAATACATACATTACCTACATATATATGGATGTTAGATGGATAAGTGATTATAAGAACAGAATTACTGAAAGAGTTAGGGAAAGAAAAGACAGGAAATACAGAGAGACAGGAAATTAAAAAAAAAAGACAGAAATTTATAAGGGTTGAAACTTAGAGAAATATATACGAATAGAAAGAATTCACAGAGAAAGACATAGATACATGAAGAGGCAGAAGGAACGTGGTTGGATGGACAGATAGAAAGATGTAGGAGATAAATGGTGGATGGATAAATACAAATATGGAAAGCATAAGAGAAGATTTGGGGCTCTTATTTAGGCTTAATGTTTTGGTTCTGCCAGTGTCGGCTCTGGACAACTTTCTTTATCTGTCAAATGGGGGTAATAATAAGAAGAGGAAAAATATTGACTTTATGGGGTTGTTTTTAAGTCTGAATTGAAGTCATCCTCTTAAATGCTTAACAACTTGGCATTCTCAAGATAATGCTATTACACAGAGAGATAATGTGTTCTACCAGTTGAGATGCCCATTCCTATGAATCTTATAGGTTTCAACATTTTAAGCATTTACATTAAATTTTTGTTTCCCATTGGAACCATAGCTAAGTCTAGCAGATGTGTCAAACCCTGATAAAGCCAAAACTGGCATCCAACATTGAAATAGCAATTTTATGCAAACGGGATCTTCTCATTATATTATCCTCTGCAATCCATAATTATTGCTTCTGAATGAGTTTGAGGTTGCCTTCATCTCTGTGAAATGAGGTCACCCCACTTATACAGTAAATTAAAGGCAAATTGAGCAGATGATCTGTATAAAAATAAGAAACATGCAGTTTTTAGAGCTATAGACACCATGCTAAATGAGTTGATTTTCAATCCAAACTAAGTATTTATATAATTTGGTTCAGCATCCCAACATTTAGATGGAAACACACACTCTTTACAGACTTGCTACTCTTTTACTCTTTACAGAATTAGCATTTATGATGAGGAATTACTTCTTGTGTCCTATGATTTCAGTTTTATATCCAAGCACATAATGTTTTATAGTTCATTCTCACTAAAGAAAAAAAAAAGTATTCTTGCCCAAGTTATTTTGGTATGCCACATTATGGTGAAGTATTTCCAAATAAAGTGACATGAAAAGCACAACCTAAAATGTTTGGCTACATCAGAATTCATTAAGGACTCCTTTTTTTTCTGGCCTGCTTCTTTAATTGTTCTTCATGCACCAAGCATTTACATATCAAATGGTAGTTATTATAATTTCTAGCACACACTTAATTCAATTAGTGCCTCACTTTTAATGATGGTAGAATGAGTAAAATTATCCTGATTTAGAAAAAAAATGGATTTTTTTTTCAAATGCGTCTTTTCTTCTCAATTCTTTTACTCCTGGTCAACTTTATCATTACAATCCTGTGTAATGAGTAAACAATTGCACAGATGGTGTAATTTAAAGAGCATGGTAATGATGCATGTGAAAATTCTTCAAAACACTTAGTTTCTTTTCTATTAAATATTCCTGTCATCGGAGATTCCACTATTAGATAGTCTTTCATTTGATTCAAATACCCTTCCCTTACAGTTTTTCTTTTAAAAGGTGTAAGTTTCTAAGCAAGAATGTTTGAGTTATATTTAGGACATATTCATATTATTTGGATCATTTTACTTTATAAGCTTTCAGATTCATCAAACATTATCCAATCGAACTTTGGTGGTGATTTTGGTAGTGGGACATAATAGAGGTGGGGAAACTGGTACTCATTCATTCATTCATTCATTCATTCACTAATTGTTTATTGAGTTCTTAATACATGTCAGATACTGAGCTATACACTGAACATATAACCTTCATGAGGTCCCCATGGAATATTTAATCTACTAAGTGAGATGACTGGTGGTTAAATAACCACAGAATTAAAAGCTAAAGATTGTAATGACCTCAATGAAGGAGAGCTGCAAAGAGATACAATGGTTTGAAAAGATTCTGTAGGAATGTGAAGGTCACCAAAAATCAACTTTTCTAGGTCCATGAGCAAATTCATGTTTAAAGGATGAGATACTATTGAACAAAATACAGAAACATTTGTAAAGAAGTGACAGAAAGCAGCTTAGTGGACCAGAGAATTAACTACTGAAAATAAAGTTTGCTTCAAAGTGAGGCTCCAAGTTTCACTTGTCTGTGATTCAGACCACTGCTACTGAGTCATGCACAGTATATTCTTGCTTCCTCTGCCAGATGTCATCTCTCTTCTTTAGCCTTCTCATATCCTTGTTCTGAGGCTCTCCTGGCATTTACCACAGGCAGTGCCAGGTAATGTAACAGTGTGCATTTGTGGCATTAAACTTCCTGAATATCAAGCTTCTTGAACTCAAAAGCTGAACTCAGTTCATCCTCAGTAAATGCCAGGTATATGAATGAATGGCAACAATAACCTCTGAGAGAGATATTATTACTCCTATTTGTCAAGTAAGGAAACAGGGTCAGAGTGTGTTAATGATTCATCTAATGCTACCCATCCAATATGTGACTATTTCCAGAACTCAACCCAAGCTCCTTTAGGAGAAAATTTATGTTAGGAACTTACTATATCATAAAACAGGGACATAATAGCAATACCTTCAAGCCACTTAAACTTATTTAATATGACTCTAGTCATATTTCTTATATGCATATAATTCTACACAGATAAGATGTAGGTTAGGTTATGTTACAAATACCAAATCTCAGTGACTTAAAGCACCAAAAGTTTATCTCTTATGTGTGTTATGTGTCTTTTGCAGGTCAGCGGAGGTTTGCTCATTGTTGCTATATGTGAAAGAGTTGTTATTGTGACCATTGCTTCTTACCACTTTAAAGGGAAAAGCAATAGGTCTTTTTTGCTATTAAATGCACCATCATGGAAGTGACACAGGATCATTTTGGTTTATAACTCATTGGTCAGGACTGCTCATATGACCCTATATTCTCTGCCAGAAAATGCAAAGGCAGAATATTTGGTAAGCGCTAATGACTCCTCCAGAGCAAGTGATTTATATACGTCTTTCATGTGACCATTTACTCACCATTTTCTTCTTAGATGCTTATATGCCAGGTTGTGTGCCTATATCAGTCAGTTATCGGTGTGTAATAATCACAGAATTGCAGCAACATAGAGCAACATGTATTTATTTATCTGTGGTGTATGTGGCTGGTAGCTAGAGTCTCGGCTATCTGGCTTGCCCTTGGCTGAGCAAGACTCCAGCCTATCGGTCATACAGGTTATATGAGTCTACTACATAGGACTTTCTCTTCTGGGGCCAGTGACTACATGAGGCTTTCATAGAAATGGCAGGAGTATAAGAAAGGGCAAAAGGAGACATACAATGTCTCTTAAAATCTAGACTTGAGCTACCATTATCTTACTTCTGCCTACCTTCCACTGGTCAAAACAAGTCTCACGGACAATGTGAACAGCAATGGACAATGTGAACAGCAGCAGGGAAGAGAGATATCGTTAATCTCTCTTCACATAAACAAGAAAGCAAATGACAAAGAGCATAAATTCAGAGAAAGTAATTAACAGGTAACAATAATGCAGTCAACAATAATGCAATCAATACAAGCATTGGTCAGACAACATTTTAACTTTATGTTCTCTAGAAAAATGGCAGATAAGTAATATATGTAAAATTATGAAGTAGAAGAAAATAAAATGGAAAGGAGGTAAGGAGAATAATAGTAGAGACAGTGGCTAAAATTTTAGAAGAATGGCCAGGAAGAAACACCTTGTTCAATACAATTTCTTTTTATTGTTTAAATTTTTTTTATTGAAGTATTATTGGTTTACATTGTTAGCATTCTGGTAGTAAAGTATCTCCCTCTTCAGGAGTAGTTGCCACAGTGGATCCACCACCACAGCACCAATAGTCCACCTCCATTGTCAATTCCCTACTTTGTTCTCCTCTCTCCCTTTTCCCCACTGGATGCTTCAGTTCTTTAGTCAGCTTTCAAGAGTTAGTTTAGGGCCTCCCCAGTGGCGCAGCGGTTGAGCGCTGGGTTGTGAAGCTGCCCGCAGCCTCTGCAGCGCCAGTTCGATCCCCGGCTGCTCTCCGGCCACCGGAGGAGGGTCCCACATGGCGCGCAGACCTCTCCTGCCGCCCGCTGCTCCCCTCAGCAGTGTACTTCGGTCCTTCTGCCTGCTCTGCTCCCTGCTCTGGCTCTGGTGAATTCTCTCACCCTCCCGCGCTTCTGACTGTACCCAGTGCATGTATAAACAAAAACAATCAAACAAATAAATAAATAAATAAAACATGCCTCTATTAAAAAAAACAAAAAACAAAAAACAAAAAAAAAAAAAAACAAGAGTTAGTTTAGACAGCCATGAAGATAGATAAGGAAAATCAAAGGAAGAAAGAAACTGTGAAGATTTATGGTGGAGTCTACTAAGTATCTTTGAAGAGCAAAAAGAGAATCTGTGTGACTGAGACAAATGTGTGAGAAGAACAAAATGGTGAGCACAGATTGTTTTGGGCCAGTGAAACAGTTTGTCCTTTAAGTCTGAGTGAGATGAATGTCTATTGAAGGATCGCCAGAATAAGTGCTATGTTGTGCGATTATTTTTTACTGGATCACTCTGGCTAACTTACTAGAAATGAACTGGTAGGGGGTGACAGAGAAGAAAGATAAGAAGGCATCAATATTATAGATGATAGACAGTGGTGCCTTAGAAAGAGGTCTTAGCCAAGGATATGCTAATAAATCACTGAATTGGTCAGATTCTGGAAATATTTTGAAGGTGTGTTAAATAAATTTGCTAACATCAGATTTGTAATATGAGAGGGTGGTGCAAGGAATGATGGCAAGTATTTTGTCCTAGTCAACTGAAAAGAAAAAAAAAAAATCCTGAGATAGAAAAGACTCTGTAAGGACTTCATGACGATAGGAACATTGTGATTCACCTTGAGACCTATTGTTTTTAAACTACCTATTAAATATTCAAAAGGAAGGGTTCAGCAGGCCATTAAATAGTGAGAGGAGTAGAGAAGAGGGCCAGGCTATAGTGACAAATTTTGGAGCCTCTTTTGCATGTTTGTATCTCAAACAATTGAAGTTCATAAAACTGCATGATTTCAATAAGTAGGTGAGTTTGGATAAAATAGGGACAAAAGAGCCAAGGCCTGAAGCCTGGGGCACTTCTTGTTTCTGCAGCCAAGACAGTGAGGAACTATTCAGTAGCAACAGAGACAGAATAAATATTTAGCTAGAGTATAGGAGAGAAACAGTAAGCAGAGGGAGCTCTCCATTTTATCCAAATGCTGCCAAAATGTCAAGTAAAATAAAGAGAGATAATTCTTATTTTGAACAACATACAGGTCATTGATGATATTGTAAGAATAGATAGTTGGAATGATGGGGTAAAAGCGTCATCAAAGTGGGTTTAATAAAGGATGAATCATTCTGTAGCATCTTTTTAACTTTGTCAGGATTGCTTTGGCTATTTGGGGTCTTTTGAAGTTTCATACAAATTTTAGCAATGTGTGTTTTATTTCCTTGAAGAATGTCATTGAAATCTTGATGGGGATTACATTGACTCTGTATGTTGCCTTGGGTAAAACAACCATTTTAACATTGTTAAGTCTTCAATCCATGAGTAAGAAATGTGTTTTCATTTCCTTGCGTCTTCTACTTCTGTGAACAATGTCTTATTGTTTTTGTTGTAGAGGTAACGCTTCTCATTTGTTAAGTTTATTCCAGGATATTTAATTCTCTTTGGTGCTATTGTAAATGGGGTTGTTTTCTTGATGTCTTTCTCTTTTAACTCAATGTGCATATAGGAACGCAACAGATTTTTGTATATTGGTTTTATAGCCTGCCGCTTTGCTGTACTGATTATTTCTTTTCTTTTTTTTTTTTTTTACCAATGGCTTCAAGAAAACTTAGCCAGTATCTGCTGCCTCACACTGCAGTTTCTGTCCAGTTTTTTATTTAAAGCCTGAGTCATTGATCTTTTTATTTCTAAAAGCTTTTTGGTGGATTCTTTAGGATTTTGTATATTATCATGTTATTTGCAAACAGTGTTATACTTTTTTCCCAATTTAGACTACTTTTATTTTTTTTTTCTTGGCCAATTGCTTTAGCTAGGACTTCTAATTCTGATACATAGTAGTGGTGGAAGTAGATATCCTTGTCTTATACCCAATCTGAATATTGAATATGATGTTGGTATGGGTTTATCATATATGACCTTTATTTGTTGAGGTATATCATTTCCATTTTTTGAGAGTTGTTATAAAAAATGGAAGCTAAGTCTTCTCAAATACTTTTTATGCATCTAATGGTAGGATAATGTGATTTTTAGATTTCCTTTTGTTGATGTGGTAGAGTATATTAATTGATTTACATATATTGAACCATTTCTGATTTCCTGGAATAAATCCAACCTGGTCATAATATGATCCTTTTAATGTATGCTTCAATTGGGTTTGCTAGGATTTCATTTGGAATCTTTATATCTATGTTCACCAGGAATATCGGCCTATAGATTTAATTTCTTGGGATGTCAATGTCTGCTTTTGGTATCAAAGGAATGTGGGCCTCACAGAATATCCCATATTCAATTTTGTCCAAACACTTCCAATATTTTGGGGAAGAGTTTGAGAAGGATAGGTATTAGTATGTCTTTACAGGTTAGTTAGAATGCATGAAAATATCTGGTTCTGATTTTTGGGGAGAATTTTTATAATTGTTTCAATTTCCTTGCTTATATTTTATATGTTCAAGTTTTCTTCTTCCAGATTCAGTCTCAGAAGCTTGTATGGTCCTAAGAATTTTCTCCTTTCTTCTCAGTTATCCAATTTATAGGCATAACAATAATTATAGTCTCTTGTGTTCCTCTACTTCTGAGATGGCTGCTGTAACTACCTTTTCTGATTTTGAGTTTTCACTTTTTTATTCCTTCATGAGCTTAGCTAGAGTTTGGTGACTTTTTTTTTTTTCTTCTTCAAAGAACGGGCTCTTGGTTTCATTGATATTTTGTACTGTCCTTTTATTTTGCCTCTGTGTTTTTTTGTTTGTTTGTTTGTTTTCTTCCTTTTTGAAGCTGTACTCATAATGCCAAAAAAAAAAAAAAAAGCACCACATTCTCTCAATGTATTGGAAATAATCAACAGAGAGGTAGACGAGGGATCTCCATAGAGGTAACCAAGGGTACTATAGCATTTCTACTGTGACTTAGGCCAACTGTATCATGAAAAGTTAGATCCTACAGAAACTCTTTCACATGAGTGTGCCCTTGGTGTCTCCTGCCTTCTGCTAGTTCGTGGCTTTAGGACAGAAGTTATTTTCTTGAGGAAATCCTAGAGAAACTCCCAGGGGTGAATATTAATTGCTTTCCCAATAAAAATTGCTGACAGTTCCCTCCTTGAGAGTTGCTAGAACCTAAATCAGTGTTGAAAAAATATTTCTTAGCTTAATATAGCCTTTATGTGTTCTAAATGCCAAGTCCTTACCCTGCATTTTCAAGTAGTTCAGAGCCATCTCTGAGCATGTTTTTCCCATATGCCAATTTAATGAAAAACAGTGATTAAGTGATATTGGAGTACTTACCTTCCCTTCTGTATTATAATATCTTTGAGAGGAGACTCTCCTTCAAGGTACCCCATAAAGTTCACCTTATATAGAATAGGTATCTAATAAATTAATGAGTAGATAACTTATTCACTTCCCCTCAGGCATAATTAAAATTCAGTTAAGAAAGGGCTGTTTGAGCAAAGTGTTAAAGGTTAACAGCAAGTCTGTTTAGGACAATAGCAAATGTTAACTAATTACTAAAATACATCTTTTAATTTAAAAGTCTAGTTTTTAATTATTTTGATGACAGTTTATATTTAATTTCACCTGCTTCACTCCTGGCTGTAGATGACAGATTTCTATTTTAATTATGCAGTTAATGATTACTACAAATGTGTTGAGGCCCATTATTTTTTTTTATTTTTCTCTTAGCTCTTAGAATTGGGAATAGTCATTGAATATTATCAGGTTCCCCTGGAAATGGCAGTGATACATGTTCAAATAATTAGTGACTGCCAAATGGCTGAGACTCACATCCCTCTCCATAGATTTTGTGTATAAGGAATATTAAATAGTGGATAAAATCTCTGTGTAGGCATATGAATGTGATTCTCCAAGCATTGATATCTTTTTTTTTTCTTCTGGCTCTTCCCACCTGGCAGAGCTAATTAATTCTGTAGTAGATAGTTTTTGTGCATTCAACAAAGTACTCCTTTGCTTAGTGGCTTAAACAACAACCATTTTGTTAGCGCATGACTCTGAAGTTTGGTTATATGGACAAGGCTCAGCTGTGTGGTTCTTCTGGCCTTGGGTAGGGTCACTTGCTTATCTGGAATCAGAAAGTAGACATTTCATAATGACCTTCTGGGATAATGACCTGGGCTAGCTCATTTTTACTCCACATGTCTCTTCTCTCTTAGGAAAGAGAAAGAGTATACATATCTTTTCAAGGCCAAGATTGAGAGCTATCATGCCATCACATTTATATCATAATGTTATCCAAAGCAACTCTCAATACCAGCAAAATCCAAAAAATGGGGAAATAGATTCCTTATTTTGACAGGAAGAGCTGGAAAATTATATCCAGGCAATGTGTAAATACAAGGAGAACATTTTTTCCTGTGCCATTTAACTACAATAAAATTTATTTAGAAATCAATGAAATTACACCATTAGTTGAATTTCCTGTTGTTAAAACAACTAAATTGCTTTGGATTTTGTGCTATAGTAAGAAGCAGGATCTGATTTTGCTCTGCAGAATGAATGTACCACTTCTTAAAGATAGACCATGGACTATGATGTCTGAGAGTTGTTTTTTATTTTTAAGATTTATTTATACATAGAAGAAATGGGGTATAGGCCATAGGTGCGGGGGATGAGAGGATTCACCAGAGACAGAGTGGGGAGCAGATCAGGCAGATTGACTGAAATACCCTGCTGAGGGAGGTAGCAAGTGAGACAGGAGAGGTCTGCTGCACCATGTGGGTTAGCTCCCTTCCCTGGGATCGAACTCAGGCCATAGCACTGATAGCACTTATCCCCATTGACACCAGAAAGGCCCTGGTTTCTGAGAGTTTTTTCTGCTAAAATTTGCAACAAGTTATTAGGCAACAGCAGGAAAAAAACAACATGGTCAGTGAATGTTCCAAAATACCAAGTGGAATTAGGTATGCCCACCTTCCATCAGCGTTTGTTCCCTCTGGACATATGACATTCCGAATCATTACTGTCCTGTCTTTAGCTAACTTGAACATAGTGCTAACTGGTTTGTTAGAAAAAAGTATTAAGAAAAAAATTATGGATTTTTCCATTTTTTTGGCAGGGGTGTTGACATTCTAAAAACTTAAAAATTCAGAGATATGAAGCCATGTAAGGACAGACAGAAATGCTCATTTTGCGCATTAACACTCAGAACCTGGCTCCTGGATAATATTTCTACTTCTTTTCTCCCATGACTTGAACTGTCTCCTGTTGTCATTCCTAAATTCAAAGGGGTAGAGAAGTGTAGGGTATTTCCCAGATACTTTAAATGGAAGATAATGTTGGAGAGGATGGCATTATGGTGTCCAGTGCTGATAGTGCCACAGCAACATTCTATTTAGATGTTATAAACCTGAGCTGTGTTTCCTTTTATCCAATCTGCATTGATTTCTGCCATTAAAAAAATACATTATTTATACTTATCTGCAATGACAATTCCTGGATAATAAAAGTCCCTCTTGCTAGGGAGGAGGAGATATTCTGAGTCCAAATATAGGAGAAAGATAGAGTGGGGAAACAGACTTAGGACGCTTCAGTACTTAAAAACACTACTTACCTACTATCAGGTAACCGAATTGATCAAATAAGGCCTCTTTAGGGGATGAAAGGGTATAGCTTCATAATGAAGACCAGATCACAGTGGTGAAATAGGACTCTTTCAGGTTTTACAATGGGGCTCTCCCTGGAAATTGTGCAATAGTTAGGGGCAATTAGTTAGGGGTTACCTATTAATTAGAGGCATGCCTGTTCAAGGTTAGACTTCAGCAGTGACAATTGAATGCAGGAACCTAAGGTCCTGACCCCTTTGTCACATCTGGTGAAACTGAGAGCATTTCAGCTGCAGAGCTGCCCACAGGGTCAAGGCATCCATTATAATTGCATCGGGGGTTAGATTTTCTCTATGTCCATTCCCTCATTTCTCACTTCCTTACAGCTATCTCTTGAGAGTATGCCCCAGAAAAGCATTTTTGTGCAATTCCCTGATTCATGCTCTGTTTCCAGGGATGCAAATGAAGATAGTCTGAAGCATAAAATCCCAGTAAAATAGGCACTTTTCAAAGAAAATGCTAAAGCCTCCTTTTTCCCCCAATCACTGCTTCCCAGTCTCCCCCTGTACAGATACCCCATTTTAGTACTAGAAAAGATCTAGAGGGAGGACTTGCAGGAGCTGTGAAGTAGCCCCCCCATGGCTTTCTTATCTGCTGCTATTGCTCTTATATTTCCTCCCCCTCTGCCTTCTGTTAATGTTAATTCAAGGTCTTAAAATAGATTTTTTTTTCTTCTTTGCTAAAGCCTACAACACACTTCATCATGTTCTTCTCTTACAAGTTTTTCATTTCCTCAGTCTCACTGGGGTTTTCTTATGTTTAAAGAAAACGTCAAAAGTGTGTGTGTGTGTGCATGTGAATATGTTTGTGTGTGCATGTGTTTGTCTTCATATTAAATCACAGATTTCTTGTCTTTTGGACACTTGGCACTCAGAGTGTCAAGCAGAAAAAAAAATGTGTGATATGTTCAGACTTCCCATTTCTCTATACATTATGAATTATCCAGATGCTCCTGTAGCCCAGGTGACCCCTGACTATGACCTTGACACTATCTGAATGTGTGAAAATGTACTCCGAAGCACTGCATCATTTTTTAAGGTTCTAGTGACCTGGCACTCACACCACAGACAGCCTATCTGCTATCACAGATTGCTATATGTACAAATCCACCACCAGTTTTTCCTTGGGGAAACCTCCAGACCAAGTCCCTTCCCTGAGGAGAGAACTTCACAGCGATTCATATTTCTGGAAAAGAAAGTTGCTGACTCCCAGCACATGATGCACCAAACACCCTCACAGAGTGGGGATATAAGACACACATTCACACACCATTTTCAGTCTTTCACAGTCTGTTGCATAGCTGTCAATTCTATGGTTTCAATCCTTTTGTTAAGAACCTATTTCTGGAGTCATATATTTAACATCTTCATTCAAGGTAATCTTCACTGTACACAGAGTGATGTTCCAGAACAAGCACACATGCCTTCACTCTCCTGTGACCCCAATGTTCCTTGAAACTTCTCTGCCCTCAAAAGAGTTCAGGAAATGAGATTCTAACCCCCATGGCCAGGGTGCCTGTGCATTTCTCACATCGGTGTGACCTCCTGTACCTACTTCATCCTGTGACCATTTATGCAGGTTGCTTTCACTTTTCCTCATCTGGGTGCAAAATGCCATTCTTCCTCCAACTTCTAGAAGAAATCCAGCCACAAATCTATCATAGGTGTAGATTTGCTGTCCTGTGGGGAGGGAAGGGAGTTCTGCTATCTTCATCATTTTATCTCTGTTGGACTTTTTCTCATAGGGTTTCCTTATGACTCTGTGTCCCTTCCAAGAAAAAAAAAAACAAAACAAAACAAAAACAAAAGTGACCCTAGGGTCACACACTTAGCTGCCTGTTATCTTTGTTGCTATGGGGGAAAATAGTCTTGCTTTCTTCCCTACCACTCTTGGAATTTTAGAAGGCTTTGTCTTAAAGTCTAATCATCATCTCTAATTAACCATGACTTCTAAAACTCTGGCTTTAGGCTCTCCTGCTTCATGAACAGTGACTTTATCAAGCTTAAGGAGATTAAAAGGAGATTTAAAACAATAAGTACAGGTAGACTCAGATTTCAGAGAATTTTCCCCAAGTTGTGAGCCCCTCTAGGACAGTATCTTTTTTATTCATGCTTCTATCTTCACCACCTAGTGGAGCTCCTGGCCATTCATTGAGTTGATTGAATTAATAACTCTATAGGCAATTATTCATAAAACAGAGTATCTTCTTTGATGGGAATGGTATGCTCTACTTCAAGTGTGATTATATGTGTTTTGTATTTTGGGGTTTTTGAAAGTATGAAAAGATGAAAGGGACTTAATTATTCAAAAGGAAGTATAACCTGGATCTTTTCCATATGGAGATTGGCTGTGACTTTCTCTCTGGAGAATGGGGGCTTTGCTTGGGAAGCACAAGATGTGAGGAGCAAAAAATCTGCTGTTGTGTCATAGACAAAATTGTAAGTGGTACACTGTGTCTAGGCAGAAAGCCAACATCCTCATGCCTCTCGAAGCTAAAAACTATGCTCTAATTTTTATTTTGTTTCCAGTGCAAATGCTCCTGGGTCAATATGCTAATTCAAAAACTAGTTGCATAAATTTGCATACTATGCATATTCTTGACTCTATAGAGGCAGAATTAAAATTAAATAGGGTTCTCTACCTTTACTCTAGTGTAATTTCAAAATTTTACAAAAAATCCATTTTCTTTCAATTCCTTAAAAGAGCTCTCAAACTCCTAAAACTACAGAAAGATGATGGGATTTAGTCATTATAAACTTAATCTGTTAAGTGTAAAAAATATAGGATTTTCTTGACATGAATTATTTAATCTACAATGACCAGGTGATTTTCGCTAGTTTTTGGAAAATGGGTTATGAACATATAAGGAAAAAAACATGTAAAACATCTTTATTTCATTGACATTTACCGTTCTCTTCAATATGTGTATGTAGGCTGCTGAATGCAATGGTAATAACAGTATTTGGATTTGGGGGTTCAATGGAAATCATATTTTTAGTATAATCATACAGTTTACTCTATATATCTTAAAATGTCATTTACCCTACTTATTACTTTTTTAAGTTGTACTATTAGACTTTCCACTCATTTTTGTTATTTAATGTTAATAAAAAAAAGCACACATTATTTTGGCACAAATGTATATTTTCTCAATATTAAGGGTACTAAATTCCAGTATTATTCAGACTTGACTTTGTACCCCTACGCATTTCTACTTAGGCATTTGAAAACATGAACCCACTGAAGGATCTGTCTGCTCAACAAACTGCCAGCAGAATCCAAGGATAGAAAAGGTTAAGAATTTGAGATTTATCTATTTGTCAATACCTCCTCTTATTTTTATGTGTAAGTATCTCTTGTTTAATCACAGTCCAAGCCTTCTTATCTCAAAGGACCCACCCAGCTTAACAATTAGTTGCTGAAAAGTTCCTTTTCCCAACATACCCAAAGAAGCCCGAAACTCAGGAAGCTATTTATGAAGAGGTGAGAGCTCTCTCTGGCACGACTCAATGCTCTGAAAAAGACTCATTATATTTTAGAATGAGAGTTGAGAGTGATATTTTAAAAATACATATAAACTAAAGTCTGATCACTCTGTTGGCTTCTTAAAAAAAAAATGACAGTGCTATAATTGGGTTGCTATAAATCCCAAGTCTTGAGGACAGTTTCTAAATATAGGATCACTTTTTCACTTCCATTAGGACAGAAGTCAACTTAAGCAGTATGTCATCTACGGATGAGACATAAACTGGAATTGTTCTGAACTTATTATGTCTGTTCCTTGCTGGTGCAAAAGTAAGGCGTGGGAGGGGTGCAGCTGGCACACTGCAGTTTGAAGGGTCCCTGTCTGCTTAGAGTGCGTATCTGGGACATAAGAGGGCTCAATACATGGACTTAATCACTTGTAGAGGCTGCATGTGATTGTAGTTTCAGTTTTTCTAGTCTGAAGTCAATTTTATTGCTACAGCAATGACAGGCAAATTTTAGTTGAAATAAGATGTGTTGAGAGGGAAAGCAGTACAGCTCTTCCCTTGGGGTCTGAACAGTGTAGTGCAATGGACAGTTTCTCTCATTGTGAGAGTGTGAACACTGTCACCCCACTTCCACTCGACCCCCCGGCTCTCGGTCAATACTTCTCCTATGTCATCTGAAACCCACCTTCTCAGGAGCTGAGTCATCAGAGTGTGGAGGACCCATATCCAGTGAAAGTGAGCTTATGGAGCCTACTGTATTAGCCAGCTTGCTTGGGAGGCAGACCAGAGCCAAGCACCGGCTTTAGGCACAAGTGTTAGGTAGACAACATGTGGGACTACAAACCATAATTCTACATTTCAAGATTTATCTAATCCTTTAGCATCCGCCTTTTTGATGCACCTGCCTGCTGCTGTAGTCCTCCCTAGCAGTTGGCTCACTTGTTTAGGGTAGGATTTTAGCAAGGTCATGTGCCCTTCATCAGGGGATAACTGTCAGCTAGAAGAAGCAAGTCTTTTGAAGGAATACAATTTTTAAAGTAAAATGCAATTGGTAGGTAGAGAAATCTAAGCTTTTTCCTTGCCAACTCCTTTCCCTCAGTTGGCTTTGAATTCATCAACAGGAAGATTATTTTTTAAAGATTTATTTATGCATACAAGAGCTGGGGTGTAGGCCAGAGGTGCAGGAAGGTGAGAGGATTCACCAGAGACAGAGTGGGGAGCAAAACAGGCAAATCCACTGAAATACACTGCTGAGGGGAGCAGTGGGTGAGACAGGAGAGGTCTGCTGCACCATGTGGGTTAGCTCCTTGGCCGGGGATCGAACTCTTGTTGTAGAGGCTGTAGATTGCTTCATAGTGCTGTGCTTAACCCCTTGCGCCCCTACGGATGTCCCTAAAATTTAGTATTCTTTCAACGATGAATGAAAGCTAATACTAAATTTTAGGGGCATCCCTGGTGATGCAAGGAGTTAAGCACAGCACTATGAAGCAATCCACAGCCTCTGCTGCAACCTAGACCTCTGCTGTCTCGCCCGCTGCTCCCCTCAGCAGTGAATTTCAGTCACTCTGCCTGTTCTGTTCCCCACTCTGTCTCTGGTGAATCCTCTCACCCCCCACATCTCTGGCCTGTCTCCCGGCTCTTGCATGCATAAATAAATAAATCATAAAAAAAAAGGGAATGCTAAATTTTAGCTAGAGGTCAGTAAAAATATTTTTTTGTTTAAAATCCCATTATAGGGTCCCTGCATTCTATAAAGGTTAGTAAACCTAATTGAGAAAGTTCTTGAGCTTCTCCTGACATGTGTGTGCTCTTAGGTGGCTTTACTTTTTTTAGCATCCCCAGAAGATTTGGTCAAGTAAAATCACTGACATTGGACTTTTGCTCTTGCCCTCAGAAAGGCCCACCCTTTTGTTTATCCCTTGCTCATTTGTCTTTAATTGCATGGATTACTTGATTTGCATGTGTGATTCATGTCTTTTTGATTATGCAGAATTAAGTTTAACAGAATGCAGCTGCATTAATTTAAACTCTGGGTACCACTGTCTGGATTTGCAAATGTCTAAGCTGTGAATGCCCTCCTGGAGGAAGGTCAAAGGTCACAAGTCCAAAGCCCGGGTTCTAGTCTCAGGCCCTCCTTTAGTCTACACCTACCCATCTCTGTGCTGTTCTTTTTCTTGCAGTCCCAGTGTGGGTAGAAGTGTGTGCTTGTGAAAACCCGCTTTCCACCCACTGCTCCCTGCACTGTCAGAGTTATAAATGGATGTTCTCTGTGCTTGGCTGTGCTGTAAATCAATGTAATGTGTGTTTCCCAATTACTTCTTCTTTCTTTACTCTTTACTTTTTCAAAAAATTAGAAACATGTGGCTTTAAAATATAAAGAGTTCTTAAGAGCTTATATTTCCCCTTTTTCTTTTCCCAACTCCTGTTTCTATTTTCTTTTCCGCTGTTGGATACTTCCTTAACTTTACATAACGTATTATTTCTTGATTTATTAACTTTGCATGAAGTCTGTGACTCACTGTTATGAAAGATGAGAGTTTAACTCACTTTACTCCCCATTTTCCATGAATGGTGGTTTTATTGATTTAGTTCTATTGCTTGCCTTTATCGGACTTCTATTTATATCAACTTTGACACCACATTTGCCTCCTCTTTTTCTTTTCTGTGTTTCATTTTCTGTAAGGTATACATTTGTTGTCATATTGTCAAGCTTAACATTGTTTCCTTTGTTTTATTATACCAAACTTGTGTCTTCTACATTTTCTGTATCAATTATACTTTATACAGATTAAATTAAAAAATAGGAAATTAGCAAAGAGCCTTTATCTAACTATCAAAATAGTGTTCTGAGTAGGGCCAGATGGTGGCTAGGAAGGCAAGTCTAATGTGATGACCTCCAGGAACTAGTGAGAAAGAGTCACTCATCAAGATCAAACAATTCTCGTTTATACCACTAGTGATTAAACTCAAGTCTAATTTTTGGTTAGTGTTTTGATAAATATTATTTGGGGAGGATTTTCTGTTTCATATCTCAAAGTTGTCAGTTACTTTTTTTCATCTTCTTGACAAAATAATAACGTGATATCAGGTTTTATTTTCACAGACCAGTTTCATAGACCTTTCTCAGTCCAACTAAATCAGAATTTCCGTGGATGGAACTTTCAGTAAAGATTTACTTCAAACCAAGTTATTCCAAAAGAAAAAAAAAAGCCATAAATCTGAACCATATCTACTTGAGAAAGTGTAGTAGGGCAGCCAGGTGCAGGGTGGCAGGGGGGCCCGGAGACTGGGCAGTAAGGGAGGCTGGAAGGCAAGCAGTCAACTGAGCCTGCCAGCCCTGCATGAATCTTAGCTCTTTCTCTGGGCTCTTTCTGGCTTTCTTTAATGGTCTCACTTCATCTGTAGTCACTTGTCCTCTTGTAGCCATCCTCTTCTCTCAATGACGCTGCCCTTATATCGCTGACTTCTGGGCTCAGGTGTGCACACCTACGCGTGCCCACCCATGCTCACACCCGTGCTCCAAGTGTCCATAGTCAGGCACTTGTGCCTGTGCCCACACTCCCAAGCTCAGTCAAGGTCACTGGTGATAGCCACAAAGGCTGGTGGCACAAAATGCCTGATCAATTCATTTACTCTACAGAAAGGAATGGCAACTATTACAGGTAGATTCTACTTAAGCTACGGTATTTCCCAGCTCTAGGAATAAGGAGTCCAATAGACTGATTTCTGAAAAAAAGTGCATCTAAACATTTTCATCTAAGTATTTTAGAAGGTGCCCTAGTCTCCAGAAATGGCAAAAAAGCATGTGACTCAGACCTAGCCATTCAGTAGAGTTCCTTCTCCCTTTAAACATCAGGAAAAGATGACAATAACTAATCTCACAGCCAAGACTTGACAATATTTAAAAATAAATTATTTTTGGTGGCAAAAATCAATAATGCTTGGTCTATAGAATCTCAGAACTCAGGGTACTCCATTTTGATTCAACACAATAATAATCTACTCTTTCGGTGATTCTGCAATTTCTTCTGAATTTCCTTTGGCAATAAAACGTCTAAAAACTGAATCCAGGCCTCCCTGGTGGCGCAAGGGGTTAAGCACTGCACTATGAAGCAATCAGCAGCCTCTGCAGCACAAGTTTGATCCCCGGCCGGCCAGGGAGAAACCACATGGCAAAGCAGACCTCTCCTGTCTTGCCCGCTGCTCCCCTCAACAGTGTATTTCAGTCAGTCTGCCTGTTCTGCTCCCTATTCTGTCTCTGGTGAATCCTCTGACCCCCCACATCTCTGGCCTGTACCCCAGCTCTTGTATGCATAAATAAATAAATCTTTTAAAAAAAATAAAAACTGAATCCACACTCTCAATACATAAGTGAGCTAATGGATTTATTTCCTAATCTCAGTTAATTTCTGTTGCTGAGGTAGAGACTGTTTGGATCAGAACATTGCTGTCTATTTTGTAAATGATCCCCAGGCTGAAGTGAAACAGAGCTGTTAATGTATTTTTGATGAATATTAAAAATTCATGAAAAATATTTTAAAAAGTATGATAAATATGCAAAGGAACCTAGTTTCGGTTTTCTTGCCTCAAAGTTATTCTCTCTCTCATCCTCTCTTTCTGACTCTACAAAGAATATAAAACGCCAATGTCTTTCTACAGTATGGAAAGTCAATTTGATAAGAATGCTGTTATGTCTGTAACCTGTCAGGGGTAAATTGAGCAGAAAATTATGCAGTACTCTGGCAAAACCAAATGTTAATATGGAAATTCTCATTAAAAGCCTTAAGAAGCTACAGATGTTTGAGTAAATTCTACTGATTGCTTTGACCTGACCTTGTTTTACTGCCCCCTTACACAGAGTACTGAAATCCTGCAACTGATCTACCCATGTTATCATTTTCAGACCAGGAGGCCTTTTCAGAACCATTGACTATAGCACTAACTCATTTTCTCCCCACTTCCTCCTGTTTTGTCCCCCCACCTGTCTGTAGCAGCGCTCTATGTCATCCTGTGAGCAAGAAAATACAGCAAGTTAGCAAGTTTCTCCTTCAGTATATAGGACATTCTGGTCACTCATGCAGCTCATTTTAAATAAATTGAATCAACTTATGCCTATTAACTGCTTGTCCTTGAACTAAGATAACATGGGATATTCAGGTATCACTCAAAGAAGGAATTACGAGGGTGACAAAATTTTCGGCCAGTTCCAAGGCCAATTTTTATAGAACTTTACTCGTACAGATTGGGGAAGAACCTTTGATTGCTCCTAATAAAGTAGCAGGATAACTTAAGGGCGTGCTGTGACCTTGGAGAAAAGTCTCAGAGAGTTAGAAAATTTGAGAATATTTTTCAATCAAGTTTTATTTTTATGAAATGAATGAGTTGCTATGAATGAGGTTTAGAAATGGTGTTTGCCCCTGGAGACTGGGAAATCTTAGTCACTTCCCAGAGGACCTATTTTCATAGGGATTTTCCTTCAACAAAATCAGCAGATGAAGTGAATAAGACTAATTCATATATAGGCGTTAGATGAGAAGTAGCCTATAGATTATTTTATTAAAGAAAGGCTATTTGATCAAAGTAAATCATCTCTGAGCTTCCCTTCTCTGATGACAAATTTGTTCTAGTAATTTTTCAGCTTATCACTTTAAATGCAGAGGAGGTATTCATTTAGTTTAACTCATATTCTGCCTTTTTTATTATAATGGTCCACCAATATTTTAAGTTCCTCTCCCTCTCTGGGCATATGAGTTTATCTCATTTTTCCACCACATTCAAGGTAGGCATGACTGTGCAACTAGTTTGGTCTATGAAATGTGAGTGGAAATGCAGGCTAGAGCCTTAATAGTTGATGTATGACCTTGGGTTCTCTTTTCCCCTGTGTCTGTGACCATGGCATGGAAGGGTCATAGGATAAATGCAGTCAGAAGGAACATTTTGTGAATTATTTAGGATGAGGGAGAACTTTGCATTGCAATAAGGCAGTAAAAGTTGGGAGTTTATGCAGCATATGTTACACTATTCAATCCAGGCTGCATGTTCAAATTCTCTTGGACAAGGTCTTTTGAAGTCACTGTTTATTTCCAGGACATGTGTCTCTTACTCTTGGTGGAGGCCCTTCACTAGACTCTGAAATAGAATGCCACTTGGAAAGTTGTGAGGAGGCAGATCCAGATGTTGACCTGCCAGCAGCTGACAAGTGTATGCTTCACAAGTTCCTTTAATTAATGTGGAGGAGTCATAAGATATAATCAAAATCAGGATTAGCACAAGGCTCTCTTGGGATCTCTGCTTCTGATTGATGAAAGAAAAGAATGCCTTGTTTAACTGGGAATTATTAATTGTTCTTTGCTACTCATATTATCTCACCTCCACACTCATAATGTTGAATAGGGATAACCTCGACTTGAATAGTTGATTCAGAAAGGTGTGTACGTGGTATTAGTTTCAAGAACAGAGTTATCCTCTTAGAAATACCAAGCTTCCAAAAGATGGATGCCAAATCCAGTTTTCTGTAAGTCCAAATGAATTATCTGCTTTTGCTATGACTCAGGACTAATTCTTAATTATTTCTTATGTTCACCAAAAGATATGAATCATATTAGTAATTCCTATATTAATTTCTTGAAAATTGGGAATTCATTGAATAAAGCAGCCCTGTTATAATGGGTAAAAATATTTAATATTTAAAAAGCCATATATCCAGAAACTTTTCAAATTAAAAGGTTTGGGAAAAGAGACTATACGTGGTTGTATTTTGCATGTTACCTAATTAGCAAAGCAAAGAACTTTGAAAATGTAGTCACAATATTTCATCTGATCTTCCACCATAGAAGTTTTACTACTAATAAATATTATATTGATTTTATATTCTTTTCCTATTTTATATTCTTTTCCTGTTTAAAGGAACTCTTAACTTTCCTTTGAAGTGGATTCAGTACCCTAAGGTATGGTCTTTGTGAATGAAGTAGCTTTTGGGTTGTGAAATAGGAAGGTGGAGAATGTTAACAATTTTGCTAATGCCTCATGGAGACTGAAAGCGTAATAATGAAGTTTCCATCAGCACCATTCATCCTTCATAAATAAGAAAATGTCTGGGTTGAGGGCAGGGTTCTCACTCAATTTGACATAGCCCTTACAGAGAGAGGTAGGCACACTCACCCACCCCTTCTTTTTATCTGCTCTTTCTTGGTGTCAGCTCGTTCGGAACAATTGACAGACCTAACGAAGTTATAGGTACCCTTAATTTGCACCCAGTTTAAAATTACTATTGAAATGATTCAGTCTATTTTATTAGTGGTATTTGGTAGATATTACTTCTGACTGATACATGCAGTTCATTAAAAATGTGTCTTGCCCCTTATATCCTACTAAATTATTTTCTGGAGATCATTTGATCTGCACAATTCCTTACTGGGATGAGATAATATCTTGAGGTTACTGGTCTCTTCTTGACCTATTGAAACTCTTGTGTCTGGTAATTATTAGGTTGAAATTACCATTTTTGTAAGTTGAAAGTGATTGGATATCTGAAATTTCCTATCAGTCAAACTTTCCTTGCTGTAGCTTGAGATACATGGGGAATTTTAAAGGACTGCCTAATATATATATGTATAAACCCTGCTCTATGTCATTTTATTTTCTATTCACGTACAAAGGAAACAGATAAAAGATAGAAAAGAGTATCATCAAGACAGTCTATAGATATGGCATAAAGTTCCTGTGCTTTGTGTATTATTCACTGCACACTGGTCTTGCTCCAGGCTGAGGGGTAAAGAGAAAAAAGAGCAAAGAAAAGGAAAAGGTGATGGTTTATACTTGAAATCCAGACAGCCTTAGGCAATATATTTATTGATAGGCCTCTGGCTCCCCATAATGAAATGAGGATAAGTTCTTCCTACTTTAAAGGGTTCTCTTGAGAAAAAAATAAGATAACGTAGAAGTATTTTATTCTTTGCACATCAAAGGAGTGCACATCTTAGATATCTGTAAAGAAGTGACTGTAAACTTCCCAATTCCACCCCACAAAAAAAAAGGAAAACACAAAACAACAAAACTTCTGTTTTCCAGTTCTCCTTTGACATTCTATCCATTGAGCAGAGAAGAGTATTTAAGATAAAATAAAACAAGGGAAATAAGAAGTAGCTAGTATACCTACTTTTTTCCTTTCCTAACTCTACTCCAAATATTTTAATTGTGTTAACATTTTAAATTCTCCCAACCCTCCATCATATGAATATCATCACCCCATTTTACAGAGGAGATTTAAAGTGAACAGAGGAAATTATAATCGGTCCCAAATGGAAAAATTTTTTAATTGGCAGAGGAATAGAGTCAAGCCAAACTGGTTGGCTCCAAAGTTGAACTTCAAAACTATGTGTAGCTGCCCAGATGGAGTAAGATAGGCAATAGATACTATGGGAACCAGGAAAACAAAAATCGCTGTAGTGTAGGACAGGAACTCACCCATCTACAACTTCCCTGACAATACATCCTGCCCTATCTGCGATCATGTGTGTGTGTGTGTGTGTGTGTGTGTGTGTGTGTGTGTGTATGACTCCTAATTTATTGGTATTTGTTTTTGAGTTTGTTCTTGATTTGGGCATCATTTAACAAAATATAACCAACATTATACTAATTCTCCTTCTTCCCATTTAAAAAAGTTATGGGCAACATTTATATACAGTAAAAGTCACTATTTCCACTCTAGAGTTTTGGGAATTTTGACAAATCCTAAAGTTGTGAAATCACTACCTCAATCAAGATACAGCAACAGCCTCAACACCCTCAAAATTCCCTCATGTTCTTTATTGGTAACTCTCACATCCACCCACAGTCTCTAAAACTGATCTTTTTTGTTTCAATAGCTTTATCATTTATAGAAAGTAATGGTAATGGAAGTCATCCTTTTGATTTTGTCTTCTTTCACAAAACACAATGGATTTGAAATATATCCTTATTTTGGGGGTGGGGTATGTCAGTAGTTGTTTCATTTTTCTTCTTGGGTAGCATTTCAATGAGTGGATGCTCCACGTTGTGTTTAAATCATTACCCAGGGGAAGGACATTTGTTGGGAGCATCAGGGTGGTAATGTTCTATCAATAATATAAATAAAGACATTGTAAATATTTGCATAGATATTGTGTGTGTGTGTGTGTGTGTGTGTGTGTGTGAACGAACATAGAGTTTTGTTTCACTTAGGTTACTGGGTCATATGACAAATGTATCTTTAACAATACATTGTTTCCGGGTTGAGCGCTGCCCGCGACCTCTGTGGAGCTGGTTCCATCCCCGGCTGCTCCCCGGCCCCCGGAGGAGGGTCCCACATGGCGCGCAGACCTCTCCTGCCGCCCGCTGCTCCCCTCAGCAGTGTACTTCGGTCCTTCTGCCTGCTCTGCTCCCCACTCTGGCTCTGGTGAATTCTCTCACCCTCCCGCGCTTCTGACTGTACCCAGTGCATGTATAAACAAAAACAAACAAACAAAAAAGTCTCTATAAAAAAAAAAACTTTAAAAAAAAACAATACATTGTTTGCAAAGTGACTCCACAATGGATTAAAAATTGCTTTATATATTCACTAGCACTTTGGTAATATTTCTCCCTACCCCACCCATTCTAGTAGGTACATAAATACTTACACATTCATGTTCTCCACGATTAAAAAGTCACCAAATAAAGAATATATTGAAATGTATATACCTTGATTCTAAGGATGATATTTAGCCAAATATTATCTTTTGAAATCCTCTAATCCTTAACAATCATTAAAAACAATTTAACATTGTAGGATTCGTAACTCAAATGCCGAAGTCCACACTGAAATAAGAAAGTATTATTCTCCTTCTGATGCAATATAAACTTCCATTTAATTTATACTACATTTTTAAAATTTTTTTGAATGACCAGTAATTCAAAACAGTTATTTTTTTAATAATGACTGTAGTCCCTGTGCTTGTTTAAAAACATTGTCAAGTTTTAAATTTCTATTTCCTTTTAAAAAAATCAGCTTTATTGAGATAAAATTCACATATCATAAAATTAACCTATTTAAAGTACACAGGTTGTGGTTTTAGTATAGTGCAGGGTGTGAATATAACACAGTGTAATTTTTTAATTTAGTTTTCAAAACAGCAAGGATTTATTTCATTGGGGTGCATGATTCTTATTCTTTATTTCAGAGTGGGCACATCATTGCACACATTTTAAGAATGTCCAGTGATGATAAATTCAGAGTGTAAGGATTTAATTTTCCCCAGGAGTAAACCTCCCAGTGATTCATGTTAAGATTCTTTCACAGCTTAATTGATGGATGATATCAAGCTAAATATATTGATAAAATTTTATTTGGGGCTTAAAAGCTGTGAAGCTTATTTTTAATAACACAGTAATTGAATTGAAATTAAGTTAATTAAAAACTCTTCTTTGAAGTAAGCAAATTTAAAGACGATGAATGGAGAAGCAAGACTTCATTAGATTTAAGAAAAGCTTAATTTGTTTTTCTTCTCACTGTTTTTCATCTTGAATGTCATAGTTTTTCAAATAATATCATTACCTTAAACTCTTTAGTTCAACTTATGGTTAGTTTTGTGTATATATTTGCATCCAGTTCAGTTTCCATTAAGGATATTGACAAAGCCACATGTAGGGTGTGTGTGTGTGTGCGTGTGTGTGTGTTTTCAAAGTTGAAAACATTATTTTTAAAAGTAAGTTGAAAGCATTATTTTTAAATTCCTTTTAAATGGATTTAACCAGCAATCTGTACTTGAGTACATATGCAATTATATTAATATATACAGCCAAATTTTCTAACTGGTGTATGTTTGCTTATGTTATGGCAGAATATTATTCCCCTTTCTATCGTTATTGGGGGCCATATGGCATACCTCAGAAATGCTCTAAAAATGGACCCTTGCTTCCAGTCCTTACATACTTGAACTGCTCCTGACATTCCCCCTCCATTATTTTTCTGTAATTAAGTGCTGATTATTGATCAGTATCCACCAATGACTTGGCTCTCACCAACCCTACTTATAGTGCATTTGTTCTGTTAGCTGACTCAATAAATCATTCTTCTCTTTTTGGGTTCTGTTCTTCTGCTGGGATCTCAAAGTTTCACAAAGATTATTAGGGCTGTACTTTTATCTAGAGCCATTTCCTCACCAGGTTGCTTACACATGCCAGGGTAACTCCATGGGTTCCTCAGACCCCATTGTTGGGTCTAAGTAGTCACTGTTTCATCATTCTTAGCATGAGTTCCTTTAGCACTATGACAATTCCATCTTCCTTCGGGATTTTATTGTGCTCTCCTTCTGCTTCTCTACTCCTACCTCCCAGTCTACTGCTTCAACTCACCCATACATATTACTTCACAATCTATGCCCTAACTTAACGAGACATCCACTTCCAATCTACTGCCCTACCTCATCCAGATGTCCCCCAGATACTGCTGTAGTACTTGAAAGAGCAGAACTTACCTCTTGTATTTTCAAAGCAACCACATGATCTGCATACCACATAGTGACTTTCTAGAAATGTAAGCTGGGCTGGTTTTGCCTAAATTCACACAGAAATTATGCCAAAGCCCAGGTTGGGCTACTTTGACAGGAACTAGGAAAGAGTGCAACCAAGATGGGTGTGCCAAGATGGGTGGTTATAACCAAGAAGATTTGGTGGGATGTCAGTTGCAGAGACAGGTATCTGTATATCTCTGCCCTGGTCTAACATTTTAGTATTGATTTATATTTGGTATAATTCTTGAATTGGCAAATGACTTATCTGCTTGTACCAGGGAGACCAGGTTATACAGAAACTCTTGGGTTGTTGCCATCCCATTAACAACTTTTGAGGCACCTAAAAATATTTTAATATGAGAATGTGTCATGGGATATGGGATCCTGCCAATTTAATAATTGAATGGAGGGGGGTTGATGTTTATTTTAGCAAAATCAAATCCCTTTGGTCTTCTATTTTTCCCAACTATGAGAGAAGATTGCATTATGCAACACCCTTTAGAAGCAGGCTATGGCTATTCATTTCTGATTCATGCCTCCAGCTGGTGTATTGCCCTCTCATACATCCCCAGACCATTTCTACCCACAGGGGAAAGGTAGATTTGCTACCACAAATGCACACATCTGAGTTTCTTCCCTGCTTCTTTATAACTTGAAGCCTTTACAAATCTCTGATAATCTGCTGTTGGTATTTAAAAGTACCAGTAAGAGCAAAAAGGAGGAGCCATGCCAAAAGTAGTTGAAGGCAAACATCTTTCCATATCAATTTCTCCCTTTCATGAAGACAATGTTTATAGATTAAAGTAATTCCAAAGACAATATATATTTAAATTATTTTTAGCTATCATTTACAAATGCTATTTATTCCTCTTGAGCTTTTACTTTTAAGCAATGACATCTAAAGAGTCTGCTCTACAGCCACAGGCATTGCTGCCCAAGATATCTGGGATGGTCATTCATTTATCCAATGCATATTTGAGTATCATACTTCAACCTGGGTGCTGGGAAATTCAGTAGTGTTCAATATAAATGAGGTTCCCTCTGCCTGCAGTCAAATAAAATGATAAACACATAATCTAATCAATTCAGAAAGAGAATACCAGGTAGACTTGAGTACTGTGAAGATTCCAGACTTTAACACAATTTTCCAGAGATACATCAAGTGGACTCCAAGCTTTCAGGAGGCAATATATACAGAACAGAAGGAAACTTTATATTCTGTTGGCAAAGGTCTAGAGGGAACATCAGGGAAGAATAATGCAAGGCATGGTTTGATTCCCTTATGAAAGGAGTTTCCACTGTTTCCTTGGCATCTAACCCTGTCTTTCCACAGCTTCTCCCTCACCTGGCAGCTGAGCAGAAGCCATAGGAATGCTGGTGCGTGCAGTGCTAGAGAGGGTGCTATTGAATAGCGGAGACCAAATATATAAAGGCTCACTGCATTCTATAACAACACCTTAACTAGCTTAGAAATGATTTAACAGGAATTATTTTCAGAAAATGTGAAAATTGGAAGAAGGTTGTTTCTAATCATCAGACTTTCAGTTAGAGAGCGAGGAAAAAGTAATTTTTGATGCATTTGTAAATGGAATGATCCAACCCTGAAACATCTACCAATCCCTGCTAATACCTCTTTGCTGTAACAGATTTTCCCTTTTCCACAGATAATGGAGGGGAGGAGGAGAGAGAGGGAAGTAATTAACCTTAAAATGCCTATATTTTTCTCTTCATATACTTTCTTTTTTTTAAAGATTCATTTATTTATTCATGTGTGGAATAAGTGGGGTGTAGGCCAGAGATACTGAGAGGTGAGGGGATTCACCAGAGACGGAGTGGGGAACAGAACAGGCAGATTTACTGAAATACACTGCTGAGGGGAGCAGTGGGCTAGACAGGAGAGATCTGCTGTGAGTTAGCTTCCTGGCTGGGTATCAAACTCAGGCCATGGTGGTGATAGCAGAGACTAACCCCTACTCCACAAGAGAGGCCCCTTCATATACTTTCAAGCTTGCTACCACATTCAGTCTTCCCACCATTCAATCCTATGCTTTATACCTTGCACAGCATCTACATGACTAAAGGTCATTCTAACTGTGATCTTTTCAATTCTCACCCACCAAAATAAGCAGAAAAGTTATCAATGAAGACACTGCAGTCACATTCCACCTGATTCACTGGCACATCACTCATTGTAGTAGATTGAATGGTGGCCACCAGGAGATAGAACCAAGTTGTAATCCACAGAAACTGTGACTTTGATCCTAACTGCAAAAACAAACAAAACAAAACAAAAAACCACTTCACTTTTGAAGATGTAATTAAACTCAGAATCTCAAGAAATAATCTAGGGTCCTAAGTCTAATGAAAAATGTGCTCATAAGAGACACAAAGAGAAGAGGAAGAGGCCATGTGATCATGGAGACATCAATGGAAGTGATGATGCCACAATCCCAGCAATGTCAAGTCAACAGACATAAGAAGTTGGAAGAGAGCCTCCCTGGTGGCGCAGCGGTTGAGCGCTGGGTTGCGAAGCTGCCCGCGGCCTCTGTGGTGCCGGTTCGATCCCCGGCTGCTCCCCGGCCACCGGAGGAGGGTCCCACATGGCGTGCAGACCTCTCCTGCCGCCTGCTGCTCCCCTCAGCAGTGTACTTCGGTCCTTCTGCCTGCTCTGCACCCCGCTCTGGCTCTGGTGAATTCTCTCACCCTCCCGCGCTTCTGACTGTACCCAGTGCATGTATAAACAAAACAAACAAACAAATAAATAAATAAAAACATACCTCTATAAAAAAAAAGAAGAAGTTGGAAGAGATGAAGACTGCTACCTCCCCTAGAATCTCTGCTGTCATTTTGATTTTGAACTTCTGGCTTCCAGAACTGTGAGAGAACAAGTTTCTGTTTGAAGCTACCAAGCTTATAGTTTGTCACAAGAGCCTTAGGAACAAATACATCATTGTATTAGATGTGAAATCCACATGTGATGCTCTGGATTATGTGCCCTGTGCACAGAATGGCTGAATCAATGTAATTTGATCAGGTCAGTTTGGGAATGGAACTCAGTTATAAAATATGCACCATAGAAATATTCCTCATTTTAGTATTCATATCACATCTACAGCAAAACAGTCTTCTTTCTCTTTTAAAAGAACCAAAGTTTCATGTTTCTTTTGAACTAAATAGTTTTTGGAGCTTTTTAGTTCGATGAAAACAATCTTACTCATGAGGGTTGGACAGCAAACCAGGAAGTAAGGTTAGTTTACACTTACGTTTTTCCTGCAAATATTCCTCTCTTTCCTCATAGAGATGTCTTTATATGAAAACTTCAATTTCTCACCCCAGTGCTCAGTTCATCTTAGACTATTTAATTAGTGCAAGGATGCTTTGTGTGGATTCACGCTGAAAAGAAAGCAGCCTTGGAACTCTCTGGCACTTCAGCCACCATAAATTTCTTGCATTGCCCGAAAATAGCACAGACCAACGGCAGGGAACAGTTGTTTATTTCTCCAAATACTGATGAAAGGCTGTTGTCTTGTGGTAATTCAGCTTCAATTTTGCCAAAAAAAAAAAAAATCCTTTCTACTCCTCAGTAATAAAATCAGGTGGCTGGGAAAATGCAAAGACACTAAAAGAAATATTCATCAACGTACAGATGCTGTTTCTTGAAAACAAAGTATGTCGGCCAGTGACACTGAATCAAAAGGAGCTGTTTGATCCTGCTCTCCTCACTTTGAGCACCATGTCCAGAACCAGCAACATCTCAGTGCAAGGCTGCATCCTGCCAACTGCTATTAACAGTCACGTGTAATAGTTTCTACTTCCCTGACATTTCTTCTGGAAGGCAATCTGATCCTACTTTGGACTCTTGCAGAAACCCAGAACTTCTCTGAGGTTTAAAAAGTCAACGAACCCTGATATCAGACAGATGAATAGATCAAGATTGATATGTAGAGGCACAGAATACAGTCCTTTCACAGTAGCCAGATTCTGGAGGAGGGCTGGAGTAAGTAGGATTTTTTTAGATATGCTCCACAAAATCCTCCATTAATATGATTGATTTCAAATTCATATTAAAATACATTGATGAAGATGATAGCACAGATGAATAACTTTACACATCCTGATATTTTGGTCTTATTGGAAGGAAATTCTCCTTAAAGCTGGTGGAACTCTACTGTGGGGCAGAATGACTCAGAGAGACTTCAGGATTGAATGGAAGTTTTACAGTCTGAACAGAACCAGCCTAGAAAGTATGGCAATTTTGGAGAGGAAGTCTCACACTCACTAACATTTTTAGAACTTCCCATCTTTCACATGTACAAGTTACTACTAAATAACAGACATACTAAAAAAAAATACAATATCCATCACAAAGCAGTGCAAAGATAATTATCTAAATAATATATTTTTATCTAATTAATAAAACATTGAATAATACATGTTAATTGATTAGATAATAAAACATAAAATAAGTAACTTGTTTATGGTGACAAGATGATTTGGTACAGAAGCAGGAACTTGGGCCTACTTCAGCCAAGTTGAGTTCAAACCTTTTTTTGTCTCTTACTAGTTACAATATTGGGGACAGTAGATTAATAGCCTTCATGAGCCCCAACTTTTTAAGGATGTCTGTACCATATATTTATGTCATTTGGAAAATGAATTATAGAGTATATGAAATGTCTCACACATAATGGCTTTTCAAATGTGTTGTTCCTTTATTATTGCTTCTATATTCCTCTGCTCCATACTTTCCTGAGAAGGAATACTCAAATATTGGATAAGATTCTCACAAGGTGCTTCTGAGTCGCTGAGATTGCATTTGGGGCATTACTAGGTGTGGTGAGCAGTGAACTGCATATTAAGAAATAAACAGAGAGTTTCTATCATCCAGATACTCCAAAAAGATGGTCATGTTTCCAAACCACAGGTCTAGCAGGACTCATAGCCGGGCCCACATTGAGGCACTGGAATGAATCTTATATGCGAAATCCTCTTTCCAAAATCCAAGTTTACCTCCCTGGTTGAAAAGTTATTTATCAACATCTTGTTTAATATGTGATTTATGGTTGAACATTAAAAATCTAAGTTTCAGGTTACCCAGGGTAACAAGGGAAACACAACAGATTATGTAATTTTCATTGACTGATGAAAAGAATGTGTGGAATCTTTGTGGAGATTAAAGTCAAAGATTTAAAAGATAAAGGAATGAGAATAAATTATTTTGCATTCAAAAAATGTGCTTTATCTCAGCTTCACAAACGTGGCTTCCAGCTCTGCTAGCAATGTTTAAGGGTGAAGTCGAAAAAGGCACACCTGGTGGATATGACCTGTAGGGTATTGTAACTCTGGCGGAAATCTGGAAAGGTATAGATATGTGTACCTGAGAATGGAAATAAATGTGAACAGTATCAGTACATTTGAGATTAATAGAAAATGAAGAGAAAACAGGGTAAGAGAATTTGTGAGAGTGGTTTCCATCAAGAAAATGTTCAGAATAGCATCAGATATGAGCAAGAGGAGTCCAGAGACTGGACTGGATGATATGTTTACATTTAGGATGGCTTTTGGGAGGAAAGGATTGAAGTGGGTGAATTCCAGGTGAATGCATAAACATTTTGGCCTACATACAGTAGCCAGTAGTACATCTGAATCCATCCAGAGAGGAATTTTCTTTCTCAGTATCCAAAGAAAGTGAACACAATCAGTCTTGTCTTAGACAATAAATGGAGTTGGTCTAGGAAGAGACTGGCTGATGATTTAGTTTATATGCTATGACCACTCCCTATTATGTAAATTATTTTACATTTAAGGAATAAAAACACTGAGTGATGTTACAAGGTTATAATATTTCTTTAAGAAAAACATGGGGAAATGTTCCAAAGGCAAAATCATTGAGTGATGATACTTCTTCACTATTTTATCGGGTAGATAGAATGAGAAAGCACCCCATGTAGAAAGTCCCTGATAAAACCTTTTACTCCTACAATCTTGCTGGTCAATATTTTCTATCAATACATTCACTGCCAATTAAATGTGAGAAAAAAATAAATTAAACCGGTAAGTAGTCTGTTTTACCTTTGGTTCTGATTTGTGGGACATAAAAAATATTCAAAATGAGCTATGTCCCCTTTAAGGCAATTCTCTACCCAGATTATCCATTATGATCACCTAGAGAATTTTAAAAATCTACATGTCCATGTCCATTCCATTTTCTGGGGTAAGATCCAGGCACCAAAGTTCAAAATTCTGCCAGTGAGTCCAGTGGCTAAATAAAACTGATTACCCCTGCTCTAAGGGATGAGCTAGTAAACTAAAGAAGGAACATGTATGAGTGTATGCAATACAAGCAGAAATAGTTACATCAGTAATAAACAGTATGATCGAAAACCATGATTACCTTCAGAGACAGTCCATTTTCCTACTCTGATTCTGGCCTGGTCTTGTGTTTTATTTTGGCCAATAGAATGTGGTATCAGTAACATAAGGTAGGTTTCAGAGGCTCAGTGCAACTTCTGTCTTCACCCTTTTAGATACTCTCCTTGCCATGTAAAGTAGCCTGGCTAGACTACTGAATCATAAGAGACCATATAGATACATGTCTGTCAATATGCTTCAACTTCTAGACACAAGAGAGAGAGAGCATATTGGATCATCCAACCCCACTAACTCATCCCAACTGAGTCTGGTCAAATTGTCTATCTATAGAATTACGACAAGAAATAATTGTTTTAAGTCTGTATATTTCGGGACAGTTTCTTATGGAGCAATATATACAAAAATGAAAGAAAAGTTCTTGAGGGCCTCCCCTGGTGGCGCAGTGGTTGAGCACTGGGCTGCGAGGCTGCCCGCCAGCCTCTGCAGTGCTGGTTCGTTCCCCGGCCGCCAGTGAGGGTCCCACAAAAAAAAAAAAGAAAAAAAAAGAAAAGTTCTTGAAACTGGACTATCAGAGGAGCATGTGGCAGCCAATCTAAAATTATTTTCAATGATTCCTGTCTCCTGGCATTCACACCCCTATGTCATCCCTTCCAACACTTTAATAGGTTTGGTCTATGTGGAACACAGAATATGGCAGGTATTATATGTGACTTTAGAGACTAGCTCAGGAAATACATTGTGGATTCAGTCTTCCTCTCTTTTCTGTCTTCCATTTGGAATCCAACTGCCATGTTGTGAGGATGCTTAAGCAGCCTATGGAAAACTCTACATGGTAAGAAACCAAGTTTTCTTGGCAACAGCTATACGTGTGAACAATTTTTGAAGTAGATCCTCCAGCCCCAGTCAAGCATTCAGACGCTTCAGTCCCTACCGAGATTCTGACAACTTTGTGAGATAGGCAGATCCCCTCAATTTTGCAACAACAAAAAACTCCGCTCGACTGAAAATTCAGGTATAAGCAGAATTAAACTAACTCAACTGAACTGGATTCCCTCAATAGGACTAACTGTTAATTCATTGAATTGCACTCACCTGTTTCCACCTCATGACCAACTGTTAACTGGCTCCACCTTCATTCCTGGGAACCTAGAAAATGTATTATGTTACATCCCTAATAAAGTTCTCTGTAATCTCTGAGTTGATGGCGGCATCAGAAACCAAACATCTGCTGATTGCTGAGAAAACACCCTGCTGGGAAAGTCAAACACTTTGACTCATAGTTGCCCAAACTATCTTGCACCTCTTAAACCTAGAAATGGGAGCCCTGCACGTCCTCACATTCCTTCCTCATAAAATCCCGTCACTCATTCTGTTGAGGGAGCAGGTTGTGATGGCCTTCTTGAATAAAACTCCTTCCTATAAAGACAATTCTGGGGATTCAGAGTTTGTATGCTTTTGTTTTTGTTTTTGTTTTGGGCAGCAAGAAAAGACTTGTTTTGGTCAATCACAAATAAGAAACTTGACCAAAGTCTCCCATCTAAGTTGCTCCCAAATCCTGGCCCATAGAAACTATCAGAAAATAAATGATTTTCATTTTAAGTCACCGGGTGATGGGGTCATTTGTTATGTGACTATAGATAACTGAAGCAGGGGCTTTTATTTTTGGGTGGATTTTATCTGATGAAATGGGTCTCTGGTGTTCAGATACTTACCCGGAGGGGATGGAGGGTAGTGAGCATCTATAATAATGGTCAGGGCATGGGTCAAAGGCATGGTGGTGAACTAGATAAGCAGTACCTGGGGAAAGAGAAAATGTTGTATCTCTTACCAGTGCCAGGTCATTATCTCAGCAAATGATAATCCTGTCTAGAAATATAACCCATTTCTGATAAAGATGAAAATCTGCTAATATAAGGGAATTTAGGAGTTCAGTTATATAGACTGAAAAACTGCAGGTAAGTCAACCATGATACACACTTCCAGGGAACTACAGAAAGCACTTATAATTGAGGGGGGAAATAGCATAGACCTTCATGTTTAGGGGTGATAAAGAAAAAATACATCCTTTTTGGACCAAATTACACCTAAGGTTCAAATTAAGAAAAGAAAGGCAATGAAGAAAATGAAAAAATGAAAAAAAAGTGCTAAGTGAAGAAAACAAAATTTGAAAGTAACTAGCACTTTCAAAACTAATTTAGGAGAGTTTCCGTCCTGCTCCCTTAATTGCTATGCCCAAATGTGCCATGATCGACAACACTAGAAAAAATAGGGTTAAAATGTGCATGTGCAATGAAACTGAATAGTTTTCATGTGGCATGTTAATATGTAAAACTGACAAATAGATTGTCAGTTTCTCTAAAATTTACTAACCACAACAGTTTAGGTACAAAACAGACAACACAAGAAAACTGCAAATGGTCAGCAGCTACTAAACAGAGGCAAATGAACATAAGTAAATAAGCATTAATTCACCAAATAAAGGTCTATTAGCTATAGATTTAATTAGGAGACATGAGTCTGTGATTTTCTTATTCAGGAATAAGTGTTGAATGCTGAGGAAAAGCAGATACAAGGTGTGATTGTTGAATTCCCCACCTTTCTAAACATCAGAATTATGTTGGTTGAGGGTTACAATGTTTCACTTAGGCAAGATTAATAAATTTTGGAGAACTAATGTATAGCAATGTGACTAAAAGTAGCAAAACTTGTATACTTGGAAATTGCTGAGAGGATAGATCTTAAAAGTGTTCTCATCACACACACACAAAAGTAAAAGACAAGAAAATACTAGAGGTGGTGGTTAGGCTAATTGATTGTGGTGATTATTACACAACGTATGCATATATCAAAACATACCTGTATACAATTTTATATGCCAGTTATATCTCAATAAAGCAGGAGAATATGTTTTCTCAAATGGCATTCCCATGAAGTAGACTCCAGTAGAAAAATTCCAAGAAGACATCTATGAATAAATGGAACCACAATACAAATAGATCAAAAATAAATTGAAAATGAAAGGAAGATAAAAACAAAAAGTTGTTACAGGAATATGCATCAAAGGAATAATTAATCTGGTTAGCAGAAGATAAATATCTATTTACATTTATACTTTTTAAGAAGCAACACAATTACTAGAGGAAAAATCAATATTAGACTCCAGGATGTCTGAATCAAAGTGCTTTTAACCATCATGTGATGCTAACCAATAAAGCTGAAAAATAAGGAAGAAGCAAAGACTAACATAGAAATTAATGCATGAAGAGACAGAAAATGTGTGTATACATATTTATATGTGTATGTATAATTATGTTCCATGCATATCTATTCATGTGTATATATACAGATGAATTCTTTTTTTTAATAAATCAATTTAATGTATTAAAAAACCAATAATCCAATCAGAAGAAAAATGGAGGAAGAAATTAGAAGAACAAGGAAGCCGGAAATGTCTCAAGACAGTAAGAAAATTATAATGGAATAGCTTGCAGAACAATATAAATAAATTTAAAACTATGATTGAAATTCAAAATAATTATTACACATTGACTCCACATAGATAGAAAACCATAAGTAGATCAGTGGCTATAGGCTAAGTGAAATTATTATAAAAACATTCTATAATATACTCCTGAAAAAAAATGCCAGGCTTAGATAGTTTCACAAGTTCAATTCTATCAGCATTTCAAGTAATATATAGATTTAACCTCATTTGAACTTTTCATAGAATATGGAAAGTAGAAGAGTTCCACATATTTTAGTGAAAATAACTTATGATATCCTCCTCCAAAAAAGGTGAAAATAATATGTAGAATTACACAATGACAGATCAAAATTCAGTCTATTCTCATAACAAAGCCAGGGTGATCCTTTTGAAATGTAAAGTACAGTTGGCTCCTACCTCTCCTCTGCCCAGATATCTGCAGTAAATCCCTGCAAAATCCATTCCTCCCAATGGCTCTAGATGATACACTCCTTCTTTCTAGCTACATCAGGTTATTAAGCTGTTCTTTTGCTTCTCCGGGAAGAATCTTTTCCTCAGACATCCTCACAGACACTGTCCTTCTTCAAGTCTTGCCACACTTCACCTTTTATAACTGAAGTCTGCTTTAATCACCCTAATCATTGTCAGCAACCACCTCCAATAGCCACTGTGGTCTCCCTCTTCTGTGCTCTGGCTTGTTTCTAATAGGGTTTAACTCGTTGTACCATAACATGCACCTGACCTGACCATTGTTTGTCTCGCCTACCAGAATGTAAGTTCTGGAAAGAGCAGTCATCTTTATTGATTTTTGGATGTATTCCATGTACCTAGAAGTTGAGTCTGGAATGCAGTAAACTCTCCATACATTTACCAAGTTAATCATTTCCTAAAAATGTTTAATTCTTCAGTTTTTTCTCTCTTTGTAGGGTCTACTATAAATTCAATCCCCTTGAATCTATGGGACTAATTCTCTAATTTTCTTATTTAAAATACAGTTTTCTTCTCCTTTTTTTTGCTTCTTTTTGGGATTGAACTTTCTCCTGCTGCTTTTGTGTGAGTTCTTTAATTTTATAGGTTTCCATACTGCTTTCGATTTTTTTCTTTATATATTATTTCTATTCTTATTTCTTGGATTGCATGTCTTCCCTTTTTTTTCTGAGTATATTAAATGAAGGAGTTTTTGAGCTTTTCTTCATTTTATAATTATAGAAACAGGCAGGAAACTGATAATGGTAAAATCATATTGAAACTAGTTAATAGGAGTAAGCGAGTCTTTAATTTTTCATATTATGTCTTTTGACGCTTGTGAATTCCTCATACCATGCATATATTACTTTTGTAATGGTATTATTATTAATAATGAGGAAGAGGAGAAAGAAGAAAAAATACTTAGATAAGAACTTTGAACTTTGACCAATTCATTATAATGCTCATGCAGCTTCAAGAAAAGGGACATCCTTAAAGTCAGCATAGGCCAAGTCAGAGAATTCAGGTTTCATCAGGCAACTTAATGTCCTTCTGCATTCTATAGTAGTTCTTCAATGCATTATTTAGAGTCACAGTAATGAGTTCGACTAACCAATGTGACTATCCATCCTTATATTATCTATTGCAGAGCGGGACTTTGATGAACAATATTAATGTGATCTGGAATTCCATTCTTGTGTAATTTGCTACTTGTATTGAATAACAATTTTAGATCCCTTTAGCCTACCATGCCACAATCTAAAGAGTAATTTTCATTTTGACTATTGGGTCTACAGAAATGACCTGTTTCCTTATATAAACCTTAAGTGTTTTCTTGGCATATATGCTAGGAGGCTGAGTCATCACTCATTAGTTTGCCACACCCCAAGGAGTGGGTGGCAAATAAAGTGCCTTGAGTTCATGTATCAGGTTGGACATCTTGAGCCTAGCTTGCATATACCTGTTCTGGGGCAATTTGGGGCAGACCAGTACTGTTCTAGGCCATGTCCTTGGGTAGATACTACCAGGAACACAGACCATATGGGAAGGACACTGGGTAGACTGCTTCTGAAATTCTGCACCCACATAAAGAACCCCTCCCCCCAAAAAAAGGTCACAGGTGCTGCCAAGAACTGATTTTTTATAAGATTTTTGCCAAGAATTTCAGACCATTTCTGTCCCTAGATGAGTAACTTCTACTTGTGCTAGTAGTATCCATAGATCAGGGAATTATAGAACCTGCCCTGTCAGTGATTCAAAAGTGTCCTTCTATCCTGCCTTTTGTGGTTTTATTATATTTTCTGTAATCAAATCTTTAGAATGTTTATGCTCCTCACCACTGAAGGGCTTACTTACATCTTCCTTTGGTAACACCAAGAAATAGAAATAATTTGCTTACATTGCCTTACCAGGAGCTCACACAACCCAAATTGATGCCATCCTTTGAGATCTGCATCTCTGTTAACTGTTCACTCATTAATTGTCCAAGAACTGTGTGTCAGGTGTATTTTTAAATATGGGCTGATTTTGGTGAACAAAGCAAGTAAAACCCGGGATGTCATAGAGAGTATATTTTACTAAGTGTGCCCTCAGAATAGAAAACTTCAAATGGTATACAGTATTTCTTGCTCTTATGTTCACTGCACCCCTATTCACTACAGCTATGTTATGGGAAAAGTTTAAGTATCTAAGGACAGAGGAATAGATCAAAAAAAATGTGATACATGTATATGTATACACACATAATGGAATATTACTCACCTATAAAAAGGATGAACTCTTGCCATGCAATAGCGACAACATGGGTGAAATTGAAAAGGATAATGCTAAGTGAGATAAGTTAGATGGAGAAAGTCAAAGAAATTATCTTTAAACCTGCTCTTGAATGATAAAAGAATATCTAAGATCTTAAGGAATAAACTCAAATAATAATAGATGGGAAAACATAATCTATTATAGAAAATATGCATATCTTTAAAAAACAATAAATGTTCCTTGTTCAACTATTTTATTGTCTGAAGGCAACATAGATTTGGCATTAAAAGACATTAGTACAGATTTGGTCTATGTTCTGTGGCATACATTTTAGCAAGCTATTTCATGACACTAACACTTAGCAGCTCTCCTTACACCATACTAGAGTGGAAGGGGTTTTTAATAGCCACTGATAAGAAGCACTGAGATGATACATATTTAGCAGCATAGGCTGACCTGGTACCAAAAAAAAAATCTGTATGGAGGACCTTCTCTATGGAAAGGACCTGGGGTGGGTACCTTCTGCAGAGCTTTTGATCCCAGCAGGGAAGTATCCTGTATCCAGATCTAGCAGGTCTTGGTCAGCTCTACCCTAGACTGGTAGTTGGAGCAGGCAGTGGAGCCCACCCAGTACCATGGGCCGGAGGCTGCAGGGTAGGGAGGCCTGGGGGCTGCTGTTTTATAGCTGGCACACCTGATTCATGAAGCCTTTCATTGGAGTGCTTTTCTCATGAAACACCCATTATGTACCCACTACTGTGTGTTTGGAGTGAAAGCATATGCAGCTTCTTTAAAGACAAACTCCCAAATTCCCAGGAAAAAAATACAGAAAAGCCCCTGTGGAGGAGTAAGGGGGAAAGCTGGCAAATTACAGGCAATCTCATGTTAAATTATGCCCAGGTTGACTGAGGATAGATGCATGCACTTTATGAAGGTTTAATTTATTTTTCACTGTTATAAAATTGAATTATAGCCTCTTTGTTTTTCTAATACAGAAGAAGGACTGGTAGACACAAGGTAAAAGGACTATTAAATGGTAGTGTTGTGGGTGACTCCCTTCAACAACCCTTATAGAAGTTACTTAGATGATGTAAGAAGGGAGAAGACCTGACACATAAATTTTCAGCCTCCTGAAATGTGCTTGGAACTGGGTTCACAGAGGTTAGGATGAGATGGGTTTCCCATAGGCCTCAATGGGAAGCTTAGGCTGATCAAGAAAGGATATTACATACAAATAGTGAAAAGTAGTTTTTCTTATAAGACATGTATGATAAATGGATTTAGTATCTCCAAGAAAAGCTGTATCTACTCTATCAGGAAAGCAGAGAAAGTAAGCATTAGAGGGAAGATAAAGAGATAAAGTACCTCTTAGTTGGAATTTGTTGTAGGCTAAAATTTGGGGAAAATTATATATTCATCTCAATAATGGGTATAATATTCATCTCAATATATATTCATATCAATATACATTATATATTATACATTCATCTCAATAATGGGTATAATTAGATATGTTGGGGAGAAAAATATATATTGTAATATCAGGGCTATGTGGTGATAAACAGAGCATACGAAAATCACTGAAAATTTCTTATTATCATACTGATACATAATATCATGAAGAGAACACTTCATTAGAAAAAAGTCTTAATTTTTTTATAGCATTAAGAAAACCCTCATTGAACAAGGACAATAAAATTACTGGGTCCTGTGGTGATTAGCTTATGAAGGCCTCAGTCTAAATGACCACAGTTGCTTAAAAAACATCCCCAGGATGGGATTAAGTGGAATTTCCTGAGAGCAGAATTTAGTAGTGAGCCCTTTGAACTGGGAAATGATCATAGCTCAAACTTGGAATTTAGGGTAAAAGCAAAGAAATATTATCCCTCCCTGCTAGATATAAACATGCTTTGAAGATATTTAAAAAGCTATGGAAAACAAATTTGTGATTCTTACTATGTAAAATTTACTAAAACAGTGGAAAATTAAGACCTTAGTTTGCTTTTTTATGCAAATACCTGTCCATATGTATTCATATGTATGTTCATATATGTGTATATGTATATAATGTCTATATTTGGTTCCTGCTTCAAGCCTTTTATATAAGGTGATAGGGACACTGAATGATCCCAACTGATAAAAAATTTAATTGCTTTCCTATTTTCCTCTTTTTAATGGGTTTGTTGGCAAGAAGGAGACCATAAACACTTGAATGTCTAGAGTTTTTCTCAGATGCTAAAGGATATGTGCCTGTATTATTTGAACATTTTTCCAACCCAACACGTATGTGAGGTTAAGGATGTGCACGTTGAGATTTGTTTAGTTATAATGTTTCTCAAAGGCCTGGTCACTGGATGCCAGGGATCTGGCAGAGATGCCAGGGTTCTATAAATTGTTTTCAGGGAGTCTGGCAAGTTCACAAGAAAAAGTAATGTGATTATTTGGTTTATACACAATTTACAAGTTTGAAGTGTTAGATTACTTTTAATTTTCACAGAAATCCATTTATGTACATAATATTTTTCTCAAATGTTTTGTGTGTGCTTAAAGAATTGATTCAATCAGTTCATCCTGAATAACACATTCATAGGAGTAGTTTGTCTTGACAGTGGTTTTTCAATATTCAAACAATAAAATCAGTGCTTGCATATTTTTTTTTGTTAAATTATCTTTTATTTTCTAGTGTGTACTGTTATATCCCCAATTAATAAAGTGGATGAATGACCCAGAAAAGATTTCATGAAGATAAATATGTTATTAAACATAAAAGATGATACTTAAATGTAATTATGATATAAATAGTAGACAGGTCTCTGTGAATGCAGGATTTGAATCTATATGTACTGATAATTTCACACACATAGTTAAAAAGTTAAAATACAAATGGGAAATATAATTGTTAATATCAAAAGTTGAAATTGTATTGGATTATTGAGGTTTCCATCTCTAAATATGTCTGTTACAAAACTTTTGAAAATATGTTCTGAAGACACCTATATTTTCATGTCATGTTTAAATAAATTAAAGAAGCTTGTACTTCTTTTTTAGAACAAATATAAACAAATGTCTCAGGACAAGAAGGAAAATCTTATCTTCAAAGTCAAAAAAGAGATCAGAATGAACGATGCATAATTCATGTTTTCTCTTCATAGCAAAAACTAATATAAATCTTATTATTGCCAAAATGCTTGTAAAACCAACCATAAAATTAATGACAAGTACAAAGCACAGAAAGGAAGCTGAACAAGCCATTACCACAACAAGTCATTACCAAAATTCATTTCTCCATTGATATTGTTGGAGAGTCCTTTACAGCTGTAGGCTATTATGATAGATGCAATCCCATTTTGGCTCAAAAGCATTGCCAAAGGAGTTCCTATATACCCACCCTCAGGATAATTCTTTCCACCCCCTGAGTAGTTTCAGATGCCTGGCTTAATTCCATATGCATATTTTGCTTGTTCATCTACCTCCTAGTATCACAAAACTATCATATTGTAGGAACTAGTTGGGTATACTTAGTAAATTTGTTGGAATTAGGTTTGTTCTTCCATAGAGTAACCTCTAAGATGATTTTCTTCCAAATAAGTGCAAATCATAACATACCTTTGTGATCAAAACTATGTAAAAATCACATGCTGCTTTTATAAAGTTAATTTTATAGAATCCAACTGGGATGGAGCTGCTCTGTCTTTCCACTGTCTTTGTGTATTTGACTCAAAGCAAAGCCAATTTTCTTTCTTATGTCCACTTATTTTTAATATCATATAAACGTGAGCATTTGGTATATTTCATTATTCATTATACCCTGCACAATTGTATTTACTCTCTTTTGTGAGTGTGCTTACAAGTGTTCCGATTTACAGTTCGATAACACCATTAATGTATTGGGTGAATCAGTTTATTATTTATTTATTTATTTATTCATTTATTTTTTGTGGGACCCTCGCCAGAGGCCGGGGAACGAACCAGCGCTGCAAAGGCTGCAGCCCAGCGCTCAACCGCTGCGCCACCAGGGACACCTTTGGGTGAATCAGTTTTTAGTGTAAGAAACAGTCTCAATAACAGAAGAAATGGATGACTCTATAAATTTATTTTACACAAAAAATATCCTAGAGAAGAGGATAATTTCTCTTTAGTTGCTTGTGAGCATAGATGTAGACTAGGAAAACTTGCATTAGCATAAATGTTAATGCAAGACCCACTAGATGTGCAGCAAAGAACAATGTAGCTGTGCAAATGAAAGAGAGTGCACATGGATGGGTCATTTATTCACAGAGGACAGCTAGCAGCCAACAATTTCTCTCCTAATGTCAATTCTGATTAGAATAAACTAGTAAAAAATAAGTCAGTATTACTAAGTGGTAATCAGTAAATATGGACAAGAACGTACTACATTTCCACACTAAAGTCTTTTGGCTCAAGAGAAGTGGTAAACATCTGAGTCTTTGAAATGAGAGTTGTGATGAAAGCATTTCCCTATAATCTAGACTAAGTCTGATGAAACTTTTCTATTATTTCCAAAGTCTTTCTCACAGTGTACTAGCTCAGAAATATTGTTAGTGTTGTTGGGAACATAAATATACTACATTGAGATCAAAACCTACAGTTTTAAAATGAAAGTGTAGAACATATAATTTCTTAAGAAATCCAAATTTTGATATTTTGTATCAATTTCTAACAAAATAACTTTCCCTCCAATGTTATAATTTTCTTAACTCGTTGGCTAAGAAGGAAATGTATATTCAAACTTTGCATAATAACTTGATTGCTGAAAATTTGTGTTTTTCCTCCAATATCATAATTTGATTTAGTTTTTGAGTTAGAAGATCTAAGTGATACATGAGCAAAGGAAAACAAACAAGCAACAAATTGTACTTGTCAGATCCAAATTCAACTAGTGTGAGAATGATGAATTCATTTTCAATATGAAAAATGTAAACTTTCAGGTTTTGAAGGTTAATGTAACTATTCAGCATCCAAGAACACTAACAATAATCTTCATTGAGACCCATGATTATATTTTCTTCAGATACTGAATAAGTCCAGTTCAAATTAAATTATCAGAATTACATGTCAAGACAAACATGTGCCTCCATCTCCCCTGATATAATTGAGGGTTAGAGTTTTCTAATTTTGCTTAAAATGAATACCATAGTAAAAAAGCAAATTTAATGTATGAATAACAATTGACCTCATGTTATCATGACGGAGCTAAATATAACAACTTTGGTAAAAGTGTGCAAGTAATTTTCTTGCTCTAAACAATGTGAAACATTAAATTTAAAATTATTTGTGTAGAATGGTTTTAATTTACATTTAAAGTTATGAGAACTTTTAAAATTTGCTAAAATTGGTGATCTATTCTGAATAATCATTTATGACATTATTGACAAAAAATGGCAATGACATTCTGACAAATCACAGATCATAAGCATAATGAGAAATATAATTAGATTTACTCTATGTCTGACACAATTTAAAATGGAAAGCCAGATATATCTTATTTTAGCATTCAAGTCTGTGAATTAAAGTAGTCTAACCTTTGTGACTTTAAAAAATAGGGAATTAAATCTGTGGGCTCTGTAAGAGTCAAATTTTTAGATACTGAAAATATGCTATATTTAAAATGAATGTTGTCCCGTTGTGAGATAAGTTGGTATGATGTGTTCATCACATTCCCACCAGATCAATCTTTTCATATTAAGTAAACTATTACTATATGCTAGACACATTGTTGCTTTCATACACTCTAAACACAATAGACCAACCTTCCTACTGTCATGGAAGAAGGAAAATAGGAACTAAACAATAATTGAAAGCATAGTGTGGTGGTCATAGATATTCTTTATTTTTTTGTTAACTGTGTGGTGAAAAGTTAATAAAGCAGAAGTGGGCAAAGAAGTGCCGGGGGTCCCCAGGAAAATTACTGAGAAGGCAACATTTCAAGAAAACATAAAGCATGCTGTCAGCAAGTTATAGTATATCTACAGAAAAAAAGTTGTCAGGCACAAGTAAGAGCAGGTACTAAGTCCAGGAAGTGGGAATATTTGTGCTCTGTGCCAGAAATAGTAAGTGAACATGACTTGAGTGTCTGAAAAGAGGGAGCATGAGGTCAGAAAAGTAATGGAGGAAGGAAATATGTAGGGCTTTGGAATTACTAGTAAACTTTTTCTTCTGAGTAATGGGGAAGATCTCTGGATGGTTTTGATCAGAGTTGTAACATTGTCTCACTTAAAATTTAACCAGGCCAAAATGATTGCTTTTTGGAGAAAGCAATTGCTTTCTTTTTTTTTTTTTTTAATTATGTAGTCATTTACATGACTATATGACTTTGAGTTACATTAAATCACCTATGCCAATGCCCTATCCCCTTCCTTCAACTATTCCCTCGCTGTTGCCTCTGGTAATCAGTATATTTTTCACTAAGTCTAAAATTTGTTTTTGTTGTACTTTGCCAGCATATGTTTTTTGGTTATTTATATTCCACTGATAAATGAAATCATTCAATATCTGTCTTTCACTTTCTGACTTATTTCACTTAGCATAATCACCTCAAAAGCCATCCATTTTCTCCCACAAGGCACTATTTCATCTTTTCAAATAGCTGAGTAGCTTTCCATATTCCTCAATTTCTTTATCCATTTCGTCGGTCAATGGGCACTTAGGTTGGTGCTGTGATTTGGTAATTGTGGAAAGTGCTGCTATGAATTAGGCATATATAAGTCATTTCATACTAGTGTTTTCATATTCTTTGGGTAAATTCCTAGCAAAGCTATTGCTGGGTCATATGGAATTTCCATTTTTAGTTTTATTATCTCCATACTATTTTTCAGAGAGTTTGCATGAAATTGCACTCCCTGCAACAGTGAGACAAACTTCTAATTAATCCAAATGAGAAATAGTGACGGTTTGTATACCAGGTGATGGCAGCAGGGTAAAAAGTGTCCAATATCTGGATGTCTATTTTAATTGTACATTCTTCAGAATTTGGTGATAGATTTGATGAGAGCTGTAAGACAAAGATATGAGTCAGGTTGACACAAAACATTGTGTCCTGAATAATTATTACGATACCATTGCCATTATCTGGGGAAAGAGGTGGGAATTACAGAAACTCTTTGTACATATGTTAAGTTTGATATCCAAGGGGAAGTATTGAGTAGGTGTTGAATATTAACATCCAAAGCTGATGTGAAAGCGGGAAGGAGCAGCCTGCTGATGGTCATCACATTTCTGCAATAGATCTCTTAGGAAACAGGAGTTTTGATGGGATCACTCAGAGCATGACCCTGGATAGAAACAGGAACAGATCCTAGGACAGAATTCTGAGGCTCTGTCAATATTTAATGGTGGGGAAGAAAAGCAGGAACCTGGATAGGATACCGGGAAGGAGACACAGGAAGGTTAGAAGACAATCAGGTAAGGGTTAAAATGGTCACGGTCACTATGATGTTGTGTATGACAACTAAAGCACTGAAAGTAGAATTGAATATTCCTTGTCAATTTTTCCATGATCATCTTAATATTGTCCATGCAGGCTGATAAGAATCTGCCTGTCCTGACAGAGGATCCCCAACATGTCATCTTAGGAGCTGAGGTTTGGAAACATGCTCCTTGCTACCTCTTTTAGATAGTTTTCTAGTCTATTGTGTAGCATTGATCATGCTTTTAGGTGAGATTCACAGTAAATGACAGAGATTCTGCTCTTAACATTAATGATCTCCATGGGGATTTCCCTTAATTTTGATGTATCTGACAATACTGTAACTATATCCCTGAGATATCAATACAAGCAGACTTGATGAACTGTATTTATACCTTTAAACTTGCCTAAAATTTTTGGCATATGCACATGACCACAGCTTTTAATGCAAGAAAATGTTGCAGGCAAAGTTTGGAGTTGATATTGGGGTGGGGGCACTGAAATATCCAACTCCTGTTCAGATTTTTGTCCTGTTCAAAACAGAGGGAAGAGCACAAGGGACTATGGTGATGGTGCACAGGTGATTTGGTGATGGGAATTCTATGGGGACTATACCTGAGAGGAGAAAGCAAGCATTGTACAAAAATGAACAATGATACAAAATATATATAAATAACTAAATTATATTAAAAAATTAAAGCATCTAGCATCAGAAAAAAATTATAGCTAAATTTAGCTGATTTTAACTTCACTGGGATTCAGTTTTCTAATCTTTAAAAAGGGAATAAACCCAATCCCCACTCCTACTCACAGGATTTTAATGAGACCTTGTGATAAATAGGCAAGCACCTTGTATAAAACTGGGCTCCTTGAATTGTCGCTTTTTCCTTCCTCTCTTCTGTCCCACACCAAAGGTGGATTCCTGAGTTTTCTTTTGTCCCATTTGTCTTTCAAAAGATCTTATTTGCACTAGTTGGTGCCAGAATATTGTCCCACAATGTCTGTTAGCAATGCCAGTTTTCACCTTGTACCCAGTTCACCAACTCCTCATCATCTCCTTGTTTTCCTGAAAAAAGAAAAAAAAATGTAAGTATGCAAATATATTAGAGAGAAATAGAATTTCTGAATTTTTTAAAAAGACAGTGAAGCAGTGTCAACCGTATCTTGCTACTCAACCACCAGCAATTTGCTTTACACCCTTCCCCCCTGACTGTTCTTCAACTTCTGGCCACAACCAGGATTTCTTCCAACACCTTACAGTCTCCACCTGGCCACTATTATGCTTCTTCATGTGGGTTTTTTCTAATATCCCAAACACTCATTAAAGTGTTTCTTTCCAACAAATGCAATTCTCTAATAAGAGGGGGTCTAATTTAAAAAATAATAAAATAAAATTCCCCCTTATTATAGTAGGAAATCAGGCAGGAGGAGGGGAATGAATAATAATAAAGCAGTTTACTTTTGCTTGCTAGGAAAACTATTTCTACCAGTAATTTGTGATCTTGAGTGTCTTTCACTTTTAAGGTCTAAATAATTGTGTAAATGTCATTTGTTTCATTTGAAACTTGGCTGTCATTTCCTGTCAGGAGGAAAACAAGAGAAACTCCAACTACAAGGTTTACCCCCTGATCACCTGTCAGCCTCACAGGAACAAGCTTCTTGCAATTTGTCCCTGCCCAGGCACTTCATCTTCAAACAGAAACTGCATCTTAATTATAGCCTTTAATGGGCTGTTTCACTCCAGGATCAATATGTCTGACAAAAAACCAAGCTCCGCTAAAAGCTCATTAATTCACATCCAACTAATGCAGGATTTGTGATGATTTTGGCAGGGACCAAGCTGAAGTTTACCTCTTGTATTGCTGCTTACAAAGGTTTAGATTGGCCAATTAATTGCAAAGAACAGAATTGCCAGGGAAGTATTTACAGAGATTTACAGGGCATCTATTTGCATGGAGATAACAGGCAGATTGTAACTTCCAGACTGCTCAATTCCTACCATTCAACACCAGCTAACCACCATTTTGTACTGGCACCATGGACTTGGAACCTAATAAGTGCATTACCTAGAACTTTGTCTCAAGATCCTTCAGCATTATCACCTCCTGGTCAATACCTTTGATATAATGTATCATATCCCACTTCCCAGTCTGATTTTAGCTGTACCTGCAAGGGACATTTTCCACACTGGGTAAGACACATCTGGAGAGATAGTTACCAGTTGCTGCATGCAATGTGGGTGTCTTTCTGTCCTTTTGTTCAGGCTTCCTCCTGAACCCAAGGGAAGGGCAGGCCAGAAGTGTCAGGTGTCAGTGGCTCTAAGGAAGACACCATCTATAGGAGATAGTGGATATATGGATGGCAGCTTTCAGAGACTTCCCAGAAGTCCTGGTGGAAGTGACCCCCCCCCCACAGTCATGGGCTATGAGCTTGATCACTTGTGCACTTGCATCAGCACTTCTGCTCTCCTGTGTTACCATCCTAAATAAACCAGCTGTCCCTACACTGCTTGTGTGGAAACCCAAATGAAGGCACCCACTCCTTCAAAATGATGTATGTGTGCTTTGGAGATGCTTGCTCACTCCCTAATCTACTCGTGTCTTAATAAAACATTTCTTTCTTAAGCTTCCTGGGTTCAGTACTACTCTTTGGCAGTATTGTTGAAGGTATATTCTCCCTAATGTCTTTTTCTTGCATTCCCACAGCCCCCTCTGCAGCTCTCTATTTCAGTTCTATTTTCCTACCTCCTCCTTTTCTCCCATATCAGCATAAATTACTCCCATCCTACTTTATCTTTTACCTAGTTGTAGGGGCAGGATGGGCACTGAGCTGGTTTTCTGCTCTGGCAGATGGGGTAAAGGAGAGTCCTGGAGTCCTTGGTGGGTTTCTCAGGCTTTTACTAAGCTTTTATATGTAGTGCAGCAACCAGGTACATGGCAGGCAGGGGTGCTGGGGAGCCAGGAGGTCGGGAGGCCTCCAAGCCCCCAGCAAGTCTTCACTCTGGGCTTCTCTGGCTTCTCTCTCTCCTTATCTCTCCTACCTCGCTCCTGCTTCTGCTTCTGCTTCTCTTGGGAAATATTTCAGTACTGCTGCCATGGCCCACAGAAGTAAACAATATGCCTTACAACAATGTAATGACTGCAGGTGCCCCATCAGGCAGGGCAAGCCTAATGGTGGGAGGGCAGAAAAGCCTGAAAACAATTTACCCTACACTAATATTCTTTCGTTAGTAATGCAACCTCTACTGAGTAATATTGTAATGGAGCCATGTCAAAAGAGCTTGTGTGTGTTTATATTACTCCAAGAATCTATTAAGTATGTATTTTAACTAGGAACTTTTAAGCAGCTAGTTCTTTCTCATTATCACTCCAATCATGCCTGGATTTGAGCAGGTAGAGGCAGGCCAAATGCTCCAACCTTCCTGAACTTTAATTATCTCAGGTTTTGGAACATCACCTTGTTCTCCTCTGAGGTCCTTGGGTCATCCTTTTTCATCTTTTTTCAATTTTCTCTTTCTTTAACTTCCTGTTACCATAAAGTGATGTGAGCACCAATAACATGGGTAAAACCTGGAAGTATTCTATATATATACAGAATCTGGAATTCCTACACCATTCTGAATCAGATTCTACATTTTTAAAAGGCCTCAGGTGACGTATTAAAGTCTGAAAAATATTGCAACTGATGGTTTTTTATTGGAGTTCCAAACTTGTTTTTCTTCCTCGCTTTCTACATTCTCCTGGGAAATGCCCCTGCTCTTGTGACACCAGCCACTGACCATGAACATCTGGGTATCTTACAGGTGGTTATGGAAGTGTGGTTATGCCAGTGAGGCTGTTGCTGATTTGCTGATAGGCTAGAGGGGATATTGACATAAGTTGGGATCAATTTAAAACTAATTCAGATGGCTACTTGTTGCTATGGTAAAAAATAATCAGTTTTGTCCTATGTGATTGTAGTCTAGAAACTTTTTATTCTCCAAAATTAATGTGTTTCTTAAATTTCTAGCCCCATCAACAAAACAACCCCCCCAAATATAAAAAGTTATGGATACTCTTCCAGACCCCTTGTTTGGACTCAACATAGCAATTAGGCTGTGGCTGGAGGTATCTGTAACTGTTCCCCTAACTATAAATTGTCTGGGGCTAAGGGATTACATTTTCTCAAAGGTATACCCCTTTCATGCATCTGTACCCAGGATCAGACTGGTATGGGAATAAAGGTCCTGTCCCTTGATCTTAATTCAGAACAAATCTGAAGAACTCATTCTAGCTTCATAATCTTCATAGTATCAGTTGAGACTTCAGTTGCAACCACATGGTGGATCAGACTCCCCCTCCAATTCTCACTTCCCCATAGGGGTATCTACTGAAAGCACTTTCCAGTACAGCTACATGTAATACTCCACCCAAGAGCCCGTTTCCAGGGACCCTCAGATACTGCTGCTGCTCTTTGTCCCCTGTCTTACTGAATACACCAAATTCTTCCTGCTGCCTAAACCAGACAACTGGGAACGATTTTTGACTCTCCCTCCCTGTTTGAGGCCACATATGAGGATGTCAATGTTGCATCGATTACTCCTTTACATCCTTATGACTACCACCATGGCTAAAGCGTTCATTCATTTCTTATCTGGATAATTGCAACAGACTCATAACCTATGTCCTCACTGCAGGCATAATAATATTTCTAGAATTAAAAACATGATATTATTTACAATTCTTCAGTAATTTCTCATTCTCTCAGTATAAATACAAACTACTTAGGACACCTGTAATACCTATTTGGTTCAGTTCAGGTTTACCTCCCAGAGGAGTCATTTCATGTGTTACTGTGGGATATCAGATCCTCTCCAGACGTAAAAGTAGCCTCATTGATGGTGAGGATTTTTTTTTTTTTTAATCTCAGTATCCCTACAGCTTTATGCACAGTATAACATCTAGTAACTGGAGCTTGAATGAAAGTTTCCTGCAGACATCTATTTAGTTCCCCTGTGGGTTATTTCTCCCCTCCCACCAATTCTAAATTCAGGAAATGAAATGATTTCACTGTTTGCTTATGTATCTAACCTGTCACTTACCTTTACTTCTTAAGAACAACCATCTAAACTCCAGGGCATGATGATCCATTAGGAATTTGCTGAGGCGACTGGGCAGCCAGGATTTACAGCACTCTGCCGATGTGATTCTTTTTATGCATCCTGTAAATTTTAGTTATAGCTACGGTTGTCTCTGGCCAGCGTGGACAAGGCTGGCTCCTTTTTGTAATTCCGTAATCACAATAAGGTCATAAGTTTCCAGTTGTCTTTTTTAATTTTTTTTTTTTTGGATAGTCTGTTGCCTGAAGCAAGTCAGTGGACTTATAAAGGGAAATGTCAGCATGAATAGACAGCCACTCTAAATGAACCAGGCAGTGCTATTTCAAGGTCATGTGGAGTTTGGCCCCATCGCTCTCTCTTTTTTACTTTTACATATTTTATTTAATATTTTTTATAAATATAATTTATTTCAGTTGAAGTAATATTGGGGTACCCCCACTAGGTTTGACAACCATAGTGTACCCACCACCAATTCACCCATAGTCCACCACCATAGACCATTTTGCTGCCTTTCCTCTTCATCCCTCTCCCTACCCCTTCCTCACCTCAGTGCTTTACTTCTGTAGTCAGTTATCAAAGGGAAACTTTTTTTCCCCTAAGATTTATTTATTTATGTATACAAGAAACTGGGGTGTAGGCCAGAGGTTGCAGGGGGTGAGAGGATGCACCAGAGACAGAGTGGGGAGCAGAACAGGCAGACTGAATGAAATACAATGCTGAGGGGAACAGCAGGCGAGACAGGAGAGGTCTGCTGCACCATGTGGGTTGCTCCCTGGCCAGCCGGGGTTCAAATTTGTGCTTCAGTGGCCGGCAATGCTTGATAGCTTTAACCCCTGTTCCACCAAGGAGCCCCACAAAGGGAAACTTTTGAGTAAAGTCTCAACATGGAAGCATTTCAAGGATTTTTCTCTGTGATCATATCTCTCCAGAGCTGGAGGCCAGGAGTGCAAGTGAGTGTCCAGATGTTGGTGCCATCATTATGCCTCCTCCATATGTTCGTTCATCTTTAGAAGAACCAGCAAGTAGTTTGATATCATGGGATGTTTTTCAGCCTTCCTGGGTGTAGCAGTCATCTTCTCCTTTGCTGCTCTAGAAGCCTCTTCCAGCAACCCAGTCTATGCTTTCCCAAAAAGTGTTCTTGAAGACTGCCATATTTTATTGTTCTGTTTACTTATTGTTAACTGAGGTGATGTTAGGATACCCCCATTATGTACTGCCACCACAGAGCACCCACCATCAAATCACCCATACTCCACCATCATAGTCATTGTGTTCCTTCCTTCTTTGCCCACTCTGGATGCTTCAGTTCTATAGTCAGCCTTCAAGGGTTAATTTTTAAGCTTGTCTTTATCTGATGCTTAGTTTGTTTTTTTCTTATATTCCACCTATAAGTGACGCCATAGGGTATTTACCTTTCCCCTTCTGGTTTATTTCACTTAGCATCATCCCTTCCAGCTCCATCCATCTTGCTGCAAGTGGCATGAGTTTATCTTCTGTGATCACTGAGTAGCAGTCACTGAGTATGTACACCACTTCTTCTTGATCCACTTGTTTGCTTTTGTGCAGTTTCATTGTCACCATGTTTTGGCTATTGTAAATAGCACTGCCATAAACATGGGAGTACAAATTCCCTTTCAAATTAATGGCTTTGAATTTTTCAGGTAGATGTGATAGAGCTGCTGGGTCATGTGGAAGATCCATTTTTAATGTTTGAGACACCCCCACACTACTTTCCATAATGGCTGGATCACTCTGCATTTGCCTTCAGGCTGATGCTTCTATTGGAGTAGTTCATTTTCCCTTGGGGTGGGGGATGGGGGGCTGACATTGGCTTTGGTTTTGTTTTACATCAGTTTTGTTGTGCTAGTTTGGAGGAGCCTAACCTAGAGTCTTCATTCTGCTGCCTTCTTGCCAGACTCCTCAACTATATTGAAAGACATTTATTAACTGAGTGACTTCAAGATCTTACAGCAAGGGTATTTTCTTTTATGTGTCTTGAGCACAAAATTTCTTCCAGTTATTTATTTATTTACTGTTAAATTGACATATAATGGACTCTCAAAAGTATTTATTAAACAAACACATGGCTAGTAACTATACAATGCATAAAATCTAGAATAATATAAGGGAGAAAATCTTTGGTTCTCTATAAATAATTATTGATGGTTTTGAAAGAGTCAAAGATCATTAACAGACAAATTTGAAAGACAAAAGTGAGATTGACCATTATTACCACTTTCCTGAGAATGTTGCCGTACCAAAGAAAAGAAATACAAAAGTGCAGGGCTGGAGATGAGAACAGAAATCACTGTAATTTCCTCTCTGTGTGTTAAACAATACTGAAAACAAGCAAAATAACTGAGCTCCTGAAGGGGCCCAAATCAGTCGACCGCAGGAGCCTCAGGATGGTGTCTTCAGGATGCCAGCTCTGGCATGCAGAGTGTTTTGAGTTAAGAGAAATCAGAGTCCTAGAAACTAAGGGGAAGCTAGTGGCCTTGTCTCAGCACTTTTGTCCTGCCTTCAGAGATTGCCTAAGCATTAGCCCTTTTCTTATTAGAAGAAACAATCATTGTTCTCCCCCTTTTGTTGGACATTTAGGGCAGAGAAGGTAATGCCTACAGGAAATTAAAGGGCACAAAATACCCAAAGGGGAGAAAGGCAGTTCTCTCTACCCCAACCTATAGGCACCCCAATAAAGCTTGAGGAGAGCAAGAAGCACCCAGAGTTGGGCGGGGAGGGGGGATTCCTTGAAATTGGCAGATCTCTGGACATTAAAAGAATTCCCCCACTATGTTATCCCCTCCCAAGGGAAGGGCAGAGTAGGTTAACACCATGGCAACTCAAGTCTAATGCTCTCCCCCATTCCAACCTGCTGGTGAGGGTGATAAAACTACATCCTGAGAGCACAGTTAGAAGGGAGAGTACTTAGAAACAATGCCTGGACTGATAAGCAAACACCTCAGAAGCTCCTGCTCAGTGTACCCCAGAAAGTGACAGAGTGAGCAGCTCTTGCACTCCATTAAAGACAGGAGCCCTGTCTTCCCTCTCAGGGCTCTGTGGACACTGTCCTTTTATTCTGTGGACACTGTCCTTTTATTCTGTGTCTAAGTAAACTTTGCTTTTGGTTCTGCTAAAAATGTATCTGTGAATTTTTCTCACACCATAGTCATGGACTGAGAAACCCTAACTCCAGGAACCCCTAATTCACACAACACTTTTATGACCTGGAAGTATATAGTTGGGGGGGTAAATATGTAAAGACATATATAAATATGTCTTCTCTATCTTGTGAAACTCACCTTTACTCTTGGAGTATAGATTATATCATCCCTTCCTTATCATGTAAGTCTCCCCCTTCTACCTCCTTGGTGCCTTGGGCCTCTCTTAATTCAGGATTTATGTCCCCTTTTCCCAGACTGATGGAGCCGGAAGAGTACAGGATTTCCTCCTGTGCCCAGCACTCATTGCTCTAGAAAGTACTTCATCTAGAAGGTAAGACTGTAAGCAGCTGAAGTTACTTAAAGCTTATGACAAATAGCTCATTTATCAAGTCTCTCTTTATGACCCTCGCAAGCTTTGCTCAGTAATCCAAAGCTGTTATGCCATAAACTTGCAAACAGTTTCCTGTGTTCCAAAATTCACCTCCTTTTTATCCTTTTTTTAATGAAGTAGAATTTCCTTATATCCTTATACAAGTTTCAGGTCTGAATCATTCAAAATCAACATATGTATATATCACACTAATTTTACCTCTGAAAATCTAATTCTATCCTTATCATACCCTGTTACCTGACTTCCCCACCCCTTCCCCCTTCTTTCCCTTCTGGTAACCATGCATTTGTCTTATAGTTTAAAAGCTTGTTTTTGTTTCACTTAGTTAATTCATTTGTTTGGTTTCTCTCTACACCGTGTATGAGTGAAGTCATAAAATATTTGTCTTTCTCTTTCCAATTTATTTCATTAAATATAATACCTTCTAGGTCCATGCATCTTGTCATAACAAAACCCTCCTTAAAATTAACTAACCTGGCTCCTAAAACCACATATATATATAAAATACATATATGTGTAAATACACACACACTTATACACACACATACATATACTACACATACACACATATGTATATGTGTGTGGATGGATTACTAGATACTCCTAATTTGTTTATTTTTAAGATTTATTTATGCATACAAGAACTGGGGGTATAGACCAAAGGTGTGGAGGGTGGTGAGAGGATTCACCAGAGACAGAGTGGGAAATAGAACAGGCGGATTGACTAAAATATGCTGCTGAGGGGAGCAGTGGGCAAGTCAGGAGAGATCTACTGCATCATGTGGGTCACCTCCCTGGCCAGGAGGTGTGGATACCTGCAGTGGCTGTGGATAGCTTCATAATGCTGATGCTTAACCCCTTGCATCATTAGGGAAGCCAGATAGATAGATAGACGGATAGACAGACAGACAGACAGACAGATAGATCTCCTTCCCTTTTATCCTCACCTGAGGTATTACTAAAAGCTGCAGGAAATATTCTATTTTCCTGCAATAATTCTAATAATCTTAGTTTTTCTTGATCAACAGGTTTTTCTAATCATCCTTTGGGAAACTATTACCTGACAAGAGGGGCTGTAAAGGAAAGAGAATGCACTACCTTTGGGAGAATTTAACAAAGTTTGCATTGTCAAACTTTAATATAGCTCTTATATTTGAAGCTCTTACATTTTCAGTAACAGGAGAAATTATTTTTCTTTATTTTCTACTAACACAAATTGGTCAGAAAGTTCTCCCTTACTTTGGCTATACTCCTTTTTACATTAACCACTGGAAAGGTCACTACTGGTGAATAACCTGTGATGATTTGTGTTTTGAGGGTACATATTCCAGAAACAAAATCACAATAGTTTTTCACTTGAGAAACTTGAAGGAGAGAATTTCTGACTGTTTTGACATATTTTAAAGAAATAGATGGCTCCTTAAAGACCTCAAACTGACAACAAAACACTTTTAACAAAATCCAAGGAAATATTTAGTGATGGGATTTATCACCAAAGATCTAAATTCTAGTAGCAGCTATTCTAAAAAAAATATTTGAGATGATTATAAATTAAGAGCACAAACCACAGTCAGGGACCAATAAAAGCTGCCCTTTTATTAGTCTCCACTTTCTTTTTCCTGTCACCTTTTCCCAAACACAGTACAAAGAGCTTGGGAAATGATTTTCATGTCAATGAATAATTACATAATCTTACTGGGTAAGTAAATCACATCCTCAAACTAGGTAAATTGTGTTATGTCTTGATAAATAATATGTGTTTCTTTTTATTGTGACAACATTTTTTTATTTGCATTTCTAAGACACATATACTATTTAAAGAAGGCCTAACTCAAGAAATGCTCAGACAACATGGGCTTGGCCAATATCTAACTGTTCTGGGTCCTTGTCAGGCAGTTGGCCAAAGCGAACACAATCAGAAGAAAATCTGGTGAGAGACAAATAGAATCACCATTTAACTCTCCACAAATATGGGGAAGGATCCAGGTTTCAGGGCTGGCCCTGTTCCTTCATGGGCATCAGTCCATCTGGCATTCCTGAAACTTCTTGATGTTTAACTCACAGGTTTATGGGCAGGGCAATATTCACCTTTGAGGAATGTGAGAAGCACTTTCACAGTGGTTTTCAAAATGTGTTCTGCAAAGAGGTGGGCTCTTAAGGAGGACCAAGAGAAAGCACCTCTGAGACTAGACTCTTTACTTCCACCAAAGAAGTGCTGTAATTTTTTTTTTTTTACATAACAGATAAGCAGATTTCATTTGAATAAAAGGAAAAGAGTACTTCTGATGAAATGTTTAGAAACTCCTGATCTGTTTCCATAAGATAGTAAGTTAGCATACAATCCATGTGAACCATTCCCATCCAAATTCATGGACCCACCATGAGTCTTCCTGCAGACCCCGGTGTACAGAGATCCCAGATGGAGCACTGTATCAGGCCTACAGCCTGGCTCTATTATCTACCAAGAAGCTTCCTCAGTACATACTACCTGCCTTGTGCCTTATGTGTGGCCATGTCTTGGGATCCTTCTTCCAGTGTTTTATCTGCCTATTGGCTCATGCTAAGAGCCTGATCCACATGCCCTCCTTGATGGCCTTTTTACATGGACTCAAATATCTCCTTAATTAGTCTCCCCTGACTTCCTGAAATAGCAACTGCCCCTAACCAATCACTCTCTATCTTTCTGCCCAACTTTAATTGTCTTTGCAAACTGCAAAGAACTATCTAAAATACACATTTAATAATGCATTAGCTTGTTTACATTCTCTTGCACTAAAATTTAGATATCATAAATGCAGGAATCTTGCCTATCTTGCTTTCTGCTATTTCACCAGAGTAAGACAACTCAATACGTATTAGTTGTATATTAAAAAACTTGAATTCTACTCTACAACTTCCTAAATTCCTGTCCATTTTATTCTTTCATTATCTATGGTTGGGGTTGTTGAGGTTCCTTGTCATTCTAGATCCTTCTTTTATAGGTCCTAGAATCAATAGGAAGATTAGTTTCCTTCTTTCTGAGAAAGGACTTTCTGATATATATCCCTTCTTTGCTTTTTATCCGTGGATGGTAGAGTTCTGTCCAATAAATAGACTCCCATTAATTTTATGCAAATAGAATGATGAGAACAGTTTTGTTACACTCAAAGGATTTCTGGTCTTTTAGATGTGCTAACTACATTAGCACCCCATAGCTACAAATTAAGGAGAAAACAAACAAGCATACCTCACATATGAAACACTAATAAATTCAGTCCTAGTGTAGCATTGTACTCAATTATCAGAACTATTTTTGAAATATTTCTATACTCATCTACAGTCCAAACCCATATTATGCTTCTTATTAAAAAAAATTAAAAAAAAAAAAACTTCTTTCTTGTTCTCAGATATTGCAATGCTGTACCATAGTGTGTCTAAATTCTTCACCCTTAATCAATCAAAAAATCCCCACAGAGGCCCCCCTGGTGGCGCATGGGGTTAAGATGCAACCTATGAAGCTGTCCGCAGCCACTGCTGCATGAGCACGATCCCCTGGCCAGCCAGGGAGGGCCGCACATGGAGCAGCAGACCTCTCCTGACTCTCCCGCTGCTGCCCTCAGCAGTGTATTTTGATCGGTATGCCTGTTCTGTCCCCCAGTCTGTCTCTGGTGAATCCTTCCCCCCCAAACCCCCCCACACCTCTGGCCTGTATTCCAGCTCTTGTGTGCATAAAAATAAATCTTAAAAAAAAATCCCCACAGACACCCACATTACAAGGAACTTTCTCTTTCTTCCATTCCCTGTACCCCACTGCCTCACTTCCAGCAAAATTTACCATGCCTCTTATGCCTTATTCTCTCTCTCTCCCTCTTTCTCTCTCTCTCTTTCTTTTTCTCTCTCATTCTCTTTCTCTCTCTCTCTCTCTCTCTCTCTCACACACACACACACACACACACATCTATGAAATAGATATCATCTATCTGTCTAATATATACCTATCTGGTAACAAATCACTACAGGACTTTACAGCTTAAAATAATTTTTATATTCTAAAATAACCATTCCAAGATATTAATTAACTACAATGGGGGAAATGTTGCTTTAAAAAGGAGAAAGCATCTTCATCTACTGATCATGTTGAACAGCTCTAGTAAGATACCAACTCCCTGATATGATGAACTGAGAAGGACATCACATCATTTCTAAACCACAGCAAAGCCCAAAAACATTTTGTAAAACAACTGGCCAGCAAGTACTCTTCAATATTGTCATGAAAGTAAAGGAAAGACTGAGAAGTCATAGACTGAGGGAGATTAATGAGACAAAAAATCTAAATGCAGTGTGAGATCCTGAATAAAATCCTAGAACAACAACAACAACAAAAAGACATTAGTAGAAAAACTGGTAGAACTTGAATAAAGTCATTAGTTAGTAATATTAATTATTGGTTTTGATCATTATTCTGTGATTAGATATAATAATATTAGTGGAATTGTTCAAAGCAAAAAAGCTATTATAGACATGCAATGAATTTATTACTTCTCATATTTTTGTGGGCTCCCTGGGTGCCACCTTATCCTGTCTGGGCTTAGGCATGCATTGGCATTTATCTGGTGGGATGTTTGGAAGCTGGCTCACCTGGGACATGGGGTGACAAGGGGTCCCTCTTCATGCAATCTTTCATCCTGAGCTGCTTTAAAAAAAAAAAGATTTATTTATTTGTGCATACAAGAACTGGGGCAGAGGGCAGAGGTACGGGGTGAGGGGATTCACCAGACACAGAGTGGGGAGCAGAACAGGTGGCACAAGGGGTTAAGTGTCAGCACTGAGCTGCTTTAATGTAGAGGTAAGTCAAGGTCTCCCTAAACTGTTGAGAACAGGTCTTTCCAAGCAGTGTCTTTTTGGCACGTGAATTATTTACAAGCAATCAATTCAGATCCTGCAAACCCAAGGGAAAATTTTTACAACTTCTTTAAGTATCTAAAAGACTGGACTTTGGGAGTTATTTCTCATGTTTAATGTAATCTCCAGAAATAAACTCTAGCAGATAAACTTCTCTATATGGCAGGACACACATCTAGTTACAGAGCATGTGATTTTTGAGGTGAGTCACCCTCTCCTCTTGTGAATCCCACTCTTTTGCCCTTGAAGCCTCAGGTTTCATCCCATTTTTTAGCTCAGGATAAATACCCTCATGTCATCCTATCCTATTTGTTTTAGAATTTGCATCCATATAGATTCTCCATGCATTTAATTAAATTTGTTATTTTCTCCTACTGAGGTGAATTTGGTTGCTCCACTGGTCTGGGGCTATCCCAGATGGGTAAGGGAAATTATCTCTCCATCCCCACAGTAGTCTCAGGAAATATTTTCAGGAGGGGAAAAAGCATAAGTTGTAGCCTTCAAATGGCTAAGCTTGGCAGTCATAATATATAAACTAGGAAACTAGACTTCATCTCTGCGAGGAGTGGCAGGTCCATGTTACAAAGAGTGGTGGATACAGGAAGGCAAATTCATTGAGGACATTATTGCAACAATGTACAATGAGTTACACTGGGCAGTGCCAGGATGCCCCAGGGAACTGAGCACAGGCAGGTGCCTCCTTTTCTATCTCTGCTGTTGTAAACCTGGGGATTGTGGGACATCTCACCCTGAATCACCTCTTCTTAGGCAACAATTCTCATGGTATAAAATAATGTCATATATACATATCACTGAAGAATGATATGTGTATATGCAAGCATATGTGGGGATTTATTTTGTGTTTTTAGGTTTGTTTTATTTTGTACTAGCAAACTTGAATTTCTTATCATTAAATTCTATTTTCTAAACCTAAGTTCTGTGCTGATTGCAACACAGATGGTTTCTTTATATGTGTAATTAAGGGCTGGGGCGAGGATCTGCAAGTGAGAATTTCACCATTTCACTGTACAATTCATTATAAATAATTCAGAGAGAGGATCGCTGAGTTTTCACCAAAGACACTTAAAAATTTAAGTGATTCTGCCTCACTTTTCCTGTCTATTGTTGCGTTGCCATCAGAAATGTTTCACGTTAGGTAAAATTAAATGAAGGATGAAATCAACTAGTAAGTAAACAAAAAAGGAAGATCAATAGTTTCTATAGAACAAAGGAAATCAATAAAAATTGGAAAAAGATTTCATTATCTCTGTTCAAAGTGATCGCAGTTGAGAAGAAATTCTGCTACTGGTTAATTGACAAGGGCAAATAATAATGCCTCATGTATATTGTTGCTATTTATGGTTTGATACTTACTTGAAGGGCTTCCAGTTATAAGACCTGATATAAAGTGGCATCAGTACACACTTCATTTTAATTGAATTTGGGGCTCAAATAGAAAATAAAAGTGAATTCTATAATATAACCTGAGTTCTTCTTTGTCTGTTTGGGCCCAATAAGATTAATACATTTTCTCTTTTTATCATGTTTTAATCACAGATAAAGACAGGCTATTTATGTCTATTTTTCATTGTTCCATAAACGTGGAAAAATTTCTACTTTAGTCTAAGTCTTCCCAAGAGTTATTCCCAGGAATTTCACAAATCCATGGCTTGTCTTATCTGACCTCTAGACAGAGAGTGATAAAAAGTGGAGTCACAGACAATCAATGGAGTCTCCCACAGATTTGTGTTCTTAATTACTTTTGAAATCAGGATAAATTAATTTCCAAGGTGAAGTATCTCTCATTTTAAATGGTGTTGATATTTTTCCTAGATACCACACTTTATTTATGTGCTTAGTGTGAAACCAGTAGTCTTTGGTACAGGAAATGAGAAAAGCCCTCTGCTTTTATTCTAGGAGTTGGAAGATGGGTATAGTGTCATTTCTGTTAACTTCTAATGCAGTGAAAAGTTGCATTAGAAGTAATAACTGATTTTGCTCAAATAGAACTATTTTCATCTCAGTGTATGAATTCTGATATAATATTAGAGCATACATATTTACATATATAAAATATTAAATAAAATATATGTTAAATATCATTAAAATATAACACTTCCAATTTTCTACTTTCATGTAAAAAATCAGATATTACTGAATATAGTTGGTGCTCAATAAAAATTTTAATTGACTTGAATGAATAAAAGCATCATTGCAACTTCCTTTCTACAGAGATATTTGGGTTACAAATATGCTTTTACACAGCTATCTATTGCACAAAAGTGCATACTAACAAAAGTGGAAAACTAGGGCCTCCCTGGTGGCACAGCAGTTGAACGTTGGGCTGCAAAGCTGCCTGCAGCCTCTGCAGCGCAGGTTTGATCCCCGGCCTCCTGGCGAGGGTCCCTCATGGCTCACAGACCTCTCCTGCCGCCCGCTGCTCCCCTCAGCAGTGTACTTCGTCAGTCTGCCTGTTCTGTTCCCCGCTCTGGCTCTGGTGAATTTTCTTACCCTTTCGCGCTTCTGACTGTACCCAGTGCTTGTATAAATAAATAAATCTTTAAAAAAAAAAGTGGAAAATTAAAAATGTTCAAAACCTGAAATCAGATGAACACACGCATACACACAGCTTCACAGACACAAGCACACACACATTTACAGTTAACTATTATGAAAGAAACAAGTCAGGAAGGAGGGAGGGAGGCAAGGCTTTGGTCACATTACACAACAGTAGTTTTCTTTTTCCCTTTTTAGAGACTGTGGGTATGTCACAGACCGAGTCTCTGTCTATCTTCTGGTTTATTCCTTTCTGAATCCTCACTATTGACCAGGATCATTGGGTAATAGAGAGAACACGAAGGATTACAGGGGCTATTTCTGCATGCTGCATTTGGGGAGAGCGTGCAACACTTTCACCTGTTTCCCACTGGGCAGACTCAGTCCTAGTAATGGGACCAGGGTCCCCCACCCAGGTCTTTAACATCAGCACAGGAAAGAATTATTGTGGGGTCTGAAAAAATGAGTTACAAATGAAGCTTTTATTGCAAATGATAGTACACACTTAAGGTAGTGTGAGCAGATTCAATAGAGAATTTTCACCTTGGCTCTTGAGGCTGAAGAGACAGAGAGACAGAAAGACAGTGAGACAGATTTTTACAATTTACGATTTATAATCATTAGCACCCAGCTTGAAATAAAGGGTCTAAACTAGTAGGGTTTTGGTTACCTTATTCTGAAATGTGCATAGCTGGTTTTTTCAGTTAGTGGATAAGGTGGGGGAGTGCAGCCTCTGCGAAATTCCTGTTCTCAAGAGAGACCCCAATGATCCTTGCTTCCTTATTCACACTGGTGTAGCTCTCTCTCTTGTAGAAATGAGGGCGTGACTTTTTAAATTATGTTGTAAAGGATTTCTGCCTTTAGTCTGAACTTTTTCTTTCTTGGATCAGTCATTCTGTGGAAAGCAAGCCTTCCTGCTATGAGAAGCCCTAGAGGGAGACCCACATATTGAGGAGCTTCCAACCAAAGGCAGGAAGGAACCACCAGCCATCATGTGATGGCTCACTCATTTCTAGCTCCAGTGGAGCTTTGAGATGACTGAAGCTATAAGGTCAGCTTGACCCTGCAATCCCATGATGGACCCTGAGCTAGCAACATCCACTTAAATCATTCTTGGATCCCTGACCCTCAGAAACCATGTGAAATAACAACTGTGCAATGATTTAAAAAGGTTGGGACTAAAAGTGATTATATTTTGTATCAAAACCAAGTTTGTGATTAGAATACAATGAAACTGATTTTTCTAATGGGGCTGTTAAATTTAATCCAAACTCAATTCCAGACTGGGAGAAAACTAATATTTATTGATTACATACTATTTTCTAATGATAGTTCCCAAAAATCATTTGGAGAAATTCTTTTAAAAGTCTGCCATCTAAGCTTGGCCATGAGATTCAGTGTTTTTCTTTTTTCTTTTTGTTTTTTTCTTTGTGTGTGTGTGTGTGTGTGTGTCTGTGTAACACCACATTACTAGGATTTAGTAGAAAAAGATTCATTTCAAGTCCCTTTGATGTCAATGTCAAAGACCATGTATTTCCTGCTCTAACAGTTGCATAACCCTGGTTTCAAACATTTTATCAGCAATGGCAATAAAATTAGACTATCTATTTAACTTCCCAGATAACCACTTAGAAGTAAGGAGTAACTTATTGGACTAGTAACTTCATGGTTATTTACCAAAGAGCACTGGTCTTCCTGATAAGTGTTAACTTAAATTTTCATGCAATAAGGTCAATTCCCATTCCAACAAAAGGCAGCAAATTCTAAAGGAGGAGTGATGAGATGAGATTTACAATGAATTACCCAATGAAAATCATTAACCAGGAAAGCCAAGGTGAAGGGATCACAAACTCCTAAGCTCCTCAAACCTAGGATTGTTTGCCACAGCAGTGATTTGACTTATGCAGCTGTTAAAGCCTTGCTCCAAAGTAACACTGCCTTTGAAATTCCTTTTGTTATAATTCAGATGTTTCCTGCATATGAACAAAATTCCCAAAGAGGTGATGTGTTTCTTTGCCCTTTCATAGCACTGTCATCACTAAAATGCAGTCAGCCAGTCCCAATGTCATGTCCTCTGTCACCATAATATTGAAGCTCAGGAATCATGCTGTGTGAGTTGACAGATCACAATGCTGGAGAATTATGCAGACAATTTGACTGAAACCCCTTTAATTGACAGAACTTTTACAGACACAAAGAACTCAGTCAGCTAAACAATATTAGCATTAGGCTTTGCCTTTCAATGGAGCATTTTCCTGTAGGAAATTAGTATCATTTATCATTTTTGTCAAAGTTGGGGACAGCCATTTTGTCAGACAGACATGTTTATTTAATAAGCATGGAGTTGCTTCACAATCACCGGAGCACATAGTGCTGTCTCTAAGACCTCTTGCCCACTTTCGTCATCTGTGTATTGTTATGTTATGCAAGTCATCCACTCTCTGAGCTAGGGAGCTTCAGATCAGAAAGCAGCAGCCCATGACGACTGAGGACAGGGATGGTGTACATCTTGGCTTTGGATCCATAGCAAAAAAGTAAACTTTTACTAGTTGGACTCTATCAGCAAACTCTTCCTTCAGGTATATCAACTATCTGTACAGCAAGTTTCTGAGAATCAAATTGAGGATAAATTAGCAATAACTACTCTTTATTCTGAAGTTCACTACTGAAATTCTTTCACTGGATCCTGCCAATAAAGCTGCCAAGTAGGCATTATTACTAGGCCCTTCTTATAGAAGTTTTTTTTTTTTAAGATTGATTGATTGATTGATTGATTGATTGATTGATTTATACAAGCACTGGGAAGCACGGGAGGGTGAGAGAATTCACCAGAGCCAGAGCTGGGAGCAGAGCAGCCAGAAGGACCGAAGTACACTGCTGAGGGGAGCAGCAGGTGGCAGGAGAGGTCTGCGCGCCATGTGGGACCCTTGCTGGTGGCCAACGATCGAATCTGCGCTGCAGAGGCTGCGGGTAGCTTCGCAGCCCAGCACTCAACCGCTGCACCACCAGGGGAGGTCCCAAGAAAATATTTTTAATTAATGTAAAGGGAAATAACATCAAAATGAAAATAAATAGCAATTAAGTAACAGTACAAAGAAAGCAGACTTAGCCAGTGCTGAATATGTGGGACAGCAGTGAGAACTACAGGGTTTGGGAAAATGTGTGAGCTGAACTCTAGACAAAGGTTAGAGTAATAGTGTCTTGAGATTTTTTTCTCTTTGACATAATAATTTACCATTTATTACTCACATTTTATTCTTCAATTTGAAGCTACAGTTTTTTGTCACGAATTGTTATTGTTCTTTTTTTCAACAAACAAAAATGTATAGAAGTATCAGTGCTTGCCTTTTCTAGTACAATGCCCTGCTGCCAACCCAGCAATTGTCCTCTTTAGTTCCACTTTCTTCTCCTTTATTGGATAAAAATATAATCTAGAAAATTGAACTCACAATTCTAATAGTTCTCCTAACTGCTAAGCATTGTGCCTAGTCCTCCACGACCACCATCTCAACTATGGAATTACCAAACATGGAATGTACAGAATGTACCCTGTGTTAAACCCTTGCAACATTAAGAAAGAATTTTATTTCCAAAATTTTTCTCTCTGACACAACGTGAATCTTGTCTCAGAAATAAGTTAGAAATGCTTTGTTCATTGTGCCAAAGAGAGAGAGAGAGAGAACATGCTCACTTCTCAGATTTATATATAATTCCTGTCTTGTCCTGCATACTTCATTTTCTAGAGGAAGACTTGGCCATACTCTTCTCCCATTTAAATAGTTGCTAGCCCAGAGCACTCAGTTGGCAAGAGGCACACAGAAGCCTTTTGAGGTGAAAGTAACATGTTATTTCTTTATTTTTATAGTAGGTATATAAATGGTCAATTGTTACTTGTAACTTATAAAGACTTTTCTGTATGATTACTGGACATTTTGAATTAAAACACATATGTATAAAAGTGAATAATACAACAAACAGAAAAGTATATGCACCATTTAAGGAAAATTATAAACCAAATACTCAAACCACTTGTGTTATTACCAAGCTAAAAAGAAAAAAAAAGTTAAAGTTAAATATCCCTTGATAAAGCAATAATCTTGCTAAAATTTTTATGTCAATGCACATGGTACTTTCTCATGAACACAAGGAATGGAGGGGAACAGCAGAGATGGAGAAAGCATTTTAATAGTGAAACTGAAGGAAGAGACAAAATAGTTCTTTTTAAAAAATATTTATTTATTTATGCATTCAAGAACTGGGGTACAGGCCAGAGGCGTGGGGAGTGAGAGGAGTCACCAGAGACAGAGTGAGAAACAGAAGAGGCAGATTTACTGAATACACTGCTGAGGTGAGCAGCTGGCAAGACAGGAGTGATCTGCGCTATGTGAGTAGCTCCTTGGCTGGGGATTGAACTTGTGCTGCAGTGACTGCGGACAGCTTCATAGGTTGCATCTTAACTTACCCTTGTGCCACCAGGGAGGCCCCAAAATGGTTCTTGGTACAGAGGTTTAAGGCACATGAAACATGTAAAGCCATGTTTCCCTCAGAAGGATGAATGCTGTCTTTCCAGAGTGGAAAAAAGTGACATGGAAGTCACATTTGGGAAAAGGGGGAGTTAAGTTGAATGAGGGTTGTAGGTCTATTGATTACCTTGTAAAATCATAATTTTCCCAGATTTTAAGATTATGACATTAGTAAGGCTGGAGTATTGATTAACTAAAGGAAAAGAGGAAGTTATATCTTGGCATGTGTCCCAAAAGAAGCATTGATATATTGATTATCTTAAAAGGTCATTACATTTATAAATCAAGTTTGACATGTCACCGTGGATCAGAGGATTGCTGATGGGTATTACAAAAAAGGCAATGATTAACTGTGTCTGTATTCTTCTGTTTGAATTATTTTTGTGGTAGGCTCTGATCATGGAGATCTGAGCTTTGAAGTGAGCCAAGGTAAACAATTGTCCTGCAATAATGCATACCCCTATTTGCTAAATGAATCCTTCTTGGAAGGTGACACTTCTGAATGGGATTACTCCACTTGGAAAGCTAATAAGCACTTTTTCACCAGTTGATCAAGACCCACGATGAGGATATTATTATCACTGAAAAAGGATAAGTTCCATATTCCCATGTTTAAGTTCAGAAGACCAATGGAATGGAAACATAGAATTAACCTGATTGCAGCAAAAAGCATTTCAGAGTGAAAACCTCTCATTCTCTTGGTCTATCTTAATGCAGAATCAAATGTGATTTGTGTTGTGTGGAGATGATTACTGATGGGTAATTATTCTAAAATCTCTCTTTTCAAATCCTTTGCATGGCAATCAAGGAAGAATGTGAGAGGTTAGACTTGCATTACCAGAGTTATCAGCAGCATATAATTTCTTAATTATGCATAAAAACGAATAGCAAATACCTGCTGAAGGAGTTTCTGAATTTTCTTTGTGCAATGAGGTCTGGAGTACACAAGTTTTATTAGAGTTTTATTAGAGAAACTGTGGCTTAGGGAACATGAACAAAAATCCTTCTATCAATAGCTATGTGATTAAACCTCAGTTTCCTAATCTTTATAATAGAAATAATGGGAATAATAATTAAGTTCTTCCTTCTCAGGATCGATGTGTATGTAACATTAAGGAACACTAATTGTGATGTCTGACCTATAAGACAAGACATTCAAGAAATGGTAGCTTTATTATGACTTCAATTATTACTAACATTATTAATATTATTACTGTTTATATATATATTTTTTTCTTTGATCAAAACCACACATCCTAATTCATGTTGAAATCAGTGTAATTGAGATGACTATCACCTGGATATTTCATTTTAGAATTCAATTATGGACACGCGTGAAAACTAACATGGGTCATTAAGGTATGCATTTTAAAGAATGTTGTAGGTAAGAGGGTCTGTCGAAACCTTTGGGCTGCAACCAATTGGACTAAGTTGTTTCTTGGCTTTCCTTTAGAGTGGTCTGTGCTATTCAAATTTGGCAATCATATTAAAATTAATTAGCATACTCACACATTCCAACCTGCATCCTGGAATTTGGGTAGGGGGGGTATGTATATTTTTGATCTATTATGAAGTCTTGTCAAGAACAGATGAAGTGTTGTGAATTGTTACTATTTGTGTTAAATTTCTTCTCAAAGTAAAAAGAGTACTTTGCCACTCTGCATGTTTCTTTAATGTTCCAACAGTCAGGCAGTTTGTTGGAGACCTTATGCTCTTGATGTTGTGGGTCACCAGTTATTTGGTGTCATGTTTATAAGCAGTGATAAGATAGATGAATTTACCTATATGTCTTATTGCTATAGAGTAGTAGTAGAGGGGATATTATTTTTTAAAAAATGTTTCGTGTAATGAAGGTGACACAGGATAGAATATGTTTAGTTCTTTTATGATGTCTCCTCTACTCCTTCCCACCCCAGAAATCTGCATGGAACCCAGTGTGGGCAATTTGGCTTCTGTCAGTGTTTCTACCTCCAGAGTATGAGAGTCTGTAATGTCCCATGGCAAACACCCACTGTTTGGTGAACAACCAAAGCATCGTAACGGTGTCACCATTTGTATGATTTGCAAATGCAGCCCTGTCATCTCTCCTCTCCTGGAAGAATACTTTTATATCTCAGAGTACCTTATAATGACTGCGGCTATAGGAAAGAACGGGGGGTGGTGGGGGTCAGAGAATAGAATGTGGTAGTCATCTACAGCAAAATTGGTGATTAATTCAAGATTTCTTAAAGAAAAAGTAGTTGAGCCCTGAAGTAGTATCGACATGATTTTTGACAAAGTTCGTAGTAATATAGTTTCAGATTATATGCCACTCTGAAAACATTAACTATTAATTAGCATAATTAATATTTAAAAAGAAGAGTGCTTTTAGCAACATATAATAGAAAATCATGCTTATAAAACAGAATTTCAAGTGGTTCAATAAAACACATGATGGAATAGATATTTTATGTAAATACAGGTTAACAATTGTATTATTTAACAACACTGAATTCTAGTAACAGCTATTAGAAAAATAAGCTCATGAAGGATGATAATTTACTGGTACATTTATGCCATCAGGATTAAGACAATATTTACCTTCTGTTCTATATTTACAATGCACTTATGGTTTAAATCAGAAAGTAGTATTTTAGTGACTTCAAACATAGACGTCTATGTGCAGTATATATGGGACGAAGAAAGCTTTGGGAAACAAAAGACTATTGTATGTTTATGGGATCCTGCAGTCCTCCTGTGCCTAGAAGTAAGAAAATAGTTTTGGGTTTAGAATGGTTCATAAAATTTCTCCCTAAAGTATAAGTTCAAATCATTTGAGAAAATCAGATAATATTTTTCAGTAGTGTTGGGAAAGTCTTTTGTTCATATATTCCAGATGCAGGAATCTGACCCATTCTTTCTCTCTCAATTTTCTCCTGTTTCAAAATCGTCTTGTTCAGGTCAAGGTCAAAATAAAGGGCAAAGTAATCCTCCATATCTATTGCGACTCTGCAAATTGAAGGTAGTTGGAAATATTGTTTTGGAGCGTTACAAAAGAACCACGCCGTGTATACCACTATCATATCCACTGAGGGAGAAAGTTGAATTTGTGAGTCCATGGTACAAAATGAATGGCACAGTGACCCCAATCCCCCTAGTTTAGTCTCTTTTTTTCATTTCTAGATCAAATCAAGCAGAATTTCAAAAGTTTATTGTTTCAACTTTTTTTTTTAATAGAGGTAACATTGGTTTACAACACTGCTGATGATTCAGAAGTATAGGCTTACACCTCCTCAGATGTACTACCACCAGTTCACTGGTTCCAGTGTCAACCATAGAGACCCGTGCTACTATTTCATTGGTTGTTAATACTTCAGAGAAGGAGTTTTCAAACTTTGTAATTATTCTTTAATTTTTGTAATTTTCAACTTTTTGTAAATTCCTGGTGCTGTGAGTCATCAGAAAGTCCTAGCCATTTTGGGAGACATCAATTTATGACACAATCCCTCAATCAAAAATGACTTGCAAAGATAGGGACAGGCTGCTGTTCCACTTAAAGTAACACTTGCACATGACACTAGTTCTTTGCCCCCTGGAGGAGTGTTCATGGCTTTGAATATGAAATATGTGATGGTATCTACCTGTTTCTTCCTTTGGCAAAGAGTTTATGGTTTTAGAGTCGATGTTAAGTATAGAGCAGGGATGTGATTATGCTTCTCTATTCTCTGATATGGATAAGGTATATAGAATGACCAAATGAATGCCTATAAAAATTTATTTCTACGTGTAGTAAGCCACTTGTGTTTAGCATGTCTTTTCCTTTCTATTTTTCTTCCTCCTCTTGGCTACAATGAGTCCAATTTCCATTTATGATATTGCTTTTGCTTGATTTGAGTTCTTATTTCTCATATGTTCCCATTACCAATCTAGAACTTTTGGGGCACACAGATGTGGGTCAAACTGTAGCTCCACTGCTTCCTACCAGAGTGACTTGGGTCACTTCATTGCAGGGATCTCCATCGCCTTCATTGGAAGCTTAGCATAATAATGATTTTCACATCATAAACTCCAAGGGAGGTGAGGACTATGAAAGCTCAAAGTAATCAATGTCTGACTTAGTAAGTGTGCTCAAATAATCTCTACTTTTTTTCCTTTCTTCTTTCTCCTTCCATGGTGTCACTCCTGTCTTAAACTCCTGTCTTAAAAATAAATGGATGTGAGAAACCACATCATGTTTCTTGCATTTGCTCAGAAACTTTGTCACATTTTGGTTGCTGAGACATACTTTGGTGCTCACTCAAGCAGGACATGTACTAAGATTAGAACAATACAGAGATTAGTATGAGCCCTGTGCAAGGATACATGAACTGTTACATATTTTTTTCTGCAAATGGCTGGAAAAAAATCTGCTATGGAAGTTTCTTTATTGTTCATATTATTGTTCTATTATTCATTAATTTTGAAGTACCAGTGTACTGTAACATTACATAAGCTTCAGACACTTTGCTAAAGATCAACATGTGAAAAATAAAAGACCTTGGTTAGTTTAAACTCCTCTTATAGTTTGTTTTCTCAGTGACCTTAGAATAGAAATGGGAGAAAATAATTCGGGAAATTGGAGGTACTCACTATTCCCTGTTTTTAATGTGATAAACTAGTATTTTTACATGTTGTAAATTGCCATTTGCTCCAATTATCACACAAAAATGACTAATGTCATTAATAATACTATTTTAATCTCCTATATCACCTCTATTATTCTTTGATTTTTGTAATTACTTTTTCTCAGACATTATACAGTGCACTTCCCTTAAAAGGAAAGTCAAATCAGCCAATCGCACTCCCCCTAAGAGACAGTATGTTAAAAACCTTCATATCTGGTAGATCTCCTTTCCCCTTCACACCTTCGTTGTTGATACAAAAAAAAAAAAAAAAAAAGAGGGAGAAGAGGCTGAGCTTAGGAATAGAGAAAAACAACATATTTATTGGTCGCAGGAGGCATAATCCTAGTTATACAGTGGCTATAGGTAGCCATAGGTGGGGATTGTGCATTGGAAGGTAGGTGAGTGGTGCCCCCTAGAAAGAACAAATCAGTAACAAGGAAACTACCAGCCTGAGCAGAGTCCCAGGCAGAGTCTTAGACTCCAAGCCTGAGGCTTCTCACTCACTCTCAGATGGTCCCAATACAGTGTGCCAGGGCCTCAGGTCACCATCAGTAACCTAGGACTTGGAGGGTCCCTGTGGCTGGCATGTGACTGAGGAGAACCTGAAGCTGAACTCCTAGATGACTTCATCACAAAGGCTGGCGAAGGAGATGAATAGGTCAGTTCACTGATGTGGTTGTGCCTAGTAATCTAGGTATACTATGGGCTAACTAGAACTCTGGGGTCTAATGAAGGATGTTTATGAAAAAAGTGCAGATGTGCAATTTTAAAGATAATCTTTTGAAATATGACATTTGAAAACTGCTTTTGTCATTTCTGTGTGTTGCTTGTATAATTTAATGCTTGTAAATAAAGCAGACACTAAAACGATCAATTCTTCTGCTAGTCTGGAGGCCACAGAGTTGCAGGGTTCATACCTTTCCAGTGTCAACCATAGAGACCCGTGCTACTATTTCATTGGTTATTAATACTTCAGAGAAGGAGTTTTCAAACTTTACATCAGATTCACCCAAGGAATTTATTGAAACAGATTCCTGGATTCTAGAGATGACAATGTGTGGGTCTAAGATAATCTAAGATTTTACACTTTTAATCAGCCTCACATGATGCTGTTGTTGGTCTTTGAATTGTACTTTGAGCAAATGTCATAGAGTACAATTTTTCAATTTTCATTTATACGTTGTTCTGGAAGATTCTAGTTTTGGCTGCACTGTATCATTTGGTTAGAGAGAGCCCTCCAAGTCTCAATAAGAACCTCTGACAGTTCTCAGATGACTGTTATTCTTGGAGCCTTAACCCAGTATGCCCCTCAGGAGCTTTGCCAAGGCTAGTTCCACAACCCCAGCAGTAGGGGAGAAAGGAGTGTTTGGAATACTAAATCATGATGGTGGTTAGATGTGTTTTACACTGGTCACAGAGTTATTAAATTATAGGCCCACTTGGTCTCACCCAATATAGTTTCATTCTGGTTTACAAGGTTAGTCATGCATGTGGTTGGATGGGAGATGTGTCTAGATTAAAACTGTGTATGATATGGAAATCTTTCAGATCTGACTTGAAATTCAGTCATGCCCTCATTGATTCACAGTTCCATGCTGTGCCTCACTCCAACAGGTTACTAAACAGATTGACACCTTTAGGGAACAGGAGTAGGACAATATGAGGAGGATGGGTATGAGAAAGTTGCCATAAATACTTAGATTCTGAGAAACTGTTTCCTCAGCTGAAAAATAACAGTGTCAATGCTATCTACACCACAAAGTTCTTGTAAAGAGAGCATGTAAACGTGTCTGGAAGCAGCCATCATGACATCTAGAACATAGTGAAGCTCATTAACATCAGTTTTCTTATTTTCTTAGTCTCTCTTGCCTAAAAACTTGGAAAAGCATGGAAACTGGAGTATGAAAAAAGTATTTGGTTCTCAGAAACTGCAAATGCTTGATTTCCTGGTGTATAACAGAATTAGATTTGTTTGTTTGTTTATTATGTTCTAAAAGATTAGTGGGACTCCAAAGACTGGCCTAAAAACCTCACGAACAGTGCTGACAGAAAAATCAATAAAATGGCATCATATGTTCAAATCATAAGTCCCATCTTGGGTAACAAGTAGAATAGGAGTCATAAATGTTCATATAAAGTGTTGTTATACAATGGACCATCATAGTTCCTAAAAATTAATATTTTGGTGCAAATTATAGATCATTGGATGTTTGGGTTATGACATGATGCAGGATATAGAAAGAAAACTGAACTGGAGCTCCTACGTAGTCCTGTGACCTTAGGAAATTCACTGAATCTCCTCCCAGTACACACACACATCACACACACACACACACACTCTATCAACTAAAGAAAATTTTAACTGAGAAATATTATGCTTTCTTTAAAATCATCCAGGCTACACTTTAGATGCTAAATATCCCCTTGCAGGGAAGCATTTAAAATGTGTGGGGAAATAATTCCATGCAGTACCTTTGAAAATAGACTTCTTTTGAAAATCTGCAATTCTTGCCTAATTCCCAGCATCTCTGCTGCCAGTGGGACATTAAGAAGAGAAAGGAAACCAGTAATGTCCCTGGAGGAAAGATTCCCACTACATTAGCACCACAAGGCCCAGACAATATCTGCCTCCTCACAGCCATATCTGTGCTGTAGGCCCAGTGCTTGCCAGATAGGAAGAACTCAATAAATATTTGTAGACTGACTAACAAAATGGACAGATAGCAAATAATTCAGGTAATGCAACCGAAAAAAGGTTTTCTCAGAAAGCCTATACAAATCAAATTGTGAAAATTTCTACCTTTCCTGATTCTGTGTAGACACAGCCCCAATTTCTGCCAGTGCCTGAAAGATAATTACAATAATCATTCATGTCTCCTTGTGGGAATAAGGTATAACATTTATATTTTCTCAAGGTGCATAATCCCACATACTTCATTTTAGAAAGATTGATATTGAAAATTAACAGCTCCCCTATATAGCTAATGAGAAATAAGGGTGCAACATTTGAAGTAATGGAAAATAAGAATTACTTTTCATCATGATCAATTAAAAGTATATAGTATTAAGTCATGAATGGACCCACACTCCACATCAAGCAGCAGTTATCACCACATTTTATTTTATTTTTTAAGACAAAATAGTTCTTTTTTTTTAAAGATTTGTTTATGCACACAAGAGCTGGGGTACAGGCCAGAGATGTGGGGGTTGAGAGGATCCACCAGAGACAGAGTAGGGAACAGAACAGGCAGATTGACTGAAAATACACTGCTGAGGGGAGCAGCAGGCGAGACAGGAGAGGTCTGCCTTGCCTTGTGGGTTTCTCCCTGGCTGGCCAGGGCTCGAACTCGTGCTGCAGAGCCTGTGGATTGCTTAACACCCATAGTGTGGTGCTTAACCCTTTGCGCCACCAGGGAGGCTCTATCACCACATTTTATACACAGTGGTTTTTCTCCTTTATTAATTCAGTTATTGTATCTTTAAAAATATACTTTGATTCCAAATTACATCCATAATAGTATGCTAAATGGTATAGTGATAGATAATATATAAAGTATTTTCTACCTACAAGAACTGCATAGTTATTCGAGGACGTGGGTTTATGCACACAAATCTGCACATTGAGGGTCCTGATGGTGCTCATACTAAATTAGGAGAGTCCTAAGATTTCTGAAATGTTCAAGTAAAAGAGAAAATGGGTGGAATGGTGTGGGAATAGGAATTATATCCTTTCTCCTAATCAGGTGATGATATGGATGAGCCAGTGCTAACATCTTTTGAATGAGTTTTGCCAATGTTTAATCTATGAGACCACCCATCTCCAAGACCTAGCATCAGGAAACCAGGTAGTTATAGTATTCCATTCTTGCCCTTTTTCAACACAATGTGCTTAGCTTCCATTTGAATAGTTAACCTGATCAGTGTGGAGAATTGAGTCATGATTGAACCCTTGCTATTTTAATCTTTGGAACAATTCAATTTTGAATAGCCTTATTAAGGAAAGTAAGTAAGTAACCTCCAAATTTCCTCTTGACTTAGTGAACCTAGGATCTGCATAGCTCCTAGCTGTGAATGAAGGTAAATCTGAGTGAAGGATATGGTTGAAGAATGGGATCATTTCTGAGGTGTCATGGATTGTCTGATTTTGGGGGCATTTCTACCATTCACAATCAGAAAAACCTATGCCCATGTCTCTGCGCTTCCTAGTTAAGTTACCATGCTATTATCTGCAAGCTCCCTGGATTGAGCTCCATTTTGCTCAAATGATTTCTGAATCTGGTTTTCACTTTTCTTTAGATATCAAAATGATTAAAACATTGATCAACCAACACATTTTATTTTTCACTTTACACAGAATTTTCACTTAATCATTTGTTTCCCAAGAATCAGTGTTATTTTCACTTTAAAATGAGGAAGGAGATTTAGTAGGGGTAGAGGGAAGTAGGGAAGGGGGAGAATAAAATCCAAGGCTAGAAAGATAAAGTCTCCTTCTCTTCAAGGAACCCATAGGAAGTCAGAGATCCAAAGGGAGATTATATGTCAGTGAATTGTTTGATAGGTTCTGAGGGTGATTTTTCATCCTTCCGTGAAAGTCACAATCAAAGCTCAAAGTGTTCCTACAAGTTTGACTAGGCTAGTAAATCTGTCAAATCTTAGCTTATCATTTCCCTGATCCTCTGTGCCTGAGGTCTTGCCTCTTTTACCTAATCCAGATCCTTCTTCACCCAAATATACTTTGGGTGTGAGAGGGGCAAGGAGAAATAAGTGATGCATCAGAGAAAATCTTGATCAATTGCAGAAAACAAATCTATACAAAGAACAACTGCAAGAACTGGTGATGGAAAAAGAAAAGTGCCAGGCACTGGTCAGATGATAACCAAATGCACAACCAATGGACAAATGTGGTGTGCACTCTAGTCTCAGTGATTCTGTGTCCATCCACATGGGCTTGTTTCTTGAGGTTTTGTTTTGTTTTTTTTTTTTTTTTGATATCTTCAAAATGTTTAAGAAACATATTATCCTTCTGTAACTACCAAGGACAGATGGTTTCCAGGAGAATGCTGAGTGAGCATAATAATTATTGTAAACAGTAACCTGATGTTTCTGTTTTTCATCATGTTTATATTATTTTTCATGACAGATATTTTTATTTTAAGCTCACTTAGAAAGTTTAACAAGGATGAGTAGCTTGACCCACTGAATCCTCACTTTACCTTTTGTAGAAGATAAAACCGGCTGGGTAGGAAATTGTTTTATAGTTCTTTGTGGCAGAATTGGTTTATGTACTTATATCTCAGGCTACTGTAACAAAATATCTGAGACTGATTGGCTTTAGCTAAAATAACAGAAATTAATTTTCTCAAAGTTCTGGAGAGGCACAAAGCCCAGTGTACCATCAGGGTAGATTTCTGATGAAGCCTGTATTCCCTACGTGTGGGGAAGTGTCTTCTCACTGTGTCCTTGAATGATCTTTCCTCTGTGAAGAGAGAGATTCCTGGTGTTTCTTTTTATAAGGACACAAGTTCTACTGTATTAAGGCCTGACCCCTATGACCTCATTTAACCTTCATTACCTCTTCAAAGGCCCTATTTCCGAATATAATCATAGTGGGAGTTAGGGCTTCAAAATATGAATTTGGGGAGGGCAAAATTTGGTCCATAACATTTGAAGATAGAAAAGACGACCTATGGATAAGTGTTCTTGAAATTCCCTCATGAAGCATACCAACTGAAGAGGCCCTTTGCTTTTCTCCTATACCACCATCTCCTATCTCCTATCCCATCCCTTTGTACCCTCAGCTTCTTGCTGAATTCTGTTTCCTTTTCTGAGATCTCTACCACTTTATAAATCTGAAATAACACAGAGGTGATCATTACCCCGTGGGAAACTAAGGAGCTGTAAAATCCTCAAGTAAAGTGTGAATTCTTGGTCACCCGAGGGGATAACACAAAAGTTCAAGGCTCTCTGTGCTTGGCAAGTTAGGTGTTTATCTTCCTCCTTTACCAGTATGAAAATTGAAGACAAGCTGGGGTGATTGGGCATGCAATGAGATGTGGTAGAACAATGCACCCTGATGCTATGGGAAGGGGATAGATGCAAGTGCTATATGGTAAAGGGGGATGTGAGGTTGTGAGAAGGGCTGCATCTTAAGTGGTAGTCTGGAGGCTGGACCACATGAAAGGGTGCAGAAGCCAAATGAGCAAAATATATTCTCCAAAGGAGAAAAGAGGAGACTAACAGTGCTGAGGGAAGCCAGGGTTTCACTCAAGAGCAGTACTGTCCCCACTAAATAGTTACAAATATTATCTGCTGTTATTGTTTGTCTGTATTTAACCTCCTGTTATTCCAAGTTCAAAAAATATTCATAAGGGAGCCTCCCCTGGTGGTGCAGGCAGTTGAGCCCTGTGCTTGAAGCTGTCCACAGCCTCTGAAGCATGGGTTCGATTCCAGCTGGCGAGGGTCCCACATGGTGCGGCAGACCTCTCCTATTGCGCCTGCTGCTCCCCTCAGCAGTGTATTTCGTCAGTCTGCCTGTTCTGTTCCTCACTCTGTCTCTCGTGAATCCTCTCACCTCTCCATGTATCTTGGCTGTACCCCAGTTCTTGTATAAATAAATAAATAAATCTTTTTTTTAAAAAAAGAAAATATTCATAAGGTCTCACTTTCTGAGGTGTCACTTCTGGTTTCTAACTCATGGTGCCTTTAGACAAAGAAAGTAGAGAAATTAGTTTTGAAAGAGAAATTATTTTTGTCTCTCTTTGATGATATGGAATACTGACCTCAGAATTCTCCGTACTTTACTTTGCAGAGATAAATAAAAATGCTGACTTTAGAAAATGAGTGGAGAAATTTGGGAAACAAGAATCTAGAAATATCTAGTATTCATTCACTCATGCGTTCTTGTCCCAGTTCTACCACATTATAGTAATTAGAATGCCTTGGAACCCATCTTAAAATGTCAGCATTTATTATTTAACATCCTTTCTAAAATTCATGACTCTATTTTGGGCAAATAATTAAATCTTTGATCATTTATGTACACATGGAGGCTCAGAATCAATCCTTGTGAGCATCAATCCTTATATAATACTGTGATAATAAATGAAAGAAATACAGGATTTAGGCTGCAAGTACATGCCTGGTCAGGCACAGCATTTTGCTTTGTTTTATTTTGTACAAAATCCTTCATATAATTTTATTCTGTTACTGACTCATGTAGGAGTCATTCCTAAAATAGAGGACAATGAATTATATAGAGAGTTCTGGATTTTTTGCTATGGTAGTTCCGATTATTTGGTGTAAGCTTTTTCTACCAACTCTTCTTCTCATTTCACTTAAGGACATCACTCTTGGTTACGTCTGTTCCTACTCCTCTGTATTCTTCTTAATAGTCTCCTTTTCTCTATTGTCTTGTCTTCCTGACCTGTAAATGCAGGATCCACCCAGACTTCACTCTTAGGATGGTTTTGCTCGTATCTGTTACAGAGACATCTCCATAAGAGGGAGGTACCATGTTCTCTGGCCCCCATAATGATGGGCAGAACTGAGAGGCCTGGGGCTTCCCTGGTGGTGCAAGGGTTTAAGTTTCAGCACTGTGAGGCTGTCGACAGTCACTGCAGTATGAATTTGATCCCCACCAGGGAACTAGCCCACATGGTGCAGCAGACTTCTCCTGACTTGCCTGCTGCTCCCTTCAGCAGTGTATTTCAGTAGATCCACCTGTTCTGCTCCCCACTCTGTCTCTGGTGACTCCTCTCAACCCCACCCCCACCATGCACCTCTGGCCTACACCCCAGGTCTTGTATGCATAAATAAAATAAAATAAATCTTAAAAAAAGGAACTGAGAGGCCAAGTGAAACTATGTAACATGGAAGGCAGGTGGGCTCTGTGGGAACAAACGAAAGAAGTAAGCTCTGTTTCTGATGGCCCTTGATATTGCTGGGAAGGAGACATGTGGTGTCCAAGATACACTTGGAAGAGACACATGGGTGAGAGAAATGCGGGGAGGCTGACAATCGCAGCCTTTACCTTGATGTGGTATCACCTTTTGTCCCGGCTTTCTGGGACTTACTCCCGAACCCCTTTCCCATGGTTCCCCACCAGAAGTTGACTTAGACTTATGACAAGATTTTAGCCTCAGCTGCCCTGCTTCAGGTCAAACCTGTTTGGCTAATCATTTTCCCACAAAGGGATGGATAATGTTTGTTGTTTGATTGAAAACAATTATTGACAACATTCTTTCTTCTTTTCTCTCTGTGCACACTAATTCTATCATATATCTATTTCACTAAGAGTCTGATTCCTTTGTCTTTATGAAATGAAAGGAAGACCCTACTTAGAACATGGACTACTAAGTTTGGAGTCCTGAGTACCCCTCAGTCACACGCTAACATTTCCTCAATGAGACTTACTGCCCTGTTTGAACAAGATTGGGACTTGCCTGATATCTAACATAAACTGTCTTTCTGAATTATCTGTCTTCTGGAACTTTTGATTTATAAATGGCTGATAAATGAGAAAAGTTTTTTGTATTGAGAAAATGAATAAGACCAACTACCCAGCTGTCAAATGAAAGACCCTACCCAGGAGAGTCTGCAGTGGCAAAATTATCACTTATGAGATCACGTCCCTTGTCAAGAAGTGGATTACCAATTTAAGCAAAAACAAGGGTCCACTGAGAATCACCAAAGGCCAGCCTTCCTGCTGGGGTGATTTGAGAAGACAAATACTTTGTGCAGCAGAGCTTAATGTTCAGTAGGTGGAAAAAAGACAATCTAGTTGCATTTGCGTTATACTTAGTTTCTCAAGTTGTCTTGCAAAGAGCATCTCCTCTGCTGGTAGCCATTCTAATTAGTATATTATTATCTTGTCATTGTTCAAATTTGGTTTGCTAAATAATTCTGAACTTGCTTGACATGCTGTTGATACAAAGGCAGTAACATTTCATAGTTACCTTAGGCCAGTTTTGTAGAGGCAGAGCCTGCAATGGGGAGTTGAATACACTTGATTAACTGGGAGTCATCTTATTGAAAGGGGAATGAGGAACATAGAAGGAAACTGGGAGGAAAAACAAGTATATTTGTAAGTTTGGTTGAAGTTTACAATCAGCCTGTTCCCACATGAGTCTCTGAAGCATTCAAGGCCCCAGACTGTAGGTCCCACCTTCAGGCAAAGAGGTTTATGATTGTTCTGATCTCTGATTTTGCATATTCAAGTTTAACAGGGTGATCTCCAGGAAAGGAGTAGGTTCCAGGTTCCCTGCTTCACCCAGGTTGGGTAGAGGTGAGCAGGGAAGAGAGGAAGCTGGGGAGGAGACTGGGAAGGAAGGGAGAAGGATGGAGAGCCAGAAGGAGACCTAGAGGAGGCACATGGAGCATGTGAAGGAAGGAGCTGTGCTTCCTCTTTGGTCCTGGACTGGTTGAAACAGATGTGGGTGAGAGACCATGTGGAGGTTAACAATGGCAGCTTTTATCTTGATTTTACTCCTTGTGTCCCATACGTGCTGTTCCCCTTCTGCTCTTCCCACCAGAAGGTGCTTAGACTTGTGACAGGCTTTCAGGCCTCAGTGACTCTGCTTTGGACCAACCTTGTTTGGCTGGGCATTAACCCATGAGGGGATAGGTAACTTCAGGTATTTGTGTTGGAAACTTTATTCTTTGTCTTTTCTGTATTGCACACTAATTGTATTAGTTTTTTTCTGTTAAAGGTCTTATGCACTAGAGTATTTTGCCTCAATATGGTGGATGGCAGAACCTATTTAGAACAGGATTGGGATGGCAGAACCCCCCTACTTGGGGGTTCTGGGGTGCCCTGCACCCTGCCCTATAATACAAGCATGTCTGTGCTGTCATTATAATTGAATAAAATATAGCTGGGTTCAAATTTGAGGACTTTTGTTTGTATCTCCTAGAACTTTGTCTCCCGTGTATTCTTTTAGGTTGCTATAAAGAAATCTGAGGCAAACCTCCTATTTTCTTTTTGTACTCATTTTGAGGTTTGTTGTGGTTTCTGTCATTATTGTGGATACTCTGCAGTTTCTTTATCTACCCTTGAAATCTATGGCTGACACTAAACTCCAAAGGAAATTTTTGTCTCCTTCTTGAACCATCTGTGGTGGTGAATCACATTATCATAACCAGTGAATGTCTGGATGATCCTTTCAGCTAGATAATGCTTACAATGCTAAATTTTTATATTTGATCTCAGGTAGCAATAGGTAGGATTTATGTTGTCAAACATCTTTCTCAAGGCTTTGTAGCACTTAGATGTATTGCTTCATAATATTTTCTTCATGGTTTCCTTGAAGAAGTGGGCTTTCACTATTTTTCAATTTTTTTTTTTCCTACTGGAGATCAAACTACAAAGAGTAGATAAAGTCAGTAGGTTATAATAATGTTAAGAGGTAAGAATAAATATGTGTTCCATAATGTCTAATTTATAGATTTCCTCCATGAGAATGCAAAATGCAAAAACCAAATTATTTAGCTACTATATAAAGTTGTATACTTTCTATATAAACATATCTTCAAATGGAAACATTAAAACTAACAAACAGCGTACTTAAGTAATGAAATATAAATTGTTCAAATTTATAGTTAATATTATCATACATATAATCTTATAGCATATTTTTTGCTCCAATTTGTCTTCTCAATATTCGTATATATTATATAATAACTATAAACATATATATATATATAAAACTGTTATAGTTAGTATTCACAAATATTGGCAGTATTCCCATTTTATGAGCCCAGCATAACCCTTATATCAAAACATAAAAAAATACACACTAATCTCTTTCATTAACCCAGACACAAATATTCTTTCCAACATTTTAATACATTGAATTCAAAATATATAAACCATGACCAAGAAGGGATTCATCTAAGGAATGCAAAGCTGCTTTAGAATATTAAAAACAATGAAACAATATGCTAAATTAACATAAAAATATGATCATCTCAATAGATACAGAAAATATACCCATGCGTAATTAAACTTCTTAGAAGATTAGGAATAGAAAAGAACTTCTTCAATTGATAATATCATTTAAAACATTGCCATTTACATAGTCTAATTTAAAATTCTAGGAATAAGTTTAATGAATGACATGTGAAACATCTACATTAGAAATGAAAAGCATTGCTTTGAGAAATTAAAGATATAAATAATAAAGAGATACTATGTTTATGGATTCAAAGATTCAAATTGCTAAGATACCAGTTCTCCCTAACTGATCTATAGATTCAACACAATTCCAATTATAACTTTTTTATGTAAGATTTATTTATTTATTTTATACAATAACTGGGGTACAGGCCAGATGCTCGGGAGGGTGAGAGGATTCTCTAGAGATAGAGCGGGGAACAGAACAGGCAGACTGACGAAATATACTGCTGAGGGGAGCAGCGGGTGAGACAGGAGAGGTCTGCCCGCCATGTGGGACCCTTGCTGGCCGGCCGGGATTGAACCAGTGCAGCAGAGGCTGCGGAGAGCTTCATAGTGTGGTGCTCAACCACCTGTACCACCAGGAAAGCCCCCCAATTATAATTTTAGAGTGTGACCTATGTAAATTAATGAACTGGTTTTAAGTCCAATTGTATACATGTGAAAAGGTGTAGAATAGCAAAACAATTTTGAAAAACAAAAATTGGAAGAATTAATATGTCTTGAAACCATGTGGTCTAAAGGTGACAGAAACTTATGCAGTGTGACTATTTTTTGTAAGTATATATCAGTGTACACTGGAGTAAAATAGAAAGCTCAAATAACAACCAAAATATCTATTCAACTTAATGGGAAAAATTTTTTGCAAAAAATGGAGTTAGAATAATTACATTTTCATGCAACAAAGAAGGATCATTGACTCCTATTTCATATTATACACAAAAATTAATTTGATAAAATAAATCATAGAAAAAGAGTAAACAAATTTTTCCTAGAAGAGTCATAAAAATACAAAACATGGGGAAAACTAAATTCACAAGTAAGATTTTATGAAAATTGAAATCTCCTACTTATCAATGACAGTATAAGGTCATTCACTAGAAAGGGGAACAGAGTACTTTAGGACTGTTACAAATATTCAATATCTTGATTGTGTGATGGTTACATATGTGCATATGTTTGCCAAAAATGATTCAACTGTATACTCAAGATCAGTGCATTTTCCTAAGTGTGTATCATACCCTCTCAATGAGGCAATAATAAAGTGGCAGTATTTGTCACAAATAGAAATGCATTTACTTTCCTCATGATATAAAAGCTTTATACATTGTGATTTTGTTGTTTGGGTACTGGAACAAAACAGATTTTGATTTTGTAACTTGTTATTTCATTGTACTGATTTGTGTGATAAACTTTAAAAACCTCAAAACTTCTCTATACCATTAATAGTCACTTTCCGTTCCTTCCAATTCCTCCATCACTATGAAACCATCAATCTACTTTCTACCTCTATATTTTTTTATATTATGAGAATTTCATATAAAGAGATTAAAGAAGGTGATCTTTGATGAATTTGTTTTCATTTAGCATGTTTTCAGGTTCATCCATTGTAGCTTGCATCAAGGTTTCATTCCTTTTTTATGACTAATTACTATTCCATTGTATGATTACATCATTTTGCTTATTCATTCCTAAGTTAGCAGATTTGGACTGATCGTTTTGATTTACTTTGAATTATTCTGCTGGAACACTTATTGCACAAGTTTTGATGTGGGTACATGTGGGATGTTCTTTAGTTGTATACCTTGTAGTGGAAATTTTGGGTCATACTGTAACTCAATGCTTAAAGTTTTAAAAGAACTACCAGACTTGTTTCTAATATGGCTATACCATTTTCTTGTGGATTTGATTTGCAGTTATTTGATGGATAATAACGTTGAACTTTATTCATGTGCTTATGGAGCACTTGTATAACTTTTTTAGAGAAATGTCTATTTAAATGTTTTGTCAAATTTTAAATTGTCCATTGTTGAATTGTGAGAATTATCTACATATTCCAGACATAAGTTTTTTTTTAATCAAAGTTATGATTTGCAAATATTTTATATCATTCTTTTTTTAATTTCTTATTATTGTCCTTTTTAAAGCAAACATTTTAAATTTTGATGAAGTCCAACTAATGTATTTTTTTTTCTCTTTTACTTTTGGCATCCCAAATGATAATGTCTATCCCAAAGTGATAAATACTTATGCTCATTTCTTTCTAAGAGTTCTTATAATCTTAGTTCTTATATCTATGATCCACTTTACATTAATTTTTATATATCATATGAGAAAAAGGTCCAACTTCGTGATTTTGCATATATACATATTGTTGCCCGGGACAATTTGTTGAAAAGACTTTTCTTTTCCCTTTGAATTTCTGTGGTACTCTATCTAAAAAAACAATTGACTATACACATGAGGATTATTTCTGAAATCTCAATTTAATTCCATTGATCTATATGTCTGCCTGTATGAGAGTAACACATTCCCTTTCTTGCAGTAATAACCTGAATGTCATATTATAAATATTAAAGAGAAACAAGTAAAATCAATTTTAACTATATTTTCAGGTATCCCAATATATCGAAAGTATTATCATTTTAACATGTAGCCAATATAAAAAATTCTTAGTGAGATAAATTACATCACTTTTAAGTTAACTTTCAAAATTCAGATTTCTATTTGTATGGTACATTTCTTATTCTCAACAACCATATGTGACTACTGGCTACCACATTGGGCAGTACTACTCTAAAAGAAAATTTAGGAAAACATTCTTAGAACATTGCAGTAGGCAATGATTTTTGTGAACAGTATATTAAAGAAAAAGAACTAATCATAGGGAAAACATATGGTACACTCAGCCAACACTGAGTCAATAAAATAAGGTAGTTCTCTTCATCAAAACAGATAATATTAAATGAACGATTATTTGAGCATGTCATAGACTGGAAGAAAAATTTCAGTACATGTCGGGGACCAGCCTCCGGCAAAACATCGTGTCAGGGTTCCTGAAAGGATGAGACGGCGTCGGCGAAAATGAAAGATCTGAAACTTAGGGGCTGAGGGGAAGGGGATGAGGTAGAATGAGGAGACACTGACACTTGGTGAGGTGATAGTATCTTCTGCCGAGAGACTCAGCAGGTCTTTTTTAATTCATTATTAGTAATAATAATAAGGAAATACATTATCATGTGTAAAGCAAAAACAATTAGTATATTATGTTTCCCATAGACTACTGGCCCCTACAGGTCTTAGCTAGACGGCAGCTTTCAAGGTTAATAGATAATAAACCAGACCTAACATTAAAGCTACTTATTTTTTCATTTAGACAATTATTTAAAACAGTGAATAACCGCCAGTGCATCCCTATCAGCTAAAGCCTAAGCATCAAAGGACTATTCTATTCACATGACCTTCAGCCGGAGACCAGCTGCTGCTTAGTTATCAGAACTTTTTCTACCTACAAACTTCTTAACACAGTTAACTTCATTTAAAAACTTTCCTAAGAAACTTCTAAATAAAAAGGAAACTTCTAAAAATCAAAACAAGGATATACTATAATTGTTATGCTGGATTGCTTGTCAGATATATACAATAAATTGTCTCCCATTGTTAATTGGGCCGAATTGTGTAGTAACTATTTTCTAAACAGGTAATTTTCTGTGCCAATTGCTTGCAGTCCGCTGATACATATAATTTATAGCCCAATGTACCTTTCTGATAAATTTTTCTCTCTCTATGACCAATATCAAAAAGCAAAGGGATGCCAGATCTTCAGCCCCATGGTGTGAGGCCTTTTCTCTTTGCTGCTTGTCAGTATCCTATCTGGCTGGAGCAACAAGGCCTCCTGCAGCAAGTACAGATATTCAAACACAAGCATTTATCTATGTATATATATTTGTGTGTGTGTCTATATATTTATATATATTTTTATGTAACTCCTCCTGTCTTATCAATAATTAAGACAGGCAGACAATGCTATTTTTATAAAGAGCAAAAGTTTTCATTGAGTATTTCATGAAGGTACATAAGTTTGCTTAATGTCTTCTATTGATAGTTTTCATGAGATGCTAATTAAAACACAAGAATATCATTATCCAACCACTAGAATGGAAAGCAAAAATGACATTAGTAAGTGGAGAACAATTGGAATTCATGCTTTGCTCATGGAATGTATATTTGTATGACCATTTGGGAAAAATTATTTTGCAGTGTCTTTTAACACCGAACATTTGTTTTTCCTTTCCCACTCCTAAGTCTATAACAAACAGAAATTAATACATATGTCCATCAAAGTATATATAAGGAATGCTCATTTCAGTGAATTTATAGTTGTCAAAAATTAATAAGACCCCGACATAACCGTATAATGATGTATTCATCAAGAACTAGTAAATAACAATGGAGGAAAATAGACAGCACGTCATAAGCAGAAGTATGTATAGTGATCACAGACACATCATTCAGGAAAACAATCCAGGTGTAAAAGTATATCTATTGTCTTATCCCATGCATGAATTAGAAAAAGGAACAAGTCTATAATAGCTATGAGAATAATGAGTTTCTTATGGAGGGTATTGAGTGAAAGAGGAGGAGAAAACCTTTCAGGCTGCTGGGAATATCTTATGTCTTGATCAGTTTAATTATTACACAAGAGTAGACATTAGTATATACAGATGGTTCACCTAAGACTTGTGCATTTTGCTGCATGCTCGTTGCACCTTAATATAGTTTTTCAAATTTTTAAAAGTATAATATGAGGCAATGAAAGATTTCCATAGGTCAAACAACCTAATAGTGATAGGAATAAAAAATTTAATGATGTGGAAGATAAGTCTTTTCAGGGAATAAAGATTGCTTGGTCTGAAGCATGATGTAGACTTTGCTAAGCTGTTTTATCCATCATTTTTTAGTCAATTTGGTTTGAATTTAAATTATTTTTATATTACAGCAGTTTTGATAGCTAAATTGCTTCCATGATTTGAAATCTCCAGATATATTTAAGGGCAGGAAGAAAATAATTGCTATAATGAGTAAAAAAGGAACTCTTTCTGCCTCGAGCTACAAAGATAAGAGGACATTTAATGGAGCTTTTAGTTTAACTTTAAAAGCACCCTGCATGGGGGAACCCTCTTTCCATATAATTTAATGATCCGGGAAGAGTTTTTATGAATGGCAAACTAGTGTGCCACATATAGGGTAGGAAGGCAGTAGAAAAAGCAAACAGATGGACTTATGTCATAAAAGAACCCATAGCATTTTTCCTATCAGAGGTGGACTGGAAAAAGGCAAAATTAAGGCAAAGAAATATGCGTTAGGCATGTCACAAAAAGAGCAGTTAATGCTTCACTGCAGAGAGTAGGCCTTTAAACGATCTTATGTGACCAAAAAAGGAAAGAAGAAAAATGAAATAGGTCAGATTATTTACAAAGATCCAGGAAGGTATTGGCTAGTGTTTCTTTATTCTGGGAGGCTATTATTAAGCCTTATATCTTAGAACAGATTCCTTAGAGTCAGAGCTTGAAACAAAAATTCCTTTTCACTTCATTCTCAAGTGAAATTTTAAGTGATTGAATAAAGCAGGATAGGACAAAGTAAGAAGTTAGTCATAGCTATGGACCTAGCATAGTCAGGACCAGCCTCAGCCTGACCCCGTAGGAGCTCAAGAGTGGGAGTCAACTGAAGAGTTTCCTCAACTAAAGCAAGACAATATGTGTTTTTGAACACATGTCAGTTAACCCTATAGGCATGATCAAAGGAGAAGAATTAATAAATACTCATTAGTAAGTGGTTAGTAGCCAATGTTCTAAGCAGTTGAGGAATGGGGGCATTAGCCAGAAAAGGGGGGAGGGGAAGAAGAGTGATTCCAGCAGCACATAGTCACGTTCTAGAGGGTAGGAGTAGGAATCTTAACCTCACTCCCTCTTGCTTACCATGACAAATATGCAGTTTGTACCTGACGCCATGTTTAGATTAGTATTACTCAAACAGCAATTTGCAAATCACTTTCACAACATTCTGGTGTGTGTGTGTATGTGTATAGATATATATACACTTTTGGTGTGTGTGTATATATATATATATATATATATGCTTTTGGTATATGTGTGTGTATATATATACAAAACTTCATATATATAAATATGTGTGTATATGGATATGTGTATGTGTATGTGTATGTATATGTATACATACATATATACACACACATTACTAAGCAATGTCATCAATAATTTTCTTTCAATTGACTCTCTTTTTTGCATAAATAACTTTTGTTAAATAATAAGTCTATAAAACTATGGATTTGATTAGTTTAACATGTCCAGCTATTGATATTGATATTTAAACACAATACATAGGTATGATCTAAAAGCCTCTCTAATGTCACTAGTCATACAATTGCCATTGTTTGAGGAACGTTGTTTTTAGGGGAACCGAATGGCACAGTTATATCTCAAAATGAAGCCTTTGCTATTATAGGAAACCAATTATGATTTTTTTAAAGATTTATTTATTCATACAAGCACTGGGTACAGCAGAAGCACGGGAGGTGAGAGAATTCACCAGAGCCAGGGGGAACAGAACAGGCAGAATGACGAAATACACTGCTGAGGGCAGCTGCGGGCACGGCAGGCGAGGTCTTTGCGCCATGTGGGACCCTCGCCGGTGGCTGGGGATTGAACCAGTGCTGCAGAGGCTGCAGGGAGCTTTGCAACCCAGCGCTCAACTGCTGTGCCACCAGGGGAGGCCCAGAAACCTATTATGATTTTTGCAGTTATCATCAAGAAAACTAAATTTTTGCATTAATATATTGTCTTTAAAGGTCCTATGTTGAAAAAAATGTAAATATATGAACTAAGAGGGAAATCATTTTCAGAAATTACAAGTTAATCTTATCCTTCAAATACAATAGGACTCTCAGGGAATGGAATACTCGAAAGGTAAATTTTTACATTAAGGTGAGGAGTTCATATATCCTGACAAGGATTTCATATATACATATATATAGTTATACATATATATATAATTATATAGTATATATAATTATATATATAGTTATATATATAATAGCTATATATATAGTTATATATATATAATTATATGTGTATATATATATATATATATAATCTTGGTTCATGACAAAATTACCAAGGCAGTTATATAGGCAAAGGAAAATCTTTTTAACAATGTTGAATCATCTTCCCATTCATATGAAAATAATAATAATAATAATAATAATAAAGAACTCTGGCCATCACCTAACAGTATACACAATAAGTACTCAAAATTGAACTTTGTCATAAGTCTAAAGTTAAAACTATAAAAGTTCACAGGAAAAACCTTTGTGAATTTTTAGTAAACAAAGATTGCTCACACCATATATGAAACAAAGTGAAAAACTGAGTACATTGAACTACATCCAATTAAGAAAAAATCTCTTTGAAATAGGGTATTAAGAAAACAAAAGGCAAGCCACACAATGAGAAAATATTATACACACACACACATACACACACACATACACACAGGAATTGTATTCAGAACGTGTAAAGATCTCTTATAGTTCAATGAGAATACACACAAAGTAATAAAATATGCACAAAAATTTGAATAGAGACTTCACTAAAGAAGATATGCAAATGACCAATAAGCACATGAAAAGATGCTCAATATCTTTAGTCATTAGGGAAATGCAAACTCAAACCACAAAGAGATACCAATACATACTTCTGGGCATAGGGGAACCACAGTGTCCCAATTTAACTTTTGGAGGATTTCTTCCTGTATTTTAATAGCAATTCTTTCTAATATTGAAGGACAAATGTAGATAGGAATCATTAACAAGAAAACCCGAAGGGGAAGAGGATGTACACAATTTCATCGGGCCAATTAAAAAAATGATAATTCCAAAGATGTTTTCATCTTTTCCATAATGAACTTAGAGTAGGAGGCTCACTTTTGTGTGTCATTTGAGGCTGGGATAATGGGCTCCATTGGGTCCTGCCTCAGTGATGCCTTCTCACTCTCTGACAATGAAGCAAATATACCAACTTGTTTCCTTATCTTGTCATACCCAGGCCTGAAGATGCTTTTATATAGGTGATTCTGGAAATGCGGGGAGTTAAGTACCACTACTTGAATAATTGTCTTTGAGAAGTGAGAATTTTAGATGTTAGAGCGAGAATCTGAGAAGAGACATAAGATGAAGGCTGTTACCAAATAAATGTCCTGTTTTTGTGATTGGTAGAGATACATCATTGTCCTAGCTGTCACTGGTCACCACAAAATGAACATGCACTTGTCACACTTCATTTAGCAAGATTTCAGGACTGGCTGGCTGGTCTTGAGCCTGGCCAAGATTATAGACTGTTTAAGGTCTGTAAACTAGAGTTCATAATAAATCCCACCACAAAGCCAGGGCCATGAGTGAAGGGAGTCAGGTTATTGCAGGGCTTTGTGAAAGGGATAAAAGTAGGATCAGTATTGCAGAACAGGGCTGGGAAAGGGAGAAGAAAAAGGCAGACCTTTTCTGGTGTTTAATCTGCATGGATTTTTCTGTTTCCCTGTGAGCCTCACCAGCTGCAGGCAAATCACTATCATCACCCCCATCAGCAGCAGCAGCAGCAGCAGCAATGACTACAAAAGGTAATGGAAACTGAGTAAGAATCTGATGAATTTTAAGTTTTTGCAAAAGGGAAGTAAAATAGTCAGTGTTCAGTCTTGACACTGTTATAACCCTACTACTCTATCACATTATCTGCAGTGAATGGGGAATAAATACTGTGGCATGGGATTGCTGTGATCTTTTTTTTTTTTTTAATAATCAATTACGATGTTTTGCAGTAGGTACCTATTACAAAAGTTAGGAAAATGTGTGTACCATGTGACTGATCTTAAAAGTGGTGTAAGTAGATGATTATACAGTGTGGAGAATGGTCTAGAAGCGAGAAAATCCTAAAGCAAGGAAATTGGTGGCGATCACTACACTGATTCATATAAGAAATGACAATGAATCCATGTATTGAAGGATAAAGCTGAATAAATGCAAGAAAAAAGTAGATGTACTCAAACAGGCAAGACTGGCATGGCTTTGTGGTTAGTTGACTGCTTACTGTGTTGCCCTGATTTGCTGTTTGAAGTATGACACTCATGTCTCAGTCTTGGCTGTCTCTCTGATGGGAAACTTAATTCTTCTTGGTAAAGTCTTCATTCACCAATATATTCAAGAACCTTTAGGAAGCATCCTCATCTATCACTCCTTCAATTTGGAAAACTGGTTGGGTCTAGTCCAGGAGGATCCATTAGCTACTGTTACTTAGAGCAGTAAAGCTTGGGGTATTGCAGATGAAACCTAATCAAGAAAGATTGTCGGCCTCCCTGGTGGTGCAAGGGGTTAAGGCACAGCACTATGAAGCTACCCTCAGCCACTGCAGCATGAGTTTGATCCCCAGCCAGGGAGCTACCCACATGGTGCAGCAGACCTCTCCTGTCTCGCCCGCTGCTCCTCTCGGCAGTCTATTTCAGTAGATCTGCCTGTTCTGCTCCCCACTCTGTCTCTGGTGAATCCTCTCACCCACCTATCTCTGGCCTGTACCCAAGTTCTTGTATGCATAAATAAATAAATCCTAAAAAAAAGAGTGTCCTGCCTCCATGGCTTCAGCTACTGTCACCTTCCTGTGATTCTTTGTTGTGTCCAAAGTTATGTGAGTTCTTGCTCTCTCTGCCACAACCCTTGAGGCAAACTCTGCTGATATTATGGAAAATTTTATTAATCTTTTACCAATAAAATTGGTAAAAGAGGCACCTATCAGAATTTTCATGCGCTCCCAACATTAAATTTATTTAGAACCAATCACATTATTTCTTGCTCAGAGTATAGAAATGTTCCATAAATTGGACTGAAAGAATTCCCACACTCTGCCACCTCTGGAAGCGAGAGCCATAATTTCTGTACAACACTTGCCTTAGGTTCAGTTCCCACAAGCTAATCCTGAGTAATGACTCACATGCATGTGGTTTATTTATAAAGTCTTTCTAGGGTAAAACTTGAAGGGAGTAGAGAAAAGAGGCAGGAAGTCAAGTAAGGATGGAGTTTCAGGCAAAGCCCCAGTTACTGCCTGATCATTCTGAGAGCTGTGGCATGTGAGTTGCACCTCAAGAGTTTTCTTTGACTCAAGAAATGGGAGATGGACTTTCCTGTTCATTGGCCAAACTCTGATCTAGAAAATGTAAACTCCAGGCACTTCTCAACCTCTGCTAGTGGCATGAACAGCGAAGCTTCAGTAGCTTTGGGACAGCCCTACAATGTGCAGGTATGAGCCTTAAATCTGCAGCACACAGAACTGAGGGTAGGAGAGGGTAGGAGGAACTGGAGGGGAGTGGGGCATATCAGTCCTGTCCAGCTGTACTGAGGTTTATGCATGGAGCCTCCCCACCCATTTGTGTGTGTCTTTTCATGGCACTTTTTTTTTTCCATAGGTGCTTCCTTGCACTCATTGACTTTAGAATTTTTGTCCCATGCAACTTTTTTCTCTGAAGTCACATTCTAAAAGTTTTGAACTTGAGAGGAGAAGATGGACCATAAGTATCCCACAAATGATAATAATATTATTGACTTTATTTCACATATTAGTCATGTTGAGATATAGCTCATGTGCTGTAGAATCCACATTTTAAAAATGCAAATGGCAAGATTTCATCTTTTTGAAAGCTGAATAGCATTCAATTATGTATCTTTACCATATTGGCTTTATCCGTTTGTCAATTAAAAGGCACTTAGGTGCTTCCAACTCTTGACTATTGTAAATAGTGCTGCAATAAACATGGGAGGGTAGATAATCAGATATGCTATATATAACCAATGGAATATTTAGTTACAAAGAGGAAACCCTGCCATTTGCAGCGTGGGTGGACCTACAGGAAATTATGCTTAGAGAAATAAACCAGACAGAAAGCAAACACTCTATAATGTCACTCATGTGGTATATAGAGAAAGCAAATAAACAGGTAAAATAAATAAATCAAAAATAAACATTGGATTATAGGACCAATTAGGTTACCAAATTGGTTACCAATTGGTTACCAAAGTGGGATGGGTAAGTCATAAAAAAAAGGTACAACAATATGGCAAGGCATAGATTTTGGCAGTGAATTAAATATAGTATATATATTGTAGTGTGTGTGTGTGTGTGTGTGTGCTGATTCTCAACAATGAGCACCTAATACTTATATAACATTATAATACGATATTACTTCAATTAAAATGCAAATGAAGCTCTTTTTAAGTCAAAGTAGCATTTCATTATAGCATTTCATTATATAGGTTGCCTTTCTTTAATAATTAATGACATTGAGCATCTTTTCATATGTTTAATGACCATTTTTATATCTTCTTCAGTAAGTTGGCTATTTAAATCTTTTGCCCATTTTAACTGGGTTTATTTGTCTTAATGCTCTTCTTAGACTTCCATACATTTTTATTGGGTATTTTTTGATGGTTCAGGTGTCATTCCAGAATTTGCAGATGCAAAGATGAGAATATAGGCAAGTCTTTCTTTGATTTTATGAACTTACATGCTAGTGGGGATATAGAAAACAAAAATGTAAACAGATGAGTGAACAAGAAAAATTTCTGAAAGCAATAAATGTTATAATGGAAAGAAAATGGGGGATATAATAGTGACAGCTGCAATGGAAACACCATAAACTATGGTGACCGGGGAAAGACATAGAGCATAAGAAGCAACCTATTGAAACGATTTCAGTAGGATTGGCCAAGAAAACTATTTTGAAAATAAAATGTAACTGATAGGTCATAGAGTCCCTTTTAGTTTAATTAAACTGGTGGTAGAATTTTTGGTTAACTTGGACCTGAATCTATATTTACCTGAAGATATATAACGTTTTCCCAGGATTGCTTTCATCACTATTCAGGTAGGTCAATTTTGCTTTTGTATATTTTGATAAAAGAAACATGTGTCCCTTGAATTCAGGGCCTATACAGTGCTTTTCATAGCTTACTGAGTAAGTACATATCACTTAATATATACAACTCAAGATTTGTCCTCACCAATTTTAGTAATGAGAGAAAAGGTCATGGTACAACTTTAAATTACACTCTTTATTAAGGAAATACATGGTATGGAAAAAAATATCAGGCATTCAACAATGTTAGAGCTGGGTTCTGTGTCCCTGATATTGAACTTTCTTTGAAATCGTTTTCCAAAGCAAATCCATAAAATATGAGGTGACCGTGTTTCCTATTTGCAAACAATGCATAAAACATAAAGTAACAGGCACAATATTCACATTTTAAAAATGCAATTTGGAATGTAGTGCTCCCTTGCTTGTTTTGAAGCCAGCTGCCAGAGGATATGAATAACAAGATCAGAAAAATCCAATAAAGGCTAAGTGTGCTTGTGGGTAATTTCCCCATCATTTGGGTGTAGTTCCACTTAGATGAAGGACAGATACCTGAAACCCCTACCACATTTCACTGGAATCTAAGGAAAAAACAGCAAAAAAACGATCCTTTGTTCAAAAATCTAATCTATTGCAACTTGAACTATTCAACTGAGTATTCAGCAACATTCTATTATGAAGGCTGGTGCATTTACTAAATTTATTAAGAGCAAAAATTCAAAACTAAAAGTTAATAAAATTGTTTAAGGAATAACTAAAATATAAAAGTGGTATCTATTTTTGGTGGCTATTAGGCATCAGCTTTTTAAACAGTTATTTATTAGGTACCTACCATGTACCAGATACCATTTGTAGATACTTGTATTTAAAGATAAGAAAAGGCAACAAATCTTGTTCTTAGTAAAGGTTACACGATGGAGACATATAATAAATAAGTGAACAATTAAGCAAGAGAGCTTGGAATGTAAAAACTGTTGCAAAGCAGAGAGGTAGGAGTTTATAAATATGTACATGTATGTGTGTATACACACACACACACACACACACACACACACACCGTGGTGACAAAAAGGATTAAGTGGGAGCAATATTAGATTGAGGTATAGTAAAAGTCTCTGAAAGATTATAAAATCTGACTTAAGACTTGAAAGATGAGACTTGAAAAAGATATTTCATGCTGTATTTTTATGACATATGTGTGCTTTGTTTAACCTTCTTTCTTGTATTTCAAGAAAGAAGTCCAGTTTGTGTTCTTTTCCACTATTCTCTAATCCTTGTTTAGTACAATGCATATCTAAAAAGACTTTACATCAAGTACATTACTATTATTGGGGAAATATTAGCATATTAAAGCAATTTCTGTGTTTTATGTTTTACAAAATCTAACTATTATATAACCAATATAGGCCTATTCTAATGATTAAATAGTCTGCGTTCTTACTTTCTGTTTCAATTAGTTATTGCCACAACTGTTATCTGTATAAATGATTCCAAAGCTCAGTGTTAAAAACAATTATTCATTGTCTTGGGTAGGCTGATCAAGGATTGTCTTACACCGACTTGGTTCTAAGCTGCCAAGTGGTTACAGGTCTACATCAGTGGGGTATAGAAGTAGCCTTTCCCTGGCTGCTAAAGGTAGGAAGAAAATACTTGCCATGTAGTGCTTAATCTACTACACCTTTCATTTACCAATTAAATATTGAGCATCTAGTACATTCAAAACATTACGTTATATGTTATGGGATATCCAAGCTCATTCAGTTTGCTTATTTGAGACAATAACACAAGATAGAAAGAAAGAAGTGTGTTTTTAAACAATCAGATCAAAGGTTTTGGGTATTCAGGGAAAAATGAAATTCAGTATCTCATATTAGAGTTTCTCGATATAGAAGATCTTAAGTTAAAAGATAATGTACACATGCTTACTATCATAGGTAAACATTAACACACGTAGTCTCATGCCTGTGTGATACATTTTACTGAAAGCTGAACATATAGTCTTCCATGCTGAAGACAATGCTGTCAGTGCCCCATCCATTTCCCCTTGCCTCTCTCCATCCTGTAATTATTGATGACTTCTCATTGTAAGAACCTGCAGTCCTCTTTCTTAAGGTTTTGTCAGCCGAGGGTGCATGAGTGGCCTCTTCATGGGTTCATAAGAATGACTATGGAGTGGAAGACCTGGGAGTTTCCCTCGACCAGTGATATACCAGAGCTGATAGAAAGACATCTTTATTCCTTGTCCCTTGGCTCATTAAGAGTTCTCCAGAAGGATGGAAGCAGTCACTCACAGTAGTACCTGATTGTAACTCACTCTAGTGGCTACCTTTCTTCCCTGTCTCACTTCCTCCATCCTATCATTATGCTATGTGAGATCACCTCCCAAATAATTTTCCATTTGCTCTTCAATTCTTGTTTCATGGTCTTTCTCTGAGTGATATAAAATAAGATCATGACAATAACTCAAACTGGTGAAATAAGAATTTATTTAAGGCAACAATATCAGGCCAAAACCAAAAATCCTTGAAGCAAATAATGTATGACTTGGATAGTATCTAGCAAGGAGCTTTTCTTTTCTTCTTTTTAATTGAAATAAGAATTGTTTACATTGTTGTTTATATTTTGGAAGGGTAGGGTTCCTGCACCTCCATTCCTACCCTCTCCAGTGCTATTACCATAGACTTCCTACAACCAAAGCATTAGCGTGGAACTTTTTATCTGTACTTGGTTTCTGTATATAAAGCAGACGTTTCCATCTCTTAAACACATCATATGCCTTATCAAGCAATGTAATTCTAGTTAAATTTGCATCCTGCAAAAAAATTCAAATACATCCAGCTGAAATAATTCAGAAAAGATTCCTATATAAACAGCTCATTATTTATGAGGACCTGATAAAACTACAGCCATGCATATAGAATCTGATCATTTTCTTCTCTACCACTATTAATTCTACCTTCACTGAAAATTTACTATGTGAAGATACTATTCTACTTTCTTGAGATTCAACATTAAATTTAGGCCTGATCCCTCCTGCCCTCTAAATATTTATAATCCATTTAGGAGTCATGCATGGAAGAAGATAATGAAAATTAAACTATAATATAAGCTATGGAAAATGCCATAATTGAGGAATAAGCAAACTGTTCTCTGCATGCCCTGGACCTGGCTCCATAATGAGGTATGCTAACAAGATAATCTCAGATAAACAACCAAATATAGGTTGGAAAGGATTTTAGGAAGGAAAGAAAAGCCACTAAGGAAAATATAAAATACAGCCTGAAACAAACAAACAAAAAGGTATAATTTAATATTTATCCTTTTGTCTATCTGTCAACAAAATAATCTTTTTAAAGAAATGGTCTGGCATTGTAAACATCTTTGTGAAATCTGGGTCAAGCAAAATTTAGCCATGATAACAAAATTGCAGATATTTTATTCAAGGGTTAAGGAACTAGTTGCACAGGTGCTAGAAAAACAAAGGGATTAAAGAGGAAAATAATGCTCTACCTGGCAGCAGGAGACCCCAAAGTACTCCCGGGCTACAAAGGTTGGGGAGCTTGGTCTTCAAGCATGAGCCAGAGAGGAGGCAGAATTATTTCCCTCCCTTCCATCTTTCTGCCCTTACCATTGGCAGAACCCAAAGTAAATTGCTGCAGAGCAAGCCTGGGGAACTACAGTGCTCACAGCACGCAGCACACAGCATGCATCACGTAGCACAGGAGGGGCAGCTCACTGCCATGGTAGCTGAGTGAGGGTCAAGGTGAGGACGGGACTGGAGGGCAAACCAGCCCAGCCAACACTGGCTGGGAACTAAATTTCACATCTACGTTTTTATACATTTTCTCTGCAAATAAAAAATAATGCCCACTGCACCCCCAAAACTGATACATATAAAAGAATCTGAAACCCTAAGATTGGAATTGTAATATCCCTGAACAAGTTAAGAAATAATCTGAATTACCTGAAGTCTACATTATTATTAACCAGCTACAGAAAATTGTGCTTAATCTAATATTTTTCAAATAAAATGTTAGAAATAAACATAAATACTTTCAATTCCTTGTGACTTGATGTTTTGATCCACATTATATATTGAAAAAAAAGTGTGTTATCTACTTGTTCCCAACACGATCACTTCTCTTAGAGTTCTTATTACTAACTCAGTTCGCATTGAGTTAATTATTTGTCAAAACTATACAGAATTTAACTCTTCTTTCAATTCCCTTGCACACATTGAAATAACTTATTTTTTTAACATAGGGAAGAAATGCAAGGAGTTGGGAGGCAGGCGGTATTCAATAAAAACTTGTTTTAAAAAAGAGCCCTCTCTTTCCCTCTCACCCTCCCTCCTTCTCTCTCTCTCTCTCTCTTTCTCTCAGTCCCTCCTGTTCCATTCTCTCTCTTTCTAATACCCTACTACTTTCTACAAAATATTTGAGATTATGAATTTATAATTTTTTTAAAAGATTTATTTATTTATTTAATTTTATTTATTTATACAAGCACTGGGTACCGTCAGAAGCGCGGGAGGGTGAGAGAATTCACCAGAGCCAGAGCGGGGAGCAGAGCAGGCAGAAGGACCGAAGTACACTGCTGAGGGGAGCAGCAGGCAGGAGAGGTCTGTGCGCCATGTGGGACCCTCCTCCGGTGGCCGGGGAGCAGCTGGGTATCGAACTGGCGCTTCAGAGGCCGCGGGCAGCTTCGCAACCCAGCGCTCAACCGCTGCGCCACTGGGGAGGCCCCTGAATTTATAATTTAACTAGGGAAAAAAGATGCATGATTGGAGAACAATAACACCTATAATAAGGTGGTGATGATGTAACCAAAGTCACTAAGGAGGAAGAGAAAGGACTTGGTGTGCGGGTGGCAGGATTTCATACACACTGGGGTAAAAACTGGGCATTGAAGATCAGAGAATTTGGGAGAGTAAGGCAGGGAAAAATCTGTATCTATAGAATCGCAAAAGTAGGAAAGATGAGACAATCAGAAAAGGAGACAGATGTCTTAGGGACCTTTTGGTCCCTAAGAGTCCCCTGGACTCTGTTCTATTAAAGAATGTGGCAGCATTTTCTTCTAAGCATCAACATCCAGGACCTTCAGTGAAGTGTCATGCTCTCCAGGCCATCTCCAGTAGGGGAAGATTATTCTTATTTATCTTTTCTTCAACTTTTAAGCTTTTATCTCCAGCTTTCTTGCAAACATCTGGTGCAAAACATGCAATTCCATGAGTGGCACAAAAAAAAATTCACTAAATTTCACAGAGCCACATCTCATCTTTGGGATACATTACATACCTCCATATATGCATATGCTTCACTTACATTCCACCACTACTTCCTTGCCCATTAGTCCCCTTCCTTTGTCTGTCCTCTGCTCCGACCTCCCTATTTCCTTTGGTAACCAGTTTGGTTTTAAAATATAAGGATTATTTTTGCCATGATTTACCAGTATTTGTTCTTGAGCTATGTATATTCCACAAATAATTGAAACCATCTGGTATTAGTATATGCCTTTCATTTTCTGACTTATTTCACGTAGCATAGTCACCTCAAGACTGATCCATATTGTACCAAAAGGCACTATTTCATCTTTTTTCAATAGAGAAGTAGTGTTCCATTCATTATATAGTCTACAATTTCTTTATTCAATCATCTATCATTGGATACTTGGGTTGATTCCATGACTTGGCTATTGTGGATAATGCAGCTATGAACATAGGAGTGCATAAATCTTTTTGTATGAGAACTTTTATATTCTTTGGGTAATTACCTAGCAGTGGTATTAATGGATCATATGGTATTTCCATTTTTATTTTTTTAAGGTATCCCCATACCACTTTCCATATAGGTTGCAACAAATTATAGTCTACCCAGCAATAGTGGATGAGTGTTCCTTTTCTCCACATCCTCACCAACATTTGTTGTTTCCATTCTTTTTTATCTAGGCCATTCTCACAGGGTAATATTTCAATGCGGTTTGATTTTCATTTCATTTCCCCTGTAATAAATGATGTGGAACATTTTTCATGTGCCTGAAGGCAATATGAATGTCTTCTTTGGATATGTGTCTAGTTAGATATTTAGATCCTTTACCCATTTTTATTTATTTATTTATTTTTTTTCTATACCATCTTTCTTTTTCTCTTTTTTTTTTTTTACAATTGCAATCCCCCCATTCTGACCCCAATCCCTCCCCTCCCGCCCCCCACCCCCCAAAAAGTGTCTCTGGTTCATAGTTTTTGTTGATTTTGATTTTCACTTTCTTATAGTTATTCATTTTCCTGGTCCCTTATTTAAGTATTCTAGATTCCTGCTATGAGTGAGACCATCCGGTATTTTTCTTTTTCTTTTTGGCTTATTTCGCTGAGCATGATCCCTTCCAGCGCCATCCATGTTGCTGCAAATTGCATGTGTTTATCTTTTTTGAATGCTGAGTAATATTCCATGGTGTATATGTACCACATCTTCTTGATCCAGTCATCTATTTTTGGGCATTGGGGCTGTTTCCAAAGCTTAGCTATTGTAAATAGTGCTGCTATAAACATAGGGGTGCAGGTGTTCTTTGGAATTGATGTTTCTGTGTTCTTTGGGTAAATACCTAGGAGTGGAATTGCTGGATCCTGTGGAAGCTCTATGTTTAGTAGGTCCAGAAATCTCCACACAGCTCTCCATAGTGGTTGGACCAGTTTGCACTCCCACCAACAGTGCAGAAGAGTTCCTTTTTCTCCACACCCTCGCCAACATTTGTTGTTGCTAGTTTTTTTAATATGTGCCATTCTCACTGGTGTAAGATGGTATCTCATGGTAGTTTTGATTTGCATTTCCCTGATTGCAAGTGATGTTGAACATTTTTTCATATGCCTGTTGGCCATTCGCATTTCCTCTTCAGAGAAGTTTCTTTTTAGCTCCTCTGTCCATTTTTTGACTGGATTATTTTCTTTGTTGTTGTTGAGTCTCATCAGCTCTTTGCAGATTTTTGTGATCAGTCCTTTATCATTAGTGTTGTGTGCAAAAATTTTCTCCCAGTTGGTGGGGTTTCTCTTTGTTTTTGTTATTGTCTCTTTTGCTGTGCAGAAGCTCTTTAATTTGATGTAGTCCCAGCTGTTGATCTTTGCCTTCACTATCACTGCTTTGGGTGATGTGTCTGTAAAGATGTCTGTGATATGCAAATCACGTAGTGTTTCACCTATATTTCCTTCTATGTATTTTATGGTTTCAGGTCTCATGTCTAGTTCTTTAATCCATTTTGAGTTGATTTTTGTATATGGTGTGAGGTAGTGGTCAAGCTTCATTCTTTTGCATGTAGCGACCCAGTTTTCCCAGCACCATTTATTGAACAAACTTTCTTTGCTCCAATGCATAGTCTTTGCTCCTTTGTCAAATATTAGTTGACCATAAATCTGTGGGTTTATTTCTGGATTTTCTATTCGATTCCATTGGTCTGTATGTCTGTTCTTGTTCCAATACCATGCCGTTTTGATGATTATGGCTTTGTAGTAGAGTTTGAAGTCTGGGAGTTTGATGCCTCCATTCCCTTCTTTTTTTTTCAGGAGAGCTTTGGCTATTCGGGGTTTTTTGTGATTCCATATGAATTTCATCAATAATTGTTCTATTTCTTTGAAGAATGACGTTGAAATTTTGATTGGAATAGCATTGAATCGGTATATTGATTTTGGTAGGATGGCCATTTTAATAATGTTTATTCTCCCAATCCATGAGCAGGGGATGTTTTTCCATTTCTTTGTGTCTTCTTCTATTTCTTTTAACAGTGTTTTATAGTTTTCTTTGTATAGGTCCTTTATCTCTTTTGTTAGATTTATGCCCAAATATTTGATTTTTTTTGTTTTAATAATAAAAGGGATGGTTTTTTGATTTCTTCTTCTTCAGATTTATTGTTTGTATATAGGAAGGCTACTGACTTTTGCATGTTGATTTTGTATCCTGCCACTTTACTGAACTGATTGATGAGTTGAATTAGTTTTTCTGTGGAGTTTTTGGGGTTCTCTATGTATATTATCATATCATCTGCAAAGAGTGATAGTTTGACTTCTTCTTTTCCTATTTGGATTCCTTGGATGTCTTTCTCTTGTCTTATTGCTCTGGCTAGGACTTCCAGTATTATACTGAAAAGCAGTGGTGAAAGTGGACATCCTTGTCTTGTTCCAGATCTTAATGGAATTGCTTTCAGCTTTTCACCATTGAGAATGATACTGGCTGTTGGCTTGTCATATATGGCCTTTATGATGTTGAGGTATGTTCCTTGTATCCCAAGAATTTCAAGGGCTTTTATCATGAATGGGTGTTGCACTTTGTCGAAAGCTTTCTCAGCATCTATTGATATTATCATATGGATATTATCATAATATCATATGATATTATCATATATTTCTTTTTGTTGATGTGTTGGATAACATTGATTGATTTTCGGATGTTAAACCATCCTTGTGTCCCTGGAATGAATCCTACTTGGTCGTGGTGAATTACCTTATGGATACACTGTTGGATTCTGATAGCTAAAATTTTATTGAGGATTTTTGCATCCGTGTTCATTAGGGAGATTGGCCTATAGTTTTCTTTTTTTTGTGTTGTCCTTGTTCGGTTTTGGTATTAGTGTAATGTTGGCTTCATAGAACGTGTTTGGTATTATACCTTCCTTCTCAATTTTTTGGAAGAGTTTGTGAAGGATAGGCACCAATTCGTCTCTGAATGTTTGGTAGAATTCATTTGTAAATCCATCAGGTCCTGGGCTTTTGTTTTTGGGGAGGTTTTTGATTACCATTTCAATTTTGTTTATTGTAATTGGTCTGTTTCAGTGTTCTATTTCTTCTTTATCTAGCTTTGGGTGATTGTAGAGTTGTAGGAATTTGTCCATCTCCTCTAGATTGTTGAACTTGTTTCCATATAACTGTTCATAGTAGTTATTAATTATTCTTTTGATTTCTGCTGTGTCCGTTGTGATTTCTCCTCTTTCATTTATTATCCTATTTATTTGTGCTTTCTCCCTTTTTGCCCTTGTGAGCCTGGCCTTTACCCATTTTTTTGATTGGGTTTTGTTGTTGTTGTTGTTGTGAAGCTGTGTGAGCATTTTTATCAATTTAGGAAATTAACACTTTGTCAGACGTGTGGTGGACAGATATCTTACGCCAATCTATAAGCTGCCTTTTTGATTTTGTGATGCTTATTTTGAGTTACAAAAGTCTTTTAGTTTGATATATTTCCCCTTGTTTATTTTTGTTTTTGTTTCTCTTACCATTGGGGTTGCACCCCCAGATTTATCTCTGCAGTTGATGCCTGCTAGTATGTCACCCATGTTTCTTTTAAATATTTTATGGTGTCAGGTTTTATACCCAAGTCTTTGATCTATTTTGAATTAATGCTTGTGTGTGGAGGTAAGTAAAGATCTAATTTATTTTTCTTTTCATTATTTTTTTTTGCATGGGTCTGTCCATGTTTCCCAGCACCATTAATTATTTTTTTAAAGATGTATTTTATTTATTTATGCATACAAGAGATGGAGTGTAGGCCAGAGGTGCAGGGTGGGTGGAGGAGGGGTGAGAGGATTCACCAGAGACAGAGTGGGGAACAGAACAGGCAGACTGACTGAAATACACTGCTGAGGGGAGCAGCAAGTGAGACAGGAGAGGTCTGCTGCACCATGTGGGTATCTCCCTGGCAGGGATCTGGGTGTTGAACTCGTAGACAGTGGCTGCTGATAGCTTCATAGTGCTGAGACTTAACCGCTTATGCCACCAGGGAGGGCCCCCAGTACCATTAATTAAAGAGGTTTTCCTCTCTCTCTTGTATGGTTGTGGCTTCTTTGTCAAAGTTTCACTGTTCATATGTGTGTGGTGATATATTTCTAGGTTCTCTATTCTATTCCAGTGTTCTTTGTTTCCATTTTTGGCCCAGTACCATACTGCTTTAATTACTGTTGTTGTGTAGCATAGTTTGAAATCAGGAATGTGATATCTCTGGTTTCTTTTTTTCCTCAGGATTGGTTTGGCTGTTTGCGATCTTTGTGGTTCTCTCACCTCATATTTTTCTCTATTCTAGATTTTGCTTTGTGGCTACCCTAAGGATTATGTCAAGCATTCTATGTTTAAAGATTTCCTTTATGAGCTGTTAGTGACCCCTCATCTTTGAACATCATAAACAAAGCTTTTATAATTCTGCAGTTGCTTTTCTTTGTTATTTTGCAAAGAAGTATAATACATATTTAGACTCTAATTGTTGAGTTACACTTGCACAATGCAATCAAGAAATCTCAATGACATATCCAGTTAAACTAAAATTTCCATCTCAATATCTCTATTGATAATTTAAGAAGCAAAGAGAAAACATTTGAGGCTTATGCTTAGACCCAGACCTGGAATGTAACTTTATTTTAACCTTAACTATCAAGATTATCCCTGTGTTTTATTTTCCATATTTATAAAAAAAAAATGTACTTATTCACCTGTAGCATGAGTGACATGGAACACCCATTCAAAGGATATTTGGTTAGACTTACTGCCTCACTGAATTCCTTCCTACCTGCCACCCTGATCATAGGAATGCTTCATGTTTTCATTTTACCAAAATTACAATTTATAACTTGGAAGAGAAGCTTTTTAAAGAACAATGTTAAATATTAAATTGTAAGTACCAATATACAAATACACATTGATTCAGTCACACAGCATAGTGATTAAGAGTGTCAACCCAAGAACCAGCTTACCTGTATGTGAATCCAGACTACACTAGCTATCAAATATGGAACCATGAATAAGTTCTTTAACTTCTCCTTGCCCCTCTTTTCCTTATGGAAAGCTCTGATGATAATAATGATACCTACATCACAATGTTTGTATTAAACCTAATTAATACATGTAAAGGACAAAGAAGAGTACTTGGCTTATAATAAGCACTCAATAAATGCTAGTTTATTTCTACCCATTAATTACCTCCATTCCACCTCACCCTTGGGTCGAACACCACTAATATGCTTTTCTAATAACTATTTCCAAAGCATACTATCATGCAAAATAGATCAAATGAGCTCTGCTTAATGATTTAATTAATTAATCATTTGGCCTTTATTTAAATTAAGTCCTAGCCATTTTTATCTAAGTTTTATTAAATTCCTTGACCTATTTTCCATGCTCTTGTGAATAAAGGATGCTTGAATGAAATACACACTTTATCCTAGTTCCAAATTACTTTGACTGAAGAAGGCTCTTTGAAATGGCATCAATGTCAGACATTTTAAGGAGTTTTGAAAACAAACAAACAAGAAAGCCCCAGCCAGGTGTGTCTGTATTCTACATGATAATTAAAAGAAGCTTGAGTAAATGTATACTGAATCAGGGTACTTTAGCACCCTTTGACACCTGTAATGTCCATCAAAGATTTTAGCAACTCTTGTTTGAACTTGGTTACAGTTTTCAAACCCAGGGAAATATAATCAAAAGAAGTGAAAGCAGAAGAAAAACAATGGGCTCTCATGCTTTCTGAGTTGTAAGTGTGGGTTTTCTTTCCCTTTCCTTTTTTTCCCCCCATTTTGGTAATGAATCCCAAACATTTATGATTTATCAGGACTATATTCTTTACAATTTGAAAAGTTACATATTGTAATAGTGTATATTCTAATACACTGACTATCCTCCATGATGGCATTTTGGAAAACAAACAGCATAAGGGTTTCCACTTTGCACTGTTTTTGAAGAAGCACCGGGAAATTCTTATCCCTTTAATTTTGTGGACTTTGTTCTTTGACTTTCATCTTATGACATATACCAATTTCAATTTAATTAGCCTTGTTGAAAGACTTTTTTTTATAAAGTTTTATCTTAAGGGAGACATTGAGAAGACTAATTTCCATTTCTTTGTGTTTTTTTTTTTTTTTTTATGAAAGATGTTTTCACTGACTCAAATTTCCCAGTAACACTATTTGGAGGACACGGTCTTTATTTCAACATCATCATCCTTGATTCTGAAAGTTTCCAAGTAGTCCTGTAGGAAAAGAAGCGATATGAATTTATGTGTGGGAAGAGTGTTGAAAGAAAAGAGTACAAAGAAACAAAAGGAAAATGTTCTTTTTTTTCCTATAAAAAGGACAGAAGTGGGTGGTATATGAGAAGCTTCCATTTTAAGATGTTAAAATTATATCATATTTTCTACTTTTTTAAAGCAGCGAGTTCTCCTCTTCTTCCAAATGGCACTGAATCCAGTCCAATGGCAACTTGGAATTGTTTTGCGTTGTTTAATTGTTTTGCATTGTTAGTCAAAGAAAGAAAAAGTCCTTGGTCATATTTCTCCAGCCTATTTGGAGATGATGTTTCTATTTAATGTCCATTCCTCAGTCTTCCTGGATGGTTGCTGTCAACATCCTTTCTGGGAACAGAGTTCAGTGTAGACCTGTCCAAATCATAAAATGTGTACAATGCCTCTATTGATCAAATTCATCATTATAGGATGTCAAGGAACCATTTGTTTCAGGAGGGCACAACAAAACCCATGAGATTCCATACACAAAGTGGTTGAGAACCACAAAAATGATGGAGTTTATACTAGATCCCCCCTCCTATTAGAGATGATGTCATGGGCTACAAATAAAGAGTTGTAGGAAAGTAGAGATCTGCAATGCTTTCATCCAAACACATAATTATTGAAATGCCAAATTTTCTTTTATACTTTTACATAGTGTTAGAGTTAATTGAACCATCTTCTAATATTGTCTATATTATTTCCTTGGCCGTAGATATCATTTAGCCTTATGGAGTTTCTTAACGAGCTGGTATTTTTCTTGTATCTACATATTCACAGGTGTGTATTTATTTCTTCACTCCTCCCTACAATTTTGAAGATGATAATAGCAGAGAAGCACTCTACATATATATATATATATATATATATATATATATATATATATATATATTTTGTATTTCCCTAGGTACTAAATACCATGCCTTGCCCATAGTTGATAGTAGTATGGGCAAACATCTATTGGTGACCCAATTTAAAAAGTTGAGATAAGCATGATAGAAGGATCACAGTATTAGGCTCATGTTGAGTGTCTATATCCTGTGATAGGTGGAACCTCACCAAAAGTAGATCACTTAATATATGTGAGCCTCAAGTTATTTGTAGCCCATAGGAAAACTGGACAGATCAAATCAAATAATGTGCATCAAAATGCTTCAGTAACTGCATTTCTTCACTTTCTTCACACTATGTGATATTTTTTTCTGACTTTGGCTCCCACTAATTTCTCAGAAATTGAGTCAAATCAATTGATTTTGTTATGTGTTAGATAGAATATGGAAATTTAAAAAGCAAGGAGTGCTCTGGACTCTGGGGATGAGAAACCAACATGGTACAGTGAATTTAAGTTACTGCAATGGGAAGTACAAATTGATTTTTTGCTGCACAAACCTTCAGTTTAAGCATGACAGTCTGGGTATTGAAAAAAAGAAAAATTATACCTTTACTCCTTTCTCATATCATATAGAATTATCCTCTTTGAGGCAAATGCTGCTTATTTGTAATGAAGACTATATAGGAAACCTGGACAAAAATTGCACATAGACTCTAGAGGAATTCCCAGAAGAGCTAATCACTAGAGTTTCTCTTGGTTGTTATCTTACTTGCCTCAGAAAGAACACAATGGTGGTTACCTGATTTATGAAGTCCATAAAGAGGATAGATTCATTACTATATTTAGCATATGTTAAATGACTATCTTTTAGGATTGTTCATCTTGATTTGAGATGTCAGACAGCACATTTTAAGGTGATGCTTTTTTTTCATTGACGAACTCCTTTGTGCAGGTCCAAACCCCATTCACCATGTGTAATATACCATAACAAATAGATAAATCATCCCCAGCCACAGTGTTAGGCTAGGTTATAGTAATTTTGCCCTGAGTGCTGAAATCCTGGAACTTTCAGGGTTGTTACCCTATAATGTTATTTCAGTGAAGAAATAATAGCACTTTTCTCTAGCTCTTAAAAATATCTTCTGGCATTTTCCAGGGCATTAATCATAAAATCTGTGTTTAATAAAAGGAGAAATTGAAAATAAGAAGAAATGAATTAGATTCCAAATAGCACTGAAGGGAACTATGTGAATGCAGAGTATGTTAGGAAGTGAACAAATGGATTTTTGATGTGTTAACTTGAAAAACTTAATAGTGAGATATTTCTCTATTCCTTCAATATAGAAAATGTTGAATAAAGGCAGATGAGTTATATTAGATTTCCTTTAAATTCTTTGTATTTTTTTACATAGTAGTTTTCCCTAAATTAGGCATTTAAAAAATAAAAACAGGAATGGGTCTTCTCTTCAGTAACTACAGGGAAACTCTGAGGACATAAATATAGCCACTGAAAAGCAGTAAGATTTAATTGACATTTATAAGAGGAAAATTATTTAATGACCACTGCTTTCATGACCTAAAGTTTTATGTATATAGTTGAAATAAAAATAAATTACTAAAATAAAAATGAAATAAGATAACTCTGAAAGTATTATAATTATATAAATAAACTTTGATATTTGAATCTCTACCTTTATCACATTTAATAAAAATGTAAGGGTAACAAAGGATAGGTTTTCCTAAAAGAGCTCCAAATCAAGTTGAAGCATATAATGCAGTAGCATAAAATATACCTGATGAACTTGTGGAAAATCTCTGTCCTATTTTTGTCCCACCAGTTACTAGCTCTAGGTTGACATTGGGGCAAATTTAAATTATTCAACCTTTATGAATGCCAGTATTCTTACTTTAGAATGGTGGAAATATTCTTACCTCTTCTTGTGTGGTTGTGAGCATCAAATAAAATGATGAATGATATTTGTAAAATGGTGAAATCCCAAAACAACATGAACCATTTTCCATCAGTTCTGTCTTCTCTCATTTCTGCTTCTCAATGCAGCAAATCTTATTACTAGTACACTTCAAGAACACTTGAAACTTGCAAATCAGAATGATATTATAACCCTATCTTCTCTTGCTGGGGGAGGATTCGTTCAGTACTAATCAGAAAAATTACTTGCCAAATGTCTAATTGCATATTCTTTCCAGAACTCCTTTCTTAGTAAATTATTTACAAAATATGTGTTCTAAATTAAGTAGAATAATGCTATTGGGAAATTCCTTGAGCATAACACAGTGCCTTATCTACAATAGGTCCTTTATAAATAAGTATATATATATAGAGAAGAGAGTTATATATATATAACCAATATATGTGTGTATATAACCTGTGTGTGTGTATTTGTGTGTGTGTGTATTTGGAGAGAGAGATTGATTGACTGAGTTGTGGATTAATAGAGATCTGAATATAATTCCATTGTGCAATAATATGCTGAACAAATAGAATTTTGTTTATATTTTGCCTAATAGCAACTATTTCTTGACAGATTATTTATGCCCTTCCATAGACACATAAGCTCAGATCCAGTCTGTACATTTAAACACTCTTTTCTGACCATGTTCTAAGGAAGGGTTGATGCTCTAAAAGTCTTCTTAAAATCAAAAAACTCAACTGATTCAAATTTGTTTAGTAACTTTTACAAATAAAACATTGCTTCAGCATGCATATTTCTGGTTGAGAATATGAGTAACAATTTTAACTGATGTTAACTATCACCAAACTCAGGATGTAGATGGATTTCTTTACCTCTCACCTCCCCAATTCCCTTATGCTACTAATATGTAGCCTCACTTCTCTCTCCTACTCCTAGTTCTGAATGTCACATAAATGGAAGCACACATACTTTTCCTTCCACTGATCACAGTGTCTTTGAGACTGATTCTACTTAACTATATTAATAGTCCCTTCCTTTACACTGTTGAGTAATATTCCATTATATGGAAATGCCTTAACTTGTTTATTCTTTGATTCATTGAAGGACATTGGATTGTTTCAATTTTTTGCTGTTTATGAATAAAACTTCTATAAACATCAGTGTACATTGCTCTAGAGTAAATATCAATGGGATTGTTTGGTCATAGAATAGATATTTTGATGCTATAAAAAAAATCAAGTTCTTACGTACAGTTACTGTATCATTTTGCATTTATGAGCCCAAATTATTCTGCATTGTCAACAGAACTTGGTTTTTCAGTAAATTTTAATGATTATTTTAGTTATTCTACTATTCTAATAGATGTGTATCTCACACATCTTCAGTCATGTTTTCCTGAAGGATGATGAAGAACAGCTCTTCAAAAATTTACTTGCCATTTATTTATCCTCTCTACTTGTTGATTCAAGTCTTTTGCACTTTTTTAAAATTTATTTTATATAAGAACTGGGGTACAGGCCAGATGCACGGGAGGGTGAGAGGATTCACCAGAGACAGAGTGGGGAATAGAACAGGTAGAATGACGAAATACACTGCTGAGGGGAGCAGCGGGCGCTAAAGGAGAGATCTGCTGAGCCTTGTGGGACCCTTGCTGGCTGGCCAGGATTGAACCCGCGCTACAGGGGCTGTGGACAGCTTCACAGTGCGGTGCTCAACTGCCTGCACCACCAGGGGAGGCCCCTTTTGTACTTTTTTAATAGCATTTTGCTCTTCATATGTTGAGCTTGAGAGGTTTTTTTTTTTTAACGTATTTTGAAAAGTAGTCTGTTTTTGAATATTTTCTCTCAGTTATGTAGTTCGCCTTTCATTCTCTTTAATGATATCTTTTTCAGAGCAATTTTTAAAAATGTAAATGAGTTTAACTTATATTTCTTTCCTATTTTGGATTGTACTTTTAGGTATTGTGTCTAGATATAAGAACTCTTTGCCTAACAGCAGGTAACAAAGGTTTTTTTGCTTTTACTCTTCAAAAATATAGTTTTATAGTTTAGACGTAAGTTTATTTTGAGGTGAATTGTTGTATTAATTGTAAGGTATTGGATACTACACTTGATCTTAACCAAAAGGTCAAGAAGCATAAATTAATTGTAAGGTTTGGCCAAGGGTTTTTTTGTTTTTGGTATCTGGAGCTAATAATACTTTCAGTAAAATTTATTGAAAAGATCATCTTTTCCACATTAATTCCTTTTGCAGCTTCATTAAAATGAATTGGCCATATTTGTGTGGGTCTGTTTCTTGATTCTACCTTGTTACATTGATTAGTCCATCTATAACTTTGTAATATCACAAAGCCTTGATTACTTTAGACTTGAAGGTGGGAAACATGATTTTGCCAATTTTCTTCCACTTTTTTAATCATTTCTGCTATTCCAGGTTCTTAGTCATTTCTTATCTCTTAGCATCAACTTGTCTGGGTCTACATAATATCCTGATAAGATTATGATTGACTTGTGTTAAGTTTGGAGATGATTTTGGGGAGAACTGACGTTTGTACTAAGTAAAGCCTTCCAATTCGTGAACATGGTCTCTATTTATTTCCATGGTCTCTGATTACTTTTGTCAGTATTTTTCAGTTTTTAGCATACATATTCTGTATATTTTAACATTTTCATACCTAAATATTTGAAATTTTACACCTATTATAATTGGTGATACTTATAAATATTTTGCTTTGCAGTTGTTCATGATAATGTATAGATATATGATTGGTTTTGTATTTTGACCTTGGATCCTGTGATCTTTCTAAAATATTAAATCTAAGGGTATTTTATTTGCTTGTTTTATTTGTTTATTTTTTGGTGGATGTCTCAGGGATTTTCTACATAGACAGTCATATCTTCTAAAAATTGTCACAATTTACTTTGTTTCATTATAGTCCGCATGCCTTTTATTGTACTGACTAGGACTTTCAGTATATTGAATAGAAGATGTGAGGTTAGACAGCCTTGTTTTGTTATTGATCTTAGGGTGGAAAGATGCCATCCATTAACTCTGGGTATGGTGTTTGCTGTGTATTTTACTAAGATGCTATCATTTTAGGAACTTGCCTACTTTTCCTAATTTGATAATTTTTATTTATTTATTTATTGTTTTGCATGTAGTAGAACTGGGGTATAGACCTGAGGGGTGTGTGGGGGAGGGGATGGGTGATAGGATTGACCAGAGACAGAGTGGGGAGTAGAACAGACAGATCTACTGAAATACACTGCTGAGGGGAGCAGCAGGCAGGACAGGAGAGGTCTGCTGTGCTATATGTGGGTTAGCTCCCTGTCCTGGGATTGAACTCATACTGTAGTGGTGATAGCGCTGGGACTTAACCTCTAGGCCACCAGAGAGGCCCTGATAAATGTTTTATTATAAGTGGGTACTAAAGTTTGTGAAATATATTTTATGCTTTCATTAATATGGTAATGATATTGCATTCTTTAGTATGTTAATATTATGAATTATACTCCTTGATACTTTTTTAAAATTTGTATTGTCAGCCTAAATGACCTTTGGTCAAGGTGTATATATATATATCTCCAGTATATATATTATTTCCAATAATAAGTTTATATTTAGTTATATATTTCCCATGATAAATTTCCATTATGAAATATTTCCATAATTAATATTCCCATAATAACATATATATACACAGATGCATAATTGTATGTGTGTATAATGTATGTATGTGTATATATCACATATACATAAAGAAATATGTAATTACATACTCTATATATATATATTTATCATCAGGTTTGAGTTAATAATGTTTGAGGAATTTTGTGTGTATGCATATGAAGGATAATAGTCTGTAGTTTTATTTTCTTATACTATCTTTGCCTAATTCTGGGATTATTTTAATACTGACCTGATAAAATGAGCTGGAAATTATTCTCTATTCTTTACAGTAGATATTGTATGATTTGTATGAATTTCTTTTTTTAAGTGTTTGTAAGAATATATCTTATAATTCTTTTTTATGAGGAATTATTTTTTAATGTTTTGAACTACAGCACTATTCAAATTATCTTTTTTACCTTGAGTGAGTTTACCGCTTATTGTTGGAGAAATTTGACATTTCATCTAAGTTTCTACATTTATGTGTTGAGATATCTATATGTTTCTTTAATGCTCTGATGCTTTATTTAAAAAAATTTAAATCAATTAAGCTTTTAGCTCTAATTACTATTTTATAAGAAACTCAAGAAATAGATGAGTATATTAATGATACCACAGTGATACATTTTAAAAAATCTAGATTGTGAGAGCTGTAGAATAAAAAGATCTGGTTTTCTCAGTAGAAAAATTATAAGAGAGGAAAAGGTAACCTGATAAAAAGATTCTCATCAAACACTATTAACAATAGATGCACAGGGCCTCCCCGGTGGCGCAGCGGTTGAGCGCTGGGTTGCGAAGCTGCCCACAGCCTCTGCAGCGCCGGTTCGATCCCCAGCTGCTCCCCGGCCACCAGAGGAGGGTCCCACATGGCACGCAGACCTCTCCTGCCGCCCGCTGCTCCCCTCAGCAGTGTACTTCAGTCCTTCTGCCTGCTCTGCTCCCCGCTCTGGCTCTGGTGAATTCTCTCACCCTCCCGCGCTTCTGACTGTACCCAGTGCATGTATAAACAAACAAACAAACAAGTAAATAAATTAAAAAAAAAAGCCTCTATTAAAAAAAAAGAAAAGAAAAATTAAAAAAAAAATAGATGCACATTATTCAAATATAGATTTAAATAAACACACCATAAAGTTATTAATATTTATGAGACAGTCAGAAATATTTGCCATGACTAAATATGTTATGATATTAAGAAAATATTTTTTTAATGATTTAGGTGATAATGTTACCAATAGATTGTGTTTGTTATTAATTTTTTTCTTACATCATTGTAGTCCCCATGGTTCTCCCACCACCTTCACACCTGTAAACTATTAGATTATTTTAAAGACAATTCTAAATGTAAAATTTTGTTGACTCTTTCTTATAAAAGTAAAGATCAAATCATATACATTGTTTTGCATTGAAATAATTAGTATAATTAAGATTATTATTATAATTAATTATTAATATAATTAAGATTTTAATTATGGACTGGCTATAACGTCATAGTTATTGAATTTGAATGTTGGTACTCTTGTATGCATTTCCCATAATACATTTCCATTACAAAATATTTCCATAATTAATATATTCCATAATAAAAAAAAAACCTTAAAAATAGGTTTTTGGTGATTTGTAAAACTATTTAAGAAATCAGAATGGAATTTATATAATGCTTAATGAAAAATTAAAGACAACTAAGATACTATATAACACTTGTTGGATGCAGATAGATTAACACTTAGGGAAAATGTACATATTACAAAAGATGAATAATTACTGAGATAAGAATTATTCTGAGGAAATTAATAAAAGAGTAGCAGAAGCTGACTCTTCCAACCAACACAAAAAGGTTGGAACTAAATAATAATGGAAAATGAAAGTGATAAAATGCAAAGCAGAGCCACAAAACCAAAAACTGGTTCCTTGGGCCTCCCTGGTGGCGCAGCGGTTGAGCGCTGGGTTGCGAAGCTGCCCGCAGCCTCTGCTGTGCCGGTTCGATCCCCGGCTGCTCCCCGGCCACCGGAGGAGGGTCCCACGTGGCGCGCAGACCTCTCTTGCAGCGCCCGCTGCTCCCCTCAGCAGTGTATTTTGTCAATCTATCTGTTCTGCTCCCGGCTCTGGCTCTGGTGAATTCTCTCACCCTCCCGCGCTTCTGACTGTACCCAGTGCATGTATAAACAAACAAATAAATAAAAACATGCCTCTATTTAAAAAAAAAAAAACTGGTTCCTTAAAAATAATATGAAAATCTCTGGCAAGAATTTGGAAGAAAAAGTGAGAATGTCACAAATAAATATTACAAATAAATATTACAAATAAATAAGCCTCTGAAAAATATTTCAAATGAAGATCATACTACAAAACATCTTATGAAAAAATATTTAAAAGGATTCCAAAAAAGGGCCTCCCCAGTGGCGCAGCGGTTGAGCGCTTGCTGGGTTGCGAAGCTGCCCTCAGTCTCTGCAGAGCCAGTTCCATCCCCGGCCGGCCACTGGGTGAGGGTCCCACATGGCCTCAGCAGTTTACTTCGTCAGTGCCTGCTCTGCTCTCCGCTCTGACTCTGGTGAATTCTCTCACCCTCCCGCGCTCCTGACTGTACCCAGTGCTTGTATAAAAAAAAAATAAATCTTTAAAAAAAAAAAAAAAAAGGATGCAAACAGGCTAAATCATATACTGAAAAAGTGAATTCAATAATAAATATTTAAATAATTATAAATAAATTCAGTGCATTCTCAGGATGCAATAGTTGTTTAACATTTGAAAAAACTATGTAATAACCTACCAACCCATTTCACTGTAGCAACAAAACTTGTAAAACCTGAAACAAATATGAGTGCAGTAAGAATTTTAGAAGGAAAACATTAACAATCCAAGAAAATTGAGAGAGATTTTGGCTGTCAATTGAAAAAGTACAATATATTAAAATGTTTATCTTGTAAACATTAATCAAAATTATGATTTTTTGGGGGGACTTTAGAAGAAATCTTAAAATTAGCATGGAAAACATCTTTGTGGCAAACTCTGAAGCGGGGTCGGGGGCAACTAGGAAGGAAGGATAGCGCTTCAATTATTTTGTGAACACTATTTCTTTACAAAAATAGACAGTCCTGAAGTAGGTGTCACACTTATTTTAGGTCAGGATAGAAGGCATGGAATTGTTGACTGTATCATTCTCATTGTATTTTTGACATATAACATAAGGGGGAAGATCCTGCCTCTGGCCTGAGGACTTTATAGCCTACCTTGAAGAGGGAAGGAGGCTTTGAACATGTGAGTGGCTTATTTAGTGTCCCAAGACAGTCATCTTACCAAGGCCTGACCTTTTAACCTGAAGGGGTCAGGGAAGTCTCTGCCTTCCATAAACTCTGCATGCAGTTGCTGCAGCTGGCATGTCCCCAGTGAAATTCAGCAGCTCAAGCTGGGCCACTGAACTGAAGCATTGGTTTGTTCATAAATTATTATAGTGCAGATGTTGAAGGGAGATGATATCTGCTTTCATACACAAAAGTAAGGAACAGCAACAGGCTCCACCTCAGAATACCGGGGGATGAGGGTTGTCGACCTTGAACCAATACAGAGCAGCAGCAGAAGCAATCTAAGAAACAATTGTGCTGTTAGCCACTGAATTCATTTCCTTTCTTTATGTGGACTAGTTTCACTGAGCTGATTTGCTCCATAACCCAGGCATCTATCTGCCAGTCTTTTTAGGGGACTGCCTGTCTACGCAAGATTGAACAAAAATGGCCACTTAGGGTTAAAAGCCGTCCGTACACGGACAGCCATTTAGAAATGAGAAATTTCATAGAATTCCACACTCGCAGTTCTGTGAAGTCACTTTTTGTCTTTCACATGAGTAAATTGGGGCCCCAGAGTGATTTTGTGACTTACCAGACACAATGAAAGGACAAGATCTGGGACCCAAAAGATTTAATAACAAGTGGAGTGAGCCACACTCCACTGCAAAAAGAAATTGTTGCATTAGAAACGTTGGAAGATTGTTTGGGATTTTCTCTCTCTTTTATTCCCAGCTTTAAAAAATCTGCTGAAAATCCCACTGGAGCTGAAATAGCTGAAGACAACTAGCTCTTTAATTATGATGTGCAGTGAGCTGCTTTTACTCTTCACTTATCTCTGAAGTTGGATTGCCCGGTACCTCTGCCTGCTCCCTGACAGGTCCCTGTGATTTGTATCAGCTCACAAAATTAAAAAAATGCAGACTTGCAGCTCTAATTTGCCAGAATCCTTAAGATCTCTTTTATCATGCCCTGCTGCCGGGATGGAAGGCAGCGTTCTCTTTAGTGGCAATCTGCTCTAATCATTTTTTATTCAGGTGGCAGGCAGGGTTCAGGCAAAACATGAAAGAGAGTGATTGGCGCGCAGTGTCTTCTGATGGCTTTAACCACATCACTCAGGCAATTTTGATTCTTTTTTATTTAGCCACATTTAAACAGGTTTCTTTTGCAGCGCAGGAGACCAAACCAGTGCACAGGATATAAATACGGAGCATCAGTGAAAAGCGTGGTATTTGGAATCTCAACTTGCTCCCATCTAAGATGTGTGTGACCTTGGATTTCTAAGTCTCTGAGTCCTTGTTTCCTCATGGACGAAACAGGGAATTAAAAAAATGTACTCATCACCAGATTATTGTGCTGGGGAAAATTGGCCTTGAGAATTATATATAAAAGGGCTTTATATAGTTTAAAGTGTTACAGAATGTTAGCACCCTAGATCCATTTTGTATGTGAATTTTAAAAACTTTCCATCTCATCTAGAAATCAGATAAAAACACCAAAATACACTAAAAATTTCCCAGAAAATAACTGGCTGCCCATAAACTCTCAGATTATTTTTTTAAAAACAATTCAGATTCTGATTATATTTTTTCTTACTAGTTTTCTGTGGTGCCATTCTAAAAGGTAGACATAAGGACACATTTTGTAATAAGCAATGACCTTATTTACTCCAGGTTTCTGGAGAGGAGAAATTGTTTCCTTGCTGCAAAAAGTACAGCAATTTATTTTACTTCATGAGAAAAAAAAAATCAATGAGAAAAGAAAACAGCTAGTGGGGCCAGCAGAAGAAATTCAAAATGGCAGTTATTTTAGGAATCTTTGATGCTGTAGAGAAATTCTCCATCATTTGATAATATAGTCCTCCTCTCCGGTGAGCCTGGGGCCCACATGACAGCTTATGTCCTTTCCCTCAATAATTGTCTTTACTCTTTGTCTGGTTCAACTTGCAAAAGCTGGGGTGGACTTGAACTAGTGAGTTACCTAAACGGACACAGTCACAGCTGCTCATTATGGAAGACTCCACACTGCCTGCTCTGTCCTACAGGGAAGTTTCAGTATATTTTAATCCCATTGGAATACTCTTGTGTGCTCACAAAGAATAAAGTCCTTATGATGAAAACCACAATGGAACATTTCTTCTTGCCCTTAAGGAAGGAGAATCCAGATCATAGATGACGATGATTGTTCAAAGTCATAATGCTCTGCCAGTTAGGACTTAATAAGCAACCAGCCGTAAGTCCAGCTGGACCTCCAAATACTCCATGTTTGCCAGTTTTTCCTAGTGGCTAAAATTTCCATGGGTTTTCATTGAGGAAGTCTGTAAGACTACAAACTTTGTGCTGGACAGAGTGCTAGTGCTAAGAATAGAGAGATGGTTATTCCTGTATGATGTAGGAATTCTGTCTTAAAATTTTTCTTAATGGTACATATACATTAACTAGAGAGCATTAGATCCTGAAAAAAATATGTCATTTCAGTCATAGGTCATGGTTATCTGATAAGGACATAGTCTTGCCCTCCTTCCTCCATTGTGGCAAAAAAAGGAGATCAGAGAGAGAATGTTATGTATCACTGAACCACCATCCAGTGTGTCACTGAGAAGCTGGAGAATATCATGAAGGCTCTGAAGCAACCAATGCGGACTGAATGACAGGTAGCAGAAGAGGTCAGTCTCAACTTTGCTTATTTCAGGATCCTGTCCTAAAAACATACAATGAGCTAGAAATTGAGAATGAATTATAGCCACATCAAAACCTCATCTACTTGCCCCATCACCTGCCCCAAGGAACATGCAGATGTGGCTATACCCTTATTTCCCAAAGTGTGAATTCTGGTCTAGTAATAGTGTATTCTGGGAATTTGTTAAAAAGGCAGAGTGCTGGGCCCATCTGATTTACTGAATCACAGCCTATATTTCAATAAGTTCCTAATAGTATTCTTACACTCTTTATGTTTTGAGAATAGATGAACTAGTGGTTTTAATAGCAAGGAAAATAGTTTATAGAGTTTATTGTAATTCTTCTCAAACTACCCGAAGGCAAGATCAAACTGGGAACTTAACAGAGGAAAAGTTTCCCTTTTTTGAGTGCAGTAGACAAAGAAAGAAACAATGATGGAGTCTCATCCGTCCATGCTCAAACGATGTGATATGCTAGTGATGTGGGCATTTTCTCCTGAAGATAAATAGGACCTAGGTAGAAGTCACAGTGACAATGTTTGCTGGACAGTGACTTGGGTCTTCAGGGCTTTCCATAGGCTTCCTTTTTGGGGGAGCAGGATTTAATATTCAGGCCTCTTACAAGTGAGGTTCAATGTCCTATCAATCACAGCAGCTCTATTTCACTCCTATAATGCCCTTTTCCATTTCTAAGCATCTTAGTCTACCATCCTCTGGTCTGCTTTCTATAATATTTTCATATCAATAATAGGGCTTACTTATTATTGAACTAAAGAGATACCACCTAGTAATTATTGGCATGTTCTTAATATTAAATGTCATGCAACCCCCACCCCCAATATAGATCTAAATATAACAAAAGTATTTTCTCTTGCTTAGGGAGACAACACTTATTAGGAAAGATAAGAAATATAATCCAGGTTTGCTTACCAGTGTTAGATCATCTGCATCTTGTTTACTCACAAAATATATCTTAAAACAAAATATACTTAGTGAAATGTGTATTCCTCTTTGTTCACAGATAAGAAAATCCTAACAATAATCTATGGGTGGGCCTCCCCGGTGGCGCAGCGGTTGAGCGCTGGGTTGCGAACCTGCCCGCAGCCTCTGCGGCTCCGGTTCGATCCCCGGCTGCTCCCCAGCCACCAGAGGAGGGTCCCACATGGCGCGCAGACCTCTCCTGCCGCCCACTGCTCCCCTCAGCAGTGTATTTCGGTGCTTCTGCCTGCTCTGCTCCCCGCTCTGGCTCTGGTGAATTCTCTCACCCTCCCGCGCTTCTGACTGTACCCAGTGCTTGTATAAACAAAAATAAATAAATAAATAAAATAAAATCGACAGGTTAATTTAAAAAAAAAAAAAACAATAATCTATGGGAAATTTTAGCAAATTCACATTTGCTAAAATAAAACATATGGTTGTTAAGCTCATAAGAAACTCTGAAGAACTGACCTTCAGAATTCCAAAAGAAACATAATGCTATTGAATTTATACAAATAAATATGTACTTATTACATTGACTAGGAGGTTACCTTCACATAGTTCAACCTGCTGGGGATTATCAATATTATTAGATTGGAATTACCTTGTGGATTGAGTTAAAGCTCATTTATTGAACATTTATGAAGTATCTAGAAGTGACAGAGATTGAACTAAGAGTTGATGTTCAGACTTGCATAAGGTATAGCCTCTAACTCCTTGAATACATGCCTATCAACTGTTAATTTCAAATTCAGTTGTCCGTCACTGTAGGACTCCTGCTAATCTCACTCCTTACTCCCCAAATTCCAGTAATGGAAAGCATTAGGATAATATGAGATATCATTCTTGGTAAAGAAAAATAACATTTCCACTGACATCTGTATTCTGCTATTTCTACCTCTTCTATCTCCCTGAACCTACAACCCAACTAAAGTGATTTTCGAATTAAAGAAAATACTAAGTCACGTCTTGTGGTTCCATGTCAGTTTTAACACCTTACTCAATAAGTGCTTCCTGTTTTTTTTAAATACCACAAACTTACATTATCTTGTTTAAAAAGAAAGTTCTTTACAAAGTAGAACATCCTTATGGTATAGAAAAACATTCCTGACTAAGCCTTAGAATAGTAGTTATTTGTTATTCACTGCATTTCTGAACCACAAGGTTGAGTGGCTCTTCTAGCTAATGGTAGCTCACAGAAATTAGAGCAGTGTCTATTCCTTTCACTTCATTACCTTGTAGAGCCTATGTGCATTCATAGGACACTGTGTATGTTGTATAGTAGTTAATTTTTAGCCTTATCATCATCATCATCATTCTTGTAATAATTAGTTAAGGTAGCTTATGTAAAAATTGGAGCAGTCAAAGTGAATTTTAGGACTTACACTGGGACTACTTTACCTTTATTTTGGAACAATAGTTTCTCTGTTTCCAAGAGTTTCGCTCAGCCTTGCAAGTATCTACTTCTCTACAAACTTAGGCCAAGTAAAAGTGAATACTTAGCAATAGGGAACCATTTATATATTGATCAGTAAAATGGAACATAGGACCATTTAGGAAGTTTTGCCTTAGACCTGGTAAATCTTTTAAGAAATGATGTTATATCTTGAACTACTTTTTCTCCACTAACCCTAACCCTAACATATGGCTTAACCCTTTGTTAAATGTGAAAGGAAGGTCACCTTTTTAGTACTCTCAGTTCAGAGGAAAGTACAGAGATTGTTATTCACAGACTTTGAAATGACACTAATTTGCCTAATGTGTGACATTTATAGCAACTTTATTTTCCCCCTGTTGTGTTTATATGTCCATTTGTTTATGTATTTAAATGTCCACTCTTTGCTAGGAACCATGATAAATGCTGAGAATATAGTCCTTAATAAGACCTAATCCTTGCTTTATGTGTGCTTCGGGCATATTTAAGAACATAGAAAAAATGAAATCAAAATGTCAATGTGTGGATATTCACAGCATTGCTTCCTCACTCTCCACTCTATTTTCCCAACTAAAGATTCTTACTCTTTAGTCATCTCAAGGTCTCTTAGTTAAAAAAAAAAAAGAAAAAGAAAGAAATGTAAAGAATGTAGAGATGCTCAGTTGATCATCATAGTAAAGAGGTAAAGATCTGAGTTAAAAATGAGGGGAAAGAGCCAAGAAGAGCCATGTAGCCCAGATTTGTGAGAGAATTTTGGAGAAGAGAGGGAAAGAGAGAGGAAAGAGCCAAACTTGGTTTTTACTTTTGATTATTCATATTGTTTTCAATATCTTTCAGACATGAGAATGATATTCACAGTAAGAGAAAAATATGATGAAAATATTTCCAAAGTTTTTTAGTTAAAATGCACCCACTAATACCCCTGGTAATTTTACAAGAGAGTAAAATTTTGAATTGCTTTCAACAGTTATTTTGGGGACTATAATACAGTTCAGACACTGGACCACACGAGCGCCCCCAGTACATAGGCAAATGAGCATTTGCAATAGAGAGTAACAAGCACTCTCACAGGGCAGATGTAAGGTGCAGCAGCCTAAGGTAGGGAAAGTATCTGGTGACTCAACCAGTGATTCTCAGAGGAGTAGTATCTAAGCTGAAGAATGAGATATCCAGACAAAACTAAAGAATGAGCTATCCAGGCAAAATTAGATATGGTGGGGGATCAGGCAACAGAGTCAGAGAAGCAGTAAATTTGCAAAGAACAAGCCATTGTACAACATGGATGGAATAGAGTATATCAGGAAATAAAAGGAAACCTAACATCAGAAGTGGCATTTCCATAAAATTATCTGATGAGATCTAGAATGTAACCTGGTGTCTCCTTAACAGACTCTTTTCACATGAGTAATATGAGTCTCTTCTGTGAGTTTTCAAATAGCCTGCCTTGTGATTTTATCTACAGAGCCCTGGCTTACTTTGTCCGTGGAACAATCTCAGCAAATAATCAAATTAATCAATTAGATATTACATATTATATCTACCATGTACCAGACCTTCTACATATGTTACCAATTCTTACAATAACCCTAAAAATAAGATTTTATTTATCTTCCCCAAGGGAAGAATCCACCAATGCTCAAAGAGTTCATTAATTTGCACACAGTAACACATCAAAGTGGAGACAGAAGCCTCAAAATGGAGACAAATTCCACTGTTTTTCATTATATTAGACAGCTTTTACCTGCCATAAGAAATTTCAGTCTCCATTTGACCATGGAATTCAGTAAAAATACTACTCTTTCTTCCCCACACCTCACATCACAAGTTTTCCTCACATTCAGCCAGCCCTTTGTGCCTGAACTTTTACCTATTTGTTAACTGGCATAACACAATAAAACTAAATCATCTTATGAGTTACAGAGATTGGGACCTCCCTGTGGCGCAAGGGGTTAAGAACCTCACTATGAAGCAATCCGCAGCCTCTGCAGCATGAGTTGGATCCCTGACTGGACAGGGAGCAACCCACATGGTGCAGCAGACCTCTCCTGACTTGCCCGTTGCTCCCCTCAGCAGTGTATTTCAGTCAGTCTGCCTGTTCTGTTCCCCACTCTGTCTCTGGTGAATTCTCTCACCACTCTGCATCTCTGGCCTGTACCCCAGCTCTTGTATGCATAAATAAATAAATCTTAAAAAAAAAGAGTTACAGAGACTTTGAGACTCACACATTTTACCATGGAAATATTACTTTGAACTCCCTAAGACTCTATAACTCATCTGCAAAGTCCATATTTGATGACTTTGTAATTAGAATGATGAGCTTGCAATGGACAAGAGTAGACAATGCCTGGCATGTAATTTGCCAACAGAGCACTTTACTTTCCCTTCTTGGACTTTCTCAACTTTGATCCTAATGTTCACTTTCTCAAACTCAGTCTTTTGTCTTCTTTTTATAGGAACTTTGCCCCCATAATCATATTCACACAGTTTACTGTTAGAGATAGTGGTGGATTCTTAAATTAACAAAATACTATCTAACTATACCCACATGTACATCATATGTACATGGCTTTACATCATCATATCACATTCAATATAAAATGACATTATATGTCATAAGTCATTAAAATATATAATATTGATATAATATATGATAACATATAATATTATCATAATATAATGCTAAATATAATGACATAATATGATATTAAAATGCAAATGTTTCCTTTTCTCATTACTGAATAAAAACTAATTCCTTTGCTCTCTCAGGACTCCTGTGGCAGAAATAATCAAAAGATTACACTTTCTAGAAACTACCCCCTTGCTACCATTACTTACAATTCATGTCATTTATATAGGAAGTGATTACAACTGGAGGCTCCAAACAACTCTGATTCCCCTTTATCTCCTCTTTCCATCCAGCTAATTACCAAGGGTGCAGTAAAGAGAGGAAATGCACATAAAGGGAACATTGTGCCTTTAAGAAACATCTCCCTGCCACTGCTTTCCAGGCTGGTGGTTTTGATCTTAAGGACTCAGTTCTCTGGAGAATACACAATGCAGAGGCAAATGTCACAGTAAATAATATGTGAGTCATTTCCGGGGTACCCTGAGCACCGAACCCAGACTCCAGGCATTTCTCTCTCAGGATGCTCCAGAGGAAATTCCAAGTTTAACAGATATGTACTGCAAGATGAATTGAGGTGTATTTCTTTTCCTGCTGAATAAGATTTTTTGGTGACCTATGACAATACCAAGCAGAAGATAGCTTTTGGGACTAAAGGTTGGTGCAGAATGATGGTTTAATCAACCACCAAAACTCAAAAAAAAGGGTGTCAGGTATTTTTGTCCCGGGCAGAAATCCCAGGGGGAAAATACACACACACACACACACACACACACACCCCTCATACCTGCCTAGGGAACTCAATAATCAGAAAATAGAATTAAAAGTTACATTTATGAGAAGATGTTTTTTAATTCACAATAGTCAAGTCATGGAGCCAACCTCAGCATCCACTGACAGACAACTGAATAAAGAAATTGTGGGATATATGCTCAATGGAACACTACTCAGCTATTTAAAAACATGAAATAATGCCTTTTGAGACAAAATAGATGGATATTTGAGGTGACTGTGCTAAGTGAAATAAGTCAGAAAGTGAGAGACAGTGACTGGATGATTTCACTTGTTTGTGGAATATAAACAAAGAAAACAAATAATTCTTAGGATTTTGTGAAAAATATGCTGTTGAGTAGAGGAGATGGAGGGTAGGAAGGAGTAGAGGAGGGAAGGGGGCAAGGTATTGGCACCAGAGATTTGATGGAGGGTGTGTAACAAGTGTACTTATGGAAATGTTGAAATCGTACTCCCAAAATTATACAGCTATGTGAACAATGTGGCAAAACAATGAAATTTGAAAAAAAAAAAGTTTATGAAGTCTTAGATCAGGTTCCCTGGAAGCAGAATCTGACAGGGGGATTCCCGGGCACGTGATTATTCAGGTAGGGTTTTCAGGAGAAACGGAGGCGGGCAGCAGGGAGGAGGAAGAAGAGCTGAGTAAGGAAGTGGGCTTCTCTGGATATTAATCTCATCTCACCACACAGAGAACTACAAAACATAAAATCAGCTTCAGATTGGCCCCACTTTGAAGCAAAGGGCCAGGCACTTTGTATCCCTGCTGACCACTCCCTGGGCAGTGCGAGAGAACTTCCCCAGCAAGGCAATCCTTTCAGGCACAGAATAATCTGCAGGAGTATAGAGCCAGAGTTGTTTAGCAACAAACACTGTCTGTATCAAGGTAAGGAGAACAATGGTTTGGGGAACAATAGCATCCATAACACTTGGAGTAATGTTTTTTTTTTTTCCTAATATATATGCACCTGTGAGTGGAGAGGGGCTCTCTACCTGTCTATCTATCTGTTTGTCTATCTATCTAATATCTATCATCTAATTCATATTACTTTACCTACCTATGATCTGTTTTAGACTTTCCTTAAATGTTGGTACACTTACAAATTATTTCCATTTGTTTCTATCTCCATATAGCTACCACTCCAAATGACATTTTAAAAAAGCAAGTTATAATGTAGCACAGCTATATTAAAAAGATTGTACTTATGCTTTTGGGCCTCTGTAATACTAAACTGAAAAAATAAGTTTGATGTTGCACATCAGTTGATAAAACAGAATTGCATTTCAGCTATGAAAAGAAAATTTATCCTTTTCTGGTCTGTCATAATTAATAGCCTGAACATTTGATTTGCAAGATTTTATAATCTAAAAAGGACCATTTTTATATGCAAGATGAAACTATTAAACAATGAAATTGATGTTCAAAAACTGTATACAGAAATCAGTCTTAAAAATTTAATATTCTCTCCAGAGCTTTGCTCCTGGAAGGGAGGACATTATCTACCTCCCTCCTCACTGCTTTCTCTGGTCTATCGTCTCTCCCTGCTCCCTAACACACATAGCTCTGAATTTCATGTTGCATCAGTTGTCTATTGTCATCACAATGCTGCAGAACGAGACACCTCTAAAATCAGAGGCTTAAAGCAATGAGCATTTATTTAATTCTCAGGTTTTGTGCTCACTGGTTTAGGTTGATGTATTACTTATTGTTGTATAACAAATTATCCCAAAATTCAGCAGCTTAAAGCAACACATTTATCATCTACAGTTCTTTGAGTTAGGAATCTGATGCAGTATATTTGGGGGCTCTGGCTCTGGGTCTCTCACAGGATGTAATCAATATGTTGTTCAAGGCTGCAGTCATTTGAAGATTTGACTGAGGTTTTATCTACATCCAAGCTCACTCATGAGTGTTGGCAGACTTTAGGTCCTAGATGGAAACATCAGTACTTTACCATATGTGCTTCTCCAGAGGACTACTCAAACATAATGGCTTGTTTCTCCCTAAGCATAGTCACAGGAGAGAAAGCAAGACAGAAATCACAGTCTGTAGCCTGATGTCAGGGCTATCATCCCATCACACTTGCTCTAATCCTATTTAAAAAACAAGTCACTAGATACAGCCCACACACAAGGGAAGTGAGTTGCACAAGGACATGGATACCGGAGTCATTGGAAGTCATCCAAAACACTGCCTTCCACAGACACATTCATCTGCTTAGTATCCTCTGTTCTTGAGTAGACTCAGCATTTACCTGGGGGGTCAGCTGTCGTTGGCTGAGATCTAGGATGGTTTTGACCTTGGATTGGTGCTACTCACAGTTTTGTGTCTCATTCTTTTGAAAATTTTCTAGGCTTTTGTTCATGGCCATCTCTGCCACTGCATTGTGTTAGCCAAAGCAATTCACAAGCCCTGCCCAGATTCAAGGAGTGAGGGAAGAGATTCCATACTTGACAAGAAAATACAGGATCCCATTCTAAAGACTTGAATGCAGGCAGGACTAGCGAATTGAATCCACTGGTACCATCAACTAGTACAGTCTTCCTCTTTTATTATATTCTTGAAATTGTCATTCACCTACCTAAAGAACATTCCCTTATTTCTTGGAGATTTTCCCACTCTATGCAATGCTACTCCTGTTGGAATTCTTGTGTGTATTGATATCCACATAGATCAGTATTTCCCAGTGAGGTCACAAATGTCACTTCTGGGAAGAAGTTTGACTTCCCTGAATTCTACCCTCTAAATGCCAGTAATGCTTCCAGATTTGAAAGTGTCACAACAGAGTGGAAGGTCACAAATGAGCAGGTGGAAGAGACATGAATGATCCATGTGATACTGAACAGGCACCAGTAGGAATTCATGTCTAGTTAATATAGGTATAGAATGTTTATATGTGTATATATCTCTGATTATGTATACATATTTATTTATGTATACATATATTTGTATCCTGTATTTATATACCTGTACATATATATATGTAGTATATATGTGTGAATATCAATTATTATACACACAAGTTTTTGCTCTGTCAGCTGAGATGCCTTAGAAGCACTCATGTCACAGTAGCAATGAGCAAACCTAGCATCTAGATCTTGATTTCTAATACTATTCTATGATGCAAGAAATTGATTTCCTTGGAGAAATCACTGAGTCTATGACTGGGGCAGGAAATACACAAGATGAACTTGGATCATATTCTAGTCAAGTGGTAAATACAAACAAATAAAAACCCCACAAAGAGGGTGTTATGTCAAAGGGACACAGGAGTCAAATGAAAGAGTTCCTATTGCTGGCTGGAATGATTTGAGTAGCAATGCAGTATTATTTTATAAAACAAAGTATAAAAATCCAGTCAAAAAATGGGCAGAAGAGCTAAAAAGAAACTTCTCTGAAGAGGAAATGCAAATGGCCAACAGGCATATGAAAAAATGTTCAACATCACTTGTCATCAGGGAAATGCAAATCAAAACTACCATGAGATACCATCTTACACCAGTGAGAATGGCACATATTAAAAAAACTAGCAACAGCAAATGTTGGCGAGGTTGTAGAGAAAAAGGAACTCTTCCGCACTGTTGGTGGGAGTGCAAACTGGTCCAACCACTATGGAGAGCTGTGTGGAGATTTCTGGACCTACTAAACATAGAGCTTCCATATGATCCAGCAATTCCACTCCTAGGTATTTACCCAAAGGACACAGAAACATCAATTCCAAAGAACACCTGCACCCCTGTGTTTATAGCAGCACTATTTACAATAGCTAAGCTTTGGAAACAGCCCAAATGCCCAAAAATAGATGACTGGATCAAGAAGATGTGGTACATATATACCATGGAATATTACTCAGCATTCAAAAAAGATAAACACATGCAATTTGCAGCAACATGGATGGCGCTGGAAGGGATCATGCTCAGCAAAATAAGCCAGAAAGAAAAAGAAAAATACCGGATGGTCTCACTCATAGCAGGAATCTAGAAAACTTAAATAAGGAACCAGGAAAATGAATATAAGAAATTGAAAATCAAAATCAACAAAAAACTATGAACCAGAGACACTTTTTGGGGGGTGGGGGGTGGGAGGGGAGGAATTGGGGTCAGAATGGGGGGGTTGCAATTGTATGGGGAATATAAAAATAAAATTTATTATTTAAAAATAAATAAATAGTAAATAAATAAATAAATAAAAACAAAAACAATGTATAAAATAAATATCCACAAACCCATACTAATATAAACAGATGATTAAATAAATAAACAATGGAGGAAAATAAGCACATAGCTTATGGAGAATAATTCCAAATAATTTATGTTGTTACATTGCAGTCCAGTAGCTCTTTCATTCATTTATTTATTAAAATTTTGTATATTTTTTACATAATTTTTCATTTTTGCACAATGTATGCATTTTCATCTTGGTTATAGTCCCCATACAATTCCCACCCCTCCTTGTTTTGATCCTCCCCTATCCCCCCCAATAGTAGTATGTCTCTGGTTTATAACAACTCATAGCTCTTTAAGTGGGGGCTGCACCTAATGACTTCCTTCCAAAGACTAGAACTTGGAAAGGGAAAGAGTCTGTAGTGGAGAAATGTGATAAATGCTTCTTCGGTAAGGCTATCAAACTCAACCTCAAAGGTGACCAACATATTTCTGGCATGCACATGATATAGTGCTATGAGAGTGGCACTTCACTCTGTAAAATGGGCCTTCCTCCCCAAGACCCATAAGCTCAGTCTAATCCATGCAAAAAACATGAGACAAATTCCAACTAAGGGACATTGTACAAAATGCCTGATGAGCGTTCCTTCAAACTGCCCATGTCAGCAAAAACTAGGAATGTCAGAAAATGCTCCAGTGTGGTTCCCTGGAACAGAAAAGCAATGCTAGGTCAAAGTAAAACAAATATCAAGAGCATGGGCTGTAGTTAATAGTAACCTGTCAATACTGGATCTCTTATTGTGACAAATCTACCATACTAATGTAAGGAAATAAGAAGGGAAGCAGGGTGTGCATATAAGGAAACTGTGCTAAGAATCATGATTGTCATAGAAATCTAAAAGTATTCTAAGTAAAGTGCTCATTTTAAAAAATGCTTTCACACAACACAATTTCATGCCCCAACCTTCCCCAGCCCACTGAGTTAAAATTTATATATATAGCACTCTTGTTTGGAAGGCACTCACTTTGAAATCCTTTCTTTCCTGTCAATTCCCTTGATTTCTTTTCCTCCAGTGATCTTATCCTCCACCTATCTCAGCCATTCAACCATGTTCATACCGCACACATTCTCATCCCCACTAATCCACTAATGCAAAGCTTTCTTCATCTCACTCACAAGCATCTCTCTTCCTTCTCTGTTAGTCCTCCCTGGTAGCCATTCCTGTTAGTCCTCCTGCTCCAGTGATTCTTCAACTCCTGGGTCAGGACCTACACTCCTTTGCTTCCACCAAGTTTTCCCATGCTCTACCCCTGCTCTCATTTTGTCACTTCCCTCTTTATCTGATTTAATTTCTGGACTCAAATTGCTCCTTTAGGTATACTCACAAGTCCTTTGTTTTTCACTTGCTTTGACCTATTCTTTTGGCAAAACTCCAGCCATAATTAAATTAGATTCTCCACCTATTCATCTTACCTACCCTTTTAGCTAAGCACAGCTGGCCTTTAATGCCGCCTGGCAAGAATGCCCTATCCCCCCAGTCAGTTTACCTGCTTGCTTTCTTAGATGACTGTTTCATGCTCTCTTCTCCCTTCTCACACCTCTATATACAGCCATTCTCCTCCTCTCTTTCAACTGATGATATATTTACCAGTTTTAATGAAAAAATGGAAGCATTCAGAACAAAACTCCCCAAGTTCCTACCATCACATTTACTTACTCAACTGCATCTATACCATCCATCTTATTTTCTCCTTTGGTGCTGGGAAATACTTAATCATAGTTTTCAACTAAGGTTAAACCATTCCCTTAGGTGGTATACCCCAAATCCTCATACTTTCTCAAAGGAATTATTTCCTCCATCTCCTGCTTCATCAACTTTTTTTTCTTTAACTGGGTCATCATTATACGTATACCCCTAAGTCATTTTCTCCAACTGAAGAAGAAAATTCTCTTTATCCATCTAATCCCTCCAGCTACTGCTTCATTTCTTTCCTTCCTTTTACAGTTAAATGCTTTTCAGAAGTGCCCGATACTCAACCTCACCAATTGCTGACTTCTCATTATCTCTTAAACCCACTCTAATAAGGTGTTTTCTCTACTGATCCACCAAGGTCAAACTGTTCTTATCAATGTCACTAGTGACCGCTGCAGGGCTAGGCCCTATGGTAGATATTTGGCAAATATTAGTCAACATTTTGCACAAATGATCACTTACTCATCCTTGAAACCCTTTCTTCATTTGACTTCCAGTGCATCACACATGCAAGGTTTTCCTGGGTACTCGTGATCCCTAAATTATATCTGCCTACAGTGCTTCCTCCCTGAACTCCAAAACCTATACATTCGACTGCCTACTTGGCTTTTTGCCAGGATGACAAATATCTCAAACCTAATGTCAAGTACAGTCCTCTTGACAGTTCCTGTACATCTGTAGTCCTGCTCTCCCCCAACCTTTCCATCTCTGTAATGGAAATTCACTCTTTCCAGTTGCTCAGTCCAAATCCTCGGCATCAGCAGACCGCGCTGTGTTACTCACATTTCAAGCCTGTTCTGTCACAAAAAAGTCTATTAACTTTGCCTCCAAAAACACCCAAACCACACCACTTCTCACCCTATCCTCTGCTACACACTAATCCAAGTCATTATCTCTGTGCTGGATTAGTTACATGGCTTGCTAACTGATTTCTAAGTATCTGACTGTTCCTCTTCAATTTATCCTCAACAGAACTGACAACTTGCTCCTGTTAAACAAGTTATCATGACACATCTCTGCTCAAAACTCAGCAGTGGGCCCACGGCTCTCCTGCTTAAAACCAAAGTCATCACAATGGTCTAGAAACCTATGGGATGCCATTTTCCCAAGTTTGTAAAAAGGCTCAATTGGGGGCCCCTCACCTCTACACACTTAAACCTTTCTAAGTGGTTGGACAGTGTCTTTGTGAGGATGAAACTGCCTTTAGTCCCTTTGGCAGATGCCTTCCTGTACCAGAGCTTACACTTCAGCATGGAGGGACAAGCTAGAGGACAGCCCCCCCCCCAACCCATTCAGTTGTCTTTGTGCAGTGCAAGCATTACACAGCTGTTCTAGTTCTACCCAACAGCCTGTTGATTCCAATTACCTTTGTGTACTAATTCCCTTCTGCTCTCACCTGCATTTCCTCTGCCTAACTACACTGACCTCCCTGTTGCTCCTCGGACCTGATCGGCATGCACACATTCCTATATCCACTTTCTCAACCTTTTCTCCAGCTACTATCTATATTATTCATTACTTCGCCTGCTTCAGGACTTTGCTCAAATGTCACCTTTTCAGTGCTGTCTGCTCTTGCTTTCCATTGAAAATTGCATTCACTTACCCCCAAGCCTTCCAATTAAAAAAAACCCAAAAAACTTCACAACAGCAGTTACCATTTAATATCCTTTGTATTCTACATCTATTTTTTTATGTTTGCCTTCATCTTCTTCTTTACAATATATTCCATGAAAGTAGTAATATTTATTTTTATTTTTAATTGTTTGTAGTGAAGTATTATTATTTTAAATCCATGCCAATTATTTGACAGCATATGATATTAGCCTAAGGTATGGTCACCATAGCTCTCCCACCACCAAAGCACCATTTTCCTCTCCCATAGTCCATTGTGCTCATCCCCCACCTGTTTTCACTTCTTCTCTCCTCTCCTCTCTCCTACTGGATTCCTCAACATGGATGGAAATGGCAGGAATTATGCTAAGTGAAATAAGCCAGAAGGAGAAAGAAAAATATTGGATGGTTTCACTTATATGTGGAGTATAAAGAAACCAAGCAAAGGCTCAAAGACAAACTTTAAAACAAACCCTTGAAAAATGAGCATAGAGGGCCTCCCCTGGTGGTGCAACGGTTGAGTGCTGGGCTGTGAAGCACCCTGCAGCCTCTGCAGCACCGGTTCGATCCCCGGCCACCGGCAAGGGTCCCACATGGCATGCAGACCTCTCCTCAGCAGTGTGCTTCGGTCCTTCTGCCTGTTCTGTTCCCCACTCTGGTTCTGGTGAATTCTCTCACCCTCCTGCGCTTCTGACTGTACCCAGTGCTTGTATAAATAAATAAATAAATCTTTAACAAAAAAAAAAAAAGAGCATAAAACTGAGATATATATGTTGTTGCTGATTGCTATTCCCTATGGACTTACCTGCTATATACTTTATCATATATATATTCTGTTTTTTATGTAAAAATATACCATATCTCTCTCTGACCCATTCTCCTGCATTAAGCACCATGTCTTTTTTTGTCTAATATTCCATTTGCACCTGAGTTTATTTTCCTGCACTCCGACAAATGTGCCTTTCCATCTCCTACATATACTCATTGACCTCACACATATGTTTCTCCTTTATTTCCCAAAGGCACTCCTTAGACTGAACACTCCCATAGTATAATTAGTTGGGGAAAGTTTCTACTATGTAAGCATTATATCAGTAAACAATGAAAATGGAGACATTTAATTTTTTAAGCCAACACATGCTTCTGTTTCTGGGAGTGAAACTTTGTGAAAATCTCCAAAGACAATTATAAATATAAGCTAAATGGCATTTCAAGATAATTTCAAAATGGCAATGAACCCCAGTCAATAATGAATACATAGTTCCTGTTGATTTATTATTGAACATAAAGTAAATCTAACTGCTTTTATAGACATCTAACTGAAATCCATTGGCTTCAAAGATATTTAAAAAAGAGTGTGTCCCTTCTTTACAATATTGCATTTTCCTATTTGGTTATAAAACATTAAGGGGAGAATGTGAGCTCTCTCTTTATGATCTTTGGCAAACATCAATTTCTTTTTTTGTCAAGTGACTGCAATAGCATTCTCTCGGTAACACTTCTGGCCTGCAAAGTTTGGCTTAATTTCTGATCTCTTTATGTATTTACAACAAAACAAAAGAGCTATGTTTCTAGATATATGTCATCTGTTATTCTTTGTTTGAGCTCAGCTGGGGAATAGGAAGAGAAATAAAATTTTGAGGAAAGAACAACAGCATCATTTGGACAGCTGCAGGCATGGATCCCTTAAGAAGATACAGAGCCAGGTTATGTCTCAGACTCTAGCTTCTTTGGTCTCCACTGGAAGTCTGGACATAAAAGAAAAGGACCTGTGATATAGGATAGTGTGGGACTGGAGACTAGCATGTCCTTACTACATCAAAACCCATTATTTCACATAAGTTCAGATGGCAAGTATTTCAAACTATTTCAGAGTGGTTCAATCCCCAGAAAAGTGATTTCTTGTCTTGCACCAGTCACAAGCATGCACAATAGCAATGAAGTTTTTAAGTCATCTGGTTCCTGTGTCCTCTAAGGTATGAGTCAAATCAGTTTACTTGACACATTTGATTGATATCAATTTACTTAAGTGCTACCTTCTTTAAGGGATTTTCGCATATTCAGGTATTATTTCTTAGTCCAACTAAAAAGCAAGATATGTTTATAGACTTTTAAAGGAGACATATTCTTTTGCAAATAAAACAAGATAGTATTTTAAATATAGGGAGTCATTGTTTTATCTTGGCTACACTGCCCCATACTAACTTCCACTCATATATATGCAGGATCTTTGATTTTTTTAAAATTCAGAAACATCAATCAATCTACTGGCCATGCTTATCAGATGCAGAAACTAGAAAGAAGAACAGAAACAGAAGGTAAACCATTAATCCTAAATCCTTGACCTGGCTATAACTGTGAGCCCTTTGGCCAAAGTTATAGGGTTGTCAGGCCTGACTTGGACAATTCTCTTTTCTATGAGCAAGCAAATATGGTTAACAGTCAATGAAAAGAAGGAATTATATTATTTTTTCCCCAAAAAAAATTCTTGGTAGAATTTGCGAGGTACTTACTGAACACTATACTTCTTTGGAGACTTCATAATGACATATAACATGTAGTTTATGAGAAATCCTGCACAGTCCATTTAATTTTGTTCAATCCTGAAATTCCCTCTACCTGTGGTAGCTTGTGGTAGATCACATAGGCTTTTGCTCACAGGAGAATGTGAAACTATTGGAAAATTTTGCATGGAGGAAGGACATGATTTGTTATGATTTTTAATGCCACAGTGACTGAAAGGGGTCAGGGAATAACAAAGCAGGATGAGTTAGGAGGCTATTGTCCAAATGTTTATTGTGAGTGAACAATGTGGATTTGAACCAGATGGTAATGGTATAGACGATAAGAGGGTATCTGTAGTGCCAGCAAGGCACAGGGAAGTTTCTGTTTCTGGGGAAGATGGGCAAAGGAGAGTCCTGGAGCCCTCAATAGCCTTTCTAGGCTTCTAAGGATCTCTCTACACTATTGGTAGTGATGCCACCAGGGGCAGGGCAGTCAGGAGAACCGGGGAGCCAGGAGGCTCTTAGCCCCCAGCAAATCTTCACTCTCTGTGGGCTAACTCTTACTCTTGGTCTCTCCACTGCTGTCTGCCACTCTGCAACACCATCCTCTCTGACACTGCCCTTATATGCTCAGTCTCTCAGCTTAGGTGTGCCCACTTATGCGTGCCCACACCATACTCCAGGTGCCCCCCATTAGGCATGCGTACCCTGAGCCCACGCTTCCTAGCGCCTCCTGTTTACAAGGCCTCAGGTGATAGCCACGGACACCAGCAGTGCAAAAGTCTGAGCAATCTCATTTACCCTACAGCATCCAATTTCAGATGCACATGAAGACAGAACTTTCAATGTGAGCTGAGAGATGGGATGTAAGGTATGTGAGAGGAAGGTCAAGGGTGACTCCAAGACTCTTCCTTCCCCTCAGCAAATGGAATACTGTGGGAGGAACAGATTTGAGCATTTGGGGATAAATCTGAGTGTTGGGTAGATGCTAATGTTAGAATGACAATCAGGTGTTCAACAATAGCTGGAGCACTCTCTGGAACCCCGCTGTGCTCGACTTACATCAGTTAGTGCAGTGGTTTTTGACTCTGGCTGTGCTTAGAATGGCCTGGGGAGATTTAAAAGTTCTTATATCCAGGATGCTTCCAAATCATTTCCATAAGAACCTCTGGGGTGGACCAAGGCATCGTTGTTATCAACACCCTCTTGGTGATCCTAATGTGGAACAATTGTTGGGGACCACTGAGTCAGTGGCAAACTGGGTTTGGATAATCATGACATACTCTATCAGGTATAGGGATGGGATTTAAGAAAACTGGATTTAAGAAAACTAAAGCCAAGGAAGGTGCATAGTGAGGAAATAGATAATCCTATTTTTGCTCTAACTCTTCAGGCACCATTGCTTCACTTTCTTTAAGTTTGCAAATGTCTTGACTTATTTAAGGCATCTTAAGCAAACCTAAGCTTAATGCACATTCCTGACTTAAATCAGGCAGCATTAAGTGTGCTTGGATGTCCTTCTTACTCAAGAGAAGCGTCTATTCTTGAGACCAGTGTTTATGCTTGAGTCACCTGGGAATATCATAGCACTTCAGAACCTCCCTCACAGACCAGCCAGCACCACCTGAGGGCTTATGTGAAAGCAGTAGGAGTTGAGCAGCACTGTGTGAGGTAGGGGTGGCTGAGCTGTAAGGCCATTTAAGACACTTTCAGTCACTTAGGTACTTAGGGAAAAGGAAGAGATGTTTTTGGAACCGCAAATATTTGCCTCCCCAACCCCATCTTGATGAAGCCCACAAATGCATTCAGGCCACGCCCTTATGTCAATACCTTCACACATACTACACATGCACTTAATACAGCCACACACAACACACAGGTCACCACATATACCTACAACAGACACTGCACATGCCTCCATCATTTACCAGCATAGCTCGCATCCACTACCTCTCTCATATCAAATGTCTAAAGAATGTAAATGGATTTAGTCATCTTGCAGATAAATAAAGATTACATTTTTTATTTACTTCCCCTGTCCCCCAGAGAATTTCTAATAAGGAAATAGTTTGGAAGACAAGTGTCCTTGCAGGTTCTCATAAAGCTACATACTTAGGTGCCAATATATTACATTCACCTGGATAACTGCTCTTGAATGAGAGAGAAATCGAGGTGGAAGAAGGCCCTCAAAACACCTTTACCTAGTGGATAATTGTATCGAAGTTACTGCCTATTAGTCAGACCAGAGGAAAACCCTGAGGTGACACTGATTCCTCTTCCCAAGTGTAGCAGATGCCAACAGTATCTGCCCATGCCCCACGCCCTTACCTTGTCAGTGCACAACAGCTTGGATTTCTAAGTCTTATCTCTATTTCTTTGCCCGAGGACTTTCTCTAGGCTAAGAATCCCACTTTTCCCACCCCGCAGCAAACTGGAAGTTTCAAGAAACAGACACTACCAAAAAAGAATCTCTCTGTCCTTAACTGGCAGGAATTGGCTTCCTGTCCTTTGAGTGGCACAATTCTGAAGCATGGTCTTCTAGAATTCCCCATCGGGGTTGAGCTCATAGTGATGACTGACTTGATAAGATTACACTCTTTTTTGGCTACTTTATTGTTCCATCTCACTTTCCCGTAATCCTACCATTATTTCTGGAGTCAAACCTGAAATAAATCATGTGTACTGAAATAGTTACTCAGGTTCGGCCTCTAGGCGAACCCAGATGAAGGCGCTAGGATAGGAGGAAGACTCTGCAGCTATAAATGACGAAAGACAGGCAGAGGAAGTTTGGACCTCAGATCAGAGTGATCAGGTCCACAGATATATTTGTAAAATTGTCTTGTTATCTAGACGTGATTTACATTGGGATTTGGGAAACTTGACTCTTGGCTGGGGAGGGACCGTAGTGACCGTGTGAAAGGAAAGCAGATGCAGTCAGCCCGAGGCTTCACACATCTGGATGAGCAGAGACTATAATTTTCCAGAAGGGAGACAATAAAAAAATTCACATAAAACTTTTTATTGTGTAAGTGACACTGGTTATTATAGTCAGCAATCAGAAAGCTACCCTGAGGACAGAGCTTTTCTGCCTATTAATGTAGAGAAAACGGCTAGCCTGCTTTGTAAGTCTCGGAGTGTAATATTGGGGATACTAGGATTCATTCCAAAGGAGTTACAATACCAACAAAATACAAGAAAGATGTAACAAATGTGTGTTGCAGGAGAGATAATAAAATAAAATCTAAACATTTCAGAGCTCTTGGGGCAAATTGCATCCATGGGAATTGAAAAATAAAGGTTTGGAAAAAATATAGTCTTTTTACAGAGGACAGGGAAATAATGCATTTCTCCATTTTATGAAGTTCTCCTGAAACTAAACTGCTGCTGAGACCATTTCCAAACACACACACACACAAATATTTAATCAGGGCCTACAGTTTGGGTATTTATTATAATTAGGTCTTCATCTAAACATTTCCTTTTCAATATGGACAGATCATAATACAAATGCAATTTGTGAACAATCCCTATGTAAGAACAATCAACACCCTCTGGTACCTTCTCCTATTACCCAACTTCTTTAGTGCTGATGGTGTCTGCTTTAGAGCCAGTCTCTTTTGGCAGCCGGGGTGCCAAAGTCTTCATCCCTGCATTCCAACACGACTTAAGGGAGCTCTGTACCACGCACTGAGAGTGTAAGACCTTAGAATGATTTTGGCACCAGGTTTGCTATATTATTTTGGGGGGTATGCTGATGTTTGGACAGTCCTGTGTAAGTGCTATAACCAAGACCAGTACCTTCCAAATCTCGATATTTAACAAAATTAACATTTATTTCTTACATATATTACAATCCAATGCATGTCATGGAAGGGACAAAGGTGGTGAGTCCTTAGGGTCATTCATGAATCCACATTCCTTCCATTTATGGGTTACACAATCCTTTGCAACAGGTATCAGGAAACTTTGATCTATATATTATCTGTCTATCTATGTATCTATTTATCTATTTCTAGCTACCTATAGACAACTTTTTTGTTGTTTTGTTTTTATTTTATACACTTTTTACATCATTTTTCATTTTTGCACAATGTATGCATTTTCATCTTGGCTATATTCCCCATACAGTTCCACCCCCCTTATTTTGACCCTAATCCCTCATCCCCTCCCCGCCCCCAATAGAGTGTATCTGGTTTATAGTTGCTTCTTGATTTTGATTTTGGATCATGCTCAGCGAAATAAGCTAGAAAGAAAAAGAAAAATACTGGATGGTCTCACTCATAGCAGGAATTTAGAAAACCTAAATAAGGGACCAGGAAAAAGACTAATTATAATAAAGTAGACCTAACTTTTTAGAGTAGCTTTAGGTTCACAGAAAAACTGAGTGGAAGATATAGAGATTCCCCATATTCTCCCTATCCCCTACATAGTAACTCCCTCCCCATATCAACATTTGCTACACTTGATGAGTCTACATTATTGCATCATAATCACCCATAAGGCTTCTCTCTTGCTGTTCTGCAGTCTATGGGTTTGACAAATGTATAATGATATGTATCCACCTTCAGTCTACCATAGTTTTTGCTGCACTAAAAAAACCTCTGTGCTTTATCTATTGCTACCTCCTCCCTCCTTAACTCCTGGTAGCCACTGATATTTCCACTGTCCCATAGATTTTGTTTCCCAAAATATCATATATTTGGAGTCATATACTATGTAGCCTTTCAGATTTATCTTTAACTTATTAAAACACATTTAAGTTTATGCCAAGTATTTTCATGGCTTGATAGCTCATTTATTTCTAGTGATGAATAATATTTTATTGTCTGGATGTAAAGTGATTTGTTTATCTACTGAAGTGCATGGATTTACTGAAGGGCATCTTGGTTGCTCCCAAGTCTTGACAATTGGAAAACTTTATTTTTAAAGGGCCAGGTACTAAATATTTTCAGCTTCACTAGTGTTACAATCCCTGTGGCAACTACTACCATTTTAGTGTGAAAGTTTCTGTAAACAGATAAAAATAAACTAAATGAACATAGCTGTGTTGTAATAAAACTTTATTTACAAAAACAGTATTTTTTCAGAGACTCTGATAACAGAAAATAGTTATTTTGTACTATTCAAGGTCAGAGAGATGACCATGATAGTAGCATTAAAAAACCTAAGGACTAAAAGGATAGAAATGAAATTTCACCAGACAAATTTGCCATGAGTGGAAAAAAAACAAAACAAAACACTGTTCTGGTATCTGGTTTGGGTCAGAATATCTAGAAACCAAACATATAAATCTAAAACTCTTGTCTTCATTTTTCAGCCTTCAAGCCTTCTAATGAGGCAGAGCTATGCAGATAAATCTAAAATTTTAATAAGGTAAAATGAAAAATATATGGCAGTTACTTCAGCAGTGCCCTTCTAAGGCACCTTGAAATTCTTAAATTTATCGTGTTTGCTCTTGATTCTGGATACGTTTAGTATACTGTGAAAGTGACTTTCTCCAGATATCAAATCACATTTAAAATAACCTTTGTTTTTTTAGATGATAATGATTTTTATTCTTTTTATCAATGATGTTGGTCTCTGTTAGTTTAACCTACTGCATCCATTAGGACAGTGTTTCTTGAAGTTTAGCCCCTGGCAGGCTTATCTGGGCTCCTGAGCCTCACTCATTGAGATGAGCAAGTCTGGTTGGTGCCCGGGACTCTGCATTTCCAAGTGATGTTGATGCTACTGGTTTTGTGCCACATGCTGATTAATATCAAGTCAAGAGTCTTTCCATTTGGAATCCAACTCAAATTGATTTAGTAACCAATTTAGAAAACGTATTGCCTTGCAAGAATTAAAAATCCAGGCTGTCAGTTTGACTATAGGCACTGCAAGTTCCATCTGCTCAAGTCATATCCTGAGTATCTAGTTTTTATCTCTTCCTCTCTGGCTCCATTTCCCTTGTACTGGTATTTCCCTTGTGTCACAAGTGGATTTCAGTGTTTCAGACCTTACCGTCTCATGTTTCCAAGTCCAGTGGAGAAAAGATAGAATTTTTACTTTCCCCAACTGTTGAAAAAATTTTCTATTCTTGGCTACAATTGAGTTAACATGATCATTTTGAACCATCGCTGTTTTCACTGTAACCCAAGGGATGTGCTATCCAATCAGTTTAGGTTAATCCAGACTTATCCCTGGACTTAAGGGCTTCAGATGTCTTCCATATCTGTTTTTCTGCATCAGGGACTTCTTCAAAGCCATGAAGGCTCCCTCAGCTTGAACTTAATACAGCCTAGCTGTGCACAGACATTGATGCCTTATATACCACACCCTGCAAGGAATGGAATTCATGAATAGTGTCCTGCACCTCCCAACCTTTAGATATTTATTAAGTGCGTTCTGTAAAGCTTCTTAGAAGTTGTCAATAAAATTGTGTCCCAGTTGCGCTGTGGAAGCTAGCTCTATGATAGACTCTTTATTGATGTTTCTTCTTTTTCTGTTCTGTCTCCCAAACCATCACCCTTCTCCTGGAATCACTTTCCAAATAAACTACCTGCACTCAAGTCTTTGTGCCACAGTGCTGCTTTAGTACATTAACTACCTTAGCTATGTGGACTAACATTTGGAGTGAGGAGGTGGTTCTCTAAGGAGCTTTGGGTGCTGTTTTGTCAAAAGAGGGATAAAAGTATACTGAGATGGAAAAGCAACCTATTTTCCATAATTTACAGTTTTGGGTAAATTTATAAACAAATGATACTTAATTACTATTGACTAAGAATATGGATTTAGGATTGCACCTGGGATTAGATGCCATACTAGCTGTAGATGCCACCCTTCTGAGAGGAGAAAGAGATCATAAACCCCATGATACTTTTGTATATGGTTTTGGCTAAGTCTTGAAAAATAAATGTACTTTGCTATTCTTGATCCCAGCTAATATTGCTAAGTCTAATTCATATTTCTGATGCTACCATCTCCCCAGCCCATGTGGAATTGTGCAGATTTCTACTACATTGTGTGTCTTCATCTGCTATTTGTCAACTAAACTCCAGGTCCTGTCTTGTCTCCCATTTTCTAAGGGCAAACTAGGTTAAATCTAGCTGATGGGCCAACTGCATCATAGTTATTTAACAAGTAGAAATAAATATTATATTAAAAGTCTTACTTCAGTCAGGAAATCATTTTATTTGTATGTCTCTCTGGAAAACATTAGCCAAATGTTTACTACAAATGTTGGAGTATTCAATATAATCAGAATTTGAGCTATCATTTTGACATTGTTGTTGCATCAGATGTGACAGATGTATTATTTTAACACATTACCTAAGAAGCTCAGCTTCTTGAGCAAAGCCCACACATTTGGAGTAGAATGAATGTTGGTGGTGTCTGCATGTTCTTCTATCTGTATATGATTAAAGCACATAGTCCTTTATTTATAGTACTTACTTTAAACATAGGAATTATGATCTACTATAAGTGGGAGCTATATTTTATGTTTATAGTGATGGAGAAAGAATGTTATTTTAGAATCAAGTATTAAGTTTACCAAGGAAAGACTGCATACAAGTAAAACTGGTTTTACAGGGTAATACATATTAAGAAATCAAAATCCCTGAACCAGAGAAGCATTCTCTGATTACCCATCTCAAATGGTAGCATCTTCCCCTTTTAATATAAATCTCTCTTTTCTTTTCTTTTTTTTTTTGGCATGTTTTATTTATTTATTTGTTTGTTTGTTTGTTTTGTTTATACATGCACTGGGTACAGTCAGAAGTGCGGGAGGGTGAGAGAATTCACCAGAGCCAGAGCGGGGAGCAGAGCAGGCAGAAGGACCGAAGTACACTGCTGAGGGGAGCAGCGGGCGGCAGGAGAGGTCTGCGCGCCATGTGGGACCCTCCTCCGGTGGCCGGGGAGCAGCCGGGGATCGAACCAGCACCGTAGAGGCCACGGGCAGCTTCGCAACCCAACGCTCAACCGCTGCGCCACTGGGGAGGCCCTAAATCTCTCTTTTCTGCTTCACTTTTCTTCGTCTTGTTATTACAGTTATCATATTATATATTTATTTGCTTACTGTTATCTTCCCTTTGGCCCAATGTGACAAAAATCACAAAGTAATTCAGGCATGGTTGTATTTACAATTTGGCACTCAGTAGGTCTGACATAAAAAAATTTCTTGAATTTATAAGCACAAGTATTAGACCACTGTCCTACTGCCTTGTTTCTAGAAATCACGTATCTTATCCAGTCCTTCATGTGAGCAGGAAGTGAATGTATTTGGCCAAGAAGTTGAAACTATGCTTGTGATTTTATTTTCCCCTAACTCCTTTAAGCTCTTAAACCTTTTGCATGTGGCAGTTTTGAAGATAATTTGGAAATTTCAATGTTCTGCCAGGGTACTTGGCAAGACTGAGATGAAAAGGAAGAGAAAAATTTTACAGGGTAATTGCCATTTAATGACAGCAGAAAGTGTGACAAATAGTCCATAGGATTACAATTATTCATTATTACACAGAAATGTTGAATTTATTTAGAGAATTTGTTGGTATAACCAGATACCTTTTTGTTTGTGTATTTTGGCTCATTCTTTAGACTTTGGTGTCATTAAGTCCAGGCACAAATCTCTACGCATATTAAGGCCACTTGGAAAATGTTGGCCAACATGAGTTGAAGTTCTCTCATTCATCAATAGAGATGATAACATCCACTCTAGGGATTATTGTGAAGATTAGAAATACAGTATGAATAGAAGTTAATAGACAATAAATGTTCACTATTTGTATCATTGATTCAGCATATTTCATAATTCTGTATTAACTTTCTAGGACTGCACTATCTAAGGACCACAAACTCGATGACTTAAAACCACAGAAATATGTTATAGTTCTCATGACTAGAAAACCAAAATCAAGGTGTGAGCAGGACCATGTTCCTTCTGAAAGTTGTAGGTGACAGTCCTTTCTTGCTGCTTCCTAGCTCTGGTGGTAGCTATTAATCCTTGGATTTTCATGGTTTGTATCAGTATCATTTCAGACTCTGCATCATTTCAATCTCTGCTCTGTCTTTACCTCGTGTTTTCCCTAGGGGTCTATGACTTCACATTACTATCTTCTCTTATAAGGGCTATGACATCACATTATTCTCTCCTCTTATAGGCCATATTGGATCACTAGTTCACTCTAATGACCTCATCTTACCTTAATTACGTCTGTAAAGACCCTGTTTCCTAATACAATAACATTTATTGGTACAGGGATTGAGATCCAGCATATTTTAGGGGCTACATAATCAATCCTAACTAATGTTTGCATAAATGTATGAATTCTGCATTTCTGGCTCTGTTCTCATCTTTTCAAGTGTCAACCTCAGCAAAGTCAGTTATTTCATGAACAAAATGGATTTATTCAGGAATAACAAGAGGCAAATTGGAAAGTAGTCTCCCATGGTAAGCCATGAGCATTCTTTTGATCTAAAGTCAGTGTCCCCTTACACCTCCCTTGGAGGGGCTACTGTCAGGTATGGGGAAAACTCCTTCCTTCAGTGGGGACAGGGAGGCAACTTCACTTCCCCTTGGACGTGCAAGGCATGTTGGGTGCTGTAGTTTGCTGACTGTGGATGTGTGGGCACACCTGACCTCCTTTAAACAGGCTTTTCTGTATATTAATTTTCATACCACTCACCATGTGAGTGTTGCCATTGCAGTGCATTTTCAGGCCTAAAAGAAAAAAATCTTACTGATTTAGAGAAAACTGCAAGAACAGCAACTTCTTAAAGCTTTCAGAAAGAATAAGTAAGCTTGATGTTGCCAGGACCTAGAAGCCAAACAGCTTGGAGAAAGAGATTTAAAACTCGTAAATATCAAAAAGTCTTTGGGATATCAGGGGCTGAAGGAACAATCCTACACAGTGAAACATAAATAAAGTTGGATTGGGCCTTTGGCTTCCCTCCCAGGGCAAAAGTGTAGTCCCCTTTCCAAAAGTAGCATTTAGCACACCATTAGTTTGGAATGGCTATTGTCTTTTTGGAATATATTATATTTTTTATAGCTTATGGCAGGAGTTGACACACATTATGTTATTCTATATTTCCACTCCGATGCACAGAGGTAGAATTGGAGCCCTGATGGGCCCTTTGGGACTGATCTAACCCAAACAAGGTCATTTGCCTGCCCTCTACAGTCTTCATCTCTTCATCTGCTTTCCCAACTCTAGATGCATTATTCTTTATGTTTTATATATCTTAGATTCCAACTAGAGAAGGAATAAACTGCCATTTTATATATAAAAAAGAAAAAAAATGCTCTACAAGCTCATAACTTTTTACAAAAAATCTAACTATATTTTGAAACCATGATTTTTTTTAAGTTTTTTTTTATTATTTATTTATACAAGAACCGGGGTACAGGCCAGATGCGCGGGAGGGTGAGAGGATTCACCAGAGACAGAGTGGGGAACAGAAGAGGCAGACTGATGAAATACACTGCTGAGGGGAGCAGCAAGCAAGACAGGAGAGGTCTGCTTCGCCATGTGTGATTCTCACCGGTCAGCCGGGATCGAACCTGAGCTGCGCTGCAGAGGCTGTGGACAGCTCCACGGTGTGGTGCTCAACTGCCTGCACCACCAGGAAGGCCCTGAAACCATGATTTTTAATGACATCTGTGGTCTGATATACCATGATTATGTCAGTTAATGACCTGTTGCTGACTATGTTGTCATCTATTCATTCTTATAAAAATTGCCATAATGATCATCTATGTCCCAAAATTATTACATGCAGCCTAGCATATGATTCTGTGCCCTCAGTTCCAAAATTTTAGAATTCAGTAGTCAAAATATGAACATTTTCTGACATAGAACCATGGTAACCATAAAGGAGGAAGAACATGCATGCAACTTCAAGCCACTGCAGTCCCAGTGGCTTAACCTGTTCTTTCAAGATAATCCATATGTGAACTTAACCTATTCTTTTGAGACAATGCATTTGTGGAGTCATTGATAAATTTGAAATCGGCATTCAATTGCATGTTCTTTTTTTTTTACGACTCTATAAGCTATTTAATTTGAACTTGTCTTAATGATCATCACCCATAATTGCATACTGTGACTTCTCCATTCTTGAATTGCAGATTCTTATTTCTCTTCTAGGTATTTGGAATCCATAGTGAAGATTTTTTTTTTTCAAGGAGAGTACATATTCATTATAAATTCTGAACCCTTCAGCAAGTAAGGACATTCAGCACTTTTTCTTCAATATTTTTAGGCTTGTCTTCCTACATGCATTGATGCGAAGAGTCTATTTGGGGCTATTCTCTATGCCTGATGGAACCTGATATAATTTCCCCACCTTTTAGTCTCAGAGGTCATAAAAGGTGTTGTTAGGAAGATCTTGGATTTTCATCTCAGTTGATTTACTGTAACTAGCTAGAAAGTGGGTTTGTGGTAGGTGTCCCAGTGTCATCGGGAGCAGTTTGTGGTGTATGAATAAAGCTCCTCTCAATCACTGTGTCTCAATCAATCAGGGAAATTAGAAGTCATGTTATAGCCTCTCCATAAACTCCCATTTTTCAGAGACAATCAAGAAGCAAGAATTGGGCCTCTCCTTAACTCAGAGCTATCCTGGTTGGGTTCCAGTAAAAAAAAATTGCTAGTGTTTCTTGCTTTCCCCCTGCTACAGAGGGACCTCCATTCTTCAATCATGTCTTTGGCAATTTAAATGACTGAAGACATTTTGCATGTCATTATCCCAGCTTGGAGAGAATGATGACTGTGTAACTCCTCTGATCAGAATCAAAGATAAAGAATTCAGCTAGAAACCATTTTATATTTTTCTTCTAATGATAGAATTGAGGCGACCAGAGGAAGGGAGATTGGACAGAATGTAATGTAGGGAACCCAGCTGACTATCAGGGAGGACTCTGGGTGCTTTGTTGGTGGGTGTTGTGTGGTTACATACCCCTGAAGAAGTATGCACCTGTACCATTAAATCATACACAGTGTTGTTAACCAGCATTACTTCAATAAAAATAATACAATAAATAAAACAAAATGATACATATAAAATATGCTTCTTCTACATGAGATCCCTCAAGGTTATGTTTCAACTTAAAAATCTTCCTGCAGCAAAGACCAAAATAATAAACCTTGATTTCTTCATATGCAAGAAAAGTAATTTTATATTATTTTACATTATTCTGCTTCCTATTTCCTGACATGCATCAATCTATTTTATGAATCTCTCAAAGCCAGATAATTATGATTAAAATATATTTTAATACTTAAGTATTATAGACAAGAAGTCAAATTTGAGATCGGCATTCAATTGCCAGATCTTTTTTTATGACTCTATGAGCTATTTTATTTGAACTTGTCTTAATGATCATCACTCATAATTGTATACTGTGACTTCCCCATTCTTGAATTGTAGATTCTTATTTCTTTCCTAGATATTTGGAATCCATAGTGAAGAAATATTTTTTCAAGGAGAGTACATATTCATTATAAATTCTGAACCCTTCAGCAAGTAAGGACATTTTTGATGACTTATATGCATTAAATAAAGATTATCTGCCAATTATGAACTAGATAACGATGTTTTCCCAACAAAACAGTGCACAGTGATTGCATTACTTTCTGTCTTTTTGTGTTTCCTAAAAGAATTACCATCTAGCCTGATATTTGTTTCCTTCTAGGAAGCTATTATTTCCTTTGATTGTCAGTGAAAATACATTTTATATACTTAATATTTCTGTGCTTGTCAACATTTATCTGAAATATCTTGGTATACTTCAGTGTTTTTAAATAAGCTGTTTTTGGGGTCAGGAAGATTTCTTCACATTTTAAAAAATTTTTCTTGTGTTTTAATTGGTATTGTTTCATTCTCAGTGGCAACATCAATTTGTTAAGCTAATTCTCTGTCCTCAATTATGTTTTTTCTACCTTTTTCTTTCCCACTTTATGTTTTGGAGAGTATATCAGTTTACACTCCATATTACTTGTTTTTAAATTTTAGTTTCACTTGAAGTCATTTGGAAAATGGTTTAAAATTGTGATGTGTACTTATAATCCTGGAAATATGAAGTGAATATTCATGCTCACACAATATCCTCATTCTATACCATACCCTTTCATATCCCTAACATTTCCTGTTTTGTTTCCCTTAAATGGCAATTAGAAACATAACCAGAAAAAAGCAAATGAGGAAAAGTTTTCATGTTTATTTTTGTGAATTGCATGCTATATATACCCTTGGGTCACCTAACCTCTTATGATATACTCACCTACAAATAGCTCCTTAATCTCCACGCAACATACCTGGGCATATCTATCATCCCATATAGTTTAAAAAAACTCCCCGAACCAGCACTTACACACCAATAAGTGGTAGGCACTGATACTGATATTACTTGAATTTAGAGGATAGAGTATAGGTGTCAGATCCTATTTCTTGCACTAGCAATTCCCTATCACAAAACACAGCCAGGCAGAGGGTTCAGAAGATGACTTCAGAGAATACTATCTTTAACTAAGAAAATGAGATGCAAAAGTAGATGTTCTATGTATGATAAAGTTGCCACCAGGGCTCTCCATGACATGTTGGTCCTCACCCATGCACATCAGAGACAACTTACAATGAACACCTGTAATTATGCCTGCCTGCCTTAAGAAGGCATTGCACAGACTTAGGAGTTAATAGCCACCGAAAGAGGGCCTTCCTGGCGGCGCAGCGGGTGGAGGACCGCACTGTGAAGCTGTCCACAGCCTCAGCAGGGTGGGTTCAATTCCCAGCCAGCCAGGAAAACCCCATATGGCGTGTCAGACCTCTCCTGCCTCGCCCGCTGCCCCCCTCAGCAGTGTCTTCAGTCGGTCTGCCTGTTCTGCTCTCCGCTCTGTCTCTGGTGAATTCTCTCACCCTCCACAGCCTCTGACCTGTACCCCAGTTCTTGTATAAATAAACAAAAAAATCTTAAAAAAAAATAGCCACAGAAACAGCCTTCAACTAATGACAGATGAATATTGTGGATAAATACCCCAGCTCCCTAGCCTTTGAGGGAGAAATCCCCTCATTGTGCACTACACAGTATTCCTGTTTCTGCAGGGGAAGGATATTACAGTTGTTGCAGTAGTAATGTCTACATAAGCACACTCTTTATTAGCTTCTCCTTTTGTTTTACTGTTGCACTTCTGATAAATTATGTGCACTGGACTTCTATCTGAGTCTTATAGGGAGAGAATGCAAACCACAATAGACTCTAATGAGAAAGAAACACATTGGAAAACATGGGCATTGCCACTTCTACTGCATGATCAGTAAAACTTCCTGTGAATACTATTGTAGAGTTCCCGGACCCAATACCAGCATGAGAGTGTAGACTCCCCCCACCAAAGAGCAATTTTCAGATACCAGCGGACATTTGAGAATTCAATTCAGACAATTTCTATTCAGAGATAGTGTCACATCTCTGGATGGATAGTGTTAAATTTCAAAGGCTAAAGATTCAGTCTTCCAAGAATGTCCTGTACTTCAGAAACCAGTCACAAGCCAGGATGTTACCTGTGCTTCTCACAAACTGGCTATAAAGTAGAGCTTCCCAAGATGCCCTCCTCACATTCAGTTAATATGCTAGATTAGCTCATATAACTCAAGAAATTTCTAATTTATTACAAAGAATGTACCTCAGGAATAGCCAGATGAAGAGACACTTAGGTTTGGGGAAAGGGCATGGCTCCATACTCTTCTGCAAGTGCATCATTTTCCCCAAATCTCCGCAGGTTCACTGTCTAGGAAGCTCCTCAAATCCCCTCCTTTTGATTTTTTATGGGAGCTTCATTACTTAGGAATGATTAATTAACTCACTGGACATTGGCAACTGAGTTCCAACTCTAGCCCCTCTTCTCTCCTTGGAAATCACGCATTTCTGTACACATGGTCTCCCTAGCAACCTGCCCTCATTTTAAAGTGTTGTCTGAAAGTCATCTTCATTAACATTATAAGAGTTACCTTTAACACTTTAATGCTTAGGGAATTCCAAGGCTTTTGGGAACTGTGAGCCAGGGATTGTGGATAAAGATTAAATGCCAGTTACATGTGAGAAATACATTATGGTCATCTGAATGACCAAATATATACATATATCTCCTATAAACCACAACATCACTAGTATCTATCCAACAGACAACATGTTGAAGATTTTTTCTTCCTCTGAAAGTTCAAGATGATGTGCCCTTTTTTTTTTATATTTATTTATTTATTTATATAAGCACTGGGTACAGTCAGAAGCATGGGAGAGTGCTTCAGAGCCAGAGCGGGGGACAGAACAGGCAGACTGACGAAATACACTGCTGAGGGGAGCAGCGGGCACGGCAGGAGAGGTCTGTCGCGCCATGTGGGACCCTCTCAGGCAGCCGGGGATTGAACCAGCGCTGCAGAGGCTGCGGGCAGCTTCGCAGCCCAGTGCTCAACCGCTGCGCCACCAGGGGATGCCCTATGTTCCCTTTTTTGTGTCATAGAATATATGTAATTTTTACTCCTATTTATTCATTTTTTTAAAGATTTATTTATTTTATGCAAGAATTGGGGTACAGGCCAGAGATGCGGGGGCTGAGAGGATTCACCAGAGACAGAGTGGGGAGCAGAACAGGCAGACGGACAGACCGAAGTACACTGCTGAAGGGAGCAGTGGGCGAGACAGGAGAGATCTGTCCTGCCATATGGGTTTCTCTCTGGCCAGCCGGGAATTGAACTTGTGCTGCAGTGGTGCAGATTGCTTCATAGGTTGCATCTTAACCACTGCACCACCAGAGAGGCCCCTATTTATTCATTCTTAAAGAAAGAGACAGACAGAACATATATGTGAATTCCCCTGGTCATTCCCTGTTCATGCATTCCCAGCTAGAGGACAGAGTGCTTTACTCAGCACCTAGCAGAATTCCTCAGTCCTGGTGAGGGTTTGTATCCTGGGGGCTATGTTCTCTTTTGACCCTTCCATCCTGTATGTGGTTGTTCCTGAATTCTCTCTACACCTCTACTTAACAATGGTTTTAAAACACCACATTTATTCAGAATGTCCTATTTTCTGTCTTTCTTAAATGACCTTAATAGGCTATCTGCTGAAAATTCTCTACTCCTTCTGCAAAAATCTGCTACCCACAAAATGCCAAGCACTCAGGGTTAGTAGATTCATTCCTAGGATTCCCTATGCTTCTATTCAATGCTTCCCAGCACTCAATTGTTTTTGTTCCCACATCTGATATTGCCAGCCATACTAGTTACTATAATTGTTACCACACTCATTACTAAATATAATTCAACTATTATGTAAAACAGTGGAATATAAATGATAAAAGAAAATTATTGTTTCTATGAGCACAAAATTGATTGCTTCAGAAAGACCAAAAAGGAAATTCTTTAAAAGTTACATCAATTTAGAAATGTATGAGGTAACTGTAAAAACTGGAAAATAAAAGTATGTATCTGTATTTCTGCATGTGTATACATTCATATGCACATGCATACATCTCCTGCACTCATATTTGCTTTGCATGTGCTGTGCATTTCTTGCTTTACTTTAAAGAGACAAAAGCTGGAAATCTTAGGCTAGTGAATAGTTCACCATGGATACACATTAGAATTATGAGAGAAACTTAAAAATAAGTTTGCATTCACCCTATGAAATTCTGATCTTATTTGTGTAGAGTGGTGCTTCGCATCAGGCATTAGAACTTATTAATAGACTTCCTTCTGGAATTCCATGTGCATTTAAGGAGCTAGAAGTATTGAACTAGCAAAAGAAATTGTGAGCTGGTAGAATGTGTTGGCTCACATCCTGTTTGAACAGGTGGACTAAATCATGGACGGTACAGCCCTGTCCAAATAATTCTGCCCACCACACTGACTGTGAGACACCATGCTAGACAAAAAGCTTTAGATCCTGACTAATAATTATCTAACAATATCCTGGACGAACAAGAGCAAGAGTCCACATAGGCAGTTAGAGTATAACCGTCTGCACATGCCCAGAACAAATTATGATGTTATTCTCCTCAGCCCCACCTCGTGGATTTACTGTTTAAGTATCTCCCTCTAACTGCCTTCTAGGAGTCAGACTAACAGTATCTGTTCCTCATGAATGAGCCTCTAGTAAATCCTCATCTGGTTTAACTATGCCCAATGGTCTCTGGTGAATCCTTTCCCTAGAGGGCAAAGGCCCCACTCTTTTGGGTTAGGCCTACAATAGTTTGAGTCATCTTTACTTGGAAGAGTGGTAACTGTAGGGCATTGAGTCCCAGGGCAAGTTAGGGGTAATTAGTCAGCTTCAGGGACAGTGTAGGCAGGAACTTTGGGAGAAAGCAACTATAAACCAGAGACATTCTGCAGAGGGGAAGGAAGTAGGATCAAAAAAGGGGTGGGAAGAGCACAAGGGACTATGGTGATGGCACACGGGTGAATGGGTGGTGGAATTTCACGGGGACTGTAACCAAGAGGAGAAGGCATACATAAAAAAAAGGAAGAATGATGTAATAAATAAATAAACAAACAAACAAACAAACAAACAAATAAATGCTTCTGAGATAAGGACAGAGAAATCCAGGAGGGCTAATAAAGAGAGTAAATTTTAAGAGAAATTGGACAGGGGCAGTGAAAGAAAGACTAAGGTAAGAGTAAGAGCTGTGCAGCTGGACGCAGCTGCCCAGGGAAGCACAGCCACAGAGTGAAGAGCCAATCACAGAGAGGATGACAAGATTTTAGAATAGAGGAAAAAGGTTTAAATATGCCCTAGACACAGGCCCATTAGGCTTCCTTGCCCTTCCCTGCCCTGGTTCCACCTGCCTGGGAGTCCCACTTAATTTCTCTTCCTTTTCTCCTTAATAAACTTTTTCTTTCTCTAAACAAATTGGCCTCTTTTCACTTGCTTGTCTGAGTGTCAGCGAAGTTCTTGCTGTGGCTTGTGAGGCGCCAACCCACAGTGGTCTAGTGGCTGGGACTCAGCGCTGCCCCCACAGCCTGGGATCTCTTCCTGGCTGGAGACTAGACCTGAAAACCTGTAATTACAGTATCAATATGGTGCAAAACACAGTATTCTACTGATTGTATTTTTCACCTCGGTTTTATTATATCACTCTAAAATTAGCGGTCATTCTTTCATATTCTAATAATATATTGTTAGTCACGCAAGAGTCTTGTGAAGATGAAAGTTTACATCTTTTGCTCAGTTTCTGCAGGCATTGTAGAGTTAACATTACAAGAGAAATGGTCAAATTGTCACAATTTGGAGAGCTTTTAAATTAGAAGTGGCTAGAAAATTTTCATAAATATATTGGAGAGTTGAACCTAAATTTCTCCAAAAATACTTCCTTGCTTTTTTGCTAGTTTCGTTTCTCATTGTCATTAATTTGTTTAAGGTTTTACCTGTATGTTATATCAAAATTCATTATTACTACAAATGCATATAATAGAATTTTAGCATGTGCAAGAATAGTAAAATGAACAGGAGTGTGTGCCTACCATCCAAATTGAAAAAATAGAAAATTATAGAAATTTTGAAAAATTTTCACCATTCATCCTACCCTCAGTTAGCCCATTTTCCAAGCTTTATATTTATGTGTCCTATTTGAAAATAGTTTTAATTGCATCTTTAAAATGCATTGTTTGTTTTACATATTTGACCACTGAATTTATAAAATCTAATATATTTTTTTCTGTTACAGCTGGGACTTGTTTCTTTTATTCAATACCATGTTTTTAATATTCATCCATGTCAGTATATCTACCTGTAATTATTTCATTCACACTACTTTATAGAATTTGATTATATGACTATACCTCAATACTTCAGTGTATTTATTCATTCCCATTATACTAGTTTGGAGTGTTTTGCTTTTGCAAACAATATTTCAATAAATACTTGTTTAATGTTTGCTTAGTGTAATCAGGCAATAGTTCCACTGTTTGTGTAGTAATAGGATTTCTGGATCATAGAGTATTAACATCTTCAACTTTGGTAGATAATTTCAAAGTGTTTTCTAAATTGGCTCTAACAGTTTATACTCTCAACCATAGCATATTCCAGTCAAATCTTGGTCTACTCTGTCTTCTTAGTCCTGTCAAAATGGGGGTTTTAAAATACTACCCTGCAGATCTAGTTTGCATTTCCCAATAATTATAGAAATTCATGCTCTTTCCCAATGTTTATACCCTCTTTATATTTATTCTTCTTTGATATGCTCATTCATGTATCAGACATTTTTATTAAACTATTTTTCTATTTTCAATGACAATTAGAAATTATTAACATCTTCTATGTAGTTACAGTTTTTCTGTATGTATAAAATTTCTCATCCTAGCTAACTTTTCCTTTTACTCCTTCCATAATGATTTTGATAAACAGAGGGTCTAACGTTAGTAAAATTATAGGATTTTCCTTTAAAGTGTTCAGGTTTATTTTTTTGTCTTACTTAAGAAATGTTCTTCTACTCCAAGAAAAACATTCTCATCCTTTAAACATTTTTAAATGCTCCTTTAATTTTAAAGTCTGTAATTCATACAGAAACAAGTTTTGCTTATGAATTGGAACAGGAATTCAACTACATTAAATTTCCACATTGAGAAACGGTTGTGTCAGGATCATTGATTGTGTGACCAATGCGTTCCCTGTGGCCTTCAATGACAGCTCTCTGTCATATAGCAAGGTTCATGCAGTGTATCTCTTCCCTATTTGACAATTTTGTGCCAGTGACCCATTATCTCAAAAATGGGTTTTATAATGTCTTCATTTTTTTAAAGATAAGTGATTTTTTTCTTTCCTAGGAATATTTTGTTCATTCTTAGGCTGGTAGTTAGTCACAGAAATTTTAGAATTAGCTTGTAAAGTTACTTATACACACACACACACATACACGCATACACTCTCACACCCCACCCACACTTTCAGATTTGACTCAAATTGCACTAAGCATAGATTATACAGAGCAGGAGTTAGCAAACAGCAAACCATAGGTCAAATCTCATCGACCATCTTTCTGCCTCTGTTTGTAAAAGTTTTATTGGAACACAATCATGTCAATTCCTTTTCCAATGGCCAGTGACTGCTTTCAAGCTACATAGGCAGAGAAAAATAGATGTGGTAGCAATTCTATGACCAACAAAGCCTAAAATATTTCTTATCTGGTTAATTATGAAGTTTGCTGGGTTTTGATATAGATCATTGGGATAATGATTATGTTTTTAAAATTTAAAATCTTATATCCAAGAACATGGTATAAATCTGGCTTATTAATTCTCATTAAATATTTCTTAATATTTATAGTTTTGTTCTCAGTTCGTATATGTTTTGTTAGACTTATTACTAGGTACTTTCTATTTTCTCTAGCAGTTATAAATTTTATCTTCTTTAAATTATAATCTCTAACAGTTTGTTGCTGGTGAATACAAATGCAGTTTTCTTTTTATAATGATGTATAATAATTTTATAACCAGAGAATCTGCTAAACTGAATCATTAATTTAAAAAAGTCATTTATACTGCTTATTTTCTAGATTCACATATGAACTGTGACTAATGAGTATTCTATTTCTTTTTTGTCAGTACTCATACAATTTTACTTGTGTTAGGAAGCAAACTAGAATCTCCAAAACAATATAAAAACAAATAGTGATGCTGAACAAGCCTATCTTCCAAAAACAAATGCTTTAAATTTTTACTATTAACTATTGTTTATGGTAGCTTATTTTTGTGTAAGACAGAATATGGAGTTTCTTTCCAATGCCCATTTATAATGAGTTTTTTAAATGGATATGGAAATTTATCAAAAACATTCTCTGTGTCATCAGTATTTTTTTAATCCCTTACATTTCAACAAATAGAATTGATGTATTTATGTGTGTGTTTTCAGTCTCTATATTTTTATCTTCACCAAGTTGCAAGGTATCTATAACTTATTTACATTCTTTTAGTAGGTTTCCTAGATATGATATTTTTTTTGGTTAGCTCAAGAATGTCTAATTGTAATTGATATTTTTACCCATTTTTTAAAAAATATACATACCTGAGAATATTTTAACATGACTGAATGTTTTAACTGACTGAAACCTCAACTCCATATATTTGCTATTGTTAGAACCAAAATACTGAATGACTTATATATTTGTGTTCTCACAGATTATGTGTCTTTGGACACATAACATTTAGTTTTATTTACCAACATCATGGAAAATTTATTTACTCATTTCTTCTTGCATTTTCCTTCTTCCTAGTGCCCATATTTCAGAAGATTCTTTAGTGAGGGTCTTTTAGCAAGATGTTTAGTTTTGTTAGCTTTGAAAATGCCTTAATTTTGCATTTGTCCTCAAAAAGTAATTGCACTCTGTAGAGAATTCTAATTGACAGTCCTTTTTCTCTATCAATAGTATCTTGAAAATACCATAATTCACTCTTTCTGGCTTCCACTGTACATATCTAACAATTTGCTGCCAAGCTAACGTATATAACTTATCTATATAGTTGTTTTTATCATTTTCTTTTCTTATTATTTTCTTTTTTGTCATGCAGTTTTAGTGTTACAGGTCCAAATGATGTGTTTTATTTCGTTTTGAATTATTCATGGAATCTACATGGGATCTTCTGTGCTTCTTGAAATTAGTGACTGTGGAACTTTCATTAATTATGGGAAATTGTTAGATAAATGCGAAATATTACCTTTTCAACTTTATTTTGTCTTCTTTTCTCCACTTCTGAAAACATGTTATCACCATATTCATGTTGTTTTATTGTTTCACTTCTTTTGGTACTCTGTGCTACATCTCATGTAATTTCTTCAAATTGATAGTCTAATTCACCATTTCTCTATTTAGCAGTATCTAAATCTGTGATTCACAAACTTTAAGAACCCCATGGCACTAAATTACCTTGGGTGACACATTGAATTCACAGGAATCACGGAATATTTTAAATATTTAAAGAGAATAAAGTAAAAACCAATGCTATATAATGGTAAGACATTATGCTGCTACCCTGATGTAACTCAAACTTTCAACAGTCCTTTATTTGAGGTCCTGTAGTTTACAGTTATTTTAATCAAAAGCAAATACACAATCTATGTGAAACAGGAAATGAGGCTGATCACGTAGAATCTGAATCCACAGTTTAAAAAGTTGTGAAGTACTCAATAGATGCATTCTTTTCATTAGTAACAATGGCTGTTTAACTATGAAATAGAAATAAAATAGCTATCTCTATCCAAATGTTATTAATTTTCAAATGACTACTAAAGTCTTTAGAAAAATACTATAGTATTTGAACCTATCCTATATATGGTACTGTTAAGCATTCCTTTGGGAATAGATGTCCCTTGGAAAAATTACTAAGATACTAATAACACCATGAAATATGAACAATTGGAAACCTCTTTTAATGCTTTTCAACCTTTAGCTTTCAATCATCGTTTTCTTTTTCATTTATATACATTTGATTTGATTCTTTTTTGAAACTGACCATTTTATAGAATCTCTTATTTTTTACATTTACCCATTCTATTTTAACAAATTAATATTTTGCATGCTGAAATGTATATATTTCTAAGTACCTTGTAATATCTAAGTAATTTAATATTTACATTTTAAAGGCTGGTTCTCAAGCATAGTGCCCCATTTCCTTGAATGTGGTTGTGACTGCTTTATATTTAGCAGTCTTTGGAGATTTTTTTCTGTAATTGTTGTTTGAGGCTTAGCATGAAGTATGTTTATCTATAAGGAATTGGTTTCAATCCTTCATCTCTTATAAGAATACTACCACCCTAGGTCCCTTTAAAACAAATTTGTAGGATGATTAAAACAAAACAAAACAAAACATAGGAGGAGTATGAATTTGTGCCAGAAAACTAGTAAGGAGTATCTAATTATTAGGATGTCTCAAGTTATTTTTGTCTTCAAGTTTAAGAAAGGTAAATCTCCATTCTAATACTTTATAATGTGCATTTTTTCTATTTTTCCCCATACATCTAACTCACTCTTCAAATGATGTTATAGGTATTTGGAGTTCTGATTTTACTCTGAGTTGATTGGTCTTTAGGTTTGTCTTCATTCCCACATTGACACTAAAAGTTTCAGGGAAGCAGTAGTCAAGTTAAATCTGTGGAGGACTCACCATATCCCCTCTTTATTTATCCCTTTGCATTTCTGCTCTTATTGTCTTTATTTTTATAATCTTGATAGCTTAGAAATACATTTTTAATTTTTTTAACTGGCTTCGAATGAGATAATGTTATTGTATTAATGAATTAAATCACCATAGGCTGGAAGGAAAGTTGTCTCTTCCCTAAATGAAGAGAATCTGTCATGGTTGTGTCTTATGATGTTTAGATCCCTGCTTATCTTTACTTTCTATGTGGAAGCAGATAGAATTCATTAGCAGTTTCTACATTTTTATGTGCATAATTACGAGCCAAATTCCAGAGTCTAGTAGACCTTCTTCTGGCTTGGTGCTGCTGGATCAAGTTTCTTTAACCACCTCAGTGAGCAACTGTACCTCATTGGGTTTGATCGTGTGTTCACATTGGTGCATACCCTGCATCAATACCCTAAGCTCGGGAGTCACTGGTGGCGCAGCAGTTGAGCGCTGGGTTGTGATCTGTCCGCAGCCTCTGCAGCACTGGTTCAATCCCCGGCCATCGGGTGAGGGTCCCACATGGCGTGCAGACCTCTCCTGCCGCCTGCTGCTCCCCTCAGCAGTGTATTTCATTGGTCTGCCTGTTCTCCTCTCCCCTCTGGCTCTGGTGAATAAAAAAATATATAAATCCTTGTATAAAAAATAAATAAATCTTAAAAAAAAAAACCCAAACTCAAGGTGAAATGGTGCAGACTGAGTTTCTTGTCTCAGTCAACTACTGATAATATCTCAATTAAATCCTATCTAACTCTTCAGTTAGTGGAATCCCTCAACACTGAAAAAATTTTCTTCCTATCTTTTATCAGTGGGCGCTATTTATTTTTTACTGTTTTTTTTTAGCATAGAAGAACTAGGGTGTAGGCCAGAAGTCTGCTGCACCCTTGTCCCAACAGAGAAATGCTAATCATAAATGCTACCTTTTTCTTGACTATTAAAATGGAGAGGAAATAAGAAAAAAAAAATTATATCCAGGTTGGAGGAAAAATGGAGTCTTGGAAAAACAGTGGTTTAATTTTTTAAATGACTTTCAATAGGAAAATATTCTTATTGCAAAATAGCACTGACTTAAAAAACAACAGACTAAACAAGTATATTATAGACATCTTCAGAGAGAAGAGAGGCAAAAGGTCATATTACAGTGAGAAAACTAGGATAAGATTTAATCTACAGCATCACTGCATTCATAGTAGTTTTTAAGATCACGGGATATTATGAATTAGCATTTGATTTCCTAAGAGAAGACTGAGTCTCACATATAAATGGGTTTGTCCAATTTCTCCATCATATGTCAATGCATGTTAAAGATAAGGTGTTCTGATTCTTTGTGCCAGAGGCCAAGATGACCGGAGTATAGTGCCTGCTTGGCCCAATTTTTCCTCATGGTGAATGATCAAGAAATTAACTTGTTGGCCAATCAGGAATTTGTTTTCTCTAATTCATTTAATTTGGTACAATAAAATATTCTCTTGGAAGGAAAGCCAGTTCTGTAGTGGCTAACGTTCTTTGTGACGTAATGAAATAATGTGAGAGCTAGTTTTGAAGGTACATAGACAATACTCCAAATGATATGTTTGCTGATAAGTCAAGAAGGTAGGAGAATGGTTAGCACTGAATACAGATCCCAGTGCTAAGTTCTCCCCTCAGTATAACCAGGAAGAGATGTATTGAGCACTTGGGAGAAACATATTTTAACTTATACTTGAACTAGTACACATACTGGAACTAACACATTGCCCTCCAAATCCTTATATTCTAGTAAACTTCATGTTTAGTTCTTAATAGACTTGAATAGTTTTCTATTTTTTATGAGTGAGATAATGGTTTTAAAATGTTTTAAAGAGAGCTGAGACAGTTGTGCCTCAGGAAGTAAGAATATCATTTCCCAAATAGCTCTACAACATATTGTTCTCATATTTTTTTTTTGTATTTTTAAAATTCTAGACACATGGTAAATGGCTTCAGTTCTTCCTGAGTGGCTAAAGGGAGAACAGCCAAATACAAATTCAATGAAGCTAAACAACTAATTTACCTCATATTCTTAACCTACTTTATTTTGCTCTCAAGTTATAATGGAACTTATCTCTCCCTACCTGAGTGATTTGACAAACACTATTTAGATCAACACACACACACACACCTGGAATGGAAGGCTTCTTATCTGGCACTCTGTTTCATTCTCTACAATGACATGATGGAGGAAGTGTATTAAAAGTAAGAGTAACGAAGGACAAAGACTATTTTTTTTCTAGTGTTGGAGGTAGGACATAGATAAGTGAGATGATATCCCCTGCACTGCCAGTCACAACTTCTCTTTGTTTTTGGGTTTTAAATTCCCTGACCAACAGGAACATTTTCTAGAATACTTCCAGGCCCAATTACGTTCTGCCTCCTCAGTAGTTTTAATTGGCCTTCTTCATCCTCATTTTTCTCATTCTTTAAGCTCTCTTAATTAAAAAAAGAAAACCTGGGCTACCCTTTTCAGTACTAATTATATGCCAAATTTTGTTGTTCTCCATCCTTTTAGTTTGATTTTTTTTTATTATTCTGCAAAATGAACCATTCAATGATTCAATGTGGAATAAGCAGAACTTAACTTGTAGCATATGTGGCAACATCCCATTGATCAAAGTAAATAAAAAGTTAGAGCCCAAAGTCAAAGGTCTGGAAAGTTCACTCTGCCCCAAGAGGAAGAAGCTGTAAAGTCACCTGGAAAAGAGTGTGAGAAATAAAGGGAGGAGTAAAGAAGTAGAGACATTTCATTCAAGCCTCTGGAGTCACCTCCTAACTATATAATCTTACATAAGTGATTTATTTTCTCCAAATTTCAAACTACTCAGCCAGAGGACGAAGAGAACACTCACACTTTCTTATCCATAAGTTTTGATCAAATAAGTTAATGAAATAAATTAGCTAGGCTTCACTCTTCTACAAATAGCACTGTAGTGCCAGCAAGGCACAGAGCAGGTTTTCTATGATCTGTGCAGACAGGTAAAAGAGGAGTCATGGAGACCGCAGTGGCTTTTTCCAGCTAATTTTTTTTCCCAGATCTTTTTTTCCTTTTTTAAAGATTTTATTTATTTATACAAGAAATGGGGTATAGACCAGAGGTGCAGGGGGGTGAGAGGATTCACCAGAGACAGAGCGGGGAGCAGAACAGGCAGACAGACCACAAGACACTGATGAGGGGAGCAGCGGGCGAGACATGAGAGGTCTGCCATGCCATGTGGGTTTCTCCCTGGCGGCTGGGAATAGAAGCCACACTGCAGAGGCTGTGGACAGCTTCACAGTGCAGCGCTCAACCCGCTGTGCCATCCGGGAGACCCGGCTTTTTCCAGCTTTTTTTTTTTTAAGATTTATTTATGCATACAAGAACCAGGGTACAGGCCATATGCGCGGGAGGGTGAGAGGATTCACCAGAGACAGAGTGGGGAACAGAACAGGCAGACTGATTGAAATACACTGCTGAGGGCAGCAGCGGGCAAGACAGGCAAGGTCTGCCGCACCATGTGGGTTTCTCCCTGGTGGCCAGGATCAAACTCGTCCTCAGAGGCTGCGGACAGCTTCACAGTGCGGCACTCAATCACCTGCGCCACCAGGGAGGCCCGTTTTCCAGCTTTTAATGATCTTTCCACACCATCTGCAGTGAGGCAGCCAGGTGCAGGGCAGGCAGGGAGGCTCGGGGGCAAGGAGGCTGGCATGCCTCTTAGCCCTGGGCAAGTCTTGGCTCTTTTTGGGCTCTCAGGAGTTCTCTTGTGGTCTCTTTGCTGGTCTACTACACCCCACCACTTGGTCTTCTGCAGCCATCCGGCATGTCTATAGGATCACAGATTTAGATCACTGATGCTAATGGCGAGAGGGCAGAAAAACCTGATCACTTCCATTTACCCTACAAGAACCAAATATGTTAAGTGCCTGGTGAGCACAATATCGCCCTTTATAACATTGAGAGCTCTGTGGTGCCAAGAATGGGCTGCTGCATGAAGTGTGAAACAAACACTAGACATACTGGGTAGAGGATGAGCAGAATGGGAGGAAAACCTGACCTCTGCCACTTCTATAATAATATGATCCTTTCCATATAGTTTCTATTTCTCTCCCATCCTAGAAGCTGAATATGCCATGTGTTTGTTTCCCCTGTCCTCTTTGAAGCTGGGGCTTACACATTGTAGGGTAAGGAAAAATGTCAGGCTTTTCTGCCCTCCCGCCATCAGGATAGAGGATGGATCCTTGCGGTCCTGAATGCATGCCTGATGGCGGGCACCTGGAGTAGGGTGTGGGCATAGGTAGATGGGATTCACCTGGGCTAAGACTGGGCTTTTAAGGGCGGCGTCACAGGGACGCCAGCAGAAGCTGAAAGAGAAACCAAGAAAGAAGTAGCAGAAGCCGAAAGAAGGCCGGAGAGCCCAGAGTGAAGCCCTGCTGGGGCTGGGAGGCCTGCCAGCCTCCAGGCCCTCCAGCACCCCTGCCTGCCATATACCTGGTAATCCCAATAAAAACCTGCAAAACCACTGAGGACTCCGATTCCTCCTTTACCCGGTCTGCATGGGATCAGAAAACCTGCTCAGTGGTCGTTCCTGCCCTTTACACACATATTATAATGCTTTACCCATCAAGCCCCCTTCCTTTCTCTAAGTCTTTGCCTATAGAGCTAAATAAAATGACCCCCAAAAGTAGTTAGATAACTGTAATTGTTGTGGGCATTTCTGAAGCAGAGTGGATGGCTATGTGAGCCCTGGAGGTTGTCACAAGGAAGGCAGATTTCTGGGGGTAGAAACAGGCAGTAGCACTAATTGCAAAAGAGCAGAGTTCCATATTAAGGCATCGCAATAGCTATTTCTTTCATGGTTTTGTATTTGGATATCACCCAAGGCTGCAAAGCTCTAAGTGTGGCCCTCCAGTGCTTAAGGAACAATCCAACATTCTCTTTCAAAATATATTTTCTACCTAACTCATACAGATTTTATCATAGCTTGCAATAAGTACACTGTTGATATGGAAATTGATAACCAAAGTTGGCAAGTAGCAAAAGTGGGTGGTCAGAAAACACTTGCAGGAATTTGGAAGATAAGACATTGGTTGTCTTGCTTAGGGCTGTTGGCATTGAGGAGTCACTTAGTATTAAGGATGAGCTCTGGAAGAGCACAGAGAAAATTTAATTTAATGCTCACCTGTAATTATTAGAGATGAAGACACAGCTTTGGGAGATCAATAGGCTACTTCCCCAAATAGCATAAAAAGATTTAAGGACGGAGGGGTAAATCATTATGTCTAGTGGTATTAGCCTTAGGAAAACAGATCAAAAACGCCACATTTCGGGCCTCCCCTGGTGGCGCGGCGGTTGAGCGCTGGGCTGCGAGACTGCCCGCAGCTCTGCAGCGCCGGTTCATTCCCTGGCCGCCGGCGAGGGTCCCACAAAAAAAAAAAAAAAGGCCACATTTAACTTTCATCGCAATGCATAGGTTGAAATCCAGGGGAGGTTTTCTAAAGAATCACTACTATTGTCACTGTATTATTTTTTTGCCCACCTGCTAATTGTTTCCTAAACTGCCCTTCTAGTTCTTGAGGAGCCCACCAGTTCCTTGCTTGCTAACCTGATTGTCTGGATTTGTTAGTCCACCCACTTATTGTCTGATAATCTGCCTTTCTGATTCTTGTTATTGAGCCCACCTGTTCCTTCCTTGCTACTCTGCCCTTCTGATACTTGCTGTTGCGCCCACCCATAATTGTTTGCTAATCTTCCCTTCAGGTTCTTGTTATTGAGCCCAACCTCTAATTGCTAGCTAATCCTCCCTTTTCAATTATTTCTTTTAATCAAACAAAAAGTTTGTTCATTGTGCTCCTTGGATGCAATGCTCACTGCCTTTGCAGTCTCCTCGGGTCTTTTAAAGGATTAGCTAGGGAAAAGGAGGACTAGAATAAGGAAATATAGGGAATGTCAGGTTATTTGTAAGATCCCAAATTCTCACTGTCCATTAAGCCCCTGTAACTGCCAGAAACAGTGACATTTGTCTGATACTTTCATTTAGACACCTTAAACACCTTGATGACCCTCCACTGAGGAATATCCATTGCAAGGAGAAGTAAACTCCACCCTTATTTCTCCCCACCATCTTTTCTAGTCTCTGTATTTTGGGTGAAGTCATGTTCTGGCATGTCGCTGGCCATTTATAAGGTGAAATATAGGAAGAAACTATATAACAAACAAGGTGAAATAAGCTATCTTCTATTGGCAAAAGTTGTCCAATACATATAAGAATTTATTTCAATGGTGTAAGAGCAAAGAGATTGTAGGGTAAAGAAAATATCAGGATTTTCTGCCCTTCCGCCATCAGGATAGATGATGGATCCTTGTCCTGAATGCATGCCTGATGGCGGGCACCTGGAATAGGGTGTGGGCATAGGTAGATGGGATTCAGCTGAGCTAAGACTGTGCTTTTAAGGGCGGCGTCACGGGGGGACGCCAGCAGCACCAGTAGCAGCAGTAGTAGCAGCAGCAGAAGCCAAAGCCAAAGACGAAGCCGAAGCCGAAAGAGAAGCCGAGAAGCAGCAGAACGAACGCTAGAGAGCCCAGATAGAGTGAAGACTTGCTGGGGGCTGGGAGGCCTGCCAGCCTCCCAGCCCCCCAGCCAGCACCCCTGCCTGCCATATGCCTGGTGAACCCCAAATAAAAAACCTGCAAAACTACTGAGGACTCTGACTCCTCCTTTACCCGGTCTGCATGGGATCAGAAAACCTGCACCGTGTCCAGTCCTGACCTTACAACTGGCGTAAGTCAGCAGGATCCATGTAGACGGGTATTGGAGCCCTCCGAAGACCTGGGACTAAGGAGAACAGGCTGTTTGCCTGTGATGACGCTGGAGGCGCCATGGCGGCACAGAAGGTGGATATGGTCTGGAGCTGTGGGACGAGACCTCGCATGGAGGAGACACCCGAGAGGACCAGCCAACGACACCGGAAAGGACCAGCCAATGACCCCTGAGGCAGCAGGCCGTTGCTGACGCAAGGAGAGGCCAATGGACTTCAACTGATGGACATGGACTTATAAACTTGGACTGACAATCCCGCCAGAAGGCGGAGGACCTTGGCAGGTTATGGTTTTTTTTTTTGAGAATCTGGGGGTGGCCAGTGGGCCTAGATGGCCAAAAGCAGCCTGTGCATGCCCAGCAGCCAGGTGGAGGAGAAAAGCCAACTGAGAAGGCAAAAGCTGGTACTGATGCTAAGTTGAGAAGCCCTAAGTGGCTGTTAAGCAGCCTGGGTATGCTGAAGAACTGTGTCTCGTAAAATCACCTGTGGGTGATGCCCTGCTCATTCTTGAGTGAGGGTGAGGAGCTGAGGAACCTGTCCTTGGGGGACCGGTGGGGAACGTGGCTTGGGGTGGAGCCCAAGCCGAATGCAGAGTTTGGATCCCTGACCCATGTGCTTGTACAGTGGGTTGGCTTGAGTGCAGGGGTCTGTGAGTCGCATGGGTGGCTGTGAAGGCCGAGTGTTGGAGCGACTGCAGACAGAAACCCTGAGGGTTGGCGATTACCCCCAACAGAATAAAATTGCCAATCCCAGAGCTAGTGCATCCTGGGGGTGGATGCTGTGTGTGGCTTGTAGCCAAGACTGCAGCCAGAGAAGGCCAGGAAGCCTGACGGCTCCTGGTGTGATATAGTAGGTGCCGTGAGTGATTCCCCTCCCTCGTATGAGCAGTGCCTTCGGCAGCAGATTTGGTGGCTCATCTGCTGGTACCAATAATTGTCTTTTGCACTTGGTTGGTGCCCTGCCTGGACTTATTTGTGTTCTGTTGTATTTTGTTATATTGTATTTTGTTATATTTGATGTATTTGTTTTTTGTGGGCCATGGCTGCATTGTTTGTTTGCTTAGAAAATTGTATATATATGTATAGACTGTATGGCAGAAAACCCTGAGGGGGTGGACTGTAGGGTAAAGAAAATATCAGGCTTTTCTGCCCTTCCGCCATCAGGATAGATGATGGATCCTTGTCCTGAATGCATGCCTGATGGCGGGCACCTGGAATAGGGTGTGGGCATAGGTAGATGGGATTCAGCTGAGCTAAGACTGTGCTTTTAAGGGCGGCGTCACGGGGGGACGCCAGCAGCAGTAGTAGCAGCAGCAGAAGCCGAAGCCGAAAGAGAAGCCGAGAAGCAGCAGAACGAACGCTAGAGAGCCCAGATAGAGTGAAGACTTGCTGGGGGCTGGGAGGCCTGCCTGCCTCCCAGCCCCCCAGCCAGCACCCCTGCCTGCCATATGCCTGGTGAACCCCAAATAAAAAACCTGCAAAACTACTGAGGACTCTGACTCCTCCTTTACCCGGTCTGCATGGGATCAGAAAACCTGCCCTGTGTCCAGGTCCTGCCTCTACAGAGATATATAAACACTTTTTGATTTGCCTGATCTTATCAATATGGATGAATGTTCCAGAGAGCCTGATTCCATGCATTCATGTAGCTGCTAGGCGTGCCTGTGGTTTGACTGAGCTTACATGTTAGAATAGATGTATCATATGTGACCTGTTCAATCCTCCCAAATGATGCCCTTCAAGAGAGCCCATAAAATTACAGTGAGGAAGAGAACTATAGTGGATAATCTTTGGAGCACAGTTTGCTAGTGAAAGATGCTGCTATTAAATTATATTTCACCGACTCCAGTAGGGAAGCCAAGAGCCTGGTGGCAAAGGTCAAATTGAGAGACATACCGGAACAAAAATGGAATGGTTACCGTGCTAAGCACCAGGATTGCAGGGTAATCAAATGCTCTGACCTATAGGGCACTTTGAATGGTAGCTAATTTCATCATGGGCCCTCAATGGGATCCAAATATTTGGACAATACACCAAATTTATATTTTATTTTTGAAAAGAGAAGGTTGTTAAACAGAAGACTATTTGATTCCCTTAAATTAAGATTGCTGAGCCCAAATCAGATGTCCTCCTTCTTCACTCTCATGAATGAATAAAAAAAAGACTACAGAATAAGAAGTGATTGAAATTTAGTTTTATTGGGACTTAATTTTTCTTGATAAATCTTATCAAATAAATAATAAATAATAAATCTTATTATCTTTATTCCCATCAGCTCAAAGTGTGATCACACTATGCTTCATCACCCCAAAAACACAAGGAAGTTTTCTTCTTGTTGCAAGATACTTTGCTGTGCTTGGGTTGAGCGGGTGAGCACTGGGTGGTGAAGCTCCCCGCCTCTGCAGTGCTGGTTCAAATCCCCAGCCGCCGGGTGGGGGGTCCCACATGGAGCACAGACCTCTTCTGCCGCCCGCTGCTCCCCTCAGCAGTGTATTTCGTCAGTCTTAGAAGAATGTAAGATGAGCAGGTTGGCTAGCAGGAGTAACTGAACTGAGGAACTGAGAGGCCTTAGCTGGAGGCCAGCTTGATCATACCAGGAACCTTAGAAGGTGAACTGCAGCACAGTGTTGGCCCCACTCAAGAAGGGGGGTCTCATCAGTCCTTTGTATCTGTAATTCCATCCATCATTGACTGCAGGTGACCCCAGAAGAGAGTGTTACCCCCCAGGCAATGTAACTACTGTCAACAAAGACAATTCTTAACTAAAGAGGCCAATTCTGAGCAACTAACAAACAGCATTCATAGGTACTAGGGGATAGGATCATTGCCCATAAAGCATATCTGGGCAAGACACCAACTATATCTCTGCAGAGCCTAACCTGACATTGGTTTCTATCAGTTTCATCATATTTTTACTTTATATTGGCCTTCTCATCTACTAAAATCAACAGTTCTGATATCTGTTCTTTAAGGCTCTCTATCCCTTTCTGCTTTTGTACAGATTAGCATTTTAACCTGGATGTAAAACATTATTTCTGCTATATTATGTATGTGTCATTACATTCCTTCCTTCTGCCATCCTATGCTACCATTTAGATGCTACCATTCAATACTCTTTTAACCACTTGATTTCATACAGATGCATTAGAGTTTTGGTTAAAAATAGACTGATTCTGTCAGCAACATCTGGTATCTGAGTGTTCAGTCCCATTTACCAATGCCCCAATATGCAGAATGTCAAGATCAAACCCAGCTAATGTCTATCACTTTGAAATAAACATTTTGCTTTCTCAGAAATTTTATACCTTTGAGGATAAAGGGTCTCACTGGTTCAAAGAAAATGGTTCTGAATTTCTCAGATCAAAAGATTGTTAAAGAAATGTTTAAGTTGTGTTCCCCATCCCCTAATTAGAATTTTGTTTCTGAGCATCCAGTACCTAAAACCAGCAAATTGTTTTTGGCTGACTTTTTTGTTGATCAGGTGCGTGATCAAAGGCAAAATGAATCAGTGTCTTCACGGAAACCTTGAGTTCTCAATGCCTGAGAGGTTACTGCAACTGCATGTGGGTTGCCTGAGGTCCAAGTTGTACTTTCTGGTCACATGGGTAGCTAATGCAATCAAAGATAGGATTAATTAAATTAAAAGTCTGTTTTTATTGCTCAGAAAATACAGCAAATTCAATACTCTTTGACAGCCTGGAGCTGGAGGCCTGGCTCTAATGCAATCACGGCTAGATTGGTACAGCCAGACAGCATGTCGTTTCGGGAGGCAGAAAGTCTCTGCAGGTTATGGGTTACCTCCACCTGCATTTAAAAATCTTGAGTAAGCAATCAATGTAATCCACATTCACATTCTAGCTACCTACCCAGGACTGAACCCAAAACTTCTGTTTTGCTTCTAAATACAGTGCTCCCCTGCAATTAGCCTAGTGCTCCTCTTGCTTTGTTATGCTTGGGAAATCTGAGATTCCTAATCTTTTCACCTGTCTCCTCTCCCACAAGTCCCATGTTAGGAATTGCCTTCCAAGAGGCATGTGGATAAAAATCCTTTCCCCTGGGACATTAAAGGAAAACAGTCTATTCAGTGTCTATTATGAAATATCTATACCTTTGCCATTATCCTTTGTATTAGGGCCTTGTAGGCAGGGAATAAAATATAGACTTTAGAAGGACAGATATAATTTTTATTCCTGCTTTCATAATTTATTCATTAAAAACCTTGATCAGGGCCTCCCCTGGTGGTGCAGGCGGTTGAATGCAGTGCTGTGAAGCTATCCACAGCCTCTGCAGCGTGGGTTCAATCCTGGCCTGCCGGCAGGAATCCCACATGGTGCAGCAGACCTCTCCTGTAACGCCTGCTGTTCCCCTCGGCAGTGTATTTCAATCAGTCTGCCTGTTCTGTTCCTCACACTGTCTCTGGTGAATCCTCTCACCCTCCCACGTGTCTGGCCGTTCTTGTATGCATAAATAAATAACTCTTAAAAAAAAACCAACTCTTGATCAATTCAACCTCTCTGTGCCTCTCAAGTCAGACTCAAGATCCTCACCTTTAAGTTTATCTGAATGCCAAAAGTCATGCAGCCTGAAATGTAGCATTGGTTAAAAGTCTTACTTTTGTTGCTGTCATCATCAGCTAATTAACCCAAATTATAGAGGCTCAAAGGAATCTAATGAATATCCCAAGAATGCTTCCTCCTTATCTTTCACCCTATCAAAAATAGCCTCTTACAAAAGTAAATCATATCTGCTGCTACCACATTACCATGAATTTAATCTTAAGTGCTACTCCTCTCAGATTTGAATATACATTAGGCCAGAGTTTTGAGTTTTGGTGAATGTTGTAATTACCCAGAATATTTTATGCTAGGGTCCTACTTCTAGGGACTCTGGTGTACTATACTTAGTCTGGGATGTTGTTTGAGCACAAGAACATTTAAAGCTCACAGTGATGCCGTTGGGCAACCAAGATTGAGAGTCACTATACCAAACCCTACAAACCCTACCAAACCAATGGAAGGAGAAAGTTTATTTTTTTTAAGATTCACTTATTTATGCACACAAGAACTGGGGTACAGGCCAGAGGTGTGGGGGTTGAGAGGATTCACCAGAGGCAGAGTAAGAAGCAGAACAAACAGATTGACTGAAATATTTTGCTGAGAGGAGCAGTGGGTGAGAAAGGAGAGGTCTGCTGTGCCATGTGGGTTGCTCCCTGGCCGGGGATCGAACTTGTGTTAGTTTCATAGAGCTGAATTTTAATCCCTTGCACCACCAGGGAAGCCCCAGACGAAGAGAGTTTAGTCAATATTAAAGAATTTCATGAAGGGCTAGAAGACCTCTGCGCTCTGGCAGAGTCAGTATCTTCACATATTACACAGGAAACTGTTTTGACTTTTTTTTAGGAGTAGCTGCTATTTCTGGAACACTGAGAGGGAGCTCCAAGAAAAAGATGTGTGATTTCCTAGGAAGGGAGCAAATTCTGCAGGTTAAGAATTTATAGGCACTTGATGGCCGTATCTAATATGCATGGTCCCTGGTCCCAGCATGCACAAACCAGGGTGCCTGGTAGGAGTGTATAGGTTGGCCCCGGCAGCCCTGACTTGTAGTTTATTTTTCAATATTTGTCTCCCCAGGTAGACTCTGAGCTTCTAGTGGGACAGGGATTTGCTTAACTTTTCTCAAACGCCCAATTACACATTGTGAAATGGATTTGGGAAGTTGTATTGAAATTCCGTTTGAAGAGTGTTTGATTCTAACCATATTTAGAGCCTGATTGAGGATGGGCCAATGTAGTATGAACTTCAATTTCTTAAAACAAGCAAAGAACCATTTTTAATTGTATCACCTATTTTCATAAGACAATAAAAGTCTTTTGCCTTAAAAATATTAAGAAACAAATGAGGGGCCTCCCCGGTGGCACAGCGGTTGAGCGCTGGGTTGCAAAGCTGCCTGCAGCCTCTGCAGTGCCGGTTCGATCCCTGGCTCCTCCCCGGCCACCGGAGGAAGGTCCCACATGGCGCACAGACCTCTCCTGCTGCCCGCTGCTCCCCTCAGCAGTTTATTTCATCAGTCTGCCTGTTCTGTTCTCCGCTCTGCCTTCTGGTGAGTTCTCTCACCCTCCCGCGCTTCTGACTGTACCCACTGCTTGTATAAATAAATAAAATAAATCTTTTTAAAAAAAAAAGAAACAAATGAGTCCTTGGTCTTGGTCTTGGTAAGCCAGATGACAGAACAGATATTGGATAAATTATTTTGTCATGAATTATTATTCTGTCACCTTAAATATTTTCTAGAGCAAGGTCAAAAATAATCAAATAATTTAACAAATAGGTAAATGAATTAATAGCAATTATTTATCTTTCCTTCCTCCATAATACTGTTATACAAATCATTACAAAATATTCCTCTTTTGAGTGTTTGCAGGATTCCAGCTTGTCCCCATCTGGCCCCAGGCAGAATGTCCTCACACTAAGAAGTTAGAACTTAACATATGGGTATACCAGATAACTATTTTTTTTAGAAAGAGATTTTAAAAGGCTTTTTCCCCACTAGTATCTTTCAAAAGATTTATTTTTTAATTTCAGTTACACTGAATCTTTCCTACTGCATAAGAACCATTTTAGAGCCAAAAGGAACCTTAAACGTTTTGTTGATCAAATTGCCTCACTTTGCATAGACGATCAGGCTGAAAGTCAGACTTTGCAGGAACTTTCCCAGAGCCAACCAAGAATCTACTGACAGAATAGGACTCTGTTTTAAACCTTCTCAAAACCCTGTTGTTTGTCCAATCCATGCCATATGTTATGAATTATTCACAATTCTCTTGTCTTGAAAGATGTGGGAGGCGCAGGTAGTGGAAAGAAAGGAAAAGCAGGAGCACATTTTACATGTAGCAAAATGCCAGGTTGTTAAATCATCTTCTCCCAGATAAACCTCTTTGCAAATTTCTCTTATTTTAAAAGACCCGAATTGTCTCCACCCTGTGTGGCATCTATCTCTTTTTTTCTCTTTTCTTCCTTCTGCCTCCATATTATGGCACAGGGATAGACAGAGAAAGACTGGGGACAGAGAATAGCTCTGTTGTGAAAAAGAGTAATGAAGCTTATCGCCTCTGTATAAGCTGAGTGCTGATTTAATTGGCGGGACTGTGTCATTTCTACCTCCTCTCACCCTGTCCTCATCATTCTCATTGAGCTCCTTCTGGTTACATGGCCATGTATACTTCTGAGACAATTCCTCCAACTAGTGAAATAGATGGGGTAGACGTGCCGAGGGCTCTATAGAAATTGATAGCTCCCCTCGAATAGGGACTTGAGCAGCCAGGATGCTTCAGTGCCATCAATCAACAGACACTGTAAACAGAAAATATTTTCCCTGTTGACTTAATCAGTCAGAGGGATGTTGTCCAGCTGATTGAGGGCAGCCAGAAAGTGAGCAGTTGTTTCTATTACAATTTGTCATCAGTCACTGGATTAAACAGAAAGTTAAGCCACAGCAGCTTGACCAAAGATCAAGGCAGGTATTTTATTTAGCCCTTCAAGAGATGCTGATTCAGGAAAAAGAGAAATGAGGGCTTTCTTCAAGATGACTGGTTATTATATTTACATGAAACTTACATCCTTGTTTTCGTGGAAGATCGAGGGATTGAAAGTAGCGATCAGAAAAATAAATTTTACTTCCCTTCATTTGATGTGGGAGGAGGAAGAAGAGAAGCTTTGTCCTTTGCTGTACCCCAGCTCATTCCTGACAGCTTTGGCCTGTCTTCCCCCAAGTTGCCCTACTTATGGGCCTTCCCTGTCTGCTTCATACATAATATCCAAGCGATAGCCACTCCCTAATCTCATCACCCTATTCCTTTTTGGTAATATTCATTGGCATCCAGAGTCATAATATTTTTGTTAACTTTTTTACCTGTTTCCTGTAAATGCTGTTCCCTTATAGAGCAGCCACAATGTTTGGGATCATCAACCAGCAGTCACTGGCAGCAGTGAAAACATTTCTCCTAGTGACTCAGTCCTCCAGGGAGATGTTCTGCTCACTAAGGACGGACAGAAAGTGACAATTGTCTGTAAAGTGGACTGCATGGCCACCAGGGATCCAGTCTTGCTCGTGTTAGTTATTACTCCCTCCCTTGGTGCCTAGGAGATGTGGTTTTTGCTAATGGTGTAATTGTTTCAAATGTGGTCATTCAAATGTTTAAATATAGCTACTATCAGATTGGGTTGTAGAGCAAGCAGAGATTTGCTGAACAAGGCAGACCTCAGACTTCAGGTCACAAGAATTACCAGGGTAAGTGGTAAACAAGAAATAATGAGGAATGTAGGTAATAATGCAAAAACTAAGACAAAAATCTAGAAAATAAGCAAATGCATGATTCTTCTCGAAAGACTTATCACTTTATTTGCCCTTTTAAGGCATGAATGTGTCCCTGGGAGTCACTATTTCAGGCTTGCCTCTGTTGTTCAGTGAAAATCTCTGGCTAGAAAGGAAAGGGAGAGAGAGAGTGAGGAAAAAATTCTGCTAGAATACTCGTGGCAGTCTTATGGCATAGAATAGGTTTCCACAGATTCATGCATCCCAGGGACATTGCTCTTTGTAACTGGACACTGAGAAGGGCTCAAGATAAAAATTAAAAGTGTATTCAGGGGCGTCCCTGGCCATGCACAGGGTTAAGCACCACACTATGAAGCTATCCACAGCTTCTGCAGCATGAGTTCTATCCTGGTTGGCCAGGCAGCTACCCACATGGTGCAGCAGACTTCTCCTGTCTCAACCGCTGCTCCCCTTAGCAGTGCTTTCAGTCAGTCTGCCTGTTCTGTTCTCTGGTGAATCCTCTCACCCCCTGCACCTCTGGCCTATACCCCAGTTCTTGTATGCATAAATAAATAAATCTTTTTTTAAAAAAGTGTATACAGCATTGTGATTGCAATGAACTTAAACTTTGGAATATGGCATCATGGTGTCCAAGCAAATACTTGACAATAATGCAGGACCTTGAAATTAACAATATCCTGGTATCTTAAATGCACCCTCAATACTACCATTTAATAACCATTTATTGGACAGTAAGCATCAGCTCTTTAAACAAGAGAAGACAAATCTTTTGAAACACACGTGACTGTTAGGGGATCTCCAAAGAATAAATCTGTGTCACTTCCCCAGTACTGGTGGAACAAAGATAAAATTTTGTATTTTTAACTCATGAAATGTTTAATTCTAAAGATAAACCGAGACTTTTAAGAAAGGTTATGTTGATCGTTGGGTTGTTTTAAATGGAATCTGTGGTCTCCATAACTCTTGCCTGAGAACTTTCACTGTCATTTAGAAACAATTCACAACTTCCATTATCTTTATTTATTTGGCTCCTCTTTTCACTTTTGGATTTGGAATGTTTATATCTGTATCAATTATGAATGAGATGTTTATATGCAACACATATTCTATGAGTTCACTAGAATTTCCAGCCCTCATCATTAGGTTGGGAACTTAACATGTTTTGGTTATTGAATCTGAAGTAGAAGAGATGGCTATGACTTCCCAGTGAGCCAGAGAATTTCTGATGTGTTCCTTTCTATTCGCTCCTCAGTAACCTTGGTAGCCAAAAGGTGAAAAGGTGGAAATAGAACATGCAAGAAACCTGGATCCCTAGATTACAAGATGCAGACACGCCCCCACTGACATACCATGAGACAGATTTTGCATGAGCAAGAAATAAATTTTTATTGTACTAAACCACTGTGATGTCAGGATCTGTTGTTACAACAACATGAGCTGGTCTCCTTGCCTATTCAATAATACTCAACTAATGTTCAAAACAGAGGTACAAATTGAGTGTGGTGTTTGTTTTCTGGCTGATCTTGCAGATTGTGAATGTCAGCTTATATGTGGAGTTAAATCTGTAAGGTTTTGGTTTGGGCAGAAAAGACTATGTCACCTTTGTTCAAATGCCCTAGTAGGAATTTCAATAGAACTTCAAAATAAACTTTAAGCTATTTTTTTGTTCAACTTCTCAAAGTAGGCCTGACTATTCTTAAATGTTAGTTTGAAATTCTCTGGCTATGGAAGCCCTGGTGCTTTTCTTTTTTCTAATACAATGAAGTACGAAGAGGACAAAAGGAGTTAAGTAAGTGTCAGAACTAGAGTAACTGTTTGAAAGGCCTCATCTCAATACCATTGAAAGAACACAGACACTTCCCCAGTAACAAGGGGACCTAAATCACACTCACACTGGTGAGAGTTCCAATCTATTCTATTGAACTGCTGCTATCCCCAACAAGAATATTATATTGCCTCTCATGTTAAATTGTATTGCAGGAGGCTGGCAAGAAACTCAGTGTACAAATCAAGGTTTAGATGAGCACACTTGATAGAATGGAACAGAAATGGGCCAAAGGTTGGGAGTTGTAAGAGAGGAGCAGTGCTTTAGAAATACCAGACCCTCAAATATCTCATCATTCGTCAGAGGTGATAATGCTGAATTATGCACCTGAAGAAATGAACACAGTGAGCCAAGCTTCCTATTGAGAAGTGAATTACTTGCTCATCTTTAGATGCTATATTAACTTTCTCTGGACATAAGAATCCCCTTATAAGCAAGAGGCTGTGCTTTAAAAATGTATCTTTGTAGATTTTAACACAGTACCAGAGGTATACTAATAACAATGTAATGATACGAGCTAATTTTATTGTATGCATTATATACATATTTATTTAATCCTCAGAATAAACCAGTAGATTAGGGATTCTTATTAGTTCCACTTTATTGATAAAGAAACCAGGAACCACAAGTCTGGGGACTTTAAACAAATTGCCTCAGGGTCCATAGCTAGTGAATATCTGACCTGACTTTGACCCAGGTTAACTAACTCCAGAATGTGGCATTTGACCATTAAGTCCCAATGCTACTTACTTTTTAAAGAGTATTCATGATTGGAATAAGGAAGGGAAGAAGAAAGAAGCCTGCATGAAAAAAGGGGTGATTAAAAAGTTAAAGAAGGATGGAAGGAAGGAAAGTTGAAGGGACACTGAAAGGACATTATAAGGGTGAGTGGAAAGAGGTATGGAGGGAAGACTAGAGGGAAGTATGACAAGGATGGGTGAAGAAGGATAGACGCCATGATGGATGGATGGATGGATCCATGGATGGATGGATTATAATTTAACCACATAGACAGATATAACAAACATAGTCTTTTTTTCCTGTCCTAATAATTTCCAATATTGCTGTTGAGAAAATCCCTGATATCCATAAAAAAAGATTTATGACAAAAATAATCTAAGGTTTGATTAGCAACTTGTTCCTAACCCTTCTCATGCATATTGAGCCTGTGTGCTATGTCCTTCCAGGAATTTTTTCCTTCAAGGTTTTCTTTAACCTTTTTTTCAGAAATTCTAAGTTCCTACCTTCCTCTGTTCCCCAGGGTATAGAAAAGGTGTCTCAAACATACCAGTTTGAGATGTTTCAGAGTAGGATTATACTCTGCTGTGGACAGAGGTGTTGCTATTGAACTTGTCTTGTGAGAAAGGATCTGCACTTTATACCCAGACCGTTTGAATCCCATCTCAATCCTTTTCGCGCTATCTGATGCTAGATGGCCAGGAAACATTTTTAAAGAGAAATTTGTAGTAGAGAAGTGAACAAAATCTCTATTGTTTACTAAGTAAAGCTGTTGAGATTGGTTAAGTGGGGTATTAAGGGATGTCAGCGTGTCTTTACAAATTTAATGATTGAATGGATTTCTGAGGATCAAAAGGTATACTGAAACTGCCAACGTAAAACCTTCTAGCTTCCTCACTCTGCTCCTTTGTAGAACCCTGGCATAGCCAGTGTCGTTAAGTTGTGTTCTCTCAGAGGCAGATCCTGAGACAAGAACTTAAGTAGCAACAGAACATTTGGGAGATTACCCCAAGAAATAACGCAGGAGGTGAGTGAAGTGAGACAGGGTGGGGAAGGAAGCCAGTGAAGAATTACTAATCAACTTACACTATGGTCCATGGGAACTTAATTCCATTAGGGAGGTCTGAAAAGCTGGGTAGAAATGCACTAGGGGATACCCCACCAGAGGGGCTTTGGTTATTGGTGTTTTTACCAACTAATTCCATTAGTCATTGGTTGAAGGATGCTCTGGTGGGAATTAGTACATTGCTTCCAGCACCTTCTCCATGATGCACTGACGTCTAGATAGACCCCTACAGTCAGAGAAAGATCTCAGGCAAATAAGCACAGGTGCCAGATGTGCTGGTAGGATTTACATGCCTTAAAGCTGTACAGACAGGCTTTATGGATGGGACAATGAGTGGCTGTGTTGCTCCAATAAGGACTGAACCAAAAAGAGGAATAATTATAACTTTTATTTCCATAGTGTCTTTGCATCAGTTAATTTCAGTAAAGTATTAGCACTAGGAGGCATGTGTTATTAAATTCATTTTAAACATGTGGAGACTGAATATTTGAGTAGTTGCCTTGACCATATGCACATCACTATAAGAGCTGGGGTCAAGACAGTGGCTTACATGTCTTTCATTTTCATTCAGGTCTCGTTATATTTATATATTCTCGTACTGTATCCACGTCAAAGTCAAGTGGAAAGCAAGTCAGAAATTTCTGTCCTTTCCACAAATCTAAACATGGAAAAAGGAAGAGAGTGTTAATCCAGATTCCCAGGCACTTGGTGTACTTGCTCAAGGTGTACCCAGGATGTGGTATGCTGCTCTGGTTTGTTCCATCGCAATGGTGATTGATCTCCCTCCTTTTAGTATAACATCCTTTTCCAGTTCTCAGCTCTTTGGGGCAAAGATTTCATTTCAGTTTATATTTAAAAGAAAAAGGAAAGTAAAAAGACTCTGAAATTGAGACACAAACCACATTACATCTGCAGCTATTTATCAGTGTATTTCCGGAGGATATTGAGCAGGGGTGCTAACAGGAGACAAAAAAAATGATATGAGAAAATGGTGCATGAGGGTCATGGAACCGAAGCTGAAGAGGGAAGCTGCTAGAAGATGCCCTAAATGGATACCCTCACTTTGTCTTGACTATGCAGGGTCATCTCCCAAACAGCCCATTCAGGTGACTCTGGCTCCTTGCAAACCCTGCTTCCCGAAATTTCCATTCCCTTTCCTTGGTCCATTCCCATACCTTGTTCTCTGCTTGATAACTGAAACCTCAGTCCACATGTCATCTTCTGTTTCCCCAAGATGCAAAGTAGCCTTCCCTGGCACTTTTTTTTTTTTAAGGTTTATTTATAAATCTTAATTTATTTATTTGTTTGTTTGTTTGTTTATTTATTTATTTATACATGCACTGGGTACAGTCAGAAGCGCGGTAGGGTGAGAGAATTCACCAGAGCCAGAGCGGGAGCAGAGCAGGCAGAAAGACCCAAGTACACTGCAGAGGGGTGCGGAGGGCGGCAGGAGAGGTCTGCGCGCCATGTGGGACCCTCCGCCGGTGGCCGTGGAGCAGCCGGGGATTGAACTGGTGCTGCAGAGGCTGCGGGCAGCTTCGAAACCCAGCGCTCAACTGCTGTGCCACCGGGGAGGCCCCTCTGGCACTTTCTGAAGGTATAAGAGCTCCCTACAAAGGAAGGAGCTGATCAAGACTTCAGGCACAGGAGATGGAACTTTTTGAGGACAACTTTGGCAGTTTAAAGTTAAATCAGGGCCTCCCTGGTGGCGCAAGGGGTTAAGACGCAACCTATGAATCTATTCGAGCCACTGCAGCATGAGTTTGATCCCCGGCTAGGGAGATACCCACATGGCGTGGCAGACCTCTCCTGACTTGCCCGCTGCTCCCCTCAGCAGTGTATTTCAGTCAGTCTGCCTGTTCTGTTCCCCACTCTCTTTCTGGTGAATCCTCTCCCCCCCTCCACATCTCTGGCCTGTACCTCAGTTCTTGTATGCATAAATAAATATTTTTTTAAATCACCCCTAGATTGTATGTGTGATTTTATGTAGCAACGTAATTTCCTGTACCTAAGTTCCTCCAACATTCCAAATATTGGGTAATTCTGAAATTTTCCAGTAAAGGCGATTTGTTCTATGTATACGGTAATGAATAGATTTTCACACTTTTGCAAATCTTTTGATAAAATGTTTTACAGGGCCTTCCTGGTGGCACAGCGGTTGAGCACCAGGCTGCAAAGCTGCCCGCAGCCTCTGCAGCGCCGGTTCGATTTCCGGCTGGCTGGCGAGGGTCTCACATGGCGCGCAGACCTCTCCTGCTGCCCCCGCTGCTCCCCTCAGCAGTGTACTTCGTCAATCTGCCTGTTCTGTTCCCTGCTCTGTCTCTGGTGAATTCTCTCACCCTCCCATGCTTCTGACTGTGCCCGTGCTTGTATAAATAAATAAATAAAATCTTTTAATAAATAAATAAATGAATAAAAAGTTTTACATATTAGAAGAAATCCTTTAACCAGACAACAGCTCAAGTTACATTTTGGAAAAAATCATTTCAGATACACAGGTCAACACACCTGGACATTCTACCCTGCTCAGCTTTCAGATTTAATTGCATGACTCAGCTTGCCTTTGGCTCATGTGTAATGGACACCATGCAAACCTAGCAGTGGGGGGGGAAATGCCCATCTGTCAATCTGGGGCCTGGACTGCCAGAGGCTAGCTTTATAGCTTATAGATGTTAGTCTGGCGAAATGCGTAGTGTTTTTTATGAACATTCACCAAGTCCTTGCTGTTAAAGAATATGAAGGCTATGTCAGCCATATGTTTCCCAGATGCCACAAGCAAGAGAGGGAGGGAGGAAGAGAAGGGGAATGGAGAAGAGGAACAGGAGGAGGAGGAGGAGGAGAGGAGGCGAAGGGCTCACCATTTCTCTTTACAGTCCTCATTTGAAAAACACAGAATTTGCCTGACCTGTCATCAGAGGCCTAATTGTTTTTAACTATGTTGTTTCCATTCTAGAAATCTGACTCAAGGAGGTTATGACAATGGTTGCACACCGCCACTGCCTGCCGGGAGTCTCAGGTTAAGTCAAGGAACAGGTGAGTGATGAGTGTCTCACCTGCCTGATGAGCTGACTTTTTCTGATACTGAATTTTCATTGTATGGCTTAAAACCTTGATCCTGGGCCTCCCCAGTGACACAGCAGTTGAGTGCTAGGCTGCACAGCTGCCCGCAGCCTCTACAGTGCTGGTTTGATCCCCGCTCACCGGCCGAGGGTCCCACATGGCGCAACAGATCTCTCCTGCTGAGCCCGCTGCTCCCCTCAGCAGTGTACTTCGGTCCTTCTGCCTGTTCTGCTCCCTGCTCTGGCTCTGGTGAATTCTCTCACCCTCCCGCACTTCTGAATGTACCCAGTGCTTGTATGTATAAATAAATAAATAAATCTTTGGGGGGGGGGAACCTTGATCCTCTAATTAATTTCTTTTGGGCCACACCATCCTGTCTTAGTGGTAGGAGATGGACTAAGAAACAATGTGCTTATGTAACTCTCAGAGAGATAAACTTCTTGAAAAAATCTTTTAGTATCTAATGCTACTTATCTGGTGCTGCTTGGTGATCATTGTGATTGGGATAATTCTCATCATGCTCAGATTCACCTATGATGGCTTCAGCTGACTACAAACATATGTGTTGACAGCACATTATGGGGATGCTTTGCAAGCATGAAGCTGCCCCAGAACAGCTGAATGGAGATCACAGCACCATAGGACAGGTGTTGAGCCAGGTGGGAAGGCAGTTGGCTTTCTCAAAACCCAGCTCCTTGTCCAATCCTGTTTCTCTTCCTGTCACTAGAATGTTTAGGATGTTTGCTTTCCTTTCTGAAGCAGGTGGGGGAAGAGGGGAGAGCAGAAGCACCTGTAGCAGCCAGGCCTTCCCACACAGCTCTGAACCGCAGTGAGAGGGGGCCTGCCTGAGCAAGGAGACAGGGCCTGGCTTAGTTCCCATGTTTCTTAGCCCCAGAGATACTAATGAGTAGAAGACATATAGGGTAACAGGAGTAAGCCGAGGAATGGACTCAGTTAAGAATTATAACACAGATATTAAAAAAAAATGTACCTCTTGTTTATTTTTTTTCCCTTATAAAAACACTGGAAACTAAAGTAGTGAGAAACTTGGGTGTATTTATTCCAGGCTCACAGCCTGAACCACTGTCAGGCAGCCAGGGCTTTCAAGACCTCACACACTGCAAAGCCTACTACTGTTAATTCTTCCATTCGATATGCAGGGGGCACATGTTATAAACTGAGATGACCTTGAGTCGACTGAGATACTAACCAAACTGCCAATAGAGACAACACTTAAAACTTGGCCAACACAAAAGCAATTATGGTAAACTGAGACTCAATGACACTGGAGAATGATATTTCTGAGAAAATGAAAGTCAAAGGTTTATTATCTATTTGAGGTTATTAAAAGTCCCTTGGCATTTGAGGAGAATTAGGGTTAAATTCCATTTACTATCTTACAATCGGTATTTAGGAATGAAAGATTCTTTGAAATCCACTATTTAAGCAACTTGGACCCCATAAAAAATGGTGTGACTGTGGATATTTTAAACACATATACTATATTTTCCTTACTTTGGATGATTTAGGTAATGATGGTAAACTAAATCATCAAGCTGACCTTCCAATTTAGTGTATGTTGTTCAGGGACTTTGTGAGGTTCCAGAATCTGCAGCCATTATTATCTGATCTGCCTCATGAGCTACAGTGAATATTTGCCCAAACTCATAAAAATTTCTCTGCAAGGTCTATTGAATGTCGCTGGTATTTGTAACATAATAATCAAAATGAATTGTTGCTCTGGTTGTAGAATGAATACACAAGGGCTGATTAATCCACTTGCAGAAACTCTGAAATGAAGATGAAAAACATAATAACAGCCACCCTTAATATTAACCCCATGGAGACTGTTATTAATTGGTCTGGATTTGAGCACAGCTTTTAATCAACTTGCAGTGTTTTAAGCTTACCCCTCTTCCCCCCACCACCCGAACTGCTCATTCATCTCCAAGAAGTGTGAATTAAATGTTGAACAAATATCAGGCAAGGTTCTTTTTAAGTGCACATCTTAGGACATTACATTTCCATCTGTATCTTAGAATAGAGCAGTAGCTCTGCATCTGCCCAAGCCATATCATAAAAAAATCTGCCTTCAGTTTGTCAGAGAAGATGGGTGAAGGGATAGCTCTGTACTACAGAGTATATAGTTTTTGAATCTATACCTGGGTAATTCAGGCCAAGGTAAACAAAACATTTTAGGGAAAGAGAGAAAAAGGAGATCTTATTAATATAAAATAACAGATTCAAACATGTGATAATAAACTGGCCTGTAACGTTGATCTGAGCAGGGGCCCTTAAATATTTGGACTTCAAAGAATCTTTTAAAAACTCTTTCCAGAACAATGAAAATATGAACTATGTCTCCCAGTGTCAACAAAATCCAGGAGCCTCAGAGAGCTAAATGGATATCTACATTATATCTTCATATTCTGACTCACAAGTGAGAGTCCCAACCTGGGGGGTCTCATAGTTACTAGTGACTCTTCTCTCCAACCTTGTCTATACCTGCTATGATTGGTTTGCTGCCTGTTTTCCCTGGTAGCCTGTGAGCTTTAGAAAGACAGGAGCAACGTAGAGATTTAATGCTAAACCCTCAGCATATAAAACAAGGTAGAACTCTGTATTTATGAAATTAAATGTCAGAATCTTTATCTATCGAATGCTTAGTGTTCTTACCCAAGTCCAAATAAAGCTAAGTCAAAACAAAAAATAAAGGAAAAAAATGTACAAGTTATGAATGTGGTCCCCAGGCCTTCCCTCTGCATGGTTCACCTTTCACTGTATGTGACTGACTCAATGAAAATGACTTGTGGGAAGCACTGTTTGTAATTTTGTATTTTATCCGTATAGTCTCTAAACCGGTGCTTGTCAGACTTGTATGCATGAGAATCACCTGGAGGGGTTGTGAAAACACATTGCTAAGCTTTATCCTTAGATACTCTGATTCTGGCATTTGGCTGTCAGCCTGACATTCTGCATTTCTAGCAAGGTTGAGGTGCTGTTGATACCGCTGGTTCACAGACCACATTTTGAGAAGGAAGGTGCTAATAACAATATGAAGAAGTGTGGGCCTCCCCTGGTGGCGCAGCGGTTGAGCGCTGGGCTGCGAAGCTGCCCGCAGCCTCTGCAGCGCCGGTTGGATCCCCGGCCACAGGGCGAGGGTCCCACGTGGTGCCCAGACCTCTCCTGCCGCCCGCTGCTCCCCTCAGCAGTGTACTTCAGTCCTTCTGCCTGCTCTGCTCCCCGCTCTGGCTTTGGTGAATTCTCTCACCCTCCCGCGCTTCTGACTGTACCCAGTGCTTGTATAAATAAATAAAATAAAATCTTAAAAAATTAAAAAAAAAAAAACAATATGAAGTGATTCTACTGATCTCATTTTCTGTGCAAAGAAGCCTTAGAGTCAGGTCATCTCCAGATTATACCACAGAGCTAGAATTCTGAAAGCAGAGTCTAGGCTCCTATTTCTGTGTGTGTGCTGTTATTACAAGACGAAGTCCTTCCGAGCTTGCCCAAAAGCACATCCTTACCTCATCGCCACTTCATATTCTTCATAGATGCTTCTTCAGGAGAGATGACCACAATGAAACTCATAATGAAACTCATGATTTGTCTTATTATATAAACACTGTTACAACATTATTCATCGAATTTTTCAGAAAGGAAAAATCTTCTAATCTTTTCATTTCATGTGTGGTTTCCTTTCACATTTTTGTCATGAGTATGTTAATTGTTAATGTCTATAATTATGGTGAATGTAAAATTTGTATTTGGTTTTTATTTAACATAATTAGCATTTTTATTAAGTTGCATTGTTTCTATTATTTTATTAATGGTTAAAAAAATGCTAAACTATATATGCAGGACTGAGTGTTACACCTTGAATGTAGTCACCCTGAAAGGCTGTAAGTCTACCCCATTGCAAGGGAATTGCTAGGGGTGCCACTTTTGGAAAATTTCTCTGAACTGGTTTTAAAGAGATTTGAGAAGAGCAGTTGCATTCAGCATCAATCCGGTTTTGATCAGATAAGAGTTACCTTACATCATCCCTCACTATTAACTTTGACTCCACAAGACTATTCCCATTTTCTAAAAGAGCAAATATGTCTTTAAAAGGATCGATAGTAGCCCTGTTGGGGGACATCAAGAAACTTTACTGATCTTGGTAATGGAGGCTGGCTATTTTGGAATGTCATTCCCTCTCACCTAAGTTGACCTTTAATTCCCGTAAAAATGCTTTCTTTTGTACTTTTTGTATTAGCCCATTCCTTTTATGGAAATATGAATATGTGAGAATAATAAATACAATAATGAGTAATTAGGGACCTATATTTTCCAGATTTTATGATGCTACAATTTTAATCACTTTGGGTACAGGAACATATATTGAAGAAGTCATAATGGAAGAGAAAAAGGTCCAAAAATGTGTTTGAATTTGGTGTGCCAAAAGAGCAAGATTTAAAATCAATGCGAGGGCCTCCCTGGTGGCGCAAGGGTTTAAGACACAACCTGTGAAGCTGTCCTCAGCTTCTGCAGCACGAGTTCAATCCCCAGCCAGGGAGGAATGCACATAGCGTGGCAGACCGCTCCTTTCTCTCCTGCTGCTCCCCTCAGCAGTATATTTCAGGCAATCTGCCTGTATTGTTCCCTGCTCTGTCTCTGGTGAATCCTCTCACACCCTGCATCTCTGGCCTGTACCCCAGTTCTTGTATGCATAAATAAATAAATCTTTAAAAAAAATAAAATAATATCAATGTGAATGGATATATTTTTCAGGGCATGGAATTAAGACAATTCGTTAGATGTTTACAAACATAAGTTAGTGGATTTCTGTCTAAGTTGTTGTATCAAAGAAAACCCTAGGTGTAGCAGAGATTTAAGTATTTAAATAAAGTTAAACTCTGAAACTACCCAAAGTATTATGGGAGACTGACAAATTTGATTATATGAAATGCAAAATTTCTGCATGACAGCAATACTATAAACTAGTAAACAAAGGTCAGAATGGTAATTATAAACCAATAACACATATTAGCATATAAGAAAAAGATAATTTCCTTAATTTATAAAGTATTCTTCCAAATCAATAACAAAAGACCAGAATTGCATAGAAAAAGGTACATGCTGTATTCTGACCAGAAAACAGAATGATAACATAAATAGTTCCTCAACATTATTCTTTTTTTTTTTTTTTTAAAGAGGCATTTTATTTATTTATTTATTTGTTTGTTTTGTTTATACATGCACTGGGTACAGTCAGAAGCGCGGGAGGGTGAGAGAATTCACCAGAGCCAGAGCGGGGAGCAGAGCAGGCAGAACGACCGAAGTACACTGCTGAGGGGAGCAGCGGGCGGCAGGAGAGGTCTGCGCGCCATGTGGGACCCTCCTCTGGTGGCCGGGGAGCAGCTGGGGATCGAACTGGCGCTGCGGAGGCCGCGGGCAGCTTCGCAACCCAGCGCTCAACTGTTGAGCCACCGGGGAGGCCCCAACATTATTCTTAATAACTAAAAATACATCAAAACAAAAATGAGACATCATTTTTCACTTATCAGATTGGAAGCTACCAAAAGATTAGTAATTTATGACATTATTAGCCATAGTTATGGGAGACAGGCAGACTCTTATACTCTTGATAAGAGTATAAACTACAGCAACCTCATTGAATATTAAAGTGATAGATAAAACTATCACAAAATAAAGTGTACATATACCTTAATCCATGATTTTTATTTTCGGGAATTTATGATATAATTATATGCACAAATGTACACTGAAAGAGATGTATGAATATATACATTCCAAAATGATCTACACTAGTTTAAAACACAAGAAACCACCTTAAGCCCATATGCAGAGGACTGACTACATAAATTATGAAACATCCTTTCAACAGCTAGATAATTACAAAGGATGAGGTAAAGCTCTGTGTGCTGACAAGGAAAAATCCCCCCAGAGATATATTGTCAAATTTTGAAATAAGAGAAAAGAAAAGGTAAATTGTAGAATAGAGTAAGAGTGTTTGTGTTATATTTCTGTCTTTTAAAACTTTGTCAGATATAAAAAGTGGAAAAGTAAATTGTGGAATAATATATAGAGTACCTACATTATGTTAACATATTTTTAAAAATAGACTCCTCAAAGTTTATAAGTAAAATCTGATGTTTATTTAATTCTCCCTATGCGAAAGTACATGTCTCATAAAATATAAAGATGCAATGAGGGGCCTCCCTGGTGGCGCAGCGGTTGAGCTCTGGGTTGCGAAGCTGCCTGCAGCCTCTGCAGCGCTGGTTCAATCCCCGGCTGCCTGTGAGGGTCCCACATGGTGCAACAGACCTATAAACAAGATCTTACAGGATTTTGCCAGTATCCTATTTGCAAATCACATGACTATGTAGCGGAACCAGTGTGGGTTAATAGAAAGACATGGAGAACAGTCATTACTATATACAAACCTTCACATTGTTTTCCCTACTTCAATCATTTTCTATATTTTCCTTGTATCTTTAACTTTAAGCTTCAATTTTCCTTCTGAACATTTTAAACTACTGGTTTCAAAACATATTCCAACTTCTGCTTCTTCTCACACTTGGCTTATCCAGTTATACTTTCCTGTGAGTCTTCTTTTGGGTATGTCTGACTTTCTTCCAACTTTCTTCATTGAACTGCTTCATAACTGCCTCTGGAAATCCCAGAAACACTTCAAAGTCTAGTCTGCATATCACACTTTCCAAGCCTTCATCATTCACCTGAAGGCAAAACTGCTTGTTGCTAATGATTTAACACTTTATCCTAACACCTTTTACCTTATACTGCAATATTTAGGCATGAAGCTTCATGTAATTTTGACTATAAGATTGCAGCTCCTGGGTATAGGAGACCTAGGATAATCTAGCTCCGTATTCATCACTTTGAATATTATGGCATTTTATAAATCAGAGGCACTAACAGAATAACTGAAGTTGCCTTTTCTCCCTAAAGTGTATTTCCTCCTTAAATACCCCATAAGAGGGACTCTCAGACATGATTGAACATAAGAATCACAAAGGGATCTTGTTTAAATGCCACTAGTTTCTAGTTCCATAGGTCTGCATTAGTGTCCAAGATTCTGTATCTTTGAAAGGCTTCCCAGTAGTGCTGATATTTCTCGACCAGGGACCATATGTTGAGTTGTAACATCATTTTAGACAATTCTTAGGGCCCCACACCTAAAATAATAGAGCAAGGGTTTTTGTAATGATATCTATAAAATAACAAAATCATTCAAGTCAGGGTGTCCAGGATAGTTTAATATATATTCCCACCAATATTGAATCAATGTATTTGACCTCTGAACTATTTGCTAATCCTGCTTTTCATTTCAACCTGTTAAACTGAAGAAGTGAAAAATAATAATATAGGCTGGGATGTCACTGAAGCTTACAAATTTTCTTAGTTTTTGGACAAGATTTGAAAAGTGATTCTGTCTCTCTAATATCATCTATCCATTTGCCTCAGTATCAATTTTACTGATCATATTTAAATATAAATATGATTTTCCCAACTGAAAACCATATATGGATGAAATCTGAACTTTTTAAGGAGCTCATATGGCAGTTCCTCCTTCTCCAGTTTTTTGCAGTCTATATAATCCAGACAGACTACATGTGGTAGTGTAGGTTTATGTTGAATAAATATCGCAGTCCTCTCCTCCAGTGAGGGCAGAGCATATTTCTCCATCCCATTGCTTTGGGCTTAGCTGTATAACTTGCTTTAGTCAATAAAACATTATTACTCATCACATGAGCAGGGACTTTAAGTGCGCTTGTGTGGTTTCACAAGATTTTTTGCTCTAGTGATCTGTGCTGAGAACAATACCCACTTCCCCTTTAGTTTGATCCCCAGAATCAATACAATGAAGAATACCCAAATCTAACCTATATCTTGTATCTACGCTAACTTTAACTGTAGTCTGAGCTCATTACACATCAAACTATAATCAGTCTACATACTCATGAGCTTGAAAATAAATACTTATGTTAGAAAGTCACTGAATTTTGAGGTGGCTTGTTATATAACATCTTTGGAGCAATAGCTCACCAGTACATCACAATCCTTCAATTCTGTTTCCCTCTCCTCTCTGGCTTTCGTATTAACTGCAACTTCTATTTGAGTTACTCTCTTACTTATCATCCCTCTAGGTTTGGCTATTCTCAGCTTATCTTCTGTGTGCTAATGTAGAAGAAATTTCCTGCTATAAAGGCTTCAGGCCCCCAGGTCTAGATAGCCTGCCCTCCTCTGTACTGTAGTATCCTGGTGCATTCACCTGGTACAATAGTGTTTCCTATCAGCTACAATTGCCTAGCTAATTTTCTTTCTCTCCCACTTAACTTTAAACTCCCAGAGAGAAGGAAGAACAAAGGTGATGCCCAGCACAGAGTGGAACAATAGGGTATCACCATTTTATTGGGTAAACGATGCTCCACAAGGTCATTGCTCTACCTGAAGTTAAAATCAGGTCAATAGGTGCTAGCAGAAATCAGAATAGTTTGATTACAAACTATTTGTAACAAAAAAATCAATAATTGAGTAATTCCACACTGTGTGCCTTAATACTTTAACATAAGCTAGAAGGAGGATCCCTATCAGCTATACCATAAGTAAGATATCAGGCTGGCTGCACTGGACATACTCATATTTCATGACTGTTGAGAGGTGTGTTTTGAGCAATGAGGTTCACGGAGACAGGAGTTAATTTAATTCCTGTCAGAAGATAGTAAGATGAAAATGCCCGTATGTCTAGGAAAAGAGATGGTGACACGGTAGGAGAAGACAGCCACTGATTGAAACTTCCCTCTTTCATTGTGAGAATCTTCACATTAGATGTTAACTTTTCACTAGAAATTGCTTTGTTATGTGATTTACATGCTATATCAAGGCATCTTGAACATTTTTCTCTGCTCCTTTGAAGCTGTGATTGTCATATCCGTGAAAAATGCCGTATAACCATTAACCAAAAATAACCTTAAATTGTCTATATTTTTAAAAAATGTGAATACTAGAAAAGAGAAAAATTGAGTTGCTGTCTCAGGTGAAGCTCTAAAGAGAAATAAAACTGAAAATTGTGTATGATGCTTAACTAGATCCTATATAAAAAAAGAACCCCAACATATTATGAAGAATATTACTAGGAGAATTGTTGAAATTGGATTATGGACTAGATTATTAGGAAATATTATGTCTAAAGTTAAATAACCTGATATGATACTATTTGGTAGTTATATTAGAAAACTTCTTTGATGCTAGGAAATATTTACTAAAGTACTACGGAGTAAGGGAGAATGTTGTGCCCAATATAATATCAAGTAGTTCAGGAAAAACTAAAATGATAAGGTAAATATAGCAAAATATTAGAAATTGATGTCAAGAGTTCATTAAATCTCTTTTTACTACTATTGCAATTTTTCTGTTAGTTTGAAATTAATGCCAAATTTTAAAGATTAAAAATGATCAAATTGTAGAATTTGGTGGTAAGTTTCAAGGCCCTTTCTAGTGGACACAAAACCCTATGTTCAGACACAAGTTCAGACTCCAAAACACCCAGTTCAAGATATCCCATGCATGACTTCGACAAGCACATGTCTATCCACTGCTGGGATGTGCTGTTTGTTGTCTCCAAGGGAGAGCTCTGCCCGACAAAGCTGTACATTCCAAAGATTATGCTGGAACCACAGAGAATATCTGATCCCAAAATAGCAGTGGTTCCAGAGTTTTAAAATTAGTGGGAATTTAGGTACTTACTCTGGGTGGGAAGACAGTAGTGGGCTAGGGTCAAACTGTGGCTATGTCCAGTTTTTAGTCCCAGTGGTAGTTATGTAGGAGTACCTGGAGGTAGGTAGGAGTACCTGCAGACCACTTCTGAGTGCTGCCACTGGTTCGTTCATACATCACCAAGATGCTTTTCCTTTGCTCAAATATGACTGCAAGGCCTAAAGCAAAGAAAAGCTGCAGCATAGGGGGTCAGAGGAAGGAGCTGAGAATGTCTGATGCGGAGTTAGTAATTTCATAAAATGAAACCACTAGAACAGCACATTGCTCCTAAATGAACAATAAAACATCAAATAATTTAGCTCTCATTTTTTCTATATGCAAACACCCCCATCAAATAAGACTCTAAAAGCATCATGAAATCTTTGAATGAGTAATTTATTTATTTTTTTGTGTGTGAAACAGGACTGAAAAATTATTACACTGTCAACCTTAACTATTTTCCCTAGTACCTTTCTGCAAAGAAATAAATTTTCCTTTATGGCATTTGACCTGTAATTTTAGGGATAGATTACATATAAGCACAAAAACTTCTATGCTGCCTTTATATTTCATTCACTTTATTTTTTTTCATATGGGTGATTTATTTATTCATCCATACATTTTACTCAATAACTACTCTGGAAGACATGTCAGCACCATATCCCCTCAATCATCCTAGAGGTTATCTGTAGATTCTTTTTTTTTTTAAGATTTATTTATTTATTTTATACAAGAACTGGGGTACAGGCCAGATGCGCAGAAGGATGAGAGGATTCACCAGAGACAGAGTGGGGAACAGACCAGGCAGACTGATGAAATGTGCTGCTGAGGGGAGCAGCAGGTGCAACAGGAGAGGTCCACCACGCCATGTGGGACCCTCGCTGGCCGGCTGGGATCGAACCGGTGCTGCAGAGGTTGCTGACAGCTTCACAGCGTGGCACTGAACCGCCTGCACCACCAGGGGAGGGCCTTATCTGCAGATTCTTAAACAGTTTTCAGCAAAACATTGGGACCCTCTCTCTAAAGGCTTTCTCATGGTTGTTATGAGCTAACGGAAAGACAGAGTACTGGGGACTTAATGGGCCCTTAAAAACCTCAACCAGTGAAAAAATGGGAACTTGTAGGTAAATACCCCAGCTTTTCCTCACCCTCAGTGGAATAATTCTGAGGGGATTGCACGCAGTATCTCAGTCAGTTGTGCCCATTGATAACCTACAAAATGACTCAGCTTTTATTGGTTACCATCCCTTCTATCTTCGGCTTTCCCAGGCCTTCACTCAACTGTTTCTCGGGATACAATGAAATAAACTTCTTGAACTTAAGCTCTTGTATCTGTGTATTCAAACCAAGACATACCTGTTCTGATTAAGGCACTGTCTGTACACAGGAGAGACAGTGGCAACAGGCCAAAAAAAAAAAAAAAAAGGGTGGCCAAGATGAGCAAAGTAAACAAGCTCAGGAACAGGATCTATCGGGCATGTTGTGAAGCAAATATGTAAAACAGAATAATGGGAGGAGATCTGGGTATGGAGTATCTACTGGATGAAATATTTAAGCAAAACTGAAGAATGGAGGTGGGGTGACCTTTGCCAAGGTTTTGGGGAAGCAGTCCAGGTAGAGGATTTAGCAAGAGGAAAATTCTGATGCAGAAACAAGGGGAGGAAATCTAAGCAGCAGAAAGAAAGTCAGCTTGACTGGAGATGAGAAAACAGGAAGCAAATTATAAGGGCTTAGAGACAAAAACCACTAGAATCAGTGCTAGATGGCAAATTTTTAAATTTTTAATGTTTACATTTATATTTTGGTTGGTTTGTATGTTTCCACACAGTACGGTATCAACTTACTGGGGAATATATATATTCATTCCTTCAACAAACATTTATTAAACATTTAGTAGGCACAGGCACTGTTTTAGAAGTGAATTGTAGGAAATAGATCTAAGCAAAATAGAATCACTGTTCTCTTGGAATTGATGTTCTAGAGTACTGAAAACAAAAAAAAATCCTTTTATTTTAAATCACTGCTATTAACCATGGTATTTATAATCATGTCTTCCTACATCAGTGAATTTTTGGCTCAACTTCATAACTTTTCTAACAATTTAAGTTACCAGAACTTAATAAAATCTTGTTTATGTCTTCAAATTCATAACATAACTAAAGTTACCTCAAATATTCTAGATTCTCATCCCCCCAGTGAAAGAGGAAGATAACAAATCTTATAGAATGTATGCAGTTGTAATTGTTACACTCAGTGAATCACTTTCTCTCTGATACAGATACAGCTGCTCTTCTGGTAGATAGCTGTGTTTTTTTCTGTGATGATATGCAATTTTCCCTCTGGCTTTCCTGTGGAAGACTTCCTTAGAATGAGAAAACTGAGTCTTCCTTTGGCCCTGCCAGTGGGCTATACCTCCAACACTTGCTTTATTTTCTATCTTAGGGATCGTAGTACTTGGCTGTGAACCCCACAACTTCTGAATTTTTTAAATCCCATGATTGTAAACATCTTCACTCTACAAGTTTACAGAAAATGACACTATTACACCATGTCTTTCAAGTCTGCTGCATGAACCACCTTATAGGAAACCCTGTCTTCAGAAATTATTGAACTATAAGAGGTCTCTAGACCCGAGCTTCAGACACAATTCCAAACTCGAAGGTACCCATGTCAAAGACTTTCATAACTCTGACATTTTCTACTCCAGTTAGAAAATTTCTGCAGATTCTAAACTTTTTACATATATTCAACTGAAGACAATGAAGTGAGCTTAGTCTCCCTTACTTAAAGGAGCCCAAAACTTTACGCCGTCTTTTGGGAGACCACAAAACTTGGCCTAGAGCTAAGGAGATGGTGCTCTCTTCTTGGTCATGGTAGGTGAATTATAGGTGATGCTGTAAGTTGACACAGCGTCATTCCCTTCAACCTTTACCATTCCAGCACACACTTTCCTCATCCTATTCAATGTAGCTTTGAGTAGGAAAACTTCTCTTGTGTGCTGAATTTCCATATAAGACACAATCTCATTTTTTAATTCATGGAGTGACTTAATGTATCAGTGATAACCTTGGCATCATAAACACTTATCTTAAGGAATTATATTAGGAAACAATGAAGCACATACTAAGATCTTATTTTGTCACATCCTTTTGGTCCATCAGGCTGGAAATAGTAATGATAGAGTTGTGCTATACATATTCACAACCTTGGGAGGAAATTCAGAAGAGTACCGATGAGTTTTGCTTTCACCTGAAAAGACAAAGTCAAAAACTCTCTTGATTCAATTGGACAAGCCCCAAGATGAAGAGCACCTGCTCATCTCAAGCTCAAGGATTCTTACTTTATTCCACATCTTCAACTTCATTTTCAAACATTGATTATTTTTTCCTGCCTAGGGAGAGCCTTGGCATATGATCAGTTTCCGACTGTCAAAGTTGTTCATATTCATAGTGATTTTTACAGCTAATCTCATAGACACTGGGAATTATCCACAGGAATCTCACCTGCCCCTGGTTCAATGTAAAGAACAGAGCAGTGTCCCATGAGCAAAAATTCTTCATTATTTCTAGAATCATCATAGTGTACAATCTTATCTTACTATATGAATTAGATTTTAGATTTAATAATTTTTCTAATGGCAGTTTCCAATATTTGTCTGTTTTATAGTAAATGACTTTGCTTTAGAACTATGTGTTTAACCAAAATAAGTGAGCAGTAATGATTCTGCTAAGGAGATAGGAAAATGAGAGATGAGAGCAATTCTTTCAATCAGATGACAGGGCAGCAGTATTTCTCTTTGGTTTCTGAGTGACAAGCTAAAAGCAAACTGGGATTAAAATATCTCACAGGTTCTGTGACACTTAAGTCAGAAGAAATTGTCTTGTATATCTCCAGCCACAAGAGCTTCACAAATACAGACTGCAGGTCCCAGAATTAGTGTATCTTGAAACTTTTGGTGAGAAAACAAATAGGCAAGCAAAAATTCCAGACTTAATATCAATCAAATGGAAAAATATTTAGGGGGGCAATAAAGAAAAGAAAATTAGTGTTTTAGTCCTTGATACTTTTGGGAAGTCTGATATAAAGTTTATCTAACTCTCTATCTCCTAATCCCCTCAGCCGACTTGTCACATTAGAACTAGAGTCAGTTTTTGTTCAGGGGCTCCTCAATCAAAAACTTCCATAGTCACATTTCATCTGCTTTTGGTGCTAATATGCCATTCCTATTTCCCAAAGTGTTCAAGTCCCTGAGGAGAGAGTGAGAGAGAGATAGAGAGAGAAACAAATTTACTAGTTGTTTTACATTGAAATTCACATTGTGTGTGCAATGTTAGCTCCCTCAGCATCAAAGGGCCATCTTCCTTCTCTCAGCTGATCACAGTTGGTTCATCAGAGCAGCAGCCCCTGGAGGGGAAGATGAGGACCTTCCCAATTTCTAGTCTTGCCATCTCAAGTGTGTTTTTCTCAACACCTGACCTAGGTAATAGCATCCAAGATCCCCAGATTAACTCCCAACTGGAAACACCAGGACGTAGCAACGGAACAGTGGTTTTGCGCCAAACCTGGTATTGTTCCTCTTTCAGAAAAAAAGCTCTGGTTTTTTTTTTTTTTTTTTTTTTTTTGAGCAGTCCAACTGGAAATTAGCCATTTAAGATCACGTAGGCACTGGAATCCTCCCTAGCAACTTTGGCAAGCATTGGAGTCTTGGCTCTGCGTTGTGCATAGATGTTCCACCTGAAACTTTAATGGTACCCTTGGGGTTAGGAGAGGGCCCACAGGGACAGAGCTGGGACTGCTCTCAAAGCAAGTCCCAGTAACTGACAAGAGCTGTCTTTGAGGGCTTCCTTGTATGGAAAACAGGGAAACTGGAAACAGAGATCACTCCAACAGGGTTCTTTAGGTAGAAGCAGTGTGCTGATTACTAAGAATGTGCCATATAAGGCAAATAACCTCAGTCATTAACAAACAGTACAACTAATTAGAGAGCAATGCAGTGTCCACCCGTGGTGTGAAAACAAAGAGCCACAAGGCCTAGGAAAGCATGTCCTTGTGTTGACACCTAACAAAGAAGGTAGTCGGTTGGCCACCACTTCAGCATTTTGGTGATTCACTGCTAATAAGCCTGTCAGTTATTCTGGACAGTCTCTGTCCTTTTTCAGAGAATGGACCTTGTCCACACTGTAACCATTAGGAACTGGAAATTCAAAACAGCAAAGGTGAAATAAAAAAACTGCCTAAGCTCCTAAACTGATTTGACTGGCAAGAAGGAACTACAGGGGAAACTCACTGAAAGTGCTGCAGATTTGCTAATGGGTAGACTAGAGAATTTCCTTCACCGATAGCCCAGGCTTTTATCCTATTGACAACCACTGATTTGGTTGGGGATAGCTCACTATTTGGGGAGAGGAGAGTTAAGAATAAAAGCTGTATTTTCTATGAGGCAATATTTTCTGATTGCTAAATAAACTAATGGAATTTAAAAAAAAAAAAAACAGAACTGACACTCACCTTAGTTAAAAGAATAAATTATGCCCATGTCCTTTAAAAAAACCCCTATTGTGACATGGTAATTGTTATTCATTATTTGTTTTCCATAAGGAATCACAAATAAATCAATACTATAACATCCTAAGTTTACTTTACTGTATATACTTGAAACTACATTAAACTGTCTTTCTAGAGCAACTTGTCCATAAGTCAGATGTTACTCTGTCACAGCATAACAGGATTTTATTATAAAGACTTACAACTCTTTATAATAGCACTGGATATTTTAGGGATCCACCTCCAGGCATACTAACCAGAATGCACAAGTTGACAAGTATAAAATTTACAGAAAAGTGGGCTGCTGCCTCCCTTTCTTACCAGCAATTTAGGTGAGTCCCACCCCCTCCCCACTCTTCTGTGTTTTGAAAGGAAAAAAAATTACCTGCAAGCATGTCTGAGTGAGGCGCCTCAATGTCTCAGGATTAGAGAGTTATAGAAAATAAGAATCAAGTTCATTAAATATTTCCTCTAGTGTATAAAGTCTACCATCAATCCAGTCCTGAAGCAAAGAAGCAATATTTGAGGTTATATGGAATGTAAGCACTAACCACGGTGCCAAGGAGCCTTACCGCAAACACAGGCTCTAAAGGGGCTGAAGATGAGCCAGTATTATTGCTCAGATTGTCTGTGCAAGATTGCAACTAATAACTATGATTACATTCAAAACACCCTTGTCAGAAAATGACAAGACTGCATGCCCCTGCGACTTGACATTATTGCATTCCCCACTATGCTCCCTGGAGCTGCTTTTTTTAAGGTCCACAGATAAGAAAATCTATACTTCTTTACAGAGGCCACATTTTGCTAAATGAATATACTTTCTTTGATAAAATGCCCTGGTTGTTTTCCAGATAGACATTGTAATTTTTCAAGTGAGTAAATATTCTAAAGTCTTTCCCATTTTCTCATTTTTTTTTTAAATCCTGGTCACCCCTTCAAAATAAGCATCAAAAGTTGCAAACTACAAAGGCAGCATTCTTTCCTTCTCCTAACCACAGTGCCTTTTGTCATTTATAGCTAGCAATGGAACATTTTGTGTGAGATTCTACAAAAATATTTCCAAAAGTTACTAAGCCAGAGACTTCTGTTTTTTTTACCTGTAAAATGAGATGAATTAAATAAGAATAAGCATTAAGATCACTTTCAAGGCCTTCTAGGATTTGGGATGACAGATTGTTTCAAATCTAACACTAGACAGATGAAGATTTCTTCAAAGGAATTTGATTCCACTAACTTACATAGAAACTAATTACCCTTTCAAGGATACTACCCTTCTGAACTGAAGTTTTCTCTGATTTCAGGTGAAATGACAGTTTGTTAGATCAGTAGAGAGAGAGATGGAAAACAAATGCTACTACAGGAAAATTTATCTTACAAATAACAACTCTATAATTCAGAAAGATTAAGTGAATTTATCAAGTTCACACAGTCAGGGGCCAGCTCGTTGCCCTGTACTTCCATTTATCTCTTAATGAATTGTGTAAGGCAGTGTGCATAGTGGGGGGATCCTAGCGAGATAGAAGACAAGACACTATTCTTATGAATTGAGGCATAGAAGAAGGCATTTGTAGCATCAACAAAATAATGGGCAATTATCATAAAGTAGGCTAAGCCTCCCGAAAGTATATTGGGATATCTGCAGGGCGGGGAGAAAGAAGTAGGATCAAAACGAAGGTGGGAAGAGCACAAGGGACCATGGTGATAGGTCACAGGTGAATGGGTGGTGGGAATTTCACGGGGACTATAACCAAGATGAAAATGCATACATTGTCAAAAATGAAAAATGATGTAAAATATATAAAATAATAATAATCAAAATAAAAAAAATAAATCTAAAAAAATATATTGGGATAGGTGTGCCCAAGATGTAGTAGTGCACAGTTGAGGGAACTGACAAGACTGGTGGGGATCAGAGAGGACATTTCAGAGGGGTAACATCTGAACTGAGTCCCAAAGGAAGAATAGGACTTAAAGAGCTAAAGAGAAGGACTCCAAGTAGAGAGAGCCAGAGACAAGGGCACCTGAGGCCACAGCAGAGCAGCAAAGAGCAGTGCCAACAAGAGGTCATAGATGGACTGCCATGAAAGGCTGGCAAAGGTACAGTCAGAGAGCCAGACCCAGCTGAGGCCTTGAGTAGGCTTGCTTCCCAGATGCAATGGACACTTTTTACCCACTGGACACCCACAATACCTGTCTTTATTTCTATCTCTCAGGTCACAATGAGGGAGGTTGATAGCAGTAAGTAAATTCTAGAGATATTAAAGACAGATTTGTTAAGATTAGGTAAACTGATGAGCTGGTATTTTTGGAACAGGAGGGTGTAGTTGATGCAATCTTCAGAGCAGATATAGGAAAGTTATCTCTGCTTCCCCACTAAGTTCAATTTTCTCATTCAAGTGGGTGAGGAATTCCCCTGTGGCTTATCTTTGGTGGTAGAGAATAGAGAAGACTGAAGTGGTTAGGATCAAGGAACTAGGCAAGCAAGGGAGAGCTAAGTGGGGGAAGATACTGATAAACCTAATTAATAGGCAGCTATATTCATAACCCCTGGGGCACATTTGAAGGGGTGGGACATGCATTGATCCATGCTAAAAGCAATGAGTGGACAGACAAGCAAGCAAGGCCATTGCTGATGCCTTTATAGCAGGAATTAAGGTAATAACCCCTGCACTGTCTATGCATAGAGTGGTGGAGGAGGGCCAATATTCAGGGTATGTGTTTTGGTGGCTTACTTATATTTTTGTGTGTTGAATGAGATGATAGACATCAGCTACACAACTCAGGTCCTCCATGCTTATCTTAATCACATTCTGAAAAACACCCACGGACTGCCTCACTACGATATATGTAGGAATGGCTCCTGGAAATATCTTTCCAGAAGATGTTTTCATCTTCAGGAAAAAAGGACTATGAGTAACAGAACATTTACTCGACAGAGTAAAAGGGAAAATGAGGTACATTTCCCCCAAAATTTCTAACTGCGATACAGACTTGTGGTGGCAGAGCAGTGACTGACATACCGTGGGTTGGTTTTTGCAGGGTTCATGCAAATGCAGCATGAGCAGTGACTTGTGGGCTTCTAATCAACAAAGTGATATGCCAGTAATTAGGTTTCAACTGACTCAGATCCCTTTCTAAGCATTAATTGGGGGGAAATATGCAGATTGCTGGTTAATAATAGAACAGTTTTAGTTCCGTAGTCATTTCTTCCTGTTCATCAATTTGTTTGATTGCTTGTGTGGCAAACACTTGATCTTCCCTGTATGTGTTTAGTGATTTGAGAGAGGTTTTTTTTTTTTTTAACAGCTATCTATTAATTAGAGATGCCTTTAAAGCACAATGGTAGCTCCTTCTGGCCTCTGGGAGATTATTTTGAAAACTGAAAGCTTCTAGAGGTGACGTGGCATTTCAGAGAATGTCGAGTGGAAGAGGGAGAATTGCACGCGTCTTCCATCTGTGGGAGAATGTGAGGGAGGCAAGCTCAAACCATGAAATCAATATGTGTTAAAAGTTCAGAGCATAATGTACCCTCCTATTTTTCTGTTTTTAGTTAAAATGATCAGCCTAATCAGGCTATAGAAATTCTCTCTATCCTCAATTCCCACACACTTCTTTCCATATTTGTAGTTCTGAACAAATTTACTTAATGGGTTCTTTTAACTTTCTGCCTCTTCCTCTTCCCAGAAGAGTACAAACAGGCCTTTGGTCCTGTAGGGTAAGGTAAAAGTATCAGGCTTTCTGCCCTCCCGCCCATTACGATAGATGACAGAACCCTGCGGTCCTGAACGCATGCCTCATGGCGGGCACCTGGAGTAGGGTGTGGGCATATGTAGATGGGATTCGCCTGGGCTAAGACTGGGCTTTTAAGGTTGGCGTCACAGAGACGCCAGCAGGCGCAGAGAAGCTGAGAAGCAGAACCATGAGAAGAGCAGAGAGAACGTGAGAGAAGGCTGGAAAGCCCAGAGTGAAGACTTGCTGGGGGCTGGGAGGCTTGCCAGCCTCCTGGCCCCCCAGCGCCCCCGCCTGCTGTGTGCCTGGTAATCCCAATAAAAGCCTGCAAAAGCCACTGAGGTCTCCAGGACTCTCTCCTCCTTTACCCCGCCTGCATGGGATCATAGAAAACCTGCACTTTGGCCCATCCTGCCTTTACAGGTCCTCCCTGGAGTTCTATGACTTGGTCTGCTATGACTCCCACTGAACTAGGATCTATTTGTGTGCCTTGTCATTCACGTGCAGTAAGAATGTACATATAGTAGGTACATGTTAAGTTTGTGAATTGTACAGAGAAAATGAAGGAATGAATTTTTTCCCCAAGATTTTATTTATTTTTGCATAGAAGAACTGGGTTGTAGACCCGGAGATACAGGGCATGAGAGGATTCACCAGAAACAGAGTCGGGAGCAGAACAGGCTGATCCACCGAAATACACTGCTGAGGGGAGCAGTGGTTGAGACAGGAGAGGTTTGCTACACCATATGTGGGGAAGGTGTCTCATGGGGGATTGAACTCTGGCCATTGCGGTGATAGCACTGAGACAACCTGGAGGCCACCATGGAGGCCCGAATAAAAATTTCTTTCAAAGGGGTAGTTGAAACCAGGGGTCCCAAAGTCAACTGCTATGGGAGATGTGAAGGAAAGAAGCCGACTCTCACAGAGTGAAGACTGAAATAATGGGGTGAAAGAAGGCATAAGTTATCCAATTCAGCATGCATCAGAATCACCTGCAGGGGTGGTAGGGTATTTGGTTTCAGAATCACCTGGAGTCCCTTGTGGAGTGCAGGTCCTGAGCCCACCCTAGAGTTTCTGATATAGTATGTCCTGGGCAGGTCAGGAGGTTACCTTCCTCCAAGTTTCAAGCAATTCTGTTGCTACTGGTCCCTGGACCCCGCTTTGTGTAGAACTAAATTAGAGAGCTCATACTTCTCAAAAGCATTTAAAATGTAAAATGCAGTTGTGAACACGCACTTAGCCATGATATCTGCAGGGAAATTTTGATCCATTAGTTTCTTGTTTGCAAGCATACTGATAAAAACAAAATTAGGAGGGAAGTGGTGAAGAAGGAGGCATTGAGCTTAAAACAAATCATCATTATCCCAGAACTGCATCCTTTTACTATTTCCTTGGTTCTCAGGGAAGCCCTATTAAGAGATTTCAGAGTTGCAGCTACTGAGAGGACAAGACCAGGGGGAAAAATATAATGAAACCCTCAGTACTCCCCAATATCTTCACAAAGATCAATCATTCATCTTTATTTTTTTTAAGATTTATTTATTCATGCAAGATCTGGGGGATAGGCCAGAGATGCGGGGAGGTGAGAGGATTCACCAGAGATAGAGTGGGGAACAGAACAGGCAGACTGACCAAAATACACTGCTGAGGGGAGCAGCAGGCAAGACAGGAGAGGTCTGCTGCGCCATGTGGGGTGCTTGCTGGCTGGGGATGGAACTCATGCTGCAGGCTTCCCATAGGTTCATAGTGCTGTGCTCAACCCCTTGTGCCACCAGGGAGGCCCCAAATCATTCATCCTTAGCAAAGAGGGGGCAGGGAAAATTTGCCAAAAGCAAATCTCAGGGACATAATGAGAAAGAGAAAGAGAGCGAGAAATGACATAAGGCTAATTCTGGCAAAATCCCCACTTTTTTAAGAACATAAATTTTTAAAGTTAAAGTCATAGTTGCCATACAGAACATGCGTTATGGACCAGACACTGTATTAAGAATATTACCTCAGGTCCTCTCTGGAGACCTAGGGGTTAAGTCTCAGTGCTATCACACTATGGCCTGAGTTCCATCCCCGGCCAGGGAGGTGACCCACATTGCGCAGCAGACCTCTCCTGTCTAGCTCACTGCTCCTCTCAGCAGTGTATTTCAGTTCATCTGCCTGTTATGCTCCCTACTCAGTCTCTGGTGAATCCTCTCACACATCTCTGTCCCACACCCTGGTTCTTCTTCACAAAAATAAATTTAAAAAAAATCTTTAAAAAAAAATTACCTCATTTAATCCTTGCAATAAACAATCTAAGCATTACAATTGTTCCCACACTAGGGGGGAGAAAATTGAGGCTTAATGATATAAATAAATTTTCCTAAAATAAAAAAGGTAACATGTGACACATTTCAGTTAAAATTTTGTTCTCTTTTCTACTATCTCAACTGCTTAGCCACTGTGGCCTCCTCCTTTTTTCCCCTCATATGTTCACCATAATTTTGGAATTTCTTAGCATTATCTTGTCCTCCTGTCTCATTTTCCATACTCTAGCAGCATAATTGCCACTGAATAGGCTAAAAATGATGAACTCTACTAACTACATCTTGGGGAAGGATCCTCACACAATTAAATTTTCTGACCTAGTGATAATACAGGGGCATTGCCCCAAACATGAAGATGGTACCTTAAGAAGAGCCAGTGCAGGTTTGGGGTGCCGGATATTTCATGAAAACCTATAGTAACATACAGTTTTGAGATCTAACACTTATTCATATTTCTTGAATATTGGCTTCAGGGAAAAATCTTTATTTCTGTACTGAGAGCAACACTGTATCTTTTAGGATATGGTTGATCACAGTGATATTAAAGCTGAGCTAAGGTACCTTAAAACAAGTCTCAGGAGGTGGAAAACAAGATGCCTGGGGGTGGGTGGTTCAGAGGAGAATCCGCAACTTGGCGATGCCATCCCAGAGCTCGGTTGCTTCTAACTTTCAGTGTTCCTTCAGTCCACTGCCATCACTTCCTAGGCTGTCTCCACATGGTGGAGGGGGCCTTCTACAATGTGCCAAGTTGAAAGAAAAATAGTGGGGAAAATGGGGTTGTCTTTTTATCTGGGAATAGATTCCTTTCTGGATGCCCACATCTTGTGTTGTTAGTTTCAGCAAAGTATAGGAAAGAGGTCATGGGTAGCCAGGGTAGACTCCCATCAATCAAGATCTGTTCCCTTGGTTTGGACACATAGTTATCTAGAAAGAAATTACATTATGTTATAAAGATGAAGGAGAGTATGAGGACAGGCAGAAGTGTTACTGAGTAAACCACCTGCACTATTCCTACCAATATCAAGCCTTTTCCTACATAAGATCATGGTAGGGGCCGTAGAAAATATATTAAGTAGGGCAGTACTTGCCTTCTAGGAGTTTGCGATTTAATCCAAATCTAAAGTTACTGCAGAGATCAAATACAAGTGGTGATGAAGGAGATCAGAGATCACAATTAAGGAGAAAAAAATTAAATGCATATATTGCAGAGAGAAATTCTGGGTTTCATCTTGCAGTAAATGCTAATTCGTGAGAAGGCTTTGATTTGTCATATGAATATCTAATAGCAGAATCAGGATGTGGGCAAGTCACATATTTGCATCTGTTTTAAATTTTGAGAGTTGCCCTACTAAAAGAGAGAAAAGATGTAATTTTATTCTATCCCTGAAAATTATTATGAGTGACTCACAGTGAATGCTGCATCATTGGATATTAATAATATTTTTTTAAGTAGACCTGCAGGCTGGATCTTTTATTGAATTCTTTTTCTATGCTATTCAGAGTTATTGAGAATGTCAGCTTAAAATAAAAGGGCATTAATGAGTGATTGCTTATGTGCACATAGATTGTCTGTGATTTGGAACACTTGGATTTAAATTTACAATCTATACAGAAATTCCTGTTATATTCCTGACAATTTCTTAAGTGTTTAAGGGGATTTAGATGACCTTAGACACTTCTGTTCTGCATTAGTTTAAGTAAGCTCTAAAACTCATGACTAAGAAAAAGTAATTTTTCTAACCTGTCTCTTTTGCCCCAAATAAAGAGTCCATTTAGGTTACTTGGCTTACCTATACTCCTAGAGAGCCACCCAACCTATATTGCCTATTAAGACAATTTATTTAAAGCTCTAAGTTAAGCACCTGGCAGAGAATCTTGCGAAGTCCTAAACAAATGCTAGTAATTATTAGTTTAGTGTTACTAGGATGAGTATGTGTAGGCAACATTGATCAGTTATGATACAACATGTCAGTCATCCAGAAATATTTTATAAAATGGATTTGTAAGTATCATCTACCTGTGTGTATGTTGTTGTTAGCATTGTTATTGTCAATGAGTGCATGAATGAATGGAAGAATGCCTGCTGCCTTCAAACCTTAATTCAAGGTTGAGTATTCAAAGTTGGTTGAGTATGCAATCTCTGAAGTCAGCCTACCCAGAAACTTATTCCATCTCTATCACTTCCAGGCACTGTGAACAAGTTCTTTATCCCTTCACACTTCATTTTTCCACTTTACAATATGGAGATGACAAAAATACTAGTCCAATTGCCATTTTTTAAGGATTAGTTGAAATAATAAATCTAAGAAATTTAGATTAGATAGGTTGACTACTTACTGTTATTTAGCTACTTCTACCCTGAAGGAGAGAGCAAGGCTGATACTGTGTTGCCTTTTACAGAAGTCATACAGCATCAATTCTGTCTCAGTTACAGATTGACTAATTTAGGAGAGGAAGTATGAATACCACCTCTTGATGGAGGGGTGGCAATATAAAGAGAGCATTTTAGCAGAAAGACATGGATTTGGGCACAGGTGTGAGCATATGTGGGAACTCTTTGGAAACTAAAATTTGTCATATTTTAATCAAATTCAGTCTTTTAATATGAAGGACACTGCTCTTTCTCTTTGCAGATCTTGTTTCTCTAACATAGTATATTGCTTTGGGGAAAGCAATTGTTGGTCTTTTAGCCTGTCCCTCCCTCAAAGAGGGGAATGGTTATATGTTCTGGAATATGTCTTGCAGGCCTTGGTCTGAGCTGAAAATACTAGAAAAGCTCTGTGTTCTTCGTTGGTAGGTGGCTGACCAGTTTCTTGATGTTATTTTCTGCTTAGTGACTCATAGATGCTTGTTTTTCTGTTTCAAAGTCACATCCATTAATAGAGTTTGTATTATCGTCACTAGGTGGATGTCAGTACCAACTCTGAGGCTTCCAGTTTTCTGGAACTTCCTTTCTATTTTCCATCTGGTATTTCATCTAACATTTTCATCTAATCATTACTAACATCACGAATGTCTCCTTATCCTCTACCATAAACAACCTGAATTTCTTAGACTTTTTAGAAGTAGAGTCAATTACTCACTTGCCCATTCTCATCGGTGTGCTTTCTTGTTATTTCCCAACTAAGGTTTTCCACAATCACTTCTCTTTATTCCCACTATTATGTACCTCCTTTTCCCTCCTTTGCATTTTCAAATTCTATATCACTTTAAACCAGGTTGACAGCTCTCACCCTCCCAAGGATATTCTTGCATTCATTCATGCACTCATTGATACTAACAATGCTAACAACAACATACACACAGGTAGATGATACTTACAAATCCATTTTATAAAATATTTCTAGATGACTGACATGTTGTATCATAATTGATCAGTGTTGCCTACACACACTCATCCTGGCCAACCTGGCTATAGAACTCTTGACTTCTAATGTTGCTTTAGTATTCTCATGCCACAAGTTCCTGAAAATGTAATCTATATTGTAAATCAAATGTACTTAGAGACCAATGGATGAAAATGACTGAGAGAGAATTTGAATTATGAATGGGAAAAGGTTAAAAAAAACTCACTCCAAATCAAATTTTATCAGAGGAGCAAAACGGAAGTTGGTCTAATCATAAACACAAAGAAAAAAGTGTGTAATGTTGGGAAATGCCATTAAAGGTAAAAGAATTGCTGTCATGTCTTAGAGACTTCAAATAAGTTTGATCTACTCTGTTCTTTATATTGGCCTACTTTATGTGTGCCTGACAATGCTAAAGGTGTGTATTTTAGTCCTTGATTTTGGAGAGAGAACTGAGGAAATATTCATGGGAAAAGGAAACACCATGAATCTTGTTAACTATCGTGTGACTTCGGTTGCCTGCTAAAACTGCATCTCTCCATGGATTTGGTCAAGTACCTGCCTTAGGTCACAGGAATCATCCTGTCCCATCATTCTGTGTCTCAGCCTCTAGTTTTACAGAATATTTTAGGGTAACGGTCAGTGTGTGTTCATGCAAGTGGGCGTGATGGCTTTGTTGGACTACAGTACATTTCCCAGAATTCCCCTCCCTGTTTCTGGTTAGGATGGGCCACCAGAGATATTGTCATAGATTTGAAAGATGTAGGTAAGACTTGGGGAGGTGTTTGAATCAACCACACAACTTGTTATTAATCTGCCGACTCACTTTATCATTGGGGCGGCAGCTGGGCTTTGGCTTGGCCTTTCCCTGGATCCTCTCTCATCTGCTGTGACTCGTGGGCCAGGAGTGTGCTTAGCTCACAAGAAAGCTCCATTTTCTGTCGGACACTGACACCACCAAGATGAGAAGCAGTAAGGCCGCCATGGGTTCTAGTCCCTCCCTGTAAACTCCTGTTTGTCCTTTATCTGCCCCACTTTGCCTCCACTTTCCTTTTCCAAATTCCTTCCTTGGCTCTTCAAATTTAGCATCAGTACAAAAGCCACAGTCTTAGAGAGACTGTTTCGTGAATGGCCATGTAATTTTAATTGTTACAGGCAAAACTCCTATAACAAACCTGTATGTGGTTATAGCCCTAATGATTCTGCTTCTCTGATTAAACCCTGACTGTTACAGTGTGTTTTAGGTAATATTTTTCATAAAATGGAAAACATGTTAAGTTTTAGAATAATTCATTCTCTCTAGGTGGGGGAGAGAGGATATATAACTTGAGAGTTGGGTCAAATATTGAGGGCTCTAGACCTTCAGATCATACGTCACTATTTCAAAACAGTCCATCTTTTTCTGTATGTGGCAAAAAAAAAAAAAAAAAAAAGATAAATCAAGCAGTTTCCCAACCTATAGTGATTCTCTTTACCTTTGATCTTAAAGAGATAAAAAATATTTTCCACTGGAATTTTTTTCTTAATGAAATTCAATCTTCACAATTATTCCTCTCCTACTACAGATGTCTTTCCAAACTCTGTCCTATTCCATTTTGTATCAAATTGCATGTCAAAGAGGTCCCATCTATGCACTTATTCATTCAGACCTTACTTTTGAGTTGAAAGGTTTTTCTTTCAGTTTAAAAATAATTCTCCTGCACTGTACCCGGAGGAGCAAAATCAATCTCAGTTTCTGAGAGAAGCAGGGAAAGTTTGCTGAGCTGGTGGCCATGGGAGCAGATCCATGTACGTCGTGGGGATGTGTAATTTTGTGTTGTTTCCCTATGAAGGAAAATTGCAGGAAAACTAAGTAATAAATCCACTGGCTTTCCAAATCTATTTGTAATTTGCTATAACACAGAAAGCAGCAAAGCAAAAAGCAAACTTTTCTTGCCCCCTTCTTGAGAATTTCATGACAGGAGACTGTAGACAGTTACAGAGGCCTCCTGTTGAAATCTCCTTACATCTGTTCAATCCTTATAGTCTTTCACCCCCTCAGATTCCAAATCAGTATTTACTACTATCATATTGTCAAGTATTAATATTTCCAGTCTAGGTCATGATAATTCATTTAATTCAATTCATGAGGTGTGTGGTTTGGAATGAATAAGGGATGAACTTGTTTGGCTTTATTTTTTTGTTTCTTTTTTTTTCTTATTTTTGTGTGGTTTTTACTTCTATTCTTAAGAGTTATAACAGCAGTCATTTTGGGAAGGTTGGAATCCAACAAGATACTCTACACCAAAAAATGTGTGTGCTTCTCCTGCAGAAATACCCACAAGTGGCTCAGAGTTCATGTCTCCATCAGTATAGCTGCTATCCAAAGACTAATTGATGGAGGATACAGAGTGAGGCACATTTTTGCTTGAGAGCTCATCCTGAAGCAGAGATTAAAGGTGTTCCTGAACGCACATCCTTGTTTGATCTCCTTGTCTCCTCTCCACTACTTTCCATATTCCTTTATGCATTCTTTTTTCAGGCATTATTCATTCTTTCATTTTATATTTATTTCAAACTTTTGTAGCAAACATCAGAAAATTTAAAATCTGAAAAATTTAAAGTAGCTTCAATGACAAAGTTTAAATCAAGATAGATGTGTAAAGGTAATTAGAAAGGCACTTTTTTGACTAGGAAAAGTACAAGGTGTTTTTTTCTAGTCATTAAAGTGAGTACAAAAATGAGCCAGATGTGAATTCTACCTTCATGGGGTTTACAGTCCTATAGAAGATTCATGTAATGGAAGAGTCACTATTTTTTTTTTCATAACTTTTTGAAGCGTTTTTAGAATTTGTATAGAGTAACATTGCATTTTAACATCAAATAAGATTGAGGCATGTATCATTGAGAGAAAATATGTATATATATTGCAATAAGTTCACCACTAAATGTCAAATTCTATCCTTCACCATACCAATCCCCTTTTTGTCCTGACTTACTCATTGACTCATTGACTAATCCCCCTTCCCTTCTGGTAACCCTAATTGGTCTTATAGTCCAAAAGTTAATTTTTGCTTTTATGCATTCTTTTGAAAACACTCCCTTTGTAAATCATTTGCATATAAACCCTGCCGGATTAGGAGCACACCACCTTCTTCCAGGCTATCTTGATCTGTGGTATCAGAATATTCCTTTAAATGGTTTGCCTCTAGGGGCCTCCCTGGTGGTGCAGGGGGTTAAGGCACAGCACTGTGAAGCTATCCACAGCCTCTGCAGTTCCATCCCTGGCCAGGGAGCTGACCCACATGGTGCAGCAGATCTCACCTGTTTCACACGCTACTCCCCTCAGCAGTGTATTTCAGTCAGTCCACCTATTCTGTTCCCTGTTCTCTCTCTGTGGTGAATCCTCTCACCACCACCACCCCACACCTCTGTTCTGTACTCCAGTTCTTGTATGCATAAATAAATCCATATTAAAAAAAAAAAAAACAGTTTGCCTCTAACCTGCCCCTCTCCATTTACTACAGGTTAAAATCCTTATCATAATGTCCTAGGGCACAGACAGGACAGAAGAGGTTTTCCAATTCTTCCTCCCTCCCCAGCGATCCTGCTCTCTGATTATACCCGATCAATTGCTGATTCCCAAACATACAAAGGTCCACTATGGAGTTCTAATACTCAAAAGATGTGTCTCTTGCCAAAAGTGGCTTCCCTCAACTTTTCTAGGTGGCGCATCTTATTATTTCTTCTAAATTATTTTCAACATTCCAATGGTTGTTTCTTTGATGTTTCTCTTTTGCAATTCAGCCCTCTTCTCTGCATCTCCAATCGTATCTGTACATTATAGTTTAACTTTTTGTCACTTTGCCTGACTTCCTTTCTGGTGTTGACCTTCTGAAGGTTGATCATTCTAAAGGAATGGTTCCCGGTCACTTTGCTTCCCCCTGGTACCATTACATACAGAAGGTATTGAGTAAATATCCAAGGCCTAGAATTCACCTGTCCTGCCATCAGTAGTTCCTGGGGTTACAGCATCCTTGTCATAAAATTTGTGACCCAACTAATCTGAGGCATTTTTATTTCTTAGTAATTCCTGTCTTCCACATTGTAGATTGCTAATAACTTAAGTCAAATTAAGCACAAATGATAATATCCCCAAATGGAATATTTTATATCAGATAGCTATCTGGAAGCTTCCTTGTCAGATTTATTCGGGCATTTCAAAGAAATGAAACACCAACATAATTTTGTGTGGAAAAATTAGATTCTAAATTTTTGGGCACTTACATGTTATGAGGGTGAATAATGAGTGTGTTTATGAAAGGACAGCTGTGCTGCAGAAAGATGTTGGCAGGTCTTATTTTATCAAGGAGTGGATCTGATCATCTGGAATTTGAACACCGATAAGCACACAATACCACTAGCTCATGCCCTTAAAAGTATCTTTTTGTTGTTGCTGTTTGGTTTGTTGCTGTTTGGTTTGTTGCTGCTGGTTTGCCAATGGCTCTATGAAGATAAATGCTGTGTGTCTAAGTTCCTGGGAGGCAGTTTCTTTAAAAAGCAAAATTAGTAGTTTCCCCACTGCCCTCTGTCCTCAATTCCCACTATTTGGGATGACTTTGTAGATAGACCTATAACTTGTAGTTTTTGCTAAATCTTTTAAGTCTAAAATGGAAAAGTGGCACAATATATTATCCCTTTAACCTTGTCTGTGACTTACACAGTAGAAAGGTCATCTGGTTTTTGTCTGGAACAGAATCTAACAGGAAGTCTCTCTTTCTGGAGACTTCTGAGTTGTCTATAGTGTGCTGAATAAACAACAATTTATAAATCCTTCTTCAAATAAATGACAAGAAAACTCTAATTCTAAAGCCTCCATGAAATATAGTCTATTTTTTGGAAACTAAATAAATGTGTGTTCATTTGTATTATATGTAATGTGCCCAGGAGACCTAGCCTAAACAATTTTTTTTGGTAGTAGTGAAATGTGACTTTCATTATTTCCAGCCCCCATGATATTTGCTCTTTTTAAAATTTCTTTTCACTCAATCTTCTATATCAATTGGCTATTTCCATGTAACAGACCACCCCAAAACATAGTGACTTAAAACAAAACTAATTATTATTTTGCATTATTCTGTGGGTTGTCTGGGTCACTTTGCTAAACTAATCCAAATATTTAGGCATCAGTGGTGTGCTGTGGATTGTCCAAGAGATTTTGTTAATTTTGACTGGGTTCTTTCCTGTGTCTATAGCCTCAGTTGGGACACATGGACAGACTTGATTTTGCTCCCTATTTCTCATACTCTTTTAGGCTATTTGTATGAAGAAAACAATAGAGAAAAAGAGAGAACAGATATATACAAGGGCTCTTGAGGTACAGGTTGACAACTTGGTCCCAATCATTTCCACCATGCTCTGTTGGTTAATGCAAGTCACAAGGCAGTGCCGATTCCAGGGGTGGCAAAGGAACCCCTGTGTTTGATTGGAAGAACTACACAGTCACTTTGCAAAAGTGAGAACACAGGAAAAGATATAGAATTGGGGTCATTTCTAAAAGTAGTCTCTCTCCTTCAACATTTCAGGTGTGCTATATAATTTCAAGATTTTCAGTTGACACCCTCCCAAATACAACTTCTTTTCTGGAAAACTTGTCCTTGAGAAATCATACAAAAAAAAAATCTATTCTGGGAGTGATGAATGCCTCTTTAAGCTAAATGTGCTGTCTATAGGGAAAATAATGCTGGATAATTATCCCACACATAATACATACTCTCTAAAATAAAAAAAAAACATTGTGTATAAATAGGTAGTTTTAAGAATTATGTGGCAAGGTGGAAATTCTCAGCAAAAATTTTTATATAATAACAATAGTAATAATAACAAATGATACAGTAATAATGCCTAGTCACATTTATTGAGCAATTACTATGTATCAGACATTGAGCTAAAAGCTCTAATTCATGAGCTCATTTCCCAGAGGAAGTTACTAATTGATATAACACCCATTTTGTAGATGAAGATATTGAGGCTTAGATACATTCATTTATTTGCTCCCTCCCCTCCCCATCATTTTTCCATAGCTGGGCCAAGATTTGCATCTGCATTGGCCAATCACAAAACAGATGCTCTTCACCATTACATGTACCCATAAATGACTTTCCCTGTAAATTAAGGGTATAAGATTGAGCCCATATTACTCTCCACTGGTGGTTCTCAACTGTAGCTGTGCAATTAAATCACCCCCTTTAAAAAAGTACTGATGATATGGTCCTTCCTCTACAGATATTGGTACTTGTGTCAATCATAAGGGCCTTAAAATCTCCCTACGAGAGTGTGATACGTAGTTTTGTCAGTGATATCAACACCACCTTAAGCTTACCAAAAAACAAATTCTCAGTCCCTTCCCAGACCAGTTGAATCAGAATGTCTGGGTTCGGGCTCAGGACACTGTGTGTCAAAAATCCCTCCAGATGATTCTGATGTGCACACATATTTGAGAATTACCACCTTATACCAATGGTGTTTAATCTTATGTATCAGAAATATTCAGAGAGTTTTGTTAAAATTGGAGGTGCCTGGGTCTTCCCCCAAAACTACTGAAACTATATTTTTATGTAACTCTCCAGACAATTCTTTATACTAACGAGATGGTTCTGCTTTCTACATTACCAGGGTATGGCTATTAGGATTTATTAAGTTTACATTATTTTTCTCCTTCTCACAAGAGACAAAAATATAATGAATACAAACCTTTGTTCCAAAAGTAAAAGCTGGTGGGAAAACTAAAGAATCACATTTTTTGATAACAGTAAAACCTGTCACTGCAGGATTCCACAAATGACAGATTGATTGGTATCCCAGCAATAATTAGTAGGATATAAAGTCAGAGGGACAGCCAAGCTGTGAGCACTGGGATGAAGCCACCCATGGCCCCAGGACCCCAGCAGCAGCCTGACTGCAGCCATTATCCCTTCTAGAAATAAATCAAATGCTCAAGCATAACTGACTTTAAAATTAAACTCAGAAGCTGATGCCAGGCATGGACATTGGATCTCCCATGGCAAATAAGAAATCACATCTACTTTTCCAAAATTGCCATTTTCAATTTCTGTTGGCATATCTGAGAAATACTAGCCCATTACTAATTGGCCCCTTAGCTCAGGGCCCTAGAACAGAAGAAATTAGGTTCAGGAAATATTTTTATTGCAGGCTATCAGGAAACTTCTTAAAAAATATCTCCTCCAGTAACTTTTACTGAAAGTCCTCCACACAGGACAGAGAATACCTTTAAGGAATTAAGAATACCTTTAAGGAACATAGTTTTAAAATCAGTTTTCTTTCCAGTCAAAATGTCTTCAATTAGTTTACAGTCCAATAAGAAACATTTATTTAGTGCTTATAGGATGGAAAGCATGATACTAAATACTGTGCTTGATTCAAAATAAATTGTGCAGAGTAGAACGTGCTGCTATTCAAAGCATGATTCCCAGGCCAGCAGCCTTGACATCTCCTGGGAATTTGTTATAAATGCTGACCTCAGGTCCCAACCTGAGGGGTTCATTACATATGAAGAGTTAACGCATATTAAAAATTGAGCATGAGTTAATGCATGGTCTCTGCTCTTAAGAAGCTTAGAGATAAAAAAGATTAAAGATAAACTAATATAACAAGTTGAATAATTAACTTAGGTTAAGTCCCATAGAAACAGAGGCCAAGAAAGGGATTTAGCACATATGACTTTTGCAGAGAGGGTCCTCAGGGGGCGAGGAAGGCAAGCAGGATGGTGGAACAGGGGACGGAACTAAGTAGTGATTTGGTCCCAGCTGGAGTCAGTGTTTTGTACTTTGAGAAAGTATTTGGCTGTGTGTTGCCCCTGCTTTGGAGATACAGGACATATACTCTTGCCCAAAGTAGCTTGTGTTACACTCAGAGCAATTCTTTGAAAAAGGGGAGCAACTGTGAGATGTTTGCAGCCAACACTCAAAGGATATCAAGGAATCTGAACAGGGGGCCAATAGCATCCACTGGAATGACAATTTTTTTAAAGATACAATTAAGGTGGACCTCCCTGGTGGCTCAGGGGTTAGGCTCAGCTATCACCGCAATGGCCTGAGTTCAATCCCCAGCCAGGGAGCTACCCACATGGTGCAGCAGACCTCTCCTGCCTTGCCCACTGCTCCCCTCAGCAGTGTATTTCAGTCAGTCTGCCTGTTCTGCTCCCCACTCTGTCTCTGGTGAATCCTCTCACCACCTCCTCCTCTGGCCTGTACCCCAGTTCTTGTATGCATAAATAAGTAAAAATAAATCTTTTAAAAAATTTTTTTTAAAAACCTACAGCTGCTACAGCAACCTACAACACTTGCAGTATCTTTCATATGTTGAGAGGACTTAACAATCACTATGTCATGTGTGATCTGGAAATATGTTGCAAAGAATTTAAACTGGACTTTAGAAAACACACTTTGCTTTCCAGTAATAACACTTGATTTTCTCTGGGAAACTCTCACTTTGTCCACCATCACTACATGTGGTTTATGTGATTTGAGCCTAGTATTCTATCTATTGCAATTACAAGTATTCTAAGATTAGATATGAATGCATCTTTTCCTGTTTGTGACATTCCTCTGATCTCAGTAGGGTGAATTTTCAAGTCTCCCTTTTCCTTCTTACGACTCATTCCCTTACTTATACCATTTCAGTAATATTTTTTTTTTTCTGTAACATGTCCCATGTTCAGATCATTACTTTCATGTGTGGCTTGGTATTGATAAATTCTGTTACTTTTGCTTTTAAATGAAGTTTCCTACTCTTCCTTCTATCTTGGTGATTAATCTTGCCAGGTAAGGGATTTGGGACAAGAAATCTTTTTCTCTAAATATCTCTTTCCAGATAAACTCATGCCATTTACAGCAACATGGATGGGACTGGAAGGAATTATACTCAGTGAAATAAGTCAGAAGGAAAAAGAAAATTATCAGATGGTTTCACTTATAGCAGGAATATAGGGGAACCAAATAAGAAATCAGGGGAAAAACATTAACAATACAAAACACAACAAAACAAAAACAAACACAATTGTAAATCAGAGACATCCTGCAGAGGAGGATGCATTGGTGAAGGGTGCCTTGGTGAAGGAAGTTCTATGGGGACTACGCCTGACTGGGGGGTAAGCAAACATTGTTTAAAAATAAAAAAATGATGTAAAAATATATAAATAAATTGTGCAATCAATCAGTATAAATAAAAAATACATACATACATACATACATACATACATACATCTTTCCAGCCCCTTCACACTTGGGATATTTCTGCTGAAAAGTCTGCTGACCATCTGATTGGTGTTCTTCTATAGGTTACCATTTTTTTTCTCTTGATATTTTTAATATTTTGAACTTGTCTTTGGTCCCTTATTATTATGTGCCTTGGCATATGTCTGTCTGGTATTATTTTGTTTGGAACTCTTTGGGTCTCTTGGATCACAGTTTCTGGTTCATTTCCCACAGTGAGATGGTTTTTGATGATTATTCCATTCCTTTAAATAGGTTTCCTATGACTTTCTATTTTTCAACTCCTTCTGGTATCCCCATGTTAAGGATATTATTTCTCTTTCAGTTGTCTCAGAAAGCTCTTAATGCTGTTTTCATTTTTTAAATTCTTTTTTCTCTACCTTATTCTATTCACATTTCTTTTGAGCTCATCAATTTTCTCCATTTGTCTGCTATTAAGACCCTTAATTGTAACTTTTAAATACTTGGTTCATAATCCCATTATCTCAATGTAGCTGCTTCATATTTTTATTATCTTTTTATTCTCTTGTTTTAGATCCTTCATTTTTTTTTTAAGTTCCATCTCTTTCCAGGTCTGTTGCCCCAAATTCCTATTCTGTCATGTTTTACAAATCCACTGAGTCTGGAATCCTTCCAGAAGTTTTTTGCTCTGGCATTTGTACTGTGTTTTTCTATCTCCTCATTTTTGATTTTGTATGGGTTTTAATGAGGGTAATAATAAGGATAAATTTAATAAAGATACATTTTTTAGCTATTGTTTTACACCTATGGAAGTATTTGGGGGACTGGTACAGGAGTGGGCTAATAGGTATTAAGGAGAACTGGGACAATAGACATTCCAGTGGAGTCAGGAATTTGAACTTCCTGCTGTGCAGTACTTCTTTGTGGAGGGTGGCAATTGTGTTGCATTCTCAACCTGGGCTCCAGAAGTAGCCTCTTCTATAGGGAAGTTTAGGTGCTCTGGCCTGATTCAGACTATGACTGTTCAGTGTTATGAACCTCAGATTCAAGCCAGTCGTCCTTACTGTATGCCTCTGCAGCTCTCCAGCAACGAACCCTCCATCACGGAGGCCTGTTCATGCACCCCCTTATCCAGTGCAGTGTTGGGTCTTAGAGGCTCCATTGTTGGTTTGTGCCTGAGTCAACAGCTTTGTGGATTTTTGTATCAGTCCCTCCTCCTCCTTGTGGCTTATACTTCCCTGTCTATATACTTGATGCTTTTCCTTTCCTTCAAGTTGATGTTCCCACTGAATAAACTGTTTTTCCCTCAGGGTTTTTGGCTTTGTATTATATCAGTTTTGTGGTTTGGAATGAGCCCTGTGTCTGTACCCTGCCACCATTGTGCAGGACTCCTGCATTTGATTGCTTTTAACTTTTCCAAGAGCACAGCGTATATAAAACGAATTGGGATTCGATCCCAGGTCTCTCTAAGTTCAGAGTTTAGTAACCGCCCTGAAGCTACTATTGCAAATCTTAATTTCCTTCCTCTCTATTTCCATATAATTCATCCTGTGCAATGCCTTTGAACTCAGGAAGGTGAAGGGGTTCACATTTACATACAATGCCCTTTCCATCTAAATTAGGAAACAGACTATCAACATTGACAACAAGAAATCTGATTCTTTTCCTTTTCCCTCTAGTTGTGCAGCAGAGAATGCACTGAACCCAACTGGACAATAACTGGTACCTTTTGGCAAGACTGAACTATCCTATAATAAAATTAATCCTTGGTAGGATTCCATATGATAGAAATGCAGTGATGTGTGATGTTTCTTCCATAGTTTCCTAATTTTCTTTCTTTTTTTTTTAAATATGTATTTATTTATTTATACAAGCACTGGGTACAGTCAGAAGCACGGGAGGGTGAGAGAATTCACCAGAGCCAGAGCAGGGAGCAGAACAGACAGACTGACGGAAGTACACTGCTGAGGGAGCAGTGGGAGAGGCAGGAGAAGTCTGCGCGCCATGTGGGACCCTCGCTGGCAGCTGGGGATCGAACCAGTGCTGCAGAGGCTCCGGGCAGCTTCTCAGCCCAGCGCTCAACCTTTCTTGAAGACAGACAGCACAACAAAACAGTCCCATCAACAATAATACACTACACTGTGTTCCACACTTGCCAGCCACACTTACCATTCCACCATGGTCTTTCCACACTTGCCATTCCACATATAACCATTTCACACTTACTTTTCCACCCTTACCATTTCACTTTTGGCGTGAAAATTAAAGTGACTCTTCATTATGCATGGAAAAGTTTATGTATGAGGTCTGGATTTGCCAAATTCTGACTGCTTAAGATGGCAAGTTAGTTGTTATAATAAATATGAGTTTTCAGGGCCTCCCTGCTGGCGCAAGGGGTTAAGCACAGCACTATGAAGCTATCTGCAGCCACTGTTGCACGAGTTCAATCCCCTGCCGGCCAGGGAGCTAACCCACATGACACAGCAGACCTTTCCTATTTCGCCCGCTAGTCCCCTCCGCAGTGTATTTCAGTCAGTCTGCCTGTTCTGTTCCCTGCTCTGTCTCTGGTGAATCCTCTCACCTTCCGACACATGCAGCCTGTACCCTGGTTCTTGTATGCATAAATAAATAAATATGAGACTTCAGACTGGAAGGAAGAATCAAGGCTGTCCTTTGTAAGTCAAGTGTCTGTCTTTTAAGATATTCAATGAAAAAAAAAAGCCATTCATATGGTTTTATGAACCAGTTTTGAAGTAGTAACTGTTTAATTTATTTGCAAATCTTGGCAACAACTTGGTCTTAATATTTTTAAATAATTGATTGCTGTGCATTTTCCCCCAGTCTTCCTTACTGTTCCCCTAATTAGTGAGTAAAACTATATCCCTTCCATCACTTCATATCTTACCACATGAATATGCATTATTCATAAAGTGAACAGTAAAAATAATGCTTGAGGTCATCAGCCAATATTTGATTCGGTGGTTTTATTTGTCCCTGTGTATTCTGGCATTAGAATGAAGGTCCCTAATATACATATAGATGCCAGGGTCAAACAGTAATCTTGTCCTGAACTCTGATATACATATTTTCTTGAAGTCTATGATAGAAATCATTGTTTTGCCAGCCTATTATATTTTGTTTGGACAACAGGTCCCTTAGTTTCCACTTGAGTAAGTACCTCCATTTATTTTAGATTTCTTTGCTGGCATTGCCTTTACCCCAGACCAAGTCAATTCAACATGAGCCTTCCTAATTGGCAAGGAAATAGGTATATATCATTTCCTGGAATAGACTTGATATGTGGCATGGCCCCTAATTTCTGTGGGAACCAGACTGACCTCAAATAAGATCTAGTTTTCAAATACTCCTAATCTTGATTAGTGCTTCTCAACTTCTAGAGGTCATACATGATAGAAGATAACTGGAGTTATAGAATCTGATTTTACCCAAAACATTATCACCTTCTTGAATTCTGCACCAAAGTCAAACCCACAGTTCTCTTTTCAGGCCAAAAGCGTTACATCACAGAAATCTTTTCTTTGCTTCTCGGTATAAATAATAAAGAAGAAATCTGATTCCTTTAAGGCATTATCCTATTTCATTCATTCCCAAACTTTAGCATGCATCAGAATCACCAGGAGGACTTATTAGAATACAAAGCCTCTGATTTAATAAGTATGAAGTAAGTTCCCAGAGAGAACATTCTCACAGGTTCCAGATGATACTGATTCTGCTTATCTGGGGACCACATCTGGAGAACCACTGTGAGAACACCATAGTGCAGGTAACATTGTTGGGGGGATAACTAACACTGATGAGACTAGGTGTACATTTGATGATGGCACCCTAAGAGAATTCACTGGTGGTAAAAAAGGTGAAATCCATTTCCACAGATGTATTTTACTCTTTTTGAAGTGCAAAGATGCACTGATATCTCCGGGACTTAGCAACCTTCCCTTCCAACTGAGTGAGGTTCCCTAAGCATTGTATTCCAGTGACTAATATCATATTGCCCTTCTGTGTTTCTGTGGCTTAAACAGAGTTTTCAATAGTTAAAGAACTCATCAGCTATGGGACAAAAGCTTTGTAAACACTAAGCCAGAAAGGATAGATTAGGAAATCTCCAAACTGGATAATTAGCCAAGAAAAATAAATACTCTTTAGCAAATGCCATAATAAACACTTTGGGTTTCCAGCTAATCGATTTACTGAGCCATCTGTCTGAAGAAAATAGTGCCCATTGTCTGACCCAGAAAGGACTATAAGGAAACTGGCCAGAGATGTGATCCTTTTGTCCATCTTCAGGAAACTGCAGGAGAAAGTCTTCCACCCACTGTTTTCCTTGTCTGTAGGCTGTCAAGCTGTCATATTCCGCTGTCATATTCCACCACCCTGAGACCAAAAGACCTATATGAAGCTTCCCTCAGGCTCCAAAGAGGTGATCTTAGCCAACATAGCTGTAGTTCGTGTTGTGGCCAATAGTGGCTGCATCAACAGGTTCATCCTGAAGGACAATCAAGTCTACCACAAATATAAGGCAAACGGAAATTACTGGCCTTGTGTGTGGTATCTGGTCTTTTGTGTGGTATGTGGCCACAAAAACTGTGCGGGATCCTTCTGGAAGTGGCAACCACCACCACATCCACAAACCTGTGCCATCTGCAGAGATGCCACCGGTGGATCTTATCACTGCCTGCCAGACAGGACATCTGTGGGGCACAAAGACTGTGCAGGAGAAAGAAAACTAGGGACAAGGGTCATTAAAGTTTGAGTAGACCAGGCACTGGAGAGTGGAGGGAATGGAAAGTTGTTGATGAAAGAGTATACACTTTCCATTATCAGATGAGTCACTTCTGGGGAGCTAATGCACAGCATGGTAACAACAGGTAACAATATTGTGTTCAGTACTTGACATTTGCTAACAGAATGATCTTCTATCTTATCATCATACACACAATAGTAACTATGTAAAGTGATGACTGTTAATTAACTTCAGCGTGGTGATCATTTCACAGCATCATGATGTTGTGCACCTAAAACTTACGCAATGTTCTTTGTCAATTATATCACAATCAATATGAGAAAAAATAAAAATAAATATCATTATCACCCAGAGTCGTAGTTTACCTCAGGATTCACTCTTGGTATTGTACTTTCTATGGGTTAGGACAAATTTATAATGACATGATCCATAATTATACTCTCATGCAGAGTAGTATCACCTATCTAAAAAGCCCAAGTGCTTCTGATTCATCCCTTTCACCACTTTAACCTGTGGAAATCATTGATCTTCTTACTGTCTCCACAGTTTTGTAATTTCTACAATGTCATAGAGACAACCCATACCATATGTACCCGTTTCAGATTTGCTTCGTTCACTTGGTAATGTGTACTTAAATTTCTTCCATGAAGGGATTGTGCTCAGTGAAATAAGCCAGAAGGAAAATTAAAAATACAGGATGGTTTCACTTATAGGAGGACTACAGGGGAAATAAGGGATCGGGAAAAAATAATTATAATAAATAAAAAAACAAAATTAACAGGCAACTATAAATCAGAGATATTATGCAGGGGTGGGGGAAGCAAAGGGATCAAAATGGGATGGAAAGCACAGGGAACTTTGGTGATGGTGCATCAGTGAATTTGTGGCAGGAATTTTATGGGGACTATACCTGAGAGGAGAAAGCATACATTGTACAAAAATGAAGAATGATGGTTAAATATATATATACACATATATATATACAACAAATAAATAAATTTCTTCCATGTCATTCCATCACAAATAGTTCATCTTTTATTTATTTTTATTGTATTATCTTTTATATGGGTAATGATTGTTTATAGCATTGCATATGAGTTATAAGTTACATATAGAGGTATAATTTGTTTCCTCTTCAAATATATCTTACAATGCCACAGTCACCACCAAGTACCTATAATTCTGCATCATAGTCCATTGGACCCCTTTTGTTTCTACCCTCCACTCTCCCCTTCTGGTGACCTCAAACCTATATTCCACCACTGAATGTACCACAGTTCATTTTTCCATTCAGTTTTTGAAGGCTATCTTAGTTGGTTCCATGTTTGGAAAATAATGAATAAAGCCACTCTAAATATTATGTGCAGTTTTTGGTGCCAACACAATTTTTCAACTCCTTTCTTTAAATACCAGAGTGTAATTACTGATTCATAGGGTAAGAGTATGTTTATCTTTGTAAGAAACTGTCAGTGTCTTGTCAAGTGACTTAACATTTTGCAAACAGCAATCAATGAGAGCTGTAGTTGTTCCACATCCTTACCAGCATTTGTGATGCTGATGCTATGAATTTTGGTCTTTCTCATAGTTGTATAATGGTATTTCATTGGTGATTTAATTTGCTTTTCTCTGATAATGTATGATAAACAGGATCTTTTCATTTGCCTTTGCCATCTGTATATTGTCTTTGGTGAGGAGTCTATTAAGATCTTTGGACATTTTTGATTGTTTTTGTCTTCTTGTTGAGTTGTAAAAGTGTATTTTGTAAGCTTTAGATAGCATTCCTTTATCATATTCATCTTTGTAAAAAATTTTCTCCTGGCACAGGTTTGTGGATGTGGTGGTGGTTGCCACTTCCAGAAGGATCCCGCACAGTTTTTGTGGCCACATACTCTATCTTTTGTCTTCTGTACTCTTGTTTCTGTCTTTTGCAGAGCAAAGTGTTTTTACTTTTTGTGAAGTTCAGATTCTCAATTATTTCCTTCAAGGATTTTGCCTTTGGTGCTGAACATTAAGAGACATCATCAAACCCAAGGTTTTCTAGGTTTTTCCCTATGTTATCTTCTAGGACTCTCGTAGGGTTTTTTTTTTTTGTTTGTTTGTTTTTTTACACTAGGATCTGTTCTATTTTGAGTTGATTATTGTAAAGGGTATATGCTGCACCCCCCCCCCTGCAGTGACCTTCAGGGCTAATGGCTGTTGCCATGGTCCCTGAGGTCCGGCGTGGGCAAGGAACCATGCGCGCAGGGGGAGAACAGCAAACTCCCTAAGATGCAGAGAAGCCGAATGCCTGCCAAGAGATAACGACCACCAGAAGCCGCCACAAAGATGGTTAAAAGAAATGCTGACCACCTGGAACCTTATCTCGCTTTCTCAAGGCCCACAAACTTTATTCTGCTACAACTGTCTTTCTAAAATCTTTCCTTTTTCTGGTCATTGATTGCTAATTAAAAAACATACGTAATTTAATAATTAGGCTAATGCAAATGAAACATTACTAAACACTGTGTTATAATAGAATTGTTGGTTTAATAATCTTTCTATTATGTGCTTAACCTTAGTACCTTTGATATTAACTGCATTATAATATAAATTTACCTATGACAATTAATTATGAGTAAACATAAGTAAGTAATAGTAGTAGTAGTTAGTACAAAAATATAGAAAGAGTTAATAACCTGTCCAATTAGAAATAAGGCTAGGTCCAGGTGTAACTTCGGACATAAATCACTGCCCTGTCAATTAAGCTAAGCCTATGAGCAAACTGATCTCTTTGATGTTCACTGTTCCTATGCCTTTAGAAAAAACATATATATACTGACCACTAACTTAATAAAAGCGCACTCAGATTTACACTCTCTCTTGAAGTGTGTCTGTTTGTCATTTCTTTAGCCGAATCCCTGACCACCCTGCGCAGTCTCTCAACCCTGAAACGGCCTCATCGTCTACTGCTGTGCTGGTCCGCGGCAGGTATAAGGAGTATGTTTAGATTCATTCTTTTTGTACAAGGATTTCCAGCTCTTGCATCATTTCTTAAATATTTTTGTTACATTTTATTGCTTTTGCTCCATTGTGAAAGATAGGTTGACTATATTTACTTGGGTCTATCTCTATTATTTTCTTTTCATATATTTGTCTATTATTTTATCAATATCACATTATCTTGGTAACTGTAGCTTTATAGTAAGTCCGGAAGTCAGATATCATCAGTCATCTAACTTACTGCTTATTTGTTTTAAGACAATTTTTGCCAAACCTTTCAGATTTTCTATGTAAACAAAAATATTTTTTATTTCTTCCAAGATGTACATATATTCTTTTTTTTTTTTCTTGTCTTAGCATTAACTGAGATTTCCAATACACCATTGAAAGCAGTGGTGAAAGGATATGGATATTCTTTTATTTTTTAAAGATATATTTATTTATACAAGAACTCGAGTACAGGCCAGATGTGCGGGAGGGTGAGAGGATTCACCAGAGACAGAGCAGGGAACAGAACAGGCAGACTGACTGAAATACACTGCTGAGGGGAGCAGCGGGCAAGACAGGAGAGGTCTGCTGTGCCATGTGCTTCAAAGGTACTGCATTCAACCTCCTGTGCCACCAGGGAAGCCCTAGGATACAGACATTCTTGTCTTGTTCCTGATCTTCATGGGAAAGCTTTAAATTTCTCACCATTAAATATGATGTTATCTGTAGGGTTTTTTGTAGAAATTCTTCATTAAGTCAGGGAAATTCTCTTCTATTTCTAATTTACTGTGAATTAGATATTGGGTTTTGTTAAAAATTTTTTCTGCAGCTACTGATGTGGTCATGTCAGTTTTCTTCTTTAATCTGTTGACTTAGATTAATTGAATATTGATTTTCAAATCAATTGAATTTTTAATTGAATTAGTTGATTTTCAAATATTGAACCAGTTTTGCATATCTGGGATAAATCCCATTTGAATCTAGCATATAATTCTTTTTGTACGTTGATTAGATTCAATTTGCAATACTTTTTGAGGATTTTTAAATTAGGGTCATGCTGGACCCTTAGAGTGAGTTAGAAAGTAACCCCTCTTTCTATAGAAATGTGCTGTTTAATCTCCAAATATATTGGCATTTTCCAGCTATCTTTTTATCTGTATTTTTCACTTCCTTTATTTTCATTAAGACAATTTCTTTTAAATGAATTTTTACTGAAGTAATATTGCATTTATAAAATTATTTAAGATTCAGGTGTTCATTGTTGAGAATCAACATTATTTTATTACATTAAACTGACCATTAAAAGTTCAGTTCTATTGTCCCCTTTTTTACAATTTACTTGCTTCCCTTCCCCTTTGCTCCTGGTAACCACTAATCGGTCTTAGTTCAAATGTTTAATTCTGTTTGATTTAGTTCATCTGTTTCTTTGTTTTCTCTAAATACCACTTATGAGTGAAATCATAAGATATTTGCCTTTTTCTGTCTGGCTTATTTCACTAAGCATAATTCTCTCTAGATCTGTATACCCAGAATTCTATCATTTTTATAGGTGAATAGTATTCCATTATGTGTATATAGCACATCATGATCAACAATTAAATTGTTTCCAGTTCTTCACTACTGTAAATAGTTCCTGTTATCTTTTGGTTATTGAGTCAGTGAAATAAAAGATTCCTAGTTCATCATCTAGGATTTGAATTCCCTGGGCAACTCATATTCAACCTTTCTTCCTTTCTGCATTTGTATAAATACCAAGGAACCTGGACTTCCCCAGTGGTGCAACAGGTTGAGTGCTGCCCTATGAAGCTGTCCTAAGCCTCTGCAGCACTGGTTTGATTCCCGGAGGGCCAGGGAGTTTCCCACATGGCACAGCAGACCTCTCCTGTCTCGCCCGCTGCTCCCCTCAGCAGTGCTTTCAGTCTGTCTGCCTATTCTGCTCCCTACTCTGTCTCTGGTGAATCACCCTCCTCTGCCTCTGGCCTGTACCCCAGTTCTTGTATAAAAATAAATAAATCTTTAGAAAAAAAATTACCAAGGAACCTGGTGGTTAGATTATATGGTAAATTTCTACTTAGTTTTATGAGCATCTACTAAATTAAATATACCATTTTGCCTTTCTACAAACAATGAAAAACAACTGTTGCCCATTATCATCATCAGCAATTTGTATTGTCAAGTTTTTGGATTTTAGGTTTTGTAATGCAGTGTGCATTAGATATGTAGTAGTAATTAATTATTGTTTAAATTTGAAATTCCCTAATGGCAAAATAAATAAAGCATGTTTTCATATGCTTATTTGTCATTTGCATGTCTTCTTGAAGTGTCTGTTAAGATCTTCTATACATTTATTTGTTTTTTATTGTTGAGATTTATGTTTCCTTGAATATTTTGGATATTATCAATAGTTCTTTTTCAAATATGTGTTTTGATAACATTTTCTCCTAGTCTGTAGCTTCCCTTTTGTTTCTTTGAACGGTCTCTTTTACTTTGCAAAGCAGCTTTTTTTTAAAAAAAAAATTGTTGTATTTATTTATGCATACAAGAACTGGGGTCTTGGCCAGAGGTGCAAGGGGGTGAGAAGATTCACCAGAGACAGAGTGGAGTGCAGAACAGGTGGATCTACTGGAATACACTGCTAAGGGGAGCAGCAGGCCTGACAGGGGAGGTCTGCTGCACAATGTGGGTTAGCTCCCTGGCCTGGGATCGAACTCATGAAGCAGTGTCTGGCAACAGCTTGATAGCACTGAGTCTTTAGCCCCTGCAAAGCAGTTTTAATTTTAATAAAGTCAAACTTATTAATATATTTTTGAATTATTATTGGCGTTGTAGTTAAAAACTTATCACCACACTGCCTTAGATCTTCTCCTGCTTTCTTATAGATGTTCCACAGTTACCCATGCAACATTTAGATTGATAATATTTGTGTAGATCTTTTTACAGGTTCTCTCTTTTATTTCATTGATCTTCTTGTCTATTTTTTTCATCAATAGTCAGTTTTGTTATTTACTATAGCATTATAGTACATCTTCAAGTTGGGGACACTCAGCCGTCTATTTGTTAGACTCTAAATTTTACACTTTGCAAAACGTGTGTGTCTGTGAATCTTTATAAATGCACACTGTTGTTGTCAAGGTCTGTTTATGTAACAAAGTCTACTGATCCTTTCAGTCAGTACTCACAAATTTATCACCAAAGTATAAGGACCTTGGCTCCCAATCACTAGTGAGCAAGATAAATGAACATGTTAACATTATTAAATGTTAAGACATCCTGTAGAGATTTCCATAGCCTTGGGGCATTTCTGAGGCACAGACTGTGTTATCTGGAAAATATACATATAGCATGGCTAGACTAGAGGTGGATTGGTGGGAGGCAATAGCAGGATGACCATCCGTCTGTGGTCATTGATATTATTTAGAACTCAGCACTAGAATGGGGTATCTGGTGAGGGGCTACTATAAGGCTCTGATCAGTTGCCCATCCTCCAAAGTCCTTTACTGTGCTCACTGACCTTAGTGTCCTGGGTCAGTCCCAAAATCAGCGCCTCCCAATCTCCCAATACTTAACTTGCTTTATTTTCCTATTAGGATACCACAAGCCCTCCCCATTTAGATTTCCAAAGTTGCCTCCTTGAAAATTTTCCTCCTTTGACCCATAAAAAGAGATTTTAACACACACACACACACACACGGTTGTATGTGTTTTTCTCTTGTCATAGGTGACAGAATAGGATAATTGTGAGTTGTGGGTGATGTAAAAAAATAAATTTTGTGCTCCAAAATGACATCTCTTTTTAGACCATGGCCAATAAAAAGAGAGAATCTCTGCAAGAGCATTCTCCCTGTTGTACACATTTTTATTTGCCAGTAATCCAGATATAATTCATACTACATATTAAAGTACTCATCTCTTTCATTTCCACTGTCTCTTGAATACACACTCCTGGCTATAACGGCACTGCTAGTATATTGGCTTTTTCATACAAAACTGTCATAAAAACTCACACAAAAGAACTAGCAAGGTGCAGGAATATGTATAGATGAATTCTATCTCTGACCGTGATAACCAGGTCTCCCAAAAACACAGTCTGAGAATGTTTCATGAAGACAAGAAACTCAAGACTTTGGCCCCCATAGGCAATTACAGACAAAGAAGAAGGGGTATTCAGTTCTTCGTGGGGGGTAAAGCAGCATTTCTATCTCTCAGCCAGATTGACACTTGCATTCCTAACACCAGTGTCATTCTCGATAGAACCTTCTATGTGAGATTCAATAGAGTCCACTTATTTGGTCGTAAGTAGAGTTGGACAGAGAATAGCAGCCATTATCTTCCATGATTACTAAATACCATCGAAATTCATATGCCCAGAAAGAAAAGCTTTGCAACATGTGGGTATATTTCCTCAAAAGGAAGATTTTCAGAAAAGGATTCAGTTCCTAACTCTAAATTACATGCTGTAAGTGAAGAAACACTCTCCCCTTGTCATCACAATGAATAGAAACTTTTTCATGCTTACATTTTCTTAGAAAATAGTCATGGAGGGTGATGTATTATGTTTGTTCATAACTGCTTCATGCCAGTAGACATTGAAAAGGTATGCATTCCCAACTTGAAGCACTGACAATTTTCTACTTTTTAGGCTGCCACTGGAGTGTAAGATAGATGCCAAGATGAGGGGCATATCGTCAGTTCACAGTTTTTCAAGTAACAATGAACTAGTTGGTGGGTCCTGTACTTCTCTTATTTCTCTTTTTACTTAGTCATGATTTGGTCATTTCACTTTTCATCATGTCAGCAGAGAGATACAAAGAATTGATACAATTCAGGGTCATCAATTTGGTCACTTTTAAATATGTCTTGTAAAAGACTAGATAAGACCGGGTTTTAAAGTTACAGGATAAAAATCGAAACAGAAATATTTGTACTTTCTATGAATCCATATTTTTCTTCTGCCTTTGCTTAGTCTAAACATAATTGTGAAGATGTGCTTTGCATATATAAGCACTCAATAAATGTTAATTGAATCAATGAATGTATAATGCTTAGGCATACCCTTTTTTCCCCTCAGAACTCACCCAAATCTCTCTCTCTTTCACACGCATACACACACATACACGTGCATACGCACATATACATACATGCACACAGTGGTTTTTAAATTTTTGTGGGCATTAGACTCACTTATAAAACTTGTTAAAACTTACATTCTTTACTTGGCCCCAAGATCAGATATCTTTAGTCAGTTAGTTTCAGACAGGTCCCAAGCATTTGCATGTCTAACATGTTATCAAATAATGTTTATGCTACTTGTCTAGGAGATTCCACCTTGAAAATCACAGCTGTAACTTACATGTCTTCTCTTTCCTATGGTTTCTTTCTTTCCACTCAGCTACACTTTCTAGAGCAAATAATTTCATTTTATTTTGCCACATCCCTTAGGGCCCTCTTGGATTTTAGCCACAGATGTGATGAGTAATTCCATGCGAAACTCAGGCTGCTAGCATATCCCTTCATCTGGCTATTTTTGTTCTTCCATCAGAGAGCCTCCCTCAAAACTGCAGGAACCTACTTAACATAAAACCTAGAGGTACAGCAGAGGTAAACTTCCTGCAGAAAGAGATTGGGGATTAAGTTCCAATCTTCTGTTTGTCATAGGGGTGCACAGGGGCAAGGCGAGGAGCTCTGTAGACTTAGAAGTTCCACAGAATTGAGCCCCCAGTGCTCACAGAGATGACCTTGACATCACATCTGCTCTGCCTTCCCTGTTTCACTGTCTTTCTATTTGTTCCTGCCGTGTGGCCATGCTCCAGTAAACTAACTGCATTGTTATCCTTGTTCCAGGCTATTCTCAGAAAAATCTATATACAAACACTGACCTGTATCTCACTAACACTGAATGACTCTTGTTTCTCTCATTCACTCATCATCAATTATTTTATTATACATTCACTAACTATATTCCTCACTTACTAGTTATTCCATAATTTCTGAGACAAAGATAGTCTCCATCTAATTACTCCCCCAAAACCTATCCCAGGTAATTTCCTTTCTGTGTCAGTTTCCATGCGTTTTAGTCTCAGGCCCCTCAGATCTGATTACATTAACTCCGTCATTCATGAAACTGAGATGAAGTATCTTCTCTCTTCTGAAATTGACAAGTTCAATGCCAATATGAAATTTTTTAAAAAAACTTTATTGTGCTTGCTTAGTCACCTGGCCTGTCTCATTCTCAAAAGCTCACCGGTCAAGGATTTCCAAATTTTTGCTATTTATGGAAGCCTTAGTATCTCAGTAAAAAATTTCACCCTTAGGCTAAAAGAAATACAAAAAGTTGCATTTTTCAAAGATTTATGTTCGGATAACTTAATAAATATGTATGTCTTAACAAATGAGTGGCCATTTGGAAACATGATGCACATAAATGCTTAGTTTTAAATAAATTCTATTACTAATTGGATGTGTGTGCCTGTTGAACAATGCAAAAATTTACTGAATTTAGGATCAGTTCAGATGCTTCTATACTTATTCTCCTGTCCGCATTGAATATTATACATTTTTATCTGAAAAGCCAACTTTGCAAAGATATGTCATTTAAAAAAAGTAACATGATCTAATGAATGTTAAAACTCTGAACTACTTTGACATCATAATTTACTTCATGTCCAACAGATGTCAAGTATTCCTGTAATTCTATCAAAATTTTAAAATATCCTTCAACAGCCTTGTGAGTTCACCATGGTACTGAAGAGTACTTCAGCACATAATTTGAAAACCACAATCCTGAGAATACAGTAGGTGCTGCTATGGGGTAGATTGCTTCCCCCACAAAGAAGGCATGTGAAGTTCTAAGCCCTGTGCCTCAGAATGTGATCTGACTTGGAAATAGGGTAATAGCAGGTTTAGCCAAGTTAACTTAGGTCATTAGGGTACATCCTAACCCAATTATCACTGCTAGCATTTTAAAAAGGGGAAATTTATAAACATAGGGGTGCAGGTGCCCTTTGGAATTAATGTTTCTGTGTCCTTTAGGTAAATAGCTAAGAGTGGAATTGCTGGATCATATGGAAGCTCTATCTTTAGTAGGTTGAGGAATATCTCCACACAGCTCTCCATAATGGTTGGACCAGTTTGCTCTCCCACCAGCAGTGCAGGAGAGTTCCTTTTTCTCCACATCCTTGCCAACATTTATTGTTGCTAGTTTTTTTAATATGTGCCATTCTTACTGGTGTAAGATGGTATCTCATTGTAGTTTCTATTTGCATTTCCCTGATTACAAGTGATGTTGAACATTTTTTCATATGCCTGTTGGCTATTTGCATTTCCTCTTTGGAGAAGTTTCTTTTTAGCTCTTCTGCCTTTTTTGTGACAGAATTATTTTGTTTTTGTTTTTGTTGAGTCTCATCAGCTCTTTGTAGATATTTGTGATCAGTCCTTTATCATTAGTGTTGTGTGTAAGCTTTGGAAACAACCCAAATTCCCAAAAATAGATGACTGGATCAAGAAGATGTGGTGCATATACACAATGGAATATTACTCAGCAATCAAAAAAGATAAACTCATGCAATTTGCAGCAACATGGATGGAGCTGGAAGGGAGCATGCTCAGTGAAATAAACCAGAAAGAAAAAGAAAAATACCGGATGGCCTCACTCATAGCAGGAATCTAGAAAACCTAAATAAGGGACCAGGAAAAAGAATAACTATAAGAAAGAAAAAATCAAAATCAACAAACAACTATAAACCAGAGACACACTGTGGGAGGGGGCAGGGAAAGGAAGGATTGGGGTCAAAATAAGGGGTGCAATTGTATGGGGAATATAAAAATAAAAAAATATATTTTATAGTGAAAAAAATAAAAAGGGGAAATTTAAAGACAGGTCAACACCAACAGAGGAAAGACACTGTGAAGAACCATAGGGTGAACACCATGTGAGACAAAGATTTGAAGTGGTGCAACTACAAAGCAGGGATGCCAAAGATTACCTGCAAACTGCAGTGGCTAGCAAGAGGCAAGGAAGTTTCCTCTGTTAGCTTCAAAGGGCGACTAACCTTCCTAACAGCTTGCTTATAGACTTATAAACTCCAAGATTCTATGATAATAAATTTCTATTGTTCTAAGTCATCTAGTTTGCAATCCTTTGTTATGGGAATCATAGGAAACTAATACATCATTCAACAAATGAGCGTCTCTCCTCTCCATACATGTCTAGTATAGAAAGTAGGTACAGACTCCAATATCTACTTTGTCACTTTCTTTTGGTCATGTAATTCTTAAATTATTAGACCCACATCAATGACAGATTATAAACTATTATTTTCCATCTTCTTTTTTCACACATTGGTCACACAGGGTGACCAATGAGTTACAGAGATCATTGAATGAGACTTTTTTGATAGATCTTAAAAGACTTAGCTGGGAGACAGTTTCCTTTCTCCTTGACTCTTCATTCCCCTTCCTAGCTAGAATGTGAATCTGATGCCTTGATTTTCCATGGCCTCCTTGTAGATATTATATGATCTTGGGAACAGAAGTCATGTGTTAAAAATAGAAAAAACTTACATGTTTAAACTGTTATATAAATTCTGTATGACTGACCTCCAGATTTATTTTACCTAACAGGCAAGTCAACCTCTATCTTTTTAAGTCACTGTTATTTAACTTTGTTGTAAATAGCCTAATATAGTCTCAGCCAATATAATAATCATCACCAACTTTTAAAAGCATCTATATACTCCCTCTATCCCTCTCCAAAAATAATATGTAGGGCCTCCCCTGGTGGCGCAGCGGTTGAGTGCTGGGCTGCGAAGCTGCCCGCAGCCTCTGCAGCGCCAGTTCGATCCCCAGCTGCCGGTGAGGGTCCCACATGGCACGACAGACCTCTCCTGCCACACCCGCTGCTCCCCTCAGCAGTGTACTTAGTCAAACTGCCTGTTCTACTCCCTGCTCTGGCTCTGGTGAATCCTCTCACCCTCCTGCGCCTCTGACTGTACCCAGTGCTTGTGTAAATAAATAAATAAATCTTTAAAAAAAATCTGCATCATATCACCATCTCTCTTTGGATAATGCTCATTAGCATTAATCTCCATTTTTATCTTAAGCTCCATATTTATAATTGCTTTATGCTCTTTTCTGCTGATCTGTAATGCTATCACCTCAAATTTAGTAAAGCTATAATCAATAGTCCAACAGACCTGCCTGACAAAGAAATAGAACTCAGAATAACCAAATTGATCTTGAAAGAGAATAAGGTTGGAGCACACATACTCCCTATTTTCAAAACTTACTACAAATCTACAGTAATCAAGACTGATACTGGCAAAATAAAAGACATATACACTAATGGAATAGAATTGAGACTCAAAAATTAAGCCTATCCACTTACAGTGAATTGATATTTGACAGGGTGCCAAGACGGCAAAATGGGAAAATAATAGTCTTTTCAATAAATGTTGCTGGAACTAGATATCCACATGCAAAAGAATGATATTAGAGCACTCTTTCATACTGTACACCAAAATGAACTCAAAATAGAACTCTAAGAGTGAAAACTATAGCACTCTTAAAAGAAAACGCCTATTAGATTTTCATGAACTTTGATAAGGCAATGATTTCAGAGATAAGATAAAAAATTCACAAATAGCCAAAGGGAAAAAATAATTTGACTTCATCAAAATGAAACACTTTTGTGCTTTATATGATACCAGTAAGCAGTGAAAGAATTTCCCATGAGGGAGGTCATACTTGCATATCAACATATCTGTCAAGGAACTTGTATCTAGAGTACATAAAGAACTCTAACAGCTTATTAATAGAAAGGACATATAACCCAATTTATAAATGGGCAAACTATTGAATAAGAAATAGACCTACTCCAAATAAGATATGCAAATGGTCTGTAAGTACATGAAAAGATATTCAACATGTTGGTCTTTAGTGGAAATATAAATTAAAATGTCATCATGTAAATGCAAATCAACAATGAGATACTATTCATACCATGTCTGTTATCAAAAACACAAACAATGGTAAATGTTATGAAAGACTTGGATAAAATGAGACCCACATGCATTTCTAGAGGGAAGGTAAAATGGTGCAACCTTTTGGTAAAAACATTTTAGCAGTTTCTAAATAAACTAAGCATAGAATTCCTTATGAACCAGGAATCCTACCCCTAGGCATATACCCAAGAAAATTTAAAACATGTGTTGACTCAAAAATTTCTATACAGATGTCAAAACAGCATTATTCATAACATAAAAAAAAAAATAGAAACAACCCAAATGTTCAACTGATGAATGGATAAAGATAATATGTATAGCTTACAATGAAATACTATATGGCCTTAAAAGACACAATGCTGAACATGCTACAACATGGATAGACCTTAAAAATATTATATTAAGTGACAGAAACCAGACATCAAAGCCTTATATCACATGTATGCATGTATGATCACAGCTATATAATATGTCCACACAGGAAAGTTAATAGAGACTGAAATAAATATGTGGTTTTCATGGACATGAGAGATTGAGTTGACTGCTAAAGGATATAGAGTTTCCTTTAAGGGTGATGAAAATAATTTAGAGTTAGATAATGTTGATTCCACAAATGTATAAATATATTCAACACTAAATTATCCATTTTATAAGGGTGAATGGTTAGCATGTGAATTATATTTTGATTTTAAAAATGGCAAATTTCCTAACTCCTTGCTCTAGTCTTGTATTCTAACCTCTTCGCTAGTTCTCAAGAAAGCCTTGCATTTTTAGCTAAGCCTCCACCAGGATTCACACTCAGGTGGGGTTTCCATTGATATTTAGTGGGTGAGACTGAAGGGACAATGATAAGTTAGCCATGACCTTTGTGCAGAAAGTGGTTTTGAAATCTTCTAGAAGAAATTTTGCTTTGCCCAGTTCAACAAAACCAGCTAAAGCGTGAGTTGAGCTTTTTTTTTTTTTTTTTTTTGTTAACTTCTATTTTTTTAACTGCAGAGAGAGGAATGAAAGATGGAGGATGGAGAGCAGCTAAGTAAAGCAAAGTAGTTAAAAACCCAGATTCTGAAACCAAAAATAGGTCTAAATATCAGCAGAACTCTATTTGTGGAATCTTCAGGAAATCCTTTTGTTATTATTCGTTTTAGTCTAGATGGACACAATCAGTTCTACATATAGGATTGTTATGAAGACTTAATAAGTTGATACTTATAAAGCTCTACCCAGTGCATAGCAAACATAATACACAAGTGTCTTAACTAAATATATCATTAAAAATAAATGAGGTGATGGTGAGCATAGTTAGAATATACAATGTATAAAGATACACACATAATGCAGTGCTTATTAAAATAAAACAACATGATTTGTTATTTGCTAATCCTCATAGATTTGCTTTACCTTGGCTCAAACCCCCAGTTTTGTATCTCTTCTGTGTCCAATGCCCCTGAATAATTTTTGTGAATTCCAAGGTTCTGCCTTCCAACTACCCTTGGGAGCTAACTGTATTCCATTGCTTGCCTTCTTCCTACACCAACTAAGCTTTGCATAAAACTCCATCCCCCTACTTCTATAAGGAATATCTCTTAATCCTCAATCTTTGAGAAACAAGATATGTTACATTTTCTTAGTTTCTCATTTTTCTACAAGTGAATCTGAATTTAATTCCAAGTTCTTCTGTTGAGTTGGCAAGAAATTCTCCCAGCCAGTTCTCATTGCTTCCCATCCCTCTGTATCACATACTGGTTGGAGATGTATGACCCAAACTGCTAGTGTCCAAAGTCCTCAAGTCTGACCTCTCTGCTGCTTCAGTTCCTGCTAGAGATGGAAAGTACAAGAGCTTGGACTCAGCCGCCATAAGGATGCCACGTAGTGATGCTTCTTGACTTTGGTGGCTTTCCCAGCCACCTGGGAAAGATTTTTCTTTCTCTAAAACCTGGACAGATTGAAACACACCAACATCCATTTGTTACCAGGCCCTGTGGCGTAGATTGCAGGACAAGACTAGTATTTACCTGGGAAGCAGGAGCCTTGGGAAAAATGCGCCGTTTTCCCCTCTCACCAAAGGCTGCTACCTGCAGGCATTCCTGCCCATGAGTGGGCAATTGCCAGGTTGAATAGGCCAAATTGAAAGGTAAGGTCAGAAGGTATCAATGGGGGAGGGAAACCTTGAAAGGGGAATATAAGGAAGTGTAGGCAGGATTCCTGGATGTCATAGAATTGAGAAGGAAGGAAGGAAGAAAAAGCCTGGTGGGTTGACCTCCAAAGAGAGACGCTGAAGTGTTTTTCAGGAACCCTAAGGCTGGGCCTGTCTCTGGTCTTATTGCTACAGTCACCTGCAAGGTGTGCTGAGGGCCTTGGGCTTGGTGTCTCAGAGAGCTATTTGCTGGATCCTGTGACACAGCCTTTTTTGGTGTGCAGCCTTTACTGTTCTCTGGCCCAGCATCCAGTGGACCAGCATCCATTCATTTGAACCTTCAGACTGCCACGGGCTGCTGTGGCATGGTCTCCACTGCCCGCCTGTGAGTACCTCTGGCTGCTACATGTTCTAGGCCCTCATTGGCAATATGGTGCCATCTTGGAGGAATGGCCTTTTGTTTGGGACTTCTGAACACTGTGGACTCTGTGTGGCGTGAGATAGCTGACCACGTGTGGTCTTAGTAACTCTTTGTTTCCTCTCTTTGTTAAATAAATTCTATTATTGTTGTTCCTTGAACCTGAGTGGTCTTGCAATAATGAACATGGGTGAAGAACTCACAGACAGTGACCAGCTCTTTACTGGGTACTGTGCTTGGATGGATTTAGTGCCTCTATATCCCTGCTTGACATTGACAGCCAGTCAGGGCTTTCTGGATTATCCAGGATTCCTCTTGTAATAAAACCAGTTTAACCTAATTTTTCAAATTATATGCTCCAGCATGTTCCGTGTTACTACAGAAGTTTCACATCTCAAAACACATAATTTTACCTCCCTGTTTGTGTGGTCATCAAACAGATATATAAATTGAACCAACTCCTTCATTTGTCATACACCTGAGCAAGTGTTGCTAGGTGTTTCCCCAAAGACACTGTGGCACTTAAAAGTTGAAGAATGTGGAACAGAGCTATCTAGTAGAATTTTCCACAGTGATGAGCATTTCCTGTGTATGTAGAGTCAACTACAGGAGCTACTAGACAAACATAGGTGTTGAACCTTTGAAGTGTAGCTAATGACATTGAAATGTTTAAAATGTAAAAATCAGAGGTCGAAATTTTACTTAAAATTCTGCTTTAATACATGTACACATGTGTTAAAATAACCCATGTGGGGCCTCCCCGGTGGCACAGCGGTTGAGCGCTGGGTTGCGAAGCTGCTAGCAGCCTCTGCAGTGCTGGTTCGATCCCTGGCCACCAGAGGAGGGTCCCACATGGCGCGCAGACCTCTCCTGCTGCCCGCTGCTCCCCTCAGCAGTGTACTTCGGTCCTTCTGCCTGCTCTGCTCCCTGCTCTGGCTCTGGTGAATTCTCTCACCCTCCCGCGCTTCTGACTGTACCCAGTGCTTGTATAAATAAATAAAAATAAAAAATGAAAAAAAAATCCTGCTTTAAAAAAAAAAATAGCCCATGTGTTTGGGACAGTTTTGTTGGACAATGAAGCCAGCACAGACCATTTCTAATGTGAGGCCTCACGGCTGTCTTTGCACCTTTCCACCCAAGAAGCCTGTCACTCTGGCAGCATTTCAGTGGCATATTCTAACCCAGTATTTCCCAGATATGAATAATGCCTAGATATATTTTTCAAGGAAAAATAATACTTCTGAACCCTAAAGCTACCTCTGAGTTTGATATACCTTCAGTGTTTTCTGTTCCAGGATGGTATAATTCTACCACCTCTTTTCTCCTGTTAAACAGAAAAATTTATTTGTACCATTTAATGACATCTTAGAACCTTCACTTGGCTCCCTGAATGAAAACACAGACACTGAAAATACAAGACAAGACTAATTTGTAGGACATCATCAGGTAGATCCAAAGTAGGCTTTAAAACATTGTTCTTTGGGGCCTCCCTGGTGGCACAAGGGTTAAACATCAGCAATATGAAGCTGTCTGCAGCTACTGCAGCACGAGTTTGAGCCCTGGCCAGGGAGGTGACACACGTGGCGCAGCAGACCTCTCCTGTCTTGCCTTCTGTTCCCCTCAGCAGTGTATTTCAGTCAACCCACCTGTTCTGCTCCCCACTCTGTCTCTGGTGAATCCTCTCACCCCCCTGCACCTCTGGCCTGCATCCCAGCTCTTGTATGCATAAATAACTAAATCTTTAAAACAAAACAAAACGTTGTTCTTTTATTCACTCCTCCAATGAATATTCTAAAAGCAAAATTTCTCCTAAAGATTCCATAAACCTGAGTTTGTTAGTGATTTAACATTGATTTTAAAATGTTCTTTTTGGGGCATTTTACTACTGACAAGTGTCTCCAATTGCTGCATAAGAATGGCTTCCACAAGAGTTCTAATAGCTGCTGACAGCCAGCCCTGGAATTGACACCTCTACCAATCACGACACCTACGGAGCTTCTTAGTTAACCATCACTGACATCACCATCTAGTAGAAAATTAAGTGAGAAAGTCACTTGGGTCATTACATAGCACTCTCTTGGTTCTCTCACAAGCCTGGATCTCTCTGAAATGTTTATTCTGGAAGAGCTTCCCCAGCTGTTCTGACATCAGTCTCAGAGCACTGTTCACACCTCCCTCCCCAGAAGACTTTCATGCCCTCTGCTGATCAATGCTTGCTCCCTGAGCAACGAGGTGCACTTTTGCAGTTGGGGTTTGATACAAGCAATTCAGTTCAAGACAGTCATTCAGTGATGCAACTGCACATTTTCTCTTCTGATCCATATTCTGGGAAGCCCTTTACAATAGTGTACCCTGTAAATAACTTGGAACCTTCCTACCTGTCCGAATTATAGGTAACCTTAATTGGAACATTTAATTTCATAGTTAGGAATGGATTCATTCTCTCCCCACCATTCACAAAATTGCTAATATTACTATTCCATTGTTTTCTCTCATCTCCAAGCCATGACCTTGTCAGTCATGTACATTCAACACCAGAAAATTTCACCCCTTACTTGCTTCCTCTCAAGAAATATAATCCCAGCCTGCCTATGCTTGGGGCTTTATTGTGAGATATATGGTATCACTGCAGAATGGGAATTCTGTGGCAATGGGCTTAGTTTTCCACCATCTCAATAACCCCATCCACATTTTCCCCATCCTTCACTAATTTCCAAAGATCCATATCCTTTCCTGTGGCTTTCCTTCCAGTCACCACCCATGGGAAGTCTTGGCCCTACCCTACATTAGCTTTTGTTATAAAGATAAAAAGCATAGTCCAGTCAGGATCCAGTTATCTTGATCAACAGTTCCTTTCATTGAATCAAAATTTTTTTAAGGAAAATTTTTCCATACCAACTCTCTTCATTACATGTGTATTTGAAATACGATGCTTATGTTTTCAAATATGCATAGCCAAGTATCACATGATCCGTCAACTTCATATTCTAGCTACATAAAAGCAGGCACGATTTCCCCAAAGAAGAATGCAACTCTTATTGTGGTATTATCCTTGTAAAATGGAAATAATATTGGCAATTTGTCTGCTAGGGGATGAAATTTAATGACAGAACTTAAATCTTCAGAGGGCATAATAAAATAGTGGAAAACATTCTGAAATCATAAGATGTGAATTAATACCTATATACACATAACAGGTCTTTTCAATGAGAATTTTATCTGAAGATAAGATTGTTTTAGATCCTTGGAAATTATGTGACCTTATTAAAAAGCATGTGCAACTGACTATTACAGTCCTCCACTTTCTTAATTGTCTTCTAAATTTTCAGTCTCATCTAAAGCTAAATCATTTTCTGGACAAGTATGATTTCAAAATTCAAACAAGGTTGTCATTTAAATGTTACAGAGGAGCTAATCAGCAATAGTCTCCCAACCTTAGAAACGTAGATTCCATTGTGTGAGAAAGGAGAAATAAAGAATTAAAAGATTCTATCAATTAGCTTTTGCTGCGTAGCAAGCAACCCTAAAACTTAGACGCTTAAAATAGTAATCATTAATTTAGCTCATGATTCTGTGGGTTAAATGAGACTGGCCTTTTCTAGGTAGCTGTTCTTGTCTCTTCAGGCCAAGTTACATATTTGTGGTCAGTTTCTAGTTATCTGTGGCTAAATGATCTATGATGACCTGGGGTAGTTCCTTTTCATTCCATATGTTTAAAGTATCTTTTACCAAGGTAAACTGGGTTTGTAATTGTGATGGTTGCAAGGTTCTAAAGAAAAACAAAATCATGGGGCCTCCCTGGTGGCACATGTGGTTAAGTACCTCACTATGAAGCAATCTGCAGCTTCTGCAGCACAAGCTCGATCTCCAGCCAGCCGAGGAGCTACCCACATGGCGCAGCAGACCTCTCCTGACTCTCCCGCTGCTCCCCTCAGCAGTGTACTTCAGTCAATCTGCCTGTTCTGTTCCCCACTGTCTCTGGTGAATCCTCTCACTCCCCCACATCTCTGGCCTATACCCCAGCACTTGTATGCATAAATAAATAAATCTTTAAAAAAAAAAAAAAAAAGAAAAAATCATGAAAATTCTCTTGATGTCCAGTCTCAGAACTGGCACAGGGTCACCTCAGCTTCATTTATCAAAGCAAGTCACTAGCTAGTCTAAATTCAAGGGATGGAGAACTTATTCTGACCTATCTATAGGGAAAAAGTTCATGGGATAGGGGCATGGATACAAAAAGAAGAATAATTGTGGCCATTTGGGCAATCAATCTACCATAAACACATTTCTCAACTTCAAAGAATATAAAGTCTACAAGAGCAAGTAAAAAAGTTTCCCCAGGAAATTTCTGAGGATAAACAACAGGTTCATCCATAATTGTTATCAACTGATAACCAATTTCTCATCAATGCTTTTCTCTTTGAAGATATTCTTCACCTATTTACTCAGTCATGTCTCTTTCCTACTCATACCTGATCTATTCCATATTCTGCCTTGGTTTTCTTGTTTCCTAAAACAAACAAAAAAACCACAATTTTAAAAATTTTTATTTAAATTTTTTTTACATCAATCATCCATTTTTAAACAATATTTGCTTCTCCCCACCCCCTCAGGTGTAGTCCCCATACAGTTTCCTTCACCATTGCATCCGTGCACCATCATCACAGTCCCTTATATTCCTCCCTCCCTCCCTCTGATCCCTCTCCTGCTTCCTCTCCTGCAGTATGTCTCTGATTTATAATGGTCGGTTTTTGCTTTGTTGTGTTTTGTACTGTTATTATTTTTTCACATTGATGTCTTATTTGCTTCCCCTATATTCCTGCTATAAGTGAAACCATCCAATATTTTTCTTTTTCCTTCTGGCTTATTTCACTGAGCATAATTCCTTCTAGCTCCATCCACGTTGCTGGGATGGCATGATTTTTTTTTTAAGATTTATTTATTTATTTATACAAGCACTGGGTACAGTCAGAAGTGCGGGAGGGTGTGAGGATTCACCAGAGGCAGAGTGGGGGAACAGAACAGGCAGGCCGACGAAATACACTGCTGAGGGGAGCAGAGGGCGGCAGGAGAGGTCTGCGCGCCATGTGGGACCCTCACCAGTGGCCAGGGATAGAACCGGCACTGCAGAGGCTGCGGGCAGCTTGGCAGCCCAGCACTCAACTGCTGCGCCACCAGGGGAGGCCCTGGGATGGCATGAATTTATCTTTTTGACTGCTGAGTACTATTCCATCGTGTATATAAACCACATCTTCTTGATCCCATCATCTATTTTTGGGCATTTGGGTGGTTTCCAGGTTTTACCTATTGTAAATAGTGCTGCAGTAAACATAGGGGTACAGGTGGTCTTTTGAATCAATAAAACCCCCAAAATTTAAAATATATCAAGTGGTCGGTTACAAGTAATTGCTGTCTGACAATTAGAACATGGCAAATTTACATATAATTATTTATAAATTTATATATATATATATATATATATATATGATCTAGATGGAGAAGGTTTAAAGCTCTTAAGAATTTACAAGTCCTATAACCTCCCCTAAGGGGTATCATCCCTGAAGTTTGGCACATATTTTTCCAAGAACAAGAAAACTATTTATAAATTGTGCAATTGAATTAGGCTGTCATTAGTAATGAAGCCCATTTCTGCTTTCACTGGTGTGGACTGAAATACAAGCAGGTGGACATATAAGGAGAGATCCCTCTAGAACAGTGTAGCCCGAATATATCTGTGAGTTACTTGTGTAACTTACATTAAGTTTTCTAGTAAAAAGAAATGAGTGCAATTCCTTTTAAGAATATATTTTATGTATCCAAAACAGATCTTCAAGATAAATAAAATGCAAACCTTATTTTGCATTCGACAACATAAGTATATCATGATGCTCTTTGTATGCTCTGTGACTAGCTGAAGGCTTGGCACATAACATGTGACCAATAAATATAGACTAAATGGGGAAAAATTGCACAAATTAACAAATAACCATTGGATAGCCATTATGATATTCGGTGATTCAGTCTTTAAAAAAAAAAAAAGATTGATTTATTTATTTATACAAGCACTGGGTACAGTCAGAAGCGCGGGAGGATGAGCGAACTCACCAGAGCCAGAGCGGGGAGCAGAGCAGGCAGAAGGACCGAAGTACACTGCTGGGAGCAGCGGGCGGCAGGAGAGGTCTGCGCACCATGTGAGACCCTCCTCCAGTGGCCTGGGAGCAGCCGGGGATTGAACCGGCGCTGCAGAGGCTGCGGGCAGCTTTGCAACCCGGCGCTCAACCGCTGCGCCACCCGGAAGGCCCTCAGTGATTCAGTCTTTAAAGAGCTTGCTGCATTATTTAGAGGTGTAACCATTTTTCCATAAATTCTTGGTATTAAGTTATTAGAAATAAAGGCCAGTCCAGCTAGTTTAACCATATCATTAAATTATCATCTATAAATAACTTGACAGTGAACATAAATCCCACTTGGCAACTTGAGGAAAGAAATTCCTTGGACATGTAGTAAGTTTGACATTTAGACTAGTGTAAGAAAAACTTAGCATGATAAGGACAGTATATGACTGCCTTAGGGTCCATTATAAGGATATTCTTTTTCCAGTAAATGAATTTCATGTGGTTTACACTCACAACCACCACTTGACTGTGGGTTCTGTAATAGCTTTTGATTTTCTGCTATAAAAGCACTTAGTCTCTAAATTCCACTGGATGGACATTCCTTCAGATATTCATTATGTTTTCTGTAAATGTCCAAGTTATTGTTTTCTGTATTCTTAAACGTCAGTAAAAGAAGTATCCCATAGTAAGTCAAGATGGGTTCAAATTTAAGGTTGAGATTCTCTTTGAAATTAATAATCTATAAAATACAGTGTCAGTTAACAAAATTAAGAGAAGGAAATACTGGATTTGGAAGGAGAAAAGTATGAGCAAAAAGAATAATTTTCAGTGGCTGGTACATCCAAGAACTCTACCCACTGACCTGATCAACTAAAACATCACATTTTAATGGATGTATATCCACATGGCTAAAAATGTCAATAAGCATCCTCTCAGCTTTCTATCTCCCCAATCATTGAGTCAATAAACCAAAATTATAATATATTTTCTACCAGACAGTACTAGGAGAGAGACAATTGAGAGTACTATAATCATAAGTCATGATCCCTTCTTTCAATTAACTTAAATTTCACCTCAATGCCATCATTGCTCTGTATTTTCTCACAAAATCCTCTCAGCGCAGTAGGGTTACTCATTAAAAAGATTTTCCAACCACTCAATAGTAAACCTATTTTATTATTTTTATTTCTTGCTGTAATTACTACCCCAGAAAATAAATTGGATGGATGGAGGGATGATAGATAGGTGGGTAGGTAGGTAGGTAGACAGATAGATGGACAGATAGATAAAAGATGTTTAATTGGGGCTCTTTGTGTCTCTAATTTGGCTAAGGGTCTAAAAAGCTGAGAATAAAACAATAGGTGGCAGGTACTTGTGCCTTCCACAATGAGGTGTTGAACTAAAACTTGCAGAAAATATCAGGGAAAAGTTTTTCTTGTCTGAGATCAACATTTAATGCAAGTGTATGAAAAGATTAACAGCAAACATCTCAGAAAGAGAGTTTGAGGACAGTTGTTAGTTTGCTTTGGGTTTTCCCTATCTCACCCAGTATCTGTCCCCAGTCTGAAAGGAGCTTCAGGGAAACTATGGAGAAATAGCCCATAAGTGACACCAAACAGTTGGGTAGAAAAACCTCCTGGAGAGAAATTGATTATGGCTTTCCCTATTAGATGGGCAAAGGGATTAGATGGCAAAGTTTTGACAAGTTCATGGGACTGGATACTTTTTCTACTTAAATAAAATTGTTTTGTATCTAAAAGCAACTGGGGAAAAATTGGAGTAGTGATACGAATTGCAGAAATGCAAGGATTGGACCAACTTTTCATCCAGGATAGAATATGAACTAATTTCACAGAAAATCTGAGTAAGTTGCAGAGTAAAAATAGTGTGATTTTATGACTACTGCTTCTAGATCTTACACTTTAAACATAACAGGTACATATATTTATGTATTTGCTTATTTTCTGTCTTCTCTGCTGAAACATTAACTCCCCAAGGGCAAGGACCTTATCTCTTTTACTCATCACTGAAGACTCTGAACTTAAAATAATGTCAAGCATGTTGTGAGTCCTTAATAAATGTTTATTGAATGAATGCATAAATGGGTACAGGTACATAAGGGAATAGAAGCTCTTCCATGTGATTTTTGAGTATGTATTGGCTGAAAAATGAAAGTATAAAAACACCTAGATAATCCTCCCCAAAACAACAGAATAGAAATAATACCTTCACAAACTGGTCACAAATTATACTTATTATAGTGGAGGAAACTAAAAGGTCACATGTAGTCTCCTCTTGTCTAAAATTTCAGCTGCCTAATGATATTCAACATATGTAACTAATTACTACTGTGGCAGCTTTTCTACCTCCTTTGCATTTCTTGTGTGATATTCTATTGCTAATAAAACTGTCAATTTTCTTTTACTTCAATAAAAGGTCACACATGACAACAACCCCCTTTGCCTACTAACAGCAAGAGCCTTTATTAATATTTTAAATGTACACAGTGATATTTCCAAAAGGTCAGATTTTTTAAAAGACATAAAATGTCAGTCCTAATTCTTTTACCTTCTTTTCTCTGCCCTGTATCATCACCACTTTGTGTTTAGCCTTAGATACTGTGTTTATTAGAAATTATGTTCAACCAGGTAAACATAATATGGGCTATTAGGGAGGGGGCATAGCACAAGAGGAGCTTGTCTTTACCGTTCATATTTCTATCATGTTTAAATGGATGCACATGGCCATAATGGACAACTTTCTGAATATAAATATATAAATATTCTTATGATCCATCACCATTATGTGTGACATCTTATGATTGTAGTCCTTTCTCTATTGCTATGTAACAAATTACATAGCAAGTGTTTTAAAACAACACTTATTTTGTGATTCACAAATATAGGTGTGGTCTAGTGTGTTCTTGAGCTCTAAGACTCTTAAAAACTATAGGTGAGTGTTTGGCTGGGACTGCAGTCATCTCACTTCCTTCAACTGAGCAAAGTTTCACTTCCAACCTCATCTATGTGACTGGTGATGGGATTCAGTTCCTTAGAGGCTATTGGACTGCAGACTGGATACTGGTCAAAGACACTTACTAGGTCTTTACTGATGGTCATCTCCCCAAGGTAGCCTGAAACAACATGGTAGCTGGCCTTCCTCAGAGCAAGCAAGTTGTGTAGGCAAAAGAGGGTGAGCAAGGTGAAAACCATAGATTTGTTGTAACATAATCTTGGAAGGGACTGCTCACCATTTTGCTGTATTCTATTGGTTAGAAGTGAGTCACGGGGCCTCCCCGGTGGTGCAAGGGGTTAAGTTGCAACACTACGAAGCCATCAGCAGCCACTACAGCATGAGTTTGATCCCTGGCCAGGGAGATGACCCACATGGTGCAGCAGACCTCTCCTGACTCACCTCCTGCTCCCCTTAGCAGTGTATTTCAGTCAGTCTGACTGTTCTGTTCCCCACTCTGTCTCTGGTATATCCTCTCACCCTCCTGTGCATCTGGCCTGTACCCCAGTTCTTGTATGTATAAATAAATAAATCTTAAAAAAAAAAGTGAGTCACTAGGTCCAGTCTTAAGTCAAAGGGAAGGACAAGACTGCAGCAGACAAGGATTATTGGACTCCATCTTAGAGGTGGTCTACCACAAATGATAAGCATGGATTTGCACTAACCACAGAAAAAAAAAGAAATTATTGATTGTTTACAATGTGACAAGTATAGTCATAAGTATTTGCCCTAAATAATTCATTGTTTTAGAAAAATTCTATCAGGTGGGTGCTGTTAATATTCACATTTTATAAAGAAACAGGTTCAAAATCATGAAGCCACTTATTCAAGCATCTGTGACTGATATGAGGCTAAATAATGCACCATAAACCTTAACACTGCTCCCTTTTAATAAATCCTTTGTGATTGGGGATAGACATTTACAAAGAAAGCTAGCTAGTAAGTGGGTCACATCTGTGGCTATGAAAGAGTAGGAAATGAACCAGGCTACTCAAGAGGAAAACCTAGTGAGTCAGATGTGGTCATTGACCCCAAGAAGCTACTGTGTAGTAGGGACACCAAAATATAAAGTATCAGATAAAAAACAGAAAGACCTGGGGACAGGGACATCGTGAAAGGATTTGCTCACTCAGTTTTCCTAAGAAGACCAAAATATGGTTTCTGACCATGGATAGTATATAAGAATCCTACACTGATTCTTTTGAGGACATGATTTGAAAAAAAATCACCTAATGCTCTGCTTGATTAAACCAGTGCCAGTGGCTGAGGTAAAGGAGAAGTTTCTTCAGCAGTTTAAATTCTCCAGAGTGGTAATTTATTTAATTGGGGATACATAGTACCCGTTAGCTATCTAATAAAAACTGAGATATTTCTACTCAGATAAATTAAGATCTACACATCATTATTATACTATCAGGGTTTTCTATAGCACTAGAATTTCAGATCAATAAGCATTTGCTTGCAAATACCTCCTTGAGAGAAACCATTTAATTTAAATACCAACATATTGAGAGCAATTACTTTGTATAGTCATTTTTATTATTTGCATGCATCTGAACAATCAGGCATAGAAAGATTATAGGAAGCAGTGCCAAAAATAATCTAAAAGAAACTATCATATATTTTGTCTCTTAATCATCCAAAATGAGGGTGGCACCCTCATTTTGTAATGGACACCATGAAGGGAAACTGAACTCCCATACATGCCTACCAAGAAGTACCTACTACCTCATTCTCAACAGGCCAGATAGAGAGTCTGTAATTTTATCTTCATCTGACAGTAATAACATGGTGCTCCCAGCCCCTTACATTGCTGGTGCTATGAGAAAGTCAGCTGAAATAGGAAGCTGATTAAGCTCAAAGATCTCTTAACACAATGCAAACATTTGTAGGTTTCAATCTAAATAAAATTCTCTCTCATACTAAGTGTCAGGAAAATATAAAATTGAACTAAATTAAAAAAATAAGGAATAGATGTCCTGACCAGAGTCCTAGAATAAGAGGCAAAGAGGACAAAGTTGAAAAGTATTCAAAAACTATTGTTGAAACCTGCCCAAATTATACCACCAAGATTATAGAGATTTTATAATTACCTGTCAAATATTTTTAAAGCACCAATGATAAAAATGTTCCAATAGGAAATGATAAGTATGCTTTAAAAAATAACTGCAATGACTCACTAAAGAAAAATAAATTTTCAGCAAAAAAATAAATAAGGAAAGGCCAATGGAAATTTTAGAACTGAGAGATAGAATAACCAAAATATAACTCATTGGATAAACTAAATAGCAGAATGGAGATGACAGAGGAAAGAAGAAATGAATCAGAGGATTCGTCTGAAGAACATAAGCAAGAAAAGAACAAAACTTAAAATGAGCATAGGTTTGGGTATCTGTGTAATCTAACAAAAACCAGAGTCCTGAATAAGAGGTAAAGAGGACAAAGTTGAAAAATATTCAAAAAACTATTGCTGAAACCTGCCCAAATTTAATGAGACAAGACTACCTATTCAAGAAACTGAGTGAATTCTCAATAAAATAAAATCAAATAATCAATATACATCACAATTAAATTTCTGAAATCTAAAGACAAAAAATTATCTTCAAAATAAGCAAAGATCCAGTCATCTATTTTTGGGCATTTGGGTTGTTTCCAAAGCTTAGCTATTGTAAATAGTGCTGCTATAAATATAGGGGTGCAGGTGCCCTTTGGAATTAATGTTTCTGTGTCATTTGGGTAAATACCTAGGAGTGGAATTGTTGGATGATATGGAAGCTCTATCTTTAGTAGGTTGAGGAATCTCCATACAGCTCTCCATAGTGGTTGAACCAGTTTGCACTCCCACCAACAGTGCAGGAGAGTTCCCTTTTCTCCACATCCTCGCCAACATTTGTTGTTGCTGTTTTTTTTAAATATGTGCCATTCGTACATACACACAATGGAATATTACTCAGCAATCAAAAAAGATAAACTCATGCAATTTGCAGCAACATGGATGGAGCAAGAAGGGATCATGCTCAGCGAAATAAGCCAGAAAGAAAAAGAAAAATACCGGATGGTTTCACTTATAGCAGGAATTTAGAAAACCTAAACAAGGGACCAGAAAAATAATAACTATAAGAAAGAAAAAATCAAAATCAACTATAAACCAGAGACAAACTATGGGGGGGCGGGCAGGGAAAGGAGGGTTGGGGTCAAAATAAGGGGGGTGCAATTGTATAATTGTATTGTATGGGGAATATAAAAATAAAAATTAATTTAAAAATTAAAAAAAAAAAACAACCAAAGAAAAATGTCACCTTAATACATGGGTAAAACAACTTGAAAGGAGTAAAACAACTTGAAAGGGTAAAACAACTTGAATTTCTTGTCAGAAGCCACAATTCCCACAAGGATGTATCACAACAATTTTCAAGTGTTAAAAGAACTGCCAACTGAGAATGCTATATGAAGTGAAAACATCTTCAACACTGAAAATGATGTCATGATATTCTCTGATGAAGATAAACTAAGGAAATTTGTTGTCATGAGACCTATCCTGAAGTAACGGTTAAGACAATTCTTCAAAAAAGAAAAAAATGGTAAAATAATAAATATTGGAACATCTTCAAAAGAATGCAATAAGCACAACTGTGGGAAAATAATGCATTTCCCTTCTCCATCAGCCAACAGAATCCAACCAGCATTGTTCATCACATGACAGCAAGATGCGTATTCTTCTCCAACATTCACCAGTACATAAAGCAATATAATCATAAATTGGACCCTCGACAAGCTTAGAATTAAGCAAAACAGAAATGAACTAGAAATCAATTAACAGAAAGATAAAATTCTCCAAAACTTGGATACTAAACAACATACTTTTAACAAAAAGTTTCAAGGAAAGCCTAAAAATACATTTAACTGAATAAAGATACAACACATCAATTTGTGTTGATCCCTGCCAAAGAGTTCTGAAAGGAAAATTTATAGCCTAATGGCCTACACTCGAAAAGAAGAGTCTCAAATCAATAATCTAGGACCTAACTTCAAGAACCTAGAAAAAGGAGAGCAAATTTACCCAAAGTGTAAAGTAGTAAATAATAAAGATAAATAGATCGAATGAAACAGGAAATAAGACAACATTAAAGAAAATCGTTGAAACAAAGAGCTGATTCTTTAAAAAGAATAACAAATTTTGTAAGCCTCTTATAAGACTGACAAAGAAACAGAGAAAGGACATAAATTATCAACATAAGAAATAAAAAAATGATAGTAACACAAAACCTGCAGAAGTAAACCAGCTAATAAAAGGAAACTGAGAAAAAACTCTAAATGCATAAATCTGACAACTTAAATAAAATGTTTCATTTTTCTTTTAAAAATCTCAATATAATCATTATGAAATAGACTATTGTCAACTCTATTACCATTAAGAAATTGTATTTTTAGCTAAAAACTCCCAAGAAAATATTCTCAGGTCCAAATAGTATTACTGGAAATGCTACCAAACATTTAAGGAATAATTTATAGCAATTCCACACAAGACACTCTGAATTTTTTAAGCAGCAATAACACTTCCCAATTAACATTATAAAGCTAATGCTTCCCTGACACTAAAACAAAGATAGTTAAAAAAAAAAGTGAAGTCAGGGCCTACCTGGTGGCTCAGGGGTTAAAATCTCAGTGCTATCAAGCTATCCACAGCCAGGCAGCACCAGTTCCATCCCTGCCAGGGAGCTAACCCACATGGCAGACCTCTCTCACCTATCTTGCCCGCTGCTTCTCTTAGCAGTGTATTTTAGTAGATCACCTGTTTTGCTCCCCACTCTGTTTCTGGTAAATTCTCTCAACCCCCCACACCTCTGGCCTATACCCCAATTCTACTATGCAAAATAAATAAAAAACTTTAAAAAAAGTGAAGTCAGCAGCAAAATTTAAATAAATCTCATGATTGTAGATGCAAAACATTTTCAGACATATAAACATAATATATGAAAAAATATATACATCATGACTAAGCAGAGATAAAAAAATACTGATTAAATTTTCAAAAATCAATCAATATAGTCTACCATAACCTGCAAGCTAGACAGGAAAAATCATGTGATTACATCAATCAATGAAGAAAAAACATTTGATAAAATTTTATATTCAATCATGATAAAATTCTCTGAAAAAACAGAGACAATGGAGAATATCCTTACGTCAACAAAAATCTTACAGTTAACTGACTGACTCAGAGTCAGTTATTATCCAAACTACAGGGAGTGAACTGCCCACTAATACCATCAAATTAAGGATCACCATGGAAAGAATTTAGAGATATGTAGAGATTGAGTTGAAAATGGTCTAAGTGAATTGATTTTTTATACTGAAGGAAGACCTAAAATGAGTGAGTTTTGCCAACTGTATTTATTTAAAATAGAACATAAAGAAATATATTTTAGGGCCTCCCCGGTGGCGCAGCGGTTGAGCGCTGGGTTGCGAAGCTGCCCGCGGCCTCTGCGGCACCGGTTCGATCCCCGGCTGCTCCCCGGCCACCGGAGGAGGGTCCCACATGGCGCGCAGACCTCTCCTGCCGCCCGCTGCTCCCCTCAGCAGTGTACTTCGGTCCTTCTGCCTGCTCTGCTCCCCGCTCTGGCTCTGGTGAATTCTCTCACCCTCCCGCGCTTCTGACTATACCCAGTGCATGTATAAATAAATAAATAAATCTTTAAAAAAAAAAAAAAAAAAAAAAGAAATATATTTTAAAAGAAATGTGAAAATGGTAGCTTACCCAATCTGAGGAACTAATATATGAGTCCATTTTCTCTCCTTTTAGTTCATATTCTTTCTTTTTTTATGTTTAATATATTTTATTTTATATAATTTACTAGTTTCATACTCTTTCTATAATAACTTTCTTGTCTATCCAGATACAAGTAGGTCATTTACTTTTGATGGGGCAATTGATATCTACTGTACCACATTAGAGGATAAGTATTTTAAAATAACCAGATGAAATAAATATATATATATATATATATATATATTTCATGTATATATGTGGGGGAGGGGGGCAATGTACAAATAATCCATCTGTAATTTGAAATAGAGGAAACAAAAAAGGAGAAATGTGCAACAGAAGACCTAAAACCAAATCTCATTACTATCATTAATAATCCTGTGAGCAACAAAGTTCACTATCTTTCAGAAGAACTAGGGTTCTTTCAGTGGACTTCATGTCTTCATTTCTGATTGTTAGAGATTTTGTTAGAGATTTTGCTTAAAGATTATATGAAATAAAACAAATAGATGCAAACTGAAGAGTTAAAATTTCCAGAAGTGAAATACCTTTATCATCAAATGATAATTGTTGCAATAGAAGAAATTAAAGCACCAGACATCTGATAAAAATAAACGATCTCTTGCTCAAACATGCCTAATTCACATCACACCTGTATTTTTACCTTTCTCTACCTGTGTTCTAAAGTCTCTTGGTTGTAAATCTCAATAAAACCTTCAAAAGGTAATTTGGTAGAAAAATGTTTTAAATAAATGCCTTCTGCAATGATATGTCAAGACGATTTAATTCATCCTGCTTACGCATCTCTCATCTTACAGAGACCTTGAATACCCAAATGTTCCCTTCTGGATGATTCCTCAAGCAGAACAGAGTTGACTTCCAGTTGATGATCAATTTAAATCCCCTGCACACTAAAATGTGTTGTTAAGAACTGCATTAAAGTAAAAGAAAAAAAAATAAGGAGGAATAGCATAAAGAGGGACACAAAAGACAGAATGGAGAAAAGCTTACAGGTATTAAAGTTTTTGTTTTCACCCATTTCTCAAAAAGAATCAAAGTCTGTTTTTTTTGAACAGGTTTAATGGATGTGACATTGCATGTCTTACTGTTTTCACTGCCTATGTTATCCACAACTTAATATTAGTGATTAATACAACAGAACCAGTACCAGGAATCTTATACTTCATTTTGCAAACTCAGAATACAGGAAGTGGCGGTGGGGGGGGGGGTTATGGACAAAACCACTTTGGGAGAAATTATAAGGATAAATTTATAAGGCAAAGTCTGTGCAGTTTATTTATTTTTAATAGAAGTCTTAACTTTTTTTTTTAAGATTTATTTATTTATTTATACAAGCACTGGGTACAGTCAGAAGCGTGGGAGAGTGAGAGAATTCACCAGAGAGAGAGTGGGGAACAGAACAGGCAGAGTGACGAAATACACTGCTGAGGGGAGCAGCGGGTGGCAGGAGAGGTCTGCGCGCCATGTGGGACCCTCGCTGGCGGCCAGGTATCGAACCAGCCCTGCAGAGGCTGCGGGCAGCTTCGCAGCCCAGCACTCAACTGCTGCGCCACGAGGGGGGGCCCAGTCTGTGCAGTTTAAAATAACTCATAATAGAAAATAAGGAAATGGAATTTGGAGAGAAAACAAAGAGTTATTGTTTTTCTCTTTCTCCTTTGGCTTGGACATCGCTGTGGAAATGTCAAAGGTTTTGATGATCTTTGTCCTCCCTGAAAGCGTAATCAATAAGATCATCAACCTGAAATTAGGGCACCAGCTAAATGACAGCTATGACCAGCTAAATTTGTCAATGAAATGATAACATTGATGATTTCACGGAGTAGAAAATGACCTCAAATGGTAAAACCTTAGAACTCTATGTTCTCCTAAATGGAGTGCCATTTAGTTTGTCCTAACACCTCTTTGGTTTTCTCCTTTTACATGACCTCTGTGCATCACAAACCCTCTAGGGACACAGAAAAAGAATCATTGCACTGTAAAAGGCAAAATTGATGTTGCATCTCCTCCCTGATCCCAAGAATTTGCACAGAATAAGTCTGTAATCTCTTGTACTCGGCAGCCTTTCAAGTATTTGAAAGGAACTATCCCATTCCTTTCTGTTTTCTTTCTCATGATTGTAGGAAAACTACCAAAAATATAACTTTGCCTACATAAAAATAATTTTTTTAGGAAGAATGAAAGGGACACACTAAAATAGAATGGAGAGATTCAGAATGAATTTTTCTCATTTCTGTATGTTCCAATTGTTTTCTGAGTTTGTAAAATCTTAGGTAATGGGGAGAAAATGATATAAAAATGAAAAAGACAATATTACCTTTCTCCCTAAAAAAACAAATGTAAGTAGAAAAAGATGAATAAATTTTCAGAATTAAAAAAAAGAGATAATATAGTGCAGGCTTATATTTGTTTATATGGTGAAAATGAGCTCAAGAGAAGTTGGGAAGTAGACCGTAGTTACTATTCCAGATGCATAGGTTATATACTCAAAAATAAGTCTCTGATTCCAAACTAAAGGTTCTTCTTTTTCCCCCCACTAAGTAACCTATATTGTCCTAAAAGAACTATTACAGTTGTTTCAGTGTCCTTAGTTCCACTGTTGGTATTCCTGAGATTGCCTCTCTGTATTCATTCTTTGTCAATAGAAACTAAGGAAATGGAATTAGGAGAAATTTTTTAAAGTTCCATTTTCCTTTGCCACCTCTTTGCTTTGTACACAGCTGCAGAGACATCTAACAGTATTTATATTTGTGTCCTCTCTTTGTCATTATTAAGAATATCAACCCAGAAATGTCAAAAGCGCTTCCATGAGTTTCTTCATGGAAGAATAACATTAAAGACTTTATAAAGATAGAAGACAGCAGTTATGGAAACCTCTCATGTTCCTATGGTTTGTGTTACAGAGATGCCCAATGTCAAGAATGTCAAATAATGCAAGCTTTCTACCCAATGCCATTGTCCTGGCCCATCAACTAATCACAGGTTTTCAAACTCACATGTCTTTTCTGAGAACTCAGGTATACACAGAAGTAAAATGACCTGCCTATAATGTGATGTTACTATAATGTTGGTGTGAAGTTACCCTGATATCTACACTAACTGTGTATTACCTCACTTTCCCAGACAGGTAGAACTCCAGTAGTCCTCATAGATTAAACTGCTCTTTAATACTGTCTCCTTCCCTTACTTATATCCTTTCCATTGTTTTCTGGAATTACTTCACAAATAATTTTCTGGCACTCACAACGTTGTTTTAGGGTCTGATTCTGGGGAAACCCAGTCTATGACAACTCTTTCAGGCATACAAACACATCTGAATATGTGCACTTAGAATTAAAAGGTATATTACTGTGTGCATTTTTAGAAATAATCCACAAGCCAATTAAGGAATGAAAAACTTGTCTGTTCTTAAGCATGACTAAACAGGGATGTGTTGAGTCGAGTTCCACTGGAATTTGACTAGGAGGCAAGATTAAGCCTGTCCATCCTAGCTGCATATCCTTGGTGATTCCATCACCCCCAGATCTTTGAAATAGCTCTTCACCAACTTTTATGAAAGGCAGAAGCAGCCTGTCAAAACAGTTATTATAGAAGCTTTAATGGACCATACAGGAGAAAACATAGCAACAGCCTAAATAGTAAAACACTGTCTTCCTCTCCCTTCTTGGGGTGTGTCACTTGACCATGATTCACAGACTACTTCTCCAGTTTCCCTTTAGATTTCTGGGTTTTAGAAAGAATTGGCTTGCCACTAAATGTCACTTGTTAAATCAGTCCAAGGACATTATTAGCAATACCTGAGCCTTTAGATAAAGAGGAAAAATTAATGTATGGATGTCCCACAAAGTGCTGACAGCTACCACTCACAGTGCTTTGGAATTTATCCCTTTGCAGGGAGTGTTTATGAAACTGTACACTATTCCACTAAAGATTTGACTAACAACTTGTAAAATCATTTACTTGTGTTGTGGTAGACTGTTATCATCCATGGATGATATCTCAGATTCTTCAGTAGTTATGGTAGGACACTGAACATTCAGATGAGCTGTCAGAAACTGTGGGGCGATCTCAAGGGTGCTGAGGGTGAACTGGGGAAAGCCAGGGTAGTTGTGTGGTGCTCAGGGCCCTTGAGGGAAATGACTATCAACCTGTTACTATAGAGAAGGATTTAAATATCTAGTGTGCCTACCCTTGTGAGTACCATCTGTGTATCATGCCATGGCTAAGGCCACCTCTGGGCTTAGCTAGGATGACAGGCCTCCAGCAGGTGCTCTCCACCCTGTTCCTGGCAGCTGCCACATAATGAGAACTGGAAAGTACCAAGGCTGATGGTAATGAGTAATAAAAGTCAGTTCCTATAATTCAAAGGAAACAACTCCAAAGCTTTCTTGGGATGAGGATGAGGCTGGGAATTCTTACACAATTGTTCAGCCCTGCCCTTCCTTTTGCTTGTCTTGCTTCCTCCTTATCCTCACCAGTTCCACCCAGGAACATAGGAATCCTGACCTCAGAGTGTGACTCTTGGAGACCTGACCTAAAAACATATTAAGTCACAGCTGTCTTTTAGTTTTGAATGTCACAGATTCAATTTGTTTCCTCCAGTGGCTCCTTATGTGGCTCCACTGGTCCCTGACACACACTGGTGCTTACTAGTTGACTCTTAATATTTACTTTGATCCAGAGCCTGTGTTTTAATTCCAGAAGCAATTGCATTTCAAGATCTCAGAATTCACTTTTGAAAAATCACCAAGTCTGTGTCTATTGCTTTAGCTATTTCAGTGCTAAATGTTGCTGTCAAATTTCATGCAAATGTGGAACTGCTAGAAGCATGATGTTCTTTCAGAGCAAATGCTTCTCCTACAATTTCCTTAGCTGATGTCTCAACATCTTTCATATTTGTGGTGCTACAACTACTAATAACAATGATAGCTTTGATTTATTATACTAGACATGCATGTGTCTCAGCCAGAAAAGTTTTGTGCATTACCTTTTAAATTTCAGGGAACACATTGAGTATCATTAAACCAAATGCACTTTTGGGGAAACTGAGGCAGAGAAAAGGAATTTTCCAAATGTCACTGTTGCTGCTACCATGGTGTGAAAGAGTCAGATTGTGCTCTCCCATCTGTCTGGTACCAAAAGCCAGTTCTAACCCTACTACTGATTGCATCTCTCCACAGGAAAGAGTTGAATTAGACTCCCTGGTAGGATTGAGACAAAAACAAAACCCAATAGTTGAAACTCCATTAGAGGGCCTCCCCAGTGACGCAGTGGTTGAGCACTGGGCTGCGAAGCTGCACGCAGCCTCTGCAGTGCTGGTTCAATCCCCGTCTGGCTGGCTAGGGTCTCACAAGGCCGCAGACCTCTCCTGCCACGCTCGCTGCTCCCCTCAGCAGTGTATTTTGTCAGTCTGCCTGTTCTGCTCCCCGCTCTGGCTCTGGTGAATTCTCTCACCCTCCTGTGCTTCTGACTGTACCCAGTGCTTGTATAAATAAATAAATAAATAAAATTAAAAAAAAAAAAGAAAGTCCATTATCCATTAGAGCCAGTTGATACCTACCTCTTACCACCCAATACAAAGCCCCCTGACCTTGCTAAAGCAGCTCAACTGCTCCATTTTCTGCCCTGCCAAGGCCCTGCCCAGTAACCTGCGCGCACTTACATTATTCCTTTGTGTAGTCCCAATAGCTAGTCATTTCATTATCCTTTTCTGAAATTAAAAAAAATAACATTCCATAAAAGCATTTCTGGGCAATATGGAATTTATCGAAGTGAGTATTTCAACCATATACAAAAAAAAATGTAATAGGTCGGGGGTGTCTTCACCCTCCTTGAACATTCTCTATTCAGCTGGCTCTGCCCTTTTCTTCCCACAAAAGAATTTATCACATTTGTGAATGTGGAAATCTGGCTGAAGCTGACTTCCATCCTATAGCCATATATCAAAGATTTTTGTCAGCAGAGCTAGCCTTCCCTCACAAATAAATTTCTTGCCAAGAAGATAAAATTTTTCCTCCAGTGTTACTCATGCAAGTTTAGGGGAGCTATCTAAATGAGGTAAATAGAGAACTATCTACACCATCCTCCTAAGCCTCATAAAATTCAGATACAGGATATACATAACTACTTAAAGTCAAGAGAAGGTTTTGCCATCTCTTGAGGTACCCTAAATATTAAGCAAAATAAATACCAAAACAATACACTTATTAAAAACAGAAGTGAATACACCTATAATAGAAAAAAATCCCAACAATTTTAACATACAAACAAATGCATTACAATATAATGATGCCATTCACAAGACAGTCATAGGATTTAGTTTTAGTTTAAAAACGCTGTCATGTACTGCAAGTTTTTTAGTGGAATGATCATGAATTCATGTCTAAAGCTGAATCTTTCTCATTGGTTCTGGGGTATTTCTCTGAGTGTAAATATGGCATCATTTGGGAAAATATCCAGTTCTAAATTGAAGATTCTCCATGAAAGTGAATCCCTGACTAAATGGGTCTCCCACTCTCCTACCTAACTCACTGTAATTAGTAAAGATGACAAGACCTGTTTCTATTTGAGTAAAAGCATCCCTTACATAAACATCAATTAATATGTGGGGGAAACATACATGAAAGGTCTGGCATTAAGGGAAAAATATACAGCTTGGCTAAATAAAATATACAGCTTGGAGAGACACATTTAAAGAGATCAGTTGCTTTCAGCACTGTCCCTAAGCAATGAATCACTCTGTCTAATTATTGCTTTTATTCAATTGTGTAAACAAATGAACCCTGAAACCTCCCCAATAAGTACACTGTCCCGCTGTGTATACTGCATGTATTTGCAGAATCATATCAGTTTCAAATTAAGGAAGCTATATCATAACACCCAGGTTGTATTAGATCTCACCGTTGATGAAATTACATAAAACATTGAATTACTTCACAAGATAGTACCACAAAAAAATAAAACAATGGCAACTCTACACCATCTTGAATGTAGTTTCACTTAGAAGGAAGTTGGAGTACACCCAACAAAAGTTTCCACTTTTCTATGAGAAACAGTGCCACTCATGCCTTGTCAGTGAGAAATTAAGAGGAGAATGTGCCCTCCCTTTTTTTGTGATCAGCTTAGAATGGTAAAACTTCTTAGCTGAATAGATACCTTGCTGTGGAGGCTGGTACACAGCAAAGACACTGGGTCCCATTCCTTCCCATTCATGCTGTACTTGACATCCAGAAATGGGACCGAATTCCCCTCCCTTGAAATTGAGCTGATCTGGGCCTCCCTGGTGGCGCAGGTGGTTAAGACACAATGAAACTATCTGCAGCCACTGCAGCACGAGTTCGATCCCCGGCCAGGGAGCTGCCCACATGGTGCAGTAGACCTCTCCTGGCTCGCCCGCTGCTCCCCTCAGCAGCATATTTCAGTCAGTCCTCCTGTTCTGTTCCCCATTCTGTCTCTGGTGAATCCTCTCACCCTCCTGCACATCTGGCCTATACCCTTGTTCTTGCATATATGAAAAAATAAATAAATCTTAAAAAAAAGGGAAAGAAAGAAATCGAGCTGGTCATAGAGACGCATTTGACCAATAGATTGCTGTAGAAATTATATTCTAAGTCTTGAAGATTTCACCTGTGTCTCTTACACACTCCCTCTCTAAACCCCGCTTTCATGCTACAAGAGCCCAAATCATATAAAGAGAGCAAGTGTAGGTATTCTAGCCTATAGCACAGGTGTGCTCCTGCTCAACCGTCAACAGCAAGTGCCAACTAGGTGAGCAAAACATTTTGGATGTGCAACCCAACCAGACCTTTGGATGATGGTGCCATGATGTGCCATTGAATAAAAGACCCAAAGTGAAAATCACAGAGTTCTAGTCAACCCTCAGAACCATGAGACATCCTAATATGTGTTTATAGTAAATTGCTGTTTTATGTTACTAAATTCCACTAACTTTCAGGGTGATTTGTTACATAGCAATGAAGAGGAAAAATGAGGAGTGAAAGCAATTTCCTTCCCCAATGCACCCGTGCACCATCACCTCAGTCGCCTGTGCTCCTTCCTCCCTCCCTCTGATCCCTCTCCCTCCTCCTCCCCTGCAGGATGTCTCTGATTTATAATTGTCTGTTTTTGCCTTGTTGTATTTTGTACTGTTATTATTTTTTACACTTATGTCTTATTTGGTTTCCCCTATATTCCTGCTATAAGTGAAACTATCCGATATTTTTCTTTTTCCTTCTGGCTTATTTCATGGAGCATAATTCCTTCTAGCTCCATCCATGTTGCTGGGAATGGCTGGTGAGTAATATTCCGTTGTGTATATATACCCCATCTTCTTGATCCAGTCATCATTTTTTGGGCATTTGGGTTGTTTCCAGATTTTACCTATTGTAAACAGTGCTGCAATAAACATAGGGGTAAAGTGGTTCTTTTGAATCAATGTTGTGTACTTTGGGTAGATTCCTAGGGGTGGAATTGCTGGGTAGTAAGGTAGCTCCATTTTTAGTAGACCGAGGAACCTCCAGACAGCTTTCCATAGTGGTTGGACCAATTTGCCCTCCCACCAGCAATCCAGGAGAGTTCCTTTTTCACCACATCCTCACCAACATTTGTTATTGCTAGTTTTTTTTAATATGTGCCATTTTTACAGGTGTAAGGTGGTATCTCAGTGTGGTTTTAATTTGCATTTCCCTGATAATAAGGGATGTTGAGCATTTTTTCATATGCCTGTTGGCCATTTGCATTTCCTCTTTGGAGAAATGTCTTTTAAGTTCTTCTGCCCATTTCTTGACTGGATTGTTTACTTTGTTTTTGTTGAGCCATGTGAGTTCTTAGTATATCTTTGTGATCAGTCCCTTATCACTTGTATGGAGTGCAAAAATTTTTTCCCAATCAGTGGGGTACCTCTTTGTTTTGGTTAATGTCTCTTTTGCGGTACAGAAGCTTTTCAGTTTGATGTAATACCAGGTGTTTATCTTTTCCTTGACTTTCTTTGCTTTGGGTGATGAGTCCTTAAAGATTTTACTGAGATGTATGTCTTGTAGTGTTTTGCCTATATTTTCGTCTATATATTTTATGGTTTCAGGTCTTATGTCCACTTCTTTTATCCATTTTGAGTTGATTTTTGTGCATGGTGAGAGGTAGTGGTCTAGTTTCATTTTTTGCATGTAGTGGTCCAGTTTTCCCAGCACCATTTATTGAACAAACTGTCCATGTTCCATTGCATATTCTTTGCTCCTATGACAAAGATTACTTGTCCATATAGGCACACCTACAAGATTTTAATCTCTAGAGGGCTAATTCCCTAAACATTACTTCAACTGGATAAATTTTATTGGCAAGATATATTAAGGGGATAGGGTTTTGTATAAAACTATCTTGGAAACATACATTTAGACTAATAGAATAAAATCTGAATTCTTTAAGTTTCCCAGATGTAGTGGCATTTTGAGATGTTGTGTTGCTATAGGACAAGTTTGCTGCAAATTTTAAGTATTTAAATTAACAGATAATTTTGAAACTCTCCTTAATGAAGAAATAAGATCCATTTGCTTATTTTATAAAGAACTGTAAGAGATGGTAGGTGATGCTATGAATATAGAAATTATTTGGTTGGGATATGTATCAAATTTATAAATTGAGCCAATTAAAACTAATCTTTAGTTTATTTCATGAGCTATTGTCTTTTGATATGGACTAAAAATCTGAGGGTTTAAAACTATTAGGAGCTGCCTGAGATCTCTAATCTTTTCATTTGAACAATTCAATTTTAATTTTTAGAGGAGTAATCTTGAAAATGAAAATTATTTCCTCATCCTTTTATATAATTTATGCAAAGCAGTATCTTTATTTACTAAAATTATATTAGCATTTTTGGTTTAAATTAACAAGGGTAGGCAAACTTTTCCTGGAAAACCACCAGAGAGTAAATATTTTAGGGTTTGAAAGCCACATAAATTTCAGCTGCACTTTTTTTTTTTAACTTGTTAGAAATGTGAAAAAACATTCTCAGTTCTGGGAAACTGTAGTTGTACTTCATTTGTATACTATAGTTTGCCAACCCCTGATTTAGAAAAAAAGTACAGAGAATATACAAAAACATGAGAAATTCATAGTGTCACATGAATGAAAAAATGTTGCTCAAGCACTTTTTTGAATATGCTAGATTAAACAGTAAGCAAGTTTCTTTATTGCAAGGCTCCTTAGAGACTTGTGAATATGTCTTGCAAATCACTGAGAGGTGAATCTAGTGTCCAAAATTCCCTAAACATTACTTCAACTGGAGAAATTTTATTGGCAAGATATATTAAGGGGATAATGTTTTGTATAAAACTATCTTGGAAACATACATTTAGACTAATAGAATAAAATCTGAATTTTAAGAAAATAACTGAGGGACATTAATGGAAGTCATGAGTAGACTGAAACAAATACTTGCTTTTAGTCCAGAAAGTGGGGAGCTCTGGTTGGGAGGGAAAAGATGGCAGTTGTTTCCACATTGAAATTTAGTTACTGAAATCACCTTCGATGAAGTGCCTGCTGAACACCTCTGTCAGTCTTTTCTCAAGCAAGCTTTGTAAGAGTTGTCTTCCAATTTCTTATTGATGGTGGATGATGTTAGGTCAGATTGAAATAGCAATATCCACACGCAGGAACTAACTGCCTACTTGGAAAATTACCTCCTTGACCAGAAAATCGCTAAGCACAAAGTCATAATTTTATTTCTATTTTCTTTAAATGTGCCTGACAACTACAGAAATAGAAACTAATAAAAATGTTATTTTCTTCCTGATGTGATAAAAGGCTTGATAAAAGAGGAATTAAAATGACTGGCTAAGATGTGAAATTTGGGTGACCTCAGCTTTTGTTCCCCATGGAATTTCTTAACCTCTTCATTGTGGGTCACCTAATATTTTACTCTACTAACAACACTTTCATTTCTTTGCAGCTCTTCATTTTGTGATTTCAGTTTCAGGATAGTGGAGAAGAAAAACATAGGCTTATGTTGCAACTTAGTTATGCATTAATTAGTGACTTTAGGAAAGATATTTACCTTCACTGAACCTCCAGCTCTTTGTGAAACTGAAGTGGTAAAAACTAAATGACATGGTATATAGAAAGTTTCTATAATGTTACATACATCATAGGTGATTAAAATGATTGATTTTTGTTGTTTTCTTCCTTTCCTTCCCTGTTGCCCAGTTAAAAGTCAGTTCTAGGCAAGTGCATAAAACACCAATATTATGGGTATGAACCAATGATCTGAGATAATAACAGAAGCAACTGTGGTTAGGATGATCAGTTTTCTACATACACAAGGATGTATTAAATTTTTGTGAAAAGTATCTAGAAATCAAAGATCTAGAAATTCAGTGTTCTAAGTTTTAGAACAATAATGGGTAGAGAGATTGATTTCTGTCAAACAACTTTCTCATGGATATAATTCTGTTTTCAACTGTGTTTTGTGAGCAGTACAGCATCTTCAAAGGCTTTCTACAATCTCTGAAAACCTTCCCTGTCTTCTCTTGTCATTCAACAATTCCTGAAAATTTTCATGATTGGAAGGCAGCAAAATATGCACAGTCAAGATACTCTCTTATGCTTGTTTTAGCAATTCTATAATACATGTTTTTGATTTACATTTTTATATCTCTAATGCTATAAAAGATCACCAAACAAATGTAAAGTTTTGAAATAGCTCCAACATACTTCCAAAAATATAATTTCTCTGAAGTTAACTCATTCTCAGTGGCCATTGCTGAGCAAAACTGGACCAGAACCAATTCTAGAAAAGATAAGAGAATCTGAGCAATCCGATTGCCATAGAGGAAAAAATACTTCAAAAAACTGCCTTCCACAGAAAGCATCAAGCACAGATGGTTTGCCAGGGTATTTCAATTAAACCTTTAAATAACAGACCATTCTAAAGTTTATTGTTTTAAATTTGTCTAAAGTACAGGGGAAAAAAAAAATTTAAACCTCTTTTGTCTTTGAAAAACACTATAGCATTGCTACCAAAACCTGACAAAGTTGATATAGCAAAGGAATACTTTAGATTGATCACATGATGTAAGTAATACAAAAATCCCAATGAAATATTATAAGGCAAAAGGCCAATGTACGTGGCGCGCAGACCTCTCCTGCCGCCCTCTGCTCCCCTCAGCAGTGTGCTTCATCAGTCTCCTGTTCTGTTCTCTGCTCTGGCTCTGGTGAATTCTCTCACCCTCCTGTGCTTCTGACTGTACCCAGTGCTTGTATAAATAAATAAATAAATCTTAAAAAAAAAAAAAGGCCAGTGTACATTTATAAAGTAAATCAAAATAACCAGATGGGACTCAATATAAAAATTCAGGAAGGTATCAATATTAGGAAATTTATTAATGTAATTTACCATATAAACAGAATAAAAGTGAACATTCATCACTGTATATGATATAAAGGCCTTCAATAATAATTTTTAAAAAAGAACTAATTAGAACTAATTAATGCTTTTAAATATAAATGACCAATATCCAAACAGCACTAGGTTTATCAGGAAAACATGAGAAAGCATTTTCTTTATTGTTAACAATAAAATAAGGATGCTGCTATCACCATTATTACTTAATAGAAATAGCTACCAGTACAATCAAAGAGAGTGAAGAAGTAAATATAGTAAAAAGCCAAAAAATAAAATGATCATGTGCAGATGTTGATGTGGAAAATTGGAAAGAATCTAATTAAAATGTTCCACAAACAATTCAATAATTCATGTCAGTAGCCTTCACACATTCAAACAAACAGAAAATATAAATAAGACACCATGTCATGTAACATCCAAAAGAAAACATAAATGAAAATATGTACAACCTATAAAAAAGTTTTATAGCACTAGTGAAATATAAAATAAAGAAGTAAAAAATAAAAAGTCTATGCTCTTAATGATTGTAATGATATTAAGCATCATAATGATATTAAGCTATCTTGGATTCATTATAAATTGAAAATGATCCAAATAAAGATAGAAATAACATTCTGTTTAGAGCTAGATGAGCTCACTATAAACTTCTTATGAAAAAATAAACAAGTAAAAATAACTGACAATTTAGAGGGAAGCAGCAACTAGGACTACCTCATGTTAAACTATATCATAAAGCTACAGTAATTTAAGTACTGTGGTACTAACATAAGAATAAGAGATAAAGGAGGAGGGAGAGGGATGATTGGGAGGGAGCATCACAGGGGACTGTGGTGATGGTGCATGGGTGCCTTGGGGAAAGAAAGTCTATGGGGACTCAATCTGAGGGGGTGGGAGACAGCAAATATTGTCTAAAAAAATTTAAAAAATGATAAATTTTAAAATAAAATATAATAAAAAAAGAAACTGAAAAAAAAGAATAAAAAAAAGAATAAGAGATGAAGCTAATGAAGCTAGAAGTCCAGAAAGATCCACACACAGGACAATTAAATATGTAATAATTATGGTCATAATTTTTCAAATCTGGGAGTGGGGAGAGAAAGGCTTATTTAACAAATATGTTGAAACCACTTAATAGTTTTCTGGAAAAAATATGTTTACCTTAAATTCCATACCTTAACTTTAACATGAAACAAATTCCAGATTGATTGAAAAAATGTTATATCAAATAAAAACAGAAAGTTGCTAAAGGAAAATACAAGAAAGCAGTTTTTGTGTCATCTCAAAATGGACAGACTGTTTGGTGTGATAAATTATGTCAAAAGTATAAAAAAGAAGGTTGCTAAATTAAACCATATAATCTTTTCCTTATTTATGTCCAAAAGCACAATATATAAAATCAAAAGTCAAACAAAAACTTGCATGTACACACACAGGTATATATACACATATAGAGGCTACTTGCATCAGACAAAATTGACTCCCTTAACATATAGTTTCTACAAATTAATTTTTTAAAAATCTTAAAGAAAAAAAAAATCTATGACAGAAAGTTCATTCAAAAATTCCAAAGGGCCTCCCTGGTGGCGCAAGGGGATAAGACGCAACCTATGAAGCTATCCGCAGCCACTGCAGCACAAGTTTGATCCCCAGCCAGGGATCAACCCACATGGTGCAGCAGACTTCTCCCGACTCACCTGCTGCTCCCCTTAGCAGTGTATTTCAGTCAATCTGCCTCTTCTGTTCCCCACTCTTCCTCTGGTGAATCCTCTCACTCTCTTGCCACACCTCTGGCCTGTTTCTCAGTTCTTGTATGCATAAATAATAAATAAATCTTTAAAAAAAAATTCCAAAGGCCCTCCCTGATGGCTCAGGGGTTAAAGATAACACTATCAAGCTATTGCCAGCCACTGCAGCACGAGTTCAATCCCAGCCAAGGAGCTGATGCTTATACCACTTGAAATTATAATTCACCTCCTAGAAGTTTATGCTATGGATGTGCATATGCCAGTTAATGGGTATAGCTTCATTCCTTGGAGCATAGCTTGTAGCTATAAAATATTATAAACAACCTACATGTCTAATTAACAAGGACAGTTAAATAAATTATGGGCACTACATGATAAAATATTATACAATCATTTTAAAAACTTGCAGATCTATTTAAACTGATGGGAAAAGATGACCTTTTAAAATATCAAAGTGTAGAACTGCATTTTTAGTGTGTACTGCCTATGTGATTTAAAAAAAATAATAATATAGGGCCTCCCCAGTGGCGCAGCGGTTGAGAGCTGGGTTGCAAAGCTGCCCGCAGCCTCTGCAGCGCCGGTTCGATCCCCGGCTGCTCCCCAGCCACTGGAGGAGGGTCCCACATGGCGCGCAGACCTCTCCTGCAGCCTGCTGCTCCCCTCGGTAGTGTACTTCGGTTCTTCTGCCTGCTCTGCTCCCCGCTCTGGCTCTGGTGAGTTCTCTCACCCTCCCGCGCTCTGACTGTACCCAGTGCTTGTATGTATAAATAAATAAATAAATATTTTAAAAATAATAATAATAATAATATAGATTAGTCCCAGGATATACAACTGACTGAAAATTGTTACTGCCCCTGGGGTGGGGTAGCAGGGTGCAATACTATGAGTTACACCAGTACTTCTCTATGGCCTTCTGTGCCCTCCCCAATCACTCTTACACCACATTCAGTGACCCTTAACTATGTCTAACATGAGATTTGCTTTTCTGTTTGTCTCTCTTGCTTTACCTTTTTGTTTGGGGGTGATATATAAAATGAGGTAGAGGACACGGCAAGCTCCTGTCATCACTTTCAAATAGAAATCTGTTCCCTTTTGCACCTTTGAATTGTTAACCATATAGCTCTACTTTTTAAAAGTAATATTATTAATATAATAAGAATAAGATAAGAAAATGTCAAATGTTTAATTTTGTTAATGGACCTGTCTTATTTTTGGTTATAGCTATTATGGAACAATGTCCTAGAGTCTTAGAAACCAACATGAGGGGTTGGAGGTCTTGGCCTGTGGAATTCATTCTTATTTTCACTTCAAAAGAGTGTGTTTTTTTTTTTTTTTTTCAGGTTTACCTATTGGTGTTTTCTGAGTGGAAGATTTCAATAAAATGGATTCTGCAACTATGAAGTGTTTAAAACCGTTGCTACTCTGTTCCTGCAGTTCATGGCATTGTGGAGACACGTTAGATAATTGTTTACCCTACATCAATGGCTACTAAGCCTAGAGCATAATTTTACTGTTTTAAAGAATTTTCATGGTTTATCATTGTTATTCATTTACTGTTAACATTTTTGATGGTTTTTAGAGTGACTCAATACTGGATAGGAAATGCAACCCCCAAGTTTACTACTATCACTTTGGAAATTTCATCCTGATTGCTGTCAATTCATATACTACTGGGGCTTCCTTTAATACCAGTAAAATTGGCAAGTTGCATTTGTAATACCAACATTTTGGAAAAAAATTCGTAGTCAATGAGATATCTAATCTAGTTATATGCTGTGGTTTTCTGCTTCTACACTTTCTTAGTTTTAGTTACCTCAGCAGGTAATTACATATTTACTTTAAATTTATATCAAGACAACAGCGTTTTATTGATTGCTGCGTTCTGGTGAAATATGCCAAGTTGACGACGTCTCAAATCAATGTGAAAATACAAGCAGTTTCAACTAAACTCAGCAATTTCAACTAAAGAGCAAGTACTGTGATACTGGTTGCAAATCAGAAAATTAGAGGTGAACAATATTCACTCTGAATGTATAGGTTTTCCAATTGCTACCTCCAGTTGATATGCAGCCAAAGGTCATGAATGGGAGCTGAGTGCAAAATGGAGTTTGTAGATGTAGTTCTTCTGATTCTTCATCAAATGCAAAGAGGATTCAAGAATGGCCAAACAAGATGTTATGTCTTCTCCCTTCCATTCCATGCTGTTGCTAGTTCCTGTACTCACTTCTATGTTGTTGATGGGGAGTCTGTCTGAAATGGCCATATGCTCCACTAACTGGAAAAAACAAAACACCCTCAGAGCTGATCATCTTGGATTTACTTCAAGATCCTTGGTGCCGATGTTCCAAATAAGGGTTTTTCCTTTATTTCACTTCCTTCAAAAACCATTTTTTTGGGCCTCCCTGGTGGCGCAGGGGGTTAAGACACAACATATGAAGCTGTCCGCAGCCACTGCAGCATGAGTTCGACCCCCAGCCAGGGAGCTGCCCACATGGCACAGGAGACCTCTCCTGACTCACCTGCTGCTTCCCTCAGCAGTGTGTTTCAGTCGATCTGCCTGTTCTGTTCCCCACTCTGTCTCTGGTGAATCCTCTCTCCTCCCACACCTCTGGCATGTACGCCAGTTCTTGTATGCATAAATAAATAAATCTTTAAAAAAAACACAGTTTGTTTAAAGCATCCACATGTGGAATTATGCCTACAGACTTTGCCAGATGAGTAGATGATCCATCATCTCTGTTTCTAGCATCCCCTCTCTAATGATGGAGACACCCATAAAAGCAGATCATTAGAAAAGTCTGAGTGGTATTTTTTGGGTATGGTGGGGGCACAAAAAAAGGTGTGATGGAGTCTGGGACCTGGAATGGTGAGGGAAAATTTCCCAAAAGATAAAATAGATAAGCTCTATTTAAAAGGCAAGTAGATATATGATCTAAAAAGTCATCTATATTAGGTAGCTGGTGCTAAACAGCTACAGAGATTTCATGGATTGGTCGATTGGGCAGATACACAGGGACTGTGTGTAGGAAGTGAAGTCACAGACACGGGTGGGACCAGGTTGGAATCTGGTCAGCTCTGCATCACCTAGGACAGAAAATTAAGGTACTTTGTAGGACCTGTTTTATTTTTTCTCCTATTGTAAGGCAGTGAGAAAAACGGTAGGGGTTCGTGGTTCCCCAAATTATTTTGTGCTCAGTGGTCTCTGACATGTGTTTAGTCCACCAACCTAAGCTGTTGTCAGTTGCAAATACTGGAACTAATATCAACATGAAACAGGGGCAGGGCAGGGGAAGGAGGCACGGAGGGGGAGAGAGAGAGAGAGAGAGAGAGAGAGAGAGAGAGAGAGAAAGAGAGAGAGAGAGACAATGTGTTATATTATATGACCATTTTTTAGTCAACACCTGTAACACCACCATGGGAATTATAGATTTGATGAGGAATCTGTAAATAAGGAAATGCTGTATCTGCAAACTCAATCTCACAGTCAGCTTTGCTGTATGACTCTGGGTTCACTCCTATTTGGTTGCTATAAAGCAATAACTGAAAATAATCTCTAAACTCAGGAATAAATTGTATTCACTTCTAATCTTCTGATTTTCAGTGTACCTTATAATATTTACCTTTTGGTTGAAACTGAGTTCTACACATTATATTTTTGGAGATCATCTTTTTAAAAATACAAATTCAGCACTTTCATCACAGGAACTCCCCAATATTAAATGATGCCATTTTTGAAAACCCCAATTTTATTTTATTTTATATTTTTTAAATAATAAATTTTATTTTTATATTCCCCATACAATTGCAGCCCCCCCATTCTGACCCCAATCCCTCCCCTCCCGCCCCCCCCCCAAAAGTGTCTCCAGTTCATAGTTTTTTGTTGATTTTGATTTTCACTTTCTTATAGTTATTCATTTTCCTGGTCCCTTATTTAAGTTTTCTAGATTCCTGCTATGAGTGAGACCATCCGGTATTTTTCTTTTTCTTTTTGGCTTATTTCGCTGAGCATGATCCCTTCCAGCGCCATCCATGTTGCTGCAAATTGCATGTGCTTATCTTTTTTGAATGCTGAGTAATATTCCATGGTATACATGTACCACATCTTCTTGATCCAGTCATCTATTTTGGGGCATTTGGGTTGTTTCCAAAGCTTAGCTATTGTAAACAGTGCTGCTATAAACATAGGGGTGCAGGTGTTCTTTGGAATTGATGTTTCTGTGTCCTTTGGGTAAATACCTAGGAGTGGAATTGCTGGATCATATGGAAGCTCTATGTTTAGTAGGTCCAGAAATCTCCACACAGCTCTCCGAGTGGTTGGAACAGTTTGCACTCCCACCAAAGTGCAGAAGAGTTCCTTTTTCTCCACACCCTCGCCAACATTTGTTGTTGCTAGTTTTTTTTAATATGTGCCATTCTCACTGGTGTAAGATGGTATCTCATGGTAGTTTTTATTTGCATTTCCCTGATGACAAGTGATGTTGAACATTTTTTCATATGCCTGTTGGTCATTTGCATTTCCTCTTCAGAGAAGTTTCTTTTTAGCTCTTCTGCCCATTTTTTGACTGGATTATTTTATTTGTTGTTGTTGAGTCTCATCAGCTCTGCAGAATTTTGTGATCAGTCCTTTATCATTAGTGTTGGGTGCAAAAATGTTCTCCCAGTTGGTGGGGTTTCTCTTTGTTTTTGTTATTGTCTCTTTTGCTGTGCAAAAGCTCTTTAATTTGATGTAGTCCCAGCTGTTTATCTTTGCCTTTACTATCACTGCTTTGGGTGATGTGTCTGTAAAGATGTCTTTGATGTGCAAATCACGTAGTGTTTCGCCTATGTTTCCTTCTATATATTTTATGGTTTCAGGTCTTATGTCTAGTTCTTTAATCCATTTTGAGTTGATTTTTGTGTATGGTGTGAGGTAGTGGTCAAGCTTCATTCTTTTGCATGTAGCGACCCAGTTTTCCCAGCAACATTTATTGAACAAACTTTCTTTGCTCCAATGCATAGTCTTTGCTCCTTTGTCAAAGATTAGTTGACCATAAATCTGTGGGTTTATTTCTGGATTTTCTATTCGATTCCATTGGTCTGTATGTCTGTTCCTGTTCCAATACCATGCAGTTTTGATGATTATGGCTTTGTAGTATAGTTTGAAGTCTAGGAGTGTGATGCTTCCATTCCCCTCTTTTTTTTTTCAAGAGAGCTTTGGCTATTCGGGGTTTTTTGTGACCATATGAATTTCATCAATAATTGTTCTATTTCTTTGAAGAATGACATTGAAATTTTGATTGGAATAGCATTGAATCTGTATATTGCTTTTGGTAGGATGGCCATTTTAATAATGTTTATTCTTCCAATCCATGAGCAGGGGATGTCTTTCCATTTCTTTGTGTCTTCTTCTATTTCTTTTAACAGTGTTTTATAGTTTTCTTTGTATAGGTCCTTTACCTCTTTTGTTAGATTTATTCCCAAATATTTGATTTTTTTTGTTTCAATAAAAAAAGGGATGGTTTTTTTGATTTCTTCTTCTTCAGATTTATTGTTAGTGTATAGGAAGGCTACTGACTTTTTCGTGTTGATTTTGTATCCTGCCACTTTACTGAACTGATTGATGAGTTAAATTAGTTTTTCTGTGGAGTTTTTGGGGTCCTCTATGTATATTATCATATCATCTGCAAATAGTGATAGTTTGACTTCTTCTTTTCCTATTTGGATTCCTTGGATGCCTTTCTCTTGTCTTATTGCTCTGGGTAGGACTTCCAGTATTATATTGAAAAGCAGTGGTGAGAGTGGACATCCTTGTCTTGTTCCAGATCTTAATGGAATTGCTTTCAGCTTTTCACCATTGAGAATGATACTGGCTGTTGGCTTGTCATAGATGGCCTTTATGATGTTGAGGTATGTTCCTTGTATCCCAAGAATTTCAAGGGCTTTTATCATGAATGGGTGTTGCACTTTGTCGAAAGCTTTCTCAGCATCTATTGATATTATCATATGGTTTTTATATTTCTTTTTGTTGATGTGTTGGATAACGTTGATTGATTTTCGGATGTTAAACCATCCTTGTGTCTCTGGAATGAATCCTACTTGATCGTGGTGAATTATCTTATGGATACATTGTTGGATTCTGATAGCTAAAATTTTATTGAGGATTTTTGCATCAGTGTTCATTAGGGAGATTGGCCTGTAGTTTTCCTTTTTTGTGTTGTCCTTGTTCGGTTTTGGTATTAGTGTAATGTTGGCTTCATAGAACGTGTTTGGTATTGTCCCTTCCTTCTCAATTTTTTGGAAGAGTTTGTGAAGAATAGGCACTAATTCGTCTCTGAATCGTTGGTAGAATTCATTTGTAAATCCATCAGGTCCTAGGCTTTTGTTTTTGGGGAGGTTTTTGATTACCATTTCAATTTTGCTGCTTGTAATTGGTCTGTTTAGGTGTTCTATTTCTTCTTTATCTAGCTTTGGGTGATTGTAGAGTTGTAGGAATTTGTCCATCTCCTCTAGATTGTTAAACTTGTTTCCATATAACTGTTCATAGTAGTTATTGATTATTCTTTTGATTTCTGCTGTGTCCGTTGTGATTTCTCCTCTTTCATTGATGATCCTGTTTATTTGTGCTTTCTCCCTTTTTTCCTTTGTGAGCCTGGCTAGGGGTTTGTCTATTTTATTGATTTTTTTCAAAGAACCAGCTCTTGGTTTCATTGATCTTTTGGATTGTTTTTTTAGTTTCAATTTCATTTATTTCTGCTTTGGTTTTTATTATTTCTTTTCTTCTACTGGTTTTGGGGTTTTTTTGTTGTTCTTTTTCTAGATCTTTGAGCTTCGAGATTAGGTTGTTTCTTTGCGTTCTTTCTTGTTTCTTGATGTGAGCTTCTATTGCTATATATTTTCCTCTTATTACTGCTTTTGCTGCATCCCATACATTTAGGATATTGGTGTCCTCCTTGTCGTTCAATTCAAAGAATTTTTTAATTTCTTCTTTGATCTCCTCATTAGTCCAGTGGTCTTCCAGTAGTGTGGTTTTTAATCTCCGTGAGGTAGAAAAGTTCCTTGCCTTCTTTTTATGGTTTATTTCTAGTTTGATGCCTTCATGGTCATAAAAGATGGTTGATATGATTTCAATCTTGGTGTATCTGTTGATGTTTGTCTTGTGCCCCAGGATGTGATCAATTGAGAAAAATGTGTACTCCGTTTTTTGGGGGTTTAGTGTTTTATAGATGTCTGTTAAGCCCAATTGCTCTAGGTCCTTATTTAGAGCTTTGGTTTCTTCACTTATTTTTTGTCTTGTTGATCTATCCATTGTTGATAGTGGTGTGTTGAAATCTCCCACTACGTATGTGTTTTCTCTGATGTCTGTTTTCAGAGAGGACAACAGATGTCTGATATATTTTGGTGCTCCTTCGTTTGGTGAGTATATGTTAATGAGTGTTATTTCTTCTTGAAGTATTGTCCCCTTGATCATAATGTAGTGACCATTGGGGTCTCTTTTTATCTTTTTGAGTTTGAAATCTGTTTTATCTGATATAAGTATAGCTGTTCCTGCTTTCTTTTTTGGTCCATTTGCTTGTAGGATTGTTTTCCCTCCTTTAACTTTGAGCCTATTTTTATCTTTTGTAGCTAAATGTGTTTCCTGGAGACAGCAAAAGGTTGGGTTTTGTTTCTTAATCCAGGCTGCAACTCTGTGTCTTTTTATTGAAGAGTTTAGTCCATTTACATTTAAAGTTAATATTGATATATTAGCATCTGTATTTGCCATTGTGTTTGTCTTTCCTTTGATTTTATTTATTTATTCTTTTAATAACTTTTTTTTTTTGGCCTTCTTTCATTGTTATTCGTCCCTCTGAGGTTCTGGCTTTAGGACTCCTTGTAGTATTTTTTGGAGTGGAGGTTTAGTTTTAATGAAATTCCGGAATTTCTGTTTGTCTGGGAAGGTCCATATTCTTTCTTCAAAGAGGAAGGAGAGCTTTGCAGGGTAGAGTATTCTTGGTTGGCATCTGTTTTCTTGGAGTCTGTTGACTATGTCCCTCCACTCTCTCCTTGCCCGTAGTGTTTCTTCGGAGAAGTCTGATGTCAGCCTGATTGGCTTTCCTTTGAATGTTATCTGTTTCTTCCCTCTTGCCAGCTTCATTATTTTTTCCTTGTCCTGGATTCTTGGGAGCTTTACTATTATGTGTCTTGCTGTATTTTTCCTTTCCTCGTGGAAGTTTGGTGTTCTTCTTGCTTCTTGTATATCAATTTTCAGCTCCTTCTTCACATTTGGGAAGTTCTCTTCAATTATCTCTTTGAATATTTTCTCTGTTCCTACATCTCTCTCCTCTCCTTCTGGTATTCCTATAACTCTTATATTTCCTTTCCTCATGGAGTCAGATAGTTCCCGAAGTCTTTCTTCATTCTTTTTCCTTCGTACTTCTCTTTCCTTTTCTGTTTTGGTTCTTTTTATTTCTGTGTCTTCAAGAGTACTTATTTGTTCTTCCATTTCATCTATTCTGCTTTCATTGCTTTTCCCAGAATTCTTTAGTTCTTCCATTAATTCTTTGATCTCCTGCATTTCTTTTACTTCCCTCTTTAGGGACTCAATTTCATTCTTCTGACCATTGTTTTCCCTCTCTAGGGACTCAATTGCATTCTTCTGATCGTTGATTATTTTTCCCTTATCATTGTTTTCCTTTATGACTTCTGTCAGTTTTTTAATCACGGCAATTTTAAATTCTCTTTCTGGAAGGCTCAGAAGTTCTTCCAGGTTACTGTCGTTGCAATCTCGGGGCTGGTTTTCTTTTTGTGATGTGCTTTTTCCCTGGGGAGTTGCTAGGTTGCGTGTGGTTCTTCTACTCCCTACTGTCTGTTTTCTAATTTGCTGTATGCGTTGGGACACTGTGTTGTTGGGACTGGCCGGCATCTTGGGTGAGCTTCTCTGCTCCCCTCTGGTTCCTCTGGGAGCCATATGTCAGTTTCAAGCAGTCTTTACTGGAGAAAGGTCCCTGTTCTAAAATGCCGATGTGGGGACACACTCCCCTGTGCTCCTGGTCTGCCCCGGCGGTGGGTTCCTGCTCCCCCTCTGGGCTTGGACTGTAGGCCAGAGGGGGTCTGGCATGGGAGAACTTCCCCCGCTCACCTCTGGCTCCTGAGGAAGCCTTCTGCAGGTAGTCTTTACTGAAGTAATGTCCCTGTTCTAAAATGGTGATGTGGGACACACTCCCTGCGCGTCCGGTCTCAGGCACACTCTTCTGCGCGCCTAGTCTGCCCCTGCTGTGGGTGCTCACTCCCCCTGTGGGCTCAGACTACTGGTCGGAAGGGGCCCGGCATGGGCTAACTCCCCAGCTGGCCACTGGCTCCTCCAGGAGCCTCTGCTGGTTTCAAGTCGCTAGGCGGTGCCAGAGATCTCTCCTAGAGCCCTTGGGGAGCTGATTTTCCACCCCGTGGGACAGGGACCAGAGCGGGAATGGTAGGGTAAATCTCAACGGCTTTGGGGTGCTGTGTCTGCCTTGTGCCCCACCGTCGTGGGGAACCCACGCCCCTAATTTCATGCCCTGGGTCTCAGTTCCAAAGCCCTCAGTTCCAGGACGCGGGCTGTAGCCCAGTTCAGTGGCGCGGGAATGGCGCCTTTTGAATCCCGCTCCTGTGCCTGGGCGCCTGGTTCCTGCTCACTCAGTGAGGGCCTCTGCGTGTCTCCCCGTAAGCCTAGGTCGCAGGCGCGGGGACCTGGGCAGCTGCGATCCGATCCGGATCCGCGTTTGCTTTTCAACCGCACTGCTTTTCCGCGCAATCCCGTTCCCGATCCGCGTCAGCTTTCCAGCGCACTGCTTTTCAGTGCAAGCTTACCTGGCGGCCCAGGGCTGTGTGCTGGTGCTGGTCTCCTCCTGGGGGGCGGGGCTCTCTTTAATGGCGCCTAGAGCTCACCTCCGTGGCGAATCCTGCAGGGTTCTCCACAGCTCCCGTTCACGGGGTGTGGTGGCTGAAATAGTTCCTTTCCACTCACAGTCCCGCTTGCTGCGTAGTTTGTTCTTGTTAGTCCTCTTAGTTTGTTTTTTTTGTTTTTTTTTTCCCTCCTCTCTGCTGGTGGGAGAGTGCCGACTTTGTGGGCGGGGGAGGGGAGCAAGGTTCTGCGCTTTCCTCCCTTCTGGTCCTCTTCTATGGCAACTTTCTTCTTCGGGCAGTTTGCTGGCGTCACCCGTTTATCTTCCGTGTCCCAGTTCTCACTGGGACCTGCCGCTTTTCCTCCCTATTAACTTTTTTTAATGGGAGATCTTACTCGCAGCGTCTCCTCGCCGCCATGTTGCTCCGTCCCCCCCCCCACCGAAAGCCCCAATTTTAAATATCATTTCTCAAAATCTGTAAATCCCCTCTTCGGGGTAGGTTTGGTTAATCAAAAATCTGTTATTTCGCATGTTTGTTTATTATTTTATAGATTGTGCATTGCACTTCATTGCCATTCTTCTCAGCATACAGAAAAGGGATATTTTGCACATAATGGAAATTTAATAAGTTGAAAAAATGAAACACATAGTGTTCTCAGTAAAATTAGAGTCATGTTAAATTGGATAAACATAAACATGTTAAATTGGATAAACATAAACAAGTGGAACAAGAATTAGTCATCAAGGTAGATACTCAAATGGTATCAACTTAACACTCACAATAGAAGGGTACTTGGGGGCTACCCAAGTCAATTTCTAAATTCCTCAACAGCAATGAAAACAGAAATGTATTTTTTTCAAAAATTTTATTTTTGAAAACCATAGTCATGAGTTGTGTTTTCCCAACAAATTGTGGTAGATATCCACAAAGAGCTGCCTATGACTTCACTGAACATAGAGACATCACAGGAAAAAAAAAAAAAAAGTGTGTGTGTGTGTGTGTGTGTGTTTGTCCATTTTATCTTTCTCTCCAGGTACTCGAGCCACCTCCTCCAGCAAGTCTGGAAACCAGCTGACTCATAAATGTCCAGCCAAGTGACCACTTGAGAAGTGATTAGGGATGGTTGATGACTGTCTCTCAGGAGTTCTGCTGAGCTCAGCTAATGAGATTTTGCTTGGAATTAAAATCAAATTTCGGTCCATCCACTAGGAGATAAAGAAGCTAAGGTATCTTAAACTTGTGCTATTTCCCTCCTCCCATCATTCTCCCTGTTATTCTGGCTAAGATTTTCTTAAGGTAAAGGGGAAAGAGTCAGCAGTTATTGCTTCAGGTGCTGAGTTTGGAAAAAACTTCTTTACCTTTCCCCAGTGGTGCTTTCCTATTTGGAATGAACCCTACCTGATAAAACAGATTTAGCCCTTCTGTTTTGTTTTTGTTTCCTGTCTATGGAGATGACTCTTACCCTATGTCTCCTGTAGACTTTTGAGGAAAAATTATGGTGTAATAGAACCATTGCCATCACCTGCATCCTTGCTCATATACTTACCTTGTCTGGTAAAATGCTATCAAAACCATTAGAAACCTTGAAACAAAAATGACCTTCTTTAATTTGTCATTCTATAATATAGTTGCTATGATATACTCTAGTAGTATATAGTTATTATAGCCAATTATGAATTTTCTTTAACAAGGAAATGTCCTTGTTTTCCCACCAATTATAATAAGAAATGCTTGTAAAGAATGAACAAAAACAAGTTGTCAAGAAACAGTGCTAAAGCTTACAGGTCTTACAAATGCTTTCGTACAAATATACATTCTTTTCAGTAGAGTCATCAGAGGAGTAACTCTACATTCATTAAAATAATGTGAAAAATTTTAAATTTATTACATAATGAATAATATTTCTGTCCCTGTGGCTTAAAATTGTGTTTATCTACTTGAATATTTATTTAAAAATACATCTTCATCAGTTGTAATGAATAGAGACCAAGTAATATTTCAGAAGTAAAGTCAATTTCAGAAATATCCAGCATAATTAATGTGTTTCCATTAGCACACAGTAGGACCTATAGCTGACTACAACAGGTAACATTTGTTGATTGTTTAGTGTATGACAAATCTTATTGTAAACATTGTACATGTATTTTATTTATTTTCACACCGCTCACATGAGGTAGGTGTTATTAATACTTGGCCCATTTTACAGATAAGTAAAATGTGCATTTTGAATAACCATAAAATTTCTAATGAATAGAAAGTCACCAGGCAGATCGACTCAGTCTCCACTTTGATCCACTCTAGAATAGTGTCTTTATCTCAAACACAGCCTTGCTAAGTATTGAATCACAGTCATTATTGGTTTATGCTCCAGAATGATGGAAGGAATGTCTCAGTGGATGAAACTAATGGTTTCAGAACTCTTTATTTTTCCTGGGATAACCTTCCCAATAAACCACTTGCTCTTAAACACTTAACTCAGGAAATCACAATAATACTTTGTCTTAATTGATTTCAGAGTGATATCAGTCATTATTAAGATCATATCTTTAAGAATTGAGTGCCATAGCAAAAGAACTTTACAAATAAAAAAAGAAACTGACTTCTTAAGGAAACTAAACAGAACCCTACAAAAATTCTTCCAGCAGTTAATCAGTGCTCTTTGCCAAGTAACTTAACATTGTCTCCCAATTTTATTTCATTTTACCCATTACACGAGGAACCAGTTTGACAAAATTGAGTTTAGAACATGTGTTGGCTAATGTAAAACATTCCAGCTGGTCCTATATAGTCAACAAATATTGCAGAAAGTCTGGTGGCTGCGAATATGAATGAATCCTTAAAACATTTCTAATTCTGTGCAGAGTGATTCATAAAATGCCCTTTCATAAGCCTTGATTCACTGTCATTCAAAGATGAATTTTAATGATGGATAGAAGCCATTTTGATCCATAACATCAATTTTTCTACTATAAATGAGAAATTTGGGGGGTTCCATCTGGGACATATTTGGTTATTCAAGAACTTAAATTCTGATATCCCCTTTAACATATGCTGTTTCTTTATGAATAACACATTCAAGATCTTTTGCCTATGTGAAACTGGAGCCATCCACCAAAATTTCACCTTGGGTTGCTATGTTTGAAGAAGTATGTAATATCTCACTTTCTTTGGTTTTTGACCTACAAAAAATAAATTTAATATAGTTGAACTAGAGTAACAGAATCCCCAAAAGAAAAGGAGGGAGTGAAAATTTTCCCTTTTCTCTCGGCCAGTATCATTCAGTTGGATTGTCTCCTATAATTTCGATAGATAGATAGATAGATAGATAGATAGATAGATAGATAGATAGATGTAGGAGCTATATATATATATCCCATTTTATCCAGCTATAAAGACTAGCAAATGCATTTCTTGTCACTTGTCCTCTTTATTGGCCACTGAACAATTCATTAACTATTGACCTGAATCTTCATTTAAATGAAAGGTTGCAAAGGGAGTAGTAAATCTGCTGATAAGGGATACAGGAAAACCAATGATGAAACATGTCAAGCCCATGATAAGACCTGAGGGATACGGGCAAAGGGATAGCACACGATCATGCCCCTACTGAAAACTCAATTTTTGAAGTTAGAGACAAAGAAATTAAACTGAAGTCTAACACAGATATACCTTTATGCCTGAAAAATCAGTTTGACACCTAAACCTGATTTTGTCATTGTGCATTCTCTTTCGCATACCCCTTTCACTAAAAATCCACAGGTTATGACTTTAAGAACAATTTGGAAATCTATAAATGAAAAACAAGGTGCTAAAAAAACTGTTAAATTATAGCTTCAAATCTCAGTAAACCATTTCCCAAAATTGTTCCAAATTCAAATTGGTCTCTTATGACAAATAAGCAATACTTTTGAACAAGTTTTGTTCGCCTCTCTAAAACCCTATTTAACATTTGAGATGGTGATTAGCTAAATAGAGTCTCTGACTCAAGGCAAAATTACTTTCTGTTAGTCTTGACATTACAGCAGTTAGAGAAAGGAGGCCTTGTGTTCTGAGGTAGTTGGAGGAGGAAATAAGCCACTTAAACTTACTGTGACTGGTATTACCAGCTAGGATCTGTTATAGCAATCACAATATTTTTGAAAATCAATTAGGTGAAAAGCATTTTTTCTCACTGTCTCTAATGCTCATGGCAACCAAACATGAATGTATTATTATCACCCCATCTTAGAAATCAAGGCTCCAAGAAGTTACAAGTGCCCCAAATTTAATAGCTAATGAACACTGGAGTTAACATGTGAAATCAGGTCTTGCTGGTTCTAAGACCCATACTCAATCTATCACTAACCTATACTGTTCTAACTTTATAGCACACCTTCTTGAAGCTCTTGCATGTAAAGCAGACAAGAGGAAAGGCTCTAATTAAATCGGGGAGAAAATCTGGAACCTTACCTACTGAGACTCCTTCCCCATTTCTGACCCTCTCTAGAGAGTTCTGAGGTGTTTTATGGAAATCAGGGGCTGTATGGAAGCCATGCGCTAGGCCTCCTATTGCAGTAATATCCCCCAATGTAGAACAGCACCCTTATACAGATAAGGGATCACAAACTCAGATGCCTGGAAGTGTTCTCAGCATAACTTGCTACACCTTCTAAGTAAATGGAAGTTTCTTTTTTTCCCTTGCTGTGAACTTTAAAGTCACAGGTCTCTGTGGACCAATATAGGGTTTTTTTTTTCATGAATTTTAATTTCTGAATTCAAATTCCAACATGAGTCTTAGTGAAAGGTCATGTAAATATGACAGCCAAGAAAAAAAATTATTTCATTTGACAAATATGGCACAGAAAAATGTCATTTACATTATTGCATATTTTATAACCACATATAGATGGCTATTATATATATATATATTCACAGTAAGTACATATGCACACACACATAAAAATCAAATTAAACTCCCCTGTTTCTTTATGCATTAAAATATGAATTTATAACCACTATCTAACCACTAAGGAATTTGCCCCTAGCAATGGTGTTCAGGGCAGAATGATGTTATTTTAAATTCTTCTCTCATTAGAAGAAAAAGAAGTTTGCTTCTTCAAAGTTTGTGTGTATTTATACCAGAGCTTAACTGGCATTTTCATTGTGGTGTTTATGAATCGTAATATAGTTCCACTGCAGTTTCTGACACACTCATTAATTTGTTCCCAGCGGCAGTTCATTACCAACATCACAAGCAAAGCGCAGTGCTCTCCCTGGGCACTGAGGGTCCGCCGGAAATTATGCAGACAGGACTCTGTGCATCTCAGAGCACAGCCAGCCAAGCTTCCTCTCCCGCAGCAGGCTGGAGGCAGCCAGCACAAGGAGGCGGCAGAAATGAAAGGCATTCCGGTCTTCCCCTGCCTCTGTGCCTTCAGTTTTCAGTTTACACGGAGCAGTAATTTTTGAAAAGGATGGAACTGCTGTCTCGGTGATGTGCCTTCTCTGATCAGCCTGCTTGGATGGGTTAGAACAGTAGTTTCAAATTTCTAGCGCAGGGAAGACTGAAGAACTTTCCTTTCCTTCAAAGGTTATGCTTCCTGAGCTGACCCTTCCTGTCAAAGGGGAATTTTGAGCTCTGAGTTGGTCTCTGCCAAAATCGCCTCTGAAGAGGTGTTGCGTAAACAACAGATCCCAAAAGGACAAACAGAATGTTGTTGGATTTTGCTTCCCAGAAAGTTCTGTTTTTAAAAGTAGATTGAAAAACAAAACAAAACAAAAGTTGTCTGTTCCTTCTTAGTTGATGCCAGCAGTCACCTGGTGCCCAGACCCACATGCAGTATTTTGCTCAGTGCCAGAAGACCCAGGTGGGCATGGCAGTGTGGATTCTGGGCATCTCAGTATATACTTCTGAGCCTCACTCTCTTGGTTCTCACAGTAGTGCTGTTTATACTTGTTTCAGTACTGACCATTGGGTAAGGCGGATGAAATGGGTAATGGGGCATGACTTGGGTGTTCACTCACAATGGACATTATATGGTGAGGCATGGAGGCCAAAGGGTTTGGTTCAAATCAGAGCCCTGCTACACTGAGAAGTCGTCTTAGCCCTTAACTGAACTGTTTCTATCGATAAAATCAGGATCGCAAGGAGATTCTGGAAAAGAAGATCATATACAGTCCTTCTGAGCAGCAGATAAATTCTTAAAATGAGCTCTTTTGTCAATTCTAAGTGAAGTACAAATATGGTTAGTGATTAGCTTAGAACAGAGTAGGCGGAGAGAGGGTCTATGTCCTAGCAGCCAGAGGCAGACACTATCAGGCCTCTTCTGAGTTCACCAGAAGCCTGGCATGCAAATTTTCCAGCCCCTTCTCATTAGTGAAGCCTCAGGATGTAGATGAGGAGACTAGAAATCTGTGGAAGGAGCTCTTCCAGGAGCTCTGTCAAAACCAGCAGTGTCCCTCCTGGCTTCTCTCTCCTGTATCACACTTAATCCAACAGCAAATTTGGTCAGCTCCTTCTTCAGAAGGTCCCCTGTTGGTCTGCGGCTCACTGCCTCTATAGCGTCCATGTGAACTAAACCACCACAATCTCTTGAACCTCTGGAAGAACCTTTTACAAATCTTCCTGCTTCCACTGTTCCCTTCTGTCTGTTCTCCTCACAGCAGCCAGAGATCCTTGTTAAGCTATTGAGATTCAAACAAAGGGCCAGATAAAGCCACACTTAAAAACTAACCCATGAGGGGAGATGTCATATATTGTCAGAAAAAACAGCAAGGGTATTTAAAAGAATACAAATAAATATAAAAATAAAAAAATTAATTAAAAACAAAACTAGTCCTTGAAAGCTGACGAGAGAACTGAGGCATCCAGAGGGGGAGGGGATGGGACAAGAAAAAAGTAGGGAAGAGGCAAAATGGACTGTGGAATGGACTATGGCTGTTTTGGTAGTGGGTGCACATGGTAATAAAACATGAAGGGAGGGATCCTATACTCCCCCAAACACAAACAACAATGTAAACCAACATTACCTTAATACTAAATAAATAAATAAATAAATAAATAAATAAATAAATAAATAAAAATAACAGGCCTCCCTAGTTGTGCAAGGGATTAAGTCTCAGCACTATGAAGCTATCTGCAGCCACTGCGGCAGAAGTTTTCTATTGCTCCTCAGCCAGGGAGCTAACCCACATGGTGCAGCAGACATCCTCTTTTTTGCCCACTGCTCCCCTCAGCAGTGTATTTGAGTCAATCCATCTGTTCTGTTTCCCACTCTGTCTCTGGTGAATTTCCCCCTCACCTCTAGCTTATACCCCAGCTCTTGTATGCATAAATAAATAAAAATAAATCTTAAAAAATAGAATAAAAACTCATAAGGAAAGAGAAATGGGATTAGAGGGAGAATTGAAGATTTTTGCACCCTCAAATGTATCTTGAGAGAATGTTGCTGTCATTCTTACATATAGTTTATTAAGGATTTTCTTGATGTTTGCTATTGTAAGAATAATAGGTGCTATTGTAATAATAATAGGAGAAAAAAACTGGAAATCTTCAAAATGGATAAAACTCGTCTCAAAAATACATATACACGTATATATGGAGGGAGAATCTATTGACCTCCTGCTCAAAAACCTGGGATGTCTTTATTTTTTTTTCAAAGATTTATTTTTATTTATACAAGAGCTGGGGTATAGGCCAGAGTCGTGGGAGGGTGAAAGGATTCACCAGAGACAGAGTGGGGAACAGGCAGACTGACGAAACACACTGCTGAGGGGAGCAGCAGACGAGGCAGGAGAGGTCTGCCTCACCATGTGGGATTCTCCCTGGCTGGCCGGGAATCGAAGCCATGCTGCAGAGGCTGTGGACAGCTTCACAAGGCTGCGCTCAACCTGCTGCGCCACCGAAGAGGCCCAAAAAGCTGGGATGTCTTTAAAGAAAGAAAAATACAAAATCCTCATCATGGCCAGAGGGATTTCGGTGTGGAAGCCCCAAGCTACCTCCTTCCCTTCCACCTTCTTCCTTTGCTCACTACTAGCCCCACCCCCATTGCCCCTGTGGTCTCTGAAGGATCATACATACCACATGTGCTCCTGCCTTGGAACAATTTTGCTTGCTGCTCCCTCTACCTGAAACCCCCTTTCCTGGGAATCCCCAATAATTCAAGATCTTCCATAACTATGGTTCTGATAAAATGTCACCTTTGTAGAAGGCCCTCCCTTACCATCCTATCTTATCACCCTGTTTCAAGCAGTGCTGGCACATGCACACACACCATGGACAGACTGACACATACATATGCACACCCTTGGGCCTGCCTACAGACAGGCATACATGTCACATATGTGTGTACATATTCTCCACTTCCCTATCTGCCTTATTTTTCTTTATACTTATCGCAATCTGTATATCTATTTGTTTTTCTATTGTCTGTCCTCCATTTCTGCCCCTGTTTAAACAATAAATTTTGTGGAAACATTGACTTGATCTGTTTGATTCACTACTGTATCCCTAGTGTACGGAATAGTGCATGACACTTACCAGGTTTTTAATAAATACTTGGTGTAGAAATGACAATATGACTGAATTAGTTTAGATATGACAGAATGTTTGGCACTCATTGGAGAATACCAGGAATGAGCCTTTAGGAAAACAGTTAATTGATTTGATGATGCAGAAGGTAGTCATGAACACAGCAGGCAGGTCCCAGAGGACAGCAGCCCATTAACTTTGGTGCCATGAATACAACCATAGGTTATATGGTGAAATCTTTGAGGTCTTGTAAAGCAGCACCTTCCCCAGCAGGAGGAGCCACCCCCTAAATTCATTGTGAAGCAAGCCGGTTGTGAATAATTGATATGATCCCTGGGCTCCTCTCTGTGCTAATGCTGATGTGCTTTCAATATTCCATCCCTCTTGCTTCCTCAGCTATGTCTCAGACAGCAATTTCATGCCACACAGAATATGAATCTAACAGGTGAATTTCCATCCAGGCTACAGTTCTCTTACTATTGATGTGGAGAAAAATGTAAACAAAGTTACAGTAAAGCACTGAGAGTTGGAAAAACTTACTTAGGAGATGCAAAAAATAAATAAGCATCACTAACTCACTTTCTTTAAAAGTTGCATGATGTTCAATAGACATTCAATAGTATATGCCGTAATTTATTCAACCCTTACATTTTTGATGCATTTTTCAGCTTACTTTCCATTTTTTTCCTCTGTGAAGCTGCAATAAACACTCTGCTACATATATCATTACCTTTGCCTGCTTCTATTTCTGCAGACAAGATTCCCTAAAGTAGGATTAGGAAGACATTTTTAAATTTTGAACAATATTTGTGATAAATTTCCCATGTGGTAGCAACTTCTTCTCCCACTAATAAAGTGTGACAATGTCCCCTTACCATCCTCCCAACCTTGCCCAAAATGAAAGCTGGTCTCACCACATTGGAGAGCAAATCTGATGATTTAGAAAGTGGCAGTTCATTTTTAATTTGCATTTTCTTGCAGGTGGCTGAGCACCATTTTCTGAAGGTATTGGCTTTTCCGTTTTTGTTTTTTTTTTTTAATCTGGATTGTGTATTCATATTTACTGGGGTTATCTTTCATTTTAACTTTGTCATTAATTGACATTTTTATCAGACACAGATTGGATCGTATGCAGTGGGCTGATTTTTAAATGCTTTTCACAGATTTCTTCTTTCACTTGGAAATATTATGCTTATCCTAATTTTGCATATTTTAAAAAATACTGAAAATGAGAGATTTCAGTAGCCCAAGATTACAAAGAAGGCAAATGTTATAGTGGGATTTGTAACTTCCATGTGAAACCAGAATCTTAACAGCTGGACTCTAATAACAAGGATCTTCGGCTTCTTTTTTTTTTTAAGATTTATTTTTATACAAGAACCGGGTTATACAGGCCAAATGTGCAGGAGGGTGAGAGGATTCACCAGAGACAGAGTGGGGAACAGAAGAGGCAGACCGACGAAATACACTGCTGAGGGGAGCAGCGGGCAAGACAGGGGAGGTCTGCCCCACCATGTGGTTATCTCCTTGGCTGGCGGGGATTGAATCAGCACTGCAGAGGCTGCGCACAGCTTCACAGCCCTGTGCTCAACCGCTTGTGCCACCAGGGAAGCCCACTCTTTGGCTTTTGAATCTTAAACATACCACTGATCATAACACAGTGAATATTTGTTCAAGTAGATTGAACTGATTAGAACTGACTAGAATAAATCAACCCATCACTCACTATCCTCACTGACTATCTGTGATGGAGACCAAAATGACCTCAGCCTTCCTTCACATTCCTGCAAAAATTCCATGCTAAAATAAACTAAAATTTAAGTATGAGTTGAATTTAGGTAGCAGAATAAGTGTTCAAACCTTCGTGATTGGACTAGGTCTTTGGTTTAAAAAAGTAAAAAAATCATACTCTGTTTTTATAACATTTGAAAATATTGATTTCAAATGAGTTTGCTTCTTGAAAACCCCAACTAATTTTGAAACAGGGTAATTTCAGTAGTTCCAAAGGAACAGCTCTAATGAGTTCTGTCAGAGAATCTTCTTCTTACCAGGAAATGATTGAAGACAAGGAGATAGCCTCTCATTAATTCCTTATTAACTATTTTAATCAGGATTACTTCACGGGAGCAGGGATGATGGCCAGCAGGCTTTGGTGCGCAAATTCATTAAACTGACTAGGTAGAAAGGTCTGGGCAGCCAGAGGGGCTGTTCCTGTGTCCCATCCCCCACCATGGGCGCCTTATTTGGTGAAAACATGACACCCTTAACTCCACTTCGTTTATCATCATGCATCCCTCAAAAGTCCAGTACAAAATGTTTCTTTCTTTTTTAAAAAAAGATTTATTTTTATTTATATAAGAGCTGGGGTATAGGCCAGAGCTGTGGGAGGGTGAGAGGATTCACCAGAGACAGAGTGGGGAGCAGAACAGGCAGACAGACCGAAAGAACTGCTGAGGGGAGCAGCGGGAGAAGCAGGAGAGGTCTGCCTCGCCATGTGGGATTCTCCCTGGCCAGCCAGGAATCCAACCCACGCTGCAGGTGCTGTGGACAGCTTCACAGCACTGTGTTCCACCCGCTGCACCACCGGGGAGGCCCACAAAAGGTCTCTTTCAATGAATTCTCAAGTGCCTGCTTTGTGACTGGGAGCTGGAAAGCCCTTTAGGGAAGGTAGCAGACAGACAGACACAGATTCCTCCATTGGAATGGAGGCCTCATTAATATGGCACATGGAATAACCCCACCCCCAGGTCCTGGAAGATGGAGGAACTAGTCCACGCTTATCCCAGAACTTAGTAAACCTACTGTATCTTGTGGGCATGGGAGTGGAGCATGGTGACCTGGGGTAAGCAGCCTATGAAACTTAGTAACAACCTTTTGCTCAGTTCCTGACATGCAACTTAGTTCCTGATAAGAATTTTAGACCACACACTGCCATGAGGCAGGATGGACCTGGGGACCCCATGACTGCTGACCCTTTACTCACCCTTTACCACCCTTGGTATGCTACTGTACGACTCACCTCTCTGTATGTAGCCACATCATATCTGAGCATATATAGCTGCCAATGCAAACCCACACAGAACCTTGTAGAATATGAAAGTGTATATAAGCCCCTGACTTCCTACAGATGGGGCTCAGCCTTGGGATGTGAATCCGCTGAGTCAGCACTGCTGCATTAAAACTGGTTCTTGTTAGCCCTAGTGAACGTTTCCTTTGTGCCATTTAACAGGAGAACTCTTGGAGAGAAATTCTCACTCTTTTCTATGGAATTTGAATCCCAGAAAAAGTATACTCTGGAAGTGTCATAGTCAATTTAAGTCTGTGAGAGGAGTGATTATCCACAGGGGCGTTTTTTACTTAAGAGAAATTAAGAGACATGTAGAGAGTGACTACTTGTCCTGCAGTATCAGTTCAGCCCCAAACTAGGCCTTAAAGAACCCTTTTCAATGGCATTCTCTCTTTTTTAAGTTTGTTTGATTTGTGTTTTCTGGAATTTTCACCTTAACTACTTCTCTCTCTGTGGTGGGGTTTCAATAATTCTGGACTGATTGTGGGGTCAGTATGATGCAATGAACCAAAACCTAGAAAAGAAAGGCTAGATAACCTTTCTTACCCGTTTCCCTCAAACCAAAGTGCCTAGAAGTTGATGCTGAAGTATGTGGGCTTTTGTATATGGCACAGAGTTTCCTGGGCCTCTATTCTTTCAAGTCTAGAAGAATAATATTTCACAGCACCTAAAACTTTTGCATGAATTGTTAGGTGGGCAGAGTATATAATGATGAACTAAAAAGAAGCAACCTACAATGCACTGCAGAGCCCTGAGCCTGAGTGATCACCTACAGAGGCGTTAGTGTAAACCACAATCACCTGAGAGAAACCCGCAGGCTCTCGGGTGTTCTCAGAGGAAGGGAGCAGAAGCAGCTCCGGACCAATTCAGGGATTATGGCCCCAATAGGACAGGTGTGGGGTCATGTGCATTACTCTGCCCAGAAACAGAACTTTGCTAATATTCCAGTACTTGCCTGCAGAAATCAAGCTCATCCTCTCCTTTCTGAACTTCAAATGGTTCCATTCACCCCTAAATTTACTTCAAATGTTTCATTTTTATTCCTTTGCTCATATAGTTGCTTTGACCAAAAATATGCCTGTGTCCCTCCCCTCCCCCCCAACACATGCACACATCCCAATTCTTTCTGGTTTTGAAATCTTCCAACTCCTTTAAGATAACACTTCTTTTTTTTTACAATCCTTTTAATGATTCGGCCCTAAAAAGTTTTGCTCTTTTCATGAAATTCCATCCATTATATCTATATTTCTTCAGAACACATTTTGTGTTAGAAAAAGCAAGGTCCTGGCCAGGAGCATGCTGGTCATGTCTGAGGACTTCCTCTACACTCCAATTGTTAGGGGGAAAAGGATGTCCTAAAGCTAATCCCATACAGGCTTTGTGGACTCCACCCCCAACCCAGGCCAAAGCCAAAAGACACTGGAAACTCCAAATCCCATCACCACCAAAGGGAAGGTGGCTGGGAACTGAGGGTGGGGTTAAGCAGCCAGTTTGGTATAAAAGCAGACACATGGGCTTTGGGGTGGGTGTGTGGTTCCCTTTTTGGCTCTCCGCCAGCTCGCAGCACTAGGCCAGCTCTGAGAGTGCCTTTGGGTTTCCAGGTAGGCGGATCGGGTAGGACACATTAAAGACTTTATTTCCCTATTTTATCCCTGAGTTGTACATTTCCTCATTTCCCTTTCCCTTGTAAATAAACCCTTTATTAAACTTTTGTGTGTGCCTGTAGTGGAGTATTAATAAGTCCCTTTAAAGCGTGCGGGAGAGGACCCACAGCCAGGCAACCCGTTTTATTTTGGGGCTGGCCTGTAACACAGTCACTAAAGAAAGTCCTTATTTGGGGCTCCCTGGTGGCACAAGGGTTAAAGTCTCAGTGCTATCAAGCTATCGCCAGCCACTGCCACATGATTTGGATTCCCCAGCCAGGGAACTGATCCACATGGCAGAGCTTTCCTGTCTCACCCTCCTGCCCCCCTCAGCAGTGTATTTCAGTGGATCCACCTTTTCTGCTTCCCTCTCTGACTATCATGAATCCACTCACCCTGGCCCCTGAACCTCAGGCCTACACTCCAGTTCTTGTATGTATAAATAAATAAAAATAAATCTTAAAAAAAATTTCCTTATTTGTAACTTCTGCCAATTTCCATGATATAGATATTCACTAGGGTCAATTTCAAGCTACCAAAATAAACTGGTAGAAACTGGGTAGTATTATGCCATTATGCACTATTTCTGCTCTATAAATAGAATATAAGTAACATCCTGGGCATGGATAAGTGCAACATCTTAAAAACAATCAGAAAGGGGTAAGGATTCAGTATTTATTACTTTTGTTTTCAATAATTTAATTGTAATTTTATATAATTTAATTTTAATAATGGCTGTGTTTTAAAACCAGCTCTCAAAATTCCTCAAAATTTAAGAAGCAACTCTCGCGACCTGGTACCACTCTCCCCCCTCTAATGGCACTACCTTCTAGAAGAAGAAATGGAAAACAAACAGATAAATAAAATATTAAACAGTGATTAAAGCAAGAAATAGTATAAATTAATGCATATTAAATTATCTGTCATTGATAAATATTGAAAAAGAACAAGGCAAGGTAAGGATATTCAGCATCAGGACAATGGGAGTTTAAGTAGAGTGAATAAGAAAGCCTGCTCAAAAGAATAGTAATCTGGGACCTCCCTCTTGGCACAAGGAGTTAAGACGAAGCTATCTGCAGCCACAGCAGCATGAGTTCGATCCCTGGCCAGGGATGTGACCTACATGGTACAGCAGACCTCTCTTGACTTGCCAGCTGCTCCCCTCAGCAGTGTATGTTAGTCAATCCGCCCATTCTGTTCCCCACTATGTCTCTAGTGAATCCTCTCACCCCCTGCACCTCTGGCCTGTACCCCAGTTCTTGTGTGCATAAATAAATAAATCTTAAAAAAAAGGAATAGTAATCCTTTGCTTAAATGATGTAAAGGAGTCATAAATAAGGAAATTCAGAGAAATGCATTCCAGATAGAAGAGCATGTGCAAAGTGGTAAAATTTATGTATTCAGGAAACAGTCAAAAGGCTGGTATGACATAAGTGTACAAGCACAGGATGCTGGGAAAAGTGGTTTTAGAGATCATCAAGATCATATCATAGAGTGCCATTGGAAGGATTGTCCTCTAGAGATAAAAAAAAAAATTACATGCGTGAGACACGTGTAATTTTAACCTTTTTGTAGACTTTTCCTTAAAAAGGGAAACATGAAATTAATTATAATTACATTAAATGCAACATTTCTAAAACATGATTATTTCAGCCTTATTTTAATGTTTGACCTTGACACATTTTAACTGGCATTTGAAAAAAAATAATAGGTCTTTAGTAATTTTGTAAATGATACCCTTTATCCTTTCTGTTTTATGCAGGGGATTTTCATTGTACTGTTACTCCTCATTGGGAAATCTGTATTGATTTGATTCAATATATTCTTACCCTAGATTCTGTGAGAAACTCTTCTGCCCAATTTGTCCCAAAATATTACAGTGTGTCGCAATAAAACTCTGTTGGAGGGAACACAGCATCATTAGACACTTTAAATTCCCCTGGGGAAGGAAGTGATAATGGACAGTCAGATATCCCCTTCTCTGATCTTGGCATAATGCCCCTCCCTCGTAGGATCTCAATGGAATGTGGCTTATACACAAGAGCCTGATCCCGATTTTGTGGTGTGTGTGACAGTAAATGCTTAACTGAAATAGCCTCTTCATTCTCCTCTTTATAAAAATACAATGTCTTGGCACCCATCTTTCTATTGAATTGCTGTCAGGTAAGGCTTTGCCCAAGGTCAACATAACAAGCCTCTCTGCCAGCAACCACAGTCGACTTTAATACATTCGGAGGATTTATGTCAGATTCCAACCGCTAAAGATTGAGCTGATAATCATAGGTATTTGGCAGAGGCATTAGCATTTCTGTCTGTGCAGATTTCAAAGCCCTATTAACTATTCTGAGGAATCGTTTACCCAGTGGGGGAAGTACCAAGTTGAGTTAGGGATTCCTCACTGACTACCACAGGCAATATCTTATAACTCTCGTTTTCTGCATGGAGAAATAACTAGGGTGATACCTCACTTTGACTTCTGATGAATATGAATGCACAAATATGAAGATTTAAAAAAATAACATTAAGAATACAGAGAGGGAAAACACCTTTCCAGGTGAGATAAGTCTGTGAAGGCCCTGTGAGTAATGTCAGCACAAAGTGAATGCTTTTTTTATATTTCCAAAGAGCATTATAGCTGGCCCATCCCCTGGGGTGCATCTCAGCAGGAACTGCAGTTAAGACTTCTTTACCCAACTCTCTCTCTTTTTAGATGTAGGACTCAAGCAAATGAAAAAATCACAATATTCACAAGTGCCAACTCAGACAAGGGCACTGGGCAAAATGAAAAAAGATATGAGAAGGGTCAAATTTTTTAAAGTTAATTTTTTTTTTAATTTTAAACAGAAATTCATAGTTCATGTAAACATCTTAGCCACTAAATTCTGCAAGGGAAAGAGAGGCAGCTACAGCAATAGCAACTTTATGGCAATTAATATGTGGTTCTTTTTAGGGAAAAAGTAGTTTTTTTTTCCTTAATAATGCAAATTAATCATCTTTTACAGTAAGAATGAATGAACATACTCAGAAATGGCACCTTTTGGAAGGTAAATCAGTCCTTTGTGGTCACCACCATCAGTGGTACTGTGTGTCTTCACTGTCTTTTGCCTCCAATGAGACTCTAGGTCTCTAGAAGATAGTTAAAACTATTTAACCCCTGGTACATCAGCATGCCCAAAAGCTTCCCTCCCAAATAAGTCTAACACAAAATAATGACAAGATCTTGATGGTGATGGTTACTTCCCACAGGAATCATGAGAAGTACTCATTTGGTTTTTAATGGTAAGGCATTTACTGAGACCTCTTTTATCCATCCAGACTCATAGTAATTGTTCACCTGTTAACAATCCCAGAAAAGAACATCAGACATCATCTAAACAAACCCCAACATGTCTAAGTAAGCACAGGGGCAGCTTAAGACACTAAACTGGTCTTGCATTTGCCTCTAATGGCCCAAGACATTGAGCGGGGCCTTCCATTTCACTTCTGTGATAGATTAAAACATTGTCCCTATATCTGCACCTCTGTGTAGTCACATCCTGGACAATGTGCCTTTCTACTCCTTCCCTCAAATGGTAACATCTGTCCCACATATCCTTGAATCTG